>NC_071997.2:26515063-28003397 GCF_028885655.2 Pongo abelii
ACTTTTCTATTCTCATTCTCTTCTCTCCAGCTCTGTGACAGCACTATAACCAACAGCCCAATCACAGTGAAAATCAGCAGCCTGACAGGCAATAAGGGTGGCAGAACAATGCTGGAGCTCCTCCAGCATTTCCAGAGAACTGTCTGGAGAACTGATTTCCAGAGAACTGTCTTTATCTGATTTGTGTGGTGAGTCCCAGTGAGACCCCACCTGGAAGGCTATTTTTATTTGACCTGACTCAGAGCTTTCCCACTGTGAAAAGCCTTGACCCTGGTAACAGTTGTCAAAAACCTTTAGGGGAAATTTTTAAAAATTTGGCTGCAGAACAATGTGGTAGATGACAGTTGGGCCAAACAATAAGCAGACCCAAAAGTTTAAAAGGAAAATTTGGGAATAAGATGTCCACAGGGGCTGTAAAAAGTGTTGACACCTTCCTGCCAATCTAGAAGGTCCTGTGTACGCATCGGGCTCGGGCTCTGGCTCTGCCTGTGCTCAGAAGCAACCTGAGACATCCCTAAGCTCTCACACCTGGGGCTGACCCCAGGCTTTGTGTCAACAGGAGGCGAAGGCTAAGGAACAGCTGTCAACTGCCTGGCTGAGTGTTTTGATGTGCCCCAACACACACATATGCACGCAAATACACAGGCCTCTCAACAAAGACTGGGAGAATTACTAGTTCCAGGTTTTTAAGGAAATCTGTTCAATCATTAGATGACTATGAAGCTCACCACACGGAGACTTCAGTAGCCATGCACCACAAATAATATAGATTTAAAATAACTTGTTCAGAAAGCCACTAAACAAACAGCAACAAAAACAACAACAAACCTTAGGGAGGGGAAAATCTAATTTCCAGAGTTGCCACCTTATATGTTAGTTGTCCAGTTTTCAACGAAAAATTGAGAGACATACAAAGAAACAAAAAAGTATAAAGGGACAAAAAGTATTTAATAGAAACTGCCCTTGAGAAAGCCCAGGTTTTAGAATTACTAAATAATTTAATTCAGCTATATTAAATATATTCAAAGAACTAAAGGAAATGATGTCCAAAGAACTAAAGGAAATGATGTCCAAAGAACTAAAAGTCACACCAAATGGAGAATATTAAGAAGAGAAAAATTATTAAAATAACCAAATAGAAAAGCACAGTAACTGAAATGAGCCCCTCCCACTACTGCCCAGTTTTCAAAGAAATTTAAACAAACAAGAAAGTATGGCTCATACATAGGAAAAAATGCAATCAACAGTAATGGTCCCTGAGGATAGGAGTTACTAGAAGACTTAAATAAGCTATTTTAAATATGTTCAAAGGAAAAAAAGAAACCACGTGCAAAACTAAAGTATGAGAACAGCGCTTCACCAAATAGAAAATATCAATAAAGAGAAAGAAATTGGAAAAAACAAGCAAATAGAAATTCTGGACATAAAAGTACAATAACTAAAATAAACAATTCATCAGAGGGGCTCAATAGCATATTTTGGCAGGCAAAGGAAAGAATCAGCAAACTCAAAAACAGGTTGGTTAAGATTATCCAGTCTGGGAAACAGAAATAAAAATGAAGAAAAATGAAAAGAGCCTGAGTGATTACAAAACACATGAAGAGTACCACCATCTGTACAACAGGAGTCTCAGAAGAGGAGAGAAAAAAAGGCATGAAGAATATTTGAAGAATAGGTGACATTAGTCCAAACTAAACTATTACAAGTTGATGTTAATTGTAATTCTCACAGCAACTATTAAAAAATAAATTTTAAAAATTCAGACTTTAAGATAAAAATTGCTACAAGAGAAAAAAGACATTTAATAATAATAAAGGGATCAATCCATTAAGATGACATAATTATAAACATACGTGAACCTAACAAGTGAGCTCCAAAATACAGGAAATAAAAACACGCAGGATGAAGGGATAAAGAAGAAATTCAATAAAAATATTTGGAGAATTCAATATCCCACTTTCAAACATGGGTAGAACAACTAGAGAGAAGGTTAATAAGAAAATAACAAGGAAATTTGAACAATACTAGAAACTAATTATACAGTCCCCCACCCAAAAACAGAATATACATTCTTCCTAAGTGCACATGGAACATTTTCCAGGATAGATCATGCTAGATGTTAGGTCATAAAACAATTCCAATAAATTTAAAAGGACTGGAGTCATACAAAGTATGTTCTTCAACCTCAATGGATATGAAATTGAAATTAGAGGGAAATTTGGGAAAACTCAGAAAATATGTGGGTATTAAAAAAACACAATCCTTCACAATCAGTGTGACAAATAAGTGAGAAGGGAAACTAGAAAATATTTTAAAATAAAAACAAAGACACAAAATATTTTATGGAATATAGAAAAAGCAATGCTAGAAGAAAATTTATAACCATTCATGCCTATATTAAAACAAAGATCTCAAATTAATAACAACCTACCATTTAAAAAGAAACTAGAAAAATAAGAACAACCCAAAGCAAGAAGGAAAGAAACAATACAGGTTGTTAGAAATATAGACCAGAAGAAAAAAAAAGAGAAAATTAATGAAAACAAAAGTTGGTTCTTTGAAAAGATTAACAAAATTGGTAAGGCTTTAAAGCTAGGCCAACCAAGAAAAAAATCATGAATGAAACAGGGAGCAGAACAAAAGGCAGCAGAAACTTCTGCAGACTTAAACGACTCTGTCTGACAGCTTTGAAGACAGTAATGCTTCTCCCCGCATGGAGTTTGAGATTTGAGAATGGACAGACTACCTCCTCAAGTGGGTCCCTGACCCCCAAGTAGCCTAACTGGGAGACAACTCCCAGCAGGGGCTGACTGACACCTCATATAGCCAGGTGCCCCTCTGAGATGAAGCTTCCAAAGGAAGGATCAAGCAGCAACATTTGCCATTCTGCAATATTTGCTGTTCTGCAGCCTCTGCTGGTGATACCCAGGCAAACAGGGTCTGGAGTGGACCTCCAGCAAACTCCAACAGATCTGTGGCTGAGGGGCCTGACTGTTAGAAGGAAAACTAACAAACAGAAAGGACATCCACACCAAAAACCCATCTGTACAACACCATCATCAGAGAACAAAGGTAGATAAAACCACAAAGATGGGGAGAAACCAGAGCAGAAAAGCTGAAAATTCTAAAAATCAGAGCGCCTCTTCTCCTCCAAAGGAAAGCAGCTCCTTGCCAGCAATGGAATAAAGCTGGACAGAGAATGACTGATGAGTTGAGAGAAGAAGGCTTCAGAAGATCAGTAATAACAAACTTCTCCGAGCTAAAGGAGGACATTCAAACCCATCGCAAAGAAGCTAAAAACCTTGAAAAAAGATTAGACGAATGGCTAACTAGAATAACAGTGTAGAGAATACCTTAAATGACCTGATGGAGCTGAAAACCATGGCAGGAGAACTATGTGATGCATACACAAGCTTCAGTAGCCAATCTGAGCAAGTGGAAGAAAGGGTATCAGTGATTGAAGATCAAATGAATGAAATGAAGCGAGAAGAGAAGTTTAGAGAAAAAAAAGCGTAAAAAGAAATGAATAAAGCCTCCAAGAAATATGGGACTATGTGAAAAGACCAAATCTACATCTGATTGGTGTACCTGAAAGTGACGGGGAGAATGGAACCAAGTTGGAAAACGCTCTTCAGGATACTATCCAGGAGAACTTCCCCAACCTCGCAAGGCAGGCCAACATTCAAATTCAGGAAATAGAACGCCACAAAGATACTCCTCGAGAAGAGCAACTCCAAAACACATAATTGTCAGATTCCCCAAAGTTGAAATGAAGGAAAAAATGTTAAGGGCAGCCAGAGAGAAAGATCGGGTTACCCACAAAGGGAAGCTCATCAGACTAACAGTGGATCTCTCTGCAGAAACTCTACAAGCCAGAAGAGAGTGGGGGACAATATTCAACATTCTTAAAAGAATTTTCAACCCAGAATTTCATATCCAGCCAAACTAAGCTTCATAAGTGAAGGAGAAATAAAATCCTTTACAGACAAACAAATGCTGAGAGATTTTGTCACCACCAGGCCTGCCTTACAAGAGCTCCTCAAAGAAGCACTAAACATGGAAAGGAACAACCAGTACCAGCCACTGCAAAAACATGCCAAATTGTAAAGACCATCAAGGCTAGGAAGAAACTGCATCAACTAACGAGCAAAATAACCAGCTAACATCATAATGACAGGATCAAATTCACACATAACAATATTAAATGTAAATGGGCTAAATGCTCCAATTAAAAGACACAGACTGGCAAATTGGATAGAGTCAAGACCCATCAGTGTGCTGTATTCAGGAGACCCATCTTACATGCAGAGACATACATAGGCTCAAAATAAAGGGATGGAGGAAAATCTTCCAAGCAAATGGAAAACAAAAAAAAGCAGGGGTTGCAATCCTAGTCTCTGATAAAACAGACTTTAAACCAACAAAAATCAAAAAAGAAGGCCATTACATAATGGTAAAGGGATCAATTCAACAAGAAGGGCAAACTATCCTAAATATATATATGCACCCAATACAGGAGCACCCAGATTCACAAAACAAGCCCTTAGAGACCTACAAAGAGACTTAGACTCCCACACAATAATAATGGGAGACTTTAACACCCCACTGTCAACATTAGACAGATCAACAAGAGAGAAAGTTAATAAGGATATCCAGGAATTGAACTCAGCTCTGCACCAAGCGGACCTAATAGACATCTACAGAACTCTCCACCCCAAATCAACAGAATATACATTCTTCTCAGCACCACACCACACTTATTCCAAAATTGACCACATAGTTGGAAGTACAGCACTCCTCAGCAAATGTAAAAGAACAGAAATTATAACAAACTGTCTCTCAGACCACAGTGCAATCAAACTAGAACTCAGGATTCAGAAGCTCACTCAAAACCGCTCAACTACATGGAAACTGAACAACCTGCTCCTGAATGACTACTGGGTACATAACGAAATGAAGGCAGAAATAAAGATGTTCTTTGAAACCAATGAGAACAAAGACACAATATACCAGAATCTCTGGGACACATTTAAAGGAGTGTGTAGAGGGAAATTTATACCACTAAATGCCACAAGAGAAAGCAGGAAAGATCTAAAATTGACACCCTAACATCACAATTAAAAGAACTAGAGAAGCAAGAGCAAACACATTCAAAAGCTAGCAGAAGGCAAGAAATAACTAAGATCAGAGCAGAACTGAAGGAGATAGAGACACAAAAAAACACTTCAAAAAAATCAATGAATCCAGGAGCTGGTTTTTTGAAAAGATCAACAAAATTGATAGACCTCTAGCAAGACTAATGAAGAAAAGAGAAGAATCAAATAGACGCAATAAAAAATGATAAAGGGGATATCACCACCGATCCCACAGAAATAAACTACCATCAGAGAATACTATAAACACCTCTATGCAAATAAACTAGAAAATCTAGAAGAAATGGATATAAATTCCTGGACACATACTCCCTCCCAAGACTAAACCAGGAAGAAGTTGAATCCCTGAATAGACCAATAACAGGCTCTGAAACTGAGGCAATAATTAATAGCCTACAAACCAAAAGAAGTCCAGGACCAGATGGATTCACAGCTGAATTCTACCAGAGGTACAAAGAGGGGCTGGTACCATTCCTTCTGAAACTATTCCAATCAATAGAAAAAGAGGGAATCCTCCCTAACTCATCTTATGAGGCCAGCAACATCCTGATACCAAAGTCTGGCAGAGACACAGGAAAAAAAGAATTTTAGACCAATATCCCTGATCAACATCAATGCAAAATCTTCAATAAAATACTGGCAAACCAAATCCAGTAGCACATCAAAAAGCTTATCCACCAAGATCAAGTCAGCTTCATCCCTGGGATGTAAGGCTGGTTCAACATAAGCAAATCAATAAACGTAATCCATCATATAAACAGAACCAAAGACAAAAACCACATGATTATCTCAATAGATGCAGAAAAGGCCTCTGACAAAATTCAACATACCTTCATGCTAAAAACTCTCAATAAACTAGGTATTGATGGGACGTATCTCAAAATAATAAGAGCTATTTATGACAAACCCACAGCCAATATCATACCAAACAGACAAAAATTGGAAGCATTCCCTTTGAAAACTGGCACAAGACAGGGATGCCCTCTCTCACCACTCCTATTCTACATAGTGTTGGAAGTTCTGGCCACGCAATCAGGCAGGAAAAGAAATAAAGGGGTATTCAACTAGGAAAAGAGGAAGTCAAATTGTCCCTGTTTGCAGATGACATGATTGTATATTTAGAAAACCCCATCATCTCAGCCCAAGATCTCCTTAAGCTGATAAGCAACTTCAGCGAAGTCTCAGGATACAAAATCAATGTGCAAAAATCACAAGCATTCCTATACACCAGTAACAGACAAACAGAGAGCCAAATCATGAGTGAACTCCCATTCACTATTGCTTCAAAGAGAATAAAATACCTAGAAATCCAACTTACAAGGGATGTGAAGGACCTCTTCAAGGAGAACTACAAACCACTGCTCAATGAAATAAAAGAGGACACAAACGGCATGGCACGGTGGCTCACGCCTGTAATCCCAGCACTTTGGGAGGCCAAGACGGGCGGATCACGAGGTCAGGAGATCGAGACTATCCTGGCTAACTCGGTGAAACCCTGTCTCTACTAAAAATACAAAAACTTAGCTGGGTGTGGTGGCAGGCGCCTGTTAGTACCAGCTACTTGGGAGGCTGAGGCAGGAGAATGGCGTGAACCTAGGAGGCGGAGCTTGCAGTGAGCCGAGATCGTGCCACTGCACTCCAGCCTGGGTGACAGAGCAAGACTCTGTCTCAAAAAAAAAAAAAAAAAAAAAAAAAGACACAAACAAATGGAAGAACATTCCATGCTCATGGATAGGAGAATCAGTATCGTGAAAATGGCCATACTGCCCAAGGTAATTTATAGATTGAATGCCATCCCCATCAAGCTACCAATGACTTTCTTCACAGAATTGGAAAATACTACTTTAAAGTTCACATGGAACCAAAAAAGGGCCTGCATTGCCAAGACAATCCTAAGCCAAAAGAACAAAGCTGGAGGCATCACGCTACCTGACTTCAAACTATACTACAAGGCTACAGTAACCAAAACAGCATGGTACTGGTACCAAAACAGAGATATAGACCAATGGAACAGAACAGAGCCCTCAGAAATAATACCACACATCTACAACTATCTGATCTTTGACAAACCTGACAAAAACAAGAAATGGGGAAAGAATTCCCTATTTAATAAATGGTGCTGGGAAAACTGGCTAGCCATATGTAGAAAGCTGAAACTGGATCCCTTCCTTACACCGTATACAAAAATTAATTCAAGATGGATTAAAGACTTACATGTTAGACCTAAAACCATAAAAACCCTAGAAGAAAACCTAGGCATTACCATTCAGGACATAGGCATGGGCAAGGACTTCATGTCTAAAACACCAAAAGCAATGGCAACAAAAGCCAAAATTGACAAATGGGATCTAATTAAACTAAAGAGCTTCTGCACAGCAAAAGAAACTACCATCAGAGTGAACAGGCAACCTACAGAATGGGAGAAAATTTTTACCATCTACCTATCTGACAAAGGGCTAATATCCAGAACCTACAAAGAACTTAAACAAATTTACAAGGAAAAATCAAACAACCCCATCAAAAAGTGGGCAAAGGATATGAACAGACACTTCTCAAAAGAAGACACTTATGCAGCCAACAGATACATGAAAAAATACTCATCATCACTGGCCATCAGAGAAATGCAAATCAAAACCACAATGAGATACCATCTCACACCAGTTAGAATGGCGATCATTAAAAAGTCAGGAAACAACAGGTGCTGGAGAGGATGTGGAGAAACAGGAATACTTTTACACTGTTGGTGGGACTGTAAACTAGTTCAACCATTGTGGAAGACAGTGTGGCGATTCCTCAAGGATCTAGAGCTAGAAATACCAATTGACCCAGCCATCCCATTACTGGGTAGATACCCAAAGGATTATAAATCATGCTGCTATAAAGACACATGCACATGTATGTTTATTGTGGCACTATTCACAATAGCAAAGACTTGCAACCAACCCAAATGTCCATCAGTGATAGACTGGATTAAGAAAATGTGGCACATATACACCATGGAATACTATGCAGCCATTAAAAAGGATGAGTTCACGTCCTTTGTAGGGACATGGATGAAGCTGGAAACCATCATTCTGAGCAAACTATCACAAGGACGGAAAACCAAACACCACATGTTCTCATTCATAGGTGGGAACTGAACAATGACAATACTTGGACACAGGGTGGGGAACATCACACACCAGGGCCTGTCGTGGGGCGGGGGGAGGGGGAGGGATAGCATTAGGAGAAATGCCTAATGTAAATGACGAGTTAACGGGTACAACACACCAACATGGCACATGTATACATATGTAACAAACCTGCACGTTGTGCACATGTACCCTAGAACTTAAAGTATAATTTAAGAAAAAAAAACACAAAAAAAATGCAAAAAAAAAAAAGAAAAGAAACAGGGAGCATTACTAATGCTACAAAAAGAAATGAACTTTCCAACCTTTCAGTAAAAGGGATTAAAAGAGAACACAATAAACAACTATACACAAATGAGACAGCCTACATGAAATGAACAAATAACTAGAAAGACACAAATTATTGAAATTAACTCCAGAATAAACAGAAAATCTTGACAAACCTAATTAGTAATCAAAGTTTCCCCGCAAAGACTAGCCTAGGGACAGGTGGCTTCACTGATGAATTCTACTAAACATTTAAAGAAGAATTAAAACATATCCTTCAGAAACTTCTTTTAAAAAGCACAAAGAAGGACAAAAAACAGGCTGGGCATGGGGAACGGCTGTAATCCCAGCACTTTAGGAGGCTGAGGCTGAAGGACCATTTGAGCCTAGGAGTTCAACACCAGCCTGGGCAACATAGCAACATACCATGGCTACAAAAAAAAAAAAAAGAAAGAAAGAAAGAGCTGGGTGTGGTAGTGCATGCCTGTATTCCCACTACTCAGGAGGCTGAGGCAGAAAGATTGCTTAAACCCAGAAGTCTGAGGTGACAGTGAGCTATGCCTGTACCACTGCATTCCAGCCTGGGCAACAAGGCAAGACCCTGTCTCCAAAAAAATTTAAATAACAAAAATTTTAAAACTCAAGAGAAAACATCACGTTCCAAATTATTATATGAAGCAATTCATACCCTGATACCTAAATCAGACATGGTCATCACAAGAAAAGGAAACTACAGATGTTCTTATGAATGTGGATATAAAAATTCTCAACAAAATACAAGCAAATCATATCTAGAAACATATACGAAGGATTATACATCTTGAACAAGTACAAGACTTGTACACTGTGAACTACAAAGCATCACTGAACAAAATTTTAAAAGACCTAAATAGAAAGATATCTGATATTCATAAGCTAGAATACTTAATAATGTTAAAATAGCAATATTCAGATCCAATGCAATCTTGTCAAAATCTCACCTTGCTCTTTTGTAAATCGACAAGTGGCTCCTGAAGTTCGTAAGAATATTCAAGAATAGCCAAAACAGTTTTGAAAAAGAAGGACACAATGGAGGACTCAAAACTTCCCGATTTCAAAACTTAACTACAAAGGTACATTAATCAAGACAGAACAGTACTGGAATAAAGATAAACCTTATCAAGGCTGGGCACAGTGGCTCACGCCTGTAATTCCAGCACTTTGGGAGGCCGAGGCGGGCAGATCATGAGGTCAAGAGATCAGGACCACCCTGGCCAACATGCTGAAACCCCATCTCTACTAAAAATACAAAAATTAGCTGGGCATGGTGGTGCGCACCTGTAGTCCCAGCTACCTGGGAGGCTGAGGCAGGAGAATTGCTTGAACCCGGGAGGCAGAGGTTGCAGTGAGCCAAGAGCACGCCACTGCACTCCAGCCTGGCGACAGAGCAAGACTCAGACTAAAAATAGAAATAAAAAAAAAAAGATAAACCTAATCAAATAGATCAAACAGAATAGAACTGACAGTCCAGAAACAAACCCTTGCATTTATGGCCAATTGATTTCGGCACTCAATTGATGAATGCCAAGACAACTCAGAGGAGAAAAGAACAATCTTTTCAACAAATGGTACTGGAATAACTAGGTATGCGCTTGGAAAAGAATGAGGACGGACCCTGCCTAACAACATATGCAAAAATTAAATCCAGAAGGAACAAAGACCTCAGTGTAAGAGATAAAGCTATAAAACTTTTGAAGATAACATAGATGTAAATCTTCATAACCTCTGATGAGGCAATGGTTTCTTAACTAGAATAGGTAAGCAAAGACAACACAGATAAATTAGACTTTATCAAAATTAAAACAGTTTGTGCTTCAAAGGGCACTATCAATAAAGTGAAAAGACAACCCACAGGATGGGAGAAAATTTCTGCAAATGATGTATCTGATAAGAGATACATACAGAGAATATAAAAAGAACTCTTGCAATGAATAAAAGACAAACCTCCCAATCAAAAAATGGACAAGGAATCTGAATAGACATTTCTCCAAAGATACATAAACGGACAATAATACATACATACACGAAAAGACGCTCAAAATCGGTCCTTAGAGAGATGTTAATCAAAAGCAAAACAACATACTGCTTCAAACACACAAGGATGGCTGTAATAAAAAAGACAACAATAAGTGTTGATGAGGATGTGGAGACATTGAAAACGCCTAAGTCGCTGGTGGTAACATAAAACGGAGCAGCCACATTGGAAAACAGTTTGGTAGTTATTAAAAAAACTAAATATAAAGTTACCATACAACATACCAATTATACTCTTATGTATATACATAAGAAAACCGAAAATACTTGTGCAAATAAAAACTTATATACTAGTGTTCATAATAGCATTTTTCATGATAGTCAAAAATGAAAACAACCCAAATGTCCACTGACTAATGAGCAGTTAACAAAATGTGGTAAATCCATTTAATGGAGTATTTTTCAGTCACAACAAAAAGGCATGAAGTACTGACACAAAGCTCACAGATGAATCTTGAGGACTAATGCTAAGTGAAAGCAGCCAGATACAAAAGGCCATATATTTTAGTATTCCATTTATAGGAAACGTCCAGAATAGGCAAAAAGAACCTAGATTAGCAGTTGTCAGGGGCTGAAAAGGAATAGGGTGTGACTCCTATTGTATAGAGGATTTCTTTTGGGGTGATGGAAATATTTTGGGATGAGACAGTTGTGATGGTTGTAAAAGTCTATGAGTATACTTCAAAAACCCACTGAATTATACACTTTAAAAGGTGAACTATGATATGAGAAATTGTATCTCAATATTTTAAAAGTCAACAACAGCAAAAAGCATGCCTTTGTGTTCTGTTCCCTAAATCTTTTCTAAAATGTTTATCTAAAAATGATATTTTAAATACTGTGTAACAACAGGACAAAATGTAATCTCTGCTCCTCAAGAGCTTTAAGCTTATAGTTCTTTCATGGATACAAATTCATTCATTAGATTGTGCATGGGGAGAAGAAAACAGCAAATGATAAAGCAAATGGGTCAAACTGTCAACAGCAGGTGAATCTGGGTAAAGAATATGAACGTTTTTGACTATTTTCATTCTTAACAATTTTCTGAAAGTTTGAATATATGCCAAATAAAAATTGGAAAAAAGAAAACCACTACTGTAAGACGTCTAAAAATCTCAATGTTTGAACACATTCACTCTTTTAAAAACATATATATCAAGCAATTGTAAATTCACTTAAATTATGCTAAGTTGGAAATACTGATTACAGAGGAGGTTGGTATCCTTACTGTAGCCACAGGTTAAATGTGCCAAGAATAAGCTGCTGACATGTCTGTGACTACAGTGGTATTATAGCCATCTTAAAACACTCAGTTAAAATGATACTTATGCCAACACAGCTATTGTGAAGGGATTTTATCTTGCATTACATCTTGTAATATAATATTTATGATTGTAAATATGGTATATCCATACAGTTATCTATATTGCATACTCACATATAATCTATAAGATCACATTCTAAATATTAGATAAGTAATCCATATCTTGTTTTTTAATAAAAAAAGAAAAGAAATAATAAAGAATATAAATCAATAAAGCAGAAAGCAGAAAATAGAGAAAAATCAAAGGAAACAAAAGTTTTCTGTTTGGGAAGATTAACAAAATTGATAAACATCTAGCTAGTCAGTTTGAAAAAAGAGAAGCCAGGTATTGTGAACATAAGAAATGAGAGACTGAATACGACTATACTTTCTATAAGCATTAGAAGACTAATCAGCAAATATAATTAACAACTCTCAGTTTATGATACGGACAAATTCCTTCAAAGACTCAAAATACCAAAGGTCACTCACGAAAAACTAGCTAACTTGAATAGGCTTATATGTACTTAAGAAATTTATTTTGTAGTTAAAATCTTCTCACAAAGATAACTCCAGGATTAGATGGATTTAATGATGAGTTCTCCCAAATATTTAAGGGGGGAAAAAAAATCATACGCAAACTCTCCCAGAAACAGGAGAAACTCTCCAACTCATTTTACAAAGCCAGCATCACTCTGATCCCCAAAACAAATAAGGGTATTAAAACAAAAAAACTACAGACCAATTTCACATCTTATTACAGATGCAAAAATTCTTATCAAAATTTCAGCAAATGTAATCCATCAATGCATAAAAAAGATAAAAACATCATGACCAAGTGGGATTTATCCCAGGAATGAAATACTGTTTAAATATTCCAAAAAAAAAAACTTCAACATATAAGACTTAAAAAACAAAAATAATCATTTCAAAAAATAGAGAAAAAACATTGGACAAAATTCATCATCCATTCATGATAAAAGATCTTGGCAAAATGGGCACAAAAAGAACTCCCTTAAGCTGATAAAACGCATGTACAAAAGATATACAACTATCATCATACTTAATGGTGAAAGACTAAATACTTTCCATTTAAGATTAGAACAAGGTAAGATTGTTCCTCCTATTTAACATCATAGTGAAAGAATAAATGAAGGTAAGAGGGCAATCTTCGTGCCAATAAAACGCAAAGAAAAAAAAGTATGTAGACTGGAAAAGAGAAAATAAAACTGTCTTTAGACACAGACATGATATCTCCTATAACACCTATAAAAATTCTACTATAATTTTTTTGACTCTGGTACAATTTTTACAAGTGTTATAGGATATAGGAAAGTAGTAAGATTAGGAAAGTAGCAAAATGCAAGGCCAACATATAAAAATCAATCATATTTCTAATAACAGCAAGGAACAACTGGAAAATAAAAATCAAAACCATTTACAATTGCATCAAAATACTAAGATAAATATTTGACAAAATACAGCTGGAAGAAATTAAAGAACACCTAAATAAACAGAAAGATATACCATGTTCATGCATCAAAAGAACCAATATTGTTACAGCAATTTTCCCCAAATTGATCCAGACAGTCAATACAATTCCAATCAAGTTTTTTTTGGTTGTAAAAATTTACAAGATGATTCTAAAATTTATACAGAAAACAAAGGACCCAAGATAGTAAAAAGAATTTTGAAAAAGAAGAACAAGACTGGAGGACTCAACATTGACTGATTTAAGACTTAAAATCATAGTAATCAAGATGGTATAAAATTGACACAGATAACAGATGTGTGAAATAGAACAGAGACTCCAAAAGTAGACCCCCACATATATGGTCAACTGATTGCAACAGGGTGCCAAGGCAATTCAATTGGGGAAAAGTAATCTTTCCAGTAAGTCATGCTGGTACAAATGAATAGCCACATGGGAAAGAAAAACAAAAGAGAATCTGGATGCTCCAAAATTTACAAAGATCAACTTGAAATGAATAACAGAATTTATGTAAGAGTTAAAATTCTAAAGTTCCTAGAAATCAACACGGGAAAATTTTAGTGATCTTGAGTTTGGCAAAGATATTCTTAAGTAGGATACAAAAAAAAGAAAATCTTGAACTATAAAAGAAAAAAGATGAATTGAGAGGTGGATTAAAAAAATTTTTTTTTAGCTTTTACTCCTGAAAAGACACTGTTACAAAAGTAAAAATACAAGCCACAGACTGGAAATAATATTTGCAAAACACTTATCTGACAAAGGACTTGTATCCAGAATATGTAAATAACTGTTACAACTAAATAAGAAAACAAACAGCTCAATTTAAAAAAATGCAAAAAAGATGTGAACAAACATTTAAGCAAAGACAACATGAATAGCACACATGAAATAAGAGGGCACATGAAAAGATGCTCAAAATCCTTAGTCATTAGGAAAATAAAAATTAAAACACCAGGAGACACCACTACATAACCAATAAAATGATTAAGATGAAAACTTCTTACCATATCAAGTGTTGGCAAGGATGTGGAGGAAGTGGAACTGTAATACCCTGCTAACGGGAATATAAAATGGTGCAACCACTTTGGAAAACACGTCAGTAGTTTCTTTTTTTTTTAAATTTTTTTTGAGGCGGAGTCTTGCTCTGTCGCCCAGGCTAGAGTGAAGTGGTGCGATCTCGGCTCACTGCAAGCTCCGCCTTCCAGGTTCACGCCATTCTCCTGCCTCAGCCTCCTAAGTAGCTGGGCCTACAGGCGCCTGCCACCACGCCTGGCTAATTTTTGGTATTTTTAATAGAGACGGGGTTTCACCGTGTTAGCCAGGATGGTCTCGATCTCCTGACCTCGTGATCTGCCCGTCTCAGCCTCCCAAAGTGCTGGGATTACAGGTGTGAGCCACCGCGCCCGGCCAGTAGTTTCTGAAAAAGTTGAACATATAACCCACCAGACATTCCATTTCTAGGTATTTGCCCAACTGAAATGAAATGTATGTGTGAATGAAAATGAAAGACTTGTACACGAATATTTAGGGAAGCTTTATTTGTAATAGCTCAAAAGGGGAAACAACTCACATTCCCATCAGTGGGTGGGTAGATAAAAAAATTATGATACAGCAACACAGTGGAACACTATGCAGTAGTAAAACAGTCAAACATGCAACATTACAGATGAATCTAAAAATAATTATGCTGAGTGAAAGAAGGGAGACAACAGAAGAGTAAATACTGTATGATTCTGCTTATACAAAGTTTTATAATATGCAAACTAATCTAAGTGACAGAAAGCAGAAGAACTGTTGCCTGGGATTAGGAAGGGAGGTGAGAAAATTCTACAAAGGGTCACAAGGAAACAGAGAGTGCATACGTTCACACAGTCTTCACTATGGTAATAGCTTCACATGGGCCATAACTCAAACTGTACACTTTAAGTGTGCAGTTTATTGTACATTAATTATACCTCAATAAATCTGTTTATTAAAAGTCAAGGCCAGGCGTGGTGGCTCACGCCTGTAATCCCAGCACTTTGGGAGGCCAAGGCGGGTGGATCACAAGGTCAGGAGATCGAGCCATCCTGGCTAACACGGTGAAACCTCATCTCTACTGAAAAAAAAAAAAAAAAAAATTAGCTGGGCGTGGTGGCAGGCACCTGTAATCCCAGCTACTCGGGAGGGTGAGGCAGAAGAATGGCATGAACCTGGGCGGCGGAGTTTGCAGTGAGCCGAGACCACGCCACTGCACTCCAGCCTGGGCGACAGAGTGAGACTGTCTCAAAAAAAAAAAAAAAAAAAAAAAAAAGTCACTATTTATTTTTACACCCCACACAGTGCTTGCTTCTTTTGGTTGCTTTTATACACAATAGCTTTTGAAGGATTCCAAATCATCAACATCGACTACATGAAGGCCTTACTCCAAAATCGCAATCATTTTCCTTGCCTTATTTCTTGTACCTGCAAACCCAACGGCCTATCATTACTAAATCCTCCTTCTGAGAAACACATCACTATGTTTTGTGAGGATGATGGCTACCAATCTCATTAAGTGTCTTTCTTACAGAATATCCAAAATTTCAGCACAAGACAAAAAACAGAAATACATCTATATATATATAGATACCTTATCAAGCCAATATTTAACCACTTCATTAAAGCAGTGAATGGAAAAAAGTACTTCCCCATGAAAAGTGTTCGCAAGGCTTTATAGTCTACATTTTTGTCTGTATGATAGTTAAAATCATTAACTATAATCAAATACATACATATATAAAGATTTAAAAAGCTACGTACCTAAGATGTGTGTGCTCTACTGTTTATAAGCTATGTTTCAATTTAAAAACACTCAAAATTTGAAGATAGCAGTGCTGTGTTTCATGGACATTCCACCTTTCCTCTCCCTGACCGTCCTTGTGGCTTCTGTAGCCCTAGTCCTCTCTCCAGTATGCCATGATCCTAATGTCCCTAAACTTGCTTCTCCCCCTGCTAGCAGCTCTACACTCTGTGGCAAAGAGCATCAGGACAAGGTCTCTTTACAGGATATTCCCCTTCAGGCAGCAAGAGACCGGGAAAGCAGTTAACATCACTGACTTAGAAATAATTTTTTTTTTTTTTTAATTACGGGTTTCTCAGAAATCATGTAGAAGTTGAATGAGTTCAGAGCCAGAACTAGGGCATGGGTCTGCTGATTCCAAGACTCCAGTACTTACCACATCTGCATTCTGATTTATCAGCTCAAGATTCCAGTCTAGTTTCTCAACACTGTGGAATGAAAAACTGCTCAGCCATCAACTTGTAACCAAAGATGACTAATATTTTAGCCAATAAGGATTAAAAGGAGGAAAACAAGCTTAGTTTCCAGGTACTAATATCCTTTTAGTAGCCTAAATTTGCAGTAAAGAAAGTACAATAAGCTGGAAATAGCCAACAAATCAAGAGGAACTCATTTCCTACAGAACACATGCACTGTTAATTTTAGGGATTTACCAGAGTTGTACATTTTAAGGTTAAAATGATAGAACCAGAGAACAGAAGCAGAGAGCAGAATAAGTCAAACAGTTCACTGACGGTGCAGACTCACATTCAGCACAACCAGACATACTGTAACAGGAAAAAAAAAATCCCTTTAAGTGAAAATAAGGATTTAAGGAAGTTAGAAAAACATGGAGTAAGTTAGGTTTGGTGTGTAGGTTCTGGTCCACTTTTGTAGTCTGTAGTTCCAAAAATTGAGTTTTGTAAGCCCCTGTGATGGTAATATGTGTCTGCTTCATTCTTCTAGCTCTGCCGGAGCTCCCACTGGATAGCTTCTGGTGACACACAGAGGGGTGGAAGGCACATCCTCAGGCTGCACAGTATGATTAGGCCAGTGGATAGGGGACTGCCAGACCTGAGGGGTGAATAACAGCATTTCCTGTGGCTTGTTCTACAGTCACCTCACTGGTAAGCTTCTCACTCTATCTCTGCTGGGCCACTGTTGTGGGCAGACTAGGCCTGCTACTGCCACTGGGTAAAATGTCTCATTGGCAAGTCCCTCCTGGGCTTCCCTTTTCCTGATCCTTTGGCCAGAGAGGACAGGGTTTTCTGGTTTTTGTTTTTGTTGCTGTTTATGCCTGTTGGCAATTTCAAGTTGTACTCCACTCCAGTCTGGGATACATGGGGGAAAAACACAAACACGCATACACACCACACCCCCCCAACACAATGCATGGAAATTACTCCAGTCCAGTGTGTTTCAAGTCCTAAAGTCCCCTAGCCAGTCTACCCTCTTTCTATCTTTTAGAGTCCTTTAATACCATACAGGATCAGTGAACTTGAAGACAGATCTAAAGAACTGTTCAATTTTGGCCAGGCGCAGTGGCTTACACCTGTAATCCCAGCATTTTGGGAGGTCAAGGCAGGCGGATCACGAGGTCAGGAGTTCAAGACCAGCCTGACCAACATGGTGAAACCCCATCTCTACTAAAAATACAAAAATTAGCCAGGCATGGTGGCGCACGCCTGTAATCCCAGCTACTTGGGAGACTGAGGCAGGAGAATCGCTTGAACCCGGGAGGCAGAGGGTGCAGTGAACCAAGATCACGCCACTGCACTCCAGCCTGGGTGACAGAGCGAGACTCTGTCTCCAAAAAAAAAAAAAAGAATTGTTCAGTCTGAACAGCTGCAGAAAAAATAGGCTGAAACAAAAAAATGAACAAAGCCTCAGGGACCTCCAGGGCAATAACGAAAAATCTAACATTAGGAGAGGAGAAAAAAATGTGAGGCTGAGGGAGGATTTGAAAAATTAATAAAGAAAAACTTCCCAAATTTGGTGAAAGACATAAACTTACAGAGCGAATTCCAGATAGGATAAACCCAAAGAAATTCATATCAAGACACATCACAAACTTCTGAAAACTAAAGACAAAAAGTCTTAAAAGGAGCCAAGAAAAATGACACATTACCTATACTAGAACACCAGTTCGAATTGGTGTTCAGTCTGAAACCATGAAAGTGCAAAAGAAGTGGCATATTTCTTAAATGTGGAAATATAAGAACTGAAATATAAGTACTGTCAATTGTGTGGGCCCAGCATGGTAGCTCATGCCTACAACCCCAGCACTTTGGGAGGCCGAGGTGGGAGGGCCACTTGAGCCCAGGAGATCGAGACCAGCCTGGGCAACACAGTGAGACCACATCACTACAAAAAAATTTTAAAAATTAGCTGGGCATGGTGGTGTGCATATGTAGTTCCAGCTACTCAGGAGGCTGAGGTGGGAGGATTGCTTGAGCCCAGGAGGTCAAGGCTGCAGTGAGCCATGATTGTGCCACTCACTGTACTCCCGCCTGGGTGACAGAGTGAAACCCTGTCTCATTAAAACAAAAACAAAACAAACAGAAAACTGTTAATTATGAATGCTATAACCAGCAAAGCTATCCTTCAAAAACGAAGGTAACATAAAGGCATTAGCAAATTAAAAACTTTGTCACTACCAAGCCTACCCTTAAAGAAAGTCTAAAGGAGTATCTTCAAAAAGAAAGAAAATAGTAAAAGGCAGCTTGGAATTTCATAAAGGAAACAAGAGCAAAGGAAGGGGTAAATATAAGAGACCATCTTTTTCCATCAAGTTTCTTAAATCATACTGATGGTTAAAACAAACTTAACATCTGCTGTGCTCAATGTATGGAGACGAAATAACTTCAGAAAATTACATTTTAAAAAACAGAGAAGACAAAGAGACCTTAATGAAAGACAAAATCCAACTACATACTGTCTAATACAAACTTATTTCAAACACATCGGTTTTACATAAAAGGTCATTAAAAGATATATCATGCCAACATTATTTTTTAAAAACAGGTATGGCTATGTTAACACAGATAAGGTAGATTTCAGAGGAAAAGAAAATTACTAGAGACAAAGACATTACATAACGATACTTTAAAAATCAATCCATCAATAAAAAAAATACTGCTCCTAAAAGTAAATGCACCAAACAACACAGTTGCAAAATAATAAAACAAAAACTGATAAAGCTAAATTATAGGTGGAGACTTCAACACTTCACTGTCAGCAACTGGTAGAACTAAAAGAAAATTAGCAAAGACAGAAAAGAACTGAACAACAATCAACCAACAGGATCTAAAAGACATTTCTAGAACACTCCACCCTACAACAGAATATTCATTCCCTTTAAGCTACCATGGACCATGCACCAGGACAGACCATACCCTGGGTCATAAAACAAACCCCAACTATTTTAAAATTATTAAAATTATTCCATTTTCCAACTATAATGTTGGTGAACCTTAGGTTCATATGATTTCCAATCACAATGTAATCAGACTAGAAATCAGTAACAGAAACACAACACAAAAATCTTCAAACACTTCTGTATAACACACGTCTAAACAAATCATTGGCCAAAAAGCAACAGAACAGCAAAAAATACATATACGTAAATAAAAATAAAACCGCAAAATATCAAAAAACAGTTCTGACCGAAACACTTATGTCACAGTGATGCTTATATTAGAAAAGAGGAAATGGTCTCACATTAATAATCTCTGTCCCCTACTTTAAGAAACTAGAAAAAGTAGAGCAAAATAAATTCAAAGCAAGTAGAATGAAAATTATAAAAACAAGCAGAAACCAATGAAATTGAAAACAGGAAAATAACAACAACAAAAATCAATGAAATCAAATACTGGTTCTCTGAAAAATAATCAAAACTGAAAAGCCTCTAGCAAGACTGACACAAAAAGGTGAAGACACAAAGCACAACCATCAGGAATGAAACAAGGGATAGCTTCATGCTATAGCCATTAGAAGATTACTAAGGGCATAGAATGAATAACTTTATGCTCATAAATTTGACAACTTTGAAAATATGGACCAATTCCTCAAAAACCACAAACTACCAAAGCTCAACCAAGATGAAGGAAATGGCCTGCATATACCCATAACCATTAAAGACAGTGAATTTGTGAAGAGAAAGATCTCAGCCAGGCGCAGTGGCTCACGCCTGTAATCCCAACACTTTGGGAGGCCAAGGCGGGTGGGTCACCTGAGGTCAGGAGTTCGAGACCAGCCTGACCAACATGGTGAAACCCCATCTCTACTAAAAATACAAAAAATTAGCTGGGCATGGTGGCATGCGCCTGTAGTTCCAGCTACTCGGGAGGCTGAGGTAGGAGAATTGCTTGAACCCGGGAGGCAGAGGTTGCAGTGAGCTGAGATCGCGGCATTGCACTTCAGCCTGGCAGACAAGAGTAAAACTCCATCTCAAAAAAAAAAAAAAAAAGAGAAAGATCTCCAAAAAAGACACTCCCAGGCCAAAATGGCTTTACTGAAAAATTTTACCAAACATTTTAAAAAGAATTAGGGCCAATTTTACATAATCTATTTAAAAAAAACAAAGAACATTTCCCAACTCATCTAATGAAGCTAGTGTATTACTCTGACATCAAAGCTAGACAAAAACATTGCAAAATTTTTTTAAAACTATAGACCACTATCCCTGATTAAGTTAGATGCAAAAACCCTCAAACAAATACCAGCAAACTGAATCTAGTAATATAGAAAAAGGACTACACACCATAAGCAGAATTTATCCGAAATATGCAAGACTGAATCAACATTTGAAAAAAGTTAATGGAATCAAATATACTAATAAATAACAAAATCATATGATCATGTCAATTAATGCAAAAAAAATCATTTGACAAAATCCAACACCCCATCATGATACAAATTCTCACTAAAATAGGAACAAACTGGAACTTCCTTTACTTGACAAAGAGCATCTGCAAAAATCTACACCTTAATGGTGAAAGAATGGTTTTCCCCTAAGACTGGGAAAAGGTGATCCACAACTTTTTTTCAGCGCAGTACTAGAAATTCTAAGATACTGCAATAAGGCAAGGAAAATAAAATACATACAGATGAGGAAGGAAGAATAAAATTGTCCGTATTGGCAAATGATACGATGGTTTACATGGAAAATCCAAAGGAACCTGTGAAAATCATCTAAAATTTCTAGAATAAGTAAGTTCAGCAAGGAAGCAGGATATAAGATTAACACACAAAAATCAATAACATTCTATATACTAACAATGAACATATGGAAACCAAAAAGTTAAAAACAAGACACTATATACTAACAATGAACATATGGAAACCAAAAAATAAAAAACAAAACACCATTTACAATCACTCTGGAAAGTGAAATACTTGCAATCACTCCGGAAAGTGAAAGCTATGTACAGGATCTATATACTAAAAAATTTTAAATGCTGATTAAAAAAAGAAAACCTAAATAAATGAACATATATAATAGAGTACTTAACACAGGAAAAATGTCAATTCTCCCCGAATTAATATACAGGTTTAATGCAATTCCTATCAATATCTCAGCAACATATTTCATACACATAAACTAGCTTATTCTAAAATTTGCATGCAAAGGTACACACCCTAAAATAGTCAAAACAATTTTGAGAAATAAGGAAAAAGTGACAGAAATTACTCTCCCCAATATTAAGGTAGAATAAGAGTAAGGGTAGTATTATTCTAGTAATAGAGTACCTGAGACAGTGTGACATTGCCAAAATGACATGCACAGACTAATGGAATAGAACAGATGACCCAGAAAGAGAGCCATACAAATATGCCCCAATGGATTTTGATACAAGTATGAAAATAATCCACTGGAGGAATTTTTTCAATTTTCAATAAATGGTGCTAGAGCAACTGGACATCCACAAGCCAAAAATACAAATATTTTTGTATCTCGGAACCAACTTGCTAAATGGAAATGTGAAATAGTTACAATGGCCCATCAGATAATTTCTTGATTATACAGAGAACAATTATATTTTTACTCCATTCTTTAACTCATGTGGTATTGATCTCCTATTACTTTGATCAAAGTTTCAGGGTACAAATTAAAATTTCAATTTTTTTCAAGGAAAGTTTATAAATAACAGGTCATACTCCAAAGTGGTAAAAGAAAAAAAAGACTTAAAGTTTGGAAAATTTTCTTGGGCATAGTACTAACTGGGGTAAAAAGAGAAAAATTTATGCCAAAGTGAGAATGTGTTATATATAAATATTTTTAAATACTTCTCTTTTTTCATTAAGTAGTGTAAACTAGATTTTTTTTTTTTTACTACTAAACATGACTTTTGTAAATACATGGTCCAAAAATTTTATTCACTATTAGTCTTTAATAGCTTATTCTCCATCTCTGATATAAATTTTAAGTTAAAAAATTATCCAACAGCGGCTGGGCATGGTGGCTCACGGCTGTAATCCCAGCAGTTTGGGAGGCCGAGGCAGGCGATCACCTGAGGTCAGGAGTTTGAGACCAGCCTGGCCAACATGGTGAAACCCTATCTGTACTAAAAATACAAAAATTAGCCGGTGTGGAGGCGTGTGCCTGTAGTCCCAGCTATTCGGGAGGCAGAGGCAGGAGAATAGCTTGAACCCGGGAGGCGGAGATTGCAGTAAGCCGAGATCGCGCCACTGCACTCCAGGCTGGGCGACAGAGTGAGACTCCATCTCAAAAAAAAAAAAAAAAAAAGTTATCCTACAGCAATAATTTTTAAAATGAAGTTAAATGTTTGAATAAATGTGAGACTGTATAAAAAGAAAAAAATGGAAAGACACCAAATTTGGCAAGTTCTAAACACAATAATGTTTACATAAAAACAAAAAGCAAAGAAACAAAAATTTTGTTGTGCCTGGTACTTAATGATTTACATAAACTAAATTTTAGCATTACTATGAATTTTAGTTTATTATTTTTAAAATTTATTTAGTCACATGTTTTACTTCTGACTACATACACATGAAACAACATTATATATTTTATTTTTCCCCCTCTACTAACTAGGCACAAATTTTAATGTACCTCTAGTCTGTCTTGCTTTGCTTCGAAGTTCAAGGGATACTATTTTGGTGCTGACCACTGACTATAAACAGAAAGTACCAGCTAACTCATAGGATGGGGAGAGGCAAGGTTATTTCATGATCTCATTGTGGGGTGGGTCAAACCTAAACTTAAAAAAAGAAACAAGTTACCTCTTTAAGACATTAGTTAAAAAAAAAAAAATGTGCTCAAGTGTTAGAATTTCTATTCCAAAGGACAAAAGTTTCCTGTTTTGAAAACATGCTGGAAAGCTTATGCCTGCTGGCATGGCTGCCAAGTATGTTGACAAACAATGAAAGTTTCAAAACTAGGCCTCTGAAATACAATTAGCTAATGTCATAGTAGGTACCTTGATTATTCCAAAAAAAAAAAAAAGATAACTTTTAACTAAAAGCTACTGTACATAAGCACAGTGCTAAGGGCTAAGGCTGGACCTCCTCAAGGAACTCATACACTGAGATGAGACACAGACGAATAAATCAAGTACTGGGTGCTGCAGGTGCACTGAAACCACCAAATTCAGCCACAAGGGTTTATGGAGTGGTTACATCTGAAGGAAGAGTCAGGTGAACACGGAGGTTAAGATAGGGCATTCCTATCAGAAAGCACAACAGTGCAAACGAATTTGAGGTATGAAAAATCATGGTTCTTTAAGAAGGTAAGTCATTTCATAGGTCTGAAATCTGGGGAGCATTGAAGAGAATTAAGAAGAGGCTGGAGAGGGGGACAGAAGCTGAGCCACCATCCACACCAAACCCTGGAAGTTGTGTGCTATTTTTCCTATTTTCCAGTAATTTGCCCAAGGTCAAACTTCTGGCAAGTGGCAGAGATGAGAGGACAGATCAGGTCTGCATCTCTACAAAGCTCAAGCTCAGGCTGTCTCTCAACGACTTTCCAATACTTAGAATAATCTCCCAACAGGAGCAGCTTCCTGAAGACAGAGAAAGCCCATGGTGAAGTAGAACAGTAACAAACCCTGAAACTAATCATTAAAGTAGCTGTTCTCAAAGTGGAGTTCTTGGACCACTGCATTAAAACGCCTTGGTACTCAGCAAAAGGTAGATTCTGGGCCTACATTCAGACATACCGAATCACATTCTCTGAGACTGAGCCTGGGAGTCTGCATTTTATGATACCCACAAGCTTTGAAGGCTGTTGATTTAAATGCCTGTTACACCCAGGGCAAGTGACCAGATTTGAAGGGGCATATGAAGAAAGGAAAGGCTTAATTCAACTTCAGATAAATGGGATCTGAGTTAAGGAAAAATGCCGAAGCAGGCAGTTCCAAGGTAGTATTTGAACTTGGGGAAAGGGACACCAACAGAGGGACAAAACTGAAGCTCTCAGCTTTCAAAAATCAAGGAAGAAATGGTAGAGGGCTGAGCTCTGCAACTTAATTACTAGGCAGAACCTCCCTCCAGCAGCAGTGGAGCACTGACAGTGGAGGTTTATGAGGAAGAGGAACAGAAGAGGGCATGTGTCATGGAAGCCAATCAAGGGCTCAATAGTGTCAAAGACTATCCCACAGAGAAAAGGACAGAGGGGCAGAGACTTGAAAATAAGCCACCAGAGTTGGCCAGTTGGAAGCCACTGGTAAGTCTTGAGACAGGTTTCTGAGTGGCAGAGAGAAGCCAGACTCTAAAGTAGATGCCTCGGAAAGTCAAGAAAACAGGAGGAGGGAAAGGAGAAGAAATGCTCTAATCTGAAGACTGAAGTAAAGAAACGTGGGGGGAGACACAAACTGAGGTTACAAGAAGGGAGAAATAGAAGATGCTGACGCTGGAGGGTCTGTTTCAATGAGCTAAGATACAAGGTCATCTGTGTCTGAGGGGAGGTGGGGAAGAGCTGGACAGGTGTGAAGAACCAACTGCTTCAGCCCCATGGTCAAGGCCTGGAAGAGCCACTGTGGTCCTGACTCTCAAACAGGGAAGTATCTTCTTGCCACACCTTTTACTGTAGAAAAGGTTAACCTACAGAATAGTTAAAACAACTGTATTTATCAGATTTGTTTCAGCACATTCTCCCTTTCTCTCTCATATATATGAGAAAATATATATATATGTCTGTGTGTGTATATATATGTGTATATACACACACATATATATACATATGGCCAAACCATTTGAAAGCAGGCTACAGACACCACAACACTTCCCAGTAAATACTTTCAACACAGATCCTTAAGAACAAAGACATTCTCCTACATAATCACAATTCTATCACCACAGCCAACCATTTTAATACTGACATATAATATTTTAAAAATACAGTCTGTATTTAAGTTTCCTCAATTGTCCACCCCAAAATGTCCTTTATAACCTTTTTTTTCAGTCCAGCATCCAATCAAGGATCATGCATTACAGCATTATATTTGGTTGTCACTTTAGTCTCCTTTGAATTACAACAGTCCCCCTCAAAAGTTTTTGTCTTTCATGACATAATTTTTGGAAAATCAAGACCTGGTGTTTTACAGAATATCCCACAATCTTGATTTGCTTTACTGTTTCCTCATGATTAGATTCAGGGCAAATATTTTTGGTAAGAATAATATAGAAATGACATGCATCCCAACAAGAGAATGATATTTCAATTTGTCACTACTGGTGATATTAAATTGGATCACTTGGTTAATGTAGTATCCACCAGATCTTTCCATCACAAAGATGTATTTTTCCCTTTGTAATAGATAAGTAATTCATAAAAAGAATTTTGAGATAGTATACATATACCCAATAACGTTTACCAATAATTTTTAGCATCCATTGACAATTCCTGCCTGAGTCAATGATTACAGTGGCGGTTGTAAAACGGTAACTTTCTAATTCAATTATTGCTTGTACATTTACTAGAAGGCATTCTTTGGTAATGTCATTTTTATTTCCATCCACCTTTTTCATGTTTAAGTATCACTATGGACTCATATTTTCCTCCAATATAACTGATTACTTTTTTTTTTGATGTTCAAAATGTTCCAAATTTGGCCAGTGAGAATCCCTTCAAGCCAGTTTTTGTGTTGTTCTAACATGTTTCCATTAGTCCTTGAGCACGTCTTTGCTTTATGACACAAAATGATCCAGTACCATTTTGCAGTTTTCCTGTCTGAGCCTTAGATGGTTTCACCGGTGAATTCTAACAAATGATGCTGAAATGGCTTAAAAGAAATAAGACTAACTCTATAAAAATGATTCAACATTGTAAGAAAAATCCTTCCCAACTCATGTGATGAGACCAGCATTAATCCAACACCAGAAATAAAAGTAGCATACAAAAACTAAAACCAACAGACCTCATTAATGCAGACATAAAAAATGCTTAAAGGTGTTTTACCAAATTGAGTCCAGCAGTATGTAAAAATGAGTAATATATAACATCCAAACAGAGTTAATACCAGAAAAGCAAGGATGGTTTACATTTTTAAAAAGTAATGTATTTTACCATATTAACATTCTAAAAAAAGAAAAACTAGTTACTTCACCATCTTAATATAGAGAAAAAGAATTTGACAAAATTCACCAATTCATGATGAAAATTACCAGTAAGCCAATAGAAAGAACTTCCTCAGCAATTATGAACACTTATTAAAAACTTACAACTGATATCACACTTGATGGTGAAAGACTGAATGTTTCCCCCCAAAACTGGGAACAAGAAAAGGATGTATATTTTTGTCACTTTTATTCAACATTGTTCTCTATTGTACAGAGGCAATAAAAAGAAACAGAAGGTTTACAGATTGGAAAGGAAGCTGTAAACACTATTTAAAAAAAAAGGTGCTATTAGAACAAGTAAGGTTATAGCATGTAAAGTTAATAACAAATATCAATTACATTTCTATATACAAGCACTGAACAACTGAAAAATAAAATAAAATATAATTTCATTGTATTTGGAAAAAATATAATTGGTTGTATACAGAACAAATATCCTATTGTTTGTACACTTGTATACAATTGTTATATATGGAAGAAATACAATTCCCTATACAACAGCCTCCAAAAACATGAGAGATAAATACTGTTTAAAGAAATTAAAGAAGATCTAAATAAAGAGATGATTCTTGTTTGGGATTAAAAACTCAATGTTGTAAATTCTCACCAGTTTGATTAGAGTTAATGTGCTCTCGATCAAAATCTCAGGTTGTTGTTGTTTTTCGAAATTGACAAGTCTGAAATTTACATGGAAATGGAAGTAACTAAAACAGCCAAAGCAGTTGCAGTATTCATACTGCCTCCCTTTAAAGACTTACTAAAAGGCTGCAGTAACCAAGCTAATACAGAACTGACAAAATGATATGTAAATCAACAGAACAGAATTGAAAATCGAAAAACAGACACGCAAATATATGGTTAACTGAGTTTCAATAAACGTGCCAAAGCAACTCAATGGAGGAAAATGAAAGTCTTTTCATAAATTGTGCTGCAACAGCTGAATATGCAAATGCACTTTAAAAGGTGAACTTACGGGAAATTGTATGTCAATATTTTAAAAGTCAACAACAACAAAAAGCATGCTTTTGTGTTCTATTCCCTATTGCAATATGCATTAGTTACATATTCCCATTATATGAATATGCAAATAATGAATATTGACTCCTACCTCCTACCATATATAAAAATTAGCTCAGAATGGATTACAGACCTAAATAAACAGCTAAAACTATAATATTCTAGAGAAACACATAGGAGAAAATCTTTGTGATCTTGTGGTAGGCAAAAATTCTTACAGGATACAGAATATACACAGACCTGTAAATGAAAAAATTGAAAAACTGTACTTCATTAAAACTTAAAATATTTACCCTCAAAAAACACTGCTTAAAAAATGAAAAGGCTGCCTGGCGCAGTGGCTCACGCCTGTAATCCCAGCACTTTGGGAGGCCGAGGCAGGTGGATCACGAGGTCAGGAGATTGAGACCATCCTGGCCAACAGGGTGAAACTCCATCTCTACTAAAAATACAAAAAAATTAGCCAGGCATGGTGGCGGGTGTCTGTAGTCCCAGCTACTCGGGAGGCTGAGGCAGGAGAATGGCGTGAACCCAGGAGGCGGAGCTTGCAGTGAGCCGAGATAGTGCCACTGCACTCCAGCCTGGGCGACAGAGTTAGACTCCGTCTCAAAAAAAAACTACAATGAAATACCACTAAGTACCCACTGAAATGACTGACAACATCAAGTGTTGGGCAAAGACATACTGTAAAATCAACTGGAACTCTCACACACTGCTGGTAATGATTTGACAGTTTCTTCTGAAGTTAAACATAATCTTACCATACAACTCATCAATCTACTCCTAGGTATTACTTACGAGAAATGAAAATATTTGTCCACAAAAAAACTTTTACTTAAACCTTCATAAAAGCTTTAATCATAATAGCCCTAAACTTGAAACAACCCAGAAATCTATTAACAGGTAAAAAACTAAATTGTAGTTTACTTAGCAATAAAAAGAAACAAACATGATAAATGTAACGTGAATTTCAAAAGCATTATGCAAACTGAAACAAGTCAGAACAAAAGACTGCATGTAGTATGATTCCATTTATTTACAATTCTAGACCAGGCAGCAACTACAGAAAGTGACAAACAGCAGAGCAATAGTTGTTGCCTGAGACCAGTGATGAGGGAAAGGCACTGATTGCTAACAGGTACAGGGGAACTTTCTGAGATGATGGAAATGTCCTACATTAAGATGGTGGCATTTTCACAACTGTATGTTTGTGAAACTAATCAAAATGCACACTTCAAACTGGTGACTATTACTGTATGCAAATTATACCTCAATAGAGTTGGTTAAAACATAAAGGAAAAAAAAAGAAAGCTGGCACAAGTTTAGTCATGTTCAACCTTACAGGATTGTTTTAAAGTAGGTTATTACCCCAGGCTCTTAATACCCTGAAGGCACATAGATGTCACTCATTTCTGTCTTTTATTAATCTCTTGTATGTTAAAAGTGGGAGAAAAGGAGCTTTACTAATTTTTGATAGCTTTTTTGTTTCCTTAAGGTCCCAGGAACCAGTCAGCTTTAAGAATTTTTGACACTGCAGGCCAGGTATGGTGGCTCATGCCTGTAATCCCAGAACTTTGGGAGGCTGAGGTGAGCAGATCACTGGAGGTCAGAAGTTTGTGACCAGCCTGGCCAACATGGCTAAACCCTGTCTCTACTAAAAATACAAAAATTAGCTGCGCATGGTGGTGGGCACCTGTAATCCCAGCTACTCAGGAGGCTGAGGCAGGAGAATCGCTTGAACCAGGGAGGCGGAGGTTGCAGTGAGCTGAGATGGCACCACTGCATTCCAGCCTGGGTGACAAGAGTGAAACTCCGTCTCAAATAAATAAAATAAGAATTTTTGAGATTGCTAGAATAATTTCCCTTTGTTGTTGTTATATATAAGCTAGAATAATTTTATCTTCACTTATAAATCAGATGTTTATACTACATCACATATTTTAAAAAGTTTTTCTTCTATGCAAATGCATAGTGGTAAATTTCTATTAAAAGTCTGAAATATCTAGATACAGAATGAATTAATATTTGGAAGAATAAGTTATCTTCTCAAATATAAATGTTTTCCAGAATCCAGTTCTAACAGGCTTACATAAAAGTGGCACAGGTATACTGTATAGTAATATTCTAATACTCCAACCTACTTCTAAGGAAACTGGCAAATCAAGCATTCACATTCCTGAATGTTCTACCAATAGAATGACAGCAATCCCTACACACTTATTACCACATACAGCTGCAGTTAAAGGTCTTTCTCAAGAAATCTCCTATGTCCCCAGACAAAATAATAATAATAAAGGAGACCACCACCTACAAGGTCAAAAATACTGCTGTAATACAATTTAGGAAATTAGGAGAACTGCTATGGCATTCTACTTTTATACTGGATTTATTCAAGGCTGGTCTCTAATCTCTATTTCCTTGCAATTTTGCTCATGTCACTTCCTATTACTGAAAATGATATGCAAGCCACATACCTCCTCTTTAGAGTAAATTCAGTTCCACTGCAAACAAACTGCAGGGAAATATAGTTGGGAAAGAAGTCAATGTTTTCCATAATTTCTTTAAAACAGTCAAATAAATATTACAGAGGAAAGCAAAAATCACATACAACTAAGAACTGGATCTATTTTTTATCACATCAAGCTTGTTAAACACACATTTGAAATATATGTCCTTGACTAAGTCAGTTCTACTGCAATCAAGATTTTTCCTTAAACCACCTGTTTACTCCCAGACAGAAAAACACTCGAAACAGAAATAACCCGAGTAAAATGTCTAACCATATCTCCTAAATGCTTTCTACATCCTGACACTGTACTATGCAATCTGCATGCTCTATTCTTATTTAATTCCAACAAATCCTGGGAAGGAAGATACTAATCTATAAAACAGAAATAAGTTACCAAGCAGTAAATTAATACACACTATTATCAGCAAACTTTGGGAAAACACTGACCTTGGTCTTTACAACCTCAGTCTCTTCATCTATAAAATATAGATACAATTCTTTTTTGTGGGAAAGAGAGTTTCTAGGGTGCCAGATGAGTTGGTTTCCCCTGTGTGAGACACCCATTGGGAGCCATGGGCGGCCTCTGAGGAGAAAAGTCTCCTTATTGCCTTCATGTCTTTATGCCCCAAGAGCGTAAGAGCTCCGCGGCATGCCACAGGTTGCTCAGGGAAATAACACTCCCTTGAAGCAGTGGAGTATAATCAAACATCTTGGCTCCTCTTGAAACCCACTCCCACCCATTTCAGTCCTGGTAAGTTAAAGATCTTAAACCGTTTAGACACACGCCTTTGCTCGGGGAAATTCACAGAAACCGCCACTGCTATACATCTTATTGAATGACTGATGAGTTCTCCTTCACCGATTAATTCTTTTCCTCATCCCTTCGTACCCCTCCCATCTACCCTAAGAACAAAGAGCTTGTAAACCAATAAATTGGGTGGAGGCTGAGAGTTCCGGGCTGTGAGCAAGCCTCCGACACTCTGGTCCCCTGGACCTGCCTTTTAAACTCTTATTCTGTCTCTTTCTAACTCCTTTGTCTCCGCTGGACTCAGGGTACCCGCCAGGTGGTGTGGGGCTGGTTTCCCCAACATTTTTAAAACAGGCACTACTGCATAGATTACCTGGCACATAATAGCTACTACCACTTACTACCAAGGGCCATGCTGCTAAGCACCAAGTGGACACCAGGAATGATGAATCTGGATGGCTGTGACAAGCCCCATGGCTGGGCACCAATTCATCTAATCTCACAAACACCACAGATTATTTAAAAATTTCCTAATGAAATTAGGGAATCTGTAATGAAAATTACTGCTCCTAAAAATCTGAAGAAATTCTGCAGTGAATTTAGATTGTGTAAAACTTACCTACTCCTAGACAGGCTAACTTCAAAAGCTATTTTCTACCTTTCTTTTGCCTGCCCATGGAGAAGTGATTTAAATGTAACCCTGAAATTCACATAAAGGTAGAACTAGATTGCATTAGTCAATTTTCCTAGGGTGGCTTTTGCTGCTAGAGCTAAAAATTTGAGTAGAAAAAGAACAGCAATGCAAAGATAATTCAGTAAAAGAGAAAGTAAGCAAAGCCTAGAAACAAAAAAATTGAACAAAAGCAATTTTTTTAAAAAAAACCTTAAATTGCAAAATTATCAAATTTATTTGCTATCATTTTGACAGGGGTATATTTTTCCCTTGTCATAAAACAAATTTCTATCATGAATATCTAGTATGTTAGAATAATTACTAGAGCTGACAATGCATACACTGACCATGTAAGCCTCACAGGGTAAATCGGCTGTTCTCTGCTCACTGCAACATAACTTAGCAGTAGTTAAACCAACAAGGTGTCTGGCATTCGACTCAGACAAAATCTTTCTGGGTGGTTAACAGAGTCTGGAAGGGACAATTTCTCCCTAAATTACCTAATACATTACTTTAAAAGAACCCTTTCCTAATTTTTTAAAATTTCTTCCACTCTTCAAATCTTAATTCTTTGAATGTCTTGATCTTAAAAGTATTTTGAGAAACTAAAGAGAACACAATAAATAAAAGGTATAAACTACTTGAGGCCAGGAATCACCCCTTCTTCATCTCTTAGGCTCCAACGACCAATCCAGTATCTGACACAGTAGCCCTCAATAAATGTTTGTTGAGCTGACTACATGGAATACCTTCAGACTAAGGAGTTGGTCTAGTCCAACTGAAAATAGCTTCAAGCTGGCTCACCTGGGATTACACAAGTAGTCCAGAGTCAAACATAACATGAATATGCAACAAGAGCTAGCACTAGTCTAGCACTTACTACATACCAAGCCCTACAGATGATTCAATACTCACACCAACCCTAGCAGACAGGTACTCCTATTATCCCCATTAAAACAAATTAGGAAGCTGACACATGAGGACTAGGTAACTTGCTCAAGGTCACAGTCAAGCCCATATTCCAGGTCAGCAGTCTGTTTACTCTCTACACCACTGAGAAAGGTAGCCAGGCAGGTCCCTCATATAAGATGACAAGACTAATCACTTACGAAGACAAGTGCTTGCTTTGACCAAACTTGTTCCAGGGGTGTTCACAGGTGTGAATTCAACCACACCTGCCCACCACCTAAAAACAAACAAACAAACAAACAAACGGCACACTTCTTAGATGGGGGCGGTGAGTCAGATGGAACTTATGGAGTATTGTTTTGACTCACCATAAAAGGGAGTTACTCGGATCCAGACCTAATGCCCCATTAGAACTGTCCTCTCTATTTCATAAGCTGACTGATACACAGGTCTGTCTATACAGTCAACCTAGCTCTCTCCTGTGGCACACACATATTAATATGTACCTTTAATCTTACACTGTAATTGTTTATGCCTGTCTCTAACAAAAAAATTCTCGGAAGCTAATTACCATCTTACTCATGAACATATCCAAGGGCCCAGTGGTGTATTGAAAAATATACTGGCTGCATGAAAGATGCACACTGACAGAAAACAGGAAGTGTAACATAAAACAGTATAGTGTGTAAATTTATTCATATGTGACTACAAAATGAAATGTTTGTTTTATTTATTTAAATTCCCTGGGTACAGACTAATTGGCAGAAAGGAAAGAGGAATAAAAAATAAAGAGTATAAAGATCACATGGAAATAAGAAATTTAATAAGTAACAAACTGCTTATAATAAAAAACTGTATACTCAACTAATTCAAATGGTGCAATGGAAAATTTTTCAAGAGGGTTGATAGTGGGGGGAGAGAAGATGAAGCTAAATAGATTAAGGATTCTCAAACCAAAAGTTTAACCTCTTCAACATTCCACAGAATACTTTTATTCCCTCTTAGTCTAAGAGGAAACAGACTCTCAGGGATAAGTAACTTGTACAAGGTCACAGAGCTAGTAAGCACTAGAGCCTCGATGCTCTTCTTATCATACCATGTTGTCTTCCCACATAACACATCCTGTTGGGATGTCTCACGCCACTTTTTTTTTTTTTTTGGACAGGTTTTTTAAGGTGGGAGGCACAGAAGAAAAATCTCAGAACTCTGAGACACGGACACATAACAAAGCTATAATGTCTTACTGCCTAAGACCTCAAAATCAGTTACTTATTCTAAGTAATGCCCTAGTAGTACACTAAGTCCTGTCCCCAGCACCCGACCTATCCTGGCAACCACTTATAACTCAGCATCCATCTGTAGGCCTGTTCACTCCACCACACTGAAAGCTCTTGCAAAGCCAGAATTGTGTCATTACCTTTCTATACCCAGCCTAAGACATGGCACCTACTGAATAAAAATTAACGAATTAATTTGCTGGTGTTCTGTCAAGCCTAGTGACCAGATAAGAACTGAGGAGTGACTACCAGATAAGGGTGCAGAAGGTCTATGTTTCCTTTATTATATATATATAATATTATATATATAATATCTCAATTTGTATATCTCAAAAATTATGTATTATGTATATCTCAAATTTTTAATATTTTAAGTGTTAACACTTTGAGACACCAACATGAACTTCAGACGTAAACATGGGAATAGTCATGAACCTGCCTGTCAGTATGTAATTCAACTTTCAACTGAATTGAGACTTAATGAGCACTTGCTGTGTACCACACACATTTCAGACAACACAGTGGGCACTCCTATCTCCCTGCAGTAGGGTCTCGGAAAATGAGTTCTCCCTTTGGGGGGGCAATGTTCAGACAAAAACATAAGTTTCAGGAAGTATGCCAAGCAGTGCTGACATGTTTGTAGGGAAGCCTGCACAAATCAAGAGTGACTCCCGACATCTCCCACTCATCTGTGTGTAGTGAAGATGAGACCTGGCAAGCTTCCTGGCTCCCATTATCCAGAAGATTATACTCCTTCCCCAACTTGTCGTTTGAACTGGTTTGCTAAGGCACATCCTTCCCATCAGAATAAGGATATCGGGCAGGCGCACTGGTTCTTGCCTGTAATCCCAGCACTTTGGGAGGCCAAAGTGGGAGGATGGTTAGAGGTCTGGAGTTCAAGACCAGCCTGGGCAACAGAGTGAAACCTCATCTCTACTAAGGAAAAAAAAAAAAAATTAGCTGGGCCTGGAGGCACACCTCTAGTCTTAGCTACTTGGGAGGCTAAGATGGGAGGATCACATGAGCCTAGGAGATCGAGGCTGCAGTGAGCTATAACTGTGCCACTCAATGCACTTGAGTCTGGGTGAGAGAGAGAGACCCTGTTTCAAAAAAAAAAAGGAAAAGGATATGACAATATTTATGTTAGTTAATTCAGCTGACAAACTAACTCATTTAAGAGCAATTTGTTGATGTATTATGACCACTAGGCATGTATAAATTAAGCCTTTAATCTTCAATTGTACAAAAGAGAAGTTACCCTGTACATAGTACATATCATAAGGCCAGCCACCTAACGATAGGGGCAGGGTAAGGGTGTGTGTGCTTAGGCAGACAATTGTTGCTTTAATCATCAGTTTCTTCCAGGCCCTCCACCAAGCTCCCCTTGTTTGGGCCCTTCTGCCCCACCACCTCCTTCCCTGACAACTCCCCTCCATTAGTCTGTTACTTCTTTCCTTCTCTAACTCTCTGGCTGCAGACACCTAACCGCCTGTATTATTTATGTTTTCCAAAATATTTCCTTTTCAGATTCTAATTAATGACACTTGCAGGTCTTCTCAGATATCTATGAATGATGTATCTTTCTGTGCTGACATTTGTCTTCCCAGGCTACTATTCTAAGGCCTTAGAGTACTTATTCTGCCATGAGTCAAAAACATATCTACACACTATTTCATGAAGATTATTCCATACATTACTGTACACAAACTGCTCAAATAAAACAAGTTATGCAGTAAAAATCTGCAGGAATAGAACTATGAAACTGAAAGCCACACATATTCTCCTACAAGTAGCCGGTATGTAACCACATGCTCTTTATTAACAAGCAGTGTTTCATACAACACTGGACTTTCTGATGTTACTGTAAAAAATGCAAAATCATCCACTTATCTAAATGTTACTCAGTGCCTTTCACAACGATCTGTCTGATGTGGAGTTGTTCGAGGTCCCAGGAAGGTCAAAGTTAGTACCTCTGTGAACCAAGACCCTGGCAACATTCCATTCCATTCCATTCTCCTTGTTGACGAAGAATGACTGTCATAGTACTGCTGAAACACAGAAATGTTTCCAGAAACGTGCTATTGTGAGCTCTAAGTACAAAGCATGAGACACATCTTAAGGTGTATCCACTTGGGAAAATTTGTTTTTCTACTGGAACCAGCATGGATACAGAAATGGAATGCAAAATTTGAATAAATAAAACACAGTACCTTAAAGAAATGGCTACCTCTTTTGGGGATGGCCTTAGACTCCCCGTGCCCCCAAGGAACTGCTCAGTAGGGAGCATAAGGGTATTAAGGCTGATCCAAGAGACAAATGTTCCATGCCTGGTTTCTTTCATTGGAGGCAAGGTGTGGGAGGAGGTAAATAGAGACATAGGCCAAAAGAAACAGTACAGAGAGAGGAGACAAAAGATAGCATACCTAATCTGCAAACATAACTGAAAACTAACATTTCAAGACCTACAGCAAAGTGCCTAACAACTCTATTAAGCATGTTTATGCCCACTGTACAGTTGAGAAAGGTCCACAAATAATTTGCCCAATGACACACACAAGTAAATGATAAACCAATATGTGAAGAAAAGCCATCCATCCGCAAAGCCTTGACCTCATCTATTCACCACTCACTCCAGGCACAAACCAGCCTAGTGGAAGAGCAGGTGCTCTGCTGATTGGGCTTCTGGTCCCAGGACTGTGGCCAGAGAAGAGTAATGATCTGGGCCTATTCCTGAAGCAAGGACAAAGTGCTGAGTGCTTTGGCCAACTTCTGGTGGTCTGCCATGCTGGACATATCTCACTCACTTTTACCTAGGAGTGTGCAAGTAGAAGCAAGCAGAATGCAGCAGAAGAGAAGGTATTACAAATACCTGCTGGCTTGTCTATGTGCTCTGGAACTGGCTCTACTGAACCTACTGACACTCAACCATTCTTGGACAAATAAAAGCCTGGTTTGTTTTAAATGTAGCCTATGGTGGGGGGAGTATAAAGAATGATTAAAATTATTATTCACCTTGCACACTAACTTCTGGCTTAAATAAACTACTACTTTAGAATTCTATCAATGATTATTTTAAAGATGGGAGTCAAATACAATATGAAGACAGTTATGGAAGCAAAAGTGATAACCTCAGCTCAGAGCTGCTATACATAAATTATTCCATCAAATCAGGTATACATAACCCTTTACAAAGGACACTGGGTAAAGGTCAGGGAGAAAATCCTGGGCTTTTTCAGAGATCACTGAAATTGTTGACAACGTGGGGGATGACATGCTGAAGGCCTGACAGGAAAATAGCACACAAGGAGGTGTTCCACGTGACAAAGGCGACAAAGAACATAAGGCATTAGCTGTGATAAGCGGAGGAAAGGAGGAAAATATACCATTCTTCAATTTTAAAAGGAAAAAAATACTGAAATATAAGATAGTTGATACTGATCTAAAATTACATTTGTGGCTATCAATCAATTTCCCAAGCTTGAAAGTTTCTATACATTGCCAAATGCAATGGGCTGAGAAATTCTTAAATCAAAACTTTGTGAAATAATCCATAAAGTTTTCTGAATCATATCTGAAATTAAAATAAGCTCCTTCTAAATGCTATGTATGACAGACAAGCTATATATAACCAACACATTTTTAAAGTATAGGTTTGTAGTCTCATTGTTTCTAATAATGTCTTACTGTGTGTAGGTTAAGAAGAAAATCCTAATTAGCTGGGCAGGGTGGCGCATGCCTATAGTCTCAGCTACTCAGGGGGCTGAGGCAGGAGGACTGCTTGAGCCCCAGAGGTTGAGGCTGCAGTGAGCTGCGATCATACCACTACATTCCAGCCTGGGTGACAGAGCAAGACCCTGTCTCAAAAAAATAAGCAAAATAAAATAAAATCCTACATAGACAATTCTTCACTGTCATCAAAAGAAAGGAGCAGGCACAGTGGCTCACACCTATAATCCCAGCACTTTGAGAGGCCAAGGTGGGCGGATCACTTGAGGTCAGGAGTTTGAGACCAGCATGGCCAACATAGTGAAATCCCGTCTCTACTAAAACTACAAAAATTAGCCGGGAGTGGTGCCACATGCTTGTAATCCCAGCTACTCGGGAGGCTGAGGCAGGAGAATCCATTGAACCTGGGAGGTGAAGGTTGCAGTGAGCCGAGATCTGCCATTTCAGAAACAGAAACACAGGGTCAGAAACAGTGCCTATTTCTACCAACTGGAAAAATCCAGAACTCATGACATACCGGAAAGAGTGCTCAGGAGGGCCTTATCTCAACCGTGGGGAATAATCAGTCCAAAACTGAACAACGTTCCAGGCCCACCTAACACATCTTAAAAGCAAGACCCCCCAGAAACTGCACTACTCCCACCTGGGTGACAGAATGAGATTCCCTGTTAAAAAAGAAAGAAAAGAAAAAGGAAAGAAAGGAAAGAAAGGGGAGGGAGGGAAGGCAGGAAGGCAGGCAGGCAGGCAGTCTTAGGCAGAGATCATTCTAAAAACCATCAATCTGTGGTGGGCAAAATAATAGTCATCAGCCCACTCCAAGATGCCCACATCCTAACCTCAGGATCTTGTGAATATGCCAAATCACATGGCAAAGGGGAATTAAGCTCCCAGATGCAATTAAGGCTCTAATCAGCTGATGTTAAAATAGGGAGGGAGGTTATTCTGGGTTATCTGGGTGGGCCCAATGTCCTTAAAAGTGGAAGAGGGAGGCAGAAGAGGGTGACCCAGAGAGAAGGCACATAAGGACGACTTGGCCCAATGCTGCTGGCTTTGAAGGCAGGGGAGGGGGCTACAAGCCAAGGAATGTGGGTGGCCTCTAGAGGCTGGAAAAGTCAAGCAAACAAATTCTCCCCTAGGGCCTTCAGAAAGAAACACAGTCCTACAAACACATATTTAAAAAGTTTTTTTTTAATTTTGTGGGTATACAGTAGGTGCCTACAAACATCTTGATTTTAGCCTGTGAGACTCACTACGTACAGACTTCTGATCTCCAGAACCATAAAATAATAAAAGTTGTGTTGTTTTTAAGCCACTAAGTTTGTGGTTATTTGTTATAGTAACAGCAAAGGGAAACATGCACCATACTATCTCACATTAATTACCAAAAATTTTCTGTACCAAGAGGTTTAGGAATAACACCTGAAAATAACAATGGCATTTACACTGTAGAATAATAACTGATGCAGACATATGGACTTCTACTTCTGGGCATGATGCACCCTCCCATCCTGAAGCAACCAAACACTCACACAAAATGCATTAATTAAATGATCATTTTCAGACCCTAAACATCAGTCAACGAAGGACATGGGAAACCAACAAGGTAAACCCTATGATTGGCCCAGCTTACTGCCTCGAGGGAGTTACTAGGCCACAGTGCAGGGAGGGGAAACAGTGGTAGAACTTGGTGGACTTTCCAAATTGATGAGACAAAGCTGAGAGTCCGGGGAAACCAAGGCAATGAGAGTTCATAGAAAAGAATACCAGAACGGAGTGAGCTGCATAAAGAACCCTGGAGAATTACGGAGGGTCCCCATTGAGTCCTCGGTGAAGTACTGATCAGTGCATTTGTGTGAGGTAACTCCCCAAGGCTGGGGAAGGAACCATCCAAAAGGATTAGAGGAACAATGCCCACTATTCAAACAGGGTCAGAAACAGTGCCTATTTCTACCAACTGGAAAAAAATCCAGAACTCATGACATACTGGACAGAGTGCTCAGAAAGGCCTTACCTCAGCTGTGGGGAATAATCAGTCCAAAACTGAACAATGTTCCAGATCCACTTAACACATCTTAAAAGCAAGACATCCCAGAATATCAAACTGTCAAGTAACTTAACTGCATCTTAAAACAAAGCTCAAGAATATTTATGGGCATACAAAAACAGCAGCACTCAACAACGTAAAATTTGCAGTATCTGGCATCCAATCAAAGATTACCAGGCACACACAAGAGACAGAAAAACATGACCCAATATGAGAATAATCAATTGAAACCAACCTAGAACTGGCACAGAAGTTAGCAGACAAGACAATAAAACAGGTATTATAAATGTGTTCCATATGTTCAAAAAGTTAAGTAGAGAGATGGAAGATACAAAGACAAATTATACTTCTAGAGATGAAACCACAATTTGTGAGATGAATAAAATGTGATGGATGGGATTAAGGGTGGATTAGACATGCAAAAGAAAAAATTAGGGAACTTGAAGGAATAGCAGTAGACCCATCCAAAATGGAACACGCAGGAAAAGATCCAAAAAACCTAAACAGTGCAATGTGCTGTGGGATCAACTTCAAGCTGCCTAATGCCTGGAGAACTGGAATCCCCAAAATGGGGCTGGGAGGAGGAGGACAGGAAAAATGTTTAAAGAAATAGTAAGTGAAAATGTCCCAAACTTAATGAAAACTATAAATCCAGAGATCCAAGAAGCTCAACAAACCCTGAGCTCAATAAACATAAAAAAAACTATACCAAGAGATAATCAAATTATTTCAAACCAGATTTACAAAACAAATCTTAAAAGCATCAAGAGAAAAAAAAAGACATGTTATACACAGAGGAACAAAGATAATGATGACATCAAATTTCTTCTGGAAAACAATGCAAGTGGGAAGACAGTATCTCTTTAAAGACTAAAAGAAAAAGAAAAAAAAAAATGTCAACCTGTAATTCTACAGCAAATAAAAGTATCTAAGAACAAAGGCAAAATGAAGACATTTTCAGAGATATAAAAGCTGAAAGAATTCATTACTGGTGGATCCACACTACAAAAAATCCTTCAGGCAGAAGAAAATGATACCAGGTGGAAAAAGATGTGTTTCTCAATAATTGATGAATAAAGTAGGCAAAAAATCAGCAAGAAAATGGTGAACTTGAACAGCACTACAACCAACATGACTGACATTGACAGAGTACTCCAACAACAGCAGAAGACATATTCTTCTCAAATGCACACATTCACCAAGATAGCCTATATTCAAAGTCACAAAACAAGTCTCAAAAGAACTAATGTCATACCAAGTATGGTCTCTGGCCAGAATGGAATTAAATTATGTATCAATAACAAAAAGATCTTTGATAAATACCCAAAGACCACAAATCAAAAACCTCAGTATCCACCTTAAGAAACTAGAAAATAAAGGACAAATTACACTCTAAGTAAGCAAAGAAAAAAAAAAAAGAAATAAAATTCAAGTGAAAAAGTCAATGAAACAGAAAAAGTGAGACAAATACAAACATATACAGAGAATAATAAAGCCAAAAGATGCTTTTTGTGAGACTGAAATTAATAAACTTGTAGCCAGTCTGATCAAGAAAAAACCAACAGAAAACACAAATTATAAGTTTCAGGAATAAGAGAAGTGTCATCACTACAGTTGCTACAAATATTCAAAAGATAGTAAGGGAACATTATGAACAACTTTGCCAATTAATTTGACAACTTAGATGAAATGAACAAATTCTTTGAAAGATATTAATTACCAAAGTTCACTCAGGAAGAAATAGATAACCTGAATAGCCCTATTTCTTAAAAATTGAAATTGTGGTTAAAAAAATCCCCATAAAGTAAACTCCAAGCCTAGATGGCTTCAATGGTAATTCTTACCACACATTTATGGAAGAAATAACACCAGTTTTATACAGATTCTTCCAAAAAGTTAAAAAGGAAAAACACATCTCAACTAATTTTATGAGACCAGCATTACTCTAATACTGAAAGGGAAGGCATTACAAGAGAAAAAAAAAAAAAGACCAATATTCCTAATGACCAAAGATACAAAAATTCTAAGTCTTAGCAAACAAACAAACAAAACTTTAAAATAAATTGCATAATACCTATTATGACCAAGTAAGAAATGCAAGGTTAGTCATTCACCATGTTAACCAAAAAAATCAGTGATACAGACAAGGCATTCGATAAATATCCATTCCTGTTAAAAACTCTCTTCAAACCAGACATAAAAGAACTTCCTCAACCTGGGAAAGGGCATCTATGAAAAACCTATGGCTAACAGCATACTTAATGGTGGAAGACTGAATGCTTCCTCCCTAAGATTATGAACAAGACAGAGATGTCCACTTTTACTACTTCTATTCAACATTGCACTGGAGGTCATAAGCAGTACAATCAGGTAAGCAAAACAGAAGGTACCCAGACTGGAAAAAAACGTATTTGCAGACATGATCATCTATGTAAAAAGTCCAGTGCAATCTACAGAAAAGCTATTAGAACTATTAAGTCAGTTTAGCAAGATTACAGAATGCAAGATCAACATAAAATTTACTTCTATATACTAGCAATGAACCAGAAATTGAGATTCAAAAAAAATTCATTTATTAATAAACTAGTATCAAAAATATGAAATACTTAGAGATAAATATGACAAAAGATACTTTAAAAATTTTATACTGAAAACTACATTAAAGACCTAAATACATGGTGAAAATATCCCTGTTCATGTGTCAGAAAACTAAATACTGTTAAGACGTCAGTTCCCCCCACAAATTCATCTATAGATTCAACACAGTCCCAATCAATACCCAAGAAGGCTTTGTTGTACAAATTGATAAGCTGATTCTAAAATTCATAATGAAATGTCAAGGATCTTGAATAGGCAAAACTCTGAAACTGAACAAAGTTGGTGAACTGACACTGTTTCAGTAACTATAATACAGCTGCAGTCAAGACAGTGTGGTACTGGCATCAAGGTAGAAAAACAGATTAACAGAACAAAAAAGAGACAACCAGAAATAAACTCACACATGTACATGCAATTGATTTTCAACAAGTACAAGCACAATGCAGTGGGAAAAGGGTAGCAGTCTTTTTAATAGACAACACTAGAAGAACTGGTTATTTATATGCAAAAAAAAAAAAAAAAAAGAACTTGGGTACAAAACTCATATCATACGTAAAATTAACTCAAAATCAATCACAGATCTAAATGAAAGACCTACCACTATAAAACTTCCAGAAAAGAATACAGGAGAAAATCTTTGTGACCTTGAGTTAGGCAGAGACTTTTTAGATACGATACCAAAAACATGATCTATAAAAGAGCAAATTGGTAAACTAGATTTAATCAATTAAAAACTTCTGCTCTTCAAAAGACTGTTATGAGAATAAAAACACAATCCTCAGACTTGGAAGGAATCCTTGTAAATATGTATCTCCAGAATACTGGTACCCAGAACATATAAAGAACTCTCAAAAATCTCAAAAATAAGAAAATAGCCTAATAAAACATGGGCAAAAGATGTGAAAAGACACTTTACCAAATGAGATATATGGATGGCAAATAAGCACATGAAAAGATGCTCAACATCATTATTCACCAGAGAAATACAATTAAAATTACAATGAAATGCAGGAATGCCTCAGAGATATTGCAGGTTTGGTTCCAGACCACCACAATAAAACCTACATCACACAATAAAGCAAGTTACGTAAGTTTTCTTGATTTCCCAGTGCTTATAAAAGCTACATTTACACTATATTGTAATCTATTAAGAGCACAATAGCATTGTATCTAAGAAAGTATATATCTTAACTTAAAAATACTTTATTGCTAAAAAATCCTAACAATTATCTGAACCTTCAGCAAGTCATAATCTTTTGGCTAGTGGAGAGTCTTGCCTCAAGGTTGATCAGGATCAGGATGATGGTTGCTGAAGGGTGGGGGGGCTGTGGCAATTTCTTGAAACAGCAATGGGCCAGGCGCAGTGGCTCATGCCTGTAATCCCAGCACTTTGGGATGCCGAGGCGGGCGGATCATGAAGTCAGGAGTTTGAGACCAACCTGGCCAACGTAGTGAAACCCCGTCTCTACTAAAAATACAAAAATTAGCCAGGTGTGGGGGTGCGGGGGGGCGCCTGTAATCCCAGCTACTCGGGAGGTCATGGCAGAAGAACTGCTTGAACCCGGGAGGTGGAGGTTGCAGTGAGCCGAGATTGCGCCACTGCACTCTAGCCTGGGTGACAGAGCAAGACTTGGTCTTGGGGAAAAAAAAATAATAACAATAATAATAAACAGCAATGGAGTTTGCTGCCCTTTCATGAAAGATTTCTCTGTAGCATGCAATGCTGTTTGACAGCATTTTACCCACAGAAGAACTTCTTTCAAAACTGGAGTGAATCCTCTCTAACCCTGCCACTACTTTATCAACTAAGTTGATAATACTCTGAATCCTTTGCTGCCATTTCAACAATGTTCACAGCATCTTCACCAGGAGCAGATTTCATCTCAAGAAACCACTTCCTTTCATCTATAAGAAGCAACTCCTCATTTGTTCAAGTTTTATCGTAACACTGCAGCAATTCAGCTACATCTTCAGGATGCCACTCTGTTGCCCAGGCTGGAGTGCTTACTGCAGCCTCGACTTCCTGGGCTCTAACAATCCTCCCACCACAGCCTCCTGAGTAGCTGGGACAACAGGTGAGAGCCACCAAACCTAGCTAATTTTTGTAGTTTTTGTAGAGACAGGGTTTTGCCACAGTGCTCAGGAGGTCCTTGAACTCCTGGGCTCCATATTCCTCCCGCCTAGGCCTCCGAAAGGGCTAGGATTATAGGCATGAACCACCATACCCAGCCCAAGCTCCACTCCTAATCCTAGTTCTCTTGCTATTTCCACTGTATCCGCAGTCACTTCCTCTACTGACGTCTTGAACTCCTCAAAGTCATCCATGAGGGTTGGAAGCAACTTCTTCCAAACTCCTGTTGATATTCTGACCTCCTCCTATGAATCACAAATATTCTTAATGGCATCTAGAATGGCAAATCCTTTCCAGGAGGTTTTCAATGGACTTTGCCCAGATCCAACTGAGGACTCACTCTCTGTGGCAGCTATAGCCTTAAGAAATGTATTTTTAAAATAAGACATGAAACTTGAAATTACTCCTTGATCCTTGGCTGCAGAATGGATGCTGTGTTAGCAGGCATGAAAACAACATGCAGCTCCTTGTACATCTCCATCAGCGTTCCTGGGTGACCAGTTGCCTTGTCAACAAGCAGTGATATTTGGAAAGTAATATTTTTTCTGAGCAGTAGGTCTCAACAGCACACTTAAAATATTCAGTAAACCATGTTATAACAGATGTGCTGTCATTCAGGCTTTCTTGTTCCAGTTATAAAGCACAAGTAGAGTAGATTTAGCATAATTCTTAAGGTCCCTAGAATTTTTTCAGCATGACAGATGAGCATTGGCTTCAACTTAAAGTTACCAGCTTCATTAGTTCCTAACAAGAGTCAGCCTGTCCTTCAAAGCTTTGAGGCTAGGCACTGACTTCTCCTCTCTAGCTATGAAAGACCAAGACGGCATCTTCCACAAGAAGGCTGTTTCATCTACATGGAAAATCTGTTGTTTAGTGTGGCCACGTTTATCAATGATCTTAGTCAGATCTTCTGGAAAACTTGCTGCAACTTGTACATCGGCACTTAACCACTTCACCTTGCACTTTATGTGATGAAGCTGTCTTCTTTCCTTAAGCCTCATGAACCAACCTCTGCTGGCTTCCAACTGTTCTTCTGCAGCTTCTTCCCCTCTCTCAGTCTTTATAGAACTGAAGAGAAGAGAGGGCCTTGCTCTGGATTAAACTTTGACTTAACAGAATGCTTGTGGCTGGTCTGATCTTCTACCCTGAACACTAAAGCTTTCTCCTATCAGCAATAAGGCTGTTTTGCTTTCTTATCATTCATTTGTTCACCAGAGTAGCACTTTTAACTTCCTTAAAGAACTTCTCCTTTGCATTCACAACTTGGCTAACTGTTTGGTACCAGAGGCCTAGCTTTTGGCCTATCTCAGCTTTGACATGCTCCCCTCGCTAAGCTTAATCATATCTAGCTTTTGATTTATAAGGGAGAGATGTGTGACTCTTCCTTTCACTTGAACACTTGGATGCTATTTAGTACTACTAATTGTCCTAATTTCAATATTGTTGTCTCAGAGAATAGGGTGGCCTGAGGAGGGGGGAGAAGTGGGAGAACAGCCAGTTGGAGCAGTCAGAACACGGGCATTTATCAGTTAAGTCTGCAGTGTCATATGGGTGTGGTTTGCGGGCATCCCAAAACAATTACACAATCACATCAAAGATCACTGATTGCAGATTACCATAACAGATATAATAATGAAAAAGCCTGAAATATTGTGAGACTTACCAAAATGTGACATAAAAATAGAAGTGAGCATATGCTATTGGAAAAATGGTGCTAATAGATTTGTGTGAGGCAGGATTGCCACAAACGTTCCATTTGTAAACAGCATATTGGCTGCAAAGGAGGCAAAGTGCAATAAAATGAGAAATGCCTGTACCACTACACACCTGTTAAGATGGCTAAAATGTAAAGGACTGACCATACCAAGCACTGGCAAGCATATGGAGGAAATGGAACTCTCATACACGTCTGATGGGAATATAAAATGGTACAGCCGCTTTGGAAAACAGGTTTGCAGTTTCTTAAACATACAGCTACCATAGGATCCAGAAATTCCACTCATATGTACTTACCTGAGAGAAAATAAAATACATGTGCATACAAAGACTTACACATGAATGTTCAAAGAAGCTTTATTTATAATAGCCCCAAACTGGAAACAACCCAAAATTTCAACAGATGAACAAATAAATTATGGTGTAGTCATACAACGGAATACTACTCAACACTAGAGACTAACTATCAAGACGCACAAGTTGGAAGAATCTCAAGTGCCTCGTGCTGAGTAAAATAAACCAGTCTTAAAACCATACAATCTCAAATTATACACACTGTCTAATTTCATTTATATGACATTCTCAAAAAGAGAAAATTACAGTGACAGATAACAGATCAGTGGTTGACAAGAGTCAGAAGTGGACTATATGGAGATAGCACAAGTTTTGGAGGGTAATGAAAATGTTCTGTATCCTGACTATGGTAGTGGTTATTCAAATCTATACATGTGCTGAAACTCAGAACTACACACCAAAAAAAAAAAAAAAAAAAAGTTTAAAAATCTGTTAAGGTAGCTATCCACACACATACACTCTTTATAACCTTGCTGCTTTCATTTATCAATGTACTTGGGAAATCACTAAAAAGCAAATTCTAGAGGTTTTCCTCATTCTTTTTTAAGGTGCATAATGATCCATTTGTGGATGTAACAATTTATTCAACTATATAGGGGCATTTAGGTCATTTCCAATAGTTTTCATTTACAAATCATCATGATATGAATAACCTTATATATATGTATTTGTATTGTTAAAACAGCCAATTCCTAAAAATGAGATTGCTAGGTGAAAACCGTAACGTACATGTAATTTTGTTAGACACTGTGCCGAACTTCTTTCCATTAAGGTTGTATCTTTTTTGCATTCCCACTAACAAGGTGTGAGAACACGTGCTTTCCTGCAGTCTCATCAAAAGTGTTGTGAAGCTTTTAGAACTTTGCCACCCAAATAAGTGAGAAATGGTATCTCATTTAGGTTTTCCCCCCTTAGATGAAAAGCCTATCAATTTTTAATAAAGCTTGTTTAATAACAGCTCCCATTTTAAGTATATAATGCATAGTTTTCAGTGTATTCAGAGTTGTTCAACCACCATCCCAAAGAAAAACCCTTGTACCCATCATCAGGCACTCCCTACACTGCTCTCCATAGTTCTAGACAACCATGTTATCTATTTTGTCTCTGTGGATTTGCCTATTCTGGACATTTCACATAAATCGCTTCTATGGTCCTATACGGTCTTTTGTGAGTGGCTTTGTTCACTTATCACAATGTTTTCAAGGTTCACCTGTGTTGTAACATGCATTCGTAATAATACTTCACTCCTTTCTACGGCTGAATAATATTCCATTTGATCTATTCTTCAAACATTTCAGTTGTTTCCACTTTTTGGCTATTATAAATAATGCTGCTATGAATGTTCCTGCACAAGTTTTTATGTGTAAGTTTTTGTGTTTTCATTTCTTTGGAGTATATACTAAGGAGCAGAACTGTGGGTCATACAGTAACTCCGTATTTTCAGGACCTACCAAACTGTTTTCCAAAGCAGCTGCACCATCTTATGTTACCCATAAAGTAACAAGACATTCCAATGTCTCCGCACTCTTGCCAACATTTATTATCCATCTTTTTGATTGTAGCCATACTGGTGGGTGTGAAATGGAATCTCATTTTGGTTTTCATTTGTATTTCTCTGATAGCTAATGATGTAAAGCATCTTTTCATATGTTTACTGTATATCTTTATTTGGAGAAATCCCTATTCAGATCCCCTGCCCATTTCTTAATTGCATTGTCTGTTTTTACTGAGGTTATGAGTTCTTTATACATTCTAGATACATATCCCTTTATCAGATACATGATTTGCGAAAATTTTTCTCCCATTCTGTGGGTTGTCTTTTTGCTTTCTTTATAGGGCCTTTTAAAGCACAAAACTTTCAAATTTTGAAGTCTATTTTATCTATTTTCTCCCCTTTTGTTGTTTGTGCTTTTGGTGTCACATCTATCAAGAAAGCTCATTAGAAACTCAATGTCTGTGGCAGGCTGAATAACGACTCCCCAGAATGTCCATGTCCTAATCCCAGGAAGCTGTGAATGTTACCTTACATGGCAAAAGGAATTTTGTAGATGTGATTAAATTAAGGATTTTGAGATGGGGAGATTATCCCAGATTAGCCAGATGGGCCAAATATATTAATAATCACACTCAGAGGAACAGAATGTGATATGAGGATGGGAGCAAGATGTTTGGATTAGGAAAAGGGTGAAGTGCTGTCAGAGGCCATGAACCAAGGAATTCAGGAAGCCTCTAGAAGCTAAAAAAGACAGAAAAAGATTCTCCCCTGAAGCCTACAGAAAGAGCACAGCCCCAACACCCTTGTTGGAGGCTACACAAATGTTTCTTGTAATTAGGTACATCTGAAGCCCGTTAGTAATAATATGAACCTGTGATCGATTAAGCAGCCAACCAATCGTTATCTCCTCCTCCATGCTCTTGTTACCCAATAAATACAAAAGGGCTGTAGAAGCTCAGGGGCTGCCTTTGCTCACTAGAAGCAGGGAGCCCTTTTATTCTTTTCTTCTCTCTTCTTCTTCCCCATGCTAGCCTTTCCTTAAAAATTACTTTTGTTTTTTGTTATCATTTCTACGCTTGTCCCTTCGTTCAGTCTCATAATGACGGTCCCAGGCAGTAACAGTAGTAACTGCTGTAGTGACAGTCTCAAGTAGTAGCAGCGACAGTCAGCTACAAGTGGTGCCTGAATTCCAAAGGGAGGAGGGTATAATGAGGCATGTCTGACCCCCTCTTCCCATCACGGCCTGAACTAGTTTTTCAGGTCTCTTCGGGTCTCTTCAGTTCTCTTCAGGTCCCTTTTTGTCCCTGATAGTCCCTTCAAGTTCCTGTCTAGGCGCCACTAAGGGTTGCACAACCTGCAATTGTCTTGCTCAATTAATTTAAAAACAAAAAGGAGGAGATGTTGGAGGCTGCACAAATGTTTCTCATGATTAGGCATAACTGAAACCTGTCAGTAACAATATGAACCTGTGATCAATTAAGCAGCTGACCAATGGTTACCACCTCCTCCTTGTTCGTTACCCAATAAATACTGAAGGGCTGTAGAAGCTCAAGGGGGCTGCGTTTGCTCACTAGAAGCAGGGAGCTCTCTTCTTCTCCCCATGTTGCCTTTCCTTAAAACAGTTTGTCTTTTTTCATTTCTATGTTCGTCCCTTCGTTCAGTCTTGTAATGACGGTCTCCAGTGGTAACTGCTGTAATGACAGTCTCAAGAAGTAACAGGAGTTAACTGCTGTAATGATTGTCTCAAGCAATAACTGTGGCAGTTAACCACACACCCTGACTTTAGATTTCTGCTCTTTGGAATGATAAGAGAATAGACTTGTGTTTTAACTCGCTCAACTTGTGATAATTAGCTACAGGCACAATAGGAAACTAACACAGAGTCCCAAGGTTTTTACTTGGAGCTAGCCACATGGTACCCCTCTGCCTAACACATACCAAAGTTCCAGACTCCCAGAAGAAAAGTAGGTTAACATAAACTATATATACTTAGGTCTATTACTAGAATTTCTATTCTATTCCATTAATTTGTCTATTTATGTACCAGCACTTATTCTAATTATACCAATTACATAATAGTTTAAGAGCAGGTTTTAATAACTTCTTGTGCTAGTCATTCTTCATAACTTTTCCAGAATTTTCCCAGTATTTCTACATTTTCATTTTTTCATAGAAAATTTAACAGCAACTTTCCTAATTCCATAAAAAGTTCTGTTGGTATTTTTTTTTAAAATATCAAATTAAATTGAGAGCAAACTGATGTCTCAGTCCATTTGAGTTGCTTTAAAGGAATACTGGAGGCTGGGTAATTTATAAAGAAAACAGGTTTACTTGACTCATGGTTCTGCAGGCTGTACAGGAAGTGTGGTACCAACATCTGCTTCTGCTGAGGGCCTCAGGCTGCTTCCACTCCTAGAAGGCAAAGGAGTGTGCAGATCACATGGCGGCAAGTGGGGTGGTGACAGGCTCATTTTAATACCAGGTCTCAGGTGAACTCTCTTGGAAATTAAATGTGAGAATTTAGTTCCCCATCCCCCTGGGAAGGGCATTAATCTATTCATGAGGGATTATTAATATATATTATATATAATGATATATTACTATAATTACTATATATTGATACATCAATACTCATGAGGGATTATATCGATATAATAGCTTTTTAAAAAGATTTTTGGTTAAAAACAAAACCACAATATAAAAATATGCACATTAACTAAATGGAGCAAATGTGTAAGTGTGTGAGTGTAGCCTGGCAGCTGCAGGCAGCCCAAGTCCAATGGGTATCCCTGGATGAGTTTACTAGAGGGAAAACAGACATGGGTATAAATTCACCAAGAGAGTTCAGTGCAGCTGAGTTAAGAGGACTGCTCCTACAGCTTAAGGTAAAAACGTCATGGGATAAAATGTAGTATCTGTCCCTAATAACTCTTAAAACTAAAACTCTTTAAAAATATAAGAAATTTCCTATTATTAAGAACATCTAACTTCAACCAACTACCCCAATCATACTACACAATGAAACACTTAAGGTATTTTTCTCTTAAAAAAACAGAAAAACATAAGGATGCCTGCTTTTTCATCACTCTTATTTAACAGTGTTCTGAAGCTCTAGCCAAAGCAATAATGCATAAAAACATACATATTAATATTAGATTGAATAACTAAGTTGTTACTCAATTATGTTGGACTGACAAAAATTATAATTTCATACAGTTTTACTTAATACATATGTATATACACACACACAGACATAGGAGAAAGACAAACAAAATGGAAAACCCTATAAAGATGTCAAATTCCAGATTTATCTAACGTTTTAATGTAATTGTAACCAAAAAGCAAATAGCAATTTTAAATTTTCTTTACAAAATGATTTGAGGATTCATAGGGAATAAAATACAAGATAGATAAGAAACTGCTTTTTGAAGAATAATCATTTAGGGAGAGGGGATGACCTGCCAAGCCAGCTAATGAAATGTATAAATAAGCTATATTACCTAAAATAAAGTTAAAACAGAAATGTACAAATACTTAGACATATATATGAGAAAAAAAATACCCTGGGGAAAAAAAATCAAGAAATAGATCCCAGTACATAACAACCTGAATGCAACGAATTACTGTATAAAATTCAATAAGTGGTGTTAAGGCAATTGACTAATGATTTGAGGACAAACAGATTCCCTACCTAATGCCAACGGATTGAAGAAATAGAGATTTGCATTTAAAGATGGAAGCATGGACATAAAATATTGCTGAATATATAATCTTTAGGGTTGTTAAGGTATGAGTAAGGCAGAAACCATTTTAAAAAAAAAAAGACAGTTGCCTGACAAGTATAAAAATAATAGAAAATAAAAAATTCAAATGCAAATAGAAACTCAGAAAAATATTAAATCCTTAAAGTCAAAAGACTAAGTCAAAAAGAAAAATTCAAACATCAATGGGAAAACTGACAAAAGGCTGATCAAACAACACAAAAGAAATACAAATGGCCGCAAATGTATAAAAGTATTCAGTCTTAGTAGTAACTGTTTTAAAATAAATTAAAACAACGTGACAACTTTATTGGTAGACTGGTAAGAAAAGAATAACAGCCAGTGTGGGGAAGTAAGCACATGCATAAAGTATGGTTGAGATGTGAACTGATTGCCTTTGAAGAAAACTATTGGCAGTATCTATTTTTTTAAATGGGGAATAGGGGCAGGAAAAGAGTGAGGAGAGGGAAGAGAGATGAGGAAGGAACAGAGACCAAAGTATGGATGACTCATGTTAGTTCCTGACTGGTTACAGTTTTTCACCATTATTAATCTGCATTTTATAATTTGTTTTATTCTTACAATCAATTTATACAAGAATCTCTAGGATTCCAATACAACTGGACCTAATTCCTTGCCTGTTTTTTCCTTCCTACATCTCTCTTCAAAACAATTCTCAGTAACCTATTTTCATGCCCAGCCATAACTCAACAGAAGCCACCCATGATAATGAGGTGGACCCCTAAATACCTAAGAACTCCCCTATATCTGAAACATAACCACTGCTGCACCCATTCTGAAAGATACACTACCTCTTGGTAGTGCTGACCATTACTTCATTTCCCATTTGCTAATCAAGAAGCAATACTTTAGATGAGCCCATGTCACCAATCCATAGAAGCATTTCTAAAGGTGGTCCAATTTCGCCCAAAGGTTTGAAAGCACACTACCCTCTCTTGTACGCTGCTCTACCTAATAACTTTTGGAATGACAAACATAAACTATCTCAAAGCTCTTTATAAATACAGTTAGGTTTCACAGAGCACCTTTGTACCATGAATAATTGCCTAGAAAATCTTCTGCTACCAATTTAATCATTCTCTAAAAAGAAAATCCATGTAGGGCCCTTGCCATACCATGAATACAAACCACTAATTAACTTGAATCCATAAAGTTGGCTATGCTATTTCTCAAACTTCACTGCCGAGACAGTTTTTAACTAGCGCATCCTTTGATCCAAATGTAATACTAGAACTATACAGAAAAAATTAGCTTTCAAGAACCAAACTGCCATATCACTTTGCAATCATTATAACTGATTTAAAAAATAGTCACAAATTGGCCAGGCACAGTGGCTCATGCCTATAATCCCACCACTTTGGGAGGCCAAGTCAGGCGGATCATGAGGTCAAGAGATCGAGACCATCCTGGCCGTGAAACCTCTTCTCTATTAAAAATACAAAAATTAGCTGAGCGTGGTGGCACACACCTGTAGTCCCAGCTACTCAGAAGGCTGAGGCAGGAGAATCACTTGAACCCGGGAGACAGAGCCTGCAGTGAGCTGAGATCGCACCTCTGTACTCCAGCCTGGCAACAGAGTGAGTCTCCGTCTCAAAAAAACAAACAAACAAAAAAACCCAAAACAACAAAAAAAAGTCACAAATTGTTAGAACTAACGAGGGCTTAAAATGTCTTTCATTTTATAGGCAAGTAATTAATGAAATACCTTAAGTATGCAGCATTTTTTCTTGTTTCAAATATGGAGTGTTTACTAAAAACTATATATTTACAATTATTAATGATACACTGATTAAAATCATTAGTTCAAAAATGCATGTTTTATTTACAATGACATCAAAAAGAATAAAATACTTAGGAATAAACCTAAGCAAGGAAGTGAAAGATTTGTACACTGAAAATTACAAAACACTGCTGAAAAAATTAGACACAAATAAATGGAAAGACATCCCATGTTTATGGGTTAAAATACTGTTAAGATATCAATACTACCCAATGTGATCTATAGGTTCAACACAATCCCTATCAAAATCCCAAAATCCCAAGGGAAGTAGAAAAGTGCATCCTAAAATTCATACAGAATCTCAAGGGACCCCAAATAGCCAAAATAATCTTGAAAAGGAAGAAGATAATTAAAGGTCTCACATTTCCTCATTTCAAAACATATTACAAAGCTATAGTTTCAAAATAGTCTGGTACTGGCATAAAGACACACAGAGCAATTAAACAGAATAAAGTGTCCAGAAATAAACCCTTGCATATATAGCCAATTAATTTTCATACAAGAACACAAAGACTACTCAGTGAAGAAAGGACAGCCTCTTCAACAAATGGAACTGGAGAAACTGGATATCCACATGCAAAAGAATAGAGTTATATACTTTATCTTACACCATAAATAAAAGTTAACTCAAAATGGGTTAAAGACTGAAACATAAGACCCAAAACTATAAAATGCCTAGGAGAAAGCATAGGGAAAAAGTTCATGACATTGGATTTGGCAATGATATCTTGGATATGACACCAAAAGCAAAAGTAACTATATGAAACAAAAACTTTTGTTCAAAGAATATGATCAACAGAGTGAAAAGGCAACCTGCCAAATGGGAGAACATAGTTGCAAATCATCTGATAAGGGGTTAATATCCAGAATATATAAGGAACTCCTATAACTCAACAACAACGACAACAAAAACAACAAAACCTGAATATAACATGGGCAAAGGATGTAAATAGACATTTCTCCAAAGGAGATATACAAATGCCCAAGAAGGATATGAAAAGATGCTCAATATCATTAATCATTAGAAAAATGCAAATCAATACCACAATGAGATAGCACCTCACACCACTATCAAAACAAAACAAAACAAAACAAACTGTTGGCAAGGGCATGGAGAAATGGAATTCTTGTGCATTATTCATGGGATTCTAAGATTATGCAACCACTATGGAAATGTGATGGTTGCTTAAGGAATTAAATCTAGAACTATCACATGATCCAGAAATCTCTCTCTTCTGGGTAGATATGCAAAATAGTTGAAACCAGGGTCTTGAAGAGATATTTGCATACTCAACTTCACAACATTAGTCACAAGAGCCAAGAGGTGGGAGCAAGCCTAGCGTCCACGGATGGATGAATGGATAAACAAAATGTGGTATATCCATACAATGGAATATAATTCAACCTTAAAAAGGAAGGATCTATAAATGTTGTCTTTTTTATATTTTTATGAAAAAGCAGTAGAAAATTTCTTTTGACGAAAACAGGCTATTTAAATATTGAAATATATGTATGTTGTGAGTTTAAGGAGTCTGTAATTGTCAGTTTTACAAAACCATCTGTGTTCAATGGTTGTAAATAAATTCTCAAAACATCGTTTCAAAAAACAAAACAAAAAAAAAAAAGGAAGGAACTGTCACATCCTACATCATGGATTAACCTTACAGATATTATGCTAAATAAAATAAGCAGGTCACAAATCCTGCATTATTCCACTTATATGAAGTATCTAAAGTAGTCAAATTCATAAACATAGAAAGTAGAATGGTGGTTACCAGGAGCCTGGGGGTGGGGATTAAAGGTAGGGAGAGAGATAGGAAGTTGTTTAATGGGTATAGAGTTCCAGTTTTACATAAAGAAGTTCTGAAGGTCTGCTGCACAACAATGTGAATATACTTAACACCATTGAACTGTACATATAAAAATGGTTAAGTAGTTTGTTATGTGTTTTTTTACCACAAAGTTTCTAGAAAATAAATAAATGAAAATAAAAACGTAGGTTTCATACTCTATCATGACTGACCATCTAAACGATCCTCTTAAACCTCAAACCTCTGCCCTAAAACGGCAGAGTTGTATGCAACAAAATCAATCAGCCAAATGGCAAAGGCTTTCTAGAAACCTTCCAACTGTGGTTTTAAAAGTAATCACATGGGAATTAAAAAACAACAACAACAACAAAAACAGATTTGGAACTACATATGAGAACAAATGACCACCTAATTCCAAAATGCCCTAATAAGAACAAAGCACCTTTGAACTGCTTCTGGAGCCCTTGGACCTCTAATGGAAGTCTGCGAGAGATTTCTGCCCACCGAGGCAAATGCCACTACCAGCCCTTGCATTATCTCCAGTTTCTGTTAATCCAGGGCCAGCTTCTGAGAATATTCCACAAGTCTAGACTAACTCTTCACACCAGTCTGGAGCTAAGCAGTATCTACAGAAGGCAATATTGCTTAACCTTAGCAATACAATCAGGTATCTAAGTCATCAAGAACAAAGAGACAGTAGCTTCCAATACCAAATATTCATTTCCCTGTATTATCCACTCACTGGTTTCCTTTTAAGAACCTTCATGATCCAGAATGGCCTGTGATTACTTAAACTGTTAACAAGTCAAAAGAAAGTGATATGAAAGCTTGTGGCTGTTTAAAAAAAAAAAAAAGTACATTTTACTTGAATACTAATACATGGGTTTTGCATGAACTGTCAAGTCTGTTCTTTTTGCATTTGGTACAATATAACAAAATCTAATTCCTGAAGTGCTCATTTGGGGTTACATAGTTTGGCTCAACGGACAGATGTCTTAGAATGGAATCCTGGCTCCACTATTTACCAGCCCTATCACACTGGGTATATTACTTAACCTCTCTAAGCCTCAGTTTCATGATCTCTAGATTAGGGTTTTATGAGAATCTGAAAATCTTAAAATCAAGAAGTTATAAAAGTGATGGTTTAGATAAGTGTATACAACTCCTTTTAGTTACAAGGAAAAGCAACATGTGGGGAAGAAAAAACTGGTGTTACTCAATATCCTACTATAGCAGACTTCCTCATGACATCTGCACCAGAACTGAGTTTTACCTGTACTTCTGACTCTCAACCCAGGTTCTCAGGTACAAAAAGTCCTATGCACTTTTTTCATATGCTTTGTAAATAGTTTTGTACTGTGTTTTGCACCTACGTCACAAATACAGCTTAAAACAAAAATTTGTGCATGAAACTATAGTACACTGGCAAAAAATTTTAAAAGTCCTAATAATGGCTGTCAAACGTTACCCTGCCATTTAATTGCCAATTGATAAAACATGTGACTATGAAATTTAAATTGTCATAGGTTGAAACAATCACTCTTGAAAATTTATTCGAATTTACATTTACTAGATACATAAACTATAGCTTCTCATTTATAATAAATGCCTTCCAAAAACCCACTTCACAATGAAATTATATTACAATGAAAGTTTAGGCAAACTTTCATTCAAAACTGAATGCCTGCTATTTATGTACTACAGATGTTGACAAAGGTTCTGCCCTACAGAAATTCCAGTCTAGGTGAAGAATGACACCCCTGAAATCATTTAAGTAGCTAAACAAGGCAGTACACAATTAGGTGTCACAATGAATGATGAATGATTAACAAAGACACCACAAATTCAGAGGGAGCATGCAGGACTGAACAGAAATGGGGAAAGGTGGTAGGAGAGAGGCTGCTGCAGTGCCCCATAGTGAAGGCAGTGGGAGAGTGATCAAAAGAGGATGTAACAGGCACTGATGCCACTTGGTGAAGGGTCAAAACTGAATCCAGTGGAGCAGGCAAAATAATCATAGCATTAATAAAAAACTGAAAACTGGAGGTGGCGCAAGATAATTCTGCCCTGGACATATGCAGTGTGCACCAGCACCTAGACACACACTGGGAGGAAGACAACCAACAGGCAATTGGAGAGCAGCAACTGACAGCTAGGGCACAACCAGAACCGAGAAGTACAGTCACCAAAACAATGCCAGATGCTGCTTACAAGAGACAGTGGGGGAAAATTCAGCTGTAGGAAAAGGGCCTCTTGGTCTGGCAAGGCCAATCACAGCGCTTGAGTCACATATAGGCAAGAGAGAGAACACCTAAAATATCAAGCACCTAGCAAAGATTTTATTTTCCTCCAAGAGTAATTTGGCTTATTGCTACTCTGGATGGTAACAATTAGATGAGTTTACATCTACTCCCAAAGCAATCTTTCTGGCAGATGTCTATGAGGGTCCACTGTAAGAATTAGAAAGAGGAGGAAAATGGTCATTAGCAGGAGGAAAAGAGGACACACTTTTTCCAACTACAAAACTCCAATGCTCCGTCAGGCAACAGCCTTTAGTAAAAGCAGGCTACAAACGTTCATTAGTGAAGCACTTATTAAATAATATTCTATTTACTAGGCCCTAAATTAAAAGGTACCCACTCTACCCCATAGAAAGGGTTAACACCTCACTCTTAAGAAAATCACTTTCAAAAACATTTTAACATTATCGCGTAATAAGTAGGTTAAAAATAATTTGGTTAAGAAAAAGTAAATAACATTCCTAGTCAATTTGGCTACCCTTAGAAAACTATTAGATTCTTATCTGTTTTCTTGTGGTCTTTAGTCCTATGCACTTTTCTCATATGCTTTGTAAATAGTTTTGTACTGTGTTTTGCACTTATGTCACAAATACAGCTTAAAACAAAAATTTGTGCATGAAACTATAGTACACTGGCAAAAAATTCCATAAGTCCTAATAAAGGCTGTCAAACTGTACCCTGCCATTTAATTGCCAATTAATAAAACATGTGACAATGAAATTTAAATTGTCATAGATTGAAACATTCTTGAAAATGTATTTGAATTTATATTTACTAGATACATAAACTACAGCTTCTCATTTATAATAAATGCCTTCCAAAAACCCACTTCACAATGAAATTATATTACATGATATATGATGCTTTTTTAAAAAAGGTCTTATTTGCCAGTCATAATGGGCTGCTTTATAATTCAAAAGACTACTAAAAGTATACATTTAATATATATATACACACATGTATTTTCACTATATATTTTAAAAATATATTTTCACAACTCACACACATTTTTGCTATTCTCAGTATCTAGATATTAGACTCAAGAAAAAAATCTTGCCACCAATCTAGAACTAGTTATTTGTAGTGATTATAATAACTTCTATCTCTGGAAACTCTTTCAAAGTCCTTACAAAATTTACATCACAGCCAAAACCGTCTCAAAGGTACCTTTCCTCTGGACCAGTGATAGCACACTCCCATAGCTCAGTTAAGACATATAGGATGTTAAGACAAGGAATGGTCCATGCTTCTGACTCAAGAAAATCAACATCAAGTCCAAACATGAAAAACTACATTAGGTAATTTATTTCTGCGGCTTTTCTTCAGGAGACAATGAGTTTTATTGTCTTTTAAAGATTTTGCAGTGAAATTATACAGTAATGAAGGAAAAAAAATACAAACATACAAAATACCTGCAGAATCGTCATTAAAACTGCAGGTAAATCTTAACTTTGAAATTTTAAACTAGTTTATGCTACTTCAATAGACACAAAATTCCTCCGGGTGTTAATGATCAAACTGAACTCAGCCATCTTCAGAAATCTGCCCAGACTTGCTGAAAAACTCAACAGTACCTTTTAGGACAAATACTGTATTTGTGCCTCATCAGATGCCAAACTCACAGTGTCACAATCACGTAAGAAAATAAACTGCTTTTCCCCTACTAACTCAGAAACAATACTGGAATATGATCAGTTTTAAAGGAGAAGCTATTTCTGGAGATACCTTCACAGAATATTTGATTAGAACCGGATCTGTTTATGATGGGTAGAGGCCTATGTTCTATATCAGCATCATCCCCACTAATATCTTGGATAACTGCACACACAAATTGTTCATACAGATAAGCATGGGCCACAAAGGATATCTGATTCACCCAGGCCACTGGCTGATTCAACCACCCCTTTAATACATACTTAACACCCTGACAAGTATTCTCCTCATCCAATCCTTACACACATTTATGGGTATTAGAGAGGTGCACTAACATGTATAAACTAGGCAAATGAGAAATTAGCAAATATATTTTAGGCTGACAGTTCTCAAACAAAAGGTTTACTTAACTTTACCCAGAGTAAAGTTTTTATTAGCATATAAAATGGCTGTTGGAAAAATCAGCAGCAGTAGAAGGAAAATACAAACTTAATGCTTTACTAGATTCAACCATTATTTCATTTCCCTGTGCTAAGGGCGCATGAAGACAGTCATTCACTCAAAGGCTAAGCGCCAGTGTGTCTGGCACTGTGCAAGGTAAGCAAAGGAACAGAAAAGCAAGGACACAATACCCACCAAGATCTACTTGAAGTCCCATCCAAAAAATGTCCATTAAATTACTGCACTATTTTGGGTTCACTGAACACCCACTACATGCCAAAATGCTAGGTGCCACGATCACACATAAGAAAGAATACTCAACTAACTGCAGATCTGTGGCCAATGATGTATTATGACAACCCCAGGACTGACTAGTCCTAAAGCGGCAATATTTTATTCTGGAAATAATTTTGCTTCCATCAATTAATCCTTTCTATAGACGGCAATTCTTTGAATAATTTCCACCAATGTTAACCCAGACTAAGGTTGCTTAGAGAGTTAAATAAGGGAATGTAATGTGGACAAAAATAAAAGAAACAGTATATTGAAGCACATTTGCACTTTAATACTAATTTGGTTTGTATTTGCTTTTACCTTCAATAACAATAAAAAGCAAGTGACTTTAGTCATAAAGTAGAATGTTAACTCTAAAGTTACCGGGGCAAGAAATTGTTTTCTTGTACGGGCAGTTTCATGTGCAATGCTAAACTAACAAGTTTTGCGTAGTTTTTTTTTTTTTTAAACTATTCACTTAGTGAATTCTTCACGAGGGCTCTGTGACCATTCACACGTCCCTTGGCTCAAAAAGAGGTAGTGTAGATGAAATTACACTGATTTGGTCTTCGAGATTACAAAATAATTTTTGACCCTGTCCAAGTACCCGTTTTGCAGCAGTACAATACTAATGAGATTTTTAAAATAGGGGCCAGCCCTTAACTGTAAATTATAGATAAACGCTTGCAAGCTGGCAACTTCACGTTTATTTTTAAAGGCTTTCATATCAAAGATAAAGGCACCGAATCACGTATTTTAAAATAAGAAATGTAAACAGGCTTTCAACAGCTTACTAAAGAGTTAAATGGAATTGTATTTAGGTCTAATAATAAAGTCATCAATAACGCAGAGACATTAAAGGAGGAAGCTACAGGACCAAGATTCCCCTCGAAGAAATGTCTGAACAAATTCAAAGTGAAATTTTGTAAGCTGTGTCTCGCTATTTTTACCACATTTTAAAGTAAGCTCTGTCTGCATGCAACCAACCGCAACCAAGAAAACAGAAGTGTCCTAAAATGTACCTATTAGCCGTAATAAAGCCAAAAAATATGCCCCTCCTACCTAGCGGGCCAAGTGGCAAGAACGTACGAGAACTCAGGAAGTTTTGAAATGGCAGTGACAGGAGACAGGGGGAAGGCAGGGGAAGGAATCACGGAGAGCGAGGGCCACTCCGTGCGGCGGGCGCCGCGAGGTCCTGGCTCGGGACGGTACCCGACCGCCCAACTTCGCGCCGGAGCCCCGGCCGCGGCTCTTCCTCCCGGCCCAGCCCGCCCGGCCTCCGCGAGAGCGGGATGACAGCCCCGCCGCAGGGACGCCGCCGGGGGACACCCACCTTCCTTCTCGGCCCGCGCCGCAGCCACTACGAGGGTCATCACCAGGTGGAGAGCTCCTAGGAGGCCGGCGGCCGCGCTCCGCGGGCCCCCGCTACGGGCGGCCGCAGGTTCCAGCCCGGCCGCGGCGGACGTGGAGACGGCGGCGGTGGTGGCTCCGGTTGCTCCTCCTCCCGCCCGCTTCCCCATCCCTGCCGGCCGGGGGCCGCCGCGCTCCAGGTCCGGCGCGGCCCTTCTCGGCGAGGCGGCGGCGGCGCGGAAGCCGTGGTCCGGGCTCTGGCCGCGGCGCCGGGGGCGACAACGGTTGCAAGCCCAGGGCTCGATCTCCGGGCGTGGGCCTGGGTCCGTGCGTGCGTGTGAGCGAGAGTGTCAGTCACGGTCTTTGCCTGGGCATCGCCTACAAGCAGTCGGAGCGGAGAGGCCGCGGGTCAGGCGCGGCGGGCGGCCATACTGGAAACGGGCACGGACCGCGGGCCCTGAGCGCCGGCCTGCGAGGGGCGGGGCGCGGCTCTGGGCACCGCCCACGCTGTGCCGACACCTGGGCTGTCCGGCGGTCAGTCTGTGCGCCCCGGAGCCCCTGGGCCCCACCTCGTCGTCCCGCTCTCGGAGGCCTGCGGCTTCACGGCCAGACAGAACCAGGACAGAACAACCACAGCCCGTTACCGCTGCACGGCGCAGGAAGAGGAGGGAGGCAGGCCCAGGTCCAGCTGCCAGGACTTATGATGGCTGCTTCTGCTTCGCGGAGGCGGTGACGGCAATCACGTGGAGACGGGGCGGCCTCGCCGCGCAGCCGCCGCATTGCGTGGGCGGGGCAGGGGCGGAGTTGCGGGACGCTGGGAGGCTTGGCCGCTTCTCCGGCGCCTGGACAATCCTCCGTGCTCTGCCATACAGTGCTGGAGCCTTCCAGGGTTGTGAGTGCGCATCCAGACCGCGAGACGAGCGCGGAAGGTCCGTTCCAGTGACTCCTCCTGGTGGCACCCCCACCTCTCGGCCGCTTTGACGTCGAGAATACCACGGGCCTGACTCAGTTCTGGTTGGTGCTTCCTTGAGGATGGTGGCCCGCTGAACTCATCCTTGGGTCTTCCAAATCATGGTACCCAGGGGGCGCTTGATGGAGTCCTCTTGCCTTGGCTTGTGCCCACATTGGCGCGGAACACCTTGTGTGCAGAAAGCGTCAGTGACTCTGGATGGAGAAGGCAGGGGCAGACAGACTGCTCTTTAGAATATCCAGTAGCCGGCTTCCTCTCTCGAGGAAGAATTCTTTTTTTTTTGTTTTATTTTTTAATTATTTATTTATTTTTGAGACAGGGTCTGGTTCTGCCGCTCAGGCTGGAGTGCAGTGGTGCGGTCTGGGACTACAGGCACCCACCACCACGCCACGCCAATTTTTCTTTTTCTTTTAAGAGACGCTGTCTCACTATGTTGGCCGGGCAGGTCTCGAACTCCTGGGCTCAAGCAGTCCGCCTTCCTCGGCCTTCCAGAGTGCTGGGATCACAGGCGTGAGCCACTATGCTGGGCCCGGAAAAATTCTTAAGACAGTTTCCTGCGCGAGCCATCTCGCGCCTCTTAGATGCGCTTTTCATCTTAGGTTGAGCTTCTTGGTGCGCATGGCTATTGTCTCCAAGACTTAATTTAAGCTCTTGGAGGGGGTCCTTCTTTACTCATCTTAGTAATTTCCTCCCAGCTCCTAGCCCAGAGACATTTTACTTTCTTTCCTCAGCTGTATTTGTTGAGTGAGTCGATATATGTGTAAGGCCAAGTCTGCCCACAGTACGTCTGAGAATAAGCTAGATAGAAAAATAAGGTTTCAGAAAGACAAAAGGAACTCCAGAATCTATTCTATGAAGTAGTCCCCTGTGTCAAGCAAGCACTTAAATTTATTCATAAATTAATATATATTTAAATATGACCTTACCCTAATTTTAAAAAGCAATTTTAGGGCAGGGCGCAGTGGCTCACGCCTGTAATCCCGCCAAGGTGGGCGGATCACCTGAGGTCAGGAGTTCGAGACCAGCCTGGCCAACATGGTGAAAACCCGTCTCTACTAAAAAATACAAAAATTAGCCGGGCGTGGAAGTGCATGCCTGTAATCCCAGCTACTCCGGAGGCAGGAAAAACGCTTGAACCCGGCAGGTGGAGGTTGCAGTGAGCCAAGATCGCGCCACTGCACTATACCCTCGACAAGAGCAAAACTCCGTCTCAAAAAATAAATAATAAGCAATTTTACTTTTTTGAGTATTAGCCTTAAAATTGAATAGTCCAATTTTATTTTGATGTAATGAAATAGGAATAATTATCTCTAAGTTGGCGTTTAAAATGTCTGAGGCAAGAGATTTCTGGAAGGTTTTTGACTCACGGAAGAGATCAAACCCAAGGATATGTAACTGAGCGCTTTTGCTTAGCCTCCAACGTGCCAGCTCTGCGAGTCAGCAGCCCTTCCCCCATGGCCAGATTCAGGACAAACAAGCCTTTCCAACCATGAAGTGCTCAGGTTCTCTTACACAGCAATCAGCCACATCCCCTGGTTAGCCCGAGGCTCAGCAGCTCCATGGGAAATAACTTGCACCTGTCTGTAACTGGATCTTAGACGTATACAGGCATGTTTGATCAGAGTTCGATTTCCCATGCAGCTAATGAGGCTTAAGCCGCAGGGCCCCCTCTCTTGCACAAGTTCCTTCCAAGTCCCTGAACCTAATTGTGTATTTATAAGCTTGTATTCTTGTTCTTAAAGGGGCCCTCCCAATAGTTGGGTAGACTTTTAAGGCCTACCATACCTGAACCCTCCCCTGTGCCTGAGGGACACTAGGAACAGGAGGGGTGATGATGGAACTTTCCTCCCAGGAAAGGACAATGAGACCACTGAGAGTCTAACAGTGAAAGACGTTTTGCTAGACAGCATGGCAAACTGTGTTAGAGAGAACCTGGCATGGAACCACCATCACCCTATGATCCTCTACCCCCACTCCCCAACCCTCATGTGTCTCAGGAGAGAACTAGGAGTTAAAATTGAAGGAACCATCACACTAAGGACTCTCAAGTAGTTCTGATTAGTTGTGAACTTTTCTCTTTTTCCCTTTTGGAAATTGGAGAGACCTGGCCATTTGGCAGGTGGAGGTATTAGCTGGCAGAGTCAAGGAAAACTCGCTAAACCAGTGGTTCTCAAGGTGTCATCCCCAGACCAGCTGTAGCAGCAACACCTGGGAACCTGTTAGAAATGCAAATTAGCAGGCCAAATCCCAGACCTGTGGAATCAGGAATTCTGGGTTGAGGTCCAACAATCTGTTTAAACAAGGCATCCAGGTGATTCTGATACAGGCTAAAGATTGAAGACTGTTGCACAGTGATATATGCCGGGAACTACGAGCTTTTGGGACTCCTCACTTTCTATTCATTTTGCTCTCTATGCAGGTTAGTAATTTACCATTCAAGGCAGAATTTTAAGAGACTCAGGCAAATTTGAACTTAAATCCCATCCCTGCCTTTACTAGCTATATGATGCTGAGCAAATGACTTTTCTGGCCTCAGATCCCTAATCTGTAAAAATGGGGATTATGATACAAATTTGGGGAGATTAAGCATATAGGTTTGTGAAGCATATAGACTACTGTCTGGGACATAGGAGACTGTCAAAAGTAGCTGTTAGTGAGCACTCACTCTTTTCAAAACACCACATTAGGCACGAAGATCCTTGATCCATTGATACCGCCACTTCATTCCACAAAATACTTAAGGAGGTGTGCAAGAATGCCTTCTATGAATTAAAACTGGAACTAGGAGGGAGTAAACTGTTGGGCTTTCCAGGGTTCTATCTCCTTTGCTGCATAGGTGAATGCCCCTGGTATCCTGCCATTCAACACCATCTATACACTTTCAGGTCCCCACTTCATGTCACCAGCCAGACCTCACTGTCTCTATTGCTATTCCCACTCAGGTGTATAATGGAGGTGTCTTAAACTCACATGAACTCCAAATCTTCCCCCGCAAACATGCTCCACCCACAGCCTTTCCTATCTCCAGGGCAACTCCAACCATCCAGTTGCACAGGCCAAAAACCTGGGAGTCATTCTTTTACCATCTCCACATGTACCCAAATCTAACTGCTTCTCACCACCTGCACTACTCCACTCTGGTATGAGCCCTGTCATCCGCTGCCTGGATTTCTGCAAGAGCCTCCTAACAGGTTTCCCTGCTTCCACCTGTAAGAGAAAATTTTCCACTTACAGCACTTGCATAGTAGATATCAAAACGGAATGCTATGCTGTACCACAACTGGTTCTAACCAACTGAAGCAGATCAAGGACTGTGAACTTTGAGTGACCCCTGTACCAGACCCTTGTTAGACCTAACCAAAGACTCCTTTCTGTCCAGTTAACAAAGGGACATGTTTTATCAACACTATTCCAACCTATCCAGAGCACTACTTTCCAGCCCTTAATTCGCATAACCTCCAAACTCCCTTCTCTCTTTCTCACACTTAAAAAACCCTGACTTTTCCTAATTCATGAGTTGCTCAGTGAACTTTTTCACTGGTGTGTTTACATCCACGCCTGGCAGTATATAAACTCATCTTTGATTTTTTTTTTTTAGTTTTGTTGGGCTTTGCTTTATATTTTGACATAAATTTGTACTTTTATAGTCTATTGTCAACCTGACAGCCAGCATGATCCATTTAAAACATAAGACATGTCACGTCTCTCAATGTTCACATCCTGCAGTGGCCTGCTTAATGTTTTTAAAAGCAGTTGGGGAAATTGAAATTTTAATTTTTAGAGACTGTATATTAAAAAAAGCAATAACAGGGAATATTTGAATACCCATCTCAGGGTAAAAGCTTCCCTGATTTGGCTTGTCCCGGTCTTTCCATTCCTCCTGGATTCCTCCAGGCTCTGTCTGTTTCAGCTGAAATGACCACCATTTTGTTCCTGGAACATATCAGGAATGCTTCTACTCCAGGGTCTATGTTCTAGCCCTCCACCTGAAGTGCTTTCTCCCCACCCCCTTCTCCCTGGTTCTCTGCTGGGCTCACTGTCATGCTTCCTCTCAGTCTTGGCTCAGTTATGATTTTCTTGGCGAAGCATACCGTGATCACCAGTGTTAATACTGCAGCTTATTACACCTACCCTCAAGTCCCAATCCTCCTTACCTTGCACTCATTTTCCCCCCATGACATTTATCACTTTCTATAATACTATATACTTTACTTACTCATTAAATGTATTGTTATTACCAATCTTTCCACCCATTCATTTTGCTCACTGATGTATTCCAAGCTTCTACAGTATTGGCATATATTGGGCACTCAATAACAGTTATTACATGAAAGGATAGATGAATGGATGAATGAACAGAACTAAAAGATAAAGATCATGAAGACATAGTCCTTCTCCTCCAGGGAGCTTAAAATCTGGTAGATAAGACAGACATATACAAAATATGGTAGAATAGGAAGAAATCAATCAAAGGAGGAAAGAGGAGGAGTATTAAATGAAGGCAACTCTGGGTTCTACTCATTTCTTTATTTACCCAGCCTTTTTAAGTTCTTTAACTGATTTTTCTTTATTTTCAGTTCTCTGTCTCTTCCATCTAGTCTGAAGCCCACAGCAGTTAAGCGAGTAAGAAGGAATATGGTGTCTTGTCTGTCTTATTCAAGATGAAGTGTAACCTTCTCATTTTGTCTCCTGTGTCCCTTATTCCTTGGGAGGTTTCCCTGGGTGTTATTCTTAAAAAGAAGTCAGCTCACGAATCCTAAGGTTTAAGTCTGTTCAACTTAGTGGTAAATTATGGTAACCTAGGGTAAGGCAAATAGACCTCAGTCAGGTTCATGCAGCAGAATGAGGGTAGTAGCTTCTGAGCAGGTGGGCCGAGCTCTGTATCAATGTGGATCCCATATTTGAAGATCCTTATTCATATATTCCTCAAGAAAACTAGATTCCTTTGCAATTTCTAAATCTGCATGAACTAAGGTCTCATCAATGACCACTACCACAACACATATATACCTTTACTAATAAACATACTGGATTTAGATGTGAGAATTAATGATGGGTTTGTTCAATATTTTCCTTCCAAGCTGACTGACACAGTTTATAAGCTTATACTTATCTTTCTGGCATTCTTTAGAAATGTTTTTGGGACAAACAGCCAAGTTTAACATGAATCAAAATCTTGGCCTGCCCTTTCAACTCCTCCACAACAGGCTCCAGCGCCACTCTGACTTTTTTCTCTCCTGCAACATTTAATTGTTAATCTTGTGACTTTTGAAAAATGTCATGTGGTTTGGTAGTCTTTCAATTAAAAGGAAGGAAATAATACCCTAGTATTTTTCTTGTTCCTTCCACCTCCCCTTACCATTGTCCTCTCTAGTACTGATAAGTACTTTAAAGTTGATTTTTAGGCTGCCCTGAGTTTCTGAATGTTCCTAAACACCATTATTAAAGAAGCCTGCCTCACCCGTCATTCAATTGTACTTAATATTGCATTGCTTGGTGGAAACTAACAGCCATGGAAAGCCATTCAGGGGAAAAAAAGGCCATTGAACAATGTATTGAGGGATGTTTGTGTTTCTCCCTCTCCCTATTATTTAATTGCTTGTAACTGTAAAATTCCCAGCAATAGTAAGTAAAGGCAAAGATCAACATATTCAAGATGCAGATAAATACCAGAAACAATGAAAAAATTAAAACAGTAAAATAATGACAATTGCAGAGACAAATATAAAGTAGGAGAGACACAATTCTCTCTGCCAAGTCTAGTGTGAGTTCCCTAAATGAAGAATTGAGAATTGGCCATTTTGCATGGCCTCTGCAGGGTGGTATGAGGGCAGGCATCACAGCTAGCGCACACACATACCTGTGCAGTGTTTTCCAGAAGGTAAATTCTACTTCCTTTAAATGTTATTACTTTAATTTCTGGTACTTTAACAAGTTAAATTTAGTATTTTAAATCTGATAGGCTGGATGCAGTGGTTCACGCCTATAATCCTAACACTTTGGGAGGCCGAGGTGGGTGGATCACCTGAGGTCAGGAGTTCAAGACCAGTCTGACCAACATAGTGAAATCCCGTCTCTACTAAAAAAAAAATTACAAAATTAGCCGGGTGTGGTGGTGCATGCCTGTAATCCCAGCTACTTGAGAGGCTGAGGCAGGAGAATCGCTTGAACCCAGGAGGCAAAGGTTGCAGTGAGCTGAGATTGCACCACTGCACTCCAGCCTGGGTGACAAGAGCAAAACTCCCATCTCAAAAAAATAAAAATAAAATAAATAAATAAATAAAATAAATCTGATATTTTAAAACCACACACCATGGCTGGTCAGATGTCTTTAGGACCATGAATTAACAAGTGTTTGAATTATTCTTAAAAATGTTAGCAAAGAAATAGTCTGTGCAAAATCTCAAGGGGAATAATTTTGTTTCACCTTTAGTCTACATTACGGTGAGCATCTGTATTCAGTCCTAAAGTTTTTAAAACTAATTTTTTAAATTAACAAACAATAATTGTATATATTTATTGTGTACAGGATGTTTTGAAATATGTATATGTTGTGGAATGGCTAAATTGAGCTAATTAACATATGCAATACCTCACATACATTCTTTTTTGTGGTGAGAACACTGAAAATCTACTCTCTTTGCAATTTTCAATAATACAATACATTATTTTAACCATGGTTACCATGCACTGTCATAAAAGTTTGATGCTTCGAAGCCCTTTCATATTTTATGCAGGCAAAAGTCTTTAATCTCCATAAAATATGTGTTCTATCACACTGGAAAATATGATTGCCAGTGCGAGAACTGCTCTTCTTGGTGGAGTAAATATGATTTTCATTTTGACAATATAATTTTGCTTCTTGTGAATCATCTTACACCAAAATAGCCATAGGATTTTAGAACGAGAAATGAATCTTAAATATTTATTTGAGTCTGGCTTTGGAAGTATCCCCTCCACTTCCAGCTATGGTTTGACAAATTACTCAGCCTGTCTAAACTTCAGTTTCCACAGTTTCACGTTTTTAAAAAAGGGTAAAAATAACTACTGAAGATTAGTTGTAAGAATTGAATAAACTAAAGTACCATGGAATTACCTAGCAAATGGCAGATATTCAACAATGTCACTGTTATAATAATAACCATTATTATAAAAAAGAAAACTGAGGCCCAGAAATGAAGAAACCTATCCAAGACCATGGCAGGGCAGAGACATGACTTCCAGGCCAGGGTCTCGTCTTTTGTTTCGTCTTCAGGTCCATTTAATTAAAGTTGTATATATCTTTGGTATTTTATTTGGCAGGGCACTCTTATAATTATTGTTTTAATCTCATAATAATGTTGAAGACTACAGAATTAAAATTCTACTCCTCTAGTAAAATGATAGCAGTAATATGATACAGTAATATCATAAGAGGTGAATGAGATGATTCCTCAAGAGGACTGACATTGAAAGGTTATTAGCCATAGCTTGGACTTCCCTGAAATCACAAACTTAAGCCTAGCCACTTTCTACAGGTCAGGGTAGGCCAAGTTATGCTATGATGATAAAGAACCTCCAAATCTCAATGGCTTAACACAACAATTTGTTTTTTTCTCTCCCACAACATGTTCATCCAGGATCCTGGCTAGTGGAGTAACTTGGGTCACTTGTAGCAGAAAGAAAAGAGGGTTATGGAGGGTTTCCTAATGTCAATTTAAATTTTCTGGTAAGAACTGCCGTTTCATCACTTCCACTCACACTCATTGGCCAGAACAAGTCATGTGACCACACAAACTTCAAGGTACCGGGGAAGTTCAATCTTCCCATTGGCTGGAGGGAAATAAGTGGGCCCATCTGTGAACAGCCCTAGTGACTACCACAGGCTTTGACATATTTTCTTTTCTTCTTAGACAAATAAAAAACAGCAGCCTGAGAAAGGATGGAAACTATTTTCATTTTCTCATGAATTATCAAGTTGTAAAGAGCAGATTTAAGTTTTTATCATTTATACATTTTTGTTTGTTGGCTTTATACATTTTTGTTATAGTCACCAATGAAATATGAATGTTTTTAAAAGCAGTTGGGGAAATTGAAATTTTAATTTTTAGTCTATGTATTAAGAAAAGCAGTAACAGGGAATATTTGAATACTGATTTTTTTTCCTTCCTTCCTTCCTTCCTCCCTCCCTCCCTCTCTCCCTTTGATCTTTCCTCCCTCCCTCCTTTCCCTCCTTCCCTCCTCCTCCTCTCCCTTCCTTTTTTCCTTCCTACCTCCCCTTCCTTCCTTCCTTCCTTCCTTTCCTTCCTTTCCTTCCTTCCTTTCGTAGAGTCTTGCTCTGTCACTCAGGCTGGAGTACAGTGGCATGATCTCGGTTCACTGTAGCCTTGAGCTCCTGGACTCAAGCAATCCTTCCACTTCAGCATCTTGAGTAGCTGGGACTACAGACATGCACCACCAAGCCCAGCTAAATTTGTGTGTGTTGGGTGGGGGATGGGTCATAGGGATATTGGGAGGGGTGTGTCTTGCTTTCTTTCCCAGATGGGTCTCAAACTCCTGACCTCAAGTAATTCTCCTGTCTCAGTCTCCCAAAGTGCTGGGAATACAGGCATGAGCCATGAAGCACAGCCTCTACTATACTTCTGATGAGAATTATTAATCATCTTAGATGTAATAATGGCTGTTTTGGATTTTGTAGATGTTTTTAAAGATTTTTAAAATTTGTTTTATCTTTCAGAAATATATACTGAAGTGTGAATCAAATGATATAATGAGATTTATTTCTAAATAATCTGCAGGGTGGGTGGGGAGAGTGGGCAGGGCTATAGATGAAAGAGGATCAGCCATGAGTTGGTGATTGTTGAAGCTGGGTGATCAGCGCATGGAAGTTCATTATGTTAGTCTCTCTAGTCCCTCTACTTCAGGTACGCTTGGAACTTTCCATAATAAAAAGTTCAAAAAGACAAAAGAAGCAATGATGGGCCTACAGCTACTTCAGATCTAGATGAAGCTCCACTAGAGATGGCTAGCAAGGATCTTAGCCCGTTGCTGGTGCAGGTGGGGCCTGCCTGAGGGTGCATCAGGCCCTAGGAAATATTTCCTCCACAGAATTTTCACTGTTGCCAAACGTCTGAATCAAGCAATCTTAGCCCGCAGTGGCAGCCAATGGTGCCCATGCTTTGCAGCATCTACTGGGACCTCAGGACCACCTGCTCTTGTCCTCTAAAGAGACAGTGCTCAGGAGCCTCCTGAGGCCATGATTGCTTGTAGAGGTTAGCACAGAAGGCTTGAGTCCAGCTCTGAGCTAATTTCCTCTTCTCTGGTTAGTCTGAGACCCTGGTAGGACACTAAAGTTCGTTTGTTCACTAACATGGTACGCACAGACTTTTGATGTCTCTGAGGCAGGCAGAAGCGTGTGAGGCATTAGCCTGAGCCAAACACGGGCCTAGGATATGACCTGAGAGCTGCTGGAAATGCACCTCCCTGCCTCCTGAGGCCCCTGCTTTCATCACAGCTCCTCTCCCTTGAGCAGCCTGCTCTCAGCTCTAGCTGCTGCCAGCCCCTTCCTATCAGAGATGCAGGCTGTAAGCATCACCAGGGTGAAGTCTGGTGCATCACCCGTTTGTTCTCCCTCTGAGAGCACGGCTCCCCTGCCCACAGCGGTAGATCTGCGGCACACAGGCTTGTTCTTCATGGTCTTGCCTTCCCTGCCATAGTTAATTGGCCATGGACTCCTTTCCCACATTGGCCCAACCAGATTCTCTTGAACATTTTCTCCAAGAAATATGGACGTTGAAGATGAGTCTGAATTATGTAAAATGTGAAGCTTACACGACTGTCTATGAACTTTTGCTACAGAAGTGCCCTGAGCCCCACCCTGCCAAGAACTGGTTGCTCAGCATTTCCATGGATGCCACTGAAACTAGACTTTATATATATGTAGTTACATACATATATAGTTTCGTAGTTACATATATGTATAAATAGATGTATAGTTACATATATATGAAACTATATATGTAGTTCCAATGACATATATATATATATATAGACATATATATATATATATATATATATATGAGATTGAGGTTGCTTTCTTTGCCAAGTGCCTTGAAGGGTATGGTAGGAAGCCTCTAAGATAGCTCCGATTATCTCTACATTCTTCTGTAAACACCCCCACCCCTTGTGTGGGCGAAAGCTAATAACGTTTTTGTTGAATTAAATATGGCTAAAGTGGTGTGTTTTTACTTCAAGGTTAGTTTTAAAAAATCTCTGTGTCAGCCTGATGTGGTGGCTCATGCCTGTAATCCCAGCACTTTGGGAAGCTGAGGCAGGTGGATCACCTGAGGTCAGGAGTTTGAGACAAGCCTGGCCAACATGGCGAAACCTCATCTCTACTAAAAATACAAAAATTAGCCTGGCATGGTGGTGGGTGCTTGTAATCCCAGCTACTTGGGAGGCTGAGGCAGGAGAATTGCTTGAACCCAGGAGGCGAAGGTTGAAGTAAGCCGAGATTTTGCCACTGAACTCCAGCTTGGGCGACAAGAGCAAAACTCCGTCACTGAGCCCCTGTTACATGCCAGGAGATGTAATAGCATAGGAGATACAGTGCTGAGCAAAACAGCACAGTCGCTGGCCCTGCAGACTCCACCACTATTCAGCAGGACACTTCCTTGGAAGGTGAGGAAAACGAACTCAGACCAGATTGGCCAGAAAGGTAGACATTATCATGAGGAAAAGGAAGTGTGCCATGGAGACCTGAGAAGGGGGCTGTGGCTGGGTCCCAGAAAAGGATAACACTTGGAAGAGGAATGTCTCTGAGGACACTTTTTCTCTATGTGCCTCTCATCAGCTTCAGTCCTGTCCCTGAAGATGTGTGTTCCTGTTACTCCATCCCCATGGCATAAAACATGTCAGCTGCAGTCTGCACAGAACGGACAGAACCAGAATTTCAGACTCATTTTCAGTTGCAGGAAGTAGAGGCAGGGCCCACCTACTGTGTTTGGGAGGGGGTGGGGCTGAGGGTGGAGTATTTCATTGCACCCACAGCCCTGGGTGCTCTTCTATTCCTGTAGGTAACAAGGGCAGTGAGAGGATCACTGTGAGCTTGGCCGATTCCCCCACATATTATACCCACCAGGCCTAAGTCTCACACGTAGGAATCTGAAAGTCTTTGCACTGACTGCTGGAGGCTATAAAATCACCAACAGTAATCCATTTTGGGGTTCATCAGAAATTAATGGGAAAGTCTATTTCCCCTACCCCTTTTATGTTTTGTGTTTTTGAGACGGGGTTTGCTCTGTTGCACAGGTTGGACTGCACTGGCGCCATCATGGCTCACTGATTCTCCCAACTCAGCCTCCCAAGTAGCTGGTACTACAAGTACACCCACCACACCCAGCTAATTTTTATTTATTTTAACAGAGACAGGGGTCTCACTGTGTTGCCCAGGCTGGTCTTGAACTCTTGAACTCAAGTGATCCTCCCACCTTGGCCTCCCAAAGTGCTGGGATTACAGGTACTTAATAGGAAAGTCTGGAATCAAATGCAAACACTAAAAAGCAGGAAAGGGAAATGAACTACATGTCAAATCTTTGCTCAAGTCATCCTCTCCTGCGCTCTGCTCTGGCACCATACCCATCAAAGCTCTTGTTATTATCACCTGGCACCCAGGTCCTGGGATGCAGACCATGCAGCTGCCTGAGGCCCAAGAGCAGAAAATGTTTCTCATTGATAAATTCTCAAATTTACAATGAAAATATTATTTAATTTTTTTCTCAAGCAATCTCTTCCTATTACAGGAAGGGAGAAGGGGCAGGCAGAGTAAGTGAAAGAGAGCCAGGTTTTCCAGAGCTGCTGGTGCGGCCCCCCAGGCCTGTGCCCTGTGACTGTCCCTAAGCTGCCTTGCTTGGGGCCAAGAGGATCTTGGCTCTCCAGCTCTTCCCAGGAGTTCATGGGTCGAGCTGGTCCTTTCCCTGCTCTTGGGTTCCCCAGGGCTCCCAGGCTTCTCTGGGGGAATTAATTTCCCCTCCTCCTTCTCAGGCCCAGGTTTGCATTCCTGGATCACAGTCTTGCCGGACTGTTCTGCCTCCTTGCCTGTGGTCTCTGCAGAGCCAGGTCACCATCCTGTGTTATCTCAAATTTGCTTCATAAATGCTTGTTTAAAAATATATTTTCCCACAATTAAGCATAGCAGTTTGCGCAGATTGTTGCTGTACATACGATATAGTATCCTCCAGAGCCTAAAATGTAAAATTTCAGAAAAATCTAAACAACTAAAGGTGAACAAAAGGGATGTTACTTTTACTATGGATTTGGGGGACATTTGTAGAAGGTACGCTGAGCAAAGGCACTCCTTTCTCCCTACAGCCTTCCACAAATGCAGTAGAAACACGCGAGTGTTACATGGACAGTTCAGTCCATGGTGCTGGACAATGAGGATTATTTTTTCTAATTTTTTTATTTTTTGAGACGGAGTCTTGCTGTCGCCCAGGCTGGAGTGCAGTGGCGCAATCTCGCCTCACTGCAACCTCTGCCTCCCAGCTCAAGTGATTCTCCTGCCTCAGCCTCCCCAGGAGCTGGGATTACAGGCAGGCGCCACCATACCTGGCTAATTTTTGTATTCTTAATAGAGACGGGGTTGCCCACCTTGGCCTCCTAAAGTGCTGGGATTACAGGCATGAATCACCACACCTGGCCAAGGATTATTTTAAAGCTTTTGCTTCCTGATTACTTTTCTATCTATAGAAGTTTGTATTTTAATGGGGACGTATGAAAGAAATGCAGATATTTTAGAAGCTGTTTTCTCCCCTTATGTTGAATCGGGATGTTTTATGTGGGCTATATTATGAGAAAGTAAGGGTTTAGACAAAATACTCAATACACGCATTTGAAAGCTATTTTAAATTAGATTTATTTTCCTTGTGCATTAAAAAGGTAAAGAGAACATTGCAGAATAATAGAAATTGGTAAATATTATATTGTTTAATTAAAAAATCTCTTGATTCATAAAAGTTTCACAGCTACTGGCCCTACATCATGGTTAAGGCTTAGGCTCAAGCCTACAACTGCCTGAGTTGCTTTTTGTTTGGTTGGTTTTTAACTTTTTATTTTGAAGTAATTATAGATTCATGCACAGTTGTAAGAAATAAAAACAGAAATCCTGTGAACCTTTCATTCAGTTTCACCCAGGGGTAATATCTTGCATACTACTGAACACTACTGAAACCGGGAAATTGACATTGGAACAATCCACAGAGCTTTTTCAGATTCCACCAGCTTTAATACATTCGTGTGTGTGTGTGTGTGTATTTAATTCTGTGCAACTGTATCACACATAGATTTCGGTATCACATCACCACCACAATCAAAACCCAGACCTGTTCTATCACCACGGGACTTCTCATCGTACCCTGCTATGGCTTCAGCCACCTCCCTCCCTACCCCTCTGACCTGGAGCCCATTCTCCATTTTGATAATTTCGTAATTTCAAGAATGTTACACAAGAATGTTATGGAATTAGACAGCATGTGACCTCTTAGGATTGGCTTTTTTTTCTCCCTCAGCATAATTCCCCTGAGATTTGCCTGAGGTTTAATACTGGCTTCCTGCCTCACTGGCTGTGTGCTTTTGGGCAAGTTATTTAACATCCCTGTCTCAGTTCCATTCAGACATAGGCCCGCCTGACCACAAAGTCTCACTGTCTACCCTCCACACACCTTGTGCTTCTCACGTGCAGTTGAGAAGAGGCCTTCCATAAGCCGTATTGTGTGTCTCTGTGGAATCTCGGAACATGACTGCGACCTTGAACTTCTATTTTTGTTTAGAGATGAGGTCTTGCTCTGTTGCTTGGCCTGGAGTGCAGTGGCACAATCAAAGCTTATTGCAGCCTCGCACTCCTGGGCTCAAGGATCCTCCCACCTCAGCCTTCTGAGTAGCCAGGATTACATGTGCATGCCACCATGCCCTGATAATTTTAAAATTTTTTTGTAGAGATGGGGTCTTGCAATGTTGCCCATGCTGGTCTGGAGCTCCTGGCCTCAAGCGATCCTCCTGCCTTGGCCTCCCAAAGTGTTGGGATTACAGGAGTGAGCCTCTGTGCCTGGGGGAGCATGCATTTCTAAACCTTTCCTCGACATTTTCAGATCAATGCAGTATAAGGAAAAACATGGTTGGGAAATACTCTTTGGATAGTTTTAGGTATTTAGATTTTGTCAGTCTATTCTTTTGATAAGTAATTCAATATATGTTTACAGGAACATTGTTTTGAATGGGAGCCCATTTCTACAGCTACCAGTTTTTATTTTTGGTCAGTTTCTCTTTCATCAGTGGGGATGCATACCCAGGTGGCATTTACGCCTCTTTTAGAGGTCATTTGATTCAGCCTTACACTGTGACAAGGCTCTGGGTGTGCTGCTGAGGGAATAGTTCCCCTGCTGTGCCAGTTGGCTGGTTATCTGTGGTTATCCTGTGTATAAAGCATTTTTATAAGTTCACAGACCTCTCTACTCAAATGTCAGGTCAACATAGAGGCCTCCCTGACCACCTCTAAAATAGCATCTGCCTCCTGTCTCTCTTTATTCCTTTTCCCTACTATATTTATCTTCAGAGCACTTGTCACCACTTGACACATTATATATTTATTTGTTTACTGTCTGTCACTCACCTTCAAAATGTAGTCTTCAGGAGGAAAGGAACTTGTCCTGTTCTCTGCTTTTCTTCTTTCTTTCTTTTTCTTCCTTTCTTTCTTCCTTCCTTCCTTTCTTTCTTTCTCTTTCTTTCTTTCCTTCTTTCTTTCTTTCCTTCTTTCTTTCTCTTTCTTTCTTTCTTTCTTTTTCTTTCTTTCTTTCTTTCTTTCTCCTTCCTTCCTTCCTTCATTCTTTCCTTTCTCTCTCCTTCCTTCCTTCCTTCCTTCCTTCTTTCTGTTTCTTTTTTTTTTTTTTTTTGAGACACAGTTTCACTCTTATTCCCCAGGCTGGAGTGCAGTGGCATGATCTTGGCTCACTGCAAGTTCTGCCTCCCGGGTTCAAGCGATTTTCTTGCCTCAGCCTCCTGAGTAGCTGGGATTATAGGCACCCACCACCACACCTGGCTAATTTTTGTACTTTTGGTAGAGATGAGATTTCACCATGTTGCCCAGGCTGGTCTTAAACTTCTGACCTCAGGTCATACGCCCGCCTCGGCCTCCCAAAGTGCTGGGATTACAGGCATGAGCCACCACGCCCAGCCTCCTGCTATTATTTCTATTGCCTGAAGTGGCCTCTGACATGTGGTGTTATTGAATGAATGAATGAAATGAGGGAGCGAATGAATAAATTCTCCCACTGCTAATGGAGGGAGGAAGGAGCAATCTATACTTGAAGAAGTAGAAGGAGCAGGACGGCCGGGCGCGGTGGCTCACGCCTGTAATCCCAGCACTTTGGGAGGCTGAGGTGGGAGGATCACCTGAGGTCGGGAGTTCAAGACCAGCCTGACCAACATGGAGAAACCCCGTCTCTACTAAAAATACAAAATCAGCCGGAGTGGCAGCACATGCCTGTAATCCCGGCTACTTGGGAGGCTGAGGCAAGAGAATCACTTGAACCCGGGAGGCGGAGGTTGCGGTGAACCAACATCACTCCACTGCACTCCAACCTGGGCAACAAGAGCAAAACTCCATCTCAAAAAAAAAAAGAAAAAAAAAAAGAAGGAGCAGGAAGGTACTCAGGGTATGCCAAGATGTCCATTTGAGCCAAAGAGCAGAGTTAAACAAAGGTAATGGCCACAGCGACTCTGTGGCAGGGATATATATGTACCAGTCCACAAATGTGCAAAGAAAAACAACTTCATTTTTCTATGAGTCAACTCAGTTTCTATTCTGAGGCTTGATTTTGACAGGATGAGGCACTTAATAGCTTTAGAGTTGTAATCTTGCCCCACCTTTGCCCAGAGGTGAGGAGTGGGAGTTGAGGTGCGTCCTGCCTGTGCTGAGGTGTAGTGTCTAGTTCATCCTTAGATGCTGAGACAGTGCTCCTGCCTCTTCACACAGGCCAGAGAGACCAGCACTCAGCGGCACCCTGAGCCTCGCCCACCAGGATTTTCCTTTCGTCAGTTCTTCCTTGCTCACCCATTGGGTGCTATGACAAGAAGGTGCTTTCTCTATAGCTATCTTCTGCTTTTTAGCCATGGCTTCAGTTTCTGTTCTCAATTCCAGGGTAAGTTTCAGTTCTTTATTCTCATCCCTGATGTAAGACCTGATTCTCAGGTCTAATGATTTGGTAATGAAATGAGGTAGTTTTGCTTGGAGACTCCTACGCTGCCCTTTTTTCATCATAAATGTTATAGAACATTTCCGAACTAAGGCATTTCTTAGTCGTATTCCTCCTAAACCAAGTACTTTCTTTCACTTAAATGATGAGTATATATATATTAGAGCCGTATTGGTTAACACAGCATTGGTACTTGGATTTCTTTCATTATAAATTAATTATTTATCTAAGGTTTCTTTTCTTTTGAAAAAATCCAATTTAAATGGAATCATAGTACTAAAATTTTGTGAGGGAATTTTTAGCACTATTATTAGACACTGTTTTACTTTGTCTACAAACTGGGGGTTTTAATATAAAATGTTAGGAATTAAAATAATCGAGGTCAGTAGCCAGCAGTGTATGTCAGTGTCATCTGTGGGGGCTTCTTAAAATACAAAAGCCTGGGTCTTATCTGCAAAGGCCCTGATTTGGAGAGTTTCCTGGAGGTCTGAACCCTGTATCCCATTGACCACCAGCCAAAAGTCCAGTCCAGCCTCCTCATTCCTTTTACCGATGAAGAAACTGAAGGTCCAAAAACCACAGGAATTTGTGTAGCCTCCCACATGTGAAAGAAGTGGTTTCAACAAGTACATCCCAGCAGACTCTGACTCCAAAGCCGGGGTAAACCTTTCTGGGTGACGACGTTTAAAACAGAACGCGATGTTTGTCATCTCTTTGTAATTCTGCAAGTGAAAATGATGAAGATATTCTTTTTACTGGAATCAACCCTTGGGTGGTCAAGTTAGCAGTTCCCAAAGGTCATATTTACATTTTAGCCGAGCCATTTGTCTAAAGAGAAAGTCTCTTTCTTCCCTGCCGTGCGGTGAGGCTTAAGTTTACAACAGGACTGGGGGCATGCAGTGGACACAACCATGATTACGAGAGGGTGGAGAACGCAGGGGACCAGCAACCCCATCACAGCTCGGGGACCCTCACGGGACTTGACGCTCAGAGAGGCAGTTGACACATATTGCAGGCACACTGGCTGAGTTCCTTCAGGACATGGACAGAGGAGGAGGCCTCGTGACACAGACTCATCTATATCATTGATGTCACTCTCCAGAGAGTTTAAACACGGGCCCGCCTGGGCATCAGGATTGAGAACTTTTGCTTTGGGAGACTTTCATTATCCTTTTATGTACATTACTAAAAAAGAGGAGATGGATTGCAGATAATTTAAGATGCCTGACACCACTGCCCTACATGCACGCACATGCATGCCCACACATGTTAAAGAGTGAAAGCCCAAGCCCACGTTATCAACAAATCTTAACAACGAGGCCTTGTAGAGTGGTTTGGATGAAATCACCACCTTCTTCTTGGTCTAAATGTCTCGCTCAAGTAGCCTAACCTTAACTTGGAGAGTAACTGGCTACTTCTCAGTTCTTGCTGCATTCTCTGGCTGGAAGCTGAAGACCGCCAGCCACCAGCCCACCAGTCCACCAGCCCACCAGCCACTAGCCCACCAACCACCAGCCCACCAGCCACTAGCCCACCAGCCAGCAGCCACTAGCCCACCAGCCCACTAGCCACTAGCCCAGCAGCCCACCAGTCATCGGCCCACCAGCCCACCAGTCACTGGCCCACCAGCCACCAGCCACTAGCCCACCAGCCCACTAGCCACTAGCCCACCAGCCCACCAACCACCAGCCACCAGCCCACCATCCCACCAACCCACCAGTCACCAGCCCACCAGCCCACCAGCCCACCAGGCCACCAACCCACCAGCCACCAGCCCCCAGCCCCCAGCCCACCAGCCCAGCAGAAAAGACAGGATATAGCTTCTCAGTAACGTACATTATTTCCCTTTCTTAAGAAAATCTTAATATTTGGTCTTTGTATTTGACACTCCTCAGCGTCACTACGGTGCGACTGCAGGTGGATTTATTTTCATGTATCCTGCTCATAATTCGTGTGCCTTTTCAGTTTGAGCACTCACCCTTCTTCAATTCTGGTGAATTCTCCTCCATTATCTCTTCAATATGTTGCCTCTCCCTCACTTTCCCTATTCTCTCCTTCAAATCCCTATTCAGATTTATATTGAATTTGTCATTCTACTCTTCACATTACATTGATTTCACTTTTGTAATTTCTGCTCTTTCTCTGTGTTTTGGTCTGATTTCCTTAGACTCATCTTCCAAACTACAAGTCCTCTATCTAGTCATCTAGTTTAACTTGCCTAGGGAGTGTTTTAACCTTAATGGCTATCTATTTTATTTCTATTTGCTTCCTTATTTTCCCCAATATCCTCTCTCTGCCCTGTGGATTCTGTCCTTTCCTTTATTTCTCTGAGCATCTTAAGCCTCTCAGACTGTTTAATCATCATTAGGTCTTGCAGTGTGGGTCCCACCATTGGCTGTGTCTGCTGAGTCTCTCTTCCTTACGATCTCATGTGGACATGAATAGTCACCTTACGCTTCTTCAGTAACATAATTCCAGTTTTTCAAGATAATATTCACTGTCTTCCTACACTGAATGCTCAGTTTACAGACTATTCTTCTCACTGATTTCCAGACCTCACATTTCGTGTGAGATAGCTCATAGTGTTGGTGGGCTCCATAGCCCTGATTGGAGGAGAGTGCTGTGGGCTGGCTCTTCTATAATTAAGATTGGGATGGGAGAAAGGAAGAAGAAAGCACATTTCCAAATAAATTTATCAACAAGGTTTAGCAGATGGCAATTTGATTTTTTTTGAAAAAACAATAACAACGGCTTGCTAGGATGTTGTAGCTACATCACTATGAATGCTAGATTTTAAGGTTAAAAAAAAACCCTAACAATCTTTATTAAAGTACATCACATGATTATATTTTCTTAATGGAAAATTCTTATGTTTCTGGCTGTTACCCATCAGAGGTCGTTTCTAGACTACTAGACATTGGGCTTCCCTTTTTTGTGTGTTCTTGGTGTTGCTACGACAGTCCATCAGTGTGCAGGGATGAAACACAATGTCACACCAGTTGAGAAGACACAAAACTCTTGCCTTTGTCCTAGAAACTGAGCTTCTATTCATGCAGCCCAAGATCATCAAACCATTTTAGATAACATCACACCACTGAGTATAAGGTTTAGTTATCTAAAACCTTGAAGATCTCACATAGAACCTGCTGCCTGGACTCTGGAAGCAGCTAGTTGTGGGACTCCTGCTATCTCATCATTGTGACCTCAAGGGACACCTATAGAGATGGCGTGATGTGCTGTTGCACTCTCAGTATCCTGCCATGGCCCTTGCCTGGGTCTTGAATTTAGGAGCCAGTCACACAAGGAAATGGGATGAACTTAGGCCTCTGCCCAGAAGGACTGTCATCTTTCTGAGGGAGGAACTCTGGCCTATGTGAAACAATGGGGGTACACGGCCAAATGCTCATCACGTGGGCCAGACAAATGCTACAGGTGGGAAGGGAGAGACCAAGGGTTGGTGAAGCTTCACAGGCAGACTCAGCTTGAATCTGGCCTTGAGGGATGAGTTGGGCCTGTGCATACAGCTCTGGAGGTACATGTGAGGATGGGTGCATGCTGGCAGCTCAGGCTGCCCCTGGGTATGAATGGGTGGACAAGTGTTGGTCATGGGTGATAGTGACAGGCAGGAGGTCAGGGGTAAGGAAGCTAGAGGGGAACCTGCTGATAACTGACTGAACATAGGAGGGGAGGTGGTGGCAGGCAGGTGACAAGCAGGAAAAGGTAATAAATAAATAGCCACTGCTCACTGAGTGCTTTCTATGTGTTGGGCTTGGTAGCTCTGTTACATGAATTATCTCATTTAATCCCCACACATCCCATCAGGTAGAGGAGGCTACTATCCTCATTTTCCAGATGGGGAATCTGAGGCTAAAAGGAGTTAAATGAGTTGCTCCAGGTTATACAGATAGCAAGTGATAAAGTGTAGATATGAACCCTGGCCATCAGGCCCCAGAGTTTGTGCTCCTAGTCATCATGAAATACTGTGCCTCAGAGGATTGCAGTGACTTGTCTTAATGCTGCTAAATATTGCAGGGTGGATCATCTGGGTCATGATCCTTGATTTCCATTGGCTGTCATCTTTGGAAGTAAGACATTGCTCACTCAACAGTTATGATGCTGCCAATCCCTGGCCTTATATTGTGTGTTGAGGACATCTAGATGAATCAGATTGGTCACTACTCTTGAGGAGGTGACAGTCCCCACAAGGAGGTCACAAGAAGAGCCATGTAAACATATAATTATATTGCAGCATGGCAAATGATGACTCAGTGGATGTTTCTACAAAGTGCTCGGGAATCTCAGGAGAAGGAGTGGCCAATTCTATGAGAGGGAGCTGAGGAAGGCTTCAGAAAGATGAAGATGGTTAGGATAAGTTTTGAAGGATGAATAGTTAATCAGATAAATGTGGGAGCGTAAAGGGTTTCAAAGCAGAGGAAGTAGGGTTCAGAGGTGTGGCAATATGGGAGAGCACGGCAGGTCAGAGAATGGGCACAGCTGGAACATAACCAAGCATAAAGTCCAAGTCTCAATTATGTTCTGCAGATTACTGTCTCTGGGCGAGTTGAGTTCTGCAGTCAAATGTGTGGCAAGCCTTGTATCTTATCATCTTTTTTTAGAGATTCATCATGCGTGTAGCATACTAAAGGCGTTAAGAAGTACTGCAGTCAGTCAACCCATTTAAATCTTTTTAAACATGAGTTTCCCATTTTAATTGTCCACAAAATCCTTTTTTAACTCCCAAATAACACTTTAGCTTTTTCATTTCAAGAATTTTTATTTTACATAGTTTTCATCTCTCTGCTGAGATTCCCTACTTGTTCACTCACCAAGACCACATTTTGCTCTAATTCTATGAACAGAAGTTTGACGGCTGCTTTAAAGTCTTTTTTGCCAATCCTAAAATCTGGTCCATTTTAGGTTTGCTTTCAATTGACTGCTTTTTAGACAATAATAACTATGGTTCACATTATCCTGTTACTTTGTATGTCTAGCCCTTCTTGATTATTTATTGGACATTGTGATAGTGCACTTTAGAGAACACTGGTTTCTGTTCTTTCTCCAAAAAGTGTTGATACTTGTTTTAATAGGGTTATTAATTAGTGTCTAATCAATGTGAATTTATGTAGGCTAATTTTTATACTTGGTTAGTGCAGATCTATGGAAAGTTCAAGACACTTTCCAAGCCCTTCTAACTTGGCAGGACTCATCTGCCAATCTCTTTATCCCATGTGAACCTTATTCTAAAACCATTCGACTTCAGATTTTGATAGGACGGGTTTAGAGTAGATGTTACTCTAGGCCTCGTTTGGAGACAGAAGTGACTCCATCTTGGATACTAATCCACCATGTTGACTTCTGATTAGCCCCAGCCCTGTGAATTCCTCCTGATGCCTACTTTATTTACTGTCCTTGGTGGAAGAACATGTCCACCTTGGTGTCATCACACAGAGTGTAGCTTTGACACAGACGGCATTCTTGCCTGTTCTGGAGGATTGTCCTTCATTGTCTTACACAAAGCACATCCCCCCCACCTCCCTAAGGCATGTAATCCCTGAGTCTAGGCACTAGCAGTGCAGAGATCTATCTGTCTTGCTGACACCTAAGATCATGCTTCTTTTTGTAAGTTCCCCTAACAAAACACCTTTTACTGACAAGCTGAATTTGGTCTGCCTCATTATTTGGCTTCTCAGTGCCTTTGGCATTTGGGGCCACTTTGCATCTAAGGCCCCTTCTTTAATAAGCTTTGTTCTTGCTCCTAATGAGCAGGCTTTCCAGTGTCTCATCTGGATGCCACGGGTGTCAATGAGGTGTGAACAAGGTCTCTTCACTCTGGCAGGCTGGACTCTAATGTCAAGTACTTTTCAGCCTCTAATATCTCTGTTCCACTCTCAATATGATAGCAATTGCTGTCTGGTGAGCCACAAGAGGTCTTGCTCTGCACGTGGACAGCTCATCCCTCAACGGATTCATAGAGTTTCCCTATGTGGACTATTGGTGCCCCCTTTCTGCATAGCTCCCTCCTCTGCTATGTCCCGCCACAGATTCTGGCTGTCTTGGCTGACCCAAACTATCATTTCTGCCTCCTCAGCTTACAGACCACAGTGCTCAGGTTGGACTCCTGCTCTCCGCTGCGTTTAGTTGGAAAGGTTTCCCCAGGCAGTTATTTGGATAGTCATGAGACTCACCTTGTAAGTTTCCCTTCTGTCAGGGATTAGTGTTGTGTTGCCTGTTGTTCGCTGCAAAAAAACAGTTCCTCTATACTTTCTCCAGTTTTATAGTTGTTTATGGAGGGAGGATTATTCCGGCATCAGTGGCTCCATCATGGTCAGAAATGGAAGCCCAATGTAATACTGTTCAACAGTGTACAAAACCAGCAACATGAAAAATATACTTTGAGAAACATTGAGATAAGTTTATGTTTAATTTCAGTGCAATTTTCAGCAGTAAGAATTTGTGTATTCCAGCAGCTTGCTTTATAACTCTCCTTTGATCTCCAATAGGCCTCATAACTTAATATGTCTAAAACAAAAGTCTTAATTTCCAAAGACTCATTTCCAAGCCTGCACTTTCCCCAGACTTTCTCATTTCAGCAAATGGCTGCTTCACCATTCTAGCTTCTCAGGCCAAAACTCTTGATGTTGGTGTTATCCTTGACTATTTTCTTTCTCTTGTACCCTACATTCAATACATTGGAAAGCTTTTGCTCTATCCTCAAAATATAACCAGGAACTGACCATGTCTTACCACCTTTACATACCAGTTTTGGTCAAATCATCATCATCTCTCACCTGCACTATTGCAAGACTTCCAACTTGGTCTTGCTGTTTCTTTCTTGGCCATTTTAATCTATTGTTCACCTGGCAACCAGAATGACCCTTTTAAAATATAAGCTTATGTTATGCCTCTGCCCAACCCTCTCTAGTGGCTTTTCCTCCCATTTAAATTCGAAGTTATTTCCATGTCCTCAAAAGCCTGAATTGATTTGAACCCTGGATATCTCTCCTTCCCCTCTTCCTTCTGCTCTATCATGGCCCTCAACCACACTTCCCTCCTTGGCAACGTCTCATGAATACGCCAGGCACACGCCCATGAAAGGGCCTTTGTACCTGCCAGCTCTTCTTCCTGGAATGCTCTCCCTCCCAGCTTCCACATGGCTCCCTCCCTCACCTGAATACCCCTGTCACTCTCTATTGCCTCTCACTGCTTCATTGTCTTCATAGCATTTATCACTGCCTGACATCTTCTATCTCTTTGTTTGTTTTTCTTGCCCACTCAAAGTAATCTCAGTAAAAACAGGGGCCTTTGGCACTGCTGTATCACAAGCATCTAGAGCAATGCCTGGCAATTGGTGGGCCCTCAGTAAATTAAGTTGAATACATAATATGCATTATGATAAATGTATTTAAATTGAAGTTTTGTGAGGTGGTTCAGAGTGATAAAGAAAGATTGAAAAAAGATATCCTCAATTGCAAGTATGTTGGAAAAAAGCTGAATAATTTATTGACTCTATGAACAAAGGTCATTAATATAAAAGCACTTGTAGGTTGCTTTACCTGGGGAAAGTATTTTGGCTATTTTTATCTAGGTGAAGTTTTCTGGGCTCAATCATCTTTTCCCAACAGGTCAATTTCAATAACAGCCCAAACTATTCCAAAAAAACACTATTTTCCTCTCAAACAAAAACAACGGCATTTCGAGCTGAAAACAGCCTTCATTACATGAAAAGTTTGTGAGGCACAGGATTTGCTCTGGAGTATGAAAAATGTGTCTGGAACTTGTGTTTATGTTCACATAAAACGAGCAAAAATCTATAGGCCTCTTGAGAAAGAGATTACCTGATGAAAATCTACGAAGATACTTCAATCTTTCTAAGTCCTGGAGATTTTATGAAATCAAAGGGCACTCCTCGAAGAAAATATGGGGCCAAGGAAGCCAGGGAAGTTTAATTACTTCTTCTTTGGTATGAATTTCCACCCAGGACTATTCCATTTGTTCACTATCCTAGAAGGACAAACTATGATAACAATGGACATATTATTGCAAGACATTGTAATCAACATCGCAAGGAATGTTGGTTCCTGATCCCACAGAGATCAGGAAAGACCCTCAGGCACTTGTATTTTTTGAGGTTTCTGATATATCTTTAAAAAGATAAAATTCCAAAACAGGGCTATAAAAATGTGGTATACTTTAAATGCATTCATTTAACAAAGGAATGCTTTTTTGAAAAGAACACACAATGTGCTATCATTACACTATTTGGGGTATCTCTGTGACTGTATAGAGTGCCTTATTTGAAGATAATATCAAAAATCTAAACTTCAGCTGCTTCAGGAATGTGACCCTCTTTGTGATGAATCCTGTTCACTCTCTGAATGTTACTAGGGTGTTTCACTGGTCAGTCAATGATTCTGAGCCTTTAAAAGTTGTCTCTTTAATCTGCACTCATTTCATAGCCATTTGATGAATAAATAGATGCCTCAATTTGATGAGGCTTGCCTTGGTGGGTAGAAAAAATTAATTATTTGACTAGCTAGTCTCAGGAAAGTGATGAAAATATTCCAAATAATTTAAAATCTCTCTTCTTAAAATCTCATTACCTGCTAAATACAATAAAAGCAGATGAAAGATTAAAAGCAGGACTCATATGGAAAATAGTATGGAGATTTCTCAAAGAACAAAAATAGAACTACTATCTGACCCACTAGTCCCACTACTGGATATCTACCCAAAAGAAAAAAATCATTATATAAAAAAGATACATATATTCGCATGTTTATGCAGCACTATTCACAGTAGCAAAGATACGGAATCAACCTAAGTGTCCATCAGTGGTGACTGGATGAAGAAAATGTGGTGTATATACCCAATAGAATACTCTTCAGCCATACAAAAGAATGAAAGCGTGTCTTTTGCAACAACATGGATGGAATTGAAGGTCATTATCTTAAGTGAAACAACTCAGAAACAGAAAGACAAATACCACATGTTCTCACTTATAAATAGGAGCTAAATAATATATACACGTGGACGTAGAGTGTGGAATGACAGACAGTGGGGATTGGCGAGGACGGAGGGTGGAGGGAGAGGGTGAGGGATGAGAAATTACTTAATGGGTACAATGTTTGTACACTGTTTGGCTGATGGTTACACTAAAAGCCCAGACTTCACCACTATACAATACATCCATGTAACAAAACTGCACTCATACCCCTTAAATTTATACAGATAAAATTTTAAAAATTAAAAACATTGAAACACATATGTAGACAAAATTAAACAACAACAGCAGATAAAAGCATGGCTCGTAAAACTTACATTTTGAAGGGTGTTGGGGATTTGTTGAAGGTAAATCTCAGTGAGATTATAGCTGTATACACACAAGAGGCTTATGGAAGACTTTAAGGCATGGAGTAAGAAAGTGATCCCATTGGGAGAATCATGTGGTGCAGCATTGACTGAGGATATTAATTAATTAATTAATCCATCTATCCAACAAATATTTGTTCCTTGTGTCCATCCATTCATCCAGTCATCCATCCAATTCAACCTTTATAGAGTGCCTATCCCGTGCCAGGCATTATGCTAAGTGTTGGGGGTACAGAGAAGAATATAGGACCGGAGCTCACTGGGGGTGGAAACAGAACCCACAATTGCAGGCCAGGTTGCCAGTGACCTAACAGAGGTGAGCAGGTTTCTATGGTGTGTAGATTAAAGGCAGCTAACAGTCTGGGGAGATGAACAAGGGCATGACCCAATTCCTAGTTTTTTTCCACTTTGTTTTTCAAGAAGAATGCCCTTGAAGCTACAAATAATAGGATATTAGTATGAAGAAACTGATAATCTGAGAAAGAGGCTCATATTTACTTATTCGAAGTAAATTTAGAGTTCTTTGAGTGTTTCATGGGGTGTCAGGAGTAAAGAGGTTTTACTTATTCTGTATATTTCCTGGAGGCAAAAGTAGACCAATAGGAAAAAAGTAAGAAAAGGGGCGATTATAGCTCAGCATATTTGAATTGCCTTTGAATGGTAAGAGGGTTTTTTTTTTACCCTGTAGAAAAATTAGAATATGCAAGAAAAATATTAACATGAAGATAATTTAAATTATACCCAGTCTCACAACCCAGTCATAAACATTGTTGACAATGTGGCATATCTCTATCCAGCTCTGAAATGCATTACAGGGTCGAGATTACATAATGTGAAAATTCTATCTTTTTTATTTATGTAACATTAAGCATTTCCCACATCATTACAGATCTTCACAAAAAGCAATTTCAGAGTTCTGATTCCAGCCAAGAGGAATAGCTGCATTCCTTCCAGGTCTTTCCTCTTGCAACTAAAAGGCTCTGCACAGAATGCAACAAACACGCTTAGGAAAATTCTGACAGGTGGAAAGAAGTCACATTGACTAAGGGCTTTGGGACTTGGGGAACAACATGGTGGTAAATTCCCTGGTTTTCCTTTCTGCCTCCATCTATCTTGAATGGAGCATTGATGAAACCTACAACCTGGAACCACCAGCAGGCACAGTAAAGGGAGAGAAAAGGCTCCAAGAAAAAGCCTATTCCCCTTGAATAAATGATCAGGAAAAGAGAAACAAAAGACAACAGAATATCAGCCCTGCTCCAGCAAAAGACCAATGAGAAAATATTCCCACCCAAGGTTCCCACCTGGCCCAATGGGAAGCTCATCTTCTATCTCCCCTAACAGCCCCAAGGAAGCAGGAGTGAAACTCTGATTTACCCACCCAGTGGTGTTGGAAGGTCCGAAAAGGGAGCCAGTTTTCCATCTGCCACCCAGTGAAAGCAGACAGTACTCCAATTTTCCTGATTTGGTCTTGTCAGTGGGGCTGAGTGCTTCACTGAGCATCCACCCCCTCACCTACCATCAAGACAATGCAAAGATTCAGTTTGTGGCAGGGCTAGTCAGCCATCCCTGTCCTCCTGCCTCTGTGTCAGCTAGGTCTAGCAGGGAGCTGAGTTTATACCCCATTTGGAGACAAAGAGGCAGTGTGAGTTGGTCCTAACAGGGTTGCTGCACTTCCATCCCACTCACAAGCACTAATAGGCAGTATGAGCTTAACCTTTGTCAGGATGGTGTTAGCAAGGTCCAGGAGACAGCTGAAAACCCACTTACAGCTTGACCTGCATGCTACACCTAAAGTGGGTGACTGTCTGCTACAAAAAAAGATAAAATATTAAATGGATTCAGAGTCTTACAATGTTAACAACCAAAATGTCCAGGATATAATTGAAAATCATTCATCATACCAACAATCATGAAAAATCACAATTTGAGCAAGAGAAGCAGTCAACAGATGCTAACACTGAGATGACTCAGATGTTGAAATCATTTGACAAGGACTTTGAAGCAGCCATCATAAAAATGTTTCAACAAGCAATTATAAACATATTTGAAACACATGAAAATATTGATAATCTCATAAGATATATAAAGTAGATTTTAAAAGAACCAAAGGGAAATCAAATTATAGAACTGCAAATACAGTCAGCAAAAATGTTTTAAAAACTCACTCAATAGACTCAATGCCAGGAAAAATATGACAAAGGAGTGAATCAATGAGATTGAAGATAAAATGATAGAAATTACCCAATCTGAACAACACAGAGAAAATAAATTGAAAAGAAAAAGAACAGAGATTCAGGGACTATAATGAAAAAATTTTAACATTAATCTTATTACAATCCTAGAAGGAGAGGAGAAAGAATATGGAGATGAAAAATATTCAAAGCAATAATAACTGAAATTTTCCCAATTTTGGAAAAAATATAAAACATTCGAGAAAACAAGGGAATATCAAACAAGATAAAGAATTTTACATCAAGACACATTATAGTCAAACCTCTGAAAACTAAAGGCAAGTAAAAAAATCTTGAAGTATTTTCTCAATCTATTTTATGTTGCTATAAAGGAATATCTGAGGCTGGGTAATTTATGAAGAAAATAAGTTTGTTTGGCTCATTGTTCTACAGACTGTACAAGAAGCATGGTACAAGCGTCTGCATCTGGCGAGGGCCTCAGGCTGCTTCCACTCCTGGTGGAAGGTGAAGAGGAGCCAGCATGTGCAGAGATCCCATGGTAAGAGAGAAGGCAAGAGAGGAGGGGAAGAGGTGCCAGGCTCTTTTAAACAATCAGTTATTTGGAACTAATAAGGGTGAGAAGTCACTCACCCCCAAGGGAGGGCATTAATCTATTCATGAAGAATGCCCCCATGAGCCAAACATCTCCCTTTAGGCCCCACATACAACATTGCTACATTGAAGATCAAATTTTAACAAGAGATTTGATGGGGACAAACAAACCATATCCAATCCATAACAAGCATCTAGAGAGAATTAATGCTTTATGCGTATGGGAAAAAACAATTTGAAAGACAGCAAACTTCTCATGAAGAACCAAAGAGACCAAAAGGAAGGGGTACAATATTTTTTAAGTGCAGGAAAAAACCCCTGCCAACCATGAATTCCAAATCTGGCCAAATTATCTTTTAAGAATGAAGGGATAATAAAGATATTCTCAGATAAGAGAAAAGTAACAACACTTGTTGCAAATAGATCCAGTCTAGAAGGATGGCTACAGGACATTTAGACATGACTAAATAAATAGGAGAAGGCTTGGAACTACAGAAAGGAAAGAAGAATGACAAAATGGGTAAAAAAAAAAAAAAAAAAAATCAAACCACAAAGTGGTGAGGGAGCTAAATATAATAGACTATCTCATTCCTCAAGAGATTTTTTTTTTTTTTTTTCTAGATAGAGTCTTGCTCTGTCTCCCAGGCTGGAGTGCAATGGCACCATCTTGGCTCACTGCAACCTCCGCCTCCTAGGTTTAAGCAATTCCCCTGTCTCAGCCTCCTGAGCAGCTGGTACTATAGGTGCCCACCACCACACCCAGCTAATTTTTGTATTTTTATTAAAGATGGGGTTTCACCATGTTGGCCAGACTGGTCTGGAACTCCTGACCTCAAGTGATCTACCTGCCTTGGCTTCTCAAAGTGTTGGGATTACAGGCGTGAGCCACCCTGTCTGGCCCCTCATGAGTTTCTTAAAAAATATGTACTCACTGAAGCAAAAATCGTATACCATTGATGTGGTATTCAATGTCTGTATAAGAAATATCAAAGAATTATATGTATATTTTTAGGGGTTAGGTGGAAGTAAGGTTCCTACACTTCACTTAAAGTAGTAAAACATCATTAACAGTAGACCATAATAAGTTAAATGTCCAAATATATTGTAGACTTATAGACAAATCCACAGATGTACTTGGGAATGTAAACACCCCACTGTCAGCAACTAACAGAACTACTAGACAGAAAATCAGCAAAGATGTAGAGTATTTGAACACAACCACCATCCAACAAGAGCTAATTGACTTTTAAAGACCATTCAACCAGACAACAGAATAATACACATTCTTTTTAAGTACCCATGAAACATTCATGAAGACAGATCATTCATATCTTGGACCACAAAACAAATCTCAAGGCACTTAAAGGACTTAAAATCATACAAAGTAAGTTTCTTGAAGATAATAGGGTCAAGATAGGAATCAGTAATGGAAAATCAGTCGATAGGAAAATCTCTAAGCACTTGGATATAAAACAATAGAATTCTAAATCATCCATGGGTTAAAGAGGAAATCCTAAAAGGAAAAATACATGTAACTGAATGAAAGTAAAATATAGCATATCAATATTTGTGGAACGTGTCTAAAGCAGTGCCAAGAAAAATAATAACAAGACCAGAAACCAGTGAGATTAAGTAATGTCAGTGAAAATGGCAGAGTAAGACTCTACAAAACTCCTCTCCTCCAAAAAAGTAAACAGAAAGAGGCAAACTTTTCTTTTATTTTCTTTCTTTCTTTTTTTTTTTTTTTTGAGACAGAGTCTCACTCTGTTGCCCAAGCTGGAGTGCAGTGGCCTGATCTTGGCTCACTGCAACTTCCACCTTCTGGGTTCAAGCGATTCTCCTGCCTCAGCCTCCTGAGTAGCTGGGATTACAGGTGCCCACCACCATACCTGGCTACTTTTTGTATTTTTAGTAGAGATAGAGTTTTGCTATGTTGGCCAGGCTGGTCTCCAACTCCTGACCTCAGGTGATCCACCCGCCTCGGCCTCCCAAAGTGATGGTATTCCAGGCGTGAGCCACCACACCTGGCCCAAACTTTTCTAAATCAACATTTTTCAGAACTCTGGAAATTAACCAAAGGTTTTCAGCAATCCAGGAGTATTTATTCAATAAAAAAGGCCGAGTTCAAGTAAGAACAGTGAGTTTTCTGGCATTTAAAGTATCCCTATTCTCATCTTTCCTCACATCAGTTCTGTGGTAGCTTTGTAAACCAGCTGCCCACAGTGAAGATGAAAACCAACAGCCTGGCAGCCCCCAGAGAGTTCAGAACAGGACTGGATCTCCTCCCACGCCTCATTCCCTGAGAATTGTCATTATTTGACCTCTCAGAATGTTCCCTGCAAGGCTGTCTTTATGTACCTGACTTGGTGCTTTCCCAGTGTGAAAAGCCTTGTCTCTGAGGCCATTTGTTGAAGACATCCAGAGGGAATTGCTTAACTTCACTGCTGCCTGAGGTGGTAGATACCAATAGGGAAAATAAGAGCTAACCAAAAAGCTTAAAAGGAAAAGGTGGGGAAAAAAATGTCCCCAGGGGCTTTGAAAAGCTCCAACATATTCCTAGGAGTCTAGAAATCCACATACATGCATAGGGTTGTGCACATGCTCAGGACAGACCTGAAAAATTCCTAAACTCTCACCTCAGGCTGATCATGAGACTGCAAAAACAGGAAACGAATGGAAATGAAGAGTTGTAAGCTGCCTGGCTGGGTGTTTACCCTAATATATGTACATGAAGCCTATCCTCAAAGACTGAGAGATGTATTGGTCCAGAAGTTAAAAGAAATCTCTCCAGTTATTACCCAACCATTGAGCTAAACAAGCAGAACCTCAGTGGCTACTCGTGATGAAGAATACAGATTTTACAGAATCAATTCAAAAAAGCTGGTAAAAAAAAAACCCCATCAAACAGTAACAGCAAAAAATAGCAATAATAATAAACCCTGGGGAGAGGAAAGAATCAGATTTCCAGAGTTGCCATGTTATATTATTTTAAATGTCCACTTTTCAACAAAAAATTGTAAGACATTAAAAAAAAAAAAAGACAAGAAAATACGGCCCATATACAAAGAAAAACAGTATTTAGTAGAAATTGTTCCTGAAGAAGCCCAGATGTTGGAATTACTAAATAAAGACTTTAAGGCATCTATTTTAATTATGTTCAAAGAACTATAAAAAGAACCAAACAGAAAAGTACAATAACTGAAATGAAAATTCACAGGATTTGAGCAAGCAGAATAAAGAGTCAGTGATCTTGAAGATAGGCCAATTAACATTATTCAACCTGAGGAATAGAAAGAAAATGGAATGAAGAGAAATGTACAGATACTTCCAGAGTCTTCCAGAGTACCAGATGAAGAGGAGACAGAAAAAGGAGAAGAAATGATATTTTAAGAAATCATGGCTCAAAACTTTACAAATGTAATGAAAAACATTACTTACATATCCAGGAAACTCAACATACTTCATTCAGGTAAGACAAACTCAGAGAGAGGCACATCTAGAAACACAGTCAAACTGTTGATATCCAATGATAAAAAATGAATCTTGAAAGAGCCAAGAGAGAAGAAATTCATTATATACACTAACAGCTGATTTCTCATCAGAACGCACATAGCCAGAAAGCGGTAGGATAAAATATTCAGATTCCTGAAAGAAAAGCACTGTCAACAAGGAATCCCATCTCCAGCAAACTATCCTTCAAAAAAGAAAGCAAAATTAACACATTCCTAGGTAAACAAAAACTGAGAAAATTTATAACTAGCAAACTCACTATGCAAGAAATACTACAGGAAGTCCTTCATACTGAATAAAAAGACATTACATAGTAACTTGAAGACATAAAGATCTCTAGTAAAGGTAATTACAAAGGCAAACATAAAAGACAATATTAATTTTTTTTGTTTGTAACATTTTTTCTTATATCTGATTTATTATTATTATTATTATTTCTTGAGATGGAGTTTTTGCTCTGTTGCCCAGGCTGGAGATGCGATGGCGCGATATCTGCTCACTGCAACCTCCGCCTCCTGGGTTCAAACTATTCTCCTGCCTCAGCCTCCTGAGTAGCTGAGATTACAGACGCCTGCCACCACGCCCGGCTAATTTTTGTATTTATAGTAGAGATGAGGTTTCACCATGTTGGCCAGGTTGGTCTTGAACTCTTGACCTCAGGTGATCCACCCACCTCGGCCTCCCAAATTGCTAGGATTATAGGTGTGAGACACCGCACCCGGCGTCTCCTATCTGATTTAAAAGACAATTGCAATAAAGCAATAATTATAAAACTATGTTGATAGGTACACAATGCATAAGGATATAATTCACATGACACAGCACAGAGGAAGGGGAGGGAACAGAGCTATATATAAGCAAAGTTTTTGAATCTGATTGAAATTAATTTGGTATCAATACAATTTGATTTTTATAAATTAAGACGCTAATAGTATCCCAAACGCAACCACCAAGAAAATAACTCCCAAAAATATAGTTAAAGAAGCACCAGCCAGGCACAGTGGCTCATGCCTATAATCCCAGCACTTTGGGAGGCCAAGGTGGGTGGATCACCTGAGGTCAGGAGTTGGAGACTAGCCTGGCCAACATGGTGAAACCCTGTTTCTAATAAAAACACAAAAAAAATTAGCCGGGCATGGTGGCGTGTGCCTGTAATCACAGCTACTTGGGAAGCTGAGGCACGAGAATGGCTTGAACCTGGGAGGCAGAGGTTGCAGTGAGCCGAGATCATGCCTCTGCACTCCAGCCTGGGTGACAGAGCGAGACTCTGTCTCAAAAAAAAAAAAAAAAAAGAATGTCATATATCATATAAAGGAATCATGCAGTATATAACATTTTGAGGTTGGCTTTTTTTCTTTTTTTTTCCTTTTTTTTTTGGAGACAGAGTTTCACTCTTGTTGCCCAGTCTGGAGCGCAATGGCGCAATCTTGGCTCACCACAACCTCCGTCTCCGAGGTTCAAGCAATTCTCCTGCCTCAGCCTCCCAAGTAGCTGGGACTACAGGCATGCGCCACCACGCCTGGCTAATTTTTGTATTTTTACTAGAGACGGAGTTTCTCCATGTTGGTCAGGCTGGTCTCGAACTCCCGACCTCAGGTGATCCGCCCACCTCAGCCTCCCAAAGTGCTGGGATTACAGGCGTGAGCCATCTCGCCCAGCTGAGGCTGGCTTTTTTTCAGTCAGCATAGTGCCCTTGAGGTCCATTCAAGTTATCGTATGTGTCAGTAGTATATTCCTTCTTACTGCTGAATAGTATTCCGTGGTATGAATGTACCACAGTTTGTTTAACCAGTTACCCATTAAAGGACGTGTGGGTTGATTCCAGTCTGGGGCTATTATTTAAAAAGCTGCTAAGTTGTCTCTTCACTTTCTTGGTAGTATCCTTTGAAGCACAGTAGGTTTTAATTTTGGCTAAGTCCAATTTATATGTATATTCTTTGGTTGCCTGTGCTTTCAGAGTCATAGCTAAGAAAGCATTTTTCTAATCAAAGCCATAAAGATTTACCCTTCTGTTTTTTCTAAGAGCTTTAGAGTTTCAGATCTTAGATTTATGGCTTTGATCCATTTTGAGTTAATTTTTATATATACTGTGAGGTAAGGATTCAGCCTCATTCTTTTTGCAGGCGGATATCTAGTTTCCCAGCATTATTTGTTGAAAAGAATCTTCCTTCTCCCATATCAATTTTTAGAATCAGCTTGTTAGTTTCTTCAGAGAAACCAGTTAGGATTTTGATAGAGATTTCACTGATTCTGCAGATCAAATTGGAGAGTACCGCCATCTTAACAAGATTGAGTCTTTTTATTAAACTCTCTCCAAGTATACAATGAAGAACTTTTTCCCAGGTCCATTTGACAGTAAGTTGCTGATCTGATGCCCCATCACACATGCATGTATTATTTACAAAGACATTCTCTCTCTTTTTTTTTTTTTTTTTTTGAGAGAGGGTCTTGCTCTGTCGCCCAGGCTGGAGTGCAGTGGTGCGATCTCGGCTCACTGCAACCTCTGCCTCCTGGGTTCAAGTGATTCTTCTGCCTCAGCCTCCCAAGTAGCTGAGACTACATGCGCCCGCCACCACACCTGGCTAATTTTTTGCATTTTTAGTAGAGACGGGGTTTCATTGTGTTAGCCAGGATGGTCTTGATCTCCTGACCTCATGATCTGCCTGCCTTGGCCTCCCAAAGTGCTGGGATTACAGGCGTGAGCCACTGCGCCTGGCCCGACTCACTTCTTAATTTTAAATTTCTAGTAGCAGAATTTCATGGACTTAGAGTAAGGAGGAACATTTTAACATTTAAGCTGTTGAAACTGGGATGGGCTGTGCAGGGAGCTGGTAGAGTGCGGTCGTTGGTCAGGGTCAAGCACTGGCAGTGTTTTCGCGAGTCAGGAACAGTGTAGAGGAGACACCCATGCTAATGTCCTGGAGCACTAACCAGGTGCCAAGCATGGTGCCAAGTTAACCGCTAAGCCCTCAACAACCCTATGAAGTAGTGATATTATTGTTGCTCCTTTGCAAATAAGGAAACTGAAGCACTAAAAATTATTCAAAAAAAAAAAAAACAAAAAAAACCACAAAGACCAACTGACATTGGGGTGCTCTCATGTAAGCAAATTTTAGAAATCAAAAATTGTACGGTAGATGTTGGAGCTTTGCTCTACACTAAGGCAGACTAAACTAGTTGGCCTTGCCACCCCATCTCTCCTTACATTTTTTAAAAAATTATTCTTTTAAATAGTTTTTCATTTTCAGTGACTAGTCACCTAGGGGCATGTCTAAACTCTGTCAGGTGTGACAAGTAACACTGTGATTCTGACATGGAATGAAAGGTACAAATTAGTTATAATTGGCTATTTGTATTTTAACATAAAGTTAAAATAAAATGTTATAGACTATGTAGAAAAATGGTTAGTCAAAGACATTAGAAACTTTAAAAAACAGCCAAAAACCCAGAAACAAGTAGAGCATTGATCAGGAAATGGGAAGTCTTTCTAAGACTGTGAGTGAACTGAAATTGCTGTGTGTGTGTGGTCTCCTCCCATTCCTTGTGGTACAATAGAAGTGAAATTAATGGTGAAGAAGGTTTCTAGAGTTAGGAACAATCCCTGTCATTGACACATTCCTCCTTTCCCCACACTGGGCACCTTCTGCTATACACTCTCCCCGGGCTCCTGACCTCACAGGCTCAGCCCCTCACATGCTCCCAAGCTGTCCCTCATTCCAACAGCCTTTTAAGCAGCAAGTTGTGAATCAGGGTGTGTCTGAGCCTCCCAGAGCTGCTATAACAAAATACTGCAAACAAGGTGGCTTCGAGGAATGGAAATGATTATCTCACAATTCTGGAGGTTGAAAGGATGGAATCAAGGTGTGGACAGGGCCACCTCCCTCTGCAACCTGCAGGGAAAAGACCTTTCCTTGCCTCTCCCTGGCTTCTACCGGTTTGCCAGCAGACGTTGGTATTCCTTGACTTGTAGATGCATCGCCCCAATCCTCCCTCTTCACGTGGCCATCTTCTTTCTGTGTGTCTGTCTCTGTGTTCCAATTTCTCCTTTTTATAGGGATACCAGTCATACTGGATTAGGGCCCACCTGAATGACTGACTTCATTTCAACTTGATTACATCTGGAAAGACCCCATTTCCAAATAAGGTTACAGTGCTCACACTGAACAGGGGGCTAGGATGTCAGTCAATATATCTTTTCCGGGGAACACGATTCCACCCATCACTGGGTGCTAGGTCAACGGTTCAGTTCTATGTCCTTCAGCACTTATGAAACTGAGAGGACCCCATGGTTCTGCTTCCTCAAATTACTCCCATCTTTGGGCCTGCCCAGGACCAGGCTGCAGTGATGCCAAGTGTCTGGGGTCCCAGATAACACAGTGGGCAGGCCGTCTCCATGTGAATAATGCATCTGACGGCTCCCCGGGGCTGGAGATTACCCTGGAGCCCTCTGGCTACATCTGACCAAGTCTCCTTGCTTTCCCTTCACTCGAAGGGCTATTTTTATCCTGTTGTGCTATGCGTTTGCTCTCACAATTCTCCTCAACTGTTTTAGGGAGGAAATAAGGTATAAAAATAAATTACATGAATGGCAATTCCCTACCACAGTTTGGTGGCTTCATTACATAGCAGCACAGGGGCAGGCTGTGAATGCCAGGGCCCCAGTGTTGCCATGACAACTGCAGGGCGCCGCCTCCTCCACTTGGCCCTTCCCCAACCTCCATTCCCAATGCCAGCTCAGCCTCATGCCTCTGCCTTCTGAGAAGCCACCCCTGAACAACAGACAGGGCTGCAGCCCTCCTCGTGCTGTCCCAGAACCCTGGGCCCCTCTGGCCACTGCACTCACCGAGTGGCCTTCCCTTAGTTCTGTCTCTCTAGAACACAAGCTCCTAGAAGTCAGGGACCATGCCTGTTCCATTGTTTACTCCCATCAGCATCAAATTCAGAACTCTACCCATAGTAATTGCTCAAGAAATGCTAACGAATGGTAGACAGGAAGAGCCTATGGGGAATTGCCACAGCAGACTGGAGGACCAGGAGCTGTGATCATGGAGGGTGTCCCCAGAGTTGCTGTTATGTATTGCCACATGTACCTATTTAAATTCAAGCTTAGTTAAATTTAAATTAACTGAAACTAAAAATTCACTTCCTGGCCGGGTGTGGTGGCTCACGCCTGTAATCCCAGCACTTTGGGAGGCTGAGGCAGGTGGATCACCTGAGGTCAGGAGTTCGAGACCAGCTTGTCCAATATGGTGAAACTCCATCTCTACTAAAAAAACACAAATTAGCTGGGTGTGGTGGCACATGCTTGTAGTCCCAGCTACTCGGGAGGCTGAGGCAGGAGAATTGCTTGAACCCGGGAGGCAGAGGTTGCAGTGAACCGAGATGGCACCACTATACTCCAGCCTGGCCAACAGAGTAAGATTCCATCTCAAAAAAAAATTCACTTCCTCAGTCCCACTGGCCATAAATGCTAAATGGTCACATACAGCTAGTGACTATCATATTTGACAGTGTAGCTGCTGAACATTTCCATGATCACAGAAAGTTCTGTTGGGCAGTGCTGCCCTAAGAGGACTCCATAACCAGTGCCCCTGGGGTGCTCTTGCTGCTTGTTAATTGCACTCCTAGCCCATTGGAACCATTTAACTAGATTTAACACTAGGAACCAAAGAGAAAATGTCAGCAGTCTATCCCTCTGTCAGGATCATGAGCTAATGTCCCCTCACCAGAGAGAGGAACACAAGTGACTCCTTAGTTTTTCAACAAGCCTCGACCTTTATGCCTCCGTGTCTTTGCATATTCAGTTCCTCTGCCCGGGAAGTCCACGCTGATGAGAACTCCTGAGTTCTTATCCATGCTTCAGGTGAAGGCACCAATGCCTGTACATGCATAAATCCTTTCCCCCCTCATCCTCCCCTCAATTGTGTGTGCATGTGCGTGGGTATGTAGAATCTATCTTCTCACACTACATCCTCTCTATCTATTATGCAGTGGCATTGAAATTGATGAGCAGATAATGTGTCATAATTAGCCCAGGGGCAAAAATCAAGCGGAACCAAAAGTGCCCTAGAAAATCTCTTAAATCTGCTGCAGAGCCTGCATCCTTAGTTTCATTTATGCAAAGCTATACAGAAATTCTTATCCTCATAAGAGAGGGTTCCACATGAAGAGAGGTAGTCATTGGATGCAGGCGGGCTCTAATGATACAGTCCATTAAAATGGAGACCAGGTCTGAAGAACCCCTGAGCAGACAGAACCGTAAGTCAGGCCTCACAAATGACCACAACCTTGCTTGATTTGTAAACATAAGCAAAACTTAACTCGAGCTATTTCTTGTAAATGTTTGTATTAAAGGAAAACAGAACTTAAGCTCAACCAGTCAGAAGCATCCAACAAACTTGTAATTATGTAACTAGAGACTTTCCAACAGGATAGACTAGGGGTCCCCAATCCCTGGGCCGTGGACTGGTACTGGTCCGTGGCCTGTTAGGAACTGGGCCATGCAGCAGGAGATGGGTGAGCAAGGAGTATTACTGCCCCAGCTCTGCCTCCTGTCAGATCAGCGGTGGCATTAGATTCTCAAAGGAGCACAAACCCTATTGTGAACTGTGCATGGGAAGGATCTAGGTTGTACGTGCCTTATGAGAATCTAACTAAAGCCTGATGATCTGAGGTGGAACAGTTTCATCCCGAAACCACCCGGCAGCCTTCCCATCCGTAGAAAAATTGTCTTCCACGAATCCAGTCCCTGGTGCCAAAAAGGTTGGGGACTGCTGTTCTAGTGGATTCTTTTTAAAGTAAACTTTTTGGCCTGATGCGGTGACTCACGTCGGTAATCCCAGCACTTTGGGAGGCCACGGTGAGCAGATCACCTGAGGTCAGGAGTTTGAGACCAGCCTGGCCAACATGGTGAAACGCTGTCTCAACTAAAAGTACAAAAATGAGCCGGGCATCGTAGTGGACGCCTGTAATCCCAGCTACTCAGGAGGGCTGAGGCAGGAGAATTGTTTGAACCTGGGAGACAGAGGTTGCAGTGAGCAGAGGTCGCGTCACTGTACTCCAGTCTGGGCGACAGAGCGAGACTGCCTCTCAAACAACAACAACAACAACAACAAACTTTTTAACTGAAGTTTCAGGTTGTGATAAAATTTATGTTGTGCTGGCCTCTTAATCTTTTTGTCTTTTCTCTGTAAAGGTTTACATAGTATCGTGGGATATTGGGAGAAATTTTCTATTGGCGCCATCAGAGCTTGGCGTATTCTTTGTGATAGATTTTAAATTATATATTCATTTTTACTTAATAAATGTAGAATGACTTATATTTTTTATTCCTCATTGTGACTATTTTGGAAAATAGTGCTTTTCGAGGAATTTGCTCATTTCATCTAAATGTCTAAGTTTATTGGTATCAAGTTATTTATATTGCCTTCTCATTATCCTCTTATTGTCTTTAGGATCTTTATAACCATATATTGGTGTTTTATGCTTTTTTTTCTATTTTTCTTCGTTGGTTCAGGTAGGAGATTATCAATTTTATTAGTCTAAAAACTAATTTTAGGCTTCTTTGATTTTTCAGTATTATATGTTTGTTTTTTATTACATTGATTTTTGTTCTTTATTATTTTCTTCTTTATATTTCTTTTGGTTTTAATTTGATGATTGTCTTCTAGGTTTCTTGAAATAGTTACTTAGGTAATTGCTTTTCAGCCTTTTTCTCCCATTGTAAATGCATTTAATGCCATAAAGTTCCCTCTAAGTACGGCATTAGCTAAATACCATACATTGTCTATTTTTATTATCATTTAAAATATTTCATAATTTCCATTGTGATTTCTATGTTGACTTATGGATTATTTAGAATAATCACATTTTCTTGTTAAATTGACTCTTATTATTATAAAATGTTCTTTATCTCTAATAATTGTTCTTGTCTTAAAGTCTACTTTGTCTGATATAGCAAAGCTACACAATTTACTTTTGGTTATATTTTTTCTATCCTGTTAATTTCAACCTTTCATAGTTTCTATATTTAAAATATTTCTTTTAAGCAGCATAGTTTTTGGCTCATTTTAATTGAGTCTGACAATGTTTTCAGTTTTTAATTACTTAGTTGATTTACATTAATATAATTACTTCTATATCTGGGTTTAAATCAACTGTCTTATCCATTTTTCTATTTGTTCTATATTTTCATTGTTTTTTAATATTTATCCTTTCTTGACTTTTTTTAGATTAACAACCTTTTTTTGGTTGTGTTTTCGTTATTCCATTTCATGCCCCTTCCTTTATTATTAGTTACATATTCTCTTATTATTCGCTTGCCTTAGAGATTGCAAAATGCACTTTTGACTTTGTGAGTCTCCCTTAAATTAATGCTTTCACCACTTTTCAGACAGTGCAAGGACCTTAAAATGCTTTATTATATGTAGTTTTGGAGACAGGGTCTCAGTCTGTCACTGGGGCTAGAGTGCAGTGGCACAATCACAGTTAACTACAGCCTCCACCTCCCGGGCTCAAGCAATCCTCCCACCGACGCCCCACCCCACCCCAGGGAAGCTGGGACTACAGGTGCACATCACTGCATCTTGCTAATTTTTTAGATTTTTGGTAAAGACAAGGTCTTGCTATGTTGCCCAGGCTAGTCTTAAACTGGGCTCACGGGATCCCCCCACCTCAGCCTCCCAAAGTGCTGGGATTATAGGCATGAGCCACCACACCTGACCAGAACACTTTAATTTTATTACCTTCTTCTTGCCTTTTGTACTATTGCTGTTATGTGTTTTAATTGAACATACAAGATCCTCAATTAAAAATACTATTTAAAACTCAGTATTGACTTAGATTTATCCTCATGTTTCTGCTGGTTCTCTTCATTCCTTCTTGCACCTCCAGCTAAGATCAATCTCTACCTGCTTAAAGAAAACCTCTTCAGTTCTCTGTTAGTGGACTCTGCTGGTAATACAGTCTCTCAGGTTTCTTGATTTTTTGTTTGTTTGAGTTTTTGAAAATGACCATCTCTGCAGCTTTTGAATCCTGTTTTCTCTGGGAAGAGAATTTCAGGTTGGCAGTTGTCTTCTTTCAGGACTTGAAAGATGACAATGCATTTCTTTGGGCTTTCACAACTTCTGTTGAAAGTTAACTAGAAGTGTCATTGTATCTTTGAATGTAATGTGTTTTTATTCCCTTTTCTGTTTTAAAAATGTCCTTAAAATTTGCCCTTTATCCTTTTTACAATGTGCCTGGGTATGGTTTTCATTACGTGTATCCTGGGAGGATTCTTTAACCTGTGACTTGATATCTTCTATCACTTTTGGAAAATTACAAGCCAGATTATCTGCAGTCACATTTGCTCCTCTTTTTTTCTGGGACTTCAATTTCATGCATGTCAGACTTTTTCACCATGTCCCAGATGTCTCTTATGCCCTTTTTATATTTTCTATTCTTTGTTTTTCCTTTCAGGACTTCAATTTAGGTATTTTCAACTTACTTATTTTCCCATTCCTTAATTCCCTCTCCTGGGCCCAATCTGGTGGTATTCTCATGGGGAAAGCTGGTCTGATACTAACTAGCCCATCGTAACTGAAGATATCCTCTGTAATCATTTTAAACTCTCTGGCCATTTTAATTTCACTTTGCTCACCTTTCTGAATTCTCTCTCCCTTTTATCTTACTGTGTTTCCAACTCAGTTTCTTCTCTTGCGTGTTGCTTCACTTCTGGGCTCAAGTGATCTTTCCACCTCAGCCTCCCAAGTAGCTTGGACTGCAGGCATGAGACACTGCGCCCAGCCTGTGTTTCTGAAATGGTTTCACTTTTTATCTCCCGGCTTTTCCATGCTCTGCCAACTCACATTTCATCTCTCTCTGTGCCTTGCCATGTCTTTCCTGGGCTCTCGAATTTGTGTTTCATGCTCTCCTTTGAGAAGACTAAGTGCTTCATTAATTGCTTTTTTACATTTCTGGCACTGCGTTTGGTTAACTTTTCATCTGTTTCATGGCAATGGCTTTTTGGTGAGGGTTTTTCATGCCACTTCTCGACTGTTACTTTCATCTTTTCCTTTATTGTGGTATCTTTGTTTAGATCCTATGACTTTTAAGAAAAAATATTTTGTAAAGAGGTGAATTCTTCCTAGATGCTTAGATTGAAGAGGGGCTAGTGCTATGTTCCTGGCTAAAGATGGCTGTGTGTGTATGTGAGAAAGTTTTTTTATCCTCTATTTTTCCCAGACACCATAAGCAGGGTAAGACAGTTTGCACCACGCTGCCTCACCATCAGAATGCCAGCCTAGCTTGTCTGTGTTTTTTCTCACTCAGTCCTGCCTTTCTTAGTTGTTCAGACTATGGATTTAACCAGCCTAGGGAGTCTCCAGTCACAAACTTGTAGACTGTTCCTATTGGTCCAAAAAGGGGCTGTTGGCTTTGCTACACAGGGCGTGTCCCTTACTTTGAGGAACTAGGCTTTCCTGGTTTGACTGATGGTTCCAACTGTGGGCATCCGCTCTCATTATCTTCCCACATGCCTGCTTGACCTTCACTGTATTTGGAAGTCCTTCCTCTTCTATTTTGGTTCAGGGTTCAGATGTCTCTTAATTTCTTTCAAGATAGAGTTTTGTTCCTGTTTCTTATTCTCCTTCTCACTTTTAGGTGATTTCTCAGAGAAGAGGGAAATGGTCCTCTTTATGCCACATTTAAAAACCACAGGCTTACCCTCAGAGTCTTTTGCATTCTGCATTATTTTTAGTTTCAGTTCTGTATCACATATAATATTTTTATGTTTTTAGAGACAGGGTCTCACTCTGTCGCCCAGGCTGGAGTGCAGTGGCGTGATCATAGCTCACTGCAGCCTTCAACTTCTGGGCTCAAGTGACCCTCCCACCTCAGCCTCCCAAGTAGCTGGGACTACAGGAATGAGCCACTGCATCCAGCCTGCATCATACATAGTCTTTTAAGAGTCATTTAAGATTAGGATTAGGGACCTGAATTCAAGTTTAAATTCAGTCTTGCCTGGTGCTACCAATGCAAATAGCTCAACTGAAGTGACAGTCAAATCATCCGATACAGTCACACATGGCTAAACTTGCATATGTGCAGGCAATGACAACCCCCTCGCAGTATACTTCTCTGTCTGACTGCTGGTAAGTGTCATTTGACATGAATGTAAGATGCTTCCCGAAAGCAGGAATGTAAAAATGTGAAAAAATGGTGTATGGTATTTCAGCTGGGGCTGAAGAATGGTCCAGCAGGCTGGCGAGGACGGTGAGCATGGAGCAGACAGATGCAGGCAGACAGAGCTGCAGTAGCATGGGGCTTACCTGCCTTCCCTGGAGCAGCATCAACTTTTGAAAGGCTGAAATTTCAGGGTGGGTTTAGGAATCAAATAGGAAACAATCCAACTGGGGAGGAAAACAGTATTCTGTGACACTTGACAGCTCATTTTCTATTGAATTGAATGCCAATTCTTTGCCTCAGAAATGAGCTCTGCCCTCAACTTTCCAACACACCTATTGTCTTCTCATTGTCTGTAGAACAATGCTTAAATTCTATAGCCTGCCATTCAAATCCCTCCACTCCATGAAGCCAAAATGAAAGGGAAGGAATCAGGTTAAAGAGCCAGGCAAATTCCCTTCCCTCTGAGATTTGACAGCATCCTCTCCCCTCTGCCCCTGCTGCGTGCAACTGGTCTAAGCTGTTCACCAAGCATGCCTTGCATTTGTCCCATACCTGTGCCATTGCTCATTCTGACTCTTTCACCATGATTCCTCCTCTTCCCTCATAACCAACTCTGCTGCTCAAAACCCTGCTTATCCTTCAAAGCCCCACAGGCCTTTACTGATTCCCCAACCGGATATGAACTTTCTGTCTACCTCTGGGAAATTTTTCACAATCTTTTTAGATCAGGTACTACTCCCTAGGGGGCAGGACTATTACTCTGACACCTCATCTCGCTCCTCTGCCCTGCCAAACCAGCCTCAAACTCCTGCTCTTCTGGCTCTTACTGCCCAAACCCATCTTTTATGCTCAACTGGACTTTCAACTTTGTTCCTCTATGCTTCTTGCTTTGACCTGGAACTTTCAGATTTGGAGCCTCCTGTTTCCATCAGTGTCTTGGTAGTCCTAGCTCCTGCCTGTAAATGTACATATATTCCCTTGATACTACTGTACTGACAAACCAGTCAACGAGTTTCCAATTTCCAGAGCCCTTTACTCCAGCAGCCATTGCTGCTGCCGTTGTCAGACCCCGGGCCACAATCTCCCAGCTGCCCACTGAGCACTGCTGGCCAGGATTTAGCCATTGGATCATGTCATTAACTTCAAGGACACAGGATATTTTTCTTGGATCTTAATTCTTTGTGTGTTTGTCTCACACTTTTGACCTCTGAAGGGTGGAGTATGCAATGCCCGACACAGAGCCTTGCAAACAAGAGCTCAGAAGATGTTAACTCAACACTGTTTGAACACGGGCACCTTAAGGTGACTCAGGCAGCTCCCAGTGGGTTCCAGCCATGGCCACACCTCAGGGTGCTGCTCACCCACAGCTAGGCACAGGTTACGCTGTCTCTTAAGGTTGATAACTGGACACTTCCAGAATGAAAAGGACCAAATATCCCCATTCTGAATGTATGTCCCCTGCTGTGTTCCTAGGACCCGTCAGTCTCCTCCTTTCCTGCATTTCCTCAACTTGTACGTGACCACCAGTCACACCAGAAAAAAAGAGACTCTCTCTGGCTAGTCTGTAGGGTCCCTGAGGCCAGGTGCTGGGCCTTTTTGTATGTCTGTACCTCCCCAGGGCCAAGCCCCTGCCTGCTCCGTGCTGGGCCTAGAGTTTGCACTCATTACAGTTTGTGGCTTGAACACCTTCTGCCCCAGCCGTGCCCTCTGTTCTTGCCATGTTTGCTTTCGGTGGTTGCTAGAATCTTTTTTCTCTCCTTTAAATTTCTGCCTGAACATTTAATAACATTTGCATTTTGATTTTTAAGTATTAATGTATTCTCCATTTATTATTGATAAGAGAAAAGGTGGAAGACAGAAGGGCCTGTGGGAAACTGATGGCATCACCCAGGGCTCAGACAAGCTTCTGTTTGAACCCTGCTGTGCTAGTTCTCTATGCTATGCAGCTGATTACCTCAACGTGATTCATGATAACACAAGTATTTCTTATTTCATTTTCAGTGAGGCAGGAATTTAGGGGTGACTTAGCTGGGAGGTTCCAGTTGAGAATTTCTCATGTGGTTGCAGTCAAGATGTCAGCTGAGGCTGAGTTGTCTGAAGTCTTAACTGAGGTTGGAGGATTCACACTTAACATGGTTCACCCGCTTTGCTGCTGGCAGGAGACTTCAGTTTCTCACCATATGGGCCTCTTCATAGACAGTGTGAATGTCCTCATGACATTCGGCTAACTTCGCCCTAAGCAAGCACTCCGAGAGACAGAAGGCAGAAGCCGCATATCATTTATGGCCTAGCCCCAGAAGCAAGATACCATCACCTCTGCCATATTCCCTTGGTCACATCGACTGATCCTGATTCAATGTGGGGGGCTGGGACTATGGAAGGGCATGAATACTGGGGGTAGGACTCATTGGAGGTCATCTTGGAGGCTGGCTACCACACCTGCTTATCCGGGGAGTGTCTTTGTGCAAGTTATTTAACCTCCCTAAGCCCCAGTTTGCACATTTGTAAATAATAATATTTACAGAGATTTGTGAAGATTAAATACTTATGAAGTCCTCTTACAAAGTGCTTCGAACTGCCCCAAGGTCTTCCCACATTACCCAGGACTCCTCCAGGAAAGCCAATTGCAGCTTCTCTTTTAGAAACCCTCCATCCTCTGCTCTCACCTCCTCCCCTCTTCATCCTTTCCCTCCTCACTTGTCAGGAAATTTTCTAATCTGACAGGGTTGTTGTGGGGGTGAGCCTCATTCTTCAAACCTCATGTCCCCAGATACATGTCTATGCTTTGGTCCTCCGTGTTCCCCTAGGGACCACGCTTTGGAATCCATGCCTTCAGATTACTGCAGCCCCAGCTGACACTTTGACTGTATCTACAGGAGAAATTCTGGACTGGAACCACCCAGCTGAGGGACTCCCAGATTCTTGCCTCATGAAAGGTGTGAAATAAAAATCTTGTTTTAAGTCACTTTGGGAAGAATCTTGCTGGTAATTTCCACCATCCCCCACCATCCTATCATCTCCGTGACCATATCAGGACTGATTATTTGCTTGGGAAGAACACCAGAAAAGAAAAAAAAAAAGTTTTTTTAATAATAATAACCCCAAAATTGGTTATTTTAGAAATCTTATTTTACCAAACACAGGATAAATATAAGACATCGTAGGAGTTTCACTCACGTCTGTGTGAAGAGACCACCAAACAGGCTTTGTGTGAGCAACAAGACTGCTTATTTCACCTAGGTGCAGCGGGCTGAGTCCAAAAAGAGAGTCAGGGAAGGGAGATAGGGGTGGGGCCGTTTTATAGGATTTGGGTAGGTAAAGGAAAATTATAGTCAAAGGGGGTTGTTCTCTGGTGGGCAGGGGTGGGGGTCACAGGGTGCTCAGTGGGGGAGCTTTTGAGCCAGGATGAGCCAGGAGAAGGAATTTCACAAGATGATGTCATCAGTTAAGGCAGGAACAGGCCATTTTCACTTCTTTTGTGATTCTTCAGGTACTTCAGAGCATCTGGATGTGTACGTGCAGGTCACAGGGGATATGATGGCTTAGCTTGGGCTCAGAGGCCTGACAAGAAGTATCTCCTAAATTTGACTGGCTTCTTGGAGGAGATTACTATCAAGTACAAATGAGAGCCACCCAGTGTCTTAGTCAAGATTCTCCAGAGAGACAGAACCAATAGGCTAGACACATAGATGATTAGATAGATGATAGATAGATAGATAGATAGATAGATAGATAGATAGATAGATAGAGTAGGTAGACAGATACAGAGGAGGGATTTTATTAGGGAAACTGGCTTATGTGATTGTGAAGGCTGAGAAGTCCCACAACAGGCTGTCTGCAAACTGGAGACCCTGGGATGCCAGTAGCCTGGCCCAATCCAAATCCACAGGCCTGAGAACAAGGGAAGCGGATGGTGTAACTCTCAGTCCAAGGCCAAGGACCTGAGAACCCAGGGAGCCTCTGGCGTAGGTCCTGGAGTCCCAAAGCTGGAGATCCTGGAGTTCTGGTGTCCACGGGCAAGAAAAGAAGGGTGTCCTGCTCCAGGAGAGAGAGAGGAAATCACCTTTCCTTTGACTTTTTTGTTCTTTCTGGGCCACAGCTGATTGGATGGTGCCCACCTACATTGAGGGGAGATCTTCCTCATTCAGCCTATCAACTCACATTCCAGTCTCCCGGAGACATCCTCACAAACACACCCAGAAATAATGCCTTCCTAGTTCTCTAGGTATTCCTTAATCCAGCTAAGTTGACACCTAAAATTCACCATCACATGCAAAGGATCAGTTTCCTAGGCTGCTGTAACAAAGCATGACCAACCGTGTGGCTGAAGATAGAACTGTGTTGCCTCACAGTCCTGGAGGCTGGGAGTCAGAGATCAAGGTGTCAGCAAGGCCTGCTGCCTCTGAAGCCTGGAGAGGAGCCCTTCCTTGCCTCTTCCTGGCTTCTAGGGGTCACCAGCGTCTGTGCTGTTCCTCGGCTTGCAGTTGCATCGCTCCCATGTCTGCCTTTGTCATCCCATGCTGCTCTCCCTGTGTGTCTGTATCTTTGCATGATGGTTTTAAAAATAAGGACATTATCATATTGGATTAGGAACCTACCCTACTCCAGTATGACTTCATCTTAACTAATTATATCTGCAAAGACACTCTTCAAATAAAGTCACATTCTGCAGTACTGAGGGCCAGAACTTCAACACATCTTTTTTGGAAGAGCACAATTCAGCCCATACACTTGGAGAGGGATGGGGCGGGCCCTGGATTCGGTTTCAGCTCCTTGTGTAGAAAGTGACTGTGTAAACTCGGGTAGGTGTGGAATATTTCTGCCCCTGCTGCCAGCAGGGATTGAGCCGGGGTGGGGGTGGTTGGCCCCAAGCTACAGGGGGAAGATAATTAAGGAGGCTAGGTGATCAGGGTGACCCAAAGTGAGTCAAAGACAATAGTCAGACAGTGAAAAGGAAGACTGTCCCAAATGGAAGCTGGGACAGGAAGGGAACAAAGAAATGAGTATGTTTAGATTACCAGATACTCTTATAAGTTGAAATGTTGAAACACTTGAAAAATGACAATTAGTTAGGATGGTAGGAAGAGGGAGGCCCAGGCAGAAGCTTCAGATACCTTTGTATGAGATAGTTATGGGAATAGAATAGACTTCCAGAGGCATGTTCTCGGGACTTCTGGAGATGGTGCGTGTTGTCAGGGCACAGTGTGGAGAAACACTCACCTCTTTGAAAAGTAACAATGGAACAATTTTTTCTCTCCTGGGAGGCAAAGATGAAGGCTTATGTGCCCCAGTGTGGAGCCCTCTTCAGCTAATACTCACTGTCTCACCTCCTTCCCCACGTGGCTTAAACCGGTCAAAGTCCACTTTTGGCTTCAATAATGGCTCCCAGACTGCACTTGCGACTTAGCCTACTCCCATTATCAGCCAACACTCACATTTCGTTCAGTTGATTTATTTAATTAAATTAATTAGTTAATTAATTTATTTACAGACAGCGTCTCTCTCTGTCGCCCAGGCTGGCATGCAGTGCCATGATCTCGGCTCACTGCAACCTCTGCTTCCTGGGTTCAAGCGATTCTCCTGCCTCAGCCTCCTGAGTAGCTGGGATTACAGGCACCCTCCACCACGCCCGGCTAATTGTTGTATTTTTAGTAGAGACAGGGTTTCACCATGTTGCCCAGGCTGGTCTTGAACTCGTAACCTCAGGTGATCCACCCGCCTTGGCCTCCCAAAGTGCTGGGATTACAGGCGTGAGCCACTGTGCCTGGCCGGTTTATTTATTTTAAAAAGTCACTCTGCAACTCCAAAGTGGCTGCTTGCTATCTTGTGAGCAAAACTTGCTCATGTGAAAGGAAAAGAAATCTCAAGACCCCAAAATCACAAAGCCAAGGGAAAAGTCAAGCCAGGAACTGCATCAGGCAAATCTGCCTCTCATCTTATTCCTAAGTAAGATAGCTACAAAGATTTAAAAAAAAGCTACATACCTTCCTCACAATTTGTCCACAAGAAAATTCCTTGTAGGCCTTAAGATCTTCACCCTAAAACAGTTCTCTTGAATTTCACCCTGGCAGTGTAAACTGATAGCTTATCTTCACAGGTGCGGGACAAAAGTCATCCTTCTGCTCACCTGAGACAAACGCATATTTGATTGCTTCCTCTGCCTTATTGTTTATGTAAAAATGCAGATTCACTGAGCCAGACTAAATTGTGTATTCATTGAAAGGCTGATCAAGGACTCAAAACAATGCAACCTTTTGTCTCTTTTCTACCTTTGTCTCTTATCTACACCCCCCTCCCCTTACTGGACCAAACCAATGTACATCTTACACATATTGATCGACGTCTCCTGTCTCCCTAACATGTATAAGAGCAAGCTGCACCTTGACTACCCTGGACACATGTCGTCAGGACCTCCTGAGGCTGTGTCATGGGCACGCCCCTTAACCTTGGCAAAATAAATGTTCTAAATTGATTGAGATCTGTCTCAGATACTTTTGGATTCACATCCATCACTAAAGGCAAATTTCATACTGACTGCTTCATGTAGTAATTTAGGCAAGTTTGGAGAGACATCTGTTCCTGTGAATTCTATAAATATTTTCAAATTCATCCAATCTTTCAAAAATTACTTGAGTGTCTACTATGTACCTCAAAATGGAATGTAAGGTCAGCCGAGAGAGAAAGGACAAGACAGAGAGAGACCCAAGTTCAGGCAAGCCTTTATTAACCTGCCGGCTGCCCTCTTAACAGTCAGAGGAGCAGCCCTGAGCTTACAAAATGAGGGGTTTATAGTGGGGAGGGGAGTTTGGGGGAGTTCTTTGGCATGGCCGCATCCCGGGGTTGTTTGCTGGTTAATTTTGCCACATATTGCCTTGTGACGTTTATGGTAGAATTTGCAGGAGGGTGTAGGTAAAGTTGGTTTATGATTCCCACGACCTCCCCCGTGCGGTCCGATGGCTTGTAATTGGGGTTTGCTTATCGCAGCAAGGCCTGGTAGGTGAAGTCTGCTGGCTTCACCACGGCAACTAGATAAGGGCTTAGAAGTGTAACAGGGCTCAGGGGGAAGGGTGGGCGGCACGAAGGGTTGCAGAGCATAAGTGGGAGGAGTGGGCAGCACAGAGCGGTTTGGGGGAAGTGTCGGCAGTACCAAGAAGCTTTTTTGGGGCGGTTTGTCCCTAACAGGAATATTCTGCCTTTCCTAAGGAATTACTCACCTGGTTTGTAAACTTTACATATGTGATATCTTTGGGTAAGTTTTTTAGTTTAAAATACTTCTATCTTAGCCTGTTTCTTTCTCTCTAACCTAAGTCCCTTCTTGCTGTCTGTCTCTTTTTTTTTTTTTTTCAGTTTAGCAAGGGTAATTTTAGAAAACGATTTCTAAATTAGAAGTAAAATTCTTAACAATAACTTAATAATAACTTTTTATTTATCTGAGATGAAATCTCGCTGTTGTTGCCCAGGCTGGAGTGCAATGGCGCGATCTCGGCTCACCACAACCTCCGCCTCCCGGGTTCAAGCAATTCCCCTGCCTCAGCCTCCCGAGTAGCTGGGATTACAGGCATGCACCACCACGCCCGGGTAATTTTGTATTTTTAGTAGAGACGGGGTTTCTCCATGTTGGTCAAGCTGGTCTCGGACTCCCGACCTCACGTGATCTGCCCGCCTCAGCCTCCCAAAATGCTGGGATTACAGGCATGAGCCACCGTGCCCGGCAACAATAACTTCTTAAGTTTGGGTCCTCTTCCAAACTCATCGTTAAGAAAAACATTTTCAACCAAAAGCCTTAGACTATTGAAGCAAAGTTGTTTCCTAATTTGGAAAACTTGTTCTTGGAATAGAGAAATCTTTTTCGCATTGGAGAACTCACCAACACAAATTGTTTTGTTTTTAAAGGGGAGCACAAGATGCATCTCAAAAACATTATGCTGGCTAAAAGAAGCCAGACACAAAAGAGTATATTTATATGAAATTCTAGAAAAGTCTAAACTAATCTATAGTGACAAAAAGCAGATCAGTGGTGGCCTGTGGCTGGGATAAGGGAGAGGGCTGACTGCAGAGAGCCTAGAGGGAACTTGCTGGGGGAGTGAAATGTTCTATATCACAATTGTGCCAGTGGATACATAGATGTCTACATTTTCCAAAACTCATCAAAGTGCACATTTAATTCTATGTAAATTATACATCAGTAAAATTTAAAAGCAAGAACATAAATGCAACCTGGAGCTAGGATCTGACTAGACAGGAATTTTGAAAGAAATGAAAGTATATATATATATATATATATTCTCTTTCTGTTTTTCTTTAAAGAGTTTTATTGAAGTATAATTTATGTACCATAAAACTCGCCTGTTTTAAGTGTACAATTCAATAACGTAGTAAATGTATGGAGCTGTGCAACCACCATCGTAACCCAATTTTATAGTGTTTCCATCACCCCAATAAAATCTCTCATGACCATTGGCTGTCAGTCCCCATTGGGCTAAGCAAGCACTTTTAATAGGCTCAGCTCATGTGCCAGGGAGCCTGTGCAAGACTCCAGCCTCCGTGGGCTCGGCTTTCTTTGGGGCAGCTTCAAGCACCGTCCCTCAGGGGCCCCACACAGGCAGGCTCTTCACCTGCTTGCAGTCACAGGTGTGATGTCTACTCTGCTCCTTGGGTCCCCAATGCACAGGGCATGAGGAAGACTGTGGCTGTCCTTTGGGGGCATCCTGCTGCTCTCTGCACCCAGCGCTGTCCAGTCACAGGGCAGCAGAGCCTCTCACTCCCTGCTGTCCCGGCTCCAGGCCACCTGCTTCCCTTCTGTGACCAGGTTGCTACTGGACAGGGCTCAAGTTCACAGCCTCTGCTCCTGCCAGCTGCCTGAGAGCAGGCCCAGGAGGAGCCCGTCCTGCCTGTCAGCTGTTGCCTGGAGCAGTGACAAGCGCTGGGCTGAATCTCCCCGCAGCAACACGGTAGGTAGAGAGAACACACGCACGCTCACGGTAGACTTGGAACAAAACTTAGCCCCACTTCACGCAATAATTGTGTTTAATCTAAAAAGGCTGACACATACCCAGAAACAAGTGGTAAAGCTGCAACCTTAATCTTTGGAAGACAAGGGCAACCGGCTGGCAGGAAGGTGGAGGACAAATGAGTCTCCCCTTCCACACTCCCATTGAATCATAAAATTAAGGCAAGAGCTCACGACTGACTTTTTAAGTATGTCCCTGGGATTCTACCGGTAGAATTTAGAAATGAACAAAATAACCATAATTTACTTATGCATAGACTATCACAATCTAAGAGTATGTGTAAAGAGGATGAGTTCCGTTGCAGGAGAGGGTTAGCTCTTGCTCTTTTAAGGGAGCTGATAACTGGTTTGCTCAGAGTTCTGAGCTATGGACCAGCTGCGAAGACTGGTCCATCTTTTGAGAGCAGTGTGACAGGCTGAGTGTCCCTGGAGAGCTACTTTTAGTATTAAAAATAGGTTTTAAAAATCTGGAATGTTGGGGCTGTATTAAGTCAGCCAACAAGCAGCTCATGGGCTCCTGGGCACATTCATGTTGCTTTTCTAGACAGTATAATAGATCACTGCTATCAAGGCTGGTTATATAATTTTCAAGGGCCAGTACAAGATAAAAACATGGATCTACATGCTTATAAAGAAGGAAAAAGGCTTGTTTCCTTTCCTTTGCAGTCTCTCTTTTTCTTTCTTGACCTGATAAGGCGTTTTTAAAATTTGCTATATAATATGCTCTTTTGGTCGTGGTGGCATGCCCAGGCCCCCAGCAGGAGTGGAGGGCAGTGGCAGCTGCTGGTTGAGGGTGAGGAGTGGGCAACTGAGCCCAGAAAGGCTGGGAGGCAGCAGGAGTGGGACCGCATGTGAGCTGAGGCTCCAAGCCCCCCTGGAGCATGTTGCATTGGCCTTCACTAATAGAGCATAGATTCAAAGATCAAATTATTAGGAATTTCAACATGCCAGTTGCAAAGCACCAAACCCCAGGAGAGGCCCCCTGCTTAGCATGTGGTCCTGGGTGGCTGGCTGGTTGCAGGCTTAGGCAGCCGGCCCTCATGGCTATTTATTTTTTATCATTTCTATGGAACCTCCTGCTGGCAGGATTTGTACGCAAATGGGCCAGGAGCCCCTGGGGTGGCCAGCAAGTGTAAGCCTCTGAAAAGAAGTTGGTTTGATGCCAGCTCTCCTACTTGCTCCTTAGAAAACTAACTTAATCTTTATGAGTCTAACCCTCCTGTCTATAAAATGGACATGTAAATAGCTGCTTTTCAGAGCTCTTGTGAGCAGTATCAGAGATATTGCTGCAGGCCTGTATGGACTCACCATCAGTAACAATAATACATTTGATCAAATAACTTTTATGTTTTAACCCAAGAAGTAAGCCAGCTAGAATTTCAGCAATTTCAGAAATAAGAAGAAAATACATATATTTAAATTTATGATTTTATTATTTTTGGGTCTCTGGCATCAAGCCAAATGCCTTAGCATTATTTAGATATAGCGTTTCTCTGCCAGGTCTCCTTCTTCCTTTTCTTTTCTTTCTTTCTTTCTTTCTTTTTTTTTTTTTTGAGACAGAATCTTGTTTTGTCGCCCAGGCTTGAGTGCAGTGGCACAATCTTGGCTCACTGCAACCTCCACCTCCTGGGTTCAAGTGATTCTCCTGTCTCAGCCTCCTGAATAGCTGGGACTACAGGCGTGCACAACCACACCCGGCTAATTTTTGTATTTTTAGTAGACATGGGGTTTCAACATGTTGGCCAAGCTGCTCTCGAACTCTTGACCTCAGGTGATCCACCAGCCTTGGCCTCCCAAAGTGCTGGGATTCCAGGCGTGGGCCACAGTGCCCGGCCTCCTTCTTTCCTTTCTACATAACTTTCCTCCTCCTCATGGTGCATGCCTCTCCCCAGCTGCCGGGTGCCTTATCCAGTGTTGTTCTGCCTGGACCGTGCTCCCCAAGCAGTGGCCTGTGCTCCAGCTCTCCTGATTCCCCTACCTAAATTGAAATGTACCTGTCAAATGTCCCCTTTGCTCAAGACTTTGCAGGGTCTTCACAGAGATTAGGCGATGGTGTAATCTGTTAATCTACCTATATTATAGTCCTTGATGACAATGTTACAGTAGGTAACTAGTCAGACGTGAGCAGGGCAGGAGAGGCCCTCACCACCCACCCAACCAGGAATGTCAGACAACCATCAGTTGATGGTCAGGTGGTTGTTAACTGTCTTCTCTAAAAGAGTAATTGGTCACAGCCAGTGCCAGGGAAAGGCAGTCTCCCAATAGATAGAAAAAACCTGGAACCGGTGATCAGCAGCTTCTGGATAGGATCTCAGGAATTGGGTGAGTGGGCTCAAGCATGCATACTAAGAGGCAAAATGGTGGAATTTAACTGGTATATGGCCTATGGAAACACTCAACTGGTAAGGAAAGAATGCCTCAAGTGAGCACGGGTACAACTCCAGTAAACAAACTGCGCATGCTCCCCTCCCACGTGCTGGCAGGCAGGTCACTGCACATATGGACAGCCCCCCACCAAAGGAAGAATCAGGGGAGAGCCGATGCAAGACCCTGGAAGCAGGCCAACATATAGAACCTCAAGTCAAAGTTCAAACCGTGCACTTGATCTCTCAAGGCGCCCATGTGGCCCTCTTCCAAGTGTACTTTACTTCCTTTTATTCCTGCCCTAAAACTTTTTAATACACTTTCACTTCTGCTCTAAAACTCACCTCAGTCCTCTCTCTGCCTTATGCCCCCTCAGTTGAATTCTTTCTTCTGAGGAGGCAAGAATCAGGGTTGCCGCAGGCCTGTATGGACTCAGCGCCAGTCACAATAATACATTGGAGCAAATAACTTATGTTTTAACCCAAGAAGTAATTTGGCTAGAATTTCAGAACCCCTAGGGCCAGCGGGGGAGGTTTTTGTGAATAGCTGAGAACACCATCTATATAAAGGTGTTGTGAATAAACCCAGCCTACTTTGGAGGTAGAAGAAACTTCACCCCAGGGAGCAGCTGTAACGTGAGGATCAGCTGAGTCCCTGGAGAGCTTCTCAGCTGGATATATAATTTCCAGGTCCAGGAGCTGAATTGGGCACTCAGACGTGCTTGTTTGGTTGGCATTGCTCGGTTTTTAAAAATCTGAATGTGAATGCCTTCAAGTGGCTCCAGCTGTCTCTGGTTCACTGGAGGCCCTACCTCCCCTATTGTCTGAATGCCTCCCTTTTAGCTGGATCATTAGTCCATACCCCCATATTAGAGGTGCAAAGTTGGTCTGGTTCACTGAAAGATCAAGGCCAGAGGGCCTGGCTGCAGCTGGGCTCTGCCTTTGCCCCTCGGATCCTTTGCTGTTTTTCTGGCACGCCTGTTCAGATGTGCCTTGACTCCCAGCAGCCAGCACCCGGAGTTGACCTGGCTTGGTGTGCTGGTTTATTAGGGCTGCTGCAGCAAAGTTCCACAAACTGGGTGGCTTGAAGAAGCAGACATTTATTCTGCCACAGTGAAGGCAGCTGTAGCCTGCAGTCAAGGTGTCGGCAGGGTTTGTTCCTTTTGGAGGCTCGGAGCCCGATCTGTCCCATGCCTCTTTCTGAGCTTCTGGTGGCTGCCAGCGATTCCCAGCATTCCTTGGCTTGTGCCTGCTGCTCTGCAACCTCTGGCTCTATCTTCAAATGGCACTGTTCCGTGTGTGTGTGTGTGTGTGTGTGTGTGTGTGTGTGTGTCTGTCTGTCTGTCTGTATTCTCTCCTTATGAGGACACTGGTCAGTGGATTAGGGCTGCCCTACTCTAGTATGATCTCATCTTAACTGTTTACATCTGCAAAGACACTTTTTCCAAACAAAGCCACATTCTGGGGTTCTGATGAACATGAATTTTGGCGGGGGACATTATTCAGCCCAGGAACCCCAAGCTCAGGAAGAATCCAGAATGCCTAGGAATTTATACCCCTCCAACTCCTTTTGGGGGAGGAAGGCTATAAGTACTCTACACCCTTGTCTAGGACTGGCTACCTAATTTACTGGGCCCAATGGAAAATAAAAACATAGAGCCTCTTGCTATTAATAGAAAATTGTTGAGAATTTCAAGATGGTGAGAGCAGAAGGTTAAACCAAGCATGGGCCCTTCTGACCACAGGGTCCTGTATAATTGCATACTCCCATGAAGACCCTCACCCTCGCCTCGGATCAGAACGACTCAGAGAGGACGCTTGTACTGTCCCTCCTGCTCTGCACAGGATCAGGCCAACATCACCCTCTGTGGATCATGCCCCCTTGTTTGGCCTCCCTCACTTCTTAGTCACACCTCCTCATTCCCCTACTGGTTATTCAGTTCTTCATAAATCCCTTTCACCCAGATTCCATCTCAGGTCTACTTTTGGGGAACTGAATGTCAGACAGGCAAGGGCAGCCCTGCTCTAACTGGATAATTATTAAAAAAAAATGTGCCTCAGCAGTGTGGCCTTAATGTGGGGGAAGGCAACGTGCTCCATTCCTTTTCTCCGTCTAAAGATAACTTCCAAAATAAGTCTTAAAGATGCACTAAGGGGCCGGGCACGGTGGCTCACACCTGTAATCCCAGCACTTTGGGAGGCTGAGGCAGGCAGATCATGAGATCAGGAATTCGAGACCAGTCTGGCCAACATAGTGAAACCCTGTCTCTACTAAATATAGAAAAAATTAGCCGGGTGTGGTGGTGTGCACCTGTAATCCCAGCTACTCAGGAGGCTGAGTCAGGAGAATCATGTGATCTTGGGAGGCGGAGGTCGCAGTGAGCCAAGATCACGCCATTGCACTCCAGCCTGGGTGACAGTGTGAGACTCTGTCTCAAAAAAAAAAAAAAAAAATACTAAGGGACTTCTGCCAAGAGAGAGTAGGTGGACTTTGCATATTCTTCCTGTGAAGCACAACTAAAAACCTTGGACATATGCAAAACAAACATAAGAAGACTCCGAAAGGTGGAGAGGAGAAGAAAGACTGGCTAGGGACTTCACGACTGAAGGAATAACATGATGATGAGTTCCCTGGATTTCTCCCCCTCATATATACCAAAGTTAGAACAGAAGCTACTGGAAAACTAGAAATGCCAATGGCACAGACAAAACAAAACATAACAAAAGCCTCAACAATGCTTGATCTTCCTAGTCAAAGAGCCAGGAGAGGGACAGCCTAGCAAGATAGGAAACTGTTAGACAATAATTGCTCTACGCCAGCTAAATGCTACAGAAAAGACTGTGGTCCCCCTCCCACTTATGCAAGCAAAGGATGACTGGACAGCCAAGAGTTCTACCCTCATTGGGCTGTGAAGGGGTGTCCCAATCTCCCTACTCAGGTGGTGTCAGAGAAGGTCTAGTGGAAAGTCAGGATGTTCACCATCACCTTGTGATGACAAGGCCACCCCCAATGGTGTCACTGGAGACCGTGTCGGGAGAGTATGGACAAACTCCTATTCTTTCCAGTGAAGAAGGTACAGCCCAGTGGGGGAGCCAGAGCTTCCACCATACCCAGTAGTAATGAAGACCCCTCACTCCCCTAGTGTCAAAGGAGGCCACCTGGGGGACCTGGGCTTTGATCCTCACTAGGCAGGAATGAGATGGCAATAACCTCACTTCTTCTGCCAGAGTGGCATCAAAAGAAGGAAGCTAAAAAGAACGTTTAAATAAAATCCAAAGTCTCATAGTGTAACAACCAAAATACCTAGGATTCGATTTAAAAAACTCATCAAGAACCAGAAAGATCTCAGAATGAAACAAATCAATAAATTTCAACACCTAAGATGACAGATGTTAAAGTTATCTGACAAAGATTTTAAAGCAGCCATAAAAAATGGTTCAGTGAGCAATTATAAACCTGCTTGAAGCAAATGAAACAATAGAAACTCTCAGCAAAGAAATAGAAGCCATAAAGAAACAAATGGAAATTTTAGAACTGAAAAGTACAACAACCAAAAAAGCGATAGAAAGGCTCAAAAGCAAGTGGAAGAGACAGAGGAAAGAATGAGTGAAAATGAAGATAGCACAATAGAAACTACCCAATGTGAAAGGAAAATAAATCTCTGGGCTCACAAATCACTAAGCCAAAGGGAAAATTCAAGCTGGAAACTGCATCAGGCAAACCTGCCTCTTATTTTATTCCTAAATAAGATAGCTACAAGGATAAAGAAGCTACATCCTTTCCTCACCATTTGCCCTCATGGGAATTCCTTGTGGGTCTCAAGATCTTTATCCTAAAACAGTTCTGTTGAATTTCACCCTGGCAATGTAAATTGATAGCTTATCTTCACAGGTGCCGGAAGAAGGACAAACAGAACTCAAAGTCATCCCTCTGCTCACCTGAGTCAAATGGATATCTAATGGCTTACTCTGCCCTACTGTTTACGCAAAAATGCAGATTCACTGAACATGAAGAAGACATGACTATTCCTCTGTCTTCACCCCCTCCCCACCCACATATAAACTGTGTATTCAATGAAAGGCTGATCAGAGACCCAAAAGAATGCAACTGTTTGTCTCTTATCTACCTATGACCTGGAAGGCCCCACTTTGAGCAGTCCTGCCTTTCTGCACCAAACCAAAGTACATCTTACACATATTGATTGATGTCTCATGTCTCCCTAAAATGTATAAAAGCAAGCTGCACTCTGACTACCTTGGGCACAAGTCATCAGGACCTCCTGAAGCTGTGTCACGCAGGGCTCCTTAACCTTAGCAAAATAAACTAAATCGATTGAGATCTGTCTCAGATACTTTTGAGTTCACACCCAAGGTGAACAACAGAGTAAAGATAGACTAAAAATAAATAAATACATAAACAGAACCTCTGGAACTTATGGGACTATAACAAAAGATCTAATATTTATCTCATCAGAGTTCCAGAAAGAGAAGAGAAAGAGGGCAGGGCTAAAAAAGTACTGGGAGAAATAATGTCTGGAAAACTTCCTAAATTTGGTAAGAGATGTAAACTCACAGATTGAAGAAGCTGAGCAAACTCTAAATAGAATTAACATAAAGAAATCCACACTGAAACACATTATAGTTGAATGTCTGAAAACTAAAGTAAAAGAATATAAATCTTTAGAGCAGCCAAAAAACAACAATACATTTGCTGTAATTTAATTACAACAAATTTCTCATCCAAAACCATAGAGGCCAGAAGGAAGCGGCATAATATTTTCAAGTAAATAACTATCAACCCAGAATTCTATATCCAGTAAAAATAGCTTCCAATAAATGAAGAAGAAATCAAGACATCCTCAGATGAAGAAAAACGAAATAATTTTTTACCAGAAGATCTACCCTAAAATAATGAATAAAGGAAGCTCTCTAAACAGAAAGAAAATAATAAAAGAAGGAACTCTGCAAAAGCAGAAAGCAAGAAAACACAGTAAGCAAAAATACAATATACTCATTTTTTGATTTTCCTAAATGACATTTGATGATGGTAGAAGCAAAAATTGTAATGTCACCACTTTTTGGAAGTAAAAAGTGTAGCCACTATTGTGGTTTTAAATGTATGCAGGGGAAATATTTAAGACAATTTTATCATTATTATCTATAATTATATCATTATTGTCTTAAATATTTAACATATTACATAAAAAAAGCTATTCAAAGATATACACTGTCACGTGCATCCATGTGAAGAGACCACTAAACGGGCTTTGTGTGAGCAATAGAGCTTTTTAACCACCTGGGTGCAGGTGGGCTGAGTCTGAAAACAGAGTCAGCAAAGGGTGGTGGAATTATCATTAGTTCTTATAGGTTTGAGCTAGGCAGTGGAGTTAGGAGCAATTTTTTGCGGGCGGGGGTAGATCTTACAAAGTACGTTCTCAAGGGTGGGGAGAATATTACAAAGTACCTTAAGGGCAGGGGAGAATATCACAAAGTAGCTTCTTAAGGGTGGGCAGGGTGTATCGTACAAAGCACATTCACAAGGGTGGGGCAATATCACAAAGTACATTATCGCAAGGACAGGGAGGGTGTATTGTCACAAAGTCAATTGATCAGTTAGGGTGAGGCAGGAACAAATCACAATGGTGGAATGTCATTAGCTAAGGCAGGAACTGGCTATTTTCACTTCTTTTGTGGATCTTCAGTTGCTTCAGGTCATCTGGATGTATAAGTGCAGGTCACAGGGGATATGATGGCTTAGCTTGGGCTCAGAGGCCTGACAGTAGGTGGATCTCCTCACGGAGTAAGTGCAAGGACAAGGGACAGGTCTCCTGAAGGAGTCCCCCTGTCCTGGATCTTTGGCACCTAAATGTCATGCGTGTCCATGTGAAAAGACCACCAACAGGCTTTGTGTGAGCAATAAAGCTTTTTAATCACCTGGGTGCAGGTGGGCTGAGTCTGAAAAAAGAGTCAGCAAAGGGAACTAGGGGTGAGGCAGTTTTACAGGATTTGTGTAGGTAGTGGAAAATTACAGTCAAAGGGGGTTGTTCTCTTGAGGGCAGGGGTGGGGGTCACAGGGTGCTCGGTGGGGAGCTCCTGAGCCAGGAGAAGGAATTTCACAAGGTAATGTCATCAGTTAAGTCAGGAACTGGCCATTTTCACTTCTTTTGTGATTCTTCAGTTTCTTCAGGCCATCTGGATGTATACAGGCAGGCTCGGGCTCAGAGGCCTGACATACACTTTTAAAAGGCATAGATAAATCAAAATGGAATTCTAAAAAATGTTCAAGTAACCCAAAGGAAGTAAGGAAAAAAGAAAACAGAGAAATAAAAAGCAGAGAGAAAAACAAAAAGCAAAAAATAAATAGCAGCCATAGCCCTGAGATCTACCATGTTAAACACTAATCAAAAGAAATCTGGATGGATTAGTTTGCTAGGACCACTATAATAAAATACATAAGCTAGGGCAAGGTGGCTTAAACAACAGGAATTTACAGTTTTCTTAAAGTTTTCTTAGAGTTGTGGAGGCCTCGCTCAAAGATTCAGGCTTTAGGAGGGCCACCCCTCTGAAGGCATTAGGAAGGGCTCTGTTCCAGGACTCTCTCCTACCTTCTGCTAGGGCCTTGGCTGGTGGCAGGATAACTCCAGTCTTCCCATGGCATTCTCCCTGTGTACATGTCTGTCTCCAAATTTCCCTTTTATATAAGGATATCACGTCATATTGAATTAGGGACTCTATTCCAGGGCTGTCTTAACTTAATTAATTGTATCTGCAACAACACTATTTCCCAATAAGATAAAATTCTGAGATACTGGGGTTAGGACTTCAATATCATTTGAGGGTGTCAGAGGCATGTGAACCAGAGCAACTCCATCTGAAATATGAGCTGGGTAAAATGAGACTGACACCTACTGGGCTGCATTCCCAGATGGTTAAGGCATTCTAAATCATAGGATGAGATAGGAGGTCAGCACAAAATACAGATCATAAAGACCTTGCTGATAAAAACAGGTTGCAATAAAGAAGCCAGCCAAATCCCACCAAAACCAAGATGGTGATGAGAGTGACCTCTGGTCGTCCTCACTGCTACACTCCCACCAGCACCGTGACAGTTTACAAATGCCATGGCAATGTCAGGAAGTTACCCTACATGGTCTAATAAGGGGAGGCATGAATAATCCACCTTTGTCTAGCATATCATCAAGAAATAACCAAAAAAATGGGCAACCAGCAGCCCTCGGGGCTGCTCTGTCTATGGAGTAACCATTCTTTTATCCCTTTACTTTCTTAATAAACTTACTTTCACTTTACTCTATGGACTCACCCTGAATTCTTTCTTGGGTGAGATCCAAGAACCCTCTCTTGGGGTCTGGATCGGGACCCCTTTCCTGTAACATATTTCTGGTGACCACAGAAGGGACTTACAGTGCAGAAACCCTGACCCAACAGCTACCTTTGGGTAAATGTTGGGGTCCTGTAACATATTTGTAGCAACCACGGTAGTGACTTTACTGCAGAAACCCCTGACCCAAAGGCTAGCTTTGGGTAAATGGTGGGGTTCGCTAACATTTTTCTTGTGAGCCACAAAAGGGACAATACTGAGGAACCCCCCCAACCCAAAGGAAATAGACTGCATCACTGATTGGACAACTTTGGGTAATTGGTGGGGTACCTGGGTAAAGGTAAAGTGATTGGACAACTTTGGGTAAGTGGCGGGGTACCTGGGTAAAGAATGGGATTGGGTTACAGACCCAACTAGGGGAGTTACAGGCTCTCCTAAAACAGAGTGGGTTAGAGGTCCCTCTTAATAAAAGGCAAGTACGCTTGACCGACCTTGGGTTAGAGGCCCAACTTAGTAGGGTTAGAGTCCCTTCTAAGATTTAGGGAGTTAGAGGCCCCTCTCAGTATAAGTCCTTCTCGGCTAAAAGCAGGTTTGGCACTATGGGATGCTAACTGCTATTCTCTTTGGATTAATCTGCCTTGCACTCTTTGCTGATGGCTGTGGGTGACAGGGTTAGGCATGTACAGGATCATGGGACATGGGGAGCTTTTTCCTCCCTAAAAGGGGAAACTTAAGAGCTGATGGGACTGCTGGAAAAGGTCCCTTTGCTACTGAAAAGCGGCCACCTGAACTTTTCTTTCGTTTTTTTGAGACGGAGTATCGCTCTTATTGCCCAGGCTGGAGTGCAATGGCGCGATCTCGGCTCACCACAACCTCCGCCTCCCAGGTTCAAGCAATTCTCCTGCCTCAGCCTCCCAAGTAGCTGGGGTTACAGGCATGCACCACCACGCCCGGATAATTTTGTATTTTTAGTAGAGACAGGGTTTCTCCATGTTGAGGCTGGTCTCGAACTCCTGACCTCAGGTGATCCTCCCACCTCAGCCTCCCAAACTGCTGGGATTACAGGCGTGAGCCACCGCACCTTTCCTTTCCTTTCCTTTTCTTCCTTCCTTCCTTCCTTTCTTTCTTGTTTTTTGAGATGGAGTTTTGCTCTTGTTTCCCAGGCTGGAGTGCAATGGCACGATCTCGTCTCACCACAACCTCCGCCTCCCAGGTTCAAGCAATTCTCCTGCCTCAGCCTCCTGAGTAGCTGGTATTACAGCCATGCGCCACCACACCCGGCTAATTGTGTATTTTTAGTGGAGACAGGGTTTCTCCCTGTTGGTCAGGCTGGTCTTGAACTCCCGACCTCAGGTGATCCACCCGCCTCGGCCTCCCAAAGTACTAGGATTACAGGTTCGAGCCACCACACCCGGCCTTGAACTTTTCATTGTCGGCTGCAATGAGTGGGTGTTTTCTCTGGCTTCCCTGAGCTCCTCACCTTCCCCACCCTACCACAGGTAACACTTTCCTTCTCTACTTTTCCTTTCCTATATTTTCTGTTAGTCAGGGTGACCATCTTGCCCGGAGACCATATGTTGATACTCCAAGTTGGAGATTGGATTAAAGATGATGGGACTCATCTGGGGGAAAATTTAAGCCTTGCCAGTTTGATATTGGGTGCTAAGCAGAGTGGCTAATGTCTGTCTTTTATCACATGTATTTTGCTCTGGCCAGAATGAAAAAAAAAATTTTTCCTTTATAATGTGGCTTGGCCCCAGGGTGATGGTGCCACAAGCTAGATCGCTATGACTGCTCAGAGAAAGAGAACTCAGAAGCTTGGCATGCCAGCAAAAGGGTAAAAATTTCTTACCAGTCAGATTTCTGACTTCTCTCTGTGCAAACGATTGAAGGAATGGTAAAACAAATCTCTTCTGTTTGGATTAATGCAAAAAAGAATTCTAAGGCTAGTCTTAAACTGGTGTACTTTGTGCTATGAATTCATTTTTCTTGTCGAGGGGAACTTCAGGATAAAACATGGGCTTAGAACACCTGTAAGCCCGCTTTTCAAGATGACTCAGCAAGCTGGTCAGTAACGAATTTGGCTGCAGGTCCCTGAAACAAACAAAAAAACTGGATGAAGTTTCCACCTTATTTTATGTCCTTGGGAGCCTGACCTTTTAACCACATGGCAATACTTTCTCTTGGTCTCTGCCTTCCAGGGAACAGAAATTTTTGGGTTCATGTCATAGTTAGCGCTAAAAATCATATTAAATAGTTAAAAGCCTTTGCAAGCTCAAAATTAACTACTCTAGACTCCATCTGGGAGAGGAAACAGAGGCTGTCCCATGCTGCACCTCTGTTGCTAAGGTTTTTGCACTTTCACAGTAGCGGTCCAGGTTCAATTCCCCACCTGGGAAGTAAGTCGTTTCTGGTTTAATACCTGCATGACCTTGTCTATTCTCTTCTCCTCTGTGGACTGTCTTAAATTTTCCTTTCTCTAAGCACCTGGGAGGTTACCTTTGGTAAAGTCCAAAAGTCAGAAATATCGGCCGTTTGGCATAAGAAATTCTAAAAGGACTTTATTTAAGAGTGCTATGGTTAAAATCAGTTTTATTAAAAGTGGATATTTAAGCTCTAACAGCCTAGACTCCTTGGGAAAAACAGGAGGAAACAGAGACCACTTTCCTGGCCCTGTTCTTCCAGGGGCTCCATCCTAAAGCCAGTAATCCAATTAAGAAACTTAAAAACTGGCAAATGAAAAATTTTACAACTACTGTAGTAATCTTCTGTTTTTCTGTGTAGCTATATATGTGTTGTGTGTAATGTTTATATACAAGAGCTCTAATTAATTGGCTGAAACAAAAATAAGCACTTACATCAAATATTTTAAAAGCAAAATAAAAATTGTGATGCCTTTTAGTTCATGTAACTTTAGTAATCTTTGGGAAAAACAGCTTTTAAAATTATTGTTAAAATAAAAACATTTAGTCTAAATTATGCAGGTGAGATATTAAGTTTGCTAAAGGCTTTAAGGTCATAAACTGCTGCTTTAACTTTTCCAAAATTGTTCAATTTACCTACCTTAAAGCCATTAGATTCTAGATAAGGCCTGGGGACATGTGGAATTAGACATGCCCCCTTCCTATACAAAGAAGATTATAAAGAAAGCGATTTTATGTAAGAAAGGATCTTGTATGGTAAATTCTTGTCCTAAAGTAAAATGACTGGTTGTCTAACAGGAGGGATGTTTAGGGCAAGTCAGAAAGTCCAATAATATCTCAGATGGTCTGTGTAAGTCATGAAAGGATTTGTGAAAAGGAATTTATGCAAGAAATGTTGTACAATTCAAAGGTTGTTAAGCCTTGTAAATGCTTCATAAAATGCCACTATGACTCTTGCTGTACAACTTGCCTGCTTTATAGCTAGGTAAGGCCTGGGGACATGTGGAGTTAGTCATGCAACCTAGCTATGCTGGAGAGTCAGCTCTTATCTACACTTCTGTCTGTGTGTCCTAGGCTAGGCACCACACCTAGTATATAATTAAAATCCCAAACTTACCAAGTTTTTCACCAAAAATAAAAGTTGCTAAAAGTTAACATTATAATATGTAACTAAAACTACTAAAAAAAATTTTACATGCAAGGTGTATAAAGAAAGTGAAATGTGTTTTTGGTGAAAGATTACAAGAAGGCATGGGAATGTGAATTTTTTTGCCTAAAGGGTTAAAGAATTGTTTTAAGTTAGAATAAAGCTAAAGGTTTGAACAATTGTGGAGGGTTTGTAGAAAATTAATTGTAAAAGAGATTCTGTGTGTGGACATTGGCTAAATTAAAGGAGTATTATTCAGTTTTTCTATAAATTAAAAATCATAATAAAAGCACAACAGATTTTTCTTAGAGCAAAAACCTGCTTATGATCTGCTATTTAACAAAAACTTGTAAAGGGTTTTAAAAGGTTTATAAGAATCTTACCTTATGGTCAAACTGATTAAGATTGGATCGATATATTTATAAGGTTTTATTAAGAATTGGGTTTGACATCGATAATGCACTAATGCAACAGTGACATTTGGCTTATTTGGTACAAAAATCATACAGGGAGCATTGTCAAATATAAAATGGTGTTTGGTTTTCTTTGGGCTGTATTTGTATAAATATGTTATTGGTACATATATTCCAAAATCATGGGAAACTCCTATAATTCTGATATGATTTAGTGTACATTATCAGTAATAATGATAATTGTTACATAAAATCATTGTATGCCATGGAGGTAACAAATTTCCTTGTCAATTGTTTCTTTAACTGTGGCTCCCCTAAAACATTTTGTCAGCCACAGACAATTGTTACCTGTTTTTTTTTTTTTTTTTTGAAACAAAGTTTCTCTCTTGTTGCCCAGGCTGGAGCGCAATGGCACAATCTCAGCTTACTGCAACCTCTGCCTCCTGGGTTCAAGTGATTCTCCAGCTTCAGCCTCCTGAGTGGCTGGGATTACAGGTGCCCACCACCATGCTCAGCTAGTTTTTGTATTTTTAGTAGAGATGGGGTTTCGCCATGGTGGTCAGGCTGGTCTTGAACTCCTGACCTCAGGTGATCCAACTGCCTCGGCCTCCCAAAGTGCTGGGATAACAGGTGTGAGCCACCGTGCCTGGCCCAATTGTTACCTTGTTTTAATCCTCTTTAAAAGGTGATTTATAATCAATTATAGAACTCTAATAGGTGTTCTTAAATGCAGGTTTTCTGATAACTTTGGAGATTGTGTCATCAGAATAAAGGAAAAAACTTTCAGAACTCTAATGGAGAACTGAAATATTCATAACTATCAAACAGAAGTTAACTATATGGACTAAACTGAAGAAGTCTAATCTTTTTAACTTTGCTTAAAACATTGCTGATCCTTTGTTTTGTTTTTCAGAGTCAAGGAAGCTTTTCTTTTGAGGTATTTACAGCTTTTAACAGTTGAGTGTACTCCTATGAACAAAATTTGGAGCATATTTATTTTTATTTCTCTCTAATTTCTCTAAAATTTGGAAACTATTTGTAAGTATTCTTAATTTATGGCAATATAGTTATTTGCATAGGTGCAATAAAAATCTGTTTTCTTTTGTAACAGGACACAACTGGAGACATTGGTTATTTTGCTAAGGCTTTGACTGGAATAGCATGTTTTCCTTTAGGGAATTAAACCTAACATATAGAGCCAATAAAAGCCCCCTGGGGGACTGGCCTCATACCTTGCCTATAACAGTCTCTGTGCAGAATTTCTGACCTGTGGTGAGTAAAGAATGTCACTTTCTGACGGGTCCAGGAGCCCCAAGTTATCTTGTGACATCAAGAGGAAAAAAATTTACCCAACTCAGGTGTTTGAGGGTACAAACCCATGGCTGGGCTCGGCTTTAAAATAGTCTTACCTGAGGCAGAGCAAAGTGGATCCCAGCAGTTTGGGAAGCCGAGGTGGGCACATCACTGGAGGTCAGGAATTTGAGACCAGCCTGGCCAATATGGTGAAACCCTGTCTCTACTAAAAGCATAGAAAAAAAATTAGCTGTGCATGGTGGCAGGGCCTGTAATCCCAGCAACCCGGGAGGCTCAAACAGGAGAATCACTTGAACCTAGGAGGTGGAGGTTGTGGTGAGCGGAGATAGCACCACTGCGCTCCAGTCTGGGTGACAGAGCGAGACTCTGTCTCAATTAAAAAAAAAAAAAGTCATATCTGAAATTCCTTCTATGGAACAGAGTTCAAAGCCAATTTAAAAAGAGCTTATGTGAAAAATAGTTATTCTTGTTGTACAAATAATCAGGTCAAGTATAATAAAGCAAATTGGTCTTACCATGATTTGTCTCTAGTAAAAATGGGAAACTGGAGAGAGAAATATTACATTTCAAAAACTGGTATACTTTTTATAAGATTCTAGTCTTATCAGTTGTTTTTAAGTTTGTTTCTGCAATTTAGTCTAACCCTGCATATTCCTGTGAACCAACCAGTGATGTCTAACTGCTGCTTAGAAGAAACAAGAGGGATGGGTAATGCAAAAATCTGGATCAGTATTCTAATTCTGGGCACATTACAATCAGGTAACAACCCCATATCAGCTTAGTTCCAACAGTTGCCCAGTTCATGAAAAGCCTTCTAATATAGTTTACTCAGAATAACTTTACTTATTTTGCTTTACTCTTGTGAAATATATTACTGTTATACTCTGTGTAGGAATACAGGACAAGCTTACTAAAAGTTTTCTTAAATTAAACGCTTATTAATTTTCCAAATACTCTTTGTGTAGGAATACAGGACAAACTTACTGAATGCTTTCTTAAATTAAACACCTATTAATCTTCCACGTATTACCTTTTGTTGAAACTCAAAAGTTATAAATGGACCTTACCATACTAATGCTTTCTGACTGAGCTCCTCTCTACCCTGAACGCAAGAGGCCCTCATAGTTAGGCAGGAATATCATCGCCCCTATTCAGCATGAAGAAGTTACAGAAGATGGATCTTTATGCCTCTGCAAGCCTTAGGATTAAGTGTTCTCTTATAAAAGGGTGGGGGGAAATGTCAGAGGTGTGTGAACCAGAGCAACTCCATCTGAAATAGGAGCTGGGTAAAATGAGGCTGAAACCTACTGGGCTGCATTCCTAGACAGTTAAGGCGTTCTAAGTCACACGATGAGACAGGAGGTCGTCACAAAATACAGGTCCTAAAGACCTTGCTGATAAAACAGGTTGCAGTAAAGGAGCCAGCCAAATCCCACCAAAACCAAAATGGCCACGAGAGTGACCTCTGGTCTTCCTCAATGCTACACTCCCACCAGCACCGTGACAGTTTACAAACGCCATGGAAACGTCAGGAGGTTACCCTATATGTTCTAAAGAGGGGAGACATGAATAATCCACCCTCTGTTTAGCATATCATCAAGAAATAACCATAAAAATGGGCAACCAGCAGCTCTCAGGGTTGCTCTGTCTATGGAGTAGCCATTCTTTTATTTCTTTCCTTTTATTACTTTCTTAATAAACTTGCTTTCACTTTGCACTGCGGACTTGCCCTGAATTCTTTCTTATGTGAGATCCAAGAACCCTCTCTCGGGATCTGGATCAGGACCCCTTTCCTGTAACAAGGGGATAAGATTCAACCTATTAAGACTGGAGTGGTGGCATTAATTTCAGACAGAGCTGACTTCAGAGCAAGGAAAATTATCAGGAATAGAGACAAACTTATACAATAACAAAATGGCCAACTCTCTAAGAAGAAACAACAATCCTTAATGTGTTTGCCGATTATGAAATTGATAATTTAAATAATTCTATAAATGTCATGAAATTGGATTAATAATTTTAAAGCTCCGCCAAAGTGGCCAAACTCCCACAGATCCTGACAGTTTCATCTGGATCCACTGTACCCTGCTGAGCCACCAGTGGACTGGGGGCTTCCTGTGTGGTGGTTGGCTTCTGTGTTGTGACCGATTTCTACCTTCCCACACCTTATCATGAAAACACTACGTCCCTATTGTTCTGACCATGAGGTCTCAGGGTTTGGGCTGCACTGTGAGGGTCAACCTTACCTCATTGCTGATGGCTTTCTTGTACACAGTAGGCTGCTACTTCATGTTTCTAGAGAGAGTGGAATTTGAATCTGCTAAGAGGGCTATCCACTCTCCTGGGACTATGCACGCTTCATAATGCAGCCATGAGCTTGTCTCTGTGCCTTTGAGTTTCATGAGCTTTTTCTATAGCAGCATCCTGCAAAAAAGAAAAGAAACAGCCCATCTGGAGGTCAAGAGGTCAGTCTCTAGCTGTGTTTTTCTCATTGAAGTAATATATCTTTGGTCCTTGAATCTTTTCAACCTATTTTCTTAAATTCCTCCTAGAAAGCAGGGAATGAGAATTGGATTTCTGTAAGAGAGGGCACAAGTTTTCTGGGCACGTCACCTTGTTTTTGATGATGTTTGGAAACAAGCTGGATCTTGGTTTCTACACCCTGCTCTCCAAAAACACTTGAGAAGAACTGAAGGCCTTGTGTACGTGTTGTGTCCTTCCTTTGGAGGAGGGATGGAGACACTAGAGGAAGGTTCTGTTGAGGCCCCTGTAAATGATAAAGGAGCATTTCTCACACGAAGATCCAGGCACACATCTTCAAGGAACTGTGAATTTATGAAAAATTTTTAAATTCTTTTTGTTTGTTTGTTTGTTTTGTTCTTAGAGCTTGGGGTCTTGTTATGTTGCCCAGGCTGGTTTTGAACCCCTAGGCTCAAGCCATACACTTGTGTAGCTGTGACTACAGGCAGATGCCATTATGCTTGGCTTAAAATCCTTGTGTTTTTATTTCAGTGATAACCTAACAAAAATATTAGTGTAAACACTTTTGAGGTTGTCTGGAGGACCCATATGTAGATATGGCCATTGATTACAGCATCATTTGGTGTCTTGTAATTTTACTTTAATAATTGCAGGCTTAAGAGGAAGGAACAAAGGAGAATGTAAAGTATAAACAGTGCATTCTTCCAATGCAAAGGCCAAATGATGCCAGGGCTTGAAGAAAATTTCACAGTGGTTCAGAGGGAGACAGTGATGGGAGACCTGAGTCATCACATGGCACACAATGGTGGAGGAGTTCTCTGTAGCATATTCCAGTGTGAGCAGCAGTTTGGGTCCAGCAAAACCAGTAGTATTCATCACATGGAATTAATAATGTCAATTATCAATGAGGAAAAGTAATTAAAATTTAATAGTATATATTGGTTAAAATTTTATCTCATCTGTTGTTTTGTTTGTCTCAAATCTCTAAAATTATTTACATAAGGAAATCCATTATTCAGTTTTAACGTTACATGTTTAAGAAACATTTTGACTAAAATAATCAAAAACAATACTGGAGGGCCACACAAATGCTTTTCCTTTATAAGTGTTGTGCTGCCATAGAATAATTTTTGAACTGAAAAGTTCTTGGGAGATTTAGTAGAGAGGAAGCTGAAACCCCAAGAGATTAAAAGACTTTTCCAAGGTCAGACAACACATCCTCAGCAGGGCTATGATTAGGCCCTAGGTCTCCTGATGTCCACCCCAGGCCCCTTTCCAAGGCACGGCTGTTCAGAAGAGGGATCCAAGAAGGTGGATTATTCAGGCCCAGATAATTGGATGGCCATGCCTTCTCTAAAACAGAGGCTGGGAGCTCTACTTTTTCCTTTGCAGGCCACTGGCACATGGAATATATCAACTGTGGGCCAGGCACAGTTGAAAAACAAGAAGAGAAATTTAGAGACAAGATTGAACATCAGTCTCCACTCCACCCCCAGCAACCCCACCAAAACCAGCATTACCATATACTCCACCTCCAGAAGAAGATGACAGAGGATGTGCTAAAGGGCTATTTTGAACATTTCTAAATGGATGCCACAGATTATATGCATTAGAGAATGAGCTTCACAATGGTTCTTTACTGGTAGGTTTTTGTTTGTTTGTTTGTTTGTTTGTTTTTTGAGACAGTGTCACTGTTGTTGCCCAGGCTGGAGTGCAATGGCTCGATCTCGGCTCACCCCAACCTCCGCCTCCTGGGTTCAAGCGATTCTCCTGCCTCAGACTCCCAAGTAGCTGGGATTACAGGCGCGTGCCACCACAGCTGGCTAATTTTGTATTTTTAGTAGAGATGGGGTTTCTCCATGTTGGTCAGATTGGTCTCGAGCTCCCGACCTCAGGTGATCTGCCCGCCTCGGCCTCCCAAAGTGCTGGGATTACAGGGGTGAGCCACCGCGACCAGCCTGGTTCTTTTTTTTTTTTTTTTTCTTAAAAAAAAGAGATCCATTTCTGAGGGCATCATCACTGAACTGGGATGATAAATTCTGAAATTTAAGTTCCTGTTTCTTAACCTTGAGTAGACAGTGAAATAACAGCGCTAGTGTAATTATTGTTTTCAAGTACAGGTTTTCAACTTGTACTTGTACTGTTTGTAGAGGAAACCCATCTGAAACGTTCTAATATAACTTACATTTCATTGGTTCTGTCCAACCACCAAATAATGCAGGAATTTCTTCAGACATTTTATAGGGGTGCCCAGGCTACCTTGCAAGCGTTTACAAACACGTTGAATTAGTTACTGGGTGAGGTTAGCCATTTCTGCAGTTTAATTTCTTCTGCTCTGGCCCCATCATCTTCACTTCCCAATTGTTTCTTAGGTCCACTCCTGCTCTGCTTCCAGCTGATTGTACTACAGCTTCTCCGACACCCCCACTCCTCCCATATGTCTACCCCCTGCGTCTGCAGCCCCCCATATGGTGCCTGCATGGCCCTCATCTCCCAGAATTCTGTTGTGAAGAGAAATGCCTTAAAGGGTCTATAACCTATTTTAAGATGATTCTGCGTAGACAGTGTCATAAAACGAAATTTTTCTTCCCCCCGGTGCTGTAAGTCACCTTTTGAAGCTCCCTAATTAGGAATCCACTTTCCACATCCACTGGAGGATTCTTCACATGAGGTCCACTGACCACCCAGGAGTCTCAGGATAGAATTTAGGAAGTCCATCAACCGGAATGGAAAAAATTACATACTTATTTCACTATCTTTAAACTGAAAAACTGCATTTCCTTCCATTACAAAAGTAGGCAGCAAACCCCAGCAGGAGAGAAGCAGTAGCTCTGCTGTGCAGGAGTCCCAGGGACTCTCACTGATGTCCCAGTTGCTGCAGCTATCTCCAAATATTTTTTACATATATCATCACTTCTAAATGACGCTAATTATTAGATTTTCCACTACAGCTTATTATTTCAAGGGATAATCATGAAGCACATATATTACTATAGCACAAATTTGATTTTTTCTAGTATTTTGAGGACTATATTTCAAAATAATTGCCTTCCTTTGCAAACCTATGTATTTTATTTTAATTTAAAAGATTACAATAAAAGAGTAAATGCATTTTCTTTTCAGAGAAGAGAGTCATAGGCTTCTCAGGGTGCCAAAGGAGTCCATGGCACAAAATTTTTAAGAAACCCTCATCCTTAGAAGGTTAATTATCTGAGGGATGTTAGATACTATTCTTCATTTGTAGAACCAGAGATGTTCAAGTTACGAGCTTTGCTCCTGTATCACTGGGACACAAGCATGAGAAGACCCGGTAGTACCACACTCACAAGTTTCACTTAGATCTTGGACCCCCTTTACATACGTCATCGTCACCTGGTCCTATAGTTGGGATGTTACTGTGTTGGCTTTTGAGTTACCTTTTCTGGCATGATGTGGGTTGACTTGTGCTCCCCCAAAATATATATTGAAATCCTCACCCCTGGCACCTATGAATGGGACCTTTTTTGGAAACAGGGTCTTTGCAGATGGAATCGAGTTAAGAGGAAGTTGTACTGGAACAGCATGGGCCCTTGATCCAATATGACTGGTGTCCTCATAAGAAGGGAAGAGCCACACTGAGAGAAGAATGTCACGTGATGATAGAGCAGATACTAGAGTGATGCAGCTGCAAGCCAAGGAATGTGAAGGATTGCTGGCAGCAACTCAAAGCTCGGAAGAGTCAAGGAAAGATTTTACCCAGAGTCTGAGAGGGAGCCTTGCCCCGCAGACACTTTGATGTCAGACTTCTAGCCGCCAGAACTGTGAGATAATGAATTTCTGTTGCTTTAAACCATCAAGATATCATTACTTTGTTACTGCAGCCCTAGGGAACGAATCCAGTGTATCGGTGCCAATAAATGGAAAGAGGTGGGAAACCACTGAGGTCACAAAACTGGTTGTGTGACTTTGGGAACCTAGTTGCTAATGAGACCTGTACATTGCAGATTCCAGTCTGAGACGTACAATGATTGGTACATACCATCTGGTTGTGAGGTTGTGGGGAGTGAAATATATAGCTTCCGCCCACTTCGAAATGGCAGAGCCTAGAGATACCCAAAATAGCAGTACAAATGTTGGGCCTAAAGATGGGTTTAGCTCAGCTGAAAACAGAATGCCTCTCTCCCTTTTTGTGTTACACTCGGCTAAAGCTGCCTCCATCTCACAAATGCTTCAAGGAAAATTGCCTCCTTCCATTTTTACTTATTGTCCCTTCTTTCCCTGGGGCCCAGATATAATAAGTTCAGGGAAGGCCGGGTGGGGACCAAACTCAGTAGCAAATCTATGCTAGTTCCATGCCACTCTGCCTCCTCTTCCTTTGTATGAGTTCTCTCCTAGGGAGAGCTCTATCCCTTAGGCAGAGACATAAGCAAATCTACCTAGTAAGTGTGCTAGACTTCCATCTTGTCTGCTTCCCAGGGGTAGGCAGGGTCTCCTCTAAGTTGGAAAATACAACAGCCTTGTTTACCTGAGAAGACAAACCATATCATCATATATCACGCTACTAATTCAGACACTCATTTTAGAAGACCCTTTGAGCTTCCAGCCTCAAAGTTCTAGGGCTTTGAACTTCTTGCCTCCCTGGTTTGGACACTCAAGGAAAGGATAGTGGGGATCAAGAATCACTAGGGACAAGGACATCTCGATGCTTGAGTCGGCCAGTATGCTATAGCTGCTGCTTCCTCCCTCTTAAGTTCTATTTCCTTCGTGCTTGACTCCCTATGTTCAATATAGACCTCCCCACTGCGATCACTACTTTCTGCTCTTGCCTGGAGATGTATCCTGAAGTCTATCCCCACTCCCAATAGATTTATATATAAAGCCTTTAAAATACATGAGAGCATTCATAAGAACCACCCAATCTTTCAATAAATAGTTTGTCCTGGACTAAATGCAAAGTCAAATATTGAGCTCAATGAACTTATTATACTCATGTAACCTAATCTTCAAATGTCAGAAAAATAACCTTCAACCTTTTCCTCCATTCTGGAAAGAGAAACTGCAGCTCCTTTGGCCTCACATAAAACCTTCTTCGAAGTCTCCAGGCCTGCCCTCAAATAGAGTTTGCAGTTGTTGCTCAGAATATCTGCAATCTAGACTTTCATGTTACTAAACTACTCTGCTCCATCTGGTATTTTTGGCCACTGAAGCAGCTCTCATTATTGATTGATCGATTGAGATATAATTCGAATACCATGAAACCCATCTGCTTAAAATGTACAATTCAGTGGTGTTTAGTATATTCACAGTGTTGTGCAACTCTCACCACTATCTAATTCCACAACCTTTTCATCACCCCTAAAGAAACCCGCACCCATTAGCAGTCACTCTTCATTCTCCTCTACCCCCAGCCCTTTGCAACCACTAATCTACTTTCTGTCCCTATGATTTATGTTCTTTATGTTTTTCAACCCATTTCCAATCCCAATAATCCAATCCAGTTCTGTTACAGGTAGTTAGACAGGCATGAGCGGGCAATGCCCCTCAGTTGAATTCTTTCTTCTGAGGAAGCAAGAACTGAGGTTGCCGCAGACCTGTACGGATTCATTGCCAGTAACCAGGACAACTTCCACCAGTAACAGTTCCAACTAATTACTTCTGCAGTGAAGGCCTACTATACCAGAGACTTGTTTGAAAGGCCAACCATATTAAATCCTTCTTACTCAAAATGTAAAGAAAGAGGAGCAGGTGGCCTTACCCATCCCTAGGAGGAGCTGGGAGACAGGAGCTAAGAAACTGTGCAGCAGCAAGTGTGAAAAAACACTGGACACCTTCACTTTGTCAACTTAAGCCAACATTCTTTATTAGCAATAAGGTTTCTGATAACCATGGAGAATGTTTGTCAAGCTCAGGAACCTTTGTTTCTAACTCCTGGAGCATTGCTGTAGGCAGTTGCTAGCTTCCAATGCAAATAGAAACAAACTTAAATGTTCATTGGATGACTGGAAACTTGAGTCTCTTGATACAGTCCTCTTGGGCTCCATTTGTCTTCACAGCAACCGTTTGCTGGATTTATTGCTCAATTGACATCATTTATGCATTCCTTATGCCAGTACCATATTGAGTTGATTACTATAGCTTTGTAGTAAGTTTTGAAATCAGGAAGTGTGAGTCTTCCAACTTCGTTTTTTCCTTTCAAGATTGTTTTGGTTGTTTTGATTGTCTTGCATTGCCACATGAATTTTAGTATCAGCTTGTTAATTTCTGCAAAAAGCTGAGATTTTGATAGGCATTGCAATAAGTCTACAGATATCAGTCTAGGTAGTGCCACCATCTTAACAATATTAAGTCTTCTGATTCTTGGACATGATCTGTCTTAACACTTAATTAACTCTTCTTTAATTTCTTTAAAAAATGTTATGTTGTTTTCAGAGCATGAGTTGTATACTTCTTTTCCTAATTTTATTTCTAAATATCTTATTCTTGATGTTATTATAAATGGAATTGTTTTAATATCATTTTTAGTTTGTTCATGACTGATCTATAGAAATACAATTGATTTTTGTACCTTGATCTTGTATCCTGCAACTTTGCTAAACTTGTTTTGTTAGTTTTTAATAGGCTTTTAATGCATTTCTTAGAATTTTCTATACATAAGACAAAAATCCTCTGAAAATTGAGTTTTATTTCTTCCTTTCCGATCTGGATTCCTTTAAGTTCATTTTCCTGCCTAATTAACATGGCTAGAGGTAGTAGTGCAACACTGAATATAAGTGCCAAAGCAAATATCCTTGCCTTGTTCCTGATGTTAGGGAGAAAGCAGATAGTTTTTCAACATTAAGTTTGATATTAGCTGTAGGTTTTTCTTTTTCTTTCTTTTTTTGTATTTTTAGTAGAGACAGGGTTTCACCATGATGGCCAGGCTAGTCTTGTCTCGAACTCCTGACCTCAGGGGATCCACCCACCTTGGCCTCCCAATATGCCAGGATTACAGGCGTGAGCCACCACACCTGGCCAGCTACAAGTTTTTAATATGTGCCCTTTGTCAGGTTGAGAAAATTCCCTTCTATATTTCTAGTTTGTTGGGTGTTTTTATCATGAGGGAATGTTGGATTTTTTCAAATGCTTTTTCAGTATTGATTGAAATAATCGTGTAGTTTTGTCTTTTATTCTATAAAGGCACATTGCATTTGAGGTAGTAGGTGGGACTGAACTCTGCAGGCAGGGCTCAGACATCAGACCAAATTGAGGACTATCTAAAACAGACACAGGGCAGAAGCAGCTTTTTGTAAGCCACGCCCACCAGTGTGCCATGTCAGTTTACCATTGCCATGGCAACATCCAGCAGTGATTGCCCCTTTCCATGGCAACAACCCAACAGCCTGGAAGTTACCAAGTTTTTTCGAGAAATTTATGCATAATCTGCCCCTTAATTTGCATATAATTAAAAGTGGGTACAAATAGTACTGCCTCTGAGCTGCTGCTCTGGGTACAGTGCCTATGGGGTAGCCTTGCTCCACAAGGAGCAGTACCTCTGCTGCCACTATACACTGCTGCTTCAATATAAGTTGCTGTTTCACACCACGAGTTCACACTTAAATTCTTTCCTGAGCGAAGCCAAAACTCTCCCAATTTTGGGGCTGGCCTGCCCTGCATCACATTGATTGAACTAATCCTGCATTCCTGGGACAAATCCCACATGTCTATGGTGTAAAATCCTTTTTATACATTGTGGGATTTGGTCTATTAGTATTTTGTTGAAAATAAATGTTTGTATCTCTATTCATAAGAAATGTTGGTCTCTAGTTTTATTTTCCTGTGGTGTCTGTCTGATTTGGGTATCAGGGTAATTCTGGTCTCATAGAATGCAGTGCAAAGTGTTCCTTCCTTGTCAATGTTTTGGAAGAATTTTTGAAGGATTGATATTAGTTCTTTAAATATTTGTTAGAATTTAACATTAAAGCAATCTGAGCCTGGCCTCCCCTTTTTTGTTAGTAGCTTTTAATTAATAACTCAATATCTTTAATTATTATAGGCTTATTCAGATCTATTTTTTCCTAAGTCAATTTTAGTAGTTTGTGTATTTGTAGAAATTGTTCAATTTCACTTAAGTTTCCTAATCTGTTGGCCTGCAATTCTTCATAGTATTCCCCTATAATCCTTTTTATTTTTGTAAGGTTAGTCACAATGTCCCCTCTTTCATTCCTAATTTTAGTCTTCTAGTCTTCTCCTTGGTCAGTCTAGCTAAAGATTTGTCCATTTTGTTGATCTTTTCAAAGAACCATCTATGTCATTAATTTCTGCTCTAATCCCTGTTATTTTCTTCCTTCCATTTGCATTAGTGTTTAGTTTGCTCTTCTTTTCCCAGTGTCTTGAGGTAGAAAGCTAGGTTGTTAATTAGAGAGGTTTCTTCTTTGTTTAGTGTAGATGCTGACAGCTATAAAAATTTCCCTCTGATCACTGCTTTCCCTGCATCCTGCATTCCACAGTATTATTATGTAGTGTTTTCATTTTTATTCACCTCAAGGTATTTTCTAATTTATCTTGTGATTTCTTCTTTGACCTATTGATTATTTTGAATTATGTTGTCTAATTTCCACGTATTTGTGGATTTCTCAAATTTTGCTGTTATTAGTTTATATTGCACTTTCAAGTATTTATACTGTCTTTTAAAAATACATAATCACCTTTACCAGAGCTTTTTTTTTTTTGGGGGGTGTATGTGGCTTTGAATTCCCATCTGAGGTCACTTGTAGACTCTCTTAAAGGAAAAGGGCCAGGCATGGTGGCTCACGCCTGTAATCCCAGCACTTTGGGAGGCTGAGGTGGGCGGATCACAAGTTCAGGAGATTGAGATCATCCTGGCTAACACGGTGAAACCCCGTCTCTACTAAAAATACAAAAAATTAGCCTGGCGTGGTGGCGGGTGCCTGTAGTCCCAGCTACTCAGGAGGCTGAGGCAGGAGAATGGCGTGAACCCGGGAGGCAGAGCTTGTAGTGAGCCGAGATTGCACCACTGCACTCCAGCCTGGGGGACAGAGCGAGACTCCGTCTCAAAAAAAAAAAAAAAAAGAAAAGAAAAGAAGACAGCTACTATTCCCTTACATTAATTTTCTTTTCCTTTCTTTTCTTTTCTTTCTTTCTTTCTTCTCTCTTGCTCTCTCTTTCTTTCTCTTTCTCCTTTCCTTTCCTTTCTTTCTTCCTTTCTTCCTTTCTTTCTCTTCCTTTCTTCCTTTCTTTCTCTCTTTCTGTTTTGCTCTTAGTGCCCAGCCTGGACTATTCCTTTACCTTATGTTTCCTTTTTTCAAACAGAGTTTTGCTCTTGTTGCCCAGGCTAGAGTGCAGTGGTGCTATCTCGGCTCACTGCTACCTCCGCCTCCGAGTTCAAGCAATTCTCCTGCCTCAGCCTCCGAGTAGCTGGGATTACAGGTGCCTGCCACAACGCCCTGCTAATTTTTTGTATTTTTGGTAGAGACGAGTTTTCATCATGTTGGTCAGGCTGGTCTTGAACTCCTGACCTCAGGCGATCCACCCACCTCGGCCTTCCAAAGTGCTGGGATTACAGGAGTGAGCCACTGTGCCCAGCCATATTATTTTTCTTATAATATTTTTTAAATATGCATCAACATAAAGCTAGTAATAAACTCTTCATGCATATAACACCTATTGCTATTTTAAAACAAAAAGAAATTTACAAATTGAACACAAAAGACCACCAAACCCAACAAAATTCAAGTTGCCATTTCAAGGGATACACTGCTGTTCTGTGGAGACTACGCCTCATCCTGCAGTGAGGCCATGCTCTGACTTTCCCTACCACAGTCTCCATGACTGCATATGACATGATGATCTCATTTTCCCACCGCTGGTCTCTATCAAACTGCTATGAAACCTTCACTCACAGACATAGCCTTGACAGCCATTTGGCTTTCACTTTACCGAATGCATCACTTACATATTTATGGTATTTTCCCATTTCTTTTCTAATTAGTTGAGACATTTAATTTCTGAACACCAACACATAAATACACACATGTAAACATGGTCACCCAAATCCCACTGGTTAGCAAGGCTTCCTTCAGCTATTCATTCATTAATTAATAATAGAGTTAGATATTTTTAAGTAGACCAATGATCAAAATGAAAACACAATATTAACAAACTTTTATAGAACATCCATGGACATCCAAAAAAAATTTAGAGAATGTGGGATTGGGAATTCACTCTGAGAAACATTGCCATTGGCTATTCTTTGATGCATTAAAAACGTGTTGGTCCCTTCTATGTTTAGACATGGCTAAGCATGGGCATTCAATGGGAGTGACACGGTGGAGCGGGTAGAGGGCCACAGCAGTCAGTTCAATGTGAGAGTGCAGCTTGCGAGGTGCTCTGGAGACTAGAGGGAAGATTTAGATTCAACAAAACCCAGTGACATCAGTTATTGTGCTTTGATGAATGGCAAGGAATTCCCCATGTGTGGAACAAGAGAGGGGGAACGTAAGGCAGAGAGAGCAATATTCCTGGAAAGAGTGTGTGTGTGTACATAGTCTTATGTTATTATAGTTAGTCAAATAAGCAATAATGAGTATCTACTTTATGTTTGGCTCAGTAGGGGGCCCAATATAGTTCATGGTCCTGCCTTCAGAAGCTGAGAATCTAGTTGGAGAAACAAATCACAACTGACTACACAGTGAACATCCAAGGCAGTATATTATCACCAAAGAGTGTGGCCCAGAGTTTAGGTGCTATAGCAGTGCTGAGTGGCCCAAGTGGCTCAGGAGAGGAACAGTGAGAAAAAGTTTCATGGGAGGGACGGCTGAATATGGATCCCAGGAGGACAGACCAGAACAGAAGCAAACCCTGCAGTCATATGCCTCCAAAAGGGAGGTCAATGAAAAGGTGGGACTGAGGGTATCCCAAGACTGATAGAGTAACCTCACACATGGGAAGATCCGGTGTGGCCGTTAGAGTAATGGTGCCAAGGTTAGCCTCAGTTTTGATTATCAAGTTCAGTATATTTCACCACATCAATGAAATCAGTGACTTTCCTTCACCCTCTATTCTCTCTACCCCCATGATCAACAACTGTGTAGCAAGCAGGATAGAATAACTGATAGGTTACTTTGTCAACTGTAGCCCACAGAACACATTACATTTAACATTCTGCCCATAGCAATCAGGTTCTTGAAAAGAGTATCCATGACTGAGCTTTAGGAATGTGTAGACTCTTTATGCATTACTTTTTTTCTTTTTTTTTGAGACGGAGTCTCGTTCTGTCACCCAGGCTAGAGTGCAGTGGCGTGATCTCCGCTCACTGCAATCTCCACCTCCCAGGTTCAGGTTCAAGTGATTCTCCTGCCTCAGCCTCCCGAGTAGCTGGGATTACGGGTATGCACCACCACGCCCAGCTAATTTTTATATTTTTAGTAGAGATGAGGTTTCACCATGTTGCCCAGGCTGCTGTCGAACTCCTGGCCTTGTGTGATCTGCCCGCCTCTGCCTCCCAAAGTGCTGGGATTACAGACGTGAGCCACCACGCCCAGCCCCGTATGCATTACTTGTAGTGAGTAAGTTGGAGAAAACCTTATGGGATATGCTGGTTGAGGTCCCAGGCATTGAAGGCTTGCCAATGACAGCAAGGCAAGGACTTGACTAATGTTGATAAAGGTAACTTTCAGTTAATATTGATTAAAATTTTAATTTCCAAGCTTTAATTAAATTAATTTTTGAATAGGTTACACATTTAGAAGATATAAAACAATGTTGGGTGAAAAGCCTTCTATCTACTTGTGTCCCTAAACACTTATTTCCCCTCCCTGGAGGCAATCAATAATACTGCTATTTCTTGAGTCTCCTTCCAGAAATAGCTTATATACAGACAAGCAATCACATATAATATTCTTAAAGAAAATACTCGAGGCTGGGCGTGGTGGCTCACGCCTGTAATCCCAGCACTTAGGGAGGTCGAGGTGGATGGATCACAAGGTCAGGAGTTTGAGATCATCCTGGCTAACACGGTGAAACCCCATCTCTACTAAAAGTACAAAAATTAGCCGGGCACAGTGGCAGGCACCTGTAGTCCCAGCTACTTGGGAGGCTGAGGCAGGAGAATCGCTTGAACCCGGGAGGTGGAGGTTGCAGTGAGCCAAGATCGTGCCACTGCACTCCAGCCTTGGCAACAGAGTGAGACTCCATCAAAAAAAAAAAAAAGAAAAAAAAGAAAATACTTGATTAGCATCAGATTTTTATATTGTAGATAACATTAGGGATGCATTTTTCTTTCACTTAAGGGGGAAATAATGCATATTTATTATAGAAAATATAAAAAGAAAAAGGAAGAAAATGAAAATCACCCATTATCCTTCCATTTGGAGATAACCTCAGGTGACCTATGATTATTTGTACTTCCTTCAGCACGTTTACACCATATATGCAGTGTATTTCATTGGTGTTTGTTTTCACTTACTATACTGTTTCCAAATCATTAAGTGTGTCTTCTACACCATTTTTATAGCTGGTTTGTGTATAATATAATTTATTTAACCAAAGTGTCCTGTTTGAAACTCAAGTTGATTACAATTTTGCATCATTATAAAACTTCACTTGAAGCTGGGCACAGTGGCTTACGCCTGTAATTCCACCACTTTGGGAGGCCAAGGCAGGTGGGTCACCTGAGATCAGGAGTTCGAGACCAGCCTGGCCAACATAGCGAAACCCTGTCTCTACTTAAAAAAAAAAAAAAGCCAGGCGTGGTAGTGTGTGCCTGTAATCCCAACTACTCGGGAGACTGAGGCAGGAGAATTGCTTGAACTTGGGAGGCGGAGGTTGCAATGCACTGAGATCACGCCACTGCACTCTAGCCTGGGTGACAGAGCAAGACTTCATCTCAGGAAAACAAAACAAACAAAACAAAACAAACACTTCACTTGATATATATTTACCCTTTGTTTATTGGTTTTATTGATGATTTTGTAATTTAGGTGCAAATCTCCTAAGACTGAGAACTACGCTTGTCTTGATGACTTACATCCTCTGAGCACAGTACTTGAATAGCTGAATTTAGCTATTGAAGGCCATAGCTGCAATTAAAAAACTGCAAGTTTTGTTTCTGTTTTTGGTTTTTTTTTTTTTGAGACAGGGTCTCCCTCTGTTGCCCAGGCTGGAGTGCAGAGGCGCGATCTTGGCTCACTGCAACCTCCACCTCCTGGGTTTAAGTGATTCTCCTGCCTTACCCTCCTGAGCAGCTGGGATTACAGGTGCCCGCCACGACACCCGGCTAATTTTTCTATTTTTAGTAGAGATAGGGTTTCACCATGTTGGTCAGGCTGGTCTCAAACTCCTGACCTCAAGTGATCTGCCCACCTTGGCCTCCCAAAGTCCTCGGATTACAGGTGTGAGCCACCGCGGCTGGCAGAAAAAAAGTACAAGATTTTAGTGAAATTAACTTCATAAAGGGTTGGGCTGATGTTTAGCTGCTTTTTGGAAGATGGGACAACATTCTTTCCCATATAGCTACAAACCTGTTGAGAATATGCCAAGGGTTTGCTCATGCTCTTCTACAGAAAAAAAGAGTTGTGACTTGGGGTCTTAAATATATGAACAAAGTTGCAAAATGGGCTTCTGTTTTTAGTAAGCAGCATCCTCTATATTAGGACAAAAAGTACATTTTACTGCACTGGAAGAGACTAGTGGTAGGGCACTCACATGTGCTGAAAAACATCTGATAAAACGCTCTCTGTACAAGTAACCATAAAACAATGCCATTTAACACATTCCTAAAAGCTACTTTCTCAAAACAGTCCCCAGTTCCTCAGGGAAGGTTTATTTTAAAAGATCATGCTCACTAGACAATTGTGGTCTTGTTTATTATTATTCTAAATGAGGTAGCAGAATCCTTGTAGCTTGTTCGGTCTGTAAAAAAACTTTCTCTGTCCCTGTGAGCCTCCACAGCAAGAATAAAGAAGGGGGCACCCAGGGCAAAGGAGGGCTGACAGAGCAGGTGTTTATGGGGGTCCTACTGTGACTCAGCCAAAGGCTGCCATTCCAAGTCAGAAAGACCGTCTGGAGATCATCATTGTTGTGCTGACGAAGCCCCATGCTGGCTGCAGAGATGCCATGAGGACCCACAACTCTGAGGGCCCAGTTGTAATCACAGTATCAGGAACCGTCACACACTTGGGTGCCTGATGCCCTTCTTCCCTTTAAGGGAAACTTGCATAGTCAGGCCCAATCTATGTTTAGATTTGTGCATGGGAAAGAATTCTCCTGCAAATCTTTGACTTTGAATGCATTTACAGAGACAGAAGCAGAACAACCACAGGTTTTTTCTTCAGTGGAAACTAGACCTTTGACTATGATCCGCAGAAGAATGCTCTTAAGTTTGTCCTTTCCTGAAAGTATAAAAAGCACTTCTACCTGTTAATGTTTTTTTGATTGTCCTTTAAACACTGTTGGAGGAAGTTCCAATACCCTGGAATGATACTTTTACTGCTAATTTGACCCTTATTTGCTCCGTAATTCATCTGACCTCACAACAGACCCAACATCCCAGAAAAATTACCAGACAATTCTATCTGTGTCAGGAACAAAGTATAATCAGCAAAAGTTTATAAAGTCAACTGTATAAACTTTGAATCATATGCCACTATTCTTTTTTTAACTTTTATTTTAAAATAAGTGTAGACTCAATTATTTAAATTGTTGTAAAAGTAGTACTGAGAGTTCCTTAGTCTCTTCCCCGAGCTCCAGTGGTAATACCTTACATAACTGTAGTACACCCCAAACCAGGAAAATGGCATTGATGTTGCTACTATTGCCACTATACTTTTTGACATCTGACAGTAGAGAAACTGACAACTCAAACTCCTAAAATCTAAGAAAAGCAATGAGTCCATCTCCTGCTAAGATCTACTACTCTCAGGTTCAAGTTCTCTGCACGCCACACTGCTCAGGCAATTTTGGCTTTGTAACACTCATGCCCTTTTTGAGCAGAAAAATGCTGTGTCCTCTAAGATTTGTTAATCCTAGTCTTGAATACACAGAGTAACCTCCTTTGTCCCTTGCTCCCTGTCCCAGACAATTTTCCTTTGTCCTACTGGAAAGGGAAGGTGGTAGTTTTGGGAGTCTCTACTAGTGCTGTACTTTAATGTACTTTTTAAGAAATTTTTATTTTGAAATAATTATAGATTCATAGGAAATTGCACAAATATTACAGGGAAGTTCTAGGTATGCTTCACTTCGTTTCTCCAAATAGTTACATCTTTAATGCTCATTTTTCCAGATTACTACATTTAGAAAAGATAATCAATTCCTGTGTTGTTTCCTTTTGTTTTGAACTAGAAAACAACAAACCTTTTCTTTAACCATTCCTTTTGGCCAGTGAAAGAAGGTGTCTTACAACTGAGATTCTCTAATTCAAAGGATTGAGGCTAATTGTTAACCAGTTAATTGGTAAATATAGAAACCATTAAAAACGATACATAGACCTTACATAGTTCCTCTAACTTGCCTCATATAAATGTGTTCATTCTCCAATCTTCTGACTTGGGTTGTAGAAGAACATGTTGTACTTCAACGGGAAACTTTGCATCCTCTATAGCACAACCTTCTGCCTTATCAGGCTGAATCTATGGGAGCTCTTGTAGAAATCTCTACATTGTAGGTAACTGATAGACACACAATTTATGTCTTGTCTGCTGGAAACTGGTTTCCCACTCTCGTGGGAAAGCCTACCTGTGTCCATTTGCACATTTAATTCAACATTTCTGCTTATAAATGTGTTTCTTTTTTGACTTTTCCTTTGAAAGTTAGAACACTTACCTGGTTCCTTCATTTAATAAGTTTAATAAAATCTTTAATATGCGTTCTTTTTTATATTTGAATAAGAGTCATGATTTTACCTTTTCTTGAAAATTATCTAACAGGGTCAACGTAATTTCTCTGAATATTTATCCACTGGTTAGAGTTTCTTCTTTCTTTAGAATATTATACTGGTAATCCATCACAGACAGCAAAGATTTCCAGTTTTACTCTTATGAAGTGAAGGTAGAGCTTAAAGATAGGTGCCAGACAATGAGAGCTGAGTACTTCTAGATTTGTCTGACTTCTTGTCCCCCCACCCCCAGTCCTTTATTGAGGTCTCACCCACTCCTAATTCAGTAGCAGTGTTATTTAGTGACCTACCTCATGTAGTAACCCCAAAGCACTCATTCATCTTTCAGTTTCACAGACATAATAACTTTTCCTCTTTTAGTACTTATATTTCATTAATTTACAACATCTAATTAAACTACATATCAGTGTAGCCAGCATAAATAGATTTGAGAACGAATATACGTGACAAGATAAACATGCAGCTCAACTGGCTGAAGCAGCACCTACACCTGGCTGACTAGCTTGCTATTCGCGGGAGCTGATGGCACTGTGGTCAAGTCTGTGTGCTCCCTGTTGGTTAATTGGTTAATCGTGTAAGGGCGCTGCCGGCAGGCCAGTGAAGAGAGGGTGTGGCAGAGGCTAGCTGCCTGTTTGCACATTTCTTTCTCTTCCTGGGCACACAGCTGGACCTCATATCCCAATCTCATTTGCAGTTAGTGTGGTCATGAGACTGAAGTCCGGTCAATGGAATTTAAGTGAGAGTGACAAATAATTCCTCCAGGTCTGCCACTGCCACTCTCCAGCTTTCTTTCCCCTTCATCTGGCTTGATGGAGACATTCACCTTAAAGTCAGTGATAAAGATGGTGCAGCCAGAAGACATAAGGAGCCTGGGTCTCTAAATCACTGCTTGCAGGGCCTGCTGACAATGAATATCCAACTTTTGGAGAGATTGGAGAGACTATCCTTTCTCCACTGTATCCTCTTGATGTCTTTGTCAAAAATTAGTTGATTAAGTATATTTTGACTTATTTCTGGGCTCTCTATTCTGTTCCATTAGTCTACACGTCTGTTTTTATACCAATCCCATACTGTTTTGATTACTGTAGCTTTGGAATATAATTTAAAATCAGGAAGTGTGATGCCTACAGCTTTGTTCTTTTTGCTCAAGATTCTTTGGGCCATTTGTGGTCTTTTATGTTTCCATACAAGTTTTAGGATTTGTTTTTTCTATTTCTGCAAAGAATGCCATTGGGATTTTGATAGGGATTGTGTTGAATCTGCATATTGCTTTGGGAAGTATGGATATTTTAACAATATTAATTCTTCAGATTCATGAGCACAGGAAGCTTTCCACTTATTTGTGTCTTCTTCAATTTATTTTCTCAAGTTAGGTTGGCATTCGTGAATAAAAATGCTACCGATTACTGTATATTGATTTTGTATCCTGCAACATTATTGAATTCATTTATTAGTTCTAACAGTGTTTTGTGGAATCTTTGGATTTTTTACATATGGGATCATGTCATCTTCAAATAGAGATAATTTTACTTCTTTCTTTCCTATTTGGATGCCTGTCCCTTTATTCATAAGTCAATGAGTAATGAATAAAAGAATAATGAATAAAGAACAATTTGTCCTGCCTTAGTCAGTTTGAGCTGATAGAACAAAGTACCATACACCTGATGGCTTACAAAAACGGAAATCTACTTCTCACAGTTCTGGAGGTTGCAAGTCCAAGGTCAGGGTGCCAGTATGCTCAGGTTCTGGTGAGGTCCCAGTTCGAAATTGCAGACTGCCACCTTCTCATAGTGTTCTCAGATGGCAGAAGGAGAAAGGGAGATCACTCTGGCCTCTCCTTATAAGGGCACTAATCCTATCACGAGGGCTCTACACTCATGACTTAACTACTTGCCAAAGGCCCCACCTTCAAATACCATAATATTGGAGATTATATTTCAACATATGAATTTTGGGGGACACAAACATTCAATTCATAACATGTCCCATATACCAGGCCCTTAATTTTATACAGCCAATTAATTGATTCATTTCAGTAAATGGAGGCAGTTACTGTGTTAGGCCCTTCTCACATTGCAATAAAGAAATACCTGAGACTGGGTAATTTATAAAGAAAAAAGGTTTAAGAGCTCAGGTTTTACAGGCTGTACAGAAAGCATGGCAAAGAAAGCATGAAACAAAGCTGGCATATGCTTGGCTTCTAGGGAGGACTCACGAAACTTCCAATCATGGCAGAAAATGAAGGGGTAGCGGGTGTCTCACATGGCAGAGCAAGAGCAAGAGAGAGAGAATAGGAGGGAGGTACTACACACTTTTAAATGACCAGATCTCATGAGAAGTCACTCACTATCATGAAGACAGCACCAAACCATGAGGAATCTGCCCCCATGATACAAACACCTCCCACCAGGCCCTGTCTCCAGCATTGGGAATTATAATTCAAACATGAGATTTGGGTGGGGACAAACATCCAAACTATATTATTCTGCCCCTGGTCCCTCTCAAATCTTATGTTCTTTTCACATGGCAAAATACAATCATGCCTTCCCAATAGTTCCCCAAATTCTTAACTCTTTCCAGCATTAACTCAAAAGTTCAAAGTCTCATCTGAGACAAGGCAAGTCTCTTTCATCTATGAGCCTGTAAAATCAAAACAAGTTATTTACTTCCAAGATACTACGGTGGTACAGGCAGTGGGTAAACATTACCATTACAAAAGACAGAAGTTGGTCAAAAAAGGGGACTAGAAGCCCCATAAAAGTCTGAAACCCAGCAGGTCATTCATTACATTTTAAAGCTCCAAAAAGAGAGAAGAATCAAATAGACACAATAAAAAATGATAAAGGAGATATCACCATCGATCCCACAGAAATACAAACTACCATCAGAGAATACTATAAACGCCTCTATGCAAATAAACTAGAAAATCTAAGAGAAATGGATAAATTCCTGGACACATACACCCTCCCAAGACTAAACCAGGAAGAAGTTGAATCCCTGAATAGACAAATAACAGGCTCTAAAATTGAGGCAATAATTAATAGCCTACCAAGCAAAAAAAGTCCAGGACCAGACGGATTCACAGCCAAATTCTACCAGAGGTACAAAGAGGAGCTGGTACCAGTCCTTCTGAAACTATTCCAATCAATAGAAAAAGAGGGAATCCTCCCTAACTCATTTTATGAGGCCAGCATCATCCTGATACCAAAGCCTGACAGAGACACAACAAAAAAAGAGAGAATTTTAGGCCAATATCCTTGATGAACATCGATGCAAAAATCCTCAATAAAATACTGGCAAACAGAATCCAGCAGCACATCAAAAAGCTTATCCACCATGATCAAGTGGGCTTAATCCCCGGGATGCAAGGCTGGTTCAACATATGCAAATCAATAAATATAATCCAGCATATAAACAGAACCAAAGACAAAAACCACATGATTATCTCAATAGATGCAGAAAAGGCCTTTGACAAAATTCAACATCCCTTCATGCTAAAAACTCTCAATAAATTAGGTATTGATGGGACGTATCTCAAAATAATAAGAGCTATTTATGACAAACCCACAGCCAATATCATACTGAACAGGCAAAAATTGGAAGCATTTCCTTCGAAAACTGGCACAAGACAGGGATGCCCTCTCTCACCACTCCTATTCAATATAGTGTTGGAAGTTCTGGCCAGAGCAATCAGGCAGGAGAAAGAAATAAAGGGTATTAAATTAGGAAGAGAGGAAGTCAAATTGTCCCTGTTTGCAGATGACATGATTGTATATTTAGAAAACCCCATTGTCTCAGCCCAAAATCTCCTTAAGCTAATAAGCAACTTCAGTAAAGTCTCAGGATACAAAATCAATGTGAAAAAATCACAGGCGTTCTTATACACCAATAACAGACAAACAGAGAGCCAAATCATGAGTGAACTCCCATTCACAATTGCTTCAAAGAGAATAAAATATCTAGGAATCCAACTTACAAGGGATGTGAAGGACCTCTTCAAGGAGAACTACAAACCACTGCTCAACGAAATAAAAGAGGACACAAACAAATGGAAGACCATTCCATGCTCATGGATAGGAAGAATCAATATCATGAAAATGGCCATACTGCCCAAGGTAATTTATAGATTCAATGCCATCCCCATTAAGCTACCAATGACTTTCTTTACAGAATTGGAAAAAACTACTTTAAAGTTCATATGGAACCAAAAAAGGGCCTGCATTGCCAAGACAATCCTAAGCCAAAAGAACAAAGCTGGAGACATCATGCTACTTGACTTCAAACTATACTACAAGGCTACAGTAACCAAAACAGCATGGTACTGGTACCAAAACAGATAGAGACCAATGGAACAGAACAGAGCCCTCAGAAATAATACCACACATCTACAACTATCTGATCTTTGACAAATCTGACAAAAACAAGAAATGGGGAAAGGATTCCCTATTTAATAAATGGTGCTGGGAAAACTGGCTAGCCATATGGAGAAAGCTGAAACTGGATCCCTTCCTTACACCTTATACAAAAATTAATTCAAGATGGATTAAAGACTTAAATGTTAGACCTAAAACCATAAAAACCCTAGAAGAAAACCTAGGCAATACCATTCAGGACATAGGCATGGGCAAAGACTTCATGTCTAAAACACCAAAAGCAATGGCAACAAAAGCCAAAATTGACAAATGGGATCTAATTAAACTCAAGAGCTTCTGCACAGCAAAAGAAACTACCATCAGAGTGAACAGGCAACCTATGGAATGGGAGAAAATTTTTGCAATCTACTCATCTGACAAAGGGCTAATATCCAGAATCTACAAAGAACTCAAACAAATTTACGAGAAAAAAAACAAACAACCCCATCACAAAGTGGGTGAAGGATATGAACAGACACTTCTCAAAAGAAGACATTTATGCAGCCAACAGACACATGAAAAAATGCTCATCATCACTGGCCATCAGAGAAATGCAAATCAAAACCACAATGAGATACCATCTCACACCAGTTAGAATGGCAATCATTAAAAAGTCAGGAAACAACAGGTGCTGGAGAGGATGTGGAGAAATAGGAACACTTTTACACTGTTGGTGGGACAGTAAATGAGTTCAGCCATTGTGGAAGACAGTGTGGCGATTCCTCAAGGATCTAGAACTAGAAATACCACTTGACTCAGCCATCCCATTACTGGGTAGATACCCAAAGGATTATAAATCATTCTGCTATAAAGACACATGCACACGTATGTTTACTGCAGCACTATTCACAATAGCAAAGACTTGGAACCAACCCAAATGTCCATCAATGATAGACTGGATTAAGAAAATGTGGCACATATACACCATGGAATACTATGCAGCCATTAAAAAGGATGAGTTCATGTCCTTTGTAGGGACGTGGATAAAGCTGGAAACCATCATTCTCAGCAAACCATCGCAAGGACAAAAAACCAAACACTGCATGTTCTCACTCATAGGTGGGAATTGAACAATGAGAACACTTGGACACAGGAAGGGGAACATCACACACTGGGGCCTGTCAATGGGGTGGGGGGAGGGGGAGGGATAGCATTAGGAGAATTAGGAGATATACCTAATGTAAATGACGAGTTAATGGGTGCAGCACACCAACATGGCACATGTATACATATGTAACAAACCTGCACGTTGTGCACATGTACCCTAAAATCTAAATTAAAAAAAAAACCTCCAAAATAATCTCTTTCACTCCGTGTCCCACATCCAGGTCACACTGGTGCAAGGGGTGGGCTCTCAAGACCTTGGGCAGCTCCACCCCTGTGGTTTTGCAGGGCGCAGCCCCCAAGGCTGCTCTCACTGGCTTGAGTTGAATGCCTGTGGCTTTTCCAGGTGCAGGGTGCAAGCTGCTGGTGGATCTACCATCTACCACTGTCCTCAGGTCTTGAGGACAGTGGCCCTCTTCCCACAGCTCCACTAGGCAGTTCACCTGTGGGGACTCTGTGTGGGGCCTCCAACCCCACATTCCCCCTGACCCCAACTGCCCTAGTAGAGGTTCTCTGTGAGGGCTCTGCCCCTGCAGCAGGCTTCTGCCTGGACACCCAGGCTTTTCCATATATCCTCTGAAATCTAGGAGGAAGCTACCAAGAATCCATCACTCTTGGAGCACTCTGTGCACTTGGAGGCTTAATGCCACGTGGAAATTGCCAAGGCTCATGACTTGCATTCTCCAAAGTGGCACCTGGAGATGTACCTGTGCCCCTCTGAGCCATGGCTGGAGCTGGAGCAGCTGGGATGCCAAGAGCAGTGTCCCAAGGCTGCACATGGCAGTGGGGCCCTGGTCCTGGCCCATGAAACCATTCTTCCCTCCTCAGCCTCTGGGCCTGTAATGGGAGGGGCTGCTGGGAAGACCTCTGAAATGCATTCAACGCCTTTTCTGCATCATCTTGGATATTAGCATTTGACTCCCATTTAGTTATGCAACTATCTCTAGCAAGTGGTTGCTTCACAGCATGCTTGAATTCCTCTCCTGAAAAGCTTTTTCTTTTTTGCTACATGGCTGGGGCTATAAATATTCCAACCATTTATGCTTTGCTTCCCTGTTAAAAACACAATTCCAACTTTAAGTCATTTCTTTGTTCCCTCATCTGAGCATAGGTTGTTAGAAGCATTCAGGCCACATCCTTATAAATTTCTTCTGTCAGATATCCTAAAACATCACTCTTTAGCTCAAACTTCCATAGATCCCTAGGGCGTGAACAGAATGCATGAACTAAACTCTTTGCTAAGGCATAGCATGAGTGATCTCTGCTCCAGTTCCCAATCAGTTCCTCATTTCTATCTGAGACTTCAGCATCCTGGACTTCACTGTCCATAACACTTCCAGCTTTTTGGTCACAACCATTAAATTAGTCTCTAAGAAGTTCCAAACTTTCCCTCATCTTCCTATCTTCTGAGTCCTCCAAACTCTTCCAACCTCTGCCTGTTATCCGGTTCTGAAGCTACTTCCACATTTTCAGGTATCTTTATAGAAATGCCCCACTCCTCAATATTGATTTTCTCTGTTAGGCCATTCTTGCATTGCTATAAAGATATACTTGAGACTGGGTAATTTATAAAGAAAAGAGTTTTAATTGGCTGATGGTTCTTCAGACTGCAGAAAACATGGCACTGACATCTGCTTGTCTTGTGGGGAGACCTCATGAAGCTTCCAATCATGGTGGAAGGTGAAGGAAGGGCAGGCATCTCACATGGCAGAGCAGGAGCGAGAGAGAGAGAAAGTGTGTTTGTGTGTGTGATGGTTGCGGGGGGGTACCACACACTTTTAAATGAACAGATCTCATGAGAACTCACTCATTTTTGCAAAGACAGCACCAAGCCATGAGGGATTTGTTCCCATGTTCCAAACACCTCCCACCAGGCCCCACCTCCAGCCTTGGGAATTATCATTCAACATGAGATTTGAGTGGGGAAAATATCCAAACTATATCAGTTACTTTTTGCTGATCTTATTTAAGTAAATTTATTCTTTCACAGCATGGCTCTGTGGAATTTCTTTTTCACATGATTAGGAATTTACTCCTTGTCCTGTTCTTTCAGGAAATTCATTTGGGATCCTAAAGGCTGGGGGCTGCAGCCTTGCCAGGGATTAGCGCTGAGTATTCATCAGAAGTTGGAAAAGCCCTCCACAGAGGGAAGAAGCCTACCACTTCTGTAACCTTTTAAAACCATCCTTTCAGTTAAGGAGGACCCAAAAAGACAAACAATGACTTTTAGGTAATGACTTTTTGGGAATTTTGTTTAAACCTTTGCTACAGTTAAAAATCAATAATTTCTCTTTCCATGATTGCTTAATGACTTAAGAATCTGGCTCATTCATCAACTGGGAACAAGGACAAGTGTAAAGCTGAGTGAAATGACCAGGCTTTGAGGGTGGAGGCAAATTCCTGCCAGCTTGAGTGAGGAGGTGAGATCAGGGGCTCCTTCCTGTGAAGAGCTCTCCATGAGTGAGGCCTAAGGGGGCTCTGTTTGCCCCAAAGAGATCTTGGGCACTATGAAAGTCTTCAATAACCTCAAGGAGTCGTAAGAGAAGGACAGAATCCTTTCTCCCCCAAACAATTGAGCTCTGAAACACGTATAGCCCATTCCTGGGGGTGGAATGGCTGCTGTGTACCCCCTTATCATGCAGTTCTTGCTCAGCCCCTCTCACTAACAGTCTAGGCTTTGGAACACACTGTACAAAGATGCCTCTGCTTTTCTGTTTGAGATTTTATTTATGGCTGTCTGAGTCCATTTTGTGTTGCTGTAACAGAATATCTGAGATTGGGTAATTTAAAAAGAAAAGGAGTTTAGCTTACAATGCTGGTGGCTGGGAAGTTCAAGAGCATGGCCCTAGCATCTGGTTAGCTTCTGATGAGGGCTGTGTGCTGTGTCAAGACATGGTGAAGAAGTGGAAAAGCAAGCGTGTGTGAAGAGGCACTAAACAGGAGGAGGAACCTCACTTTATAACAACCCATTCTCACAGGAACTAATCCCTTCTCTCCAGAGTGAGCACTCACTCACTCCCTTGAGATGGCCTTATTCTATTCATAACAGATCCACTCTGATGTTCCAAATACCTCCCATTAGGCCCCACCTCCCAATAGTGCTGCAGTGGCAATTAGCTTTTATGTGAGTTTTGTTGGGGACCAAACACATCCAAACCATAGCAATGCCCTAATCACATTGTGAAAGGCACTGGGTTAAACTTAAAGGCCCATTCTATATGAATCTACCAAAGCCATTAGGATCAGACTAGATCTTAATGTTAGTAGATCTAATACTAGTTGAGAGTTGAAAGAGGGGAGGGAGGCTAATTATATCAGAAAGCTACTCTAGGTAAGTGTATTAGTCCATTTTCACACAGTTCCACATGCCTGGGGAGGCCTCAGAATCACGGCAGGAGGCCAAAGGCACATCTTACATGGCAGTGGCAAGAGAAAAACGAGAGAAGATACAAAAGCCAGAACCCCTGATAAAACCATCAGATCTTGTGAAACTTATTCACTACCAGGAGAACAGTATGGGGGATCCACCCCCATGATTCAAATTACTCCCACCGGACCCCTCCCACAATATGTGGGAATTATGGGAGTACAATTCAAGATGAGATTTGGATGGGGTCACAGAGCAAAACCATATCAATGAGCTTCAAGCATAGTTCTGAGCCTCTTGGCTGTCACGACAAGAAGAGACATTCTACTAAAAAAAAAAAAAAAGCTACCAACCCATCAAAAGGTGCTCAGTTCCATAGCCCTAAACTCCAAAAAGTTTGTAGGGAATTTGAATCAGGACTTATGACAACATAATAGTGTCTTGAATAGATGCTTTTAGAACATAGAGAGATAATCTTTAGATGATCATTATTACATTCATATTTTACAAAACCTTTTGGTATAAAATATTGTAAATCTCTTCTCTGTTACATCATTTCTATTTGAGTAAGAAAATCTTAGTATATAACCTTTTAACTTAATTTTATTTTTTGAGACAGGGTCTCGCTCTGTGGCCCAGGCTGGAGTGCAGTGGCACGATCTCGGCTCACTGCAGACTCCGCCTCCCAGGTTCAAGCGATTCTCCTGCCTCAGCCTCCCTAGCAGCTGGGACTACTAGCGCCTGCCGCCATGCCCAGATGATTTTTGTATTTATAGTAGAGGGAGGGTTTCACCATGTTGGCCAGGGTGGTTTGTAACTTCTGACCTTAGGTGATCCACCTGCCTTGGCCTCCCGTAGTGTTGGGATTACAGGCGTGAGCCACTGCGCCCGGCCTTTTTATATAACTTTAGGTGCAGCTGGACCGTGCGTGTGCGCGTGCGCGCGCGCGTGTGTGTGCGTTTCCCACTCTGTGCCTCCCACATACCCTTGAAGCAGAGGGCTCCTTCGCTTCACTTCCTCTACTTCACCACGTTGAAGCAGAGGCCCCTACTTCACTTCCTCAGGGGTTGTGTGCAGCACAATGGAAAGCAGCTGCGTCTGCAACTCCTTCTGGCTGTTATGCTCCGAGAACCTAAGCCTTGGATTAATACGGCAGAGAAAAATGCCCACTGCTCAGGGACTATCCCATGTTCTCCAAACTTCCCCATTTCCTGGTAATTAGGTGGGGGTCATGTGACTTGTTTTGGCTAATGGGCTGTGGGTAGAAGTAAACATATGAATATATCAATATAATTGCGTGTATGTGTTGATGTAAAATGCAATGTCCTGCACATACACTCTGCAACTTTATTTTAAGGAAATACTTAATCTTGGAGACATTTCTATATTATTATACATAAGTTTATCTTTTTATTTTAAACTATCATATCACAATAAGAATATAGCATAATTTCAACGACTCCCTTCTTGTTGGACATTTAGATGCTTTCCATTATTTTGCAATGATAAAAACACTTCTGTGTGTTTTCTAGGAAACCTAGAAATGAAATTGTTTGGCAGAAAGATATCTATTTTTACAAATTAAAAAAAAAATCATTCTTTTAAACATATTTCATTTAATTCAATTTGTTGGAATTTTTACCTAGGATTTTTACAGTTATATTGATCAGTGAGAATGTGCTAAGTTTTTTTTTTTTTTTTTTTGAGGCAGAGGTTGCTCTGTTGCGCAGGATGGAGTGCAGTGGCATGATCTTGGCTCACTGCAACCTCCATCTCTCGGGTTCAAGTGATTCTCCTGCCTCAGCCTCCCAAGTAGCTGGGATTACAGGTGCCTGCACAAAGCCCCACTAATTTTTTGTATTTTTAGTGGAGACGGGGTTTCACCATGTTGGTCAGGCTAGTCTCGAACTCCTGACCTCATGATCCACCTACCTCGGCCTCCCAAAGTGCTGGGATTACAGGCGCGAGCCACTGCGCCCGGCCCTAATTCTTTTAATGTTAAACTCTTTCTCGCTTTCCTCTCTCTTCTTCACTCCTCAAGAAGGGGGAACACTGACATAATTGGATGAGATTCCAGGATGTTGATGGTGCCAAGTTTATGAGCTACAAACCCTTGTGTGGCTCTCCCTTTGGTACTTTGCTCTTTCTCCAGGGAGAAAGGAGGACAAACAAACCGGAGCTGATCTCTTATTATGGACAGAACCTCTCATCTCTCTTCCTCCCTCATAAGCAGTGTTGCTCATTCACCCTCCCAGTCTTGGCAAGGAGCTGGTGGAAAGATCTGAGTTTAGAATGGAGAAAGGCTCCAGCCTAGTGCCCAAGTCCTGTGCCCACATAGCCAGGTCACCCCGTACTAGAGTTAGAGGCACTTAAAGTAAGGAAATTCCTTATCTCCTTCTGCTATTGTCTATCGTGCTGCTCATCTTCAGGAACTGCAGAAAGATGATGACCACGCCAAGGCAAGACTGAGTCCATTCCTGAATATCATTCTCGTAAGATCAAAATCTCATTCTAAGAGTATTGTCTTTGCTAGGTTTTAGTATCAGTAACTATTTGAAGAGTGATTTGAAATTTCCAAATATTTGAGAGTTTTTGTTCATATAAAATATTGTTGTTCAGTTCTTCTTAATTTGCTGTTGGGATATGTTAGTACCCTAAAAGGCATCCAGCTCATTTTAAAATAATGCCACATTACAAAGGAATTGGTTAACAAGAAGTATGGGGGGGAAGGGTAATTTTTTTTTTTTTTTTTTTTTGAGACGGAGTGTCACTCTGTCGCCCAGGCTGGAGTGCAATGGCACAATCTCGGCTCACTGCAACCTCTGCCTCCCAGGTTCAAGTGATTCTCCCACCTCAGCCTTCCAAGTGGCTGAGATTACAGGCACCCGCCATCATGCCCAGCTAATTTTTGTATTTTTGTAGAGACAGGATTTCACCATGTTGGCCAGGCTGTTCTTGAACTCCTGACCTCAGGTGATCTGCCCACCTTGGCCTCCCAAAATGTTGGGGTTACAGGCGTGAGCCACTGTGCCTGGCTGGGGAGGGTAATTTAAAAACAGACCTGCTTTATGCCGTTTAAAATGGAAATATGTCCTGTTAAAACCCCATTTAAATCCAGGGAGGTTTCTCTGTGCCGTTAGTATCAAGCACTAAATGAACACTGTATGACTGAGATGACAGAAATTTCCTTTTGGAGAAAATTGAAACCAACAGTTGATCAACACAGCATGTAATTAACAGGGCAGGGTGTGGAGTCAGGCTGCCTGGGTTCAAATTCCGGAACCACCACTGAGTGGCCTTGGAGAAATAGCTTAATATTCTGTCTCAGTTTACTTATCTAGAAAATGGAGATAATTATGATGTCTCCCTCAAAGAGCTTTTCTAAGTATTAAATGATGTAACATATTTAAAGAGGTTAGAACATGGTCTGACATTCAATACATTCTAGCTATGATTAAGTGTTAATTCAGTCTGGTAAAAGTGAACGTAGTCTTTGCCAAGGGTAGTAAAAAAGTTCTGATCCCCATCAAAGATGTTAGATTGAGAGCCATGAGTCTACATTCATTGTCCCAAATAATGAACTCAAATGCTGTCCCAAATGCTGAACTCAAGAACATCACAGCATAGAGAAACCTCTGTTTGATCTCTACCTCCCCTGATGGCCCCTGTCCCCACCCACCTCTCCCAAGGCTGCCCCTGATGGCCAAAACTCCCTTCACCACAAGAGCTAACAAAGGTTCAGCAGGAACTGCCTCACTCTCTCAGTTTCTCCTTCCTCTTCAGAGGGAGTGCCTCTGTTTTAATTCCAGCTCAGGTTCTTTCTCACACATATATACAAGGAGTTAACATTCTCCATTTCCTCTGGTTCCAGTTTTTGCAGTGGGCTTAGGAAAATTGCTTTTCCTCCCTTCATTCCTTTATCACCCTCCCTCCCCCACCAAACATTCTGATCATGGCCATAAGCCCAAGCAGTGGCAGTGATAGACTTGTATAAAGAAAAGGAAAACCCATTGAACCTGAAAAGTAAACAGTACAAAGGTCAAATAACAACGAAAGGCTTGTCAAAGGCTTGTACATGGTTGCCAAGAGTGTGGTATTGGCAAGCGATGCTTTGAGACTGTACAGGTAGAGAGAAGTTATTAGGGCCGCAGCATCCATGGGAAGGCTTTGGGGAGAGAGAGAAGAGCTAGAGCTGATCCTGAAGGGGCGGTGATTCCCAAACTGTGGCGATCTGGGTGGCCTGAGTAAAGTCATCTGTGCTCAGAGGCAGGGACCAGGTGGGTCTCTCTGGGATGGGGGTTTGTGTTGGAGGCAATGAGCAAAAAGTCTGAAAGTATAATTTGAGCCCTTAATGGTAAAGTCCAGAAGTTTGACATCAAGGATGGCAGTGATTTGATCAATGTCGATTACTGAGGTTTAAGGAAAGATGCAAATTATCTGTAAAAATGTAAATTCAAAACAAATTTGTCAAAAGTTCAGTATAATAGTGTATCACCACTGTGCTAAAGGTTTTCTTATTTCAAATAACTCAATAAAAATGAGGCAAACCATTCTGTAACTAGCTAAACTCAAGTCCATATCAACTATTTAATGCTTCAAAATGACCTTAAACTTCTACTCACTTATCATTCTACAATTTAAGTAAGTAATGTTTCACATTTTCAACAGAACATATGCTTATAGACACATAAACATGAAAGACAGGGACAGATCATCTTGGTGACTTGCACGTATGTGGCAAGTGTCCTAGGGAAAGGAGCAGGCATGGGGTGAAGGTGGGAACAGGAGTGCCTGGCATGACCATGTGAGGCAGGGCATTTGGCTGTGTGTTACTGTGTGCTCTGTCTCACCCCTGTAACCCAAGAATATTAGTGTGGCAGGGTGTGGACAGCAAGGATTAATGGGTCATTGGCAAACATGGGCGAGGCTGGTGTTTTACTCCCTTCTGAACAGTCTTCAGTACTATCAAGCTTTTGCTTGTTTTTTGGTCGTGTGGATGGCAGGTTTCATTTGCAGGGCCAAACATATATAAACTAATAACTGCCAGGAATGATTTGTGATATGGAATGAAATCTTTCAGTACTTTTTAAATGATAGAGGCATTAAAAGAATGCAGGAGAAATAAATTCCTGTGGATGAAGCAGACTTATTTTGGGGACAGAATTACTCAGTTGCAACATTAACTATGTTTTATTAGTTCTTAGAAAAACCTGCAAATGATCTGGTCAGTTCTTCAATTTTAAAATCTAAAATCGTTTACTATCCCAATACCCTAAAAACAATACTTACTGTGGGGTCTTTTATTAAGATTTTAAAGATACTTTTCGTAAGCACAATTTTATTTCCTAGTGACTGGAAAAATAGGAATATATTTAGAGCCTTTTGCTTAATTGATAAGGTAACACTGAAACAAAGGTTAAAAACAAAGCTGAATGGAGAAAATAATGCCTATAGAAATATTCATGTCAAACAGGTAAGAATATCCTTGGCAACTGCAGCCCCTGCCTCCACAATTGCAAAATTGCGGCTCCCTGTCCCTTCTGTCTGTCTCAGCTCCGCCCACGTCCAGTGGCTGAGCTACAACGAACTGCCCCGCCTCTTTTAAAGCTTCTTTCTCTGAACTGTGCAAGGAAGAGAGCATCGCCTGACAGTGCTGAGGTGAAAATTAAAACTACACAGGAGTCAGTGCTCTGCTGAAAAGTATGAAAAGAAGTTCGTTTGTAGCGTTTCCCGCAGTCTCCTCGCCTCTCCTCGGCCTCTGGCGCCTTCCTCCCCCATCTGCTTGCACCCTATATTTCTACCCCAGCTCATCAGTGTATTTGTTTGTTCATTCATTCATTCATTCATATTCTCCGCTGTTGTTAATTTTCCCATTGACAGTAGGCGCAAGGGGCAACGCCACTCGCCCTGTCCCTCTAGCGTGGCCTCTGCTTGGGCCTCTGGCGCCTTTCTCCCCCATCTGCTCGCACCCTATATTTCTACCTCAGCTCATCAGTGTATTTGTTTGTTCATTCATTCATTCATTCATATTCTCCTCTGTTGTTAATTTTCCCATTGACAGTAGGCGCAAGGGGCAACGCCACTCGCCCTGTCCCTCTAGCGCGGCCTCTGCTTGGGGGTCTGGGGTGGAGGTCGTCCCGGCCCAGGTGGTTCCGGACCCCGGCTTTCCGCACCTGGCTCGGTGACGGCCTCGGCGCCCCGCCCCCTTGGCCACGGTCCGCAGCCATCGCCCCTGTGAGGGCCCGCTCTGTGGGCGGGGCCGGCTCCAGGAGCCGCGCTGTGATTGGCCGTGTCCAGGCAACCGCGGAGACGCCGTCGTCTACAGACCGCGCTCAGAACCAGAGGCGTGGGTCACAGAGACCTAGAACAGCTGGAATCCTTCGCCGCCGGCGCGCAGCATTCGCCCGCCGGAATCGCTGCCTTATCCACCAGCGGGATGCTTACCTCGCCCGCCCTCTCGGGTCAGGCGGGCCCAGGAGGATGGGAGGGTGGCTGCTGAGCGGGAGCCGCCACGTCTTCCACCCGACATATTGCCTAGTAAGTGTGGGAGCGATCCCTGCCGCGCCAGAGCCGCCGAGGTGCCGAGCCTTCCAACAAGCGGCCTAGGGAGGTCTTGGAAAAATGCCATTTCCGAGCTGGACTACACGCCCACTTTACAGATGCGGAAACGGTACCAGGAAAGCTCGGTGACTTGCCCTGGCCCACGTAATCGTCCGCTACCCAGGGCAAGCCGAGGGTCAAGGTACCGACCCCTCCTACTCTAGAGCTCTTTCCATCACACCTCACCCGAGCCCACGCCCAGCCGCTCTGGTGGAAAAGCGGCTTTCCTAGTTTCTGTCTATGCCATAGGCCAGCAGTTCAAGGTGATGAATTCCATCTGGGCTTTGGAGGGAACATAGGAACCAGAAGAAACACATTTCCTGTACATCATGATAAATATGTACAGTCTAAAAGCCAAAGCAACACTTACATGGTTTCACAATCATATCACTTTCTTTCACCCTCCTTATATGGAAATAAGACTTAATAAGTAGATTTAGTTTCCATTTGGTAGAGCTTTTCCTTTCATTTTCTTGGAAGCTCTGTTTCTTCTCAGACCTTCCTCCTAAAGCACTCCAATTATTCTCAGATTTTGTCTTCTTGACTATTTTCTCAACCGTGGGACAGTCCGTTTCAATATCCTTGTCTCTGTCCACATTATTTGAGCCAATGATCACAGCCAAGCCTTGTCCCTTAAGGGCAGAAAAAATGGGAGGAGGTTTAAGGGTTTCTGGGGAAGAGTTGCGTCAGGATCCATCATGAAGCTTCGTCCCAGTTTCCTTTCTTCCTGGAAAAAGCATCGTTCACAAATTCACCTAAATCACAAGATATATATCCACCTAGCCCACACTTCTTTTTCAGAAACTAACAGGGGTATAGGAAGTTTGGGGTGTTGATAATAAAGTAGCTAGAAGCTTATTGAATGTCTAAACTGGATTAATGGACTCTCAACCCTGCACTGTCCCTGAACCTCTGAGCACATAGGACCTTTTCTCTGAGGGCATGCTGACTTCACAAGACTGTCGCCCAGGGCAGCCCAGGAGCATCCGCCTCCGGTAGCCTGGGCCCTTGTACTGTTGCCAGCTTAACCTTTCTATTTTCCCCAAAGCTTTGCCTGCCCACATCTTCAGCTCAGACTTTCACTTCCTTGTTTTTCCTTTTACACTTCCTCCTTCTTCTAAGGAAATACTTTCCTATCCAAACTCTATGTATGGTTCTTGGGATGGCCTCTAAAACTTAGGGCAATGCTCAACTACGGTATGTTGTTGTTTCTGACTTCTGGGTTCCTTGGTTCCCCAATTTATAATAACCTCAGCTGAGGAAACTCTGAATAATAGTAAATAAATAAATAAATAAATAGCATAGTTTTATCAGAAAATAATATATCCCCGTTTATTTTTTTTTGAGACAGGGTCTTGCTCTGTCGCCCAGGCTGGAGTGCAGTCGTGCAGTCTTGGCTTACTGCAACCTCTGCCCCCTGGGTTCAAGCAATTCTCCTGCCTCAGCCTCCCTAGTAGCTGGGATTACACGTGTGTGTTACCATGCCCAGCTAATTTCTGTATTTTTAGTAGAGACGAGGTTTCACCATGTTGGCCAGGCTGGTCTCAAACTCCTGACCTCAGGTGATCCGCCTGCCTTGGCCTCCCAAAGTGCCAAGGGAGCACTTTGGCACTTTAAGGGGGCATTACAGGAGTGAGCCACCGTGCCCGGGCAATATATCCCTTTTTTAAAAGAGCTGTTTCCTGATATTAGCCTTATTAACACTGTGGATATTTGCCTTCTTTGAACAAAATCAGGATTCTCTTAGTAGCTCTGAGTGATCAGTTTTATTCATCTCAACTCTCACACAAAGTGCCTGCTGTGTGTGAGGCCCTGTGCTGAGAATCTTCTTGTAGTTTGTCTCCGTAGTCATTGAACTGTCTTTAAGTCTAGTGAGGACAAGCCTAAAGTGCCTAAGACCTTAGTGATAAAGTATCACAGCAAAAGTTAGGGTTTTCCCAGGGAGGGGCTGCGGAAGGTTGTGAAGGGGTTTCGGGGAGGCTTAATGGCAGAGGCAGCATTTGAAATGAGCCTTGCAGGCTGAGAGTCCGCATAGGAGAGCCGTCTGAGACCATCCTGGAGGTGGGAAAGCAGGCGGGTTAGTGGGGGTGGGGTGGGGCGAAGGGGGCTACTTTGATAGGTCCCGGCTCGCAGCAAGCAGGCTTCCTTGCTCTGACAGAACAGTTCCTATCCCACTTGAGTGGAACAATTCCTTCTGTTGGGAGATGGTTTTTCTCCCTCTCCCCCTTTCCTTCCTTGTTTTTTTTTTTTTTTTTCCAGACAATACAAATATTCCATTTGTATTTCAGACAATACAAATATTCTCAAGCTACAAAACCCTGGAGGTAAGATCTGAATCAGACTGAACTGTGCAGGTTCTCAGATCCAGTAGAGCCAATTACACTTTTTTTAAAAATTAATTTTTTAAAAAGTCATATGAGTGCGAAAGGGACTGGGGCGTGCACCTTAGCTATGCTGGAGAAGTTTTGATTGCCTTTTTTTGGGATCAAAAACATGTCCCTTTAGCTTAAAAACAATACCTGTGACTATTCTGAACCCCTCTTTAAGGCTCCCCAATCCACTTTACAAAATCTTATTAGGGCAGTTTATGTAAAAGTGCTCCCTTTTAAACCTAGTACTCCCTTCAGCAAGAATATTGTAGGAGGTGGGTGTGTTTCAGGGAAGAGAAAAATTAACTGGAAATGATGAAATAGTAAAGAAAAAAATTTCTTCTGAGCTTCCCTTTCTTGTTTCTTGGAACAACTGATCAAATTTAAAAGGCTTTCAGCTCCAGTCTTTGTGGACAGATCCTCAAAAACAAGTTGAGGCATATTAGTCTGCCCTTGTTTTCATGTTCTGTGATTCTAAACTTTCTAGCTCAATATGATTGGAGACTTGGGAATAAAAAGTGCTTGGGATGAAAGTGGGTCTCATGAAACAAAATACAATGACTAAAGAACCATGACTTTTAGATCATTTATTTGCACATAGCTGTTTCCAATATATAAAGTGCTTATCCATGCATAACTTATACATCAGCACAGTTGTTCCTTGAATAGCCCTGGGAGTTAGGGTGTGCAGGTGGTATTACTATCCTAGAGAGGTGGAATCACCTTAAAGTGGCAGAATGGGCTTATACTGAGTTTTGATTCTAAACTTTTCCACTCCTACGTGATGCTCTCCAAGCAATATTGCAACATTCTCATCAAATTGAGCCTTTGTAGAAAGAAGGCCAGATCTTCACCAATAATAATAATTCGTATACCCTTGCAACTCAACATATGTGGACAAATTCACATAAGCCTTGAAATGGAAATTATTATCTTTTTTTTTTTTTTTGAGACGGAGTCTCACTAAAGACAAGTTCTCGCTCTGTTGCCCGGGCTGGAGTGCAGTGGTGCAATTAGAGCTCACTGCAACCTCGAACTCCTGGGCTCAAGCAATCCTCCTGCTGCAGCCTCTCGAGTAGCTGGGACCACAGGCATGCACCACCATGCCTGGCTAATTGGAAAATTAGTAGAGATGAGTCCTCCACTATGTTGCTCAGGGTAGTCTCGAACTCCTGGGCTCAAGAGATTTTCTCAACGTGCTGGGATTACAGGCATGAGCCACTGCACCCAGCCTCGTTAACTTTAAAAGTTTGAGAGTGATAAGCCAAGAAGCTTACTGAGTCTGAGCTCTGAGAATAAAGATTAGCGTTCCGGACGAGGACCCAGGGCCCTACTAGAATGCAGTCCTACTGGAATGCAGATTGCCTTGTCCCATAAGACCTGGCTGGAGGAGATTAATTGTAAAGATAGCAGAATGGTTAAGAAATGGCTTTGACTCCTGCTTTTCTCACTTACTGGCTGTGGCAGAACCTATGAGCAAGTTCTTTAAATCCTCGAAGCTTCCAATTCCTCAAATGTAAGTGGCGTGTTAATAATGAGTAACTGATATGGTTATGAAGAAGCTGTGAGCTAGTGCGTATAAAAGGACCAACAGATGGAAGTTGTTCCATTGCTTCTATTACACTAAAGATCACAGAACACAGATCCTGGAGCTGAATGGCCTGGTTTAGAATCTTAACTCCACCCCTTACCAGATGTAAGATTGTGGACAAGTTAATTAACCCCTCTCTGTCTTGGTTTCCTCATCTATAAAATGAAAGTAAGAGTAGTACCTACCTCATGAGGTTATTATAAGGATTAAATGTAAATTGCACACAACATGATGTTAAATAAGTGCTTGCTAATGACAATACTTCTAACTCCTTTTTATAAAACCTCCCTGACTTGGTCCAACTGATTTTTGTGTTTGACTGAATTTCCATGTCATGACAGTGAAACTTTTAGGAAATACAGTTAATAGGGAAAGAACCTATTTTCATTGTTAAAAAGTTTTACAATTCAGGGTATCAGTTTACATGCATTGTGAATTCTGGATACAGAAGTAAGCAAAACTTTCTACACTTCCTCCAGGTCACCAGGCCCTGCCCATTTGTGGTGAGCGGGTTAAGATTGCATTATAGTTTGGCCCCATCCTTTCCTCTTGCATACACTAGCTATATTTAGGCAGGTCTAGCTAAGTTTAATATGTTGCATATGGCCCTGGGTCCAGTTGATCCCAGAACAGATGGCTACATGGGCCAGAATGCTTAAGTCCAATTGTAGAGCAAAGCCCCAGACAATAAAACATTCGGAAAGTGGATACATGTATTCCAGCTGGGCTGAGCTGTGGTCTGGTTACCAACCGCCACCAGCTCCCAATTAGCCACTACACCTGTTCGACAGGTAAAAACCTGTCAGAGTTTTATCCTTCTCATCCTCATTGGGCGCAAAATGTCAGGTGTGATTGTAATTGGAATACAGATGTGTAGTGAAGGTTCTCGGGCTAGTGTTTATTTTTTTCCAAAATGGAAGAGGTTTGCAGTTTTCTGATTATAAAAGTAAATTCCAGCTGGGTGCAGTGGCTCACGCCTGTAATCCCAACACTTTGGGAGGCCAACGTGGGCGGATCACGAGGTCAGCAGTTCGAGACCAGCCTGACCAACATGGTGAAACCCCATTTCCACTAAAAATACAAAAATACAAAAATTAGCATGGTGGCACGCGCCTGTAATCCCAGCTACTCAGGAGGCTGAGGCAGGAGAATTGCTTGAACCTGGGAGGCGGAGGTTGTAGTGAGCCTAGATTGTGCCATTGCACTCCAGCCTGGGCAACAGAGTGAGACTCCTTCTCAAAAACAAACGAACAAAAAACAACAACAACAACAACAACAAAAAACCAAAGTAAACCCCATTTTAGAAATATTCCAATAATGCAAAAATTTCAACAATATAGAAAAGGCAAAAACCACACATACTACCCCCACACAGAGAAAACTACTCTAAACCTGTTACGGTATATCTTTCTAGATGGTTTTGTATATATATATATATTTGAATGTTGAACTTTATGGATACCTCTTAGCAATTCATGTGACTATCCTCTTTTCCACCAAATATACATCTATAATTTTAATTGATAAATAGCATTCCACTTCATGGGCGTACTTTATGTTAAGCCAATCCCCTGTTGGCGTTAGATTATTTCCAAGTTTTCAGGAAGTCTGAGTTTACAATTGCCCTTACAGGAGTTTGCTGTGACTTAGATCTTGATTCAGAGATGGAGAAATCAGGCTCATCTTCTACCATCTCTGAGCAGCAGCTGCAGAGGCAAGAGGGATGGAGTAACACCAAAACAGACTTGGCTGAGCAGAGTCTCATTTCATCTGAGAAATGGCTTCAACTGCATGGGCTTAAGAGCAACAAACTGACCTTGAAACAGATTTTGTCACAGATCGGATTCCCACATTGTGAAGGTACAGTACTCACAAACAACCAGCATGCTGCCATTTAGCCTTTCAGGTGGCTGCATCAGCTCTGAAGGCCCCTCAAAAACCACAAGTCTCTGAGCTTGCTTTGATCTTATATCCCTATCAGTAGAAAATGCTTGCACGTGTGCCCCCAATATATGTGTATTAAGTGGACGTACAATTGTCAATCCATGTATTAAATAATGCTTAATTTCATCCTTTCTTTTTTTACTTTTTAAATTGACAGATAAAATTGTATGTATTTATCATGTACAACACGATGTTTTGAGGAATATATACATTGTGAATGGCTGTATCTAGCTAATTAACAAATGCATTGCTTCATATAGTCATTTTTTGTGGCAAGAACACTTACCCACTCTTTCTGTGTTTTTCAAGAATGCAATCCATCATCGTTAACTATGATCACCATAATGTACAATAGATCTCTTGACTAGATGTCCTAATTGTAGTGGTATATCCTTTGACTAACATCTTCCCGATTCCCACCGCCGCAACCACCCCAGCCTCTGATAAGCATCATTCTACTCGCTACTTCTATGAGATAAGCTTTTTAAAATTCCACATGAGTGAGGTTATGTGGTATTTGTCTTTCTGTGCCTTGGTTATTTTATTTAACATAATGCCCTCGAGGTTCATTCACATAGCAAATGACAGGATTTCTTTCCTTTTTATGGCTGAATAGCATTTAATTGTGTATATACACTATGTTTTCTTTATCCAGTCATCTATTGATGGACACTTAGGTTGATTTCGTATCTTGGCTATTGTGAATAGTGCTGCACTAAACAAGAGAGTGCAGATATCTCTTTGACTTACTGATTTTATTTCTTTTGGATATATATATCCAGTAGTGGGATTGCTGGATCATATGGTAGTTCTATTTTTAGTGTTTTGAGGAGCCTCCATACTGCTTTCCATAATAGCTATACTAATTTACATTCCCATCAACAGTGTGTATGGCTATCATTTTCTCCATATCCTTGCCAACACTTATCTTTTTGATATTAGCCATTCTGACAGGAGTGAAATGGTATCTCACTGTGGTTTTGATTTGCATTTCCCTGATAATTAGTAATATTGAGCACTTTTTTCATATACCTGTTGGCCATTTGTATGATTTCTTTTGAGAAATGTCTATTCAGGACTTTTGCCCATTTAAAAACCAGGTTTTGTTTTAATATTTAAGTTCCTTTAATATTTTGGATATTAACCCCTTTTCAGATGTATAGTTTGCAAATATTTTCCCCCATTCTGTAGGTTGTCTCTTTACTCTGTTGATTTTTTTCCTTTGCTGCAGAGAAAATTTTTACTTTGATGTAATCTCATTTGTTTATTTTTGCTTTTGTTGCCTGTGCTTTTGAGGTCATATCCAAAAAATCATCGCCCAGATCAATGTCATGGATCTTTTCCCTTTTTCTTCCAGTAGTTTCATATTTTCAGGTCCTACAATTAAGTCTGTAATTCATTTTGAGTTGATTTTTGTATATGGTGATGATAAGGGCCTAATTTTATTATTCTGCCTGTGGCTATACAGTTTTCTCAATACCTTTTATTGAACCGATTGTCCTTTCCCCATTGTGTGTTCTTGGCACCCTTGTCAAAAATCAGCTGACTGTACATATGTGGATTTATTTTTTGGCTCTCTGTTCTATTCCATTGATCTGTGTGTCTGTTTTTATGCCAGTATCATGTGGTTTTGATTACTACAGTTTTGTAGTATATTTTGAAGCCAGGTAGTGTGATGCCTCCAGGTTTGTTCTTTTTGCTCAAGATTGCTTTGGGTATTCTGGCTTTCTTTGTGGTTCTATACAAATTTGAGGATTGTTTTTTCTATTTCTATGAAGAATGTCCTTGGTATTTTGTTAGGGGTTACACTAAATCTGTAGAGCACTTTGGGTAGTGTGGACATTTTTAACAGTATTCATCTTTCCAATCCATGAACATGGAATATCTTTAAATTTGTGTCTTTTTCAATTTCTTTCATCTATGTTTATAGTTTTCCTTGTAGATATATTCCACCTCCTTAGTTAAATTTATTCCTAAGTACTTTATTTATTTGTTTTTGGTAGCTATTGTATGGAATGGTTTCCTTTTTGTCTTTTTTGGATAGTTTGCTGTTAGTATGTATATCACTGCTGATTTTTGTTGTTAATTTTGTAGTCTGCAACTTTACTGAATTTGTTAATTAATTCTAACAGGTTTTTAGTGGAGTGTTTAGGATTTTCTCTGTATAAGGTTGTGTCATCTGCAAATAGGGACAATTTAACTTCTTTCTTTCCAATTTAGATGCTTTTAATTTCTTTCTGTTGCCTGATTGCCTTCGCTAGAACTTCTACTACTGTGGTGAATAAAAGTAGTGAAAATGGGCGTTGTTTTCTTCTTCCAGAAGTTAGAGGAAAATCTTTCAACTTTCCTGCCATTCAGTATGTTAGCTGTGGGTTTGTCATATATGGCCTTTACTGTGTTGACGCACATTTCTTCTATACATAATTTGTTGAGAGTCTTTATTATGAAGATATATTGAGTTTTGTCAGATGCTTATTCTGCATCTATTGAAATGATTATATAGTTTTTTGTCCTTCATTCTGTTAATATGATGTATCACATTTACTGGTTTGCATATATTGAACCATCCTTGCATTTCTAGGATGAATCCCACTTGATAATGGTGAATGATCTTTTTAATGTGTTATTGAATTTGGTTTGCTAATATTCTGCTGAGCATTTTTGCATCTATGTTCATCAGGGATATTGGCCCCTAAGTTTTCCTCTTTTGTTGTGACCTTGCATGGTTTTGGTGTCAGAGTAGTACAGCCTCAGAGAATGGATTTGGAAATATTCTCTGCTCTTCAATTTTTTGGGAACAGTTTGAGAAGAATTGGTATTAGTTCTTCTTTAAATGTTTGGTATAATTCAGCAGTGAAGCCATTTAGTCGTGGGCTTTTCTTTGCTGGGAGATTTTTTTTTTTTTTTTTTTTTTAGATGGAGTCTCGCTCTGTTGCCCAGGCTGGAGTGCAGTGGCATAATTTTGGCTCACTGCAACTTCTGCCTCCTGGGTTCAAGTGATTCTCTTGCTTCAGCCTCCCGAGTAGCTGGGATTACAGGCGTGTGTCACCATGCCCAGCTAATTTTTGTATTTTTAGTAGAGACGGGGTTTCACCATGTTGGCCAGGCTGGTCTCAAACTCCCGACCTCAGGTGATCCACCCTCCTCGGCCTCCCACAGTGCTGGGATTACAGGCGTGAGCCACCACGCCCAGCCAGGAGATTTTTTATTGCTGGTTCCATCTCCTTACTCATTATTGGTTTGTTCAGATTTTAGATTTCTTCATAATTCAATCTTGGTGGAATGCAGGCATCCAGGAATTTATTCATTTCTTTTAGATTGTCTAATTTGTTCATGTATACTTGTTCACAGTAGTCTCTTATGATCCTTTGTATTTCTGTGGCATCAGTTGTAATTTTTTCTTTTTTACCTCTGATTTTATTTGAGTCTTCTCTTTTTTTCTTAGTTTAGCTCTAGGTTTGTCTATTTTGTTATCTTTTCAAGGGACTAGCTCTTTGTTTTATTGATATTTTTATGTATTTGTATTCTGTATTTCTGCTCTGATCTCTATTATTTTCTTCCTTCTACTTGTTAAAGTTGTTTGTTTTTGTGTTTCTACTTCCTTGAGGTGCAACATTAGGTTGTTTATTTAAGAGAGATATTTTTTGAAGTAGGTGTTTATTGCTATAAACTTTCCTTTTAGACTGCTTTTGCTGTACCCATAGGTTTTGTTATGTTGTATTTCCATTTTCACTTGTGTCAAGAAGTATTTTAATTTAATTTAATTAATAATTTTTTTTACTTCAATAGATTTTGGGGTTCAAGTGGCTTTTGGTTATACGGATGAATTGTATAGTGGTGAAGTCTGAGATTTCAGTGCACCTGTAACCCAAGCAGTGCACATTGGACCCAATATTTAGTTTTTTATTCCTCACCCCATCCTCCCCACTTCTGAGTCTCCAAATTCCATTATACCACTCTCTTTGTATACCTTTGTATACCCGTAGCTTAGATCTCACTTAAGTAAAACACATGGTATTTAGTTTTCCATTCCTGAGTTTCTTCACTTAGAATAATGACCTGCAGCTCCATCCAAGTTGCTGCAAAATACATTATTTCATTCTTTTTTATGCCTGAGTAATATTCCATGGTATATATATACCACATTTTCTTCTACCACATTATCCACTCATTGGTTGATGGGCACTTAGATTGGCTCTATATCTTTGCAATTGTGAATTTTGCTGCGAGAAACATACATGTGCAGGTGTCCTTTTAAGATAATGACTTCTTTTCCTTTCAGTAGATACTCAGTAGTTCAGTAGTAGGATTGCTGGATAAAATGGTAGATCTACATTTAGTTCTTTAAGAAATCTCCATACTGTTTTCCACAAACGTTGTACTAATTTGCATTCCCATATATAAGCATTCTTTTTTTCTTTTCTTAACCACATCCATGCCAACATCTATTGTTTTTTGACTTTCTATTAATGGCCATTCTGGCTGGGGTAAGGTGGTGTATCATCCTGATTTTAATTTGCATTTCCCCAGTGATTGGTGATGTTGAACATTTTTTCATATGTTTGTTGGCCATTTGTATATCTTCTTTTGGGAATGTCTATTCATGTCATTTGCCCATGAAATATTTTAATTTACCTTTTAATTTATTTATAGACCCATTGATTGTTCAGGTGCATGTTGTTTAATTTCAATGTATTCATTAATTTTCCAAAGTTCCTCCTGGTGCTGATTTCCAGTTTTATACCATTGTGGTCTGAAAAGATACTTGATACGATTTGAGTCTTCTCAAATTTGGTAAGACTTGTTTTGTGACCTAACATATGAGCTATCCTAGATAATATTATGTGTGCTGTTGAGAAGAGTGTGTATTCTGCATCTGTTGGGTAGAATGTTCTGTGTATATCTATTTGGTCTAGAGTTCAGTTTAAATCTAACGTTTTCTGGTTGATTTTCTCTCTGGATGATCTGTCCATGTGAAAGGGGAATACCGAAGCCCCCTACTATTATTGTACTATTATTGTATTGCAGTCTATCTCTTCCTTCAGATCTATTAATATTTTCTTAATTATTAATTAGATTAGATGCATATGTTTGCAATTTTTATACCCTCTTGATGAATTGACCCCTTTATGATTATATAATAACTTTCTTTGTCTCTTTTTACAGCGTTTGACTAAAAATATATTTTATCTGATATAAACATAGCTACCCCTGTTCTCCTTTGGTTTCTATTTGTAAGGAATATCTGCTTCTATCCTGTCATTTTCAGTCTGTGTGTCCTTGCAGGTGAAGTGAATCTCTTGTAGGCAGCATATAGGTGGATCTTGTTTTTTATACAGCCACTCTATGTATTTTAATTGAAAATTTAATCCTTGAACATAAGTTCAAGGTAATTATTGGTAAGTAAGAACTTACTGCTGTCATTTTGTTAATTGTTTTCTAGTTATTTAGTGGATCCTTTTTTCGTTTCTTACTCTTTCTTTGTGATTAAGTGATTTTTCTCTAGTAGTATGTTTTAATTACTTGCTTTTTATTTTTAGTGTATCCATTATAGGTTTTTGCTTTGTGATTACCACAAGGCTTACAAAAACCATCTTATAGTTATAAGAAGTTATTTTAAGCTGATAACAAGTTAACTTTGATCACAAAAACCTTCTAAACTTTAACTCTGTCCCCCAATTTTGAATTTTTGATATCATGATTTGTATCTTTTTCCATTGCACATCCCTTAACAAATTATTTTAGTTATTATTATTAATAGTTTTGTCCTTTAACCTTTATACTAATGATATAAGTAATTTAAAAACAACCATTGCAGTATTAGAGTATTCTGAATTTGTGTACTTAGTGAGTTTTATACTTTTAGATGTTTTTGTGTTGCTTATTAGTGTCCTTTTCTTTCAGCTTGAAGAATTCCCTTTAGCATTTCTTATAAGGCAGGTCTGGTAGTGATGAACTCCCTCAGCTTTTGTTTATCTGTGAAAGTCTTTATCTCTCCTTCATTTGGGAAGGACAGCTTTGGTGAGTACAGAATTCTTGATTGGCAGGGCTTTTTTTTTTCTCCTTGAGCTCTTTGAATATATGACTCTATTCTCTTCTGGCCTGTGAAATTTCTGCTGAGAAGCTGGACATATTGGAACTTCCTTATATGTTATTAGCTTCTTTTCTCTTCCTGCTTTCAGCTTTCTCTGTTTGTCTTTGATATTTGACAGTTTGATTATAACATCTTTTGGGGTAGTCTTATTTGGATTGAGTTGGAGGATTAGAGACCTTTGACCTCTCTGTAACCAGATATTTATATCTTTCTCCAGGTTTGGAAAGTTTGCTGCTATTGTTTCTTTAATCTTTCTACCACTTTATCATTCTCTACTCCCTCTTGAACATTTGCTCTTTTGATGCTATCCCATAAGTCCCATAGCTTTCTTCATTCCCTTTCTTTCTTTTTTATTTTTTCTGCTCTGTATATTTTCAAAATAACCTCTCTTCAAATTCCAGATTCTTTCTTCTGCTTGTTCACTTCAGCTGTTGATACTCTCTATTGCATTTTTATTTGTATTCAGTTATTTTTTAGCTCCCTGGTTACTGTTTTGTTATTATCATGCCAATCTCTCTGTTACATTTTTTATTCTGCTAACTTATGGTTTTCCTCATTTTGTTGAATTGTTTCTCTGTGTTTTCTTGAAGTTCATTGAGCTTCCTTAAAACAGCTACTTTGTAATCCCAGCACTTTGGGAGGCCGAGGCGGGCGGATCACGAGGTCAGGAGATCGAGACCGTCCTGGCTAACATGGTGAAACCCTATCTCTACTAAAAATACAAAAAATTAGCTGGGCATGGTGGCGGGCGCCTGTAGTCCCAGCTACTCGGAAGGCTGAGGCAGGAGAATGGCGTGAAACTGGGAGGCGGAGCTTGCAGTGAGCGGAGATTGCGCCGCTGCACTTCAGCCTGGGTGACAGAGCGAGACTCTGTCTCAAAAAAAAAAAAAAAAAAAAAGAAAATGTTGTCAGGCCGTTCTTACATCTCCATATTTGTAGGGTCAGTCACTAGCATGTTACTGTGTCCATTTGGTGATGTCATGTTTCCTGGATTGTTCTTGATCCTTGTGGTTGTACATCAATGTCTGCATTAAAGAAGTAGGTGCTTATTCCAGTCTTTGCTGTCTGGCTTTGTCTGGGAATATCCTTCGTTAGTAAGCCTGTCCACGGATTCTGGGCAAGTCATCTGGTGTGGTCCCTAAGCATGTGGCCACTACAGACATTGCAGCACTAGGGGGTGTCCTAAGCCCAGGACCACCATGATGATTGGCACAATGCTGGGTTAGAATCTCATGGCCACCAAGGCTGGTACAGCACTGGGCTGGAGTCTTCTGGCTGCTGTGGCTGATACAGTGTTGGGGCACACCAAAAGTCCATGGCCACTGAGGCTAGTGCCACACAGAGGCATGACTGAAGCCCATGGCAACTGAGGCCTGCCTGTCACTGTTGGTTATTTTTAGCCCATGGTCACTGTAGTCAGCCAGTGGTGATATGGGCTACAGCTTGCATTCATATCACAGCAGCTATGGGTTCTGTTTGGCACCAGGGTAGGTCTAGAGGCTTAGTCCACAAGTACCGGCCTGTAGTCAAGGGCCATGTGGATCTGCCCGCTGCTGGATTTTACTGTGTCAGGCCCTGTATTAGGGTCCAAGGTAAAGTCCTATTCTTTCTTCCCTGTCTTTTGCCCAGGTAGTGGTATTTTTCTGCATTGTGCTTCCTGGGGTTCAGGGAGGGGTGATGCAGATAAGGTGAAACTATCCTTTATACCCTCATATTATGCTGTAACCAGGTACCGTGATCTGTCACCTGGTTTTCTTAACTCTTGTGAAGGTATTTTTGTGTGTAGACAGTTGTTCAAATTGATGTTTCTGTAGGGGACAATCACTGGAAAGTCCTATTTTGCCATCTTGCTCTGCCTCATCTCTGTTCTTTCTTTTTTAAAAGACAAAATAAAAAATAAATAGAAGTTATTTGTATTTACTGATACCCCAGCCAATGTCTTGTTCATCTCCTGGGATGTGCAAGTCCTTTTTGGAGGCCACTGATTAAAGCAATAGCTCTGTGAAGTTTCAGGGAAAATGTACTGTTTTCCTACTGTGGCCTGCTTTGTGTTATGGTCTGCTTTTTCCTAAATGCATTGGCCAGAATGTTGGTTCTTAACTCCCAGTAGTGCCACCCACCACAGAAAGCATGAAAATGTGTGAGGGTATATACAACATATATATATTTTTGCATGATGTATTGTTGGGATGCCATTGAAATATAAGGCCTGGGAATCCAGAGTACTGAGTGTCTTACAATGTATGAGACAGCCCATTCAGCAGGAACTGCCCTGTCCAACATGTTAGTAACATTGCCCCTGAGGAGTACTCCTTCAATCAGGGAAATTTCCATTACTAGGATTTTACTCAGTAATTCTGAATTAGTCAATTAATTAATTAAACAAATATTTATTGAGCAACCATTAATACCATTTTTTAACCAGATTATTTACCAATTCCTTGCCAGCTTTGTTCTATTCTGGTACTAAGGAAGATCTGGGGGATGTGGTTGTTGTAGATTGATTTGGAGGCCCATTCAAATGGCAAGGCCTTGTTCTTCAGGGCTCAGCCTGTGCTTTTTACATATACATCCTTTCACATGGACTGCTGCCCTGTGCCATCTAAATATCTTTTGAGTAGGGTCTCCCAGAGTCAGGGCCTGTGGAATTCCCATATAAGGAAAAATACTATAAGCAATTTTATCCCTTATTTCAAATAAACCTAATTCAGTCATGAATGTTAGCAAAAATACCAATTTCTTACATTTTGTTAAGAATTTTTTCATCTAAGTTCATGAGAGATATTGCTCTGTAACTTTCTTTTCTTGTAATGTCATTGTCAGGTTTCAGCATCAAGATTATGCTGGACTCAAAATGATTTGGAAGTGTTCCTCCTTCTCTATGCTCTGATGGTATTTGTACATGATTGGTATTTCTTCTTTAAATGTTCGATACAACTGACAAGTGAAATTTATCTGGGCCTAGTTTTGTTTGTGGGAAAAGATTAATAAAAAATTCAATTTCTTTAATAAACAGAGGGCTAATCAGATGTTCTGTTTCATAATGCCAATTTGGAAAATTGTGTTTTTCAAGGAATTTCCTCAACATTTTCTAATGTGCGCACACCAACAGTATTTTCCTCAACAGTGTTTTCTAATATGTTGGCAAAGCATTGATCATAATATGCCCTTAATAGCCTTTTAATGCATGTAGGATCTGTAGTGATGTCACCTCTTTCATTCTTTTTTAATGCCTGTAGGATTCTTTTTTAATGCCTGTGGGATCTGTAGTGATGTTACCTCTTTCATTCCTGATATTGATAATTTGTGTTTCCTCTCATTTTTTTTCTTGCTAAGTCTTGTTAGCAGTATATAATAACTCTTTTCAAAGAAACACATTTTTAGTTTGGTGGTTTTTAAAATTCTTTTGTGTTCTATTTCATTGGTATCTGACTTAATCATCATTATTTATTTCTTTCTGCCTACTTTGAGCTTGATTTGCATTCCTTTTTCCTGCTTTTAAAGATATAAATTTAAGTAATTATTTTTAAATCTTTCTTTTTTTCTAATATAATCATTTAAAATTATAAGTGTTCCTCTAAGCATTGTTTTAGCTGAATGCCACAAATCTCAATCAGTAGTGTTTTGCTATTAATATTATTGCTTTAAAGTTTTTCCCTTATGATTTTTTTTCTTGAATACACTTTAAAAAATGTGTTGTTTAATTTCCAGTTATTTCAGGACTTTTAAAAATACTTGTTTTTGTTGGATTACTAATTTAATTACATGGAGGTCAGAGAATATAGTCTGTAAGATTTTGATCTTTTGAAATTTACTAAGATTTGTTTATGGCCAGAATCTATCTTGGCAAACATTGCATGCACACTTGAAAAGAGTGTGCATTCCACAGTTGTTAGGTAGTATTTATAAATGTTAATTAGATCAAGATGGTTGAAAGTCTTGGGAGAAAAATTATATATATTTAGTGCTTTTTTTGTCTATTGGATTTGTTCATTTCTCCCTTAGTTCTGTAAGTTTTGTTTATGTATTTTGAAGTTCCAAATGCATACACATTTAGGATTGTTATGTTGTTCTAAGGACTTGACAAATTTTAATAATTCTGATATGTCATATTTATCTCAGATATTAGTCATTGTTTTGATGTTTATTTTGATATTAATATAGCCACTGTAGCTTTCTTATTCTTAAGTTTTACATGGTGTATGTGTTTATAATCTTTAATGATAAATATCTATAGTCTATATATTAAAGAGGGCTTCTCATAGACAGCATATAGTTGGAGTTTGTGTTTTTAATGCAGTTGCATATGTCTTTTAATTAATTACTTCAACCAATTAATTAAGTCAGTTAGTGTCTTTATCCATTTGTGTTGCTGTAAAGTTATGACTGAGGCTGGGTAATTTATAAAGAAAAGAGGTTTATTTGGCTGATGGTTCTTCAGGCTATACAAGAAGCATGGTACCAGCATCTGCATCTGGTGAGGGCCTCAGGAAGCTTCCACTCATGAGAGAAGGCAAAGGAGAGTTGGTGTGTGCAGATCACATGTCAAAAGAGAAGGCAAAAGAGAGAGCGGAAGAGGGACCAGGCTCTTTTCAACAACCAGTTCTCATGAGAACTATGAGTGAGAACTCACTCATTCACATGAGAACGTCACCAAGCCTTTCATGAGGGATCTGTCCCCATGATCCAAACACTTCCCATTAGGCTTCACCTCCAACATTGGGGATCAAATTTCAACACTAGGTTTAGAGGTCAAATATCCAAACTATAGCAACTAGCATTTGATTCTGTATATTTAATGTAATAATTGATATATTTAAATGTAGGTCTACCATGTTACTATTTGCTATTTGTCCAATCTTTTTCTTTCATCTGTGTTTCTCCTTTTGGCCTTCTTTTGTGCTAAATGAATATTTTTTAGTGTTTCATTTAATGAAATCTTTATTTTTCATTTAATTTGCTTTCCTTGTTACATCCTTAACTTGTTACAGTCTACTAAAAGTAGATTTCATATGACTTCATATAAAATGAAACAAGTTTTCAACACTTATACCTCCCCTTACTCCTCACTCTTGTCCCTGGTGTTACTGTTTTAATATATTTTATTTCTACATACATTATAAATCTCACAATTCAGAGTCATAATTTTTGCTTTTACAAGTCATCTGTTTTTTAAAGAAACTGAGAAGAAAAACTATACACTGCTAAGATCCACATGTTTACCACTTATAATATTCTTCCTCCTTGTAGGATTTGAGGTTTCAACTGATGTTATTTCCTGAATAATTTCTTTTAAGCATTTCTTATAGTGCAGGTCTGCTGGTGACAGCTTTTTTCAGTTTTCGTTTATCTGAAATTATCTTTATTTCACCTTCACATTTATTTATTTACTCATTCATTCATTTATCCACTTGTACATCCATACTTATATATTCTGAAGTAATTGTAAACTGTAAAGATCCCATGTAACTTTCACCCAGTTTTCCCAATGGTCATATCTTGTAAAATAATAGTATAATATCAAAATGAGGAATTTGACACTTATGCAATGTGTTTGCAAGTCTATATAATTTTATCACTTGTGTAGATTTCTGTAACCACCACTACAATCAAGACAGAGAACTGCTTATCACCACAAAGATCTTCCTATGTTACCCCCTCCTATGTTTTTTTCTAAATGTTTCATAATTTTACATTTAGCCTATGATCTATTTTGAATTAGTTTCTGTATAAGGTTCACGTTTTTTTGTAATCCCAGCACTTTGGGAGGCTGAGGTGGGAGGATTGCTTAAGCCCAGGGGATGGAGGTTGCAGTGAGCTATGATCACACCACTTCACTCCAGCCTAGGTGATAGAGTGAGACTGTATCTCTTAAAAAACACACACACACACACAAAAGCAAATGGTTCATTTTTTTTTTTACTATGGGTGTTCAGTTGCTCCAGTGCATTTTACTTACGTGACTATCCTTCCTACTTTGAATTGCTTTTGGATTTTTGTTAAAAGTTGGTTGTGCCTATATTTCCAGGTTCTCTATTTTGTTTTTATTTATTTATTTATTTATTCAACTTATTTTTTTTGAGACAGAGTCTTGCTCTGTCACCCAGGCTGGAGTGCAGTGGTGCGATTTTGGCTCACTGCAAGCTCCGCCTCCCAGGTTCACGCCATTCTCCTGCCTCAGCCTCCCAAGTAGCTGGGAATACAGGTACCCCCAACCATGCCTGGCTAATTTTTTGTATTTTTAGAACAGACGGGGTTTCATCATGTTAGTCAGGATGGTCTCGATCTCCTGACCTCGTGAACTGCCCATCTCAGCCTCCCAAAGTGTTGGGATTATAGGCGTGAGCCACCACGCCTGGCCCCAGGTTCTCTATTTGTTCTATTCATCTGTGTTTCTCTGTCAATATCACACAGTCTTGATTACTATAACTATAGAATTTCTTGAAATTGGGCAGGGTGAGTCCTCCTACTTTATTTTTTTTTCAAAATTGTTTTAGCTACTCTAGTTCATTTCCTTTCCAAATAAATTTTAGAATAACTGTGTTCATGTCTACAAAAATATTGCTATGATATTGATAGGAGTTGCATTAAACCTGTATGTTAATTAAAGGAGAATTGATATCTTTACTATGCTGACGAAAATGCTGAGTCTTTCAGTTCATGAATATGAAATATCTTTCTATTTATTTACATATTATTTGATTTCTTTCATCAGCTGTCTTAAAATTTTCAGTATACAAGGCCTGCACGTGTTTTGTTAGATTTATACCTAAGTATTTTATTTTTTTTTAGCAGTTGTAAATGGAATTGTATTTTAAATTTTGGTTTTCACATGTTCATTCCTAGTATATAGAAATATGACTGACTTTGGCATGTTAACCTTCTATCTTGTGATCTTGCCAAACTCACTTATTTTGGAAGATTTCTAGGTAGACTATCATGTCATTTGCAAAGAGGAGAAGTCTTATTTCTTTCCTTCTGATCTATTTGTCTTCTGTTTCCTTTTCTTGCTCTGTTATGCTAGCTAGAACTACCAGCACTATGTTGAATAGCAACGGTAAGAGTGGGTGTCCTTGCACTGAAAGCTTTCAGTCATTCACCACTAAGTATGATGTTAACTGTAGGTTTCCTATAGATTTTTAAAAATTATATTGCAGAAGATCCCTGATATTCCTAGTAATCTGAGAATTTTTATTATTAATGGGTGTTGAATTTTGTCAATTTTTTTCTCCATCAATTGATAGCATCCTGTGATATTTCTTTGTTAGTCTGTTACTTTAATGGATTATATTAATTTTTTTAATCCAGCCTTGCATCCCTGGAATAAACTAGAGCATATTTTGAAGTCTTTTTATATTATACATTGCAGAATTCGATTTGCTAATATTGTGTTACGGATTTTTGCATCTGTATTCTGGAAGAATATTGGTCTGTAGTTTTCTCTTTTTTAAATAATGGTTTGTCTGGTTTTGGTATGACAAGGCTAGCTTCATAAAATGAGTTGGGACGTATTTCTTCCTCTTCTGTTCTCTAGAAGATGTTTTGTAGAATTGTTATTTTTTGTTTCTTGTTGAGATAACAGGAAACAATATGGAATTAATATTAATTATTCTTTAAACATTTGGTAAAATTCTCCAGTGAACTCATCCAGGTCTGGAGATTCGTTTTTGAAGAAGTTTTAAGTCAAGAATTTAATTTTCTTAAACAGATATAGGACTATTCAAATTATTTTATATTGTGTGAGTTGTAGTAGTTTGTTTTCTGAGGATTTAATTCATTTCATCCAAGTTGTGTGATTTGTGAGGAGTTGTTTGTAGTATTCTGTTATTATTATACCGTCTTTTGTGGTATTTCCCATTTTATTCTTGATATTTGTAATTTATACCTTCTCTCTTTTTGTCAGTCTTGCTAGAGGTTTGTCAATTTATTGATTTTTTTAAAATACCAACTTTTTTGTTTGATTTTCTCTATTGTTTTTCTGTTTTCAATTTCATTGATTTCTACTTTGATCTTTTTTTTTTTTCAAGGGGTTTGGAGAAGTTTAATGTCTCTCTATTTATGACATGCATAACAGATGTTTCTTTTTTTTTATTTATTATTATTATACTTTAGGTATATCTCCCAATGCTATCCCTCCCCCTCCCCCCACCCCACAACAGTCCCCAGAGTGTGATGTTCCCCTTCCTGTGTCCATGTGCTCTCATTGTTCAATTCCCACCTATGAGTGAGAATATGCGCTGTTTGCTTTTTTGTTCTTGTGATAGTTTACTGAGAATGATGATTTCCAATTTCATCCATGTCCCTACAAAGGACATGAACTCATCCTTTTTTATGGCTGCATAGTATTCCATGGGGTATATGTGCCACATTTTCTTAATCCAGTCTATCATTGTTGGACATTTAGGTTGGTTCCAAGTCTTTGCTATTGTGAATAGTGCTGCAATAAACATATGTGTGCATGTGTCTTTATAGCAGCATGATTTACAGTCCTTTGGGTATATACCCAGTAATGGGATGGCTGGGTCAAATGGTATTTCTAGTTCTAGATCCCTGAGGAATCGCCACACTGACTTCCACAAGGGTTGAACTAGTTTAAAGTCCCACCAACAGTGTAAAAGTGTTCCTATTTCTCCACATCCTCTCCAGCACCTGTTGTTTCCTGATTTTTTAATGATTGCCATTCTAACTGGTGTGAGATGGTATCTCATTGTGGTTTTGATTTGCATTTCTCTGATGGCCAGTGATGGTGAGCATTTTTTCATGTGTTTTTTGGCTGCATAAATGTCTTCTTTTGAGAAGTGTCTGTTCATGTCCTTCACCCACTTTGTGATGGGGTTGTTTGTTTTTTTTCTCATAAATTTGTTTGAGTTCTTTGTAGATTCTGGATATTAGCCCTTTGTCAGATGAGTAGATTGCAAAAATTTTCTCCCATTCCATAGGTTGCCTGTTCACTCTGATGGTAGTTTCTTTTGCTGTGCAGAAGCTCTTTAGTTTAATTAGATCCCATTTGTCAATTTTGGCTTTTGTTGCCATTGCTTTTGGTGTTTTAGACATGAAGTCTTTGCCCATGCCTATGTCCTGAATGGTATTGCCTAGGTTTTCTTCTAGGGTTTTTATGGTTTTAGGTCTAATGTTTAAGTCTTTAATCCATCTTGAATTGATTTTTGTATAAGGTGTAAGGAAGGGATCCAGTTTCAGCTTTCTCCATATGGCTAGCCAGTTTTCCCAGCACCATTTATTAAATAGGGAATCCTTTCCCCATTTCTTGTTTTTGTCAGGTTTGTCAAAGATCAGATAGTTGTAGATATGCGGCGTTATTTCTGAGGGCTCTGTTCTGTTCCATTGATCTATATCTCTGTTTTGGTACCAGTACCATGCTGTTATGGTTACTGTAGCCTTGTGGTATAGTTTGAAGTCAGGTAGTGTGATGCCTCCAGCTTTGTTCTTTTGGCTTAGGATTGACTTGGCGATGCGGGCTCTTTTTTGGTTCCATATGAACTTTAAAGTAGTTTTTGCCAATTCTTTGAAGAAAGTCATTGGTAGCTTGATGGGGATGGCATTGAACCTGTAAATTACCTTGGGCAGTATGGCCATTTTCACGATATTGATTCTTCCCACCCATGAGCATGGAATGTTTTTCCGTTTGTTTGTATCCTCTTTTATTTCCTTGAGCAGTGGTTTGTAGTTCTCCTTGAAGAGGTCCTTCACATCCCTTGTAAGTTGGATTCCTAGATATTTTATTCTCTTTGAAGCAATTGTGAATGGGAGTTCACTCATGATTTGGCTCTCTGTTTGTCTGTTGTTGGTGTATAAGAATGCTTGTGATTTTTGTACATTGATTTTGTATCCTGAGACTTTGCTGAAGTTGCTTATCAGCTTAAGGAGATTTTGGGCTGAGACAATGGGGTTTTCTAGATATACCATCATGTTGTCTGCAAACAGGGACAATTTGACTTCCTCTTTTCCTAATTGAATACCCATTATTTTCTTCTCCTGCCTAATTGCCCTGGCCAGAACTTCCAACACTATGTTGAATAGGAGTGGTGAGAGAGGGCATCCCTGTCTTGTGCCAGTTTTCAAAGGGAATGCTTCCAGTTTTTGCCCATTCAGTATGATATTGGCTGTGGGTTTGTCATAGATAGCTGTTATTATTTTGAGATACGTCCCATCAATACCTAATTTATTAAGAGTTTTTAGCATGAAGGGATGTTGAATTTTGTCAAAGGCCTTTTCTGCATCTATTGAGATACTCATGTGGTTTTTGTCTTTGGTTCTGTTTATATGCTGGATTACATTTATTGATTTGCGTATATTGAACCAGCCTTGCATCCCAGGGATGAAGCCCGCTTGATCATGGTGGATAAGCTTTTTGATGTGCTGCTGGATTCTGTTTGCCAGTATTTTATTGAGGATTTTTGCATCGATGTTCATCAAGGATATTGGTCTAAAATTCTATTTTTTGGTTGTGTCTCTGCCCGGCTTTGGTATCAGGATGATGCTGGCCTCATAAAATGAGTTGGGGAGGATTCCCTCTTTTTCTATTGATTGGAATAGTTTCAGAAGGAATGGTACCAGTTTCTCCTTGTACCTCTGGTAGAATTTGGCTGTGAATCCATCTGGTCCTGGACTCTTTTTGGTTGGTAAGCTATTGATTATTGCCACAATTTCAGCTCCTGTTATTGGTCTATTCAGAGATTCAACTTCTTCCTGGTTTAGTCTTGGGAGAGTGTATGTGTCGAGGAATTTATCCGTTTCTTCTAGATTTTCTAGTTTATTTGCATAGAGGTGTTTGTAATATTCTCTGATGGTAGTTTGTATTTCTGTGGGATCGGTGGTGATATCCCCTTTATCATTTTTTATTGTGTCTATTTGATTCTTCTCTCTTTTTTTCTTTATTAGTCTTGCTAGGGGTCTATCAATTTTGTTGATCCTTTCAAAAAACCAGCTCCTGGATTCATTAATTTTTTGAAGAGTTTTTTGTGTCTCTATTTCCTTCAGTTCTGCTCTGATTTTAGTTATTTCTTGCCTTCTGCTAGCTTTTGAATGTGTTTGCTCTTGCTTTTCTAGTTCTTTTAATTGTGATGTTAGGGTGTCAATTTTGGATCTTTCCTGCTTTCTCTTGTGGGCATTTAGTGCTATAAATTTCCCTCTACACACTGCTTTAAATGCATCCCAGAGATTCTGGTATGTTGTGTCTTGGTTCTCGTTGGTTTCAAAGAACATCTTTATTTCTGCCTTCATTTCGTTATGTACCCAGTAGTCATTCAGGAGCAGGTTGTTCAGTTTCCATGTAGTTGAGTGGTTTTGAGTGAGATTCTTAATCCTGAGTTCTAGCTTGATTGCACTGTGATTTGAGAGATAGTTTGTTATAATTTCTGTTCTTTTACATTTGCTGAGGAGAGCTTTACTTCCAAGTATGTGGTCAATTTTGGAATAGGTGTGGTGTGGTGCTGAAAAAAATGTATATTCTGTTGCTTTGGGGTGGAGAGTTCTGTAGATGTCTATTAGGTCCGCTTGGTGCAGAACTGAGTTCAATTCCTGGGTATCCTTTTTGACTTTCTGTCTCGTTGTTCTGTCTAATGTTGACAGTGGGGTGTTAAAGTCTCCCATTATTAATGTGTGGGAGTCTAAGTCTCTGTGTAGATCACTCAGGACTTGCTTTACGAATCTGGGTGCTCCTGTATTGGGTGCATATATATTTAGGATAGTTAGCTCTTCTTGTTGAATTGATCCCTTTACCATTATGTAATGGACTTCTTTGTCTCTTTTGATCTTTGTTGGTTTAAAGTCTGTTTTATCAGAGACTAGGATTGCAACCCCTGCCTTTTTTTGCTTTCCATTTGCTTGGTAGATCTTCCTCCATCCTTTTATTTTGAGCCTATGTGTGTCGCTGCACGTGAGATGGGTTTCCTGAATACAGCACACTGATGGGTCATGACTGTTTATCCAATTTGCCAGTCTGTGTCTTTTAATTGGAGCATTTAGTCCATTTACATTTAAAGTTAATATTGTTATGTGTGAATTCGATCCTGTCATTATGATGTTAGCTGGTTATTTTGCTAGTTAGTTGATGCAGTCTCTTCCTAGTCTCAATGGTCTTTACATTTTGGCATGATTTTGCAGCGGCTGGTACTGGTTGTGCCTTTCCATGTTTAGTGCTTCCTTCAGGAGCTCTTTTAGGGCAGGCCTGGTGGTGACAAAATCTCTCAGCATTTGCTTGTCTGTAAAGCATTTTATTTCTCCTTCACTTATGAAGCTTAGTTTGGCTGGATATGAAATTCTGGGTTGAAAATTCTTTTCTTTAAGAATGCTGAATATTGGCCCCCACTCTCTTCTGGCTTGTAGGGTTTCTGCCGAGAGATCCACTGTTAGTCTGATGGGCTTCCCTTTGATGGTAATCCGACCTTTCTCTCTGGCTGCCCTTAACATTTTTTCCTTCATTTCAACTTTGGTGAATCTGACAATTATGTGTCTTGGAGTTGCTCTTCTCGAGGAGTATCTTTGTGGCATTCTCTGTATTTCCTGAATCTGAATGTTGGCCTGCCTTGCTAGATTGGGGAAGTTCTCCTGGATAATATCCTGCAGAGTGTTTTCCAACTTGGTTCCATTCTCCCCGTCACTTTCAGGTACACCAATCAGACGTAGATTTGGTCTTTTCACATAGTCCCATATTTCTTGGAGGCTTTGCTCATTTCTTTTTATTCTTTTTTCTCTAAACTTCCCTTCTTGCTTCATTTCATTCATTTCATCTTCCATCACTGATACCCTTTCTTCCATTTGATTGCATCGGCTTCTGAGGCTTCTGCATTCTTCATGTAGTTCTCGAGCCTTGGTTTTCAGCTCCATCAGCTCCTTTAAGCACTTCTCTGTACTGGTTATTCTAGTTATACATTCTTCTAAATTTTTTTCAAAGTTTTCAACTTCTTTGCCTTTGGTTTGAATATCCTCCCGTAGCTCGGAGTAATTTGATCATCTGAAGCCTTCTTCTCTCAGCTCGTCAAAGTCATTCTCCGTCCAGCTTTGTTCCGTTGCTGGTGAGGAACTGCGTTCCTTTGGAGGAGGAGAGGTGCTCTACTTTTTAGAGTTTCCAGTTTTTCTGCTCTGTTTTTTCCCCATCTTTGTGGTTTTATCTACTTTTGGTCTTTGATGATGGTGATGTACAGATGGGTTTTTGGTGTGGATGTCCTTTCTGTTTGTTAGTTTTCCTTCTAACAGACAGGACCCTCAGCTGCAGGTCTGTTGGAGTACCCGGCCGTGTGAGGTGTCAGTCTGCCCTTGCTGGGGGGTGCCTCCCAGTTAGGCTGCTCGGGGGTCAGGGGTCAGGGACCCACTTGAGGAGGCAGTCTGCCCGTTCTCAGATCTCCAGCTGCATGCTGGGAGAACCACTGCTCTCTTCAAAGCTGTCAGACAGGGACATTTAAGTCTGCAGATGTTACTGCTGTCTTTTTGTTTGTCTGTGCCCTGCCCCCAGAGGTGGAGCCTACAGAGGCAGGCAGGCCTCCTTGAGCTGTGGTGGGCTCCACCCAGTTGGAGCTTCCTGGCTGCTTTGTTTACCTAAGCAAGCCTGGGCAATGGCGGGCGCCCCTCCCCCAGCCTCGCTGCCGCCTTGCAGTTTGGTCTCAGACTGCTGTGCTAGCAATCAGCGAGACTCCGTGGGCATAGGACCCTCTGAGCCAGGTGCGGGATATAATCTCCTGGTGTGCTGTTTTTTAAGCTCGTCGGAAAAGTACAGTATTTGGGTGGGAGTGACCCGATTTTCCAGGTGCCATCTGTCACCCCTTTCTTTGACCAGGAAAGGGAACTCCCTGACCCCTTGCGCTTCCCGAGTGAGGCAATGCCTCGCCCTTCTTTGGCTCGCGCACAGTGTGTGCACCCACTGACCTGCGCCCACTGTCTGGCACTCCCTAGTGAGATGAACCCGGTACCTCAGATGGAAATGCAGATATCACCCGTCTTCTGCGTCATTCACGCTGGGAGCTCTAGACCGGAGCTGTTCCTATTTGGCCATCTTGGCTCCTCCCCTCTACTTTGATCTTTATTGTTTATTTCCTTCTGCTTGTTTGGGTTTATTTTGCTTTTCTTTTTTCTAATTTCTTCAGTTGAAAGCTTTGATTATTGATTTGAGATTTTATGTTTTCTTATGTAAGCATTTAGTGCTACAAATTTCCCTCCAGTCAGTGCTTTAGCAATGTCTCAGAAATTTTTATATGTTGTATTATTATTTCCACTTACTTTAAAGTCTTTTATTTTCATCAAGACTTCCTCTTTGACTTATGGACTTTTAGATGCATATTGTTTAGTTTCTAAATACTTGTAGATATTCCTGTTATCTTTTTATTTAGTTTTGATTTCTAGTTTGTTTCCATCTTGGACAGAGCACATACTTGTTTGGTTTCAGTTCTTGTAAAATGTTTAGGATATTTTATAGCCAAATATGTGCTTTGTTTTGTACATGTTCCATGAATACTTGAAAAGAATGTGTATTCTGCTGTTGTTTTATAGTGCTTTCTATAAATGTCAGTTAGATCCTGTTCATTGATGGTGTTGAGTATCCTTCCTGATTTTCTTCTTCTTGTTCTATCAGTTATTGAGAAAGCAGTATTGAAATTTCCAAGTATAATTGTGGATTTGTCTATTTCTTCTTTCAGTTATTCTGTTTTTTTGCTGCAAATATTTTGCAGTTCTATTGGGTGATACATACACATTTAGGATTGCTATGTCTTTCTGGTGGATTGACACCTTTATCATTATATAATGTCCTGCTCTGTCCCCAGTAATATTCTTTGCTATGAAGTTTATTTTTCTAATATAGCCAATCCTATTTCCTTTTTATTAATATTCGTATGGCCTATCTTTTTCCATCCTTTTACTTCTAACTTATATATATAATTATATTTGAAGCAAATTTCTTGTAGATAGTATATTGTTGAGTCTTTCAAAAAAAATCCTCTTTGCCTATCTTTATCTTTTACTTAGTATATTAGACCATTTACAATTAACGTGATTATTGATATGTTAGAGCTTGTTGACCATTTTATTTTTTGTTTTCTTTTTCTCTGTTTTTGGCTTGTCTGTTTTTTTCCTGCCTGCTTTTGGGTTACTTAAACACTTTTTAGAATTCTGTTCTTATTTATCTATAATGTTTTCTATTGTATATCTTCATATGCCTTTTTTAGTGATTGTGCTAGGTGTTACATTATGAATACATAAATTATCAAAATCTACTGATGTCAACATTTTACCAGTTTGAGTGATGAGCAGAAACCTTCTTTTCCCTTTATAGCCCTTTGCCCTTCCCATTTATAATAAAATGTATTATTTTATCTTCTTACATTGAGAATTACATTAGACTGTGCTAGAATTTTGGTTCAACCATCAAACATCATTTGTAATACTCAAAAGAAGAAGGAATGTCTATTTTATTTGCCTACAGTTTTGCTTACTGTGTTCTTCTTTCCTGATGGTCCAGGGTTCCTTCTTTTGTTATTTTCTTTCTGAGTAGAGAAGTTCTTTTATTCTTTAAGAGTAACTCTGCTAGCCACAAATTCCTTTAGTTTCTTTGTCTGAGAATGTCTTTATTTCTACTTTATTCCTGAAGAAGAATTTCACCAGACATAAGATTTAGGGTTGATAGTTCTTTTTTTTTAGCATTTAAAAAATATTGTGCCAGTTCTTTCTGGCCTCCATGGTTTCTGATGAGAAAACCACTATCGTTAGAATTGTTTTTTCCCTGTTAATAATGTGCTTTAAAGATTTTTTTATTTGTCTTTTGGTTTCAGATGTTTGAGTATGATGTGCCTTGGTGTGAATTTATTTGCATTTATTATCTTTGAATTTCACTCAGATTCTTGAATCTGTTGCTTTATGTTTTTTGTTTTTGCCAAATTTGGAGAATTTTCAGCCCTTATGACTTTGAATCCTTTTTTTTTTTTCTATTTTTTCCTGCATTCTCTTTCTCTTCTTCTTCTGGCATTCCAATAATATGAACATTAGATCTTTAAAAAAAATAATCCTACATGTCTGTAAGGCTCTGTTCAGATTTTTGAGGCTATTTTCTCCATCTTGTCTAGATTGGGTAATTTCTATTGTTCTCCAAGCTTACTCATTCTTCTTTTTTCATTTTGCTGTTGAGTTCATCCATTGAGTTTTTAATTTTTATTATTCTGTTTTTTGCTGTAATATTTCCATTTTATTCTTCTTTATATCTTCTATTTCTTTACTGAGACTTCCTATGTTTTTATTCATTTTGAGAATGTTTGTAATTGCCATTAGGTATTTTTATGGTTGTTGCTTTAAAATCCTTGTTAGGTCATTCTATGACATCTCTCATCTTGGTGTTGATACTGTCGGTTGTCTTTTTTAATAATCTTCCTGGTTTTTTGAATGATGAATGATTTTTTATTGAACCTGGGACATTTCTAAAATTTTGTTTATATTTTTGGATTTAGGTGTACAAGTGCAGTTGTGTTACATAGATATATTGTGCAGTGGTGAAGTATGGGCTTTTAGTGTATCCATCATCTGAAGAGTGCACATTGTACCCAATAAGCAATATTTCATCCTTCACCCTTGATACAGTCTGGCTGTGTGTCTACCCAAATCTCATCTTGAATTGTAACTTCAACAATTCCCACGTTTGTGGGAGGGACCCAGTGGAAGATAATTGAATCATGGAGGCAGGTCTTTCTCTTGCTGTTTTCGCAATAGAGAATAAGTCTCACAAGATCTGATGGTTTTAAGAAGAGGAGTTCCTTCACACAAACTCTCTCTGCCTGCTCCTATCCATGTAAGACATGACTTGCTCCTCCTTGCCTTCCACCATGATTGTGAGGGCTCCCCAGCACATAGAACTGTAAGTCCATTAAACCTCTTTCTTTTGTAAATTGCCCGGTTTCATGTATGTCTTTATCAGCAGCATGAAAATGGGCTAATATAACCCCTGCTCCCCCTACCTTTTGGATTCTCCAGTGTCTATTTTTCTCTGCATGTCTGTATGTTCACATGCCACTTAAAAGTGAGAAGATGCAATTTTTCACTGTTTCTGAGTTATTTCATTAAGAATAATGGCCTCTAGTTCCATGTATGTTGCCGTAAAAGACATGATTTCATGTTTTGAAATGGATGAGTAGTATTCCATAGTCTATACACACCATGTGGTTTATATATATAAACCACATTTTAATAATACTACAATAAACATATAAGGGCAGGTATCTTTTTGATACAATGATTTCTTTTCCATTGGGTAGATTACCAATAGTGGGATCAAAGGGTAGTTCTATTTTAATTCTTTAAGAAATCTCCATCCTGTTTTCCATAGAGGTAGTACTAATTTACATTCCCGCCAACAGTGTATAAGCATTCCCTTTTCTCCACAATCTCACCAAAATCTGTAAATTTTTGACTTTTTAATAGTAGCCATTGTGACTGGTGTGAAATGGTATCTCATTGTAGTTTTGATTTGCATTTCTCTGATGATTAGTAATGTCGAGCATTTTTTCTTGTTTCTTATCCACTTATGTGTCTTCTTTTGAGAAGTGTCTATTCATGTCTTTTGCCCATTTTTAAATGGGGTTATTTGTTTTTTTGCTTGCTGAATAGTTTAACTTCCTTATAGATTCTGGATATTCAATCTTTGTTGGATGCGCAGTTTGCAAATATTTTTAATAAATATTTTAATAAATATTTGCAAATATTTTCTCTTACTTTATAAGTTGTCTGTTTACTCTGTTGATAGTTTCTTTTGCTGAGCAGAAACTCTTTAATTTAATTAGGTTCTACTTATTAATTTTTGTTTTTGTTGCAATTGCTGTTGAAGACTTAGTTATAAATTATTTGCCAAGGCCTATGTCCAGAATAATATTTCTTAGGTTTTCTTCTAGGATTCTCTAGGATCTTATGTTTAAATTTTTAATCCATCTTCAATTAATTTTTTTATATAGTGAAAGGTGGGGGTCCAGTTTCATTCTTCTGCATATAGCTGGCCAGATATTTCAGAGCCATTTATTGAATAGGGAGTCCTTTCCTCATTGCTTATTTTTGTCAACTTTTTGAAGATCATATGACTGTAGTTGTGTGGCTTTATTTTTGGTTCTGTATTCTGTTCCATTGTTCTATATGTCTGTTTGGTGTGTCTCGTGTGTGTGTGTGTGTGTGTGTGTGTGTGTGTGTGTGTGTTTTACCAGTACCATGCTGTGTTGGTTACTGTATCCTTGTAGAAGTCATTACCTTCATTCTTGAAGAACACTTTTGAAGTGTTCTTCACTTCAAATAATTCTTGAAGAATTATTGGTTGAAGTTTTTTTTTTCTGACCTTTAAACATGTCAAGCCATTGTTTTCTGATTTCCACCTTTTCATCTGAGAAATCAGACATAATCTATAACATTTTCTTTCTACATGATGTATATAATGTATCTTTTTTCTATAACTGCTTTTAAGATTTTTTCCTCTTTATTCTTGGTTTTCAGCTATTGTGTTATTACTTGTAGTGTGATATGCCTTCTTTTGGTTTTCTTTGTACATACATTGCATTGGATTTATCGAGGTTCTTGGATCTGTAGGTTTGTTTTTAATCAAATCTTGGAAATTTTCAACTATTATTTCTTCTAATCTATTTTTATGCCCTATCTGTTCTCTCTTTTTCTTCTGAGACTCAAATCATAGTTTGCTAAGCATCTTGATATTGTCCCACATGTCACTGAAACTCTGTTCATTTTGTCAATATTTTTTTTCTCTTTGTTTATCAGATTAAGTAATTTCTCTTGACAGATTTTCTAGGTTACTAACACTTTATTCTGATACCTCCAATCTGCTGTGAAGCCCATATAGCTATTGTACTTTTTGTTCTAAAATTTCCTTTCTTTTCAATTTCTCTGCTAAGGTCCCCATTTGTTCACTTATTATGATCACAGTTTTCTTTCCCTCCAACATTTTATATATATATATGTATATGTATATAAGTATATATATGTATATGTATATATGTATATAAGTATATATATGTATATGTATATATGTATATATATGCACACATATATGTATAATGTTTATAGTATACTTATAATATATTGAGGCCTTTTTCTTCTAATTTCAACATCTGGTCCATTTCAGGGTAAGTTTTATTGATTGCTTTTTCTTTTGACTATTGGTCACATTTTTCTCTTTGTTTATATATCTGATAATTTTTTGTTTTATGCTGGACAATGTGGATGGTTGTAGAGACTTTGGGTTGTATAGTTTTCCTTTGGTATATGCAAAAGATTGGTTCCAGGACCCCCTGTGTATACCAAATCCATGCATACTCAGTTCCTGCAGTTGGCTCTTCAGAACCCACATATGTGGAAAGTTGGCCCTCTGTATGAGTGGGTTTCACATTACACTGATACTGTATTTTTATCCACATTTGGTTGAAAAAAAATCTGCATATAAGTAGACCCATGCAGTTCAAAACCAAGTTATTCAAGGTTCAACTGTGTAATCCGTCTTCTAGGAGAAGTGATTTTTATTCTTATAAAAATTGATATATATATAATTTATAACAGCTTTATTGAGCTATAATTTACTTACCTACAATTCAATGGTTTTAGTATATTCACAGATATGCGCAACTATTTAGAATGTTTTTATCACCTCAAAAAGAAACTCTGTACACTCCTTAGCTCTACACTTTCCTACCCCTAAACTGTCTCTATAGATTTGCTTGTTTTGAGCATTTCATTGACATAGAATTTATAATATGTGGTCGTTTGTGACTGGTTTCTTTTACTTAGCTTAATGTTTTTAAGGTTCATCCATGTTGTAACCAGCACCAATACTTTATTCCTTTTTGTGGCCATATGTATTCCATTGTATGGATGTACTATGATTTTCTTATCCATTTATCCATTGATAGATGGAGAGCTGATTTTCATTCTAGTAGGCAGTTAAGTTGGCTGGACTCAAACTCCAAACTCTCTCTCTTTCCTGCTAAATATATACAAATAACAAATGTCCTCCTTTTTAGGATGGATGCCATTCCAGTTTCTGCATGTTCTAGATTGCTGTCTAATGCCTACAAATAGCTCTTTTTATATTTTATCCAGAATTTATCATATTTTTCTGTGTGAAGGTTAGCTATACAACATACTCCACTGTTATTGGATGCAGAACTCACAATACCTTGCATTTCAATTCCCAGTACAGCTTATGAAGCCTTCCATAGTCTTATTTCCTTCAAGCCTCAAAAAACAGCTTCCTCTCCCAACTCCAGATAAATGTCTTAGGTAAACAGAGAATGCTGCTAGTGATATTTAGTCACTTCATCAGTGTCAGCCAAGAAGGTGAAATCTTGGAAACACAAATTTTAGAGCTGGAGTGGTCTATTGAGTGAGATTATTGCTGATGGAATTCAAGCATCCATTCTTTACTCTTTACTATTGTGAAAGTTGCACTTCAAGACTTGAAATCACCCCTTGTGATTGGGGAGCAAGCCTGGCCAGGGTGTCTGTAAAATTCAGCCTTGCTCTTTTTAGCTTTCCAGAGGAGGCTGTTATCCTGCCTTCCTAGTAAGGCAGAGGGAAGGAAGTACCAGCATCACAAGTACCACCATTCTGTCTCCCACCTTTGGGACTTAAAAATAATAATTAAAATTACAATAAAATAATCATCAGATAAAAAACATCTCTGTGAAGCCTTACCTTATCTTCTGTCCTGCCAAATCCTAGTTAGTCTTTGAATCCTCTCCATAGGCTTCTGAGAGTTCCATGAAGGAGTAGGACTATGTTGTAGGTAACAAGAAGGAGTAGGACTATGTTGTAGGTAACAATTGTATTCCCATCCTGTAAGCATGCCTAGTACATAGTAGGCACCCAATAAGGGTTTATGCAACAGATATTTGAACAGCTGAGCATATAATCTGATAAGGAGAATATCTTGTAGTTCTGACATTCTGTATGGCAATTCTGAATCTGTGACTGGCTGGCTTTATTTCAGTGATTTAATTATGACCCTCCAGTTGAGAGTACAGTTGAAATATCTAAGTGAAATTTTAAAAACCCTGAAAACCAAGTCCAAGTCATGAATAACTTTCTACGTTACTTTTTTTTTTTTTAACCTCTGCTGTAATTATTCTGGACCAAAGTACAAGGAAACTAGGACACAAATTCTATTCTTCCTGTTTATTCACGCATTAAAAGATTACAATGCCGTTCTCACTCATAGGTGGGAATTGAACAGTGAGAACACTTGGACACAGGATGGGGAACATCACACACCTGGGCCTGTTGTGGGGTGGGGGAAGCGGGGAGGGATAGCATTAGGAGAAATACCTAATGTAAATGACGAGTTGATGGTTGCAGCAAACTAACATGGCACATGTATACATATGTAACAAACCTGCACATAGTGCACATGTACCCTAGAACTTAAAGTATAATAAAAAAAAAGATTACAATGCCATAGACAGTTACATTTATCACAGCACCTAGAAATACTTCATGATTTAGAACAGAATAGAAAGCATCACAAATTATTGATGGCACAAGATATAATTTGAATGGTGTCAGAGAAAAACATTTCAAAATAAAAATAGGAAGGTTCACTCATGTACTACTGTTTTGATTGTTTTTCTTTATAAAAATGCAGATTATGTGGCGTCTCTGGGGAGACCTGTGGCTTCTCGGTATGCTGATGGTCTGTTTCCACAGCTCTGCAGAGCAGAAGATGGCAGAGTATACAATGTAAGTCAGAGTTCCTTCAATGCGCAGTCCTGTGACAGGGTGCTGACATCACATCGGGGAGTGTGGTGTGGGGAGAGACTTGTGTTGCTTGGCAGGGATGCAGCTGAGCCAAGCCCTTATGAGGCCAGGGGTTTTCTTTTGGCCTTGGTAGGGTGATGAAAATCATGGCCAAGGAAGGAAGTTTTTGATCCGTTAGAAATTAGTGCAGAAATCTCTTGATGAGAGATGAAAACATTTGCACATTACCACTTCGTTTTGCTTTGAAAATAAAGGAAAAAAAAAACCAATATGACAGAGATGATCTGAAAGCCAAGAGCAAACTGCCATTATCTGAGAGAAGCATTAGGAATAGGGGCAGCATTTGCAGATAGGAGAATGAGCACCACCTCTGACCAGAGGCCTTTACTTCCAGCAATTCAGCTGGAAGAGTTAGGAGAGTTACCTGAGTCTCACGTCTCCTACATGAGTCTCACGTCTCCTACATGCCAGGCCCTGTGCAGACCCTGGCCAAACACATGGAGCTCAAAGTCTGTTGGAGACACATGTCCCATCACGTCCATTTATGGATATTTGTTCATGTCCATGTACATCCATGTACCACCTGGACTACTGTTTCCTAATATTTAGAAAACTTAAATTACTTTTATTGGTAAATTTTTTTTTGAGAAAATTTTTGTAGACCCTATCCTCGAATATGTCTTCCAGTTGTTTACTCTCCTTCTCTTTCAGGAATGCCAATGAGTCACAGGTTTGGTCTCTTTACATAATCCCATATGTCTCAGAGGTTTTGTTGATTTTTTAAAATTCTCTTTTTCTTTTGAGACACGTTCTTGTTCTATCACCCAGTCTGGAGTGCAGTGGTGTGTTCATGGCTCACTGCAGCCTTGACCTCCCAGGTCCGAGTGATCCTCCCACCTCAGCCCTCCAAATAGCTGGGACCACAGGCGTGTGCCATCACACCCAGCTAATTTTTGTATTTTTTGCAGACAGGGTCTCGCCATGTTGCCCAGATTGGTCTTGAACTCCTAAACTCAAGCAATCCACCTGCCTGGGCCTCCCACCTGCCTTGGCCTCAACCTCATGCCTCAGATTACATGTGTAAGGCACCATGCCTGCTGCTTTTTCTTTATTTTTGTCTGCCTACACTGATTCAAAGGAGTGATTCTTCAACTTTGAAGTTCTTTCCTCAGCTTGGTCTGTTTTGTTGTTAATGATTCTGATGGTATTATGATATTTCTGTAGTGAATTGTTCAATTCCAAAAGTTCAGTTTGGTTCTTTCTTAATATGGCTATATCATCCAATTCTTGGATTATTTTACTGTTTTCCTTGGATTGGGTTTCCACCTTCTCCTGTATCCTTATGAGCTTTCTTGACATCCAGATCCTGAATTCAATGTCATTTCAGCCATTTCAGTCTGGTTAATAACCACTGCTGAGGAGCTAGTGTGATTGCTTGGAGGTAAGAGGACACTCTGGACTGAGAGTTTCTGGAATTCTTGCACTGGTTCTTTCTCATCTGTGAAGGCTGATGTTTCTTCATCCTTTTAAGTTGCCATCCTTTGGATGGGCCTTTTGGTTTTTATGTTATTTCCCTTGAGGGTTTGACTGTGGTGTGAGTTGGGTATAGCTGATTGGCTTTGTTTCTGGATGCTTTCAGAGGGCCAACGCTCAGCTCAGCATTCCTGGGCTGCATGCTGTAACCCTGGGGCCTAGGACTGGGCTGTGGCTTTGTCCTCTGGCCCCTTGAGGTCGAACACTGGCTGCGCTGCTGCTGGCAAAAGCCTTCCATTAGGGGCTGCTGGCAATGCTCTGGTGGGGCAGCAGGGGGGCCATAGGTGAAAATACCCTGGTGGGGTGTTGGGGCTGCCCAGGAAACAGTAGAGAGCCTGGAGGGATACTGTAAGAGGGACAGCCAGGCCATTCAGCCCTTGGAGAATCCTCCATGATGGGGGTGGTAGGTTGCCTTCAGCTTGAAGATGCACCCACTACTTACTTTTTCCAAAGCTTAAATTACCTTTTTTTTTTTTTTTGATGGAATTTCACTCTGTCACCCATCTGGAGTGCAGTGATGCCATCTCAGCTCACTCTGCCTCCCGGGTTCAAACGATTCTCCAGCCTCGGCCTCCCAAGTAGCTACAGGTGTGCGCCACTGTATCCAGCTAATTTTTGTATTTTTAGTAGAGATGGGGTTTCACCATGTTGGCCAGGCTGGTTTTTAACTCCTGACCTCAGGTGATTCACCCACCTTGGCCTCTCAGAGTCCTGGGATTACAGGCATGAGCCATCATGCCAGGTCCAGCTTAAATTCCTTTTTAAACTAAGCCTGGTCCTAAGCAATACTATCTGTGGAATCTTGAGTTTGATGTGCTAAGTATATTTTTTATCTGAACTACATTAAAATCAATGCCAAACTCCTAAAAACATCTGTCCCTTTACCTTCAAAATCCACCTCCACATTCCCTGTGATGTGCCCACCCTGGCTTCTGTGTTGTAGCAGTAGCTGTGGATGCTGGTGAAGGAGCTGGTAATTCTGTCTTAAGGGGCCATGAGAAGCCTCCAAAAAGTGATGCTGGAGCTTGAGGAATGAGCTTGACCTTGACATACACATGGGACAGGGAAGGAAGGAGCCTGAGCCAAGGCACAAAAATGTGGAATGAGGTGATGTGGTCTGAAAGCACATTTTCCAAGATAAAGTACCGTATCTTCTTTTAAAATGTGCTCTAAGAATCTCTAAGCCTAGCTGGGAAGGTGACCGCATCCACCTTTAAACACGGGGCTTGTAACTTAGCTCACACCCGGCCAATCAGATAGTAAAGAGAGCTCATTAAAAAGCTAATTAGGCAAAAACAGGAGGTAAAGAAATAGCCAATCATCTATTGCCTGAGAACACAGCGGGAGGGACAATGATCAGGATATAAACCCAGGCATTTGAGCCAGCAACAACTACCTCTTTGGGTCCCCTGCCTTTGTATAGGAGCTCTGTTTTCACTCTCTTAAATCTTGCAACTGCTAAAATAAAATAAAATAAAATAAAATGTGCTTTGTCACAGAATAGGGCACAATTTTTTCTTGTTCCTTGTCTATGTCTTCTATTGCCTCTCTACCTCTTGAAAGGCCTTGCACAGTGTGTCTGATCTATGTGAAGGATGGTTTATTTGTACATACAAGAAACTTCCTGCAAGTCTCTGTCACCATTTGGGGGCAGCCCAAGGGCTGTTGGTAGCAGCAGTGAGTGATCAGGTGGTCCAGGTGCAGGAGACCTTCGCCCGAGAGAGGAGGGCATGAGGACAAAAGTCATGAGCAGAAGGATGTGTAGCTGGGATGGCATCCTTTAGAGGAAGCCCGGAAGGTGTGCTGGCATGTTCAGTAGCATTTTCAGAAATATTTTTGGAATGTTATATTTAGGAAAACGTTTAGTGAGACATTATTTTCCATCTGCCTTTGTTGGTCTTTTCTTCTACCTAATTTCTCAAGAGTGCCCTGGGCTTTTTCTGATAAAGATAATCTGTAACTATAAATATAAAACATAATCTGGAAAGATATTTTTTAAGGACTGCTGTATTTTGAGTAGATCACATTATCATCTTTTCTTCTGTGGAGAATCCAAGCATTTTTCTGTTGAAAGACTGGAACCTTTTCTCCTGGATTCTGTAGTGTTTGGAGGGTCATTGACAACACTGTTATGAGTGCACAGTTCTCGGTGGCAGCACTGTGGTTCAAATGACTTATTTTGGTGTTGTTTTATTGTTTTCGTCTTTTATTTTCATTAAGCTGACAGCTAAATCAGAACTGATTTATCAGTTTGTGGAACATTTAACACAAGCTGTGGAGAGCTACAAGCAGCGAATGGACTGGCTCACCAGCAAAAGCCGGCAGATTTTTGGTGTCATCTTGGAACAGTGCGTCACCATAGTTCTGGATTTTGGCGGCATTCTGGAGGGGGAGCTTGATCTGTGCCGAGAGGCTCTAACAATGGTTCTCCAGGAGCAGGTGGCTCACATAACCAAGTTCAATATCATACGGTGAGTTCCCATAGGAAGGAAGTATTTTAGTGAAAGTTCATAGTAATCTGTACATATTTGGAATTAAGTAGCACAGCTGACACAGTTAGCTCTCTGGTGAGGGAAAAGGCATTATCTTATACTTTCCTAGAAGATGTAATTTCAGCAGCAATCCCAAAGTGAATAAATCTTAGGAACTTTTATCTGCTTTGCACAGGGTGTCTTAGCTTTCACATTAAAAGAGATTTAGAAACATGCATTTCTTCAGTGCATGGGAAGGTTAAAATATAAGAATATGAGTTATGGCAAATGAATATTTAAGGCCATAAATCTCTTCATTCATTTTAGCTTTTAACTTGGGTAATGAATTCAAACGTCACTAACTTCACTGATTTTCCAGACTGAAGTTGCAACTCAAGTTGACCTCCCCCATAAGTTGACCCCTTTCACCAGAACAACAGGTGGCTGGCTTTATAGAATTTCCCATATTTCAGAGTTTTCACAACCAATTATTTATGGATTCTTGGATTCAAGAGAATTTGGACCTTAGCACTAACTTCTCATCTGGAAAAGTGATTGCACCTCCCTGACAAAAAACATCTGGATAATGGTTGGGGAAGGATCTACCTCATTCAGTTTTTCTGTTTTTAATCAAATACTTTCAGCTAAATAGAGGACATCTTTGGGGACAATGCCTAATTATGTTCTATCTAGATTCCTATTTCTGTCACAGGTATATTACTGAAGGAATCAAGTGCTTAAGTCTGCAAAGCTTTTGCTTTCTTGGAAACCTCTGTACAACATAGATGCCACTCAGCCAGATTCTCTACCCAGGAAGCACACAGCAGACACGAGTGTGAGCCAGCCCTGCTTCTGGTGGCGGGCCATGGGGGGCAATCAGGCCAGTTTATTTGCAATTATTAAGTGCAAATAAATTGAGATAATTCAAATGGCTCTTCTTTTTTTGGAATTGGGGGTTCTACCAGTCATTTATAAGCCCAAACTAAATGGTTTAACCAAATTTTCTCAGGATTTAAAAGCTAATACTATCTTGAACTCAAAACAATACCAGTATTAATCCAAAAGAAGGCAACCTATGGGAATCTTTCAGGACAATGAAAACAATGTCACGAAAGAATTAGAAATAAAATTTTAGAGCAATAGAATTGCTGGTGATTTGCAAATCTTAATACTGTGAATTATTATAAATTTACTATTAAGAGAAGCCAGTTACATATAAACTTGCCTGTTTATAAAAAATAACTTCTCTTAATGTTTTAAAGGACTCATTATTAGTGTTTACCTATCTGTTTCTCATGTAAACATTGTTTTTCCTAGTCAGCACGGCTTATAGAAGATAGTGGTGCTTTGAGAACCTGTCTTAAACAGCTTGCTGGTTTTGTTGGTAACATCAGAGGGCTGGGAGCTATGATTTCTTTCTTTTTCAGCTCTAGAGATGGATGTTGGCAGCTTGCTGCTCATGGCTGTGAGACGGAGGGTTGGCATCCCCAGTAGCATTGATCACTGCCCGGTGACCACTCCATGTGATCCCTTTCAGGGTTTCTCAAGAGCCTGTGAAGTGGCAGGAAAATGCTACTCCTGTGACCGAACAGTCCATAGCTACTGCTGTCAGTTGGGTTGAGAAACTGATGGTTGAGCTGACTGTGAGCGAGGCTGGCCGCCTGGATGCTCTGCTGGAAGCCGGGAGAGACAAGACTGTAAGTTCGTGTTCATGGCTGGCCCCAGGCCATGGAGGTGGCTTCCAGCTTAACTCTTCACACTCAGTGACTTTACATGGCCCTTCAACTGATCTTGGGCCCCTCCCAGCAGGATCCGACAGAGATCCCATCAGGCACTGATGGTGATGGCATAGCTGGAACAACCCAAATGAGGTCCCTGAATACCTGTCCCCTGAACCTGGCTAGGCTCCCTCTGTGGGGTGACTGGGGATGCAGGGTAGACCCTTGTTTAGCCAGTGTCAGGAGAGCCGAGTGCGACTCACACCCACCGAGCATAGAGAAAGGACAGGAGTGAGGCCATAGTAATGCATCTTTGCCATATTAACTTCACTCTTGCTCTCCTGCCAATTAGATCAGTCAGTCTATCTCTTATGGGGAGGAGAGATTGGAAGACTCCTCATAGAACCCTGAGGATGAGGAAATAGGATTTTCCCAGCATCCACATTCTGAATCTTTCCTAGTTACTCTTCTTCACAGATGGATCTGTCGTCTGTCACACACTTTCCAAGGTGAAGTACATGCAAGCTGATGACTCCATCCATTTTTGGATGTCAACGTATTGACATGAATTTTGATAGGGACCTTTTGGAAATAAAGCTTTACCTGGAAGAAGTGATTAGATGGTGGTGTGTTATGTCTCTTTGAGCCACAGGGTCTGTGTTTCTGGGAGTGACTCCAGTGATGGGAGTGTTGGGGCAGTGGCAAGCCGGTGGAGACACACTCTGGGCAGGTGGGGTCTTTGGCCAGCCTGGTCTCCCTGTGGGAAGGTCTGCTTGCCTTTGGGTACAGTTACTTAACAGTTATGTGCTTCCTCCACTCTGGAAGCCTGGGGTTTCTGTAGGTTTCAGACTTCACCCAGCTGCATCAAGAAGTCCATTGTTGGAAAAAGAGCCCACGTGTTGGCATCTTGAAAGATAGCCCCCAGTGTTCACCGGCCTGTGTTTATCAATACTGAGGGCGATGGTTTGTAATTGGAAACACATTGTTTTTCCTTCCAAGGCCAAAGGAACAAATGTTTTCCATTAAGGAAGAACCAGATACCAAGATAGTTTGTTCCTTGGTCCTTTGAGTTTGTTTTAACATCTGTAAAATTTCAAGTGTCTGGACACCTTAATAAGCGTTCAAAAAAATGGAACATACCCAGGCTCAGGGTGTGTGTGCATGAGCCTGTGCACACAGCTGTTCTCTTTGTCTATGAACCTGGCTATTGTGGTCACAGCTGACTGTGGCCCCCTGACCTGACTGCAGGATCCCCCAGTGACCCTGCCTTTCTGTTTCACTTCTTCTGGTTCGTGCCTCTCCTTTCTCTGGGGTTCATTCCTATTCCAGGAAGTAAGGAACAATTCAATGAGTTCCAGGGAAGTCCTATGGAAGAAAAGGAGCTTTCTTGGCTCCCAGGCGCTGATCATCAAATGCAGCCTGAAAGCTTTTGAGAAGAGACTGTGGAGCAGCACATGCAAGCCCTGCACAGACCACTGTGCCCCTCCGCCTTGATCTGGGGGTGGTCTCAAGGAAAATTCTAGTAAATGCAACTGCCTTGCATATAAAAATGCCATGTCCTATGTTTTATGAGGAGTTAAAAAACACATGTGTGTGTGGCAGGGGCTGGGGGGAGTGGGTTCCCGTAAGTCCTGCTTCTCTGCTCCATACCTGTCATGCCCATCCCAACGAGTTCTGAATTCATCCAGATGGCTGCAGTTTGCTCTGAACAGAAAAGATGGAAGGCTTAAAGAATTTTTTGAATGCAAATATAAACACCTAGACTGTTCCTACTGATGACAACCTGCTGCAGGTTAGCATCTTCCTCCATGAGTGGGTGCTGAGAGGAGTCAGGAAAGTGGGCATTGTCTTGTGCCCGCAAATTAACATGCGAGTCCCGTTTCTGTACCAAGCCCACATGAGGAGTAGGGCTGAACCACGTGCTTGGTCATGGAGAAGGAAGATGCCCAGAGAGGCTCCCGGCCCCCTCCAGGCGCAGGCTTTGTAACCACCGCGGGCCAGGAAGACTCAAATAGGAAGCAACGAGAGAGGAGAGCCTTGAGGTCTAAGAAGAGCACGTGCGGAGTGGGAGGTCTGTTGAAATAACTGCCTCGACTCATAGCACTCGAAGAGCACTGTTGATAGATGAATTACTGTTGCGTCTCATGAAAAGGAACCTGGCTCATTGGGAGGGCAGCACGTGGGGTCCTGGGGACATGTTTGGTGGTGGAGGGGGTTGACATCCTCAGAGACCAGGTGTGCAGACCGGCACAGAGTTTCTGCTCTTCAGTAGCCCTGGTGCAGGACATGCATCTTTGGAAGTTAGTAGCTTTCCAGGCCTTACGAGGAAGGGTGGTGTACAGGATGAAAGGGAAGGCTGTTTACCCAGAGCCCTGGTTCTAAGCTGCCTAAGAAGACCGAGGGGCTTTGCTTCTCTGCCAGGACAAGGCCACCTACCCAGAAGATACCTGCATTTCTGATTCTGTTCTCGGCCTCTCTTCCATCCACCTGCTGGAGCACATTTGTGTAGTTTTTGGTTTCTTTTAATCATATTTCCTGGGAGACCAAGTGAGTGGATTAAAGACAGACCCACATGATTTCATAAAGAACCTTCACTGCTGGACTGAAAGCCGAAGTCCTGGCCACATTAATCCATGACCCTGGCAGTTCATTTATTTCCTTGTAGTGGTTCAGGCAGGCATCAGATCTTTTCTTTTTTGTGTCTCTGATGCCTAACAAGGGCTCTATAAATGCTTGTTGAACAGTAAAGGGTTGGAAAGGAAATAATTTTCATATTCTTGTGTTTGACGGGAAGATGTGGGTCCCATTTCCAAGCTATGGCATAGATTTGAGTTTTGTGAATTGAAGTGATATGGTCTGTGTGGGATTGAAAAGGTGAATTTGCTGAGTCTTGTAGGACCCTGGTGGGGATGGCAGGTGGGGACAGAGACCCTGAAACCTGGGAGGCCAGAAAGTCAGTGGTGGTCAAGGATCCTAGGAAGGATCTGAGAGGTGAACTAGATCAATACCATGGGGACAGTCACTACCATGGAGGGAATCAGATCAAATGGGCTGAGACAGCAGAGGGCTCCCACAGGTACAGGGAGGATTTGGAGGTCAGATCCAAGGACTGGAGTTGGCCAGAAATGTTGCAATGTTCAAAGGTGTATGCCGAACAAGACAGAATTTTGCTGGATCTTTCCCTGCTGTTCTGGTTGACTTTCTTTTTGCTCTTTGAAGAGTGAAGATTTTTAAACCTGGAAGCCTAGGGGATGAGAGCACAGGCTCTGGCCAATGGAGCAGAGGACAGTCAGAGTAGAAGCACACACTCCTAGTCTGTTTCTTTCTTCCCCCAAAAGCTGCAGCTTAGGAAGATGTCAAGGACTCTTTGGCGGGGCAGAATGCATGTTACTGTGTGAAGCTCCTGAATGAATGGCCCAGATAGAATAAGGAATTTCAAGTGAAAACATAAAGGCTCCTCCCTACTTGATGTAGTATGAAGTGGCAAGAGCTTTTTACTCACTCTAAAGGAGCTGAATGGAACTCATGTATTTTATCAAGTTCGGTGCAAATCAGCATTTAGGGAAATGTGGTCCGTGAGGAAGCTACTCCTGGACTGAAGGCTGCTACTGAGCCTCAGGACTAGCCTTTACCTTCAAGGAGCTCAAAGACACTGGTTAAGGTAGCAGATTCCCATGAGGATAACTCCTTTAAGCCACACAATCTCCTGGGCCCAACTTTTGGTCAGTGATGTTGGTATCGGGGGTAGGAGCCTGAACCCTTGGATGGTGGGGTAACCACAGAAGTGAAAAAAGTGCCTGTCCAGGGCCACCTTCTATTGCTTGCTCTTACTTTCAGAATTCTGGGGCTCACATTCATCTCTAACAGGTGACCGGCCTTGCCACGAACAGCACAGCGTAGCCGTGGACAGCAAGGGCAGGGCTTGTGGGGCCAGGCAGCCTAGGCTTACCAGCTCCAAGGCCAACTCAGTTTTCCTTTCCAAGCCTCAATTTCTTCATCTGTAAACTGGGCATGGTAATAATTCATGCTCCACAGGACTGTTGTATTGAGTGAAATAATTCATTTTGGTTTATCATCCCAAATAGCCAACAGTATTAAAGCCATTTTGCTTTAAGAGGCATTGTGCCAGTTTGATGGCAGACAGGAATAGGCAGCATATTTATCCTCCTTTCTGTTTTTCTAAGTGTCATCACGTGAGCAGAAAGGAGAGGCAGAAAGACTGCGTACAGGAGAGTAGGGGGGATAGGTGGTCTCAATGTAAAAGCTTGTCTCAGGAAATCTGTAGCACAGAGTTGACTGAAAATGTGTATGATTAAGAAGCCGAGTAATGAACTTAATGAATAGTGAATAATGTCATAACCTTAGTAAAGGAAAATAAATCCTGACTCACTGTTGGCTACAGCAATTTTCAGTTTGATGAAATCTCAAGGGAAAAACATTTCTGCACAAGAACTTCAGGTTTTTGGATTAGTGCCAGAGCAAAGAAGCTGCGTTTACCTGACGTGCATTGGATGTGTGTGGTATCAGGAGAGGCTGACAGACCACCTCGAGATGTGTGTCCTCACCTCCCTCTTCATCTGACCAACCCTAGAAAATACTGTGTGTCTGCTCCCCTGTCTCAGGCCATGTGTCACTTAGATCCTTGCAACAGGATGAACCTGTCCCCTTGCTGAACTTGGGCACTGACGCGGCTGGAAAACTTGGATAAATAATAGGCCTGCTAAGTGGAAGCCGTTTAAATGCATCTCCCACAAGGTCATGCATCAGACCAGGAAAAGAGTGAAACAGAACACATCTGCTGGAAGAGCAGTATTGGCTGGCTACAAGGAATCTGGAGAAGATGGTTTCTTCCTTCTTTCAGGGTTTTTCTCGCTTCCAGTTTATGGACTTGAAGAAATTTACAATATTCCTCAGTCTTTTACTGCTCGATCGGTACTTTTTAGAATCAGGAGCTGGCATTGAAAGGCCTGAGACAAAGAGGCCTGGGAGGGGCCGGGGCTTTCTGTGCCTCGTTGGTGGAAGGATGTTCCTCAAGTGGCCTGATCTCAGCTCCCACTCTGTCCTTCTCCTAAGTCCCAGTCTGGGCCCCACCCACTGCCTCCCACCCCCATCTCTTCCACCTCCTTGGCACAGTCTGCTCCATCTGCTGCAGGCAGAGCACCCCAACCAACTAGAAATCAACCATGAGGGCTCCCGCCCCCCACCCTCCCGGCCAGGTGCCTTTAAGGCCTGGGATAGACGTTGAGGTGAGGCCATTTGGTGACTATCTTCAGCTCATCGGGATTTGGGATTAGAGCAAGGAGAGGGTCATGAATCCTAAAGGGATGGTGACATCTATTTATCTCCTAACACAATACATTTGCTGGGGTTTCTTCCCCAGTTATGTGTGGACACAGTCCTTCGGGACATTATTAGGACAGGTTGAGAGGATACGGATTCCTGGCTCTCCTTGGGTTTTTTACTTTCTGAGATGTATAGAAATGCACACGTAGTTGGAAGTCATCCTATTTCAATTCCATCATGAATAATAAACTGCATTATCTCCCTTTTAACAAGGGAAGACACTGAAGTTAGGTCAGTTGCTTGAGGTGACAGAGCTCCTGGGTGGCGGGGCGGGGAGCACTGTGGAAGCACCGTCCTGGGAGGAGCGAGGGTGGCAGGGCTGCAGCAGGGCAGGAGGAGCAGCTGCCCTGAGATAGAGAGTTCTCTATCTCTCAATTCAGCAGGTGGAACTTCTGTGGGATTGACTGCTTACTGGGGGAGTTGTGCATCTTCCAGAATCACTGGTTTAAGCTGTGTGTGTGTGTGTGTGTGTGCGTGTGTCCTGACACAGGGATTGCTTATTCCCCCATTCTTCTCATGTCCTGGTTTGGTGGCAAGAGGCAGGGCACTGCAGGCGGACCTGGCATCTGACCAGCTGTGCACAGTCAGGACAGCCTCACCCCAGTCCCGGGCGTGTGAGTCCCTGCTGAGGTGAGCTCAGAGGTGGAGCCAGCTGGGGATGTGCCCTCCTTTCCACGTTCTGCCTTAGACGGAGGACGCATGAGTTTGCATTGTAGGATTCTGGCACCGCCGTGGGAAATGGCAGATAAGCTTCCTGCCTGCAGTGGCTGTGCCAGTCCTTCCTTCATTGCTTGACTTGAAAATAACCACTCCAAACCTGTGCGATATATTTGTGGCCCAGAGGAAGTTCTCCAAATCTGCCAACCATATTCTCCTCATGCCATACCCGAGACAATAGCCACTGTTGACAGACCTCCTTGGCACCAAGCCTTGAATATCTCACTTCCTGACTGGCCCTGATGTCCTCAGAAAACCCTGGGCAGGGCTGCTATTCTTTCTGCCCATTTTTTCTAAGAGGTCATTTTGTAGAAAAGGTATTACTGATGAGTCTAGTACCAAGCTAGGGCATGTGAGGGAGATAAACCGTTGGCACCACTGTTTTGCAGATTGAATCCATTTACTACTTTGTGGTGGGGGATGTTCCTGAAGAATCCAAGGAGCTTCTCCTCCAGAGGGCCTTGGAGATCCCGTGTCCGGTCTACACAGTGTCCTTCAACGCCAGAGGAGAAGGCACTATAGCTTTTCTAAAGGATCTGAGTGCCAAGACCCACAGCAGGTAGGCAGAAAATGTGCTCTTGAGTGACAGCAAGCGGGTTGCCTGCTCACACAGGATCAACAGTGGGTCTTGCATTCTTCGTGGCTTTAACCAATCTGTTGCTGTGTTCTCCTCTTTCCAGTATAGTATTTAGTCTCTGCATCTTTTCTTCTCCATCCTGTATTCATCATGCGTTTCTATTTTCTGCAATTCTTATGCTTTGACCTCTTGGCGCCTTGCTGGTCCAGGAGACCCTGTCCCTCCCAGGGCTAGCCAATTCCTAGAGATAGCAAATTACTCACTGGGGCGTACTTGTATATGCAAACCAACCAGAGCCCACACTGCCAATCCAGCCTCTCTCACTTAGAACCACTGTTCTCTACCCTAATCACTCCAGGGCCACACACCAGAAAACTCAGGACAGCCCCTACACCCCAGAGCCCAGGGAAGTTATTCAAATAGCCAATCCTAAGCCTGCTTACCCTTCCTCTCCTGTTCCTTCCCTTGGAATCCACACTAAAGGTCCTCACCTACCTTTCCCCTCACTCCCTCTGCCTCCCGGCTGACCCAGTGCTTCTCTGTGTGGCCTGCGTGGCACGCTGTGCCCCTCTCTCCTGGGAACCGGGCTAGTCAGCTTGGGCTGCCATAACAAATTGCCACAGGCTGGGTGGCTTAACAAGTATTTATTTCTTACAGTTCTAGAGGCTGGGAAGTACTAGGTGAAGGAGAATTCGGTTTCTGGTGAGGGCTCTCTCCCCGCCTTGTAGGCAGCTGCCTTCTCACTCTGTCCTCACATGGTGGAGAGAGAGAGAGTGAGAGAGAGAGAGAGAGGAGAGAGAGAGAGTGTGTGTGTGTGTGGAGAGAGAGAGAGAGGGAGGAGAGAGAGAGAGGAGAGAGAGAGAGGAGAGAGAGAGTGTGTGTGTGTGGAGAGAGAGAGAGAGTGTGTGTGTGTGTGTGTGTGTGTGGAGAGAGAGAGAGGGAGGAGAGAGAGAGAGAGAGAGGAGAGAGAGGAGAGAGAGAGGAGAGAGAGAGTGTGTGTGTGTGTGTGTGTGTGGAGAGAGAGAGAGGAGAGACAGACAGAGAGTGAGGGCGCACTCACTGGTGTCTCTTCCTCTTCCTATAAGGTCACTCATCCTATAGAATCAGGGCCCTGCCCTATGACCTCATTTAACCTTTATTACCTCCTTGGTAACTTTTATTACCTCCTGTTCTATCTCCAAAGACAGTCACATTGGGAATTAGGGCTTCAACATAGGAATTTTTTTGGCTTGGGGTTGGGAGAGCACAATTCAGTCTACAGGGGAACCATGAGTAACAAACTATCTTTTCAATGGCAGTAGGCTCCTTATCTATTGGCCTCACAATACCCGAATAGTAATAAAACCTGCATTTTAAAACATATGCCCCTGCACCCTGGGTCTGTGTGTGTGTGTGTGTGTGTGTGTGTGTGTAAGTTTAGGTCTCTTGTGGAGAAAGACCAGCTACTTCTGTGGTTACAAGGAGAATTATAAAATCTTTCCTAAGTTCTCCTTGAAATGGGTACAAGGTCTTCCCAGAGCACTTGTTCTTTAAATATTTTTAAATGGATACATATTTGTACATATTTATAGGGCCCATGAAGGGGTGGGTTGACCCTCCACACCTGTGGGTGTTTCTCGTTAGGTGGAACGAGAGACTTGGAAAAGAAAGAGACACAAAGTATAGAGAAAGAAAAAGGGGGCCCAGGGGACCGGCGTTCAGCATATGGAGGATCCACGCTGGCACCGGCCTCTGAGTTCCCTTAGTATTTATTGATGATTATCGGATGTGGCAGGATAATAGGATAATAGTGGAGAGAAGGTCAGCAGGTAAACATGTGAACAAATGTCTCTGCATCATAAACAAGGTAAAGAAAAAAGTGCTGCGCTTTTGATGTGCATATACATAAACATCTCAATGCCTTAAAGAGCAGTATTGCTGCCAGCGTGTCCCACCTCCAGCCCTAAGGCGGTTTTCCCCTATCTCAGTGGATGGAATATACAATCGGGCTTTACACCAAGACATTCCATTGCCCAGGCACAATCAGGAGACAGAAGCCTTCCTCTTATCTCAAAACTGCAGAGGCATTCCTTCCTCTTTTACTAATCCTCCTCAGCACAGACCCTTTACGGGTGTCGGGCTGGGGGGCGGTCAGGTCTTTCCCTTCCCACGAGGCCGAGGCCGTATTTCAGACGGTCACAAGGGAAGAAACCTTGGACAATACCTGGCTTTCCTAGGCAGAGGTCCCTGCGGCCTTCTGCAGTGTTTTGTGTCCCTGGGTACTTGAGATTAGGGAGTGGTAATGACTCTTAACAAGCATGCTGCCTTCAAGCATTTGTTTAACAAAGCACATCTTGCACAGCCCTTAATCCATTTAACCCTGAGTTGACACAGCACATGTTTCAGGGAGCACAGGGTTAGGGGTAGGGTTACAGATTAACAACATCTCAAGGCAGAAGAATTTTTCTTAGTACAGAACAAAATGGAGTCTCTTATGTCTACTTCTTTCTACACAGACACAGTAACAATCTGATCTCTCTTTCTTTTCCCCACAGGCCCATGTGATATTCTGTTGTATGCATAGCATGTGGAATGATCAAGTCGGGATTTAGGATGTCCATCACCTTATTTATCATTTCTATGTGTTGGAAACATCTTAAGTCCCCTCTTCTGGCTATTGTGAAATATAAAATACACTGTTGTTAACTATAGCCACCCTACTTTACCATCAGAACATTAGAACCTACTCCTTCTATCTCACTGTATGTTCGTACCCATTAACCAACCTGTTTTTATCCCCCTGATCCTCACACCTTTCCCAGCCACTGGTATTTATCATTCTACTCTCATCTCCATGAGATCAACTTTTCCACCTCCTACCCATGAGTGAGAACATGCGATATTTGTCTTTTTATACCTGGCTTATTTCCCGTAATATAATGACCTCCAGTTCCATCCATGTTGCTGCAAATGACGGGATTTCCTTCTTTTTGTGGCTGAATAGTATTTATTATGTATATACCACCTTTCTTTATCCATTCATCCATTGATGGACACTTAGGTTGATTCCGTATCTTGGCTATTGTGAATAGTGCTGTAATAAACACAGGGTGCAGATATCCCTTTGATATGCCGACTTCCTTTTCTTTGGATAAATACCTGGTAGTGGGATTGTTGGATTGTATGGTAATTCTATTTTTAGTTTTTGAGAAATCTCCATAGTCTTTCCTATAATGGCTGTACTAATTTACATTCCCACCAACAATTTATAACAACCAACAATTTCTCTGCCTCCTCAGCAGCAACTGTTATTTTTTCTTTTTGATAATAGCCCTCCTAACAGGGTAAGATGGTATCTTGTTCTTAAGTGTAGGTGCTCATCACAGTCACTGGGGAGCTTGTTAATGACACAGAGGCCAGGCTTCACTTTGCTGGTTCATTCCACATCATAGAGAGAGCCCGGGAATATGCATTTTTCCCATCACTTTGCATAATAACTGCCCAGAGAGCTTGATTGAAATGCAAATTTTATAGCCACAGCCCCAGGAATTCTAATTTTCAAGATCTGTGAAGGGCTAGAAATTTTCATTGTTAACAAGACTTTGGGACTCTAAGGACCATTGCTGTGGCTGCTCTTACAGCACTTTGAAATCTTTTAACATCAGGTATGTGGCTCCCATTCTTGGTTCCTGAGCCCCTAAGTACAGAAGGGGGCTCCCTCCTCTAACCTCACTAGTTGAAAGAGAAGAGGCAACTGACCAGTCACCTCTCTTGCTGTTCTCTGCTTAGCTCATCTGGGGCACGCTAGAGCCCAGGGAATAATTTCCTGTGAGAGAAGCTGTGGTTCAGCTACTTAACGAGGCCATGCAGCCATGGAGGTGGGTCTTGCAGAAAAGGATGAGGTATTGATGTATCCTCCTGTCCACGCTCTGGGCCTTTGTAGGCAAGCGTAACCCATCACGAGTAGTGCCCCTGCCTTCTCTACTCCTTGCCTGGACACTCCATGGCTTCTGGTTGGTCTTGGTGCACCTTTGGCTGTGGGGCCCCAGCTGGAGTGCAGTTATTCTCCAGCTGCAAGTGGCATGTCCTGAGTGTCTCAGGTTGCAGGAGGCTGCCTGGTCTGGTGACCCTCCAACTGGACTCTGGCTTCCCCTGTGCCAAAGGCTGTGTCTGGGTAGAACCACCAGTCCAAGCTCAGCGCTGTGCTCTAAGGCTCAAACAGCCCGTCATAATGCTGAGTTGCTTCTGCACAAGCGAGACTGTATCAGCTAGAGGAAATTTCTGCCCTGCTCCCTTTTCTAATCTAGAAAACAGATCAGAGAGTGGAAGGTCCTGGGCGCTAAAGGCCTTGACACTCAGGGCATGGGGACTGCTGGGGCAAACCTCACCCATCTCCCCTCCTTGCCCTTCAGGGCAAGGGAGCCGGACATTTCTGCTCTGGATGAAGCTCCTGCAGGAGTTGGGAATGACCAGACTAAGAGTTCATTGGCTTTAGGAAGGCCACCAGAATGAGGCTGACATTTTAATTGCCATCAAGTCATTATTCCAGTCTCGCCTGAAACCCTTTAGTAAGAGACTGAGGCTTTCCATAGCCGAGGTGGGTTCCCTAGACTTCTCCCACCATTTCCATCCTGAGCGGTGCTTGGGATTTTCTCTGAGTTGAGTGTGTGGTGCTAGGCAGAGACGGAACTCCTGCAGGGCTGGAGGAGCATTACTTGTGACTTCCTCTGCCCACCTGAAAAAATATCCTGCTATTTATGGACTTTTTGGATTCCAGTTAAGTGGCTTTGAGGGTGTGACTTAGCCCATCGCCCTGTGCACTACACCAGTGTTTGCAAACTTTCATGTGCCTGTCAGCCCCTAGGGGACCCTGTTAAATGGATATTTGGACTCCACAGGGCTGGGTGGGGGCCTGGGTGTGTGTATTCCTAACCTGCTGCTCCTTGGACCATGCTTTGAAAAGACAGGTCCTAAAAACTTGTCCACACAGGAATGCTTCTCATTCGTGCTTAAGCTTGGCTCCTGGGGAAGTGTGTGTTTGCTGAGTTAAAGTTGACTGATGCCCATCAGCAGCAGGCAAATTAGGCAAATGCTCTCTGTGTCATGAGCTGTCCTCACTGAACCCACAGAGCTGATGGGTGTTACTGGGGCCCCTCATTAGACCCCTGGCTTGGTTAAGCTGTGTTAACACGATGGAACCCTGGGAACAAGAGAAAGAATATAAGCATAGAGCGTCATTTTCCCAGGACCAAGAAATACCATTTGATTGAGCTAATTTACCCTCTAATGAAAGGATGAGTTGTCAGTTAAAATCCCACATCATTCACAATTCTCTGTGCTATTCTGCCTCCCTGTCTTTTGCTTGTGGAATTGACAAGGTGCAGGGAGAAGCAGTGACCATGGCTAAGAAGATGAAGATGCCCAGTGCCGCCAAAGAGCACGTTCAGTCCCAGGAGAAGGAACAAGCATGCACAGACACCTGCGTACTGCCTTCCTAATGAGCATCTCTTCATGTTTCAGATTCCATGCATTTGCCGAGAGAACAGAGTGTGTAGAATTTCCTGCATTCTCCACAAAGGATGGTGACGATGTAATGACTTGGAATTCAAGGAAACTGAAAGGAAAACTCCCTCCAGGTACCTGGAATCCAAAAGAAGTGGCATAGCTTATGTCCCGAATAGCCTCAGACGACATGGATCATTAGGAAGTAAAGTACGAGGGAGAGACTCCCCATGTCTTTTGTATAATATTATTAATGTGGTGCAAGAGCAGAGTTAATGGATATTAGTGGTGAGTTTGTCAGCATAGCAACCAGGCATAAGTTTACAATCCAGGGAAATGGCCTAAGGGATGTGTGTTTACTAACTTGAGAACCTGCTGGAGATGTGGCCCTGGGCCTGTCGATGCCGGAGTTAGTTCTTGGCAAGGCAGAGCCACTCTGCTGTGTGGATTAGTTGGGAGGCTGCAGAGAGGGTTCCTGCGGTTCTTGAGGGGGTTTCTGCTGTCCTCCCTGTGATGAAAGCAGGGCCTGTGGATGCAGCTTGAGGGACTGGCCTGCCCCTTGTGAGGGCCGAGGCCACACAGGAACCTTCACGGAGGCGGAATGAACTTCCGCTTTCATTCAGTGAATGTGATCAGAGAACTTAATGAGCACAGAGAATGAGGTCACCAAATCAGCGGGAAATAGGCTGTGATTCAGAAAAACAGTGAAAGGTTACTCAGAAAGCCAGGAGATGGGAGTTTCTTTTAAGCTGATGAAATTGCAAAGTGCTGAAGACTGAATAAACCCCACTGAGAAAAGGAGGGAAGGAACCCCCTGTTCGATTGTTGGATGAAGGGACCTGGTGGGTTGTTAGAAGTCTAAGAAAGCCCACCCCCACTCTCCCTCCTTTTAAATTATCAAACAGATTTCTAGCTTCATTATAAGGCAGAGGCTACTCTTTAGGGATAAGAGAGAAGCTGTAGCAACAGCTGCTTGAAAGATTTACGTAACGGTGCTGCAAAGGCTCCCAGGAGAAGGTTAGGTTTTCAGATGGAGATAAAAGTGAAGATGAGTCATGAGCCTGTTCCTGACACACACTTTGTAGATTCAAATTCTTGGTGTCCAAGCAGAGGAGGGGAGACGTTCCCATAGAGTTCACTGGAGGCACTACTTCACGTAATGGAAACCTTTGTTCCAATCATGAAGGGGACATCTCCAGAGAATTCGAGAAAATGCCAACATATAGGCAAGATCGATGCTAATCTAAGAAGAAATTAATTCAGGATGTATGTCATGCCTATTGAAAGTAATTTACAAGATTAGGCCTGGTGGGCAATGATTTAATCAGGGCAAAGAATGTGAGATGTTACTAGCAAACCAAGGTGGGCCAATTACTGGAAATGGGGTTTAGTCTTGGTCTCTGGATTCCTTGGCAACTTAGTTATAAAGGGAAATACAAACTGCATAGCTTACATTTTCAGCAGCTACCATCTTACCAGCCCTTTGAAGCATGCAAATTACATACAAAAACATTTTTCTTAGAATAAAATGCTTGGCATGGATCGTTGTTCTCAATCCTTTTCAGTGATCACATCTGAATTTGGGGGAAGAATCCCAAATCCTAAATACGTGATCTTGTCTCCTCTGTCCATCACAATGTCCCAGAAATGCCAACATTTTAAAGCCTACCTCTCCCACTCAAACTGCCCAGAAATCTTGACAGACTGTTTTGATTTGGAAAATGTGTGATTTCCCACCTCATCTGGGCCTCAGAGGCAGGTTTCTTCCCTTTATCTGATCACATCTCTCTCCGTTGCCATATCAGCCGTTTCAAGCATTTTCCACAACACTTTCCTCAGGCCATCCTCTCATTTGGTGGGGGAGTGACTTCTTACATTATTTTCTCCTCTATTGTATAGAAAATAGAGACTCTCAAGTAAGGGGTTGGAGAAGCATAGGTCAGAGGACTTTTCTGGCAATCTGAAGGAATTTCCTGCTATTATTGACTTTTTGGATACCAGATAATAGACTTTCAGGGTATGACTTACCATGACCCCATGCTCTGTACCAATGAAAAAAACTCTGCAGTTAAGATAAAGAATGTTTTTAAAAAAATTATAGTAGATTATATATGCCATAAATTTACTATCTTAACCACTCTTAAGCTGACAGTTCAGTAGTGTTAAGTACATTCCCATTGTTGTACACCCATCACCACCCTTTTCATCTTCCCAAACTGAAACCCTGCGCCCATTAAACAGTAACTTCCTATGTCTTTGTCTGTTCATGCTGCTATAGCAAAATACCCAAGCCTGGGTAATTTATAAAGAGAAACTTATTGCTCACGTTCTGGAGGCTGGGGAATCGAAGATCAAGGCACTAGCCGATTTGGGGTCTGGTGAAGGCTCACTCTGCTTCCAAGATGGTGCCTTGCTGCTGTATCTTTGGGAGGGGAGGAATGCTGTGCCCTCACAAGACAGAAGAGATGAAAGGGCCAAAAAAAAAAAAAAAAAAAAAGCCTCTTTTATAAGAGCACTAATCTTATTCAGGAGGGCTCCATCCTCATGACTTAATCACTTCCCAAAAGGCCCACTCTTAATACTGTGACATTGGGTATTAGGTTCCAATGTATGAATTTTGGAGGGACACATATATTCAAATCACAGCTCCCCATTTGTCCCACCCTCACCCCTAGCAACCGTCATTCTACTTTCTTTCTGTCTCCTTTCTGAATTTGACTACTCTAGGTAGTATCTCATAAATAGGTGCAATTACAGAGTATTTGTCCTTCTGCCACTGGCTTATTTCACTTAGCATAATGTCCTCAAGCTTTATCTATGTTGTAATATGTGTCAGAATTTCCGTCCTTTCTAAGGCTGATAATAGTCCATTATATGGATATACCACATCTTGTTTACTGATTCATCCACCCATGGACTTTTGGGTTGCTTCTGTCTTTTGTCTGTTGGGAACAATGTTATGAATATGGGTGTACAAAATAGCTCTTTGAGATTCTGCTTTTCATTCTTTTGGATATATACTCAGAATGGAAGTTCTGAATCATATATGGGGATTCTATTTTTAATTTTTTTTCCAGAAACCTTCATACTGTTTTCCATAGTGGCTGTACCATTTTACATTCCTACCAACAGTGCACAAAGTTCCCACATCCTGGCCAACACTTGTTATTTTCTCTATTTTTGATAGTAGCCATCCTAATGGGTGTGAGGCAATATCTCATTGTGGTTTTAATTTGGATTTCCCTAATGATTCATTATTTTGAGCATCTTTTCATGTGCTTGTTGAAATTGTGACACAATATTTTAAAGAGTCAAAGTTAATGCCACAAAAATCCATGATGATGAAAATATCACAATTTCAAATAAAGACAGGCTCCAACAAGACTCTATGAGGCCATATTGGAGGCTGAGGCAAGAGGAGAAATGTGTACCACTCTCTATATATATGGTTTTATTTATTATTTGTAATGATAATTTGTTTCTGGGTTATTAAGTTTAAAAATATTGAACAATTAAAAAGTGTATTAATACATTATTTTAAGTTTGAGTATTTTGGGAGTATATTTCTATCTCTCACTAAAGTTTTTATTCATCACACATACTTTCAAAGTTACTTTCTCACATTTCTTATAATTTACAACTCTGAATTGAAAATGAAATAAGAAATAGACTTAGAACATACTTTTTAATTGATGAATTTGTTTCCATCAAGATTAGGAGTGTAAAATAATGACAAATTCTGTTTTGGTACAAATAAAATAATGTAAATTATTTAAATTAAAAACATTCCTCCTTTTTAATTTTCTAGTATTTTTTCAACTACTTTAATGTTGGGAAAAAATTACCCATTGCAAATCCATGCCATCATGTGTGCAGGGGTGCACATCGCATTGCTCACCTTTGCCTCTGGCTCCAACATGGCTCCATGTGGCCCTGCTCAGCAGGCTCCTCCCCACCTTCTAACACCATCCACTTTCCTCTTCCACATGCACCTCATTTTCAAGCTCTGTCTGAATGTCTGCCATCTCTTAGGCCATGTGAACTTGCTCTCATGTAAGCTCTGGAAGATGCTCCTTTGCTTGCCTGCTTCCTTCCATGTAAACATTACCTTTCTGGGAAGCCTTCCGTGGCCAGTCTCTCCCGTCTGCCCTTTTAGGCTGCTTGTTGAGGCATCTGCTGCAGCATACAAGCCATAGACAGGACAGTACCTTTTAATGGTAATTTGGGAAGGTCCAGAAACTAGAGCAGGCAAGAAGGTCTGTTCACAAAGTCCTGTATGCTAGAGAGATCCATTAAAAATTCCATAATTGTATTTTTTCATGAGCTCGCCCGCATTTTCTTACACACTGGGGGAAAACGTGCAGAATTCCTGTTTTCCCCTGCTGCGTATGCCCCCTAAGCCCGGGAAGCACAGAGTGATGACAAATATGTGTGGGGTGGGGGGCGCAGATCTCATAATATCTCATGACATGGTCTCCACCATCTGCAACTCCTGAAGCAAATCTTGATGTTTCTAGAAAGGAATAATTACTCACCTGCGTAAGGGTGGGGCTAGGTTGCTGGCCTGCGCTGGGCTCCCAGGCCCTTGGTGCAGCTACCTGGCTGGGTGGTCAGAATCCCAGGGCCCCAAAAGCTGGGTGCCTGAACCTGGGCACGTGGCGGTCGTCTCACCTTTTACTTCCAGGGATGACTGCATGCCTTAGAGATTCTGCTTCCTCCCAGCACCGACCCATCCCATCCAGGAATGCTCACCAGCCTCAGATGAGCTCCCCTCCCTGGGGAGAGCAGGATCTTTGGCTTGGATGACCCGAAGCTGCCACTCATCTTCTAAGCCTCTCCTCCTCATAGCTGTCCTTCCCCTTGGCTTTCAGCCCAGAGTTGGCTGGGTCCCTGCCCGTGTTCCCACTCCTGGGGCATTGAATGGGGGAGGTGGGTGTTCTGTTAAGGAGCCAGCACCTTCCCTCCCATACTTCTCTGCATGAGAGCATTCCTGCCTCTTTCTCTCTTTATGATGGGCTTGGCTGTCTGCTGGAGAGGGTAAGGGGCACCAATGGAACGTAGATTATTATGGGACCAGAGCGATGCTCCTTTTTGGTGCTCCTCTGAACCACCCAGCCCCCAGCAGCTTGTCTTCCCTTCTTTGTTAATATGTGTGGATTTTCTTCATGGCCTGTGTCTACCATGAAATATTAATATTCATCTTACCCATAAGCAAAATAAGACAGAGTCACATTGAGCTTCCCTGAACTCTAGGAATTTTCCTTGGAAAAGATCCCTTTCCAAGACCGGACAACATTTTCCCCATTCTTGCCCTGGGGTCTGAGTTTCCCCTGTCCACAGTCTTATGGCATGTGCCCCAGGCCCCCTCACCAATGGCCAGTTAAGAGGTGGGACTGATGGGCAGGTAGCAGGGTCTCCTTGCCTTGGCGCCTGGCTCTCGGGGAATCTGTTGGACATTCCTCCTACCCAACTTCTGAAAGCCTTTTAAACATGGCAGCCGCCCATTGACTGTGGTGACACTTTTCATCTGCTCTGGTTGGCAGGGTTTCATGTGGTGCTGCTGAAGGAGACCTTTTTGCTTCAGAATCTGAAACAGAGGCCTGAAAAATCATCTTCTATGCTCCTCTGTTTCTGCGTGTATGCGTCCGTTTTGCACTGTGATAAAGGAACACCTGAGGCTGGGTAATTTATAAAGAAAAGAGGTTTATTTGGCTCAGCGTTCTGCAGGCTGTGCAAGCAGGGCACCAGCATCTGCTCAGCTTCTGGTAAGGCCTCAGGAAGCTTCCAAAAGCCTTTTAAACATGGCAGAAGGCAAAGGGGGAGCCAGTGCATTACGTGGAGAGAGAGGGAGTGAGAAGGGGGAGGACTCAGACTCTTTTTAACATCACATCTCATGGAAACTCATTACCACAGAGAGGGAGGGCACCAAGTCATCCAGGAGGGATCTGTCCTTGTCACCCACACACCTTCCACCAGGCCCCATCTCTGATACTGGGGATCACATGTCAACATGAGATTTGGAGAGGACAGACATCCAAACTCTACCACTGGGCATTCTTGGGAGTCAGGGAAACTCATCTTTTAAGCAAACTCCAAATGGCCTTCCTGCTGGCCACTTAACACCTGACCAGGGCTTAAAAGTATTCTGTGATATTCTTTGAACCTTAATCTTATCACGATGTTCTCCAAGTCAGCAGTGACTTCCAGGAGGCCACACCCCTCTCTGCCCACCAGGTAGTCATGGTCTTAGCTGTCCCCTCCGGAAGAACTGGCTCCAGTGCATTGGTTGTGTAGGTGACACTGCCTGAGGTCCTGGAAGACCCAAGTGAGGCCCCCTAAGTGGCAGATTTGAATTTCTGGTCACCAAAACAAGGCCGATTACTTACTTTGATTTCTAGAATTCAGTTTAACTTTTTATTCCAGTCTCCTCTCCTCTGGATGGGTGGGAAATAAAGCTCAGTCCTTGTCCCCATCCCGAGCTTTACCCACAGTTTGGAGACCCTAGGCAGTGTTTATGCATCAGGGGGTGGGGTCTAGTCATTGGATATCTGTTCTGGAAAGTCACCCCATAAATACCCCTTGTCCCTGCCTTATTGCCGCTTCAGGCTGAATAGCTCTCTGCTGCTCCCGTGCTGGGCTGTGGATGTGGAAATCTTTTGTAGACCCTGCCCCGCCTCCCTGGGTTCCCCCCATGCAGCCTTCCTCCCAGGGTGCTGCAAAGAACTGAGGCCAGTTCCTGTCTTCTCTTGGGGCCTGTCTCCTGTTCTCCTCCAAGCCAAAGGCAAGCTCCCTTTTATCTGAGAAAAAGCCTGGCTCCTTCCAGCTTCTTCAAAGCTACCTGCTTTGTAAACCGTAATACCTCTCCTAGGGGTTTAGGCTTAAAAAAACCTGAATGTCTTGCAGCCTACTTCATCTTTCTACACTGCCATAGGCTTCCCTGGGGGCAAGTTTGCAATGAGCCTGGTATCTGCTCAAGTGTGGAGGAGGAGATAGAGAGGGGAAAACAGATTATTATCGCAGAATATGATCCCTCCATGTGCATAAATGTGACCTTCTGTAAGTGCCAGGGGTATGATGTTAAATCCTAACAGATGGCTCTTCTGTGGAGGTGGAGACCACTGAGATAACTTAATTAGTTACTTTGTTTTTTGATGTTCTAAAATAACACTTCAAGAATAGATGCTGGAGAATGATAAATGAAGAGTTGGCAGTCTCTTGAGTGAGGCATGCAGCTCTAGAGTACGATTTGGAAGCCACTGGCCATATGTGGCTGGAGAGCACTCGGAATGGAGCGAGTCCAAATTGAGATGTACTGTGAAAGTAAAATACACACTAGATTCCAAGGATTTAGTGTAAAACATATAAATCATCACATTAACAATTTTAAATATAGAGGATAAATCAAAATGATAACATGTATATGTTGAGTTATATCAAATATATATATATATTTGTTTTGAGAGGGAGTCTCTCTGTCACCCAGGCTGGAGTGCAGTGGCATGATCTTGGCTCACTGCAACCTCCATCTCCTGGGTTCAAGTGATTCTCCTGCCTCAGTCTCCTCAGTAGCTGGGATTACATGCGCCCGCCACCACGCCAGGCTAAATTTTGTGTTTTAGTGGAGACGAGGTTTCACCATGTTGGCCAGGCTGGTCATGAACTCCTGACCTCAAGTGATCTACCAGCCTTGGCCTCCCAAAGTGTTGAGATTACAGGCGTGAGCCACCATGCCTGGCCAAGTTATATCAAGTATATTAATAAAATTAAGTTCACCTGTTTCTTTTTACTTTCTAAACTGTAGCTACTAGAAAATTTAAAGTTATATATGTGGTTCACATCATATGTCTATTGGGTAGCACTGCTGTAGCTGTGTACCCCTGAGCATGTTATTTAAGTTTTCTGCCTTATTTTCTTCATATGTAAAATGGGAATAATATGTTGTTTCTATTATGCTATATTAGCTGTGTTACATGGTGGGGAGGCAGAGAGGAATGAGGCACTGTCCTATATTCAGGGAACTCAAATATAGTAAAATAAAAAAAACCTGGGCTTTGGAGTCAGACCTGTATGAATTTGTCACTTATTAGCTGTGTGATTTCAAAGTACTTAGCTTAACTAACTGGAGCTTCTGCTTTCTTTTCTTTTCTTTTCTTTTTTTCTTTTTTCTTTTTTTTTTTTTTTTTTGAGACATGGTTTGCTGTGTCACCCAGACTGGAGTGCAGTGGCACCATTATAGCTCACTGCAGCCTCAACCTCCTTTGCTCAAGCAATCCTCCCATCTCAGCCTCCCGAGTAGCTGGGACTACAGGTTGTGCACCACTATGCCTGGCTACATTTTTTTTATTTTTTGTAGAGACTGGGGTCACTATGTTGTCCAGGCTGGTCTCGAACTCCTGGCCTCAAGGAATCCCCCCACCTTGGCCTCTCAAAGTGCTGGGATGACAGGCTGCTTTCTCCTTTATGAATGGGGTAATAATGTTTACCTTATAGCTTGTTAGGAATTTATCTCTATATAAGAATATATATTAATACATGTATGTATGCATATATATGTATGCATGGATGGATATATATGTATGTATGCATGGTTATATGTGTGTACGTGCATATATATGAAAAATGTTTTCTATGGTATCCAGCACACAGTTAACCAATCAATAAATTATAGTTGTCATTATTGTCATAACCATCATCATTTGCAGTTACCCTGTTAATGTTATTATCACTAGGTAAACAACTTAAAAACTAACTCTTATTATCTTTACTTCTCTTCTGTAATCATAATTCCTACTTTTATTTTTTAGTTCTGTCACTAAATATATTGTACTCAGTTCCCAATTCTAGTCCATTCCATTTACTTTGGTTTCCTGAGTTCTCTCTTGGTTGGCTGAAGTTCCTCTTCTAGTCATTTCTTCAAGAAGGGTTTCCTTCCATTCAAGGAATAATGGTGCCCGCAGGGTTTTCTTTCTTTCTTTTCTTTTTTTTTTTTTGTTGAGCTGGAGTCTTGCTCTGTGGCCCAGGCTGGAGTGCAGTGGTGTGATCTCGACTCACTGCAACCTCCGGCTCCCAGGCTCAAGCGATTCTCCTGCCTCAGCCTCCCAAGTAGCTGGGCTTAACAGGTGGCTGCCACCACGCCTAGCTAATTTTTGTATTTTTAGTAGAGACGGGGTTTTGCCATGTTGACTAGTCTGGTCTTGAACTCCTGACCTCAGGTGATTCACCCACCTCCGCCTCCCAAAGTGCTGGGATTACAGGCGTGAGCCACCCACGCCTGGTTATCCCCAGAGTTTTCAAATGTCCTTCTCTGCAGTCTTTGCACACTGAAAGGACAGCCTGGCTGCTATGATGCCCTTGGCTCACTTTTCTCCCTTGAGTGGCTCAGGAGCTGTGCTCCCACATCCTCTCTGCTGCGTGCTGCTGAGGCGAAATCTGAGGCCAGCTCGATTAGTTTTTCTTTTATGAGTGACTTTATCTTTTTTGATCTTTAAAGTCCATTAAGTGTTAGGATTTCTCTCAATGCTGGCTGCTGTGGCCGATTTTCCCTGGCCTACAGTGTACCCTTTCCATCTGTATACTCCAGACTTCTATTTTAGACAAGATTCCTTAGATTGTATCTTTAAATATTTGTCCTGTTCCATTTTATTCTTATTTTAAATTGGACACATATATTACATGTTGCTTTGTATGTGCCAGGCACTCTTCCAGCCTCTTACCAAATTCCAGCTCACTCAGTCTTCATAACATACTCCCATGGAGTAGGTACCGTTATTATTTTCATTTTAGTGATGGAGAAACCAAAACAGAAGGTGGTTGAGAAACTTGTCCAAATTCACATAACTATTAATAGCACGTGGCCGAGTCAGGATTCAAACTCAAGACTGTTTGTTCTCATAACCATTGTGTTATGCTGGTTTTCTTCAGAGACTCATTTTATCTGTCTGGTGTATCTCCTTTAACAGTCTTCTACATCTATTATTTTCTCTCTGACATTTTTAAGCACTTTATTTCTGCTTGCGTTCACCCTCTGTGGTTTCTCATAGTGAGTTCCATAGCACTTTTTTTTCATTGAGCTTACATCGATTTCATCTTAACTGCTGTGATTTTTTTTCCTCTTTCCTGGGTGGTCTTTTTTTTTGAGACAGGTTCTCTGTTGCCTAGGCTGGAATGCAGTGACGTGATCAAAGATCACTGCAACCTTAAACTCCTGGGTTCAAGGGATCTTCCTGCCTCAGCCTTCTAAAGCCCTGGGACTACAGGCACATGCCACCATGCCAAGATAATTTTTTATTTTTGCAGAGATTGGGGTTGGGTTTGGGGGGAGTCTCGCTATGTTTTCCAGGCTGGTCTCAAACTCCTGGCCTCAAGTGATCTTCCCACCTTGGCCTCGCAAACTGCTGGGATTACAGGTATGAGCCACTGCACCTGGCCCTTTCCTAATTTTTTTTTATATTTCATCTTTTCTTGTTGCCTTCCCATTTCATTTTTGAGTTCTTGAAATTCTGCTTTGTGTTCTTTCCTCAAGGAGATGATGGCTTCATATAGATATTTAATTCACAGAAAAAATATTGGATCATAATTGTAAGGACTCCTTGGTAACATTTTTAGTGAGTGTTCTTCTTCTTGGTAGTTTTACTGCTCTTTTCCCTGTAAGTTTCTTATAGTATTCTTGTTTGGATGCTGTGTACCAGCTTCCATTTTATTGATCACCATGGAATGGACACAAGCTATCTGCAGGCATGTCCTAGGGGAGGAATGGTAGGGAAGGGGCTAAGATAGCCATCTATGCTTCACAACTCAGGGGCTCTCTGCTTTTTTGCTGCTGCAGGGACAGAGTGGTTCCTGCATGTAAGTTTGCTCTGGGTGATGCTTTGCGAAGCCCTACCTCTTTGCCTCTCTTAACCAAGTAGGCAGATTTTGCTGTTAGCACTTGTCATTGAGGTTCTGGCATCCAGGTTGCCAACAAGGCTCACCTTTGACTGTGGGTGAGGCACCCCCACTTCCTCAGAGCTGCCACAGCCCTCTTGACCACTCTGGGTACACATTCTCTGTGCTTTCTTCTGCATTGCTTCTGCCCCATCTCAGCTGTTCTCCACAGCCCTTATCAGTATGTTATTTTTGTCTCCTAGTTTGGAGGAAAAACGGTGTTTCTGTTTTCTTTTCCATTCTCATTTCCCCTCATAATTTCTAGAAAAGGGAAACAGTATTGACTTATATAGCTTTGTTCATCCTGGAAGTAAAGGCTAAGTATAAACGTTCCAAGATGTATGAAGGCGTGGGCTCTAAGAGCAAATGTGGAACCTGATGTCTTCATCGACTGTGTGGAGTGGACAGTGTCAGTCACTTTTTTTGGTCATAGGGTTATGTGGCATACATTATGTTGCCACTCACTTAAATAAAATTGATAAAGTATCATTTGAATACTTAGCCCATCTATTCCTAATTTTGCAAATTCCAAAATAACTTTTGAAAGCATGATATACAATTGTGGTGTTTTAAAAGAGAATATAATTTGTAATATTAGAAAATAACTTTCATCTTTTGTTTTGTTCTCTTACTACTACATCAAATATCTCCTGATGTAATTAATTAGAAACCATGATGTTTCTAATTATTGGACCAGGGAAGTGTTGCTAGGTGCATGCATACATTATCTCATTTGTATGAGGCTGGGGGTCTGAACCCAGGGTGTCAGGAGCACCTGACTATATTGCACTCTGCAGACATAATACAGACAATTTGGAAAATATGGAGAAGAAAGGAAAAGAAACATTCTTGCCATCCAGATATTTACACCTTTGAATATTTTGGTATATTTCCTACCAGTCTTCTTACTATATACTTAAAAATAATTAAAGCATAAATATATTATTGTACAAATTGAATATTGAATTTTCTACTTAATGTAGAATCAAGTATTTTCCCACATTACTATAAAATTTTTGTAGTTGACATTAAAAATATCAAATACTTCATTAAAGTCATATATTAGAGTTTTGTCAGTCATTTCCTATTAGACATTTGGGTAATTTCAATGTTCTTTTGCTATTAGAGATCATACTGCACTTACCTTTTGTGTGGTGTATTTTTTTCTTTTTTTTATTATTATTATACTTTAAGTTTTAGGGTACATGTGTACAATGTGCCGGTTTGTTACATATGTATACATGTGCCATGTTGGTGTGCTGCACCCATTAACTCGTCATTTACATTAGATATATCTCCTAATGCTATCACTCCCCCCTCCCCTCACCCCACAACAGGCCCCCGTGTGTGATGTTCCCCTTCCTGTATCCGAGTGTTCTCATTGTTCAATTCCCTATTCAATTCCCTATGAGTGAGAACATGCCGTGTTTGGTTTTTAGTCCTTGAGATAGTTTGCTGAGAATGATGGTTTCCATCTTCATCCATGTCCCTACAAAGGACAGGAACTCATCCTTTTTTATGGCTGCATAGTATTCCATGGTGTATATGTGTTGTGTGGTGTATTTACTCCTGTAGTTTAGATTTTTTAAAACATAGATTTCTGGTAGTGAAAATACTGAATCAAAATGTTTGAACATTGTGGGGTAATCTCTCATGTTTAATTGCTTTCCAAAAAATATTTTAAGACAATACAATTCACACCCATTTCACAGAACCTGAATTAGCATAAAAATAGTATCTCATTGTTTCCACCTGAATTTCTTTGATGATGAACTTAGTGTCAATTAGTATTAAACAGTAGTGAAGTTGAACATTTTTGGATTTGTTAACTTCTTTTGTAAACTGCCTGTTCGTCGATTACCCTTTTACTTGTGGGGGTCTTGTGTTTCTTATCACATCGTGTGAACAGTCTTTGGTGTATTACATATGGATAATTTATGTTGGTCATTGTGTTCCTTTTCATTTGGGCTATTTTTTACAGGCAACCATAAAATTTGCACAGTAACTGTAACCTATAAATCCTGCAGCTCCTTCGTAACTGTATTTCTTCTGCTTTTGGTTCCTTATGGCCTGAGTTTAAAACAAAAGCAAAAATTGTTTTGGTCCTTCTAGATTTATTTTGAAGTATGGTGTGATGTGGGAATATAAGTGGATTTTCCCTAAAATATGTAACAACTGCCTTCACACCACTCACACACCCTTTCTCCACTGACCTCTGTGCTGCTTTTGCAATATATTATATTCTTCTATATGACGCTTGCTCCTGGACCATCTGCTATGCTTCAGGGCTCTTTCTCTTTCTAGTCTGAGGTTGGTCATGACCATTTGAACATAATTTGTTTTTCTACCTACCCTGTATATTTATCGTAGATGTGAAGAATGGGCTTCACGTTATCCAAATAAACGTTCACTTTGAATGTCGCTTGCTGGACTGACTCTTCTAAGGCGAGTGCACATGTGCTTGGTTTCTGTGCTGTCTCATTCAAGGCACACTATTTTTCTCGTAGTATTTATTGACATTCTAAGCTTTTTGGGTTTTGCTCCAAGTACATTTTTCTTCTCTCTTCCTTGGTTTGTTGACATAATTTGGTTAGCTCCAGTGATACACTTTGAAAGAAAAAAGATTGAGCTGTATCAGCAGTTTGCTTACTGCAGCTTTGCTTTTTGGTGTATTAAAGCCTTAAAAATTTTGAAACAATAATATTATTGTTACTGGTGGAGGGCATCCAGGTCCTTGGCCTTTTGAAGAAAGAATTGGACAAAAGTCATAAACAAAGCAAGGAAAACATGAAGCAACAAAAGCAGGGATTTATTGAAAATGAAAGTACCCTCCACAGCGTGTGAGCTGGCTGAGCATAGGGCCTCAAGAGCCCAGTTACAGAATTTTCTGGTGTTTAAACACCCTCTAGAGGTTTCTCATTGGCCACTTGGTGTACACCCCATGCAAATGAAGTAGTGGCCTGCAGTCAGTCTGATTGATTGTGGAAAGAAACCAGTCAGAAGCTGACATGAAGTTGCAAAGGTTACACCTTATGCAAACATCTGATCGATTGTAGAAAGCAACCAATCAGAAGTACTTTCAATTTTCCATCTGCCAGGCAAAAAAGGTGTGTGAGGGTGGGGTTTACAAAGGGAGTACCTCTGGTTCTTCTGTTACTTAGGTGTGGAAAGTTGGGGTTTTCCTTTTGATTTAGTTCTAGGAAGTCACTGTGAATCGGCCTTAGGTTCCCTGCCTCCAGACCCTATTCCCCTGCCTCATTATCAATTATCAACTGGAGATTTAAAAAGCTATAATTGTTTTTGAAAGTTTTCAAAGGACTTTGGACTGCTCTAACCTAAATTACTAAAGCCTAGATAACTAGATAGATGCATTGCTACAAGTTCTGATTTCACTTAATTTTGATGTTTGATACTCATTGGTAAGTAGATATTTGTATGAATCTTCATTTCTTATAATGGGTTTGATAAATAAATTGTAATGGTGTCTGCAAATAAATTAGTTATATATGAATTATTATCAACTTTTAGGCCTCATATTTTAGGATAATTCCTTATATCAGTGCTTCTTCTAAGGAAAACAAAAAGTAGTTGTAGGCTGAGAGCAATTTTATCTTGTTTCTTGCTTCATTGTAAAGGCAAAAATAGATGTATCATCATGTAAAATTATTTATTTATTCTGTGCTTGCTTTAGAGTCCTATAGGTACATTAATTCCTTGGAGAGATTTCTCCCGAAAGTTTTTTCTGTGTGTTTGTTTTTCCAGGACTGCTCTTTCCAGGTGATGGAAAGCTTTTCCAGTGTTTTGACTCTGACAATGTGAGCCGCTCAGGGGGTGCATTAGGTAGCGCGTTACATTTTACGTTTTTCTTATATTGCCCTTCAGGAGTTCGCGGTCATTCTTCTTTGACTATAAAGAATATGAAGGCAGAGGACAGAAAGCAGACTCAGGTTCATAGCACCTGCTGAGTCAGGAGCCCTCTGAGCACATGTGCAGAGGTGGCTCTGATGTGATGCTGGTGCCTGCCCCTAGGGATCAAGTGAAATTGCCTCGAACCTTGAGTCTGTGGCTTGGTGGTGTCTAAAGACCCTTTTGCCCAATTTCTGTGAACTTCTAGAGCAGGAGGCATACCCTTCTATTCCCATCACCCTCTGGGATCCTGTGCCTGCCTGCATGGTATCTGGTTTCCCCACATTAGTCTGGAAGAAAATTCTATTCTAGACTATCTATTCTAAAATTCGATTCCTCTCCACACCATCCTCTGACAGTCTGTAGGTGTGATTTCAACAGATGCCACTGACTCTCTGGAGGGTGAGGAAGGACTGACATACATCCTCCCTGGTTCCTCCCTTCTATTTCCGTTTGCCTTCTGAAGCTTCTCACCTTTTCAAGAGCAAAACATGCCACTGAGTCTTCTTGCCACCTGATGGCATATATCTTGCACTTGAGGTTTGCTGAGCTTCTTGTACCTGTTGGTTTACGTTTTCATCAAATTTGGAAAAATGTCAGCCATTATTTCTTGATCACAGGTCTACATGTCACCTGCAGTTTAACAGAATGGACTCTCCTTTAACTAGTGCTAATTTTTTGTTGTTGTTTTTGAGATGGAGTCTCTCTCTGTTGCCCAGGCTGGAGTTCAGTGGCACGATCTCTGCTCACTGCAACCTCCACCTCCCGGGTTGAAGCGATTGTCCTGCCTCAGCCTCCTGAGTAGCTGGGATTACAGGCACCCGCCATGATGCCCAGCTAATTTTGTATTTTTAGTAGAGACGGAGTTTCATCATGTTGGCCAGGCTGGTCTCTGACCTTCAGTGATCCGCCTGCCTCGGCCTCCCAAAGTGCTGGGATCACAGGCGTGAGCCACTGCTTCCGGCAATCCAGGGTATATTCTTATTGTGGTGAATGCATAAGCACGAGCTGAGGCCCACTATGTGCCACGTTTAAGGCCCCTGCTCATGTCGTATCCAATTGGCCAGAGCCAGTTACATGATCATGTCCTACAGCAATGGGTGGGGAGGTCTCACACGGAGGTGGGCAGGAAAGTGAACGTTTGATGAACAGTTGTGATTCCTCTTTTGGCTTCGAGACAGTGTTTGCTGGAAGGTGAATCAACTTTGGGATCAGACCTGGATTCAAATTTGAGTTTTGCGGCTAAATACTTGTGTGACCTTGGGCAACTTACCTAATCTTTCTGAGCTGTGTTTCCTCGTTTATAAAAATGGGAATAATAACATCTACTTCGTACAGTTACTGGGAGAATTAAAGCATACGACACACATGGAAATGCCTAGCACAAAATTGACATTCCATTAATGGTAGTTTCCGTTTTTTCTTCTTGAGATTCCAAGTGGGCTTTTATTGTAGATATTGGTTCTGGAAAGTGAAATAATCCAAAAGGATTTGGCAGCCTGTGTCACAAAGAGCATTTTTCTAATGGTCATGGTAGTAACCAGTTTATCTGCATGCATAACGATGGATGAACTGTCATTTGGAACAAGGGAGTGAATACTGTACTATTAAACTTTGTTCTTATGGGAAATGAGTCCATTTGTCAAGGTGGATCCTAGGAGTAGGCCGCAGGGGCCTTTCTAGAGGAAATCAGGAGTGCCTGTCCTTCCTCTACCACAACTAGAATCTGACTCAGTGGTAAGTAGGGTTATGCCATGGGGCCTGTTCTGGGCGTGAATTTCACCTACCTCTCTGTTGTCAGACTGAGCTCAGTAAGAAGTGTAAATGGTGCAATAATATTTATAAATTGAACATGGTAATTTTCAATTCTCAGAAGCTTTCATGGAGGCATGGATTGTCCCAGATGTGGGCTGGGCTTGATGCTGTTTTGGGGAAGGAACTTTAACTGCTGGTTAAAGCTCTCCGGGGACTGTGTCTTTAAGGCAGACAGTCCCAATCTTCTGAGTAGCTGCTTTTTAGGTTGTGAAGGTCCTGTCGGCATAGGAGGAGGGAGTCTATTTAGTGGTTTGGGGACTCCTTCTCAGTAAGGAAAAAGACTTCTGATCTCTTGGGTTTGGAGAAGGCTTCATCTTTTATTTTGGTTCTCTTCCTGTATATCCTTGAAAATTTACTTAAACTGAAATAGTAAGTATGGATTAGTAAAATTACATTAGAGTAAACATCTTCCCTGAGGTCCTGGCATCAGGCTAAAAGAGGTAAACAATTTTGGCATTGATGCATCTAGCTCAGGATCTAGACTCAGCAGTGGAGCAAACAGTGGAATTTTCTGAGATGGTGTGATGTCAGGCTTCTCAGACTTGGAAATTCAAGGAGCCTGGTGATGATGGGATGAACACCCAGGCTGAAAGCCATGGTCAGAACTCTACGCTGTCACTTCAAGCCAGAGCTTTGTACTTTATACACAAGGGAGAAGAGGAAGCATATTGCAAACAGTTGGTGCATAGTTTCAACTTTAAGGTGGTTTCGTGTATATAACCCAAAGTACCAACAACACAGAACCCTCTCATAGTTTGGTAGACCAGGGTTGGACGACATGGCATACCTTTCACCCTTTCACTTCTAGGCCTACCCCAACCACCAGAAGCATCACTAATCAGTCCATCATTGCTCTCCTGTCTAGCGTGTACTCACCTGGCTTCATCTCCTCTCAGCTCAGCACTCTGGCCAGTCCCTGCTCATTGTTTAGAACTATCAAATAGCACTCACTCTGCTCACCATCATATTTTGCTTATGGGACAAGAGAAAGGCTGCAACAAATGAATCAAAAGAATAAATATTAGGTATTAGCAAAAGGTAATGTTTTTCTGAGAGTATTTTTGTTTGTGTCCAGTACTCCTGGCAAATGTCCTTAGAATAGCTACTATACCTACCAATATTATTCTTAAGTCCAAAAATATTGTAGCTGTAAAAATGTGGTTGATTCTACCTTCAGAAACTGTACTTTTTGTGTTGGTGGAGAAAAATGCATGAACTAAGACCAAATATTATGAAACTGAATTTTATTTACATAAGGATACATTCAGGCTGCTATGCTTAAAGGAAAAAAATAACCAAGTCCTGTTCCTGGCAGACACCTGTGATCTCTAATTAGATATTTAGAGTGTATTGGCCCATCACTTAGGCTTGGCGTTGCTTCTTTGTTTCTAATCTTCAATTTAATTTAGAAGCACTGATTGGTGCCTGTTTATGGCTTACTGGTGGCAGGAGATTCTTTCAGAAGTCTCCTTCCTTCTAGCTAAAATTCAGTTGAATTCAGCGGATGGAACCGGAGCAGCTGTGTATCCAAAATTCTTGCCACATTGCGATTGACAAGGCTGAGAGACTTTAATTACCTTCAAAGTCCTGCCCCTTCTAACAATGGGCTGCCTTGGATTTCTTTTCTATTTTTTTTAATCTCTTGAGACAGAGTCTCACTCTGTCACCCAGGCTGGAGTGCAATGGCGCAATCTCGACTCTCTGCAACCTCTGCTTCCAGGGCTCAAGCGATTCTCCAGCCTCAGCTTCCCGAGTAGCTGGGATTACAGGTGCCTGTCCCCACGCTCGGCTAATTTTTATATTTTTAGTAGAGACAGGGTTTCACCATGTTGGCCAGGCTGGTCTCAAACTCCTGACCTCAGGTGATCCACCAGCCTCGGCCTCCCAAAGTGCTGGGATTACAGGTGTGAGCCACCGCGCCCAGCAGGGTTTCTTTCTGCTGCTCTGACACAGCCCTCTGGTTGTTAACAAGCATTTATTAAACATCTCCTGTGTGCTTTAGAAACTTACTAGGGTTGAGGAGGAGATTCAAAAGGAATAAAAGACAAGGTTCCCGGTCGGCAGGGAGCCCCAGATTCTCAGAATGTCATTTTTGCTTCTGCCTTATGATTTAGGGGTTGTTCCTTCCCTCCATAACTGCAGGATCCCAATTAGCTTAAGAACTGTCCACCTGCACCTTGCCCTCTTCCGTTAGTGCACACGTTTATCTGAAGTGTTTGCAGATCTCGTTTTCCCAACTAAGGAGAGTAAGCCCCTAAGCCCAGGGAACCCCTCTGTTCCCACTCCCGTCTTGGGCTTATGTCTGGCGTACCTAGTTTTATTCTAGGCTCTTGGCTGCACTACATCTTGTTCAAAGTAGCCCTCTTGACACTGGGCAGGGGTGGGCTCAGCCCAGGTCTTGGGTCAGCCAGTGCAATCAGCTCCTTAGAATTGTGCTGAAATAATCAAGGGAATCTGGGCATCCTGCATCACCTAACACATGGGGCAGAGAGAAACCCTCAAAACTCTTAAATATGAAATTGAATTGCCAGGGAAAAGAGCCAGTGCAGATTTCTGATTGCATTTGAATTTCTGATTTTAGGGTGGTGGCTCTGATTCTAGGGTGACAGATCCATTTCACATTTACTATTGCGAAGTTGGGTGCTGTGCTGGGCTCTGGGGATACAATGATGAAAAAAGGAGGTCCCTCTCTTCAAGGGACCTGTGTTCTGGAATAGCCTATTCGGAAGTCTCGACCAGGTGTCAGGAAGGTACCAGGGAGAGTGGTTACAAAAACAGATAAACATAGTTCTGTCTTCAAGGAAGTCACAGTTTAATGAAGAAGTCAAACTTGCAGATAGTGGAAGCCCAGCAAGAGCTCTCAGCCTTGATAATCTGGCGGGCCATCCCTGTGGGTGATGACCAATTCCAGTGCAGGCAGATCACTGCGGAGCCAGCAGGTGTGTCACTGCTCATGGGAATATCACCGGAGGCCCTAACCTTGGGGACACAGCTCACCCACCATCACCACCTGCATCAGAATTACAAACTGGGTGGTTTCAGACGTAGGAAGAGATAAGTCTATAAGCCCCTTGAGGGAAAACTAAAAGTGATCAACACAAAACAGATGGGTTTGCTCACGTAGATCTTGTATCATGAGAATTTTCCAGGATACCCAAGGCCAGCAGCGTTCCAGTGTGGCGGTGGGGGGCTTTGGACACTAACAGTCCTGAAGCTGAATCCTGACCTCACCACTTATCAGTTGTGTGGCCTTGGGCAAATTTCTCTGAGCCTCGGTGTGCTCATCTGTAAAACGGGGATGATGATCTGGATTCAGGCAATTGTTGTGAGTCAATGTGGTAATGTGTTTAAGTGCCCAGCACAGTGGCACATAGTAGATACCTAGTAAATTTTCATTTTCCCCTCTTTCTCCTCCATTTATCAGCAGGAAGCAGCCATTATAACATATATCAAAATAAGTGACACTTAGAACAGTAGAATGTTATGAAGATATAGATGAGAGGTGGCGTGGAATGGGTATTAGAAGATGGTGTCGGGGGTTCTCAGCACTGTGCAGGGGAAAGGGAGTGCTGCCTTCTTTTGTGAGCATTTCTGTAGGGCAGACATGGGGACATTCAGGCATGAGAATATTGCTCCTGGAAGTCATCCAACTTTTTTTTTCTCCAAGAATATTTTGGAGAGTGATCATTTATTTACATGCCTCTCTCATGTCTTAGACTAAAGCTTTGTGAACTTTTGTTGCAGAGAATCACTGGGACCCTTTAAGAATATAGCTCCCTGGGGTTCCACCCTCAGAATGAGTCTGGGGTGGGGCCTAGGAATCTGCACTGACAAGCATTTCACGGGCGTCTGCCACAGGTTCTGAGGACCACACTCTGGGAAGACCACACTGGAGTGAGGGCCTCCTCAGAGCTGGGATGGTTTCCTGTTCATTTTGTATTTCCAGTGTCCGGATATAATCGGCAATGATGGGGTGTTGTTGAATAAATGAGTGGATGATGATTCTCCGAGTAGACTGTCCTACTGAGAAGGGGATATTTTAAAGCATTGGCTTCCTAGTTTCTAAGTCAATGTCTTCTGAGTTTGAAGAAGATAATTAGCCTCCTAGAACTTGCTCATTCCTGAATGACCTGGCAGAGCTGGGAGCAGACCTGTCTACATGAGTGATATCCAGCCCCCAGTAGCCCATCCACACAACTGTCCTCACAAAGATAGGGCCGTTGTTGAGGACAGAGGCTGAGCAGATGCCAGTGCGGGGTTGCTCCCCAGTGACAATAGTCCTAGCCCTGCTGTTTGTGGTTCAGAATTGGTTGATGGGAAATCAGGGAGCAGCCCTGCCACCATCTTTGTTATTTTTGTGCGCTGTAGATCCCTTAGAACAGAAAGAGGTTGAGGCCTTTTCTTGGATGGAAAAACTGAAAAAAACTCTTTTTTTTGTAAATTTGCTCTAAAGGAAACTCATAAAGTTCTTCTGAATTTACATGTCAATAAAACATTTACCCCTGAGTTGATGCCTTATAAATGGTATCACTTATCCTAAGTAGAATAGACTTATTCAGCTAAACTTTGTTGATGAGCATCTTTGCATCTGTTCCTTAGATATTGTTTCTCTGTCTCCTTGCCTGGGTCTTTATGGTCTACTAGCCCGGTAGCATTCTGAAGCCTGGGGTCATTTTTCTTAGCAAGTTTGGGGGAGCACCTACCCTTTACCATGGGGAGAATGGTGATGGTTTATTTTTGGGTTTTCTAAATGAATTTTGGACAATTAGACTGCATTGCATTTGCATTTTATAGTGTGCCATTTAGAAGAGACAGAGAGGGCCCAGAGGACCATGCCACATTCACATATTAGATGATAGCTCAAGTTGCCCATTCTTCATATTGAAATTGCTTCTAAGATAACATAATGGCTCTTGTGAAACATATCTGTTCATTGCCCCAAGAAAACATTAGATGGTTATCCAAATGGCGAAATGACTCTATATTCACTCTAAATTAATGAATGGTTAATTTCCATAGGGTGGGACTGAGAGCAGCCCCACACTGTGCCTCTGTGGTTAGGGCAGTGGGGCCGGATCAAGCCAGCAGGTGTTTAATTACTTCTCGACAACAAAACATCTTAACGTATAATGTAATAGAAATAACTGGGAATTTTTTTATTATGACAAAAACCACTGATTGTACTCCTTTCATTCCCTTTATGGATGCAATGTGGCCCTTTTACCAGATCCTCATGGTAATTTTAGGTCTCTGGGGATGTTTAGCACCTCACAGTGTATTATATTTTTTAATTTTATATCGCTTTCTGAAAATAGTAGTATGTGCTACTTTTTCCTGAAAATACTGCCTTTTCATAATTATATTCAGGTCTTTCAAATCTGCATGACTGAATAGGAGTTTGGGGGTCAGGCAGACTGCAAGCTCCACCCGCCCTCCCCCCCACCTGGCAGGACCAGTTCTTCACCGGAGAGTCCTGGGGTTGGGCAGGGCCGCAAACAATGAGCCACAGTAGGACTGAGGGGATGGTCTGGGACTCAAGGGTCCCCGAGGGTGGTTTTGTTTCTGGGCTGCCCTCTCCCAGGGCAACATTGAATTGTACCTTGGATCGGCACTGCACCTGCCTAGCTTTCTAATTGCTTTTCTCCTCCTGTCCTGGAAATGGTAGTACTTCAGATACTTGGGGGGAGTCTTGCTTACTGTGGCATGAACCTAGAAGGAAATGACTTCGTGTTTTAAGGGATGTTGCTGTCAGTGTCTGGAATACCTCAGGCATAGCCATGTGCTCAGATGATCTGAGTCTGTTGCACACCCCTCTGAAGAGTTTCTTGTAATCATGAGGAAAGAGTGTATTAGGTGCTACAGATCTGTTTCTATGTAATAAGGAAAAATAAAAGGAAGGACAGAAATTCTTGCAGAAAATACTAGATAGAACCTGGGCTGAGTGCTGTAGAGGATACAAAGAAAGAAAAGACACTGTCCCTACGCTTAAGACGTTTACCATCCAGTGGGCAAAGTCAGCCGGTGCACACACACACAGCAAGTGCCCGAGCACTGCAGGAGAGCTGCAGACCCCAGCCCACAACAGCTGGCAGGCCGGGGACATGTTGCTGAGTGCTGAGCTGTGTTGTAGGCAGCTGCCTACTAAAAATAAGCACTGGGTTTATGGAAGGCTGACTTAAATTAGACTGGACTCAAGGTCATGCACAGAATGATGTCACCATCACAGGCTCCTAGTTCTTTGTGTTCTTGGGAATTGGAGGCTGAGTGACAGGCAGCCAGGAACTGAAATGCACACATGGACAGGTTCACTAACGGTGTGGCCCGAGCGTGTCCTGACAGCAAGAGGATGGAGTCCAGTGGTGCCCTGGTTCATTCCACGGGACTGAGAAGGGCGAGTAGGAGGCAGCTCACCGTTTCCTGGGGTGGTGGAGTCAAGACTATGTCTTCAGTGAAGGGTGGGACGGGGTGAGTGCAGCAGAGGGCTCAGTCCTCTGATACAGAGGACAGGGCTGGGAGGACAGTGCTCTGACCGGGTTCATGGTGCAGAGTGTTAGAGGAGTGTCATGGGAGCCTTGAACCCTGACCTCAATGCCAGCCCAGGGAGCTAGGCCCTGGTCACTGCATACCCAGCACCAATAGGACCCACCCACTGCAGAGGAGATGCTCAACACATGCTTGCCAAATGACCGTATTAATGAACTGGACTCTGGCAACTGGGTTTTATCCTGTAGGTGAGATGTGGAAGATTGGACAGGGAAATGGCATTTGGCAGCAGGTACCCTGTGGACTTTTCTCCTTGACATCAAAACTTCCTGTCCTGAGTCTTATTTTATTTGTCAAACTAGCCAGTCTGAGAAGTCAATACTAGATGCTAATGAAAAACAGCAGTGGACTGTGACATTGCTCCCAGGTATGTTAGCATTTTAACACGAGCCTGCAAATTGGTTTTTTTGTTTTGGTTTGGTTTGGTTTTTTTGTTTGTTTTTGAGAGGGAGTCTTGCTCTGTCACCCAGGCTGGAGTGCAATGGCTCTCTGCAACCTCTGCCTCCCAGGTTCAAGAGGTTCTCCTGCCTCAGCCTCCTGAGTAGCTGGGATTACAGGCACCTGCCACCACACCCGGCTCATTTTTGTATTTTTAGTAGAGACGGGATTTCACCATGTTAGCCAGGCTGGTCTTGAACACTGGACCTCAGGTGATCCTCCTGCGTCAGCCTCCCAAAGTGCTGAGATTACAGGCGTGAGCCACCGCGCCCGGCCTTCAAATTGCTACCAGATGTCTGGCAGGCAGCAGTCATGCAAGGCGGGGGATTGGGCAGGCATGCATTCTGGTTGGAGAAGCCACTAGGTCTCCTGAATGACTCCATGAGGAACCGTATCCAGCTTCTGTTGTCAGGCAGACCTTAGTTGGCTTCCACCTTGACAGTCAAGATACATACAGCTTTGGTTGGGCGCGGTGGCTCATGCCTGTAATCTCAGCACTTTGGGAGGCCGAGGCGGGTGGATCACCTGAGGTCAGGAGTTCAAGACCAGCCTGTCCAACATGGTGAAACTCCATCTCTACTAAAAAAATACAAAAATTAGCCAGGTGTGGTGGTGATCCCAACTACTCGGGAGGCTGAGGCACAAGAATCGCTTTAACCTGGGAGGCAGAGGTTGCAGTGAGCCTAGATCGTGCTACTGCACTCCAGCCTGGGCGACAGACCAAGAATCCATTAAAAAAGAAAAGATACATAAAGATACATACAGCTTCCTGTTGTTTCATCTCCTCCCTGGTGTAGCCTGGAGAATTTCATATTCGCGGAGGTCTGAACAGTGGGGTTTCCTGTGCCCCCATTGTCTTCCATGTCCAATGGGGCTCTGTCCCTCGGCTGTGGCTATCTGAGATCCCAGCTAAGTCCTTAAAAGTGACCTTGATAAAACCGGCAGTGCTTCCTGACTGTGTGAGGAATAACTTGAAATAAAACCTGTGCATTGTCATGATGCTTTTACTGCTCTGTAGCTTTCTTTTTCACTGTTTTTTTGTTTTGTTTTGTTTTGTTTTCTTTTGTTTTTAAGCAAAGCAGATCAGATGGACTTGTGTTGCTCTCTGATCACCGACATAGCAGTCTGTAGCTGCTTCATCGTGATCACTAGACTGGGGTAGTGATAATCCTAGATACTGCCTGCACAGAGAGCACGTCCCGGTAATTGCTGTCCCAGAGACACATTTCCCTGTCCCTGGATGACCAAGAGCCAACTGGGTTTCCTCGGAACTTTCTCCTTTGACCCTGCCCTGTGGTGTACTCCCTCTTAAGATATTATTGACAAGTCTAGAGGAAAGCCTTGACTCATTTGAAACTTTTAAGAGACTCCTGCTACTTAACACCTCCAGGCTGAAGCAAGCAGCTGGCAGTCCGTCTTGATTTTACAGCGTGCAGAGGGCCTATGGGCTTAAGGTTCGCATTTGGCAGCAGCCTGCGTTATTTTTGGAGTTTCAACATGGAGCTCAGGACACATCACATTTCACTTCCTGGGCTATCGATGGCCGCGGAGCCATGGTAGCCATCCGTCTCTGTCAGGGCTTGTCACTTGCCCCTTTAGGAACACAGCTATTAATACTCTCTCACTTGATTTGTCCCACTTCAAGAGGCTAGAACTTTGATGTCCCTTTTTTCTGCCCTAACCCTTCTTGACTATATTTTAAAATTCAGAAACATCAACTCTGGTCTGCCCTAGTCTGCCTTGTTGGCTTAGGATCAGTCCTTTGGCCCTTGGTGGATGAATCTCCTGGGGTGCCCCGTAGACTGGAGGGTGGTCTCTCATCATCTGTGGTTGTGGGATATTGGGTATCAGTTAATTATCATGCAGACTTGGGAAGTGGGAGGAAGGGGCTTTTGGGTGCATTTGGTGACAGAACATGTCTCAGCCAAGGGGCAGGGAATGCCAATTGCCACCCGGATACACTCCCTTGCTCCTTAGGCTGTGGCCCCGATTTTACTTAGGGTTGTAGTGTACCCCGCCTAAAAGCATTTCTCAGTTTCCCTTGCTGCCAGATGGGGCTGCGTGATGCCATTCTGGCAGTGGCTAAGTAATGAAGCTGTGGGGTGAGCCTTCTGGGCAGGGTGCCTTGAAGGAACTGACTCCGTCGGGGGGTGTGCTTCTGTGTCCTCCCAGTGGCCCTGCTGCTCAGGACGTGCTGCTTGGCACTAAGGACACCATGTTGAATCATAAGTTGGCTGAAGACGGAAGGATGTGCTGAGATGACTGAGGAGCAGGATAGAAAGAGTGTGGATCTGTTTTCAAGATTTTAAAAATTAACCTTTTTATTTCGAGATAATTGTAGATTCACAGGCAGTGGTAATAAGTGATACAGGGAGATACCCATCTATTATTTATCTATTTATTTATTTATTTTGAGATGAAGTCTCACTCTGTCTCCTGGGCTGGAGTCTCACTCTGTCTCCTGGGCTGGAGTGCAGTGGTGCGATCTCAGCTCACTGCAGCCTCCGCCTCCCCAGTTCAAGTGATTCTCCTGCCTCAGCCTCCTGAGTAGCTGGGATTACAGGCACGGGCCACCACTCCCAGCTAATTTTTGTATTTTTAGTAGAGACGGGGTTTCACCATGTTGGCCAGCCTCGTCTCGAACTCCTGACCTCCATTGATCTGCCCGCCTCGGCCTCCCAAAGTTTTACAGGATTACAGGCGTAAGCCACCGTGCCCAGCCTGCCCATCTATTCTTTACCTACTTTCCCCCATAGTAACATAGTACCACAGCATGGCTGGGACCTTGACTTTGATACAGTTAAGGTAGCAGGACAGGACCTCTCACCGTGCACCTCTGCATGGCACACCATGCAGTGCACATCCATTTCCCCCCGCCCCACCCGCCCCAACCTCTAGAAACTGCTCATCTGTTAGAGCCTGGATCTCGATGAAGGCAGAGCCTCTATCCCAGACCTAAACCACTCTCCTTGGCGTGAACTTCGATTGATTGAAAGACATAAATATCTAAATTAATGGTGCCACGTCATTTTAAAAAAATGTTATAGAGTCAAACCTACCCCTTAACTGAGACAGTAGAGGTCCAGAAAAGGAGACCAGGCAATCACTATTACATTGGGGGAAATATTATACTTGTGGTTTCAAAGAAGCAGGACACCTTGGCTACATGGCGAAAGGATTAGAGGTTGTTGCTTTCACAGCATGCCATTGCATTTCCCTTCCTCGCAGCAGTGACCCTGGCTTGCCTGAGGTGCTTTTGAATGTTTTTATTCCTGTCTTATTTGGGTATTATCAATAATTCATTTTAAATATTCTGGCTGCTACAAACATTTACTTTAGAAGGATTTATTGTATCCTAAAGTCTGCATTTATGACTTCTTGAGATGATATCACTTCCTTGGGGATTTCAGTTCTGATTCTCAGAAAGAGATTAGTGGGGGAAGCGGAATTTGATGTTCAGAAATGTTCCAGAAACTTGGCTGCAATGCGTCAGGCCTGCTAGGCGGGCTGCCACATTTCTGCTCATGCTGTGTCTCCCCTTTTAGGAGCCGGAGTCAGAGAGGATGTGTTTCTCGTTTGGCGAGAGATGGAGGAAGCCTGCAGCACGCTGGCCCAGATCCAGAGGCTGGTGGCCGAGCCTCCCAAGCCCGACGTGGCCACCGTGGACTGCGGTTGGTGCTATTTCTGGTCACTGGTGTAAAAGATTCATAAATGTTACTAGCTGGGGACCAGGGGCTGCTTCCATGTTCCTGACCAGGGAAGCTCCAGAGCCCAGCTGCGAGGAGCTGCTGAGGAGAGCCGCCAGAGCTGTGTGGGGTGAGGGTTGGGGAGGGGGCTGTACACACACATGCATGGACACGTGCGTGTGTGTGTGCCCATGCGCTCACATGTGTGCATATGTGGAGATTGACAGTACCCAGAGCTGGACAGTAAAGTGGTAAAAACAGATTCTCGGGCCGGGTGCAGTGGCTCACGCCTGTTACCCCAGCACTTTGGGAGGCCGAGGCGGGTGGATCATGAGGTCAGGAGATCGAGACCATCCTAGCCAACATGGTGAAACCCCGTCTCTACTAAAAATACAAAAATTAGCTGGGTGTGGTGGCAGGTGCCTGTAATCCCAGCTACTCAGGAGGCTGAGGCAGGAGAATGGCTTGAACCTGGGAGGCAGAGATCGCAGTGAGCCGAGATCGTGCCACTGCACTTCGGCCTGGCAATGGAGCGAGACTCTGTCTCAAAAACAACAACAACAACAATAACAATAACAAAACAGATTCTTGACAAACTCTTGTATACTAAGGGAAACCAGACCTCTGTATAAAACTGGGCTCAATTCTGAGTACAACATGGACAAGTGGGGATTCACAGCCAAGGATCAGGGGGGACGCCAGTGGATAGAAAATTATTAAGAGGTGATGTTAGGGGCAAGGGGGCTTCTGGCTAAACCAACTTGACAGGATTCTTTCAGGAGAGAGGCCAGTGTGATCAGATGTCACCTGGTGGACGGTGGGAATGAGGATGCGAATCAGATAGCAAAGTGATCAGATACTGAGGGTGGGGCATTCTGGCTACACTGACTTAGGCTTTTTGCTAAAATCAGGCGATGCAGAGATGAGCATAGAAGTGCAAAGGTTGAGGCCTCACTGAGAAGAGCATTCAGAGGAGCCTGGCTGAAGGCTGGGCAAGCGGAGACTGTCAAGTTGCCGGTGCTCTTCCAGGGAGGGAGGAGCAGGAGAGCTCAGTGATTGGCTCGGCCAGCCTTGACCCTTGCCTGCAGACAAAATCCCATCCACGCTGTCTGTGTCTGTGCAGGCAACCAACTGACTCGCTCTCGGATGCCTACAGGAAGGCGTAAATCAGTTTTCTTTGAGCAGGGTCCAGGACCTTGCGGCAGAAGGGGGCACAGGCTGGGGAAAAAGTGTGTCATGTTTACTTAGGAGTAGTGTGAATGGGGGTTTGAGTTATTAATATTAAAAAGAAATTATTAAAATCTAGTTGCATTTCTGGTATATACTTAGCACTCTTCCATCTAATTTGGAATAGCCACTTGGAACTTTGGAGTTTGGAAGACTGATTTGCATTCCCTAAATGGTAGTAACAGCAATATGACCACTGAGTGGGCACATACTATGTGTCAGGTGCTGCCCTGAGGGGTAGGCTTATATTTAGCTCATTTAAGCCTCATAACTCTATGAGGGAGTTTCTTATTATCTCCAACTGACAGGTGAGGAAACTGAATTACAGAGCGATTAAGTCACTGGCCACGGTCACATAGCTAGCAAACGTAGTCTGATTTTGAACCCAAAATGCAGAACAGCAACTTTCCTGCCTAAACTTTTACAAAAAAATGTTAGCAGTGAGGCTGTACTCATCTTGATGTTGGTTTCCATGATTTAATTAGCACCTACCCTATTCTGAGTAAGTGAAAGCACTTCTTGGTGTTTGATGGGTTCCAGCCCCACTACTGCACCACACAAACAACCTCACTGTATTTTTACTAGTGAATGACATTGAGACTACACAAAATATTTTCTCCCTTTTTTTCTTGTAAACCAAAGCATTTTTCATAACAATGGACATGAGTTTGGGGGTGAGAAAGACCTGGTTATAAATCCCAGCTCCATCACTAGACCTACCTGAGTTTGTCTCTTTTAGCCTTATTCTTCTACACAACGACTATCATAATCTTGATGCTGAGGAACCACTGTACAGACAAAATACAATTATGCATGCTCCACACCAAGCAGGGACTTGATGTCAGCTCATTCTTTGCCCTTTCACACTTAGGGGAGTTGGTACACGGATTCTCCTGCATGGCCTTTCCTCTGTAAGGTGCTGGTTTCCTTTGGGGCACACCTGGTGGACGCACATACCTTACACATCAGGCGCTGTTTAAGGCTCCTTAGCTCATTTCATATTTGCTATAATCTTAAGAGACAGGTGCTACTGCTACTATTATCTCCGTTTTGGCTTCAGTAACTTGCCCAAGGCTACACAGCTAACGAGTGATGAAGCCTAGATTCAAAACCTAGTACGCCAGTAAAAATACTGATGTCTGCCTCCCACCCATCGGACATGTAATCAGGATGTCTGATTAAATCATCCTGATTTAATCCCTATGGGATGACATTGGGACTTTTGAAAGCTCCCCGGGTGATCTTAGTGTGCAGCTAATTTTGGAACCACTGCCAGGCTGCAGTGCCTCCTGGGTTACAGAGGTGCAGAGGGCAGAGAGCAGGGAGGTCAGGCCGGCTGGGAAAGGGATGCAGTTAGAGGAGAAATGGGGACGGGGACTTGTGTAGAGGGAGAGAGAGGTTGAGGCATGGGCAAGCCTGCTCTGTGTGACTTGATAAATTCCTGGTGACTGTGGCTTTTTCCTGTGACTGGGTGTCCTGACTTGGGCTTAGGGCACTGGCTGCTGTGGTTACATTGCCAGGGTTGGCTCCCTGGGTGTTCCTGAGAGGGACCTAATAGGCTTGTCTGGAGGAGCTGCTCACGTCTAGTGACACCCGCTCGAAAACCCAGATGGTCCCCTGTCATCCTGCAGATGAACAAAATGAACACCAAGCAGGGGACCCAGGCCAAACCCAGCACCTCTGCCCGGCAAAGAGAATGGGGAGCCTGCTGCTAAGGCATTTGTTTCGGGGAGTGTGTGGCCTGAATTGTGCCCCCCCAGTTCATATAATGAAGCCCCCACCATGAGATGTATTTGGAGATAGGGTCTTTAAAAAGGTAATTAAGGGACCAGGTATGGTGGCTCACGCCTGTAATCCCAGCACTTTGGGAGGCCAAGGAGTGTGGATCAACTGAGGTCGGCAGTTCGAGACCAGCCTGGTCAATATGGCAAAACCCCATCTCTACCAAAAATACAAAAATTAGCCAGGTGTGGTGGTGCATGCCTTTAATCCCAGCCATTCGGGAGGCTGAGGCACAAGAATCACTTGAATCCAGGAGGTGGAGGCGGCAGTGAGCAGAGATTGCCCCATTGCACTCCGGTCTGGGCAACAGAGCAAGACTCTGTCTCAAAACAAACAAACAAACAAACAACAAAACAGTAATTAAGGTTAAATGAGGTCATAAAAGGAGGGCCCTAATCTGATAGGATTGGTGTCTTTATAAGAAGAGGGAGAGACACCAGCGAGCCCTCTCCCCAGAAGCACGTGGAGGAAAGGTTGTGTACAGCACAGAGAGAAGGTGGTCGTCTCCTAGCCAGGAAGAGCAGCCTCATCAGAAACCAGCGCTGCTGGCACCTTCATCCTGGACTTCCAACCTCAAACAGAGAGAAAATAAATGTCTGTCCTTTAAGCCCCCCAGCCTCTGGTGTTTTGTGATGGCAGCCCAAGCTGACTAATACAAGGCGTATTTAAGTTTGGTGTGGTTAGTCTTAAGAGTTAACAGAAGGTCTTGGATGTCATTCCTAAAGGAAACAGATGAGTTATAAGCCTCAGATATTGGACAATTATGTATCAGTTCCCTTTGTTTCAATCTAATACACACACACACACACACACACAGACACACACACACAAACACAAACTAAAACCCAAAATAACTCTAAGCAGAAATTTTCAAAAAATTCTTTGAATGTACTATCTCTATTTAAAAAGGAAAGTTTGGCCGGGACCTTTCATCATTGGCTAGCCATCTCAGCTTTCTTAACTTCAAGAAAGATATTTAAAAAGACACATACTGAACTTTTAGAGACAAGAAAGATATTTAAAAAGACACATACTGAACATTTAGAGAGGAAAACTTAAGAGAAGAAAATATGTTCGATGAAAAGCTTACTGAATGAAATCAATGGCAGATTAGACATTGCAGGAAAAGAGATGAGTGGACTTGAAGACAGCAATAGAAACTATCCAAAATGAGACAGACATACGAAAAAAAGCATTTAAAAAACCCAAAAGAAGATCTGTGAACTGTGGGACAATTTCAAGTGGCCAAATAGACATTAGATGGGATTCCTGAGGGGAGGAAGTAGAAGGGACAGGGAACAGAAAAATATTTAAAGAAATGTGTTGACAAGTTTCCAAATTTGATGAAAACTACAAACCCAGAGATCCAAGAAGTTCAGTGAATGCTAAGCACAAGAAAATGAGGAAAACTACACCCAGAGACATCTTAATTGGTTTGCTTAAAATCAGTGATACAGAGGAAATCTTAAAAGCAACTAGAACAACAACAAAAAAGATATGTACAAAGCCACAAAGACAAGGATGACAGCAGATTTCTCACTCAAATGAAGACAGTGGGGCAGCATTTTTTCTTTCAGTACATGAAATATGCAGCCTGGAATTCTATACAAAGCAAAAATATCTTTCAAAAACAAAGGCAAAATAAAGACATTTTCAGACATACAAAAGCTGAAATAGTTTATCATTGGCACATATTATACATGAAGTGATGTAATAGTACTTGAAGTTAGACTATGATAAGTTGAAGATGTGTACTATAAACCTGAGATAACCACTAAAATAACAAGACAAGCTGACAAAAGAAATAAAACGGAATTAAAAATACCCAATCCAAAACCTGTCAGAAAAAAAAAAAAACAAAGAACAGATAGGGCCAATAAAAAACAAATAGCAAGATGATAAACATAAATCTAACCATACGTATGTCAAAACTTACCAATGTGTACACTTTAAAGATGTATGAGATATTATATGTCAATTGTAGCTCATTACAACTGTTGGTAAAGTGAAAGAAGAGGACAAAGTAGAAGAGAAGGAGAATCACTCCTCTGGCACTGAGCTGTTCAGAGACGTGGGTGGGACACACCTGGGCATTCTGTGTGTCTGTGTGTGTGTGTGTGTGTGTCAGTGTGCCTGTTCTAGGCATGACCCTCAAACACGAAGATGGCTTTTCTCACAAAACGTTAAAGGATTTGTCCAGGCTGGGCATGGTGGCTCACACCTGTAATCCCAGCACTTTAGGAGGCTGAGGTAGGGAGATCACTTCAGCCCAGGAGTTTGAGACCATCCTGGGCGACATGGCAAAACCCCACCTCAACAAAAAAAATGTGAAAATTAGCCAGGCATGATGGTGCGCACCTGTAGTTCCAACTACTTGGGAGGCTGAGGTGAGAGAATCGCTTGAGTTGAGAAGTGGGGAGTCGAGGTGGCAGTGAGTGGTGATCGCACCACTGCATTCCAGCCTGAGTGACAGAGCGAGACTCTGTCTCAAAATGAATGAATGGATGAATGAATGAATGAATCAATCAATAGAATTTGTCCAAAGCTTGACCCTTCTTTGATGATGCTGCCTCTCAAAGCATTTTAGGAACTCCTCATTTGGAATAACCTTCACAGCCATTTTGTGACTCAGTAGAAATCATTAGTCTAATCACATTGTGTAGTCATGCTTTAATCATGAACAAAGACAGTCCAAAAGATTACCATCTGAGACTCAAGATTTGACTCTGAATACTTGCTTGTTTCAAAATACAAAATTCAGTTTCAAAAGACAAGGAAATGGCTGAAGGTTCATTCAGGCTCTGCTGGCAGTTGCAACCTACAGTAGGTCTACAGGAGTTTAGAGCACATATTTTTTGAACAAATGGAGAGGGGGATGGTGCTTATTTTCATTAGTATTGTATTAAATAATCAGCAAGATGTCTTTATAGTCCTGGGTGGTGATGAAGTACACAGACTCAGAGTTAGGAAGATTTTTTTTTTTTGAGACGGAGTATCACTCTGTCACCAGGCTGGAGTGCAGTGATGTGACCTCGGCTCACTGCAACCTCTGCCTTGTGGGTTCAAGTGATTCCCCTGCCTCAGCCTCCTGAGTAGCTGGGGCTACAGGTGCGTGCCACCACACCCAACTAATTTTTGTATTTTCAGTAGAGACGGGGTTTCACTGTGTCGGCCAGGATGGTCTCCATCTCTTGACCTCGTGATCCACCTGCCTCAGCCTCCCAAAGTGCTGGGATTACAGGCGTGAGCCACCGCGCCTGACCAGAAAGATATTAAAACCTGGCTCTGCCCACTCCTGTTGTGTGATGCTGGGCAAGACACTTATTATCTGTGCCTCCGTTTCCTTATTTGCAAAATGTGGATGATAATGATAACACCTACTCCATGGACTGTTATGAAAATTAAATCAGAAAACACAAGTAAAACACCTAGAAATGTGCTGTCACGTACTTAGAATGTAATGATGGCTTAAGAAAAGGTTAATCCACTTGTCTATTCTTTCATTTATTTAGTGCTTACTCTATGTAGCACTATGGTAGGTGATGACATAATGGTAAATAAGAGACATGGAACGGGCCCTCATAAAGCAGGACCTACATGAACCGTCTCTTGCTCCATGAAGGTAGAAAATTGGATGAACACAAATGGGGTATTTACGATTGAGGAAAAGTGGGAGCTTCTGAGCTATTCCTGGCGTCAAGGAAAGGTTTCCTGAGGAAGCAACTTTGGAGCTGATATCTGAGGGTTGAAGAGGTAAGTAAATGAGGTGAAAGGATGGGAGAGAGCCGGGAGTGTATGCCAGGAAGAAGAATAGCATATGCAAAGGCCCCGAGGCAGAAAGGAGAATGGCACTTTAGAAGAACTGGAAAGAGGAGTGTGGCTGAAGCGCAGTGTCCAGTGATGAGTCTGGAGAGGGAGGCAGGGACCCGATTGTCCTGGCTCTGGAGGCCGCGGTACAGGGGTTCACCCTCAATTTCATACCAATGGCCAGCCGCTAGAGGACTGTAAGCAGGGAATGTTAAGACCAGATTTACATTTAGAAAAAAAAGATCACTTTGGCTACTGGGTGGGAAACAAGTTGGAGATGAGGGGACAAACAGGATGAGGGAAGAGAATAGAGATGTTAGTACAGTGATGGTGGCGTCCTTGACAAGAGTAGGAGGAGCCTGTGAAGGTGATAAATCAGCAGGTATGAGGGAGAGTTTGGTTGTTGAATTGACAGTGAAAGAGGAAAAGTTCCCTTGTCCCCTTGCAGGATGTGTGATGGGGGAGTGGCTCACTTCTTCAGTGCCCTGCTGCTCCAACTTCTAGGGGAGCATACAGATGGGCAGGCTGTGGGGTGCCAACACAGGCTGTGGGGTGCCCTTACAGATGGGCAGGCTGTGGGGTGTCTAGGAGTGAATGTTTACAGCTCCTGCAGCCCCAAAGGGCATGTGTTACAGAGTGCTCTTTTAGTTTGCCGTCTATAGGCGGCTTGTGTTAACCAGCTCAATTTGACCCTCTACCTTGTCGCAAGGACAGAGGCTTTCTGTATCCTGGGTTCTTGCCTTGTACCAGAAGAATCGGATCACACGTGGGCTTGGAGAATGAATGCCAGGTTTTATTGAGTGGAAGTAGCTTTCAGCAGATGGGGGAGCTAGAAGAGTGATGGTTTTCCCCTGGAGTCAGGTGGCTTGGCAGCCCGGGCTCTCCTCTGACTGCCCCAGCCAAACTCCGCGTCATTCTGCTGGTCAGTGGCCTGCTGGCATGCCGGTGCATTCCTCCCGACATCCAGCTGCCTGTGTGTTCCTCCTCCGATATGCTCCTCTCGATGTCCAGCTGCTCCTGTCTCTGCACAGAATGGGGGCGTGACAGGCCAGGGTGGTCTTGGGAAATGCAACATTTGGGCAGGGAAACAGAAACGCATGTCCTCACCTAGGTCCATGGGGGTGGAGCCCTAGCCAGGGTCCACACCCTTCCTGTACCCAGCACTTTCCTTCCCCACTTCCATATCATTTAAAGGGACCAGCTCTTCCCTTCCCAGCACTTCTGTATCAATAGGACTTGGGGGTGGGGGAGATGGAGGTGTCAAAAGTAAGCTCCTAGATGGATATGGTGTCATCCACTACACTGAGAGAATGCTGGAGGAGAACCAGGTCGGGGTAGGGAATGACACATTTTGTTTGAAACTATTGAGACTGAAGAATCCTTGAGAGCCCGGTAGAGAAATAAAGGAGGCAATTGACTATGTAGGTGGAGAATTCAGATACACTATTGGGGTGAAGTGAACATTCTTAGTATAAAGATAAATATAGACATATCAAGCAGGAACCCCATGTTTCTGAATCTTTGACCCCAACTTCTTTGGACTCTGATATGCACAGAGGTGAACATACCATCTGAGTTTTCTGTTGTGCACCAATGCTGGATGTTTAATAAGTGTACTAGATGAAGACTATTTTACCAACAGGATGACTTGCAATTTGAGAGCAGAACAAGCTAATTTACAGAGTACTTGTACATGTTTATCTTTTCAAGAGTGTCTTCCCTTTTTGCTCAAAGAAGGCTGCAGAAGAGATCTGGGGCAGGGCGCAGCTGGTTTCTTATGCAACCAGAAGCAAATGGCACACTTGTCAAAGTGTTCACACTTCAGGCAAGGCAAAGGATAAAATAATATTTCTTCCTAGAACTCACATTTTCTTCAGAATGTCTTTATATCTGTAGAGCTGTCTGTATAGTCAAGTGAACTTTGACAAGGTTGATCAATAAGCAACAAATGAGAATGCTAGAAAGGACCAAGACTGTGTTTACTCAAATATGCATTTTCCAATGGGCACTGAGCTTTGTATTTTCCAGACAAAAAGCACACATGGCAAAACATTTGCAGAAAAATACCACGTAATTCTCCCATGATTCAAGATTAATCGCTCAAAAATTTCTCCCCAAATTTGGGAGAATTGGTTGATTAGCATTTTGTAGATGCTATATATTTAACTTGGGAAAGATACCGGAATGTGATACAGGTATGGTGAAATGTCAACGTTAAAAATCATGTTGTTAAAAAATGACTGTGGAGGGCTGGGCGCTGGTGGCTCACGCCTGTAATCCCAGAACTTTGGGAAGCCAAGGCGGACGGATCACGAGGTCAAGAGAGGGAGACCATTCTGGCCAACATTGTGAAACCCCGTCTCTACTAAAAATACAAAAATTAGTTGGGTGTGGTGGCGTGCGCCTGTAGTCCCAGCTACTCGGGAGGCTGAGGAAAGGAGAATCGCTTGAACCTGGGAGGTGGAGGTTGCAGTGAGCCGAGATTGCACCACTGCACTCCAGCCTGGGCGACAGAGCGAGACTCTGTCTCAAAAGAAAAAAAAATGACTGTGGAAAAACACAACAAATCTATTGAGGAATTATATTTCGTGTATTTGGACCCCTAATTATGGAAACACCAAAAATATCAGGGCAAAAATGGCAGAGTTAAGGACCTTCAAAACTTCTCCTTCATAGAAGGCATAAGGACCTTATCAGAATCAACCTTTTTCATAACTCTAGAAATTAACCCAAGGTGTGCAGCAATCTGGGAAGTGTTTATTCAAGAAAAATAATTAAATCTCAGTAAGAATAGTGAGCTGGTAGCATTTTAGCTAGTCCTATTCACATTCCCCAGCTCCAGCTCCTCACTAACCTCAAAAACCAACAGTTTGTGATCGCAGTGGAAACCATAGGCTCACAGCCACTGGAGGGGGCAGGATGGGGTTGGAGTTCCTTCAAAGCCTCATTTCCAGATAATTCTCATTATTTGACCTGTTCGCTGGCTCTCTGGAAGACCCCAATTACAAAGCTTTCTTTATTTGACTTCACTCAGTTCTTCCTTAGTGGGAAAAGCCTTTTCCCTGGGAACAGTTGTCAAAAACAATGAGAGGTGATTGATTAATTTTGTGGCTGTCTAAGGTTGTAGATAACAGTCAGGACAAACAAGAGGTAAACCAAAACACTTAAGATGAAAAACTGGGGAATGGGATGTCCATTGGTCTTTCCAAAGCTCTGAGGTATTCCTGGGAATCTATCATACATAGCCCAGGCAGACACATGCACAGGGCTGTGGGCATGCCCAGGCTATGCGTATGTTTAAAAAAAGACTCAGGAGGGCCCTAAGCTCTCATCTTGGGCTGACCTTGAGGCTCTGCACAAGCAGGAAGTAAAGGCTGAGGGAGAGTTGTTAACTGCTGCAGCATGGAAAGTGTGGCCTGATACACACACAGCTCCTCAGCAAGGAATAGTCCAAAAGATTTAAGGAAATCTCTGTTCAATTATTAGCTGACCACTGAGTTAACTGAGCAGAGACTCCAGTGGCTACAAATGACAAAAAATGCAGATTTTACAGAATTCAGGAGTGATAAACAAACAACCACTGAATCACAACAAACTCTGGGCAGGTGGGAGAATCTGATTTCCAGAGTTGCTGCATTTTATTATTTAAAATGCCCAGTTGTCAACAACAACAACAAAAATGAGGCATGCAAAGAAACAAAGTATGGACCATACAAAGGAAAAAAGGCAATCCACGGGAACTGTCCACGAGGAAACTGTCCATGTCCAGGAGGAAGCCCAGACATTGACCTTACTAGATAAAGATATTAAATAAGCAATTTTAAATATGTCAAAGAACTAAAGGAAACTATGTCTAAAGAACATAGGAAGTATAAGAACACTGTCTTACCAATTACAGATATCAATAATGAGAGAAATTTTATTTAAGAAGCAAATAGAAATTCTGGAGTTGAAAAAAGTTCTGGAGTACAAAGTATTGAAATGAGAAACTGACTAGAGGAGTTCAACACCCAGATTTGAGCAAGCAGAAGAACAAACCAATGAATTCTTAGATAGCTCAATTGAGGTTACCCAGTCTGAAGAACAAAACGAATAAAGAATGAAAAAACCAAACAGAGTCTTAGAGACCAATGGCATACCATAAACACAACAACATGTGAACAATGGGAGTCCTCAAAGGGTGGGGGAGAGAGAGAAAGAATATTTGAAGATGTAAGGGCTGGAAACTCCCTACATTTGATGAAAACATTAATTTACCCATCCAAGAAGCAAAATGGATTCCATGTAGGATAAAAGACACCCACACCTAGACACATTATAATCAAGCTGTTGAAAGCCAACAACAAAAAAAGAAATTTGAAAGCAACAAGGGAGAAATGACTCATCATGTAAAAGGGATACTTGATAAGATTAACATCTAATTGTGCATCAGAAAGCAAGAAGGCCAGAGAGCAGTGGAATGAAATTATCTAAGTGCTGAAAGAAAGAAAAACCTGGCTAGGCACAGTAGCTCATGTCTGTAATCTCAGCATTTTGGAAGGCCAAAGCAGGCAGATCACTCGAGGTCAGGAGTTCAAGACCAGCCTGGCCAATATGGTGAAACCCCGTGTCTACTGTGTCTACTAAAAATACAAAAGTTAGCTAGGCATGGTGGCACATGCCTATAATCCCAGCTACTTGGGTGGCCAAGGCATGATAAATGCTTAAACCCAGGAAGCAGAGGTTGCAGTGAGCCAAAATCACAACAGTGCACTACAGCCTGGGCCATAAAGTGAGACTCTGTCTCAAACAAAACAAAACAAAACAAAAACAAAAAAAAAGTATCTACCAAGAATATTATCCTCTAAAGCTATCCTTCAAAAAAGGATAAATTGCCAGGTGCAATGGCTCATGCCTGTAATCCTAGCCCTTTGGGAGGCCAAGGTGGGCAGATCACCTGAGGTCAGGAGTTTGAGACCAGCCTGGCCAACATGGTGAAACGTGTCTCTACTAAAAATACAAAAATTAGCTGGGCATGGTGGTGCTTACCTGTAAGCCCAGCTACTCAGGAGGCTGAAGCAGGAGAATCACTTGAACCCAGTAGGCAGAGGTTGCAGTGAGCTGAGATCATGCCACTGCACTCCAGACTGGGTGACAGAGTGAGACTCCATCTCAAAGAAAAAAAAAGGAAAAATTAATATAAACAAAAACCAAGAGAAATTACTTTCAGCAAACCTGCCCTAAAGAAATACTAAAGGAGATCCTTCAGGATAAAATGAAAGAATATTGGAGAGTAACTTGAATCCGCAGGAAGAAATAAAGGGCAACAATAGAGATAACTATGTGGGTAAACAGAAAGGATAGTATAAATGTATTTTTTTGTTTGTAAGTATTTTTTCTCCTATCTGATTCAAAAGACAACTTTATAAAGCAAAAATTTTAATCTGTTCTGATAGACACAGATGTATAAAGGTATACTTTATATGAGAATAACAGCACAATGGAGGGGTAAGGCAGTGGAGTTATATAGATTTAATGTTTTGTATATTATTGAAATTAAGTTGATTAATGAGTGATAAATTAAGATTTTGATTAAAATCTTCATGGCAGCCACTAAGAAATAGTAAAAGAAATTCCAAATAACTTAAAATTGAATACTAGGAAATATCCATTTAACACAAAATAAGGTAGTAATAGAGGAATAGAAGAATGAAAAAGATATAACATTAGAAAACAAATAACAAAATGGCAGGCATTAATTTTACCACATCATTTATTATACGAAGTGTAAATGGATTAGCTGGGCACAGTGGCACACACCTGTAGTCCCAGCTACTTGAGAGGCTGAGGTTGGAGGATTGCTTGAGGCCAGGAGTTTGAGGCTGCAGTGCACTATGATTGCACCTGTAAATAGCTACTGCATTCCAGTCTGGGCAAGATAGTGTGTGCATAACTCTGTATCAAAAAAAAAAAAGAAAAGAAAAGAAAAAAGAAAGAAAGAGTCAATGAATTAAACACTTTAATTGAATGGCAAATGAGTAAAAACAAAACAAAACACACACACACACACACACACACACACACACACACACAAAAAAACAACCCATGATCCAACTATATGCTGTCTACAAGAGACACATTTTAGATTGAATGGCAGAAATAGGATGAAAGTAAAGAATGGAAAAAGATATACCATATAAATAAGTAACAAAAAGAGAGCTGAATAGTTATACTAATTTCAGACAAAATAGTCTTTAAGACAGAAATTCTTATTAGAGACAAAGGACATTTGGTAATGATAAAAGTGTCAATTATTTACCAGGAAGATGTAACAATTATAAATAGATAAATATATGCACCTAAAAACAGTTTACCAAAATATAAGAAGCAAAAACTGACAGAATTGAAAGGTCTTCTATAGTCTGATAATAGTAGATGAAGACTTCATTATCTCAGTTTCAATGTGGGATGAAACAATTAGGCAGAAGATTGACAAGGAAATAAAAGACTAAACAACACTTCAAACCAACTAAATCTAATAGACATCTATAAAAGATTATATGAAGCAGCAGTAGAATACATATTCTTAAGTGTACATTCTCTAGAATAGGCCATATGTTAGGCCACAAAACAAGTTGCAGTAAGTTTAAAAGGATTGTAATCATACAAAGTATCTTTCTGACTACAATGGATGAAATTAAAATAAATAAGACTAGGACATTTTGAATACTGACAAATATGTGAATACTAACAACATACTTCTAAATAACCAGAGGGTGAAATATATTAAACAGGAAATTTAAAAATACTTTGAAGTGAATGAGAACAAAAAGTTTGACATTCCAAAACCTATGGGGTGCAACTAAAGGAGTGCTTAGCTGAAAATACCTACATCAAAAAAGAAGAAAGATCTCACATCAATTATGTAAACCTCTGCCTTAAGAAATTAGAAGAGTAAACTAAAGTGAAACAAGCAGAAGGAAGGAAATAATAAAAAATTAGAGAAGCTATAACTAAAATGGAAAATAGAAAAACAATAAAATTAAAACATTAAGTGTTGGTTGCTTTAGAAGATCAACAAAGTTGACAAATCCTTACCTAGACAAACCAAGAAAGGAGAGAGTGAGAGAGAGACCCATATTACTAAAATCAGGAATGAAAGAGGGGGTATGAGTACCAGCCTTTTGGAAGTAGAAATGATTATAAGAGACTACTATGAACAATTGTATGTTGATGAATAAGATAACCTAAATGAAATGGACAAATTCCTAGAAAGACACAAACTACCAAAACTGACTCAAGAAGAAACGGAAATTCTGCATAGATCTGTCATAAGCGAGTGAGTTAGTAATTTTTTAAAAAAGTCTGCACAAAGAGAAGCCAGGACCAGATATGGTGACTTCTTTCAAGTGTTTTAAGAATAATTAACACCAATTCTTTATTTTTTTTTAAATTTGGCAGATAACATTGTATGTATTTATCATGTACAACATGATGTTTTGAAGTATATGTACATTGTGAAATTGTTAAATCTAGCTAATTAAAAATTAGATTACCTTACGTAGTAAACATTTTTGTGGTGACAGCACTTAATAGCTCTCTTTGGATTTTTCAAGAATATAATTTCAAGAATATAATTTATCACCATTAACTATCGTCACCTTGCTGTTGAATTTTATGATATGTGAATTATATCTCAAAAAGTTTTTGAAAGAATATATAAAATAAATATGCTGACTAAAGATTTTTTAAAAACCTCAGCAACAGTGATGCAAGATCAAAAAGGTGACAAATATTTTAATTTTCCAAAGGAAGCAGATTTAGCTTTCTGTCTTGGTTTCATTCCAGCATTCACACTCTGTTTCAGAGCTCTCATCCTTGCCACTTAACATGTGAATTTCAGGTCACTCAGTCTAAATTTCCCTAACTCCATCAATCCTTTCTCACTTCCTAATCTCAATTGTTCCATATCGTACCAAACATCTCGAATTAGTCTGTGTTTATCTTGTGATGCCACAGCTATTTTTAAAGAAGTAATAGCCTAAGGTACAGTTTGATGCCTACCTCACTGATCCTCAACTATTTTCAATCTGTTTTAAATGCTAGTTAGATGTAGACACAGTAAGATGTGGCTTTTACAATTCTTCTCTTGCAGTCCATAATCCCTTTAGTGGTTTCTTCTCAGTCTTCATGCAGGCTTGTCACTAAATTAACTGCTCCTTATTTCTCCGTAGCCAGCTGCAGGTGCTGTAGTTTAAAAATTCTTCCTTCAGCTGCATCATTCACACCTTACACCTAAGATAATTCTTTTAAGATTCTTTCTTTCAGAATCACAAGGCAGAAGAGAAAGTGAGGGAAATGTTGAACCATGTCTTTAGGGGGCATTAGCTCCTCTTCCGTGTTCTTTCTGTTATTGGTGTTTGATGTTCTTTGTTTTTATGTCTGCTTCTTTTTTGCCTCCTTGTTTTTTATTTCTTTTCTCTCTCTCCCACCTCTACCTCCTGAGGATTATAGGAATTGAGAACACTACGGGTTGGAATCATTTTTCCAGCTGGTCAAGCCATGGAGCCCTTCTTTATAGCAGAGGTTTTATTTGGGCCTCAGCCCTTGTGTGTAGCCCGTGGGGTGCTCCAGAGAACATTTACCTGATCTCCACAGTGAATCAGTTTGGTAGAATGTTGGAGGGTTACCATCCTCCATCTCCTTTATCCCCTCCTCCCCATTTCTCGGCTCCCCTGCAGTGCCAGGCAGATATGCTTATTGCATGGTACTTTAGCAAGTATAGGTTAACAGCAGGTTTAGTTAGCAACTGCAGCAGACAAAGGGCTTGACTGCTCAGAGCCCTAAGAAAGTCTTAGAGAAGTCCCGTGATCAAGAATCCTTTGAAACTTTCCTTTCAAGCTCCCCAAACTTTTTGTCTAAGGAATCCTCTTCCTAAGTAGAAGCTACCGACATGCAGTGGAAGCAGTTTCTGTGGGACCTACTCTTGGAAACATCAGACTTGGTCTAGAGTTCTAGTTTATTCATACGCTGACAGCCCCCCTGAAAGGCATGTGGGCTAGCGTGGCAGGAATGAGGTGCCAGGCAAGTAACATTCAGTGGAGGAGGCTGGGAGAAGAGGGTTATAGTGATGAGAAATCCCTGATGGCTGTGAGCCCCTCTGGAGCTGAATCTGGAGGGCGGGTGGATGAGGGACAGGAAGAGGAGTGGGCACTGATAACTATGCCCAATTTATCCATTTGTGTGTGGCCCTGGCTATAGCAAGGATGGTTTTCAAAAGCATTTTCCCAGTAGGTCTTTTTCATTGAAAAAATGTTCTGAGATTGACAAGTGGAAGGGGGGGACAGGGCTGGTTAATTCTGTGGCATAGATGTGCTCCCTTCTCATAACAGGAAGAACATCTTTAGCAATCTGTCCTGTGGAATAGGAAAGCCATGTAATCAGGATTAGCTGTGAGCTCATACTTCTATAATAAATGAATTCTCTGTGGGTGAGAATTCATGTAACATTTTTAATTAAGATAACTGCAGGGAAAAGGAAAGGACCCCTTAGTAAGTGATGCTAATGAATGGATGATGCCCTTCCCTGCCCCTCCCAGGAAAATGAGACTCAGCCATTAATTGGTGTAATTAACACTGGAAGTTAAAAGATTTCCCTCCTTTTTTTTTTTCTCCTTTCTTTAGCTTTAGAGTGCCTGGGTTCTTTGGTTTTGATTGCTTGGTCATCCCTTCTTTCCTCTATGAAAGTTCAGGCGGCTCTGGCGGCTTGCCTGAACCCCCTTTTCAGATGGTAATTGGGAGCCTGAATCCTGCCCTCAGGACTGCACCGCCTGGTCCACTGTGAAGTTGGAGTCAGAAGTTAGTCTCTGACTCTTTCAAAACCCTTGCGAGGATTGGTTCGAATGTGTTTTTAGGAAGTTCTGTGGTATGCTTGAATTTATACTTGATAGAGGGCTCTTAACTTTTTTAAAAGAAGGCAGCCCAAAACAGAGCAGAAGGATATAATAAGGTGTGTGTTGCTATGGAAATAATTGAATGAAAATTTAATTTCCTACTACACCTATTGATCAGGAAAAAAAAGGGGAGAGGAGAAAAGGAAAGGTCTTCCTAAGCAGAAACACAATGAATGGGAATATAATTAATAATAATTGAAGAAAATGTCGCCCCAAGGGTTTCTCCAAGGAGGCTGATCTCCCTGACAGAAACGGCGGCATCCTCTTTTTGCTGCCTCTTTGTGATAGGTGAGAGTGTGCAGGCGAACCCCAGGGACTCGGAGCTCTGAGAAGCCTCTGGCTTGAGCTCCTGGAGAAGGGTGAAAAGATGCTTTGTGATTCATGGAGAAGCCAGGTCCTGGTGTCGGGGATGCTGCTCTGAGGGGTTTTTGATGCCAGGTTGGTTTAAAGTTCAAAATCCAAAACAAGCTTCTTTGAGAAGTCCCCACTCTAGTAGGTTTCAGAGTGAATTCTTTCAATGGTGTTCTATTAAAATTCAAGGACATGGGTCTCATGAAGCATTAATGGGCAGATCCTTTACATATTATACAGAAGGAATTGGCTCTAACATGATTTATGTCTTCCAATCTTATCCTAATTCTATATCCCCTTAAATAGAGTAATAGGAAAGCCTGGGTCATATTTTTGTTTCCCTAACAGTGAGTGCTACTTTTTAATTCATAGTACTTAACTTGCATCTGTGTCTGATGGAAGCATCAGCTGATGGGGTTACCAAGTCATAACTGAGAAGCCCTTTCCACCTTAAGCCAGTGTCAAAGCTTGGCTTCACTATACAGTTGCCCGGGGAGCTTTGTAAAATCCCAATGTCCAGGCCACACTCCCAAACCAGTTAAAATAGAATCTAGTGGATGGGACTCAGGCATCAGTATTTTTTTTAAAGCTCCTCAGCAGATGCCACTGTGAAAGGTTGAGAGCCATTAATGTAAGCGGAGTTAAACAAAACTCTATAACGCTGGTGGACCTCCTACGTGATAGTTCATGTTAGAAAAAAACATTTCCCTGCCAGGAACCCCTTCCGCGTCTTCCTAGAGCTCCCATGGTCCCAATGGGGCCAAAATCTCAGGGTCCTTTCTGCCTTCCTTCCAGTGGTGTGCAAGTGTTTAACAGCCCACTCCCGGGAATGAAAAAAGGCCCGATGTGTAGCATGTGCTGATTTCCAGATTCCATAAATACCCGCACCATGGTTTCTTTCATGCTACCAAGCGGCCATCGCCCAGCATGGAGTTGGGAGATGTGCACAGCCAGCTCCAGACACCAGTGCCTCCTTCTCAGCTTCACAGTTCCTCACCCCTCCTTTGTGTCCACCCCTGAGTAGCTCATTCTCCCTTAGGTGCTGTTCCAAGTTTCGAGTCATCTGGAAAAATAGTTTTCTGCTTGTGTGATATGCTGGCTTGTCCCGCTCAGGTAACATAACACAGTCTTCTCAGTTAAGAGTGTAGATTACCTCTGGAAAACACCACGGGAATGTGCCTGAGGCTGGAGATGTTTAGGCACTTGGCATTCTGGGTTATTCTTTACCCTGTGAAGCTAAGGTGAGTTGTCCTAGATAGGGCACGTGAGGTTTCTGAGCCTGCAGGGTGGAAAGCCAGGCTGTGAGTCAGGACACACTCACCAAGGTAACAAAGGGGCTTCATGGGAGGCAGCCTCCTAGCCTTTTTGTGTTGATCGCCTCCACCTCATCACTTCTCTTTCCACCACATTACAAAGCATTTTTACGTGACCTACCTTCCTTCCTTCTTTCCTTCCTTTCCTTCTTTCTTTCTTTCTTTCTTTCTTTCTTTCTTTCTCTCCTTTCTTTCTTTCTCTTTCTTTCTTTTTCTTTCTTTCTTCTTTCTTTCTCTTTCTTTCTTCTCTCTCTCTCCTTCCTCTCTTCCTCCCTTCCTCCCTCCCTCTTTCTCTTTCTTTCTTTCTCTTTCTTTTCTTTCTTTCTTTCTTCTCTCTCTCCTTCCTCCCTCCCTCTCTCTCTCTCTTTCTTTCTTCTCTCTCTCTCCTTCCTCCCTTCCTCCCTCCTTTCTCTCTTTCTCTTTCTTTCTTTCTTTTCTTTCTTTCTTCTCTCTCTCCTTCCTCCCTCCCTCCTTTCTCTCTCTTTCTTTCTCTCTCTCTTTTTTCTTTCTTTCTTCTGTCTCCTCCCTCCCTCTCTTTCTCTCTTTCTTTCTTTTCTTTCCTTCCTTCTCTGTTCTTTCTTTCTTTCTTTCTTTCCTTCTTTCTTTCTTCCTTTCTTTCTTCCTTTCCTTTCCTTTCTTTTTCTTTTCTTTTCTTTTCTTTTCTTCTTTTCTTTTCTTTCTTCTTTTTTGATGGAGTCTTGCTCTCTTGCCCAGGCTGGAGCGCAGTGGTGCATTCTCAGCTCACCACAACCTCTGCCTCCCGGGTTGAAGCAATTCTGACTCAGCCTCCCAAGTAGTTGGGATTACAGACACCTGCCACCACACCTGGCTAATTTTTGTATTTTTAGTAGAGATGCAGTTTCGCCATGTTGGCCAGGCTGGTTTCAAACTCCTGACCTCAGGTGATCCACCTGCCTTGGCCTCCCAAAGTGCTGGGATTATTGGTGTGAGCCACCACACCTGGCCTCACATAACTTTTCTCACTGGATTGCTGCAGTTTACCTAGGAAGGCCGAGCAAATACTATCTTCCAGCTGCAGGTAAAGAATCCTGCCTAAGCTCAGAGAGGTCAAGTGGAGTGACTCACCCAAGTTTGAGCAACTTGCTAGAAGGTGATGGAGCCAGGACTTGAAGCCAGAGCTTCTGACTCCATCCTTACACATACATGGTTCCTGACACACAGCCTTGGTCTACTGGTCACCTTCACCGAGGCTTGGGGCCAGTCAACTTAGGTAGAGGAGGAAGTGAAATAAAAAGTAACCCTGCTTTGCAGTCTTTTGAATTATTATGTTGGTGCAAAAGTTTTTGCCATTAAAAGCCTAATAATTCTTTGCCAGTCCTGCTCTGGAAAGCTGTTTTCTAAAATGAGACATGGGCTTTGTGGTCTAATAAAGAACACGTTCCAAGTTGGTCAATATTAAGTTGGGGGTGTAATATGAATGGCTCATGCAGTACGAATGGCTGACGAGCTGTGATTCTACAGAGTCAGAAACAACCTCTGTTGAGATTGCATCGAATCCGGAAGACACCTGGGACTCTAAGACATGGCTGCAGAAATACGGCTTGAAGGCCCAGAAGCTATCCTTGTATGATGTCCTTGCCGACTGCTCTTTCCGCCACGCTGATGGGGTTGTGGATATAAAAGCCAAACCAGAGAATGAGTCCGTGCAGACCAGTGCGGTAGGTGAAGTGCACTCCTGGGAGGGGCTGGGGCCTCCCCTCAAGTCCTGGGTGGGTGAGGCCTCCCTCGGGTCAGAAGGTGAGGGAAGGGGCAGCACGGAGAGAAACCAGCTTGGGTTTCTCTGAAGAAGAGGGTTCCTCTGTTTCCCTCCTCACCCTTCTCCAAAGGGCGTCTGTGGGAGTGGAGGTCAAGGCTGGGAATGAGTTCTAGACATCAGTGAGTTGTACATAAGCCAGGGGCTGGGCTTGTAGAAATCAGGCATTATGAGTTTCAGAATTATTCAACATTATGCAAATAGAGAAGCCCTTTGTTCCCCCATATTGAATGGAAAAGAGAAATTGCTGGTGAGTATGCCCAGCGCAGCAGGCGTTTCTGTGGTCCTCTTGTGTTTTCCCTCATTATTCCAGTGACTAGCAGCCAGCATACAGCGCAATCCCAGCAAATACGGAATCAGATTCTCCAAAGGGCTATAGCCATTAAAAACTTTGAAAGCTGCAGTTCTATTGTGGGTTTTGTAGGAATACAGCTTCTCCTAGTGCCCGACTGTGGTTCCCAATGAAGGACAGTGCTCGACAGCAGTGCTGCCTAAACTCCAGCATCATGCATATGAGTCAGTAGATCCGAAATGTGGCTCAAGAATTTGCATCCATAACAACCCTCAGATGACGCTAACGCTGCTGGTCCAGGGGCCACACCTTGAGAAGCAGAGAGGTGTAGAACAGGAACCAGAAGATGAGGTGTCAAAGGTTTAGAAGCATGGAAAGACTGAGAAGTGTCCCAATATGAAATAGAAATCAGGATAAAATGAACATGGCAGATTTGCAAAACCAAAAGCAGGCTCTTTCAGGAGGTGGCAAAGTCCCAGGTACATGCTGTGAAGTGAACCTAAAATGCAAGTCCCGGGCAGACAGGCAGGTGACAGGCGGGTGACCGCAGCCCAGAGGAGACACCTGGGAAAGAAAATCAAGGCCCCCCTCAAATACAGTGTCACCTCATGTATTCTTGAAGGCTCCGATTCAATGTCAAGGTCATTACTGAGATGTTGTAACTCCAGCAGAGGTGGAACTCCAGTCCTGTTGCCACTTGTTATTAGGCTGGCTGGCCACTGAGCCCTACATGCCCTGCATGGAAAGGGCACTGTCCTTCGGGACTATGTGAGCCACAGCATGTTATGTTCTTGCCCCCTCACTGCTGTGCATTTATGACAAACTGCAAGGAGGAAAATATAAAAACTGAATTAGAAAAATGCAGAATTGATGCAAGACTTGTTTCCTGGCTTACCCTAGGATGCAGGGTAATTGCTACAGCACAGGGAAAATCTCATTTGTGGGTTTCCTCCCCCAGCACAGTTTTCTGGTTTTGTAGACATTATTCAGTAATGTTCAGGAAATCATACATAACTAAATTTTCATTTTAAAAATAGGCCAGGAATGGTGGCTTACGTCTGTAATCCCAGCACTTTGGGAGGCCAAGGCGGGCAGATCACTTGAGGTCAGGAGTTCGTGACCAGCCTGGCCAACATGGTGAAACCCCATCTCTACTAAAAATACAAAAATTAGCCATGCATGGTGACACGTGCCTGTAATCCCAGCTACTTGGGAGGCTGAGGCAGAACCCGAGAGGTGGAGTTCTCAGTGAGCCGAGATTGTGCCATTGCACTCCAGCCTGGGCGGCAGAGGGAGACTTTGTCTCAAAATAAAATAAAATAAAAAATACATTAGATTCTGGATGTTTCAAAATATTAATCCCCATCAATTTGAACATAGCTTACTGCAAACTGATGACAATGTAGTATATTCAAGCTAGCTCTAATACTGATCATCTCCTAACTAATTCTTGTCAATTTTAAATAAAATTTTACAGGACCACTTTGAATAATTTGGCTTACAAGAGGCAATTTTACCTCAATTTTTTTGTGCTAGTCAACTATATTATGGTAAAGATTGAGAATTATTAATATGTCGTACAGCTACTTTTTTTTTTTTTTTTACAAATACTGATGAGAAAGGGACAGTTTTATTTTTAGTCTTTGGGACTACATACTGAAACTGGATTCACACCTAAAATTGTGATGTGTATAAAGTAGGAAGAAACTAAGGCTGTGAAATAGGTAGATTATTTAGGGTTCCCCCAGACTCCCACTGGGCAAGACCCCCTAAATATTTAACAATACAAACTAGTTTATAGGAACAGACCCAGGAAACTCATTAACACAGAAATGAATGGCTAAAAAGACCTTATTATGTAGCAGTTCAAAGACGATGAACAATTGGGAGGAGGAGACAAACACGCATTTCTAATAAGAGAATTTCAGGCCAAGCCTAAGAACTTGATATTTCAGGCATCCCTGAAATCACACTGCATGCACGGTTGCTTGAGCTTGTGCACAAAACCAGGCCTGATGTTCAAAAACCCATTCTTGTCTCTTCGTCTATTTTTCAAACAAATATTTATGGAGCCGCTGCTATGTACCAGTCCATGTGATATGGCGGAAGGCACACTGGATATGGAACGAGAACTTCTAGGTATAAATGCTGCTTCTAGTAGTTACTGATGATGAGATGTTGAACAAATCATGTGACTTCTTTGAGCTTCACCCTTCATATTCGTGAAATGGGTAGTGTAAAGTGCAAATTTACAAATGCATGTCTGAGCACAGTGCCCGGCACATAGAAGATGCCCCACAGATGTTGCCTTCCTTTTTTTCTGCACTACAAACATTGTGAGTCAGAATTGAGCATTTACGGAACGCTTTTATGCCTTATATACAAGGTAAACATTTGTGCTCTCAGTTTACACAGGAGAAAACAGTAGCGGGACCTGCGAGAGGTTAAGTAACTTGCTTGAGACTGATCTTGTGGCAGATGAAGGCAGGGTTTGAACTTGGGTCCACTGGGCTTTCACCCTGTGCTTTTCCCATTCCGACACACTGCTGCCTGACACAGAACCTGCCTCTCTGTGGTGTATGGTCTGGTGGTTTTCCATTTGGCTGTGCATGAGGCACACTCAGGAAATGCCCTGTGATGGGGATGTGGTGAGCATGAGAGACAAGACACCTTTCTCCTTCCATCCTTGCAGGGCAGCGGAGGTGTCTACCTCTGCCTGCCTTGAGAGCATAGGACAGATCTCATCATGCCCTTCAACCTCTTTCCGCCTTTTCTGGCTTATCTCCATGCAGTTAACTGTACTGGCAGAAACTGGAGGAAAACAGCCACAATGCAATGCCTGGTTTCACCATAAATTCATGCCCGCTATTATCAGTGGATCTTTTGTGCTGCCCAGCAGTCTACTCAGTCCACTCGTTCTCACCAGTCATCACTGGACTCGGGAATTCTCATTGCCATGCGGCTCTGAACATCCCATTTCTGACCCCACTCCACCCCTCTCTGACTCCTAAAATCCCTCCACCCCGCCCTCTGGGCACATCATCAGCAAACCCCTGATCGCCTCCAGGCCTCTGAAACGTTCCCATTGGATGCTTATCGGGGCTCCTCTCTGAGAAGCCCTCCCTGCAGCCCTCTGGAGTGGGGGCTGGTTTCTCTCCCGTTCCCTTTGGTCCTGTGGACCTGGGGCGGGTGGTGGCCTCCTTGCTCCTCTTTTCTGGTTCTTGACTTTCTCTCTCCTTCTTCCCACATCATCAGACTGTGTCACTGAAGACATCTCTTGTGGTTGTCACTTACTGAGCTCACCCTTGTCAGTCCTCAAAGATTATGGGGCTTCTGTCTTGCTTTCATTGGCTCCAACACCTGCTTTAGTTCATAGTGACTTCAGTCCCATATGGAGGACCCTTCCAATACACCAACCTCTCATTTCTTTGACGTTCTCTTCCCCAGTGACTTCTCCCCAACTGCATCTCTACCACTCCCGCCTTAGGCATGCCCTTGGCCTTATCATTACAAATAACTGTGTAATCATAAGCCACATCCTCAGTTCCAAACTGTCTGACCAGCCCCCCATCTGACCAGTCATCTGTAGGTTGTTTATTCTCTTGCGCTATTCCCACCCATCTGTCTCCTCCACCAGGATATAAAAGTTACTCTTTCTACCACCTCCTGTCTGTCCTCTCTATCCTGCCATGCATCCTCAACCATTTTTCCCTTCTCTTAAACTATTGCACTCATCTGGCAAAACCCCAGATTTAACCCTGGCTAACGCCAACTTTCCGTCTTTTCTGGCTTATCTCCATACAGTTAACTGTACTGGCAGAAACCAGAGAAAAACAGCCACGATATAATGTCTGGTTTCACTGTAAATTCATGCCCGCTAATGTCAGTGGATGTTTTGTGCTGCCTAGCAGTCCACTCAGCCCCTCACTGGCTGTCCTCTCCTCCTGAAACACCTAGCACCTTCCGCTCCATGCTCACTCCACTCACTCTTTGCAGGTGAGCTTGCTTCCCATGCCGTGAACATCAACGGGAATGTCATGAGCTTCTGCCTCCACATCTCAGCCCCCAGTGTCTGCCATCTACCTTTATTTCTCCCAGGCCAAATTGTCCTTGTTCTGTCTAAGGCCATTCACTGCATAGATACATGGCTCTCTCTCCACTCGTTTATTCACTCTCCCTTTCTACATCACAGCCTGCTATTGCCCTCATGTCCAGATCATTCTCATCAGCATGCACACATTCTGCCATTTCTCCAGGCTTAAAAAGTTTTTTGATCCCATGTGTACCTCTGGCTGTGCCCCCATGCCTCTGCTCCTTTTAGAATTCAATTCCTCAGTCGAGTTGTATACGTTTCCTTTCTCTGCTTCTTCGATTCTCCTCCCATGCTCCTGGGAGCCACTGCCATCAGGCAGAAGCTCCCCCACTTCCGCCTCTCCACCAAAACCCACGTTTCGCAGGGATCCCTGAATTGCTAAATCCAGGGGTCCATTCTCAGTCTCTTTCTTACTTGACCTGATAGTAAGTTGATCTAGTTGGTCACTTCCTTGAATTTTTTTTTTTTTTTTTTTTTGCAGAATATACACTGCTGGTTATCCTCACACCTCGCTGGCTGTTCCTCTCTGTCTTCTTTGTGACTTCTCCTTGTCCTTAACCTGTCAATGCCGGAGGACCTCGAGGTGCAGTGCTCTGATCGCTTCTCTGTCTACACTCATTTCCCAGGTGGTCTTCTCCAGTCCCATGGCTTTTAAGCCCCTGTCCGTGCTGGCCGGTGACTTCAAAATGTACCCCTCCAGCCCTGTGGCCTTCTCTGATCTCCCGACTACTGCCGTGCTACTTAGATGTCTAATAGGCACCTTGAACCTGATACATCAGATGGTAAATCTTGATCTTTCCCATTCAAAGCTGCTCTTCCACAACCTTCCTCCTATCAATTGATTGCAACTCCACCCTTTCAGGTCCCGGCCTGAAAACCTCAGGGTCATTCCTGACTCCTCTCTTTTCTCACATACACACATCTGATCTCTCAGTGAACGCCGTCGGTTCTGTTTTCAGAACGTGCCTGTCATTCAGGATCTGACCACTTCTTACCATGGTCTTGGCTTCCCGGGGCCATGCAACTCCGTGACCTTCTGGCTCTTTGCTTCTGCCCTTGGTCCTCGGCCGTCCAGTCTGCTTTACAGAGTAACCACTGTAAAACTGTGAAACCGTAAATCAGACATGTTGCTGCTCTTGTGAAAGCCCTGGGAAGAGTCCTTTTTCACTCAGAGCAAAAGCCAGCTAATTTCCGACAGCTGTCAGGCTTTATGGGACCTGCTCCTGGCCCTCCTCTTCGTGTGTCCCGGCTTCTCTCACTCTCTCTTCCCTCTCTCCCTTTCCTTTGGCAATATTGGCCTTCCTAAAATTCGACAAGCATGCCGGGTGGACTCCCAGCTCAGGCGTTTGCTCTTGCTGCGTCCTCTGACCTCCTCCCGGCCTCGCTATGGCCACACTCTGTTCCTCCAGGCCTTCTCTCCTAGCTCACTGTCTCTGGGAGGCTTTCCCTGCGAGGTTCTAACTTGTCCCGTCTCTCCCCTCTTTCTCTGCTCTCTGCTCTTCCTCCTTGCCTTCCTCCACGTGTCATCCTCTGACCTGATGTGTCATGATTTGCTTATTACTGGGCTCCCCTCCTGCACTGTGAGCTCCATGAAGGCAGGGGTTTGGTCATTGTGTGTGTTTGTATTCCTGGTGTCTTAGAAGGTCTCCTAGAGGAGGAGCGCAGGATGAGTGCCTGTGGGCCAAGTCATGGAGGTCGACGGAGGAGGGCTCGCACCGTCTGTCTTGGTGGAGGGTGCTAGATGTGCAATGGGGTTCTTGGTGGGAAAAGAGGATTCACGAGAATCTCAGTCCCACCTCCTCCAGAATGGTCTCGCTGGCCGTCTAGTCCACTGTCGCTCTCTCTTCTTTACCAGGACTTCCTAGGTCCTTAGTGTCTCAACCGAGTGCCAGGGACTGAGTATCTAATTCTCCGCATTGCTCTCTCTCGCTCTCTCTCTCTCTCTCTCTCTGTGTGTGTGTGTGTGTGTGTGTCGGTTGGGGGTGTCTCTATGCTGGAATCATTAGCTTTTCTGGGGCACACATGTGATCTCATGTATCTTTCTGGCCTATGTTCATGACATCTAGTGCAGGGCTCCATAGGAAGCGGGCAGTGGAACATATTTGGTTGAACTAACAAAGGAATGATTGACGGTAGAGTGGAGTGCTAAGAGCCATTTGAATATGACAGAGCTTGAGGTGCCATCTGGAGGCTCTTCTCTTTGGACAGTTTCTGAGTGGCTTCTGTCCTTTGTCCTCTCCTTAGGAGACCAACAAGAAGACAGTCCATGCAAAGTATTGCAGCAGGTTTGTCCATGCTCCCTGGAAGGATGGGAGCTTGGTCCACGTCAACATTACCAAAGAGAAGTGCAAGTGGTACAGCGAGAGAATCCACACAGCCCTGGCCCAGATCCGAAGGAGGTTGGTGTTATTTGCAGGAAGTTACAAGTGGTCTCCTCGCTCTGGACACTCTCATCTGCTTGATCTTTTTTCCTCCCTTTTATTTTTAGTTGACACATAATGATTGTACCTATTTATGTGATACAGAGTGATATTTAGGTGTGTGTATACAATGCACAAAGATCAAATCAGGGTAACTCACATAGCCATCACCTCAAACACACGTCATTTCTGTATGTTGTGAACATTCAAAATTCTCTCATTTGGCTTTTTAAAAATATACATAAATTATAGCTGACCATATTGACCCTCCAGAGCTGCAGAATACCAGAGCTATCTCTGGTTCCTATCTAGCTAAACTTTTGTACCTCCTATCTAGCTAAACTTTTGTATTCGCTAACCAACCTCCCTATCCTCTCTCCCTACCTTTCTCAGCCTCTAATACAGTTCTACTCACTACCTCTATATGCTCAGATATTTTTAGCTCCCACATATGAATGAGAACATGTGGTATTTATCTTTCTGTGCCTGACTTAATTTGCTTAACATAATGTCCTGTAGGCTCATCCATGCTGCTGCGAATGATAGAATTTTATTCTTTTGTATGGTTTAGTAGTACTCCATGGTGTATATATACCAGTAAAAGCTCAACTGAGAGAAAGTGCCAACAAACGTTGTTAAGTCAAGGTTGCCATCTGATGGTTTGCTGATAGCCTTGTTCAAAAAAAAAGGGGGGGTTGTTTGGATTCAGGTCCCAGCTGCCTTGATGCCGGTGCAGTTTATTGAAAACAGCAAGCCGACGTGTAGCTATCACGCTGGTCACACATTGCTGTAGGAGGCTAAAGAATGCTTCTGTTTCATACCTCACATTCTTTTCTAGGCCACATGTGTATTGCCCAATGTGTTATACCTTTCTTCTGTACTCTTTAGCTGCCTCTCACAGATTTTGATATATTGTATTTCATTTTCAATCACTTCAGAATATTTTCTAATTTTCCCCATCATTTCTTCTTTGACTAAAGGGTTATTTAGAAATGTGCTGTTTAGGCCGGGCGCAATGATTCACGCCTGTAATCCCAGCACTTTCGGAAGCCGAGGGGTGGGTGGATCATGAGGTCAGGAGTTCGAGACCAGCCTGGCCAACATAGTGAAACCCTGTCTCTACTAAAGATTCAAAAAATTAGCCGGGCGCAGTGGCAGGCGCCTGTAGTTCCAGCTGCTCGGGAGGCTGAGGCAGGAGAATCGCTTGAACCTGGGAGGCGGAGCTTGCAGATCGCACTACTTCACTCCAGCCTGGGTGACAGTGCGAGTGTGTTGTTTACCTCCCAAATATTTGTGGATTTTTCTGATAGCTTTTGTTATTGATTTCTGTTTTAATTTCACTGTAAACAGAGAAATACTGTGTGATTCAATTCTTATAATTTTATTGGGACCAGTTTTGTAGTACAGATTTTGGAAAACAAAATTATGGTTTTGTTGGGTGGAGTATACTACAGGTATCAATTAGCTCAAGTTGGTTGATAGTGTCGTTCAAGTCTTTCATATTATTACTGACTTTCTCTAGTTGTTCTATAAATTATTGAGAAAAGAGTGTTGAAATCTCCAACTGTAGTCTTTAATGCTCATTTCAGTTCTGTTTTTTCTTCATGTATTTTGAGGCTCTATTAATAGTAGAATGTACATTTAAGATTGTTATGTTCTCTCAATGAACCAACTTTTTTGTAATTATGAAATGTCCCTTTTATATCTCTGGTAATATTCCTTGTTCTGAAATTTATTTTGATAGCAGTTTAGCCACCCTACATTATTTTTTATTATTCTTTTTTTCTATCATTTCATTTTTACTTGTCTGCATCCTATATTTAAATGGATTTCTTACAGACACAAGATATATAATTATATGTGAGCATTGTTTTATTAATCCAACCTAACAATCTTTGCCTTTTAATTGGAGTGTTAAGATCATTTACATTTAATGTGATTATTGATTTGATTGGATTTAAATCTAAGATTTTGCTATTTGTTTTCGGTTCCCTTTTTACTCGTTTTTTGCCTTCTTTTGTTTGAGTATTTTTTATTACATTTTGTCTCCACTATTGTCTTATTAGCTCTACCTCTTTGTTCTGTTTTGATGTGTATGTGTGGCTATTTAGGATTTACAATATTTATCTTATCAGTCACCCTACAAATAATATTATATCACTTCACGTATATTACAGGAATCTTACAACTTTCACTCCCACTTCCGTCGTTTCTACTGTTGTGCACTTCTATACATGCATCATACAATACATTCTAAACAGTCAATTGTCTTGTAACTAGATTAAAAACTAGAATAGATGTATTTTATATTTAATCACATACTTGATATCTCTGTTGCTTTTTATTCCTTTGTATGCATCCACATTTCCATTTGGTATCATTTTTTTTCCACCTGAAGAGGTTTCATTCATATTTCTGGTAGTGCAGGTCTATTGGTGATGAATGAGCTGTTTCAGTCTGAAAAACTCTTTAATTTACCTTTATTTTCGAATGATGTGTTGGCTAAGCATAGAATTCTGGTTTTACAGTTCTATCTTTCGGTACTTTGAAAATCCTTCTCCATTGCCTCCTGGTTTGCATGATTTATGATAAGAAGACTCCTGTCATATTTTTGTTTGCTCCCCTACACATAATGTCTTTGATAATTTTTAAAATTTCTCTATTTATCTCTAGATTTTATCAATTTGATTGTGATATGCCTGGGTGTAGTTTTCTTTATTTTTCTTCTTCTTGGGTTCTTTGAGCTTCTTGGATCTGTAGGTGCACTGTTTTAATCAAAATTAAAACATTTTGGTCATATTTTTTCAAATATTTTTTCTGCCTCCCCCTCTCTTCTCCTTCTTCTACTTTGATTACACATGTGTTAGACTCCTTGATATTGTTCCACGGGCCACTAATTCTCTCTGATGAAAGTGCTTTTGTCTTTTTTCTGTCTGAGTTAACTTTAAATTGTTTCCTTTGCTTTGTCTTTTGTTCCCTAATCTTTTCTTCTCCTAATGTCTAATGTACTATGAATACCATGCAGTATATTTTAAATTGCAGATATTGTATCTCTCTACAAGTTTTATTTGGATCTATTTAAATATCTTCCATTTCTCTCCTCATTCTGTTTATACTTTACCTTTTTGACCATATGGGTTATATTTGTAATAGCTGTGTAACATCCTTTTCTGCTAATTCTATCGTCTGTGTCAATTTGGGATCTGTTTCTGTTGATCAATTTTTCTTCTGGTTTGGATCATATTTTCCTGCTTCTTTGTATGCCTGGTAATTTTTTACTGGATTCCAGGCATTTTAACTTTACATTGTCAGGTACTATATTTCATTGTATTTTTATATATGTTCTTGATACAGTCAAGTTACTTGAAACCAGTTTGATCTCTCTAGGAATTGCTTTTCAGTTATGTTAGAATAGATCTAGGGTCGCTAATTTGGTCCTGCTACCGAGGCAATACTCTTTCAAGAACGCTACTTGTTGCCCCATATATTAAGGAGATTTTCCCACTCTGGCCGGTAGATGAACTACTCCTCGCCATGTGTGAGCCCTGAGGGGTTGATCAGCCTACTCCTTTGGTGATTTCTTCCTTGGCTTCAGTAGTTTCTTCATATGCATGCCTTGATCATTATTTAGCCAAAATTTCGAGCACACCCTTCTGCAGATCTCTGGAGCATGCTCTCTCTCCCTTTCTCCTGTGCAGTAATGTCCTTTCCATATTTTGCCATGCAAATTTTAGTTTCTTAGGCTTTGCTGAACTCTGAACTCAATTCAAATATTTTTTCCATACTCTTTCCTTACCTCCACCCCCCAGGCTTTGCCTGCGGCTACGAATTTCATTTATTTACATCCTGTGATGGGAACCTGATCATGGACCACAGACACAGTCCTTCTCACGTAGCCACCTGGGCCTTGGTTATTACAGAGCTCTGGGGCTGCTTGATGCTGTCCATAAGTTTCACTGAAGCTTCAGGAATGTGCTGGCTTCACTAGCTTGACTGCAGTCAGCCAGATTAGAAGAACAAATAGTCTGAAGTCCTAGCTGAGGTCCTCAAAATATCAGATGACTAGAAGTAATTTATTTTTGACTTTGGCACCTTTCATGCACGTCCGTGTGAAGAGACCACCAAACAGGCTTTGTGTGAGCAATAAAGCTTTTAATCACCTGGGTGCAGGTGGGCTGAGTCCGAAAAGAGAGTCAGCGAAGGGAGATAAAGGTGGGGCCGTTTTATAGGATTTGGGTAGATAAAGGAAAATTACAGTCAAAGGGGGTTGTTCTCTGGCGGGCAGAGTGGGGGTCACAAGGTGCTCAGTGGGGGAGCTTTTGAGCCAGGATGAGCCAGGAGAAGGAATTTCACAAGACAATGTCATCAGTTAAGGCAGGAACAGGCCATTTTCTCTTCTTTTGTGGTGGAATGTCATCAGTTAAGACAGGAACCGGCCATCTGGATGTGTACATGCAGGTCACAGGGGATATGATGGCTTAGCTTGGGCTCAGAAGCCTGACAGCACCCCCAGTGGATTTATTTTTCTGTCATACTGATTTTCTTAGTTTTGTTTTACTTGGCTTGATGATGGATAGTGCATCCTACAGCCCAAATGTAGGATTTTCTACAGAAAAACTTCAAAGCAAATGATCTACTCACAGAAGATTGGGTATAAACAACATAGCGCAGCTCTGTCCTCTGCAGATGCATTGTTAAGTTCTTGGGAAGATGCTCTTGTTGCCTGCAGGCTCTCACCATTCACTTTCAACCTACTTCCTGCCTAGGATTAAATGGCTACAGGATGGGAGTCAAAGCCTCTTTGGAAGATTGCATAATGATTGCATCTACATTCTCATTGACACATCTCACTCAATGAAGAGCAAACTGGACTTGGTGAAGGACAAGATCATTCAGTTCATAAAGGTTAGATGGAACCGTCGGTTCATGCATTTGGGGCTTTGTGTATCAGATGGTTATGAGCAGTGGACAGGGGCTTGTTGCACTAAAAAGTTCCTAAGAAAGCCAAATTCAGAGAAGTACTCCCTTTTGCTAGTTAAAGAATCATCAGTTCTCTTTTGCAAATAGACCCTTTCTCTGGTGGATTCTTTCTGTCACACATGAGTTGCTTAAGGGAGTTGCTATGTTCATTGTTGCAGATTTTCTCTGTCCTGAAATCTGTGGTATACACACACTTCCATTGTCTTCCAGAAACTCATCTTAGCATTTTTAATTTCAAATGTTTATTAGGGATGCTGTGTACCCTGGTGCATGGGAGGGGTACAGGCTGGTGTTTAGAAGCTCCCAGTTCTTATTCTGCCTGTGCTGCCTCTGAGCTGTGGGAACTGAAGCAGGTTGCCCAAGTGCCCTAACTCCTAGTGTCTACACCTGTCAAATGACACCACAGTAATGTTGTGAGTTAGTAGTATTGATGTATTATAAACCATATAAATAATAGCAGGGAGTGTTTGAGAAATACAAAATGCACTTTTTTTTTTTTTTTTTTTTTTGAGACGGAGTCTCACTGTGTCGCCCAGGCTGGAGTGCAGTGGCGCCAACCCGGCTCACTGCAAGCTCCGCCTCCCGGGTTCACGCCATTCTCCTGTCTCCCGAGTAGCTGGGACTACAGGTGCCCGCCACCACGCCTGGCTAATTTTTGTATTTTTAGTAGAGACGGGGTTTCACCGTGTTAGCCAAGATGGTTCCGATCTCCTGACCTCATGATCCGCCCGCCTCGGCCTCCCGAAGTGCTGAGACTACAGGCGTGAGCCACCGTACCCGGCCAAAATGCACTTTTTAATTTAACAAAGCTCTACTGGAGAAATATGAGCAAGTGTATAAAGTTGTAACTGAATAATGGCCTTACTTAAAAGAGAATGACTGAAATGATGATGTTGTTTTAGATTTCTTTTCTTCAAGCATATTGTATTTGGTGTGTTTATTTGGTATATCCTTAATGTTAGTATTAAAATCAATATTTAATGTCACATTATATATATAAACTTTTACATATATGTGACATATATAATGTATATTCATATAATCATATATACATTTGTAAAGATCTTAACACACAAACTGGATGAATTTTATTTAAATGCCCTTATACTAGATAGGATATTCTCTATTGAATATAATTTTTTGCTTCTTGAACTGAAAATAGAGATCATCGTGATTAAAATATATCAAACTGTGGCCTACCCTAACCCTTTCTAACATCTGAGTGGTTTTATGGTTAAATAATCATTGTCTCTTTTAGGAACAGCTGAAATATAAAAGTAAGTTTAATTTTGTGAAGTTTGATGGTCAAGCAGTTGCTTGGCGGGAACAACTTGCCGAAGTCAATGAAGATAGTTTGGAACAGGCTCAGTCCTGGATTAGAGACATGGAGGTAAGATGGAGACTAAGCTGGGAGAAGCAGCCTAGGAGTCTCTCACCTGTGTACTGAGTTCATTCACAGGACAGACATTCCTGAGAGGTGTTTTGCACTTCCAGGATGGAAGTGGCTTAGCATGTAGACTTTCATTTTGCTTGCAGTGGTCACGTTAATCCAATCTCATTCTGTCAATATCATAAGGTTTAGATGAGCCTCTTATTCTTATCTATTCACAGTTCTCCATTTCCAGCTCTGCCCTTGGCTCAGGTTGAAGCTCCCTTATGAAAACACATTTCAAAACAGAGTTTTTTTGTACTCAGACATTCAGATTTTTTTCTTCTGAAATTTCATTATTGTTGCAAAAGATATATTGCAGCCATTCTTATCAGTGGGCTTTGTTCAAAAGTAAGGAGCATGTGGAAATACACAGTACAATCTGAGTGTTTAGGACTGAATGCAAGAAGAGAGCTAGGGCAGGAGAATATAGTAAGAAGGTGAAATCATTTCCTCAGAAGTGACTGCCCGTGGCATTTACACAGACTACTGGTAAGGATTTTCCTTGCCCTGAATTTTGTTATCTTGAACTTACCTTAATTTTTTATAGCATATAGTGTTACAACCTTCCAAATATTTGAAATATACTACACTTGAGACCAAGAGTTGTTCTTAAAAAGTCAAATATAGGAGCTGGACATCGTGGTGCACACCTGTAGTCCCAGCTCCTTGGGAGGCTGAGGTAGGAGGATCGTTTGAGCCCAGCAATTTGAGACCAGCCTGGGCAACGGAGCAAGTCTCCGTATCTTTTTTTAAAAAGGCAAATATGTATCAGAAACATCTTTAAAATAGTTTAGTGTCTAGTTTAGAATCTTAGATTTGACAGAAAGTCACAAATAGACATTAGCAGATCATTGAGATGCACCAGGGCTCACTTTTGACTTGTTTTTAAAACTGGGAGGAGAAAATCTGTTCTATAAGAAATAATAATGCCTGTAAGATTTTAATTTAACTGGCCACCTTATCCTGGGAAATAGTGTTGAATCTATACCCAACTTGTTAAATTTCCAGGATTAACCAATGAAGTTACTTGTGACATATGTTCTGTCCTTTTTTTTTTCTGTCCTTTTATGACACAATAATAGGAAATACCTTGTTAACTCAGAGCCTACTAATTTAGGGTTTATGATAACAAGATATTATATATATAATCTCATTGGATAAAAACATCACTGGGTTCTGCTTTATATAAAAATCACTAATGAATAGAGTCAGCCATCTATTCAGATTTTAGCCATTTGGCTAAAAACACATATTCCTATAAAGCATAATTCTGTTCTCTTTACAAATTTTCACTGATGCTCCCTTGCTGGCTTGTTGAATGTCCAAAATTCATTTTCAAAAGGACCAAGGATAAAGAAAATATGGCATATATACACAATGGAATACTACACAGCTTAAAAAAGAAGGAAATCCTGTCATTTACAACCACATGAATGAACCTGGAGGACATTATATTAAGTAAAATAAACCAGGCAGAGAAAGAAAAAAACACCACATGATCTCACTTATATGTAGAATCTAAAAATGTCAAACTCATAGAAGCAGAGAGTAGAATGGTGGTTACCAGAGACTGGGAACAGGGTGCCGGGTGGGGATGGGGAGTTGTTGGTCAAAGGGTACATAGTTTCAGTTAGACAGGAGGAATAAGTTCTGGAGCTCTATTGTACAACATGGTAACTGTAGTTAATAACAATGTATTGTATACTTGAAAATTGTCAAGAGAGTAAATTTTAAATGTTCTCACCACTCAAAAATATGTCAGGTGACAGATTTGTTAAATAGCTTGGTTTACTCACTGCACAATGCATACATATATCAAAACATTACATTGTATACCATAAATATATACAATTTTGTCAATTAAAAGTAAACTAATTTAAAAAAGATAATAAAGAAAGCCAAATTCTATCATTCTTTTGGCAGGTTTGATCCAGCAGTCAACCCGGTAGCACTCAGGGTGGTCTGAGCCTGCTTTGTGCTTGTATCATGCAGCAGTAGGTCCCCAAACAAGCACAGGCATTCCTAAGGCCGGGGAGCACAAGCTGTGGCAGCGCCTGCCCAGTAGTTGAGCGAGGGAGATGGGGGGAACAGGTGCAAAACAGGTGCCACCCCCAGACCATGTTTCCCCGGGCTCTCTCTGTCTGGCTCTTCCCCAGCTTTGCCACCATCTTTTCAGCAGCAGACTTTTCAACAAAAGACTATTGAGAATGGGCTCAGAGGGAAAAGTTGTTCCGTTTACCCTCTGGAATACATTTCTGCTGCCCAAATCCTGCAAGAGGGTTTTGTTTTGCTTTTAACTTTTAAATTTGCAATAATTTTAGACTTACAAAAAAGTTGCAAAAGTCGTACGGAGTGTTCACACTTACCCTTCACCTAGCTTTCTCCAATGTTCACTTCTAACATAGCCATGGTCTAATTGTAAAATTAAGACATCCACATGGCTACTATGAGCTAAATTGCAGACTTTATTCAGCCTTCATCAGTTTTCCACTAATGTTCCTTTTATGTTCCAAGATCCAGCCAAGGATCTCACATGACATTTAGTTGCAATGCCTCCTTAGTCTCTTCCAATCTGTGACAGTTCCTCAATCTCTCCTTGTCTTTCGTGATCTTGACACTTTTGAAGAGTACTATTCAGATCTTCTGTAGAATGTCCTTAAGTTTGGTTTTGTCTAATGTTTTCTCATTATTAGATTGGGTTATGGATTTGGGGGAGGGAATACTCTTCCCAGTGGATCACCTAAAGGCACACATGATGCCAATATGCTCTATGACCAGCAATGTTTACTTTGATCATTTGGTTAAGGTGACATCTGCCAGGTTTCTCCCCCAAAAGTTACCATTTTTTTCCCTTTGTAAATAATAAAAGTTTTGGAGGAGATGCTCTGAGGCTATGCAAATATTGTTTGTTCCTTAAGCTTTTGCCCACAATTTTAGCACTCAATGGTGGATCATCCTTACAACAATTATTACTGAGCTGAGGTGATTTTATATTTCCTCTATTCCTTTTACATTTCTATGTTGGAATTATTCTATAAGGAAAATATTTCCCTTTCCCCCTTTTACTTATTCATTTATATATTTATTTCAATGTGGACTCATGGAAATTTATTTTATTCTTGGAGTTATAATCTAATACTATCGTTATTTATTTTGTTACTAAAATTTTGTTACTTTGGCCATTGGGAATTCTTTTATGCTGCCTCTAAATATTTAAATATGAATCCACCTTTTTCCCCCTTTAGCATTTCTTGATTTTCTGTCACTATAAGATGTTTTACGATCATCTTATATTTTCCCAGCCTCAGCCCTGAAATCTGCCACTCCTCCAAGGAACCTTGGTTTCTTTTATTACCGAATGGTATTTAGAAACCAAGATCTGGGCACCCGGGTATGGTTATTGCTACTGGATTGTATCACTGCTTTTAGGCCCTCTCAGTGGACAGAGATAGAAATATATATACATAGAAAATATCTATATTATATATTGATATATATGATAATATCTATTAAATGTATATTTCTATAGCTACTCCATGTATCTACAAACATCTATATTTATCTGTATATCAGTCTGTATTTGTGTTAAATAAGCAAACAAATCATGCGTTCATACTGATACCTCTAATTCCAACACAGAGCCCAGGGTTGATTTGTAATGAACCTATTTGCAATTTCTTCAACAAGGAGAAACCTGATTCTCGTTACCTATAACATATTTACTTATATTTTTAACCCTACTGTACATGCAGTTTCAGTATTGCTAGTTCATACTCTACGAGAAACAAATTAATCAGCTATAGTGTTTGTATACAGTTTTTTTTTCCGCTTTAACTTCACAGTATCCATTCAAAAAACTGTCTTCCAAAGCTGTGAAGTCAGGTAACTTTCTTACCCAATCTCTTTAGCGTGCTTATGTCATTCATTAGTGACACAGTTAGACTCATTGGTTAGTCTGCATTTCACCTTGGTTTCCTCCACATCCTAGTTGAATCTTATTTTAATTCGCATACAGTAAAAAAAAAAAACAACACTCTTTTTGGTGATAGTTCATGGATTTTGATAAATGCATAGAGTCATGTGTCTCCACCACAGTACCAAAGGGAACAATTCTATCACTCCCAAAATGTCCTCATATGCCCCTTTGTCACCAACTCCCCCTCCCTCCTGGTAAACACTGCTCTGTTTCTCTGTCCTTATGGCTTTTCCTTTTCCAGAATGTCATATAAACAAAATTATGCAATAGAACTTTTGGGTTCTAGCTTCTCTCACTTACCAAAATAACACTTGACCCTTGCCTGTAATCCCAGCATTTTGGGAGGCCGAGGCAGGCGGATCACGAGGTCAAGAGATCAAGACCATGTGGGCTAACACAGTGAAACCCCGTCTCTACTAAAAATACAAAAAAATTAGCCAGGTGTGGTGGCGTGCACCTGTAGTCCCAGCTACTCGGGAGGCTGAGGCAGGAGAATGGCATGAATCCAGGAGGCAGAGCTTCCAGTGAGCCGAGATCGAGCCACTGCACTCCATCCTGGGCGACAGCGCGAGACTCCGTCTCAAAAAAAAAAAAAAATGGAGTTTCTGGATATAAGAACTTTATCAGTTCTTATAAGTTCATCCAACTTATTTCATGAATCAAGAGTTTGTTCCCTTTTATTGATAAGTAGTGTTTTTATTAATGAATAGTGCTGTATTGATGAGTATGGATGCAAAACTGTTTACCCATTCCTTGTTGAAGGCTATCTGTGTTATTTCCTCTTTTGGGTTTTATACATAAAGCTGCGGTAAACATTTGCCTACAGGTTTTTGTGTGAAAAGGTGTCGAGAACTGTGAAGGGTCTGAGATTTTACCTTTCTTGCAAACTAATGTGGATGCCGGCAGAACACCAAGGCTTTTGGGTCAGAGACAAATGTCTTTATTACCCACAGCAAAAGCAGTAACCAGAGCATCAGCATTTTCTTGTACTAGCTCCCTGAGCCCCAGTTCCCACAGGGTGAAACAATGAGGACCAGGTGACACTTGCTCATACATTAGGTTGTGTTAAAGGAGGGGGCCCTGAACTTAAGAAAACCAAATCTTCTATAACGGACTGTGAGCATGCCGGTCCTTCGCTCCAGAGTTAGGTATTATCTTTACACAGGACAATAAGCATGCCTACTCTTTGCTTTGAAGAGAGACAGTATTTCTGTTTTCCAAGGCTGTTCCCTATATATACATCTTGAAAAGATAAACCAGAGCAGACAGCACGTCTGTTGCAAGATATGTAGAAATACATGAGACCCATGGGAAATGGTTTCCAACAATAAGTTTTCACTTCATTTGAATATAAATAAATATCTAGAAGTGAGATTGCTGGCCAGTATGCTAAGCGTATGTTTAACTTTATAAGAAACTGCCAAACTGTTTCCCAATGTGGCTGTACCGTTTTGCATTCCCGTCAGCAATATATGAGAGTTACAATTACTTTACATCCTTTCCAGCTTTTGATGTTGTCAGGTTGTTTTATTTTAGACATTCTAATATGGCTGAAAGATGTCTCGTAGTAGCCTATTGTACTTTCAATTGCATTTACTTAACACTCATCTTTACATGCTTATTAGCCATCTGTATGTATGTCTTCTTTGGTGAAATATCTGTTCAGATATTTTGCCCATTTTTTAATTGAGTTGTTTGTTTTCTTAAGATTGAGTTTCTTCAGGCTGGGCGTGGATATGGATAATAGCTGGAGTCAGGCCAGGCACGGTGGCTCACGCCTGTAATCCCAGCACTTTGGGAGGCCGAGGCAGGCAGATCATGAGGTCAGGAGTTCGAGACCAGCCTGGCCAACATGGTGAAACCCCATCTCTACTAAAACGACAAAAAATTAGCTGGGCGTGGTGGCAGGCGCCTATAGTCCCAGCTACTCAGGAGGCTGAGGCAGGAGAATGGCGTGAACCCGGGAGGCTGGAGATTGCAGTGAGCCGAGACCACGCCACTGCACTCCAGCCTAGGTGATACAGCGAGACTCCATCTCAAAAAAAAAAAAAAAGATTGACTTTCTTCATATATTCTGCACATAAACTTTATCAGACTTACAATTTGCAAGTATTTTCTCCCAATCTATGTCTTTTCATTCCCTTAATAGGGATTTTCACTGTGTATAAGTTTTTAATTTTGATAAAGTCCAAGTTGCCAAGTTTTCTTTACGGATTGTGCTTTTAGACCCATAGCTAAACACACTGCAGTCTTGCAGGTTTTCTCTTGTTTTCATCCTCAAATGTAATGGTTTTACATTCTGTGTTTAAGAATAGGGTACATTTTGAGTTCATTTTTGTATAAGGTGTGCGGCAGGATCCAGCACTGTTTGTCTAAGTAACTATCCTCTCTCCTTGGAATTACCATTGCTTCTTGTCAAAAATCATTTGACTATATCTGTGTGGGTCTATTTTTGTTTCATTGAACTATTAATAGGTGTCTGTTCTTTTACCAACATCACATTGTCTTTACTATTGCGACTTTATACTGAGTCTTGAAATCAGCTAACCTGAATCCTCTAGCTTTGTATTTCCCTCCAAATTTTTTTGGCTGTTATATAGTTCCTTTGACCTGCCTTGTACATTTCAGAATCAGTTGTTGAAATCTACAAAACAGTATGCTAGGATTTTGATTAAGATTGCCTTAAGTCTATAGATCAGATTCAAGAGAATTGACATCTAACACTGTGTACCTCTAAATTTATTTGGGTCTTTTTTGTTACTATTGTAAATAGTACTTTTTAAATTATAAATTTTAATTCTTTATTACGATTGATTTTTGTATACTGACCTTATTTCTTTTGACATTGCTAATCTTACTTACCTGCTCTGGGAACTTTGTTGTAGATTACTTGGGATTTCCAATGATGTTAGGTATGAATAGAGATAATTTTATTTTTTCCTATCCAACCCGTATAGTGTTTATTTCTTTCTCTTGCCTTAATGCACTGGCTAAGACTTTCAGTATGATGTTTAACAGGAGTGGTGAGAGAGAACGTACTTGCCTTGCTCCTGATATTAGAGGGGAAACATTCAATCTTTCACTATTAAATACTTTGCTAGCTGTGAGTTTTTTAGTTTTTTTGTAGACGTGCTTTATCTTGTTAACCAATTTCCCTTTTATTCTTGTTTTTTGAGGATTGTTACCATAAACAAATATTGGATTTTGTAAAATGTGTTTTCTGCGTCTGTTGAGCTTTTAATTTTGATGAAGCCAAGTTGCCAAGTTGAACTTGGCAGATCTGTTGTCTTTTAATATGGTGAACTACATTGATTTGTTTTTAAATATTAAATTGGCTTTGCATTCTGGGATAATCTCCACTTGTTCAAGATGTATTATAGATTGAATATATTCTGCATTAAATTTGTTAACCTATCTTGTTGAGGTTTTTTGTCTATATTCATGAGGAATATTGGTCTGTAGATTCTTTTCTTAGAAATTGTTGTCTAATCTTGGTATCAGGCAATGCTGGCCTCATAATATGGGTTAGAAAATATTCCACATTCTTTTTTTCTGAAAGGGGTTGTACAGAATTGATATGATTTTTCCTTAACTGTTTGGTAGAATTTACCAATGAAACCATCTGGGCCTCTTTTTTTTGTTAGAAGTTTTAAAACTATGAAATCAATTTCTTTAATTGATATAGGACTATTCAGATGATCTGTACCTCTGTGAGTTAGTTTTGGTCATTTGTTTCTTAGAAGGAAGCAGCCCATTTCTTCCATAAGGTTGAATTTATGAGCATAGAATTGCTCACAGCATTCCCTTATCATTTCGTTAATGTTTGTGGGGTCTGTAGTGATGTTTGATATTGGTAATTTTTGTCTACTGCCTTTTTTTCTTTGTTAGTTGGAAGAGCTTTTTTTATTTTTCTTTCAATTTTGTTAATTTTTTCGGGAAACCAACTTTTTGTTTCTTTGATTTTCTAATTTTTAACAAATGTTTTAAATTGTATCAATTCCTGCTATCTTTATTATTTTTCTCCTCCTACTTGCTTTGTTTTTTTAAATTAAATCTCCATTTCTTAGATCTAAGAATTTAATGATATAAATACCACCCCCAGCTACTGCTTTAGCTGTTCCAACAAATTACATTTTATAACTATTTTTGTTCAGTTCAAGATGTCAGTTCTAAAGACTCTGCCTAATCTTAGGTCCTGAAGATGTTTTCCCCTGTCCTTTTTTCTAGAAGTTTTATAATTTTGTTTGATAGTTAAGTCTATGATCTGTTTTGAATTAACATTTGTATAAGGTGTGAGATCTAGGTTGAGGTTTATTTATTTATTTATTTATTTGAGACGGAGTTTCACTCTTGTCACCCAGGCTGGACTGCAGTGGCATGATCTCGGCTCACTGCAACCTCCGCCTCCCAGGTTCAAGCGATTCTCCTGCCTCAGCCTCCAGAGTAGCTAGGACTACAGGCATGTACCACCATGCCTGGCTAATTTTTGTGTTTTTAGTAGAGACGGGGTTTCTCCATGTTGGCCAAGATGTTCTTGATTTCCTGACCTTGTGATCTGCCCGCCTTGGCCTCCCAAAGTGCTGGGATTACAGGCGTGAGCCACCGCACCTGGCCGGTTTATTTATGTTTTGCCTATGAATGTGCAATTCTTGTGACACCATTTATTGAAAAGGCTATTCCTCCTCTATTGAATTGTTTTTGCTCATTTGCCAAAAATCAGTTGAATATGTCTGCAGGTCTTTGTATGGGTTCCCTGTTCTGTTCTATTGTTACATGTGTTAATGTCTCCATTAGGACCACACTTTCTTGATAGCTATAGCTGTATAGTGAGCTTTAAGATCAAGAACAACTACTCCTACTTTACATTTCTTTTTTTGAATTGTTTTGGCTATTCTTGGGCCTTTATTTTCCATGTAAAAATTGAAAACAAACTTCTTTATGCCTATTGAAAACCTTGCTGACATTTGGATAGAAATTGCATTAAACCTATAGCTCCAATTAGGAAGAATTGGCATCTTTATTGTGTTAATTCGTCTATTCCATGAATACAGTACGTCTCTCCGAGTATTTAGGTCTTTGATTTATTTCATCAGAATTTTATAATTTCAGCATACAGCTCTTGTACCTGTTTAAGTATATACTAAGTATTGTAATTTTTTGGAGCAATTGTAAGTGGTGTTGCACTTTTTATTTTGGTTTTCACTTATTTGTTTTCAGTGTGTGGAAACGCAGTTGGTTTTCATGTGTGGATTTTGCATCTTTTGACCTTAGTAGGCTTACTTACTATTTCGCTTTTTGTTTTTTGTGTATGGTTAGCCCTCCATATCTGCAAGTTCTGTATCTGTGGATTCAACCAACTATGGATTGAAAATATTTGGGAAAAATAAATGGTAAAAATCATAACAATACAACAATAAAATATAATACAAAACTTAACAGATATAACAACTACTTACATAGCATTTACATTTTGTTAGATATCATAGGTAATCTGCAGATTATTTAAAGTATACATGAGGATTGTGTAGGTTATGTGCAAATACTATGCCATTTTATATGAGACTTGAGCGTCCTCGGATTTTGGTGTCCATGGGGTTGGGGGCGGATCCTGGAACCAGTCCCCCACAGATACTAAGGGACAACTGTAGTTTTCAGGATTTTCTATGTAGATAATTGGGTAGTCTGCAAATAGACAGTACTATTTTTTTTTTCCAACCTCTATGATTTATTCCTTTGCCTTATTGCAGCGGATAGAACTTCCAGTACTACATTGAATAGGTATGTTGAGAGCAGACATACTTGCCTTTTTCCCAATCATAAAGGACAAGAATTCAGTCTTCTCCCATTAAATATGATGTTAGCTGCAAGCTTTTTGTACATGCTCTTTATGAAATTGAGAAAGTTTCATTCTATTCCTAATGTACTGAATTTTTATACTGAATGAAGGTTGCATTTGCCAAATCCTTTTCTGTGCAAATTGATATGCTCACATGATCTTTTTTTTGAATTTTGAACCAACTCTGAATACATAGAATGTGACTTGGTCATGATGTATTATTCATTTTATACATTGTTGGATTAAATTTGCTAATATTTGTTGAGAACTTTTGTGTCTAGGTTCATGAGAGATGTTGGTTTATAGGCTATTTGTGTGTTTGCTGTCTTTGTCTGCTTTGCGTATCAGTGTAATACTGGCCTCATAGAGTGAGTTGGGAAGTATTCCCTCCCCTTCTATTTTCTGGAGGGGATTGTGTAAAACTTGTGTTAATTCTCCTTTGAATGTTTGATGAAATTATCTAGTGCGGCTAGGCGTGGTGGCTCACACCTGTAATCCCAGCACTTTGGGAGGCCAAGGCAGGCAGGATCACCTGAAGTCAGGAGTTCAAGACCAGCCAGGCCAACATGGCAAAACCCCATCTCTACTTAACATACAAAAACTAGCCGGGCATGGTGACAGATGCCTGTAATCCCAGCTACCTGAGAGGCTGGGGCAGGAGAATCGCTTGAACCCAGAAGCAGAGGCTGCAGTGAGCCGAGATGACGTCACTGCACTCCAGCCTGGGTGACAGAGAGAGACTCTGTCTCAATAAATAAATAAATTAATCAATTCTCTAGTGCAACCATATGGACACAGATACTTCTTTTCGGGGGCTTTTTAATTACAAATTCAATTTCTTTAATAAGCATAGAACTATTCAGGTTGTCGGTTTCATCTTGGTAGAGTTTTGATAGTTTGTGGTTTTTGGAAAAGTGTTCAGTTTTTTCTAAACTGTTGAATTTATGAGCATAAAGTTTTTCATAATATTCTCTTATTGTCCTGTCAGTGACTGCGAGAGATGTTGTAATAGGCCCTGTTTTATACTTGATGTTGGTAATATGTGTCTTTTTATCTTGCAAATCTTGCTAGAAGTTTGTCAACTTTATTGATTCTTTTTAACAACCAGCCTTTTGTTTTATCAATTTTCTCTATTGTTTTACTATTTGAATTTTATTAATTTCTGTTCTTTATTATTTACTTCTTTCTGCCTGCTTTGAGTTTATTTTGCTCTTGAGTTTAATTTTCTAAGTTCTTGAGGTAGGAACATAAATTATAGTTTTGGCATATTTTTATTTTACTGTAAGTAAGTTTTTAGTACCATAAATTTTCCTGCCAGAATTATGTTGGTATATCCCACAGATTTTAAGCAAAACAGCTTAATTTTCATTCAGTACTATTTAATTTTTAATTCTCTTTGTGATTTCACTTTTGGGCCATTAATTATTCAAAGCATGTTTTAAAATTTCCAAGTGTTTGTGGAAATTTTCATGTTGTCTTTCTGTTATTAATTTCTATTTTGATTCCACTATAGTCAGAGGGCATACTCTGTATGATTTCAAATCTTTTAAATTTGTTAAATGTTTTTCTGTGACTCAAGATATGGTCTATTTATGCAAATGTTCAATGTTTGTTTGAAAAGAACGTGCAGTGTTTTGTTGGGTGGAATATTCTATAAATCTCAATTAGATCTGGTTAGTTGACGGTATTGTTCAATTCCTTTCCATCCTTGCTGATTGGTTAGTTGTTCTGTCAATCATTAAGAGTGGGATATTGGGCAACACTCAGTCTCCACCCAAACTCTACCATGTTGAGTTCTGTCGGTCATGTCTGCTGCCTCAGCCTCAAGGGCCTTGCAGGAACTCAGCCCTTCAGTGTTGCTACCCCAAGCTCAGGTCTTGCCATGGGCCACTCTGGCAGCAATCCAATCTACCAGGAAATATGGGCATAAACATCACCTTTGCTGAAGACAGGCACCACCACTGGGTGTATTGTGGTGGTCATTGATGCGGTAGTGGATGTCCAGTTTGATGAGGGACTACCATCTATTCTAAATGCCCAGCAAGTACAAGGCAGGGAGACCAGGCTGGTTTTGGTGGTGGCCCAGCATTTGGGTGAGAGCACAGTAAGGATTACGCTATGGATGATACAGAAGACTTGTTTAGAGACCAGAAAGTCCTGGACTCTGGTGCACCAATCAAAAGTCCTGTTGGTCCTGAGACTTTGAGCAGAATCATGAACATCATTGAGAGCCTACTGATGAAAGAGGTCCCATCAAAATGAAACAGTTTGCTCCCATTTATGATGAGGCTCCTGAGTTCATGGAAATTAGTGTTGAGCAAGAAATTCTGGTGGCTAGTATCAAAGTTGTGGATCTCCTTGCTTCCTAGCCAAGAGTGGCGAAATTGGGCTTTTTAGTGGTGTTAGAGTTGACAAGATTGTACCCATCATGGAGCTAATCAACAATGTTGCCAGAGCCCATGGTGCTTACTCTGGGTTTGCTGGTGTTTTTGAGAGGACCTGTGAGGGCAATGACTTATATTATGAAATGACTGAGTCTGGTGTTGTCAACTTAAAAGATGTTACCTCCAAGGTAGTGCTGATGTACGGTCAAATGAGTGAACCACCTGCTACTCATGCCCAGGTGTCTCTGACTGGACTGACTGTGGCTGAATACTTCAGAGACCAAGAAGTTCAAGATGTACTCCTGTTTATTGATAATATCTTTCACTTCACCCATGCTGGCTCAAGGTGTCTGCCTTATTGGGCAGAATCCCTTCTGCTGTGGGCTATCAGCCTTCCCTGGCCAATGACATGGTGGGTATGATGTGGGGAAAGAATTGCCACTACTAAGAGGAGATCTATCACCTCTGTACAGGCTATGTACCTGCTGATGACTCGACTGCCTCTGCTACTTCCTTTGCTCATTTGGATGCCACCACTGTGCTGCCCCATGCTGTCACTGAGCTGGGCATCTATCTACATGTGGATCCTCTGGACTCCATCTCTCACGTCATGGATCCCAACATTGTTGGCAATGAGCATTATAATGTTGCCTGTGGGGTGCAAAAGATTCTGCATGGCTACAAATCCCTCCATACATTATTGTCATAATCCATATTGGGTATGGATTAACTTTCTGAGGAAGACAAGTTGACTGTGTCTTGAATGTGGAAAATACAACATTTCTTGTCTCAGCCATTCCAGCTTGCTGAGGTCATCACAGGTCGTATGGGGAAGTCAGTACTCCTGAAGGAGCCCATTAAAGGATTCCAGCAGATTTTGGTAGGTGAACATGACCATCTCTCAGAACGGGCCTTCAGTGATGGAACCCATTGAAGAAGCTTTGGCAAAAGCTGATACGCTGGCAGAAGAGCACTTATTAAAACTAAGCACTCATCTGCTGTACTGTCCCCCTCCTTCCCCTAATCCAAACAGCTTCAAGTTTCTGTGTAAGCCACATGAGAACCTTGATTGAAAACATGTTCTATCTGAAGAGTATTTAAGGTTTCCAATAAAATGTACACCCCTCAGAAAAAAAAGAATGGTGTATTGAAGACCCGAGCCATAAGACCCTACCTATTTTATCTATTACAACTCTATTATAAAGTAGATAAAAATAGATTTATCTATTTTTCTTTTCATCTCCATCAAATTTTGCTTCATGTATTTTGAAACTTTGTTGTTTGATGTATACACATTTAGGGTTGTTGTCTTCTTGGTGGATTGAGAATTTTATCATCCTAGTGTCCCTTTTTGTCCTTAGTAAATTTTCTTTGTGTTAAAGTCTACTTTATATAATATTAATATACTTATTTTTGCTTTTTTAAAATAAATATTTGCATAATATGTTTTTTCCATCCTTTTACCTTTAACCTATCTATGTTGTTATGCCTGACGTGAGTTTCCTGTAGACAGCATGGATCGGGTCATGTTTTTGTTCACTCTTCAATATCTGTCATGTAATTGGTATATGTAGGTCATTTATATGTAAAGTAATTATTCATATTTAAGAATTAAGTGTCTCATTTTATTTATTTATTATTTTTGTGTGTTTCCTCTGTTTCTCATTTTTCTCTTTTGTCTTGCCTTCCTATGGGTTATTTGAGCATATTTTGGTGTTTCATTTTGATTTATTTATACAGTTTTTGAGTGTATTGCTTTGTATAATTTTCTTAATAGTTCTATGTATTTCCTTATACATATATGTAACTTATCACAGCCTATTATGATATAACTTATCACAGCCTATTGGTGGTTTGCTACTTCAAGTTAAGTGTAGCAACCTTACTTCTATTTAGGTCCCTTTACACTCACCATTTAAAATATATAATTGTCTGAAGTATTTCCTTTGCATGCATTATATGCCATCTTAGATGGTGCCAAACTTTTGCTTCAATCATAAAATGTAACTAAAGAAATCCATGGTGTTAAGGATTATCTATTATGCTTACTTTTATATTTACTCATTCCATTGTTCTTTTTTCTGAAAGTCCAGGCTTTTTTCTTTTCTCGTTCTCTTTCTATATGGAAAGGTTTCATGAACCATTCTTTAAGGGTAGGTCTTCCTGTAATAAATGCATATAGTTTTCCTTCTCCTTCAACCCTGGAGGATATTTCACCAGATAGACGATTCATGGCTGGCAGTTATTTTCTTTCAGCACTTGAAAAATGTGGCACCCCTTCCTCTGGTCTCTATAGTTTCAAATGAGAAACTGCTGTCATTTGAATCGGTGCTCTTTTATAGGTAATGTGTTATTTCTCTTCAGTTTTTTTAGGATTTTTCTTTGTTTTTAGTTTCAGAAATTTAAATACAGTGTGTCTTGGTGTGGCTTTCTTTGGTTTTATCCTATTTGGAATTTGCTTAGCTTCTTGAATTGTAGTTTCTGTATCTTTAACCAAATTTGTTTTTTTGTTTGTTTGTTTTTGAGATGGAGTCTTGCTCTGTCGCCCAGGCTGGAGTGCAGTGGCACGATCTCGGCTCACTGCAAGCTCCACCTCCTGGGTTCACGCCATTCTCCTGCCTCAGCCTCCTGAGTAGCTGGGACTACAGGCGCCCGCCACCACACCTGGCTAATTTTTTGTATTTTTAGTAGAGATGGTGTTTCACCGTGTTAGCCAGGATGCTCTCGATCTCCTGACCTCATGATCTGCCCGCCTCAGCCTCCCAAAGTGCTGGGATTACAGGCATGAGCCACCGCGCCCAGCCAAAATTTGGGGGTTTTTTTTCAGTCATTACTTTTTAAATGCTTTTTAAGTCCCATACTCTTTCCCCTCCTTTTTCTGAAACTTTAATGGTATGAATAGTATTAGCTCTTCCTCATTGTTCCGGAGATTTCTGAGGCTCTGTTGGTATTGGCATCAGTGGGTTGCTTTTCTCATTCAAATGTGATATTTCTGGTTCTTGGTATAATGAGAGATTTTTAAATTATATCTCAGACCATTTGGTTATTATGTTAGAAGACTTTATTTCCACTTATGTCTGTTTATTCGGCGCAGTCGCTGTGTTTGGGTGTAGCGTGTTTGCTCTGGCTTACTTCTGTGGGCTTTTGTTCCAGTGACAATCTCTTTCCCTGAGCCATCTTGTGCTGCTGGGGCCTCCTCAATTCCTGTTTGGTGCTGTCTGCAGGGGTGGAAGACATGTCCCTGGGCTGTGTGCTGTTGCTGGGTGACCTTCCGGGATGGGGAGCAGACCACAGACTAAAAATACAGGAAAAATAAGCCCTTAGCCTAGTAAGTACTCAATAGTTGTTTTATGATTAACATTACTACCGTCGTTTTCCTGGCCGCCTCCTCCTATGGGCTTTACAATTATGGAATTACTTGCTGAATCCTGAACAAGAAAGGAGTCTGGAGCATGCACCATCCTTTCTGTGGTTTCCTGCCTATCCTACTCATCCTTTAAGAGTCTTCCCTGCTGTCTCCCCCAGAAGATGTATTTAGCAACTCACCCAGCTAGAGTATGACACATCCTACACTGGGCATGAACTTTTACAGCTTTTGGCACAGTGTTAGGTCGTCATCTTCTAGGCATCCAACACCATCCTATGAACCCCCTTCAAGGCACAGAATTCGGTCTGGTTTTGTAAGTTATGTCCCAGATCTATCAAAATGCCTGGCACATGGTACTTATCTGCTTACTAAGTATCTATTGAAATGAAAGGGAGTAAAGCTGATGAAGGAGCCTTAGGTGAGAGCAGCTGGGTAGGTCAGGGCATGGGGTTCCCCATCACGGCTGAGTCCGAGAAAGTCTTAATGGGAGGGTGCCCATGGTATATGGTGAGGCTTGAGATGCCTTGGGTGGGGTGGGGGCCGGATGTGTGCTGGATCTTTGTCATTCCTTAGGCTGTCAGTCTCTGCTCCCTTCTTATCCTGATTCTTGGGATGGGGGCAGAGTCTGTTCATCTATGGAAGTTGAAGGGTCTGGCCTCGCTTTAGCTAGGGTGTGGGTAACATGACCCAGGCACCATCAGTCAGAATAACCTCGTAGGCTTTCACTTGAGAGATTGTGACTCCAGATGGCGGGTCCAGCAGAGACAACCTTGGCAGTGGTGGCAGATGCAGACTGATGCAGCTCCTGGGGTGGCAGTGGCAGTGAGCTCTGGTCCATCTCTTGTCAATACTCCCAATGCCAGCGAGGAAAGCCACAGCGTCCAGCACTCTGCAGTGGAACTGCAGCGGGGCCCCCACCAGGCAGCCCTGCAGCAGCCCTGGGGGTCTCGTTCCTGATGAGAGGTCCCAACCCAGGTTATCCTGTCCATTTGTGATGCTGTGAGCCATCCCAATGTCCTTTATCATAAATTCCTTCCTGTTTGAATCAACCACAGTTGGTTTTCTTGTTTACAACTGAAGCTGGAGTGATACAATGGAACTGAGATGAGGGGGATGTTGAAGGAGGCTTTTGGACAGTTCGAAGTCCTGTATCTCTACTAATGGTCCCTTGGTAAGGATCATTTTTGCATATTAAGGAGAGTACATTCCAGTAAATTAATAAGTATCTAAAAATCCATTCCTTTCTATATTGATGAAGTATTTAAGAGATTTTCTAATTTTTAAGTGTTTACTATGATTTGAGAGATTGCTAAAAACAGAACTTGTCAGGTAATGTTAGATATGCCCACATGTACATTGTTAGATTGCTAATGATACCACGCTCACGTTTACCAAATATTGGGTATCATGAATAAATCCTGGTTTGAAACCATTACGGTGCCACAGTGTATTTAGGCTGCATGTTTAAGCTCTGTTGACAGACGAGTGAGCAGTAACTGAGTTAGCATCTCATGTAGAAACACAAAAAAATAAAATTGCATTAAGAGCTCTGTTGTCAAGACAGGAAATCCACAGTCCTGACTTCTAGCAGTCCTTTGACTGCCTGGAAAGAGACTTTTAGGCATACCCTGGGATATGTTTCTTGGAATCACTGGGGTTAAATTATTATCTCAATGTAATTTTAATTTATCTTTCATCTCACAAGTACTTTTTCTTCTTTTTTGGAAGCAGAAACTAAATACTTGTTTGTGAATTCTTTTTTGGGATTCAAGTGTGTCCTTGGTATCTCTTTTTTCCGTAGATTGGAAGCTCCACAAACACCCTGAGTGCCCTGAAAACTGCTTTTGCTGATAAAGAAACACAAGCAATCTACCTTCTGACCGATGGGAGACCTGATCAGGTACTTATCACAGCTGGGAACAAAGAGGGCCTCACTGATGCTCTGAAAGCAAATGCTGGAAATGGGTCTGGGGGACCTTTTCTGCTGCCACCAAAAATCCGTGGAGATATACTTCCTTGGCTTAGGGACTCAGAACTGAGGTGAGAAAATACACTGAGAGATTCCTTTGTCTCTGGAAACTCTGAGGAGAATTTATGAGACAGCAAATGTTGCCTGGTGAGTGTGACACACACCCCTAGCCTGGAGACCAGCCCCACAAAAGGAGACGTCTGCTGTCCACTGAAGACTGGTTTGCATTTTATTACAAATGAAAAGCGAGGAGATTCTTTTTGATTGTTTTTCCTCTGCAGACTCTGAATCTAAACATGTCACTGCATAATGTCCTTGGCTTTACCTCTAACGCTAACTTAGTACTCATTTAAACAAAAACATGCCTTTCTAGCGAAATGTCCTTTGTTTTGTTTAGCCCGACTGGAAAATATTTGAAAAGCTGTAGAGGAGTCTGTTCATCTTCTTTTGAGCTTTGTGAATGAAAGACAAGTACTCCAGGCATCAAATAAATAGAAGGATTTTCAGGCCTGCATAATGTAAATTAGCAGCTAAAGTGAATTAGTGTCAACTCGTGTCCTTCCTTGTGAGATGTTTGCATATGCAGACTGCTAGGCAAATATTCTAAAATATCCTGGGCAAAAAGTTCAGGGCTTAAAGAGAGTAAGCATCTGGATTTTACTGCAGCTTTAGATTTATGGCAGAAAGGGAGTGTGTAAAGTGAAAATTTATTTAAAATTTTTTTTCCTATCAACTTCACTGTGTTTTCTCTTTGGAAGCAGTTCATCGTGTCTCTCTTCTGTTCCATGTGTGGTGCTAGGGTCTGAGGCTATAAAGATGAGTAATAGCTCATCCCTGCCTTTGGGAAGTTTGTGCTTTGGGGAATGTGCTAGATGTATACAGTTTAATACAACACGGGAACAGGGTTGCCTGTGCTATGTCTAGGAGCACAGAGTGATGGATTTTGCTGTACAGATGGAGGGAAGGCCAGGGCAGGTTCCAGCGAGGCGGGGACATTTGAGCTGTGTCTGGAAAGAGAAGAAGGAATCTTTGGAACAGAAGACACTGTTGATGTCCTGGGCAGAAGGGACACAGAGGTGTGGAAATATGCGGGGAGCTCAGAGAAACAAGCTGAGGGCAGGGGCAACGGAAGAAGATCAGGGTGGAGGTGAAAAACGTTGGGTTGAGGGAGAATGTGGAAGTCCTTGAATGCCACATTAGAAGGATAGTGTCACCACAGAGAGGAACTCTTGGAGGAGCCGCCCATCCTACCCATCTGCATCTCAGAAACATGCCTCAGTTGTGCCAAGGAAAGGCTGGCGCTGCCACGGCCTGCTGCTGGGTCCTTGATGAAAGCTGGGAAGGACCTAGCCTCAGGTGGGAGCAGCAGGAATGGGAGGAGGGGACTGCCTCCAGACGTGAGCCGCAGGAAGCAACATCAACAGGACCCCATGGCCAGTTTGGAAGCAGTGAGCAAGAGGTGAGGAGAAGGTAGGAACAAGGCAGAAAGGAGTCAGGATGACTGATTCCTGGTTTACAATGATTTTGATATTAACGGATTGAAATGCAGATTTCAAGAAGAGGCAAGTAGGCTTGGGGGTGGCTGGTGGAGGAAGCTGTGTTTGCGAACCTCTAGTGAGTGCATGGGTGTCTAGAAGTCCCTAGAAATATGGAGCTGGAGTTTGGGGACAGTTTGGGCTGAAGATTCTGACTTGAGAGACATCTAGGCAAGTCAAGGTGTATTTTTCTTTTTAATATACTCTTACTGGTTTTTAAAATTGTTTACACTATGGACAATTTGGAAAACACAGATAAGCATTAAAAAGGAGAAAATGTGGTTGGGTGGGGTGGCTCACTCCTGTAATCTCAACACTTTGGTAGGCTGAGGCAGGAGGATTGCTTGAGCCAGGAGTTCAAGACCAGCCTGGTCTTGAACCCTGGTATTGAGACCCTGTCTCTACAAAAAATTTTAAAATTAGCTCGGCATGGTGGTGTGCACCTGTAGTCCCAGCTACTCAGAAGGCTGAAGTAGGGGGATCATTTGAAACCAGGAGTTCAAGGATGCAGTGAGCTATGATCGCGCTACTGCACTCCAGCCTGGGCAACAGAGCCTGTCTCTAAGAAAAAAATGAAACAAACAAACAAACAAACAAACAAAAAAAGGAAAAAATTTAAATCACTGATAATTGAATTTTGTGGTTTTTTTCCCATCTAAAATATCCCATGCATTTTTCCAAGTCATGAAAAATTCTTCAGGAGCATCCTTCTCAATGACTGCATCGCATTCTGTTATATGAATTTAATAAAACTTGTACCTTAAAGCTATTTTTGTTTAAATTTTGAATAGTAATGCATTCTAATGCATTCTTTTCTACCTTCGTAGAAAAGCATAGGTAGAGAAAATTCTCCCTCTCACCCCTTTCACCAGCTAGGAGGCAACTGATGTAATTAGTTTTTTTGTATCTCCTTTCAGAGATGGTTTCTGTTATACAGCAAAAATGTATTCATATATATTTCCTCTTTTTTACAAAAACAAATGTTAGCCTATTATACACATGATTCTGCACCTTTATTCGTCAAACAGTATACCTTGGAGATGGCTTCATATCATTTCATAAAGAGCGTCCTCATTCTCTTCTAGGTTCCATCACATGGCTATCCCATCACTTATTTAGCTAGTCCCCTGCAGATTGTTTTTGAGCTTTCTGTTTTACACAGTCTTGCCAAAGGAACTCTGTGCATATATTGGTTTGCATGTGAGTGAGTATATCTGTAGTGTAAATTCTGAGAAGTGGACTCAGCTGCAAGGTCCATGTTTTGATCGATACTGCCGAATAGCAACCCCCAAAGAGGATTTCACAAGCAACATCCCCACAAACAGTGTATTGACAAGAATTCTTGATCTACAGTCTAGTACGGACTTCTGAGGCTCTGGAATCTCCCAATAATATATATGAAAATACACTCAAAATTTTTTTTTTCTGGAGAGAAGATTGATATATTTCACCAGATTCTGAAGGTCTACTCAAAGATGGAGAATCAAGGATATGGATAATACCTGGAGTCAGGCCAGGCGTGGTGGCTCATGCCTGTAATCCCAGCACTTTGGGAGGCTGAGGCGGGCGGATCACAGGGTTAGGAGATCAAGACCATCCTGGCTAACACAGTGAAACCCTGTCTCTACTAAAAATACAAAAATTAGCTGGGCGTGGCAGCGTGCGCCTGTAGTCCCAGCTGCTGGGGAGGCTGAGGCAGGAGAATGGTGTGAACCCGGGAGGTGGAGCTTGCAGTGAGCCGATACCACGCCACTGCACTCTAGCCTGGGCAACAGAGCGAGACTCCATCTCAAAAAAAAAAAAAAAAAGAAAAAGGTGGAGTCAGAAATGTGCAAATTACCCCAAACATAATTTAGAAACTTTTTTTTTTTTTTTTGAGACGGAGTCTCTCTCTGTTGCCCAGGCTGGAGTGCAGTGGCACGGTATAGGCTCACTGCAAGCTCCACCTCCCAGGTTCACACCATTCTCCTGCCTCAGCCTCCCCAGCATCTGGGACTACAGGCACATGCCGGCACGCCCAGCTAATTTTTGTATTTTTAGTAGAGACAGGGTTTCACCGTGTTAGCCAGGATGGTCTTGATCTCCTGACCTTGTGATCTGCCCGCCTCGGCCTCTCAAAGTGCTGGGATTAAAGGTGTGAGCCACTGCGCCCGGCCAATTTAGAAACTCCTGAGGACTTCCGAATTCAACACCGGCAAAAGGACTGCCTTTTCGACACACGTGGTCTATTTTTGCATTATTCCTTGGATTCTCTCAAAAAGGCAAATTGATATTTGATATTCATGTTCTGTGTAGAATATATTGAGATGTACCACTCAATTTCCATTTTTTGCTTTTGAATTTTCACTGGCTTTATAGGAACTGAATGTGTAAGGCCTGCATTATTATTCCAAATATTCAGCAGAATTTTCTCCTTGGGAGAATAGACACAGATGCTGTTCTGGATCAGTTACATGGACACTAGCTTCCTGCCTGCTTATTAAATGTCTGAGAGAGCATTATAAAGTGACATAGTCTTTAAAATTAAGCAGGTCAAAAATTAAGTGGGTTCTAGAAATATTAGTCTTCATTAAAATGGAATCATATACACATTGGATAAGTGTCCTTTGGTGGGCATCCATAGTGTAAGCTGGCAGGGTCTTTGCTGGGAACAGCCCCATGAAGCTTTGGCTGTGGTCATTTTGGGAATTCTTTGAAGTTAGGGGCTGGCCTGGACTGGAATCAAGAAAATGGACATGATAAAGGCATGTGCACCATCCTAAATAAAACTAATGGCTAAAGCCTTAGCATAGGGTATGTGAGGGCAGGAGGATGGGGAAGGTGCAGGTTGATCAACCTGCACATGCACAAACAGACCTCCTTCCGGCAGGGAGGAGATGGAATCTCGGCCTTTCTTGCCACTCCAGCTGATGTGTGTGGAGCCCTGGATGCACAGCTGTTTAGACTCGGAGCAGAGGGAACTGGGGAAAGTGGCTCAGGTGTGCCGCCTGGCCTTATCCTAGGCTGACAGCAGCTCCTGGCAAATAAAAGGTGCTCAACAAATATTTGTGGAATGCCTTCCAGGGAACATCACCTCATTTACTCCTCACAGCAGCCATTTAAGGAGGGAGTATCAGTTCTGAGCCACAAATGAGGAAACTCACATTAGACAGGACATGCCCTACGCCATTCAGATGGGCAGTGCTGGATGAGCTTCAAGCCCAGGTCTCTTAGCTCTGGAGCTGTTTCCATCATTCCATACAGCTGAAGACAGTGTAAGTGGGAGAGACTGTCATGTGTATCACTGTAAGCCCCACACCTGCACCCAGTCTCAGGTGGTCCCTTCATGCTAAACTGGCATGATGTTCAAGTGCCCCAGGATGGTGCTGGGGAGCTGGGCAGAGGGTGGGGGTTCCCCTCAATGGCAGAGGGAGATCCATCCCTACAATGGGAAACAGCCATTCCTGTCCTCCTGCCCCCTCCCTGCTGAGGAGTCCTTTCGCTGGTTTATATCCTCAGAGCTTTGAAGAGAAGAGTCAGAAAGTTGAAGCAAACCTCTCACCACCGCAGACTGACTAACCATGCCCCTTTCCAGCACTCATTCCAGCAGCTTCTCTGGGCTGTGGAGTGTGGGCCCACTCCCTGTCTAGCTCCTGTGTATAGTGAAGAAGCCTCTCTCAGCTCTTGGACTCCTTAATCTATTCCTCACAGAGCCTGCCTGCTTTCTTCAGTTTCTAAGATGAATGCCCAGCACATGGGAAGACCTTTAATAAACATGTCTTCCTTCACTCTCTGTGGGAAGCAGTTGACCATAGCATGTTGGAAGCCGGAAATTGCTCTTTTGTAGCCCAGCACTTTAAATGCATGGACTCTAAGTTCAGGCACACCTAAAGTTGAGTGACTTGGTTGGCCGAATCTTTCTCCTAGCTTCTTTGTCCCACCCAACTGAGAGACCTCAGAGCCAAGGCCCATGTCTTATGGATCATTGTACTCTCACCATTGGGCAGTCTTTATTTACTGAACTGAATCGACATGTTTTTAAGAAGCCACTCACCACTGTATATGGAATTACTATTTGAGTATCTGTAGTAAATACTAAGGATTTTCATATTCTTTTCTTTTCTCTTTCCATCTCCCTTCCCCCGCCCCCCCAAAACTTATTGTTTCAGCCACCTGAAACGGTTATAGACCAGGTCAAACTTTTTCAGGAAATTCCTATTTATACCATCTCCTTCAATTACAACGATGAGATTGCAAACAGGTTTTTGAAAGAGGTTGCTGCTTTGACTGGAGGAGAGTTCCATTTTTATAATTTTGGTTGCAAGGATCCCACTCCTCCAGAGGCTGTTCAGGTAAGAGCTTGGTGGGCCAAGAAGGGAGTGTTCATTTATTTGAGCATTACAGGCTGGCGGTCCCTGGATAATACCTTCGTTGAGAAAATAGCGACCATAAAGATAACTAAGTCAAAAAAATGATTCGCTTAACAATGAGTGTACCAGTGTTTCTCAGAATGTAGCCCAAGGACCACCTGAGCTAGGGCACCTGAGTAGATTCCTGCATCCCATTTCAGAGATGCTAAAGCAGGTTGTAGGCATAGAGGCCCAGGAATTATAAATTAATGTATATTTTTTTATTCTAAGCTTTTTATTACAGAAAGTTTCAAACATTACACAAAAATAGAAGCATATACAGACCTCCATGTACCTATAATTTAAATTCAACAATTATCAATATTTTGCCAAACTTTAAGAATCTGTGTTTTTAACAAGGATACCCAGGGAGCTATATGTGAAGTTTGTTAATCACTTCTATACATAGATATTTGTAGAAAACGAAACAATGTCAGATGTAGGTGGTTAGTTGCTTGCTGACCTCTCAGACTATATAACCATTTGACCACCTGATAAAGCAATTTATTCTAATAGGCTAATGGGAGAAAGCAAATAAAATTCTGTTCTCTCATCCTTCAGACTTGGCCTGTGCATATGCATTTCACGGATGCCCTTCTAGGGTGTGTGTTTTTTGTTTTATGTTCTGATAAGTGACTTTAAATCCAGATTCAGTGGGTAGCAGGACAAGTCAGAATACTGATCAGTGCTTCATGTGAGTGAACTACCTGAGACTAGGGAATGAATCATCCAGAAAGCACTGGAGGGACCAGTGCTTTAAGCTCACAGAGGGCTGGGAAGAGTGCTCCCATTAGCGAGGACTGAAAACTTCATAACCCTTTGGGCATTGGGTAAAGTACACAGGAGGGTCTTGCCTTGGTAGTGGGAGCAACCAAACACTCTGCTTCCACCTAGCAAATCTTAAATGCAAGGCCTGAAAGGATCAAACTGTTTCCAACTAACTTAACTGCATCCCAGAATAAACCCCAAGAATAATTACAAGAAAACAAAAATATTCACCACCTAAAAAAGTAAACTCAGCAATGCCTAGCACACAACCGAATATTACCAGGCATGCGAAAAAGTAGGAAAATCCAGACCCATAATGAGGAGGAAAAACAAACTGAAGACTTAAAATGTACCCAGAACTCAATGTTACTATTAGAGCATTAAAACAGTTCTTGTAACTGTGGGGGAGACATGAAAGGTACAAGTAAGACAAAAATTAAACTAGCAATGAAAAATACATGGAATGGGATGAACAGCAGATCAGACATTGCATAACACAAGACTAGTGAATTGGAAGGCAGCAATAGAAACTATCCAAAATGTAACACAGAAGAAAGAGAATTCAAATTAAAAAAAAAAAAGAAACAAACCAAAACAAAAAACAGAGCATCAGTGAGTCGTGGAAAAATCCAAGCAGTCTAATAAACACAAAACTGAAGCAACAGTGGCCAAAAATTTTCCAAATTGGATTACGGCTGTAAACACACAGATTCAAAAGAACCTCAATGAATCCCAAGCACGAGAAACATAAAGAAAACCCGAAGGCAGAATCAAACTTTCCAGAAGCAATGACAAAGAGAACATCTTAAAATAATAGAAAGAAGACACACTGTGCACAGAGGAACAGTAGTGAAGATGACAGCAGATGTCTCATCAGAAATAATGCAAGTAAGGAGACAGTGGAGAAACATGTTTAAAATACTGAGAGATTGTCCACATAGAGTCTATGCAGACTGAAAATATCTTTCAAAGCAGAAGATAAAATAGACTTTTTAAGATATATAAAAACGGTCAGGTGCAGTGGCTCACACCTGTAATCTTAGCAGTTTGGGAGGTTGAGGTGGGCAGATTGCTTGGGCTCAGGAATTCAAGACCAGCCTGAGCAACATGGCAAGACCTCACCTCTACAAAAAATATAAAAAGTAGCTGGGCATGGTGGTTTGCACCTGTAGTTCTAGCTACTTTGGGGGGGCTGAAGTGGGAGGATCACTTGAACCCGGGAGGCAGAGGCTGCAGTGAGCCGAGATCGCACCACTGTACTCCGGCCTGGGCGACAGAGTGAGAACCTGTCTCATAAAAAAAAAAAAAAAAAAAAAAAAAAAGATACAAAAAAACTAAAAGAATTCGTCACCATCAAGCGTGCGGTACCAGAAACATTAAAGGGGAGTACTTTAGACAGAAGGAAAACCTTACCAGATAGAAATATGAGTCTATGCTAAGGAATAAAAAGCATTGGTAAAGATGATGCTAACTGCATAGGTAAATATGTAAAAAAAATTCTTATTGCACAATTATAAGAAAAAGTGCAGGATAGACTTCCAGTTCCAGCAAAGATAGAGTAGTGCCATCCCTTGTAGGTTCACCATCTCAAAACCAGAAAGCCCTGGTTATAACTCCAAAAGAGGACAAAGGACTCATTGTCCCATCATTCTTCAACCATTGTGGAAGACAGTGTGGCGATTCCTCAAGAATCTAGAACCAGAAATACCATTTGACCCAGCAATCCCATTACTCAGTATATATCCAAACGAATTTAAATCATTCTACTATAAAGACACATGCACACATATGTTTATTGCAGCACTATTCACAATAGCAAAGACATGGAACCAACCCAAATGCCCATCAATGATGGACTGGATAAAGAAAATGTGGTACATATACACCATGGAATACTACGCAGCCATAAAAAGCAATGAGATCGTGTCCTTTTCAGGGACATGGATGAAGCTGGAAGCCATCATCCTCAGCAAACTAATACAGGAACAGAAAACCACACACCGCATGTTCTCACTTATAAGTGGGAACCGAACAATGAAAACACATGGACACAGGGAGGGGAACATCACACACCTGGGGCCTGTTGGGGGTGGGGCAGAGGGACGGAGAGCATCAGGACAAATAGCTAATGCTTGTGAGGCTTAATACCTAGGTGACAGGTTGATAGGTGCTACAAACCACTGTGGCATACATTTACCTATGTAACAAACCTGCATGTTCTGCACATGTATCCTGGAACTTAAAGTAAAAAAAAAAAAAAAAAAAATGACACTCATTGTTGTATCGTTCTCCAAGTTCTAAGGTCCCTTGGCAATGAGTCCTTGGGACTTTATTTCTATTCATATATCCCAGACAAGGCACTGCAGAAGCCTCTCCAACCTGGGATCTCCAACAAGCACTGACAAAAAATGCTCCAGGAAAAGCCTGTTCCCCACGACCCCTGCCCCAGCCAAATGACTGGGAAGAGCACGGCTTAACAACAGAAAACCTTTTTGGCAATACCTGTCCTGCTCCAGTCATATACCATGGAAAACTGCAACCTCTCCCCTGGGATTTCAGTGGTGCCAAACAGGGAGCTAATCTTTCACCCACTCTCTTGCGTCATGGAAGCGAGTGACTGTGCTCTGATCCCCCTGCCAAGTGGAATAGTAGAGCTGACCGGGGAGCTAAACTTCCATCCCTACGTGGTGGAAGCAGGCAGCAATGCTCTGATTTCCCTGCTGAGGCTGTGTCAGTGAGGCTTAGTGGAAAGCTCATTCTCCTTCTGGAAGCAGGTGGTGCTTACATTCTCCTACTAGGGTAATATCAGAGGAACTGAGTGGGAAGCTGATCTTTCATCCCTGCAAGGGCAGGAGCAGCAGTGCTCTGAGTCCCCCACCAGGGTAGCGTCCATGGTGCCCAGTGTCAAGCCAACCCTCCACTCCTCTCAGGCAGCACAACAACCTAATCAGGCAGTGTCAGGCCAGTCTAGTCACTGTTGTGCTTCGCCAGAGTCCTCATGTCAGCAGGACTCAGCATGAAGCTGAGCCTCTACAAAGACCCATTATCAATGAACGTGAAAAAGGAAGCAAGCTGGGGAAAGGCCACACTCTGCTTTCCCCCATCTGTGGTGTTAGTAATGGGAAGCCTCACCTCCACACTCACACAACAGCATGAGACCAAAGGAGAAAGTGTGAAACAGGACTAGCCCCCACGGTGGTCCTCCCCGTAATGTCAGCAGGGCCCCAGTGGAGGACTGAGGCTCTGCTTCCATTCAGCATCGACGAGACTGAAGGAGGTAGCACTCGGTGGGCTACTCAGTACCCTATCAACTCCCTACCCTTAAGAGAAAACTGTCCCACAAAAGAAAACTGTCCCACAAAAAGACAGTTGAACTCTTAATCCCGCCACTCTGACAGCTCACCTTGACAAAAATAGCTGGGAAAGCTCACCAGATACATAGTTATGCCCAAGTGAAAGTGAAATTGATCTATAACAGTCCCCACACATATAAGAAGTACACCAGAGGAGGACGTTTACTTGGATAGGTGGGCAGAGCTTGCTAAAGGGACACAGCTGCCAGTGGCCCATCTAGGAAGCCTCGTTGTCTCTGCAGGCCTGAGACTCTCCTCTCCTGCAGAGACATATCAGAGTGCATGGGAAGAACAGGCAGGAGAGGCCCAGCTAGAACCAGTGGCCCCTTGCAGAAGGCTCTTTGTCCCTGTGGGCCAAGGGCTCTCCTACCCTACCCAGTGACACGGGAACACCTGGAGGACAGCAGGGGAGGTTCCAAGAGACACCTGAAAGCCTGATGGAGGGAAACCCCTCCTGTCTCTTCAGGCAGCACCAGCAGGGACCAGTGGGATCCAGAATGGCACCAGATTAGCAAAGAAGACCAAGATAATACCAAAAGCTTCTGAACATCAAACTGCCATTGGAGCAGAGACCCACAAAAGTAGGACAAATCCCACATGCTAAATTTAAGCAGGGCAACTACCAAGTAAAATAAAAGATTTTAAATAGGACCCAGAATCTTCTCACACAATAGGAAATGCCTAGGATCCAGTAAAAAAAGTGCCCATCACATAAAGAGCCAAGAAAGCCCCAGTTTGAATGAGAAATGACAAACAAATGATGCCAACACTGAGATGAATCATATGTTGGAATGACCTGCAAGGATTTTAAAGAAGCTGTCATAAAAATGCTTCAACAATCAATTACAAATCCTCTTGAAACAAATGAACAAATAGGCAATCTCAGAATATAAGTAGGAATTATAAAAAAAATTCCAAGTGGAACTTTGAGAACTGAAAAATACAAGAACAGAAATGTTTAAAACCTCAGTAGACAGGTTCAATGGTGAAGTGGAGATGACAGGATAATGTCAGTGAACTTGAGGTCAGAACAACCAAATTCGGTCACTCTAAACAACAGAGAGAAAATAGACAAAAAAAAAAAAAAGGTAAATAGAGCCACGAGGACCTGTGAGACAATGACAAAATATCCAACATTAGTATCATCAGAGTCCACCAAAGAGACAAGAAGGAAAAATGGGACTGAAAAAAAAGTGACAAAATAATAGCTGAAAATTTCCCAAAGTTGGTGAAATATACAAATATACAGATTCAAGAATCTGAGTAAACTCCAAACAGGATAAGCCCAAAGAAATCCAGGCCAAGACATGTCATAGTTAAACATTTGAAAATTAAAGAAAAAGAAAAAAATGAGAAAAATGACACCAATTCAATTGCAGATTTGACAGTAGACTTTGTGTCCAAGACCAAAGAAGCCAGGGGAAAAATGGCACGATATTTTTCAAGTATGAAAGGAAAGAACCATTAACCATGAATTTTATTATTTTACTTTTATTTTATTTTATTTTATTTTTAGAGATAAGAGTTTTACTCCATCACCCAGGCTGGAGTGCAGTGACACAATCTTGGCTCACTGAAGCCTTAAACTGTTGGGCTCCTGTGATTCTCCTGCCCCAGCCTTCCAAGTAGCTAGGACTACAGGCGTGTGCCACCATGCATGGCTAATTTTTTTATTTGTAGAGATAGGGTCACACTATGTTGACCAGGCTGGTCTTGAACTCCTGGCCTCAAGCAGTCCTCCTGCCTCAGCCTCCCAAAGTGCTGAGATTACAGGTATTAGCAGCCCCAAACTTTATATTTCACAAAACTATCCTTCAAGGATGAAGGGGAAATAAAAATATTCTCAGATAAATAAAAATTAAAAGAACTTATTGTTAGAAAACTTATTTTTATTGATTGTTTACAGGAGGATTTTCAAGTGAAAGGAAATTATAAAAGAAATAATTGGAGCATCAGAAAGAAAAGAAGAAATTATAAAAGAAATAACTGGAGCATCAGAAAGAAAAGAAGAAATTATAAAAGAAATAATTGGAGCATCAGAAAGAAAAGAAGAAATTATAAAAGAAATAATTGGAGCATCAGAAAGAAATTATAAAAGAAATAATTGGAGCACCAGAAAGAAAAGAAGAAAGAGCAGAAATATGGGGAGATATAATAGATTTACCCTTTTCTTCATGAGATTTACAAATCATATTTTTAATGATTGAAAGAAAAGTTGTAACATCACCTAACACTGAAGACAATAATATTTAAAGCTGGAGAAGGTAAAGGGACCTGAATGGAAGTGATGTTTACATATTTTCATTGAAGGAGTAAAATATTGGTGCTGGGACTGTTATAAGTCACGTATATATGCTGTCATACTGACAAGATTCATTACAAAAGTAATACAAAGGGCTACATTCAAAAACTCTGTAAATAAATCAAAACAGAATTGTAAGAAAAAAAAAGTTTAAATAACCTGAAGGAAGGCAAGGAAAGAGAAACAGAGGAATGAGAAAACAAACCATAAAATACTGGAAGTAAGTGCTAACATGTCAATAATACTTTTTAAATTAACGGTCTAATCACACCAATCAAAAGACAGATACTGGCAGTGTGAATAAAAAAAAAAAAAAGAACACAACCAAACTATGTGCTGCTTTCAAGAAACTCACTTTAATTCTACATATGTAGGTTCAACTAAAAGGATTTTTTGAAATATATCATGCAAAAATCCTCAACAAAATATTAGTAAAATGAATCCAGCAATGTATTAAAAATTATACACTATGATCAAGGGGGACTTACTCCATATATACAAGAATATTTGTTCTTTTTTTTTTTACCCAGGCTGGAACTCAGTGGCACAATCTTGGCTCACTGCAATCTCCACCTCCATGGTTCAAGCAATTCTTCTGCCTCAGCCTCCCGAGTAGCTGGGATTATGTAGGCACTGGCCACCATGCCCAGCTAATTTGTATTTTGAATAGAGATGGGGTTTCCCCATGTTGGTCAGGCTGATCTCGAATTCCTGACCTCATGTGTGACCACCCGCCTTGGCTTCCCAATGTGCTGGGGTTACAGGCATGAGCCGCCCCATCTGGCTATTTGTTTTTGTATATTGGAAATATTTATTCATTTGTTTCAAGAAATTTGTAATTGATTGTTTCAACATTAGAAAATCTATTAGTATAATCCAGCATATCAACAGGCTAAAGAAGAAAAATCATATGGTTGTATCAATTGATGCAGAAAAAGCCTTGACCAAATTCCACACCATTCATAATAAAAACTCTCAGCAAAATAGAAATAGAGGAGAACTTCCTCAACTTAATAAGAACATCAATACAACACCTACAGCCAAAGTCATACATAGTAGTGAAAGGCTGAATGATTTCCCCTTAAGATCAGAAGAAAGTCAAAGACATCTGTTCTCACCGCTGTGATTCAACATACTACTGGAAGTTCTAACCATGGCAACAAGACAAGAAAAGAAATAAAAGGCATACAGCTTGGGAAGGAAGAAATAAAACTTTTTATGTGTAGGTAACGTATTATCTACATAGAAAACCCCAGGAGATCTACAAAAAAAAAAAAAAAAAAAATCTAGAACTTTTACGAGATTTCAGCAAAGTCACAAAATTAATACACACACTTCAGTCATATTTTGATAAAGTAACAGTGAGCATGCGGAAGTGAAAATTAAATACCCAATACCACTTACAATTGAGTTTCAAAGAAGATGAAATATTTATGCACCTTAAAAAGTATGTACAGAAGTTTTATGTTGAAAATTACAAAATGCTGAAGATATCAAAGAAGATCTAAATAAATGGAAAGACATGTCCTGTTCATGGATTGAACGACTCAACATATTAGAGACGTCAGTTCTCCCCAGCTTGATCTATAGGTTTATTAAAATTTCTATGAAAACCCCAGAAAAGTTTTTTACAGACATAGTTAAGCCTATCTGAAATTTATATGACAAGTCACAGGCTCTAAAAAAGTTTAAACAATCTTGAAAAAGAAAAATAAAGTGGGAAGAATCATTATACCTAGCATTAAGGCTTACTATGTAGCTGCATTCATCAAGATGTATGGCTTTGGTGGAGAAACAGACACGTATACCAATGGAACAGTTATAGAAATACACCCACACAACATGCTCAACTGATTTTTGACAAAGATGCAAAAGCAATCCAATAGAGGAAGGATAGCCATTTCAATAAATGGTTGGAGCAATTGGATATCCAAAGGCAAAATAATAAACCCCAACCTAAACCTCATACCTCATGGACATCTTAACTCAAAATGGAGTGTGGACTTAAATCTAAAACATAAAACTGTAAAACTTCTAGAAAGAAATGTGGGAAACATTTTGGGGATGTTGGGCTACCAAAGGATTTTTAGTCTTGATTCCAAAGCATTATCCATAAAAGGAAGGATTAATAGATTGGACCTCATCAAAATTAAAAGCTTTCACTCCGTGGGAGACCCTGTTAAGAATATAAAAGGATGAGCTGCAGACTTAGAGAAAGTATCTGCAAATGACATATCAGACAAAGGTCTTAGTATCTAGAATATATGAAGAACTCTTAAACTCAACAGTAGAAAACAAACCGTCTAATCAGAAAATAGGCAAAATGTATGCACAGACATTTCACTGAAGAGAATCTACAGATGGCAAAGAAGCACATGAAAAGAGAGTCAACATCGTAAAATTCAACATCCCTTCAGGTTAAAAACTCCATAAACTAGGTACTGATGGAACATATCTTAAAATAATAAGAGCCATTTATGACAAACCCATGGCCAATGTCATACTGAATGGGCAAAAGCCAGAGGCATTCCCTTTGAAAACTGGCACAAGACAAGGATGCCCTCTCTCACCACTCCTATTCAACATAGTACTGGATTTCCGGCCAGGGCAATCAGGCAAGAGAAAGAAATAAAGGGTATTCAAATAGGAAGAGAAGAAGTCAAGTTGTCTCTGTTTGCAGATGACATGATTGTATATTTAGAAAACCCCATCGTCTCAGCTCAAAAACTCCTTCAGCTGATAAGCAACTTTAGCAAAGTCTCAGGATACAAATTCAATGTGTGAAAATCACAAGCATTCCTATACTCCAACAACAGACAAGCAGAGAGCCAAATCATGAATGAACTCCCACTCACAATTGCTATAAAGAGAATAAAATACCTAGGAATACAGCTTACAAGGGACGTGAAGGACCTTAACATCACAAACCACATGGTCCAATCATTCTACTCCTAGATATTTATTCAGGAGGAATGAAAGCCGATGTCCATGCAAAGACTTGTATGCAAATGTGTGTAGCTTTATTTATAACAGCCCAAACCTGAAAACAACATCAACAGGTGAATGGAAATAAATTGTGGTATTAAATAATAGTATACAATAGAATACAGCTCAGCAATAAGAAATGAATGAAGTATTGATTCATGCTACAACATGGGTGAATCTTAAAATAATTATATAAGTGAAGAAAGTCAGGAAAAAAGAGTAATTTCTGTATGATTCCATTTGTATAAAATTCTAGAAAACTGAAACTAATGTGTACTGACAGAAAGCCATGAGTAGTTCCTGGAGAATTGAGGGAGAGGGCTTGTAGGAGGGTGTGCAGATTTACAATGGGGCACAAGGGAATTTGGAGGGTGACGAATATGTTCATTATTTTGACTGTAAGAATGACTTTGCAGGTGGGAATGTCAAACTTTTCAAATGGTACATTTTACAGATGTTCAGCTTATTGTATGAATTACACATCAATAAAGCTGGCTAAAAATGGGATAATATAAGAACAACATAAAATTCTTTAGATTCTTCTTTTCCTGATACAGTTGGCTTTCTGTTAGAAATGTTTGACATTTTCTGGCCGTGTGCTGTAGTCCCAGGTACTTGGGAGGCCAAGATGAGAGGATCACTTGAGCCCAGGAGCTCAAGACCAGCATGGACAACATAGTGAGCCTCTTGTCTCTAAAAAGAAAAGAAAAGAAAAGAAACATGTTTGGAATTTGAGCTCTTTTTATCTAGTCTTAAAGCATATTCACTTCTCATTTTGGCAGAATGAAGATCTGACTCTTTTAGTTAAGGAAATGGAACAGGGTTACCGTGACCTGGAGAAGATGCAAGACCTTTATTCTGAGTCCTTGATCATGGACTGGTGGTACAATGCAGAAAAGGATGGAGACAGCAAGTGAGCACCCCTGCCCGCCTGTCTCCCTACGCTGGGGCCTCTTGAGAGCTGGGCTTGCCCCCTGGGCCCTTGTCCTTTCTGAAATGCTCTGTGAAATTTCTTTTAGTGAAAAGAATCACATAGTGTGATTAAGTTAGGATTTTTTTAAGCAAAGAGAATTAACAATTTTATAATAATCTAATTTAATTGTGGGCTCGAGGAGGCCACATATTCCCCTTTATGTTCTCCACGCTGTGTGGACGAACCCCCAGACCCAAGCAGTGAGAGGGCGGAGAGGAGCGCTGTGTGGGGAAGGAGCTCTAACTCAGGGATCAGGAGGCTGAGGCCTGGACTTCCCTCTGTGACTGTGGCGAGGCCCGAACTTCCCTCCACACCTCTCCATTGTGTGGGTCTCTGTTTCCTCATCTTTAAAATGGTGGCCGTGGTGGTGGGTTTGGGACAGATGACTTCTCATGTCTGCCCCCATCCTATATTCTTAAATGTTTCTAATTCGTGGTTTTTAAACAAAATCAAAACCACTGCCAAACACTCCGGAAATTGGTCAAATCTTATTAAAATGATTTAATATTTTCCAGATATTCAAGTATCACAGCCTACCCTGCCAGGAGATGTCTTTTTTATTTCAAAGAATGATAGAAAATTGGAGGAAAAAAAGAAAATACATTTATTAATCAGAACTTATTGTTCAACAAAATGCACTGTCTTCCTGTTAGCAAATTAAGCATTTGTATGGGCTTAACATAGGGCATGACTGTGGAATCAGTAAAAAGAGGTAAATGTTATAATGGCCATCTTATAATGAGATTTTATGGCATTTTTTAAGTATTTGGGAAAGCACAGATACAGCTTCTAAATTTCAAAAATTTGAACAAATAAACTAAGAATCAAGTAAATGAGAAGCCATTTACTGAGTACAAACCATGCAGTAAGAGAACCAGGGTGCACAGATGAATGTCAGCCTGGTTCCTTCTGCCATGGGGGGTACAGTGTGGACACAGACCCACAGAGGGCCATGGAACCCGGAGCAGGTGCTCCACGGAGGCGTCGAGGGGCAGTGGTGCAGGAGGGAGGGCACACGTCACAGTGTTGGAGCAGAAATTGCTCTGGAAGTTTTCCTTTGTATGGCTGCTGTCTTCAGAGCTTCAGAGAAGGTCATATCTGGGAAAACACGCAAGCATTTCTGGGATCCCTCCATTCTCCAGAATGGTTCCCTGGGATCTGGTGCTGGCATGGGAGGTTCAAGGCAGGAGTTTCTTTCTTAAGCTTTTATAGGTGCTTGCTGGTAGATACTTTAGTTAGACAATGGGTTTCTGCAGTGCTTACTTGTTTATAACCGGCTTTCACTCCTATGAATCCTCCCATCAGCCCCAAGTAGTTACTATATAGGTGTACAGGTGACGTTTCCTGCAGTTGATGGATGAGGAAAGTGAAGAAGTTTAGAGAGGACTGAGTGACTTGACTGAGGTCACAGAGCCAGGAGGGACCAGACCTGTGATGTGAGCTGTATCTTCTGACTCCAAGGCTGGGCCCCTGTCCACTATTCTGCATTGGTCAGGGATAAATGACTATTTTTATATTAACCCAGATGGGGGAAGGCTCACTTCTTTAAGTTTGCAGTGTTCAACATGAATGTATTAACTTAACTCTGCCTTCTTGATGGAAATTTTCTTTTCTCTCTCTTTTTTTGCTCTACTTTTTATCTAAATCAAAACAGGCATCAAAAGGAAATCTGTTCTATGATTTCAACCCCAGAAAAGTGTGCAAAGCCTCAATCTGATGTCGATTCAACACAAACTTCATCCCTGAATATGTTGAAGGGACCATGGGGCCTTTCAGATCAAAAGGTTCAGAAAAAGAAAGTCCTTCACGCAGGTATCAGTGAACAAAATGGCTTGACTCTTTGCTGGTTTCTCTTCAAGGCAAGAAGATAGAATAAAACTAAAGCCACATAATATTTTTAAGAAGCACTAAACCTGTGGGTTTTTTAAATTAACATTTTTATTAAAATAATTGTACATTCACATGATCTTATATATACCTACGCTTCATCCTGTTTCCCCAATGGTAACATCTTGCAAAATAATAGTCCAATATTGAAACCAGGATATTGATATTGATGCAATCCACAGGTCTTATTCAAATTGTCCAGTTTTACTTGTACCCATGTGAGTGTGTGTGTGTGTGTGTGTGTGTGTGTGTGTGTGTCTGACAGTCTGTGTTTAGGTCTACATGGTTTGATCACATGTATAGGTTTGTGTTTCCACCACTACAGTCAAGATACAGAAGAGTCCCATCACCTCGGGAATCCTTCCTGCTGCCCTTTTATAACCACACCCACCTCCCTTCCTACAGCTAAAATCAAACTAAAAGGTGAAAGACTGAATTATTTCCCCCTAAAGTTGGGGGAAAGGATGCCTACTCTCACCACCCTTATTCAACATAGCATGGGAAGTTCTAGCCACTGCAACAAGGCAAGAAGAAAAAATAAAGCCAGAAAGATTGGAAAGGAAGAAATAAAACTGTCCCTATTTGCCGATATTGTATTGTCTATGTAGAAAACAGCAAGGGATGTGCCAAAAATACAAGTCCTAGAGCTACTGAGTTCAGCAAGGTCTCTGGCTATGGGACACACAAAACCAATTGCATTTTGATATACTAACAGTGAACATACAGCAACCTATATTAAAGTCATTCATAATTGCTCCAAATAAAATAAAATAATTAGGTGAACATGTAACAAAGTATGTGCAGAATCTGTTTGCTAAAAATTATAAAATTCTGCTGTAAGACACTAAAGAAGATCTAAATAAATTGAGACACCGTGTTCATAGGTTGAATGAATTGGTGTGATAGATGACAATTCTCACCTCATTTATCTATAGGTTTAATGAAATTCCTAATAGAATCCCAAAAATGTTTTTATAAACATATACAAGCATATTCTAAAATATATAGAGAAACTTCAGGTTCTACAATAGCTAAAATAATTTTGAAAAAGAGACTAAAGTTGGAGAAATCACTGTACTGGATATTAAGGCTTACCACATAACCACATTAATAACACAGTGTGGTATTAGCAGAGGGATAGGTGGAATAGGGCCTAGATTTAACCCACACAAATATACACAAATGATTTGACAAAGGTGCAAAATTAACTCAATGGAGAGAGTATAGTCTTTTCAACAAAGATGCTGAAGCAATATCTACAGTCAAAAAAGGAAAAGAAACTTGACCTTAACCTCACATGTAGCATGGATTTAAATGTAAAACAGAAAACTGTAACACTTCTAGAAAAAAATTAAAGAAAACCTCTATCCAGTTAAGGAAGTTCCACACATTTCTAGCTTCCTGAGAGTTTTTATCGTGAATGGATGCTGGATTTTATCAAATGCTTTTTCTGTATCGACTGATATAGGCTTTTTCTTCTTTAGTCTATTGAAATGGTGGATGACATCAATTGATTTTCAAATGTGGAAGCAGCCTTGTATATCTTGGAATATTTCCCACTTAGCCTCAGTGTATAATTCTTTTAATACATTGCTGGATTCCGTTTGCTAGTATTTTGTTGAGGATTTTGGTATCAAAGTTCATGAAAGCTATTGATCTATAGTTTTATTTACTTTTCTTCTTCAACACTGACTTCATCCAGCTTTGGTATCAAGCTAATAGTGTCCTCACCAAATGGGTTGGAAAATTGTCCCTCCTCTTCTATTCCTGGGAGAAATTGATGTAATTCTTCTTTGAAAGTTTGATAAAGTTATCATGGAGCCATTTGGGCCTAGAGATTTCTTTTCCAGATTTTTCATGATGAATGCAATTTCTGTAATGGTTTTAAGGATATTGTCCATTTCAGCTTGGTCGAGTTTTGGCAGTTTGTGGTTTTTGAGTAATTGGTCTATTGTTTCTAATTTATCAAATTTACGAGGGCAAAGTTGTTTATTATATCCCTTTGTTAGCTTTTTAATGGCTGCAAGATCTTTAGCAATGAACTCTCGATATTAGTGCTTTGATCTGTCTTCTCTCTTTTTGTCTTTTTTCTATCTAGCTAGAGGCTTTCTTGCTTTTCTATTTGTTCATTTGTTTCCAGAGAATGTATAATTAATTGTTGAAGCACTTTTATGGGTAGCCTCTTTAAAATCCTTGTCAGATAATTCCAGCTCCTGATTCTTCTTGGTGTTGGCATCATGCATTTGCTTTTTCTGATTGAAGGTGTGATTGTTTTTCTAGTTACTGATATGATGGGTGATTTTTGATAGTATCTTGGACATTTTGTCTGTTATGTTAGAAACTCTGCATCTCATTTAAGTATTTTATTTTATGAAGTAGTCACCCTGTTTAAATTTAGCATGTGGGCCTTGACCTACTTTTGTGGGCTGTGGTTCTGATGGCGATTTAATTTTCACAGGCTCTGTGGTATTGTTAATATTTTGGTGCTTGTTTTTCTGGTGTTTCTGGGGCTCCTACTGGTCCCTGCTGGTGCTACCTGAGGTGGCAGCAGGGATCCCCTCAGACCAGGATGTTAGATGTCTCCGAGGGGAGAGTTGCAGCAGCTTCCCCCAGTGTTGTCTCTGGGGTGTCCCCACATTCCTGGCAGGGAGGAGGGCCTTGAACCCACAGGGACCAAGAGGCGTCCCGGAACGGGCCACTAACTGGAGATTGGCCCTCTTGCTCCTGCTATCTCTGTACAAGGGAGCAGCATCATACATGGGAACAAACAGGCTTTCCACACTGGCCACTTGTGTGGCTGAATCCCTTTTTCCAGTCCTGCCTGCCTGCTCCAGTGAACCTGAGTTTTGCCAGAGTTGCTACTTGTCTTAAACATTTTAATGGCCAATTGTCACTGCCACTATTTCACTTAGATTTGGGATGCTCGGTATTGGGAGACAATCATATGCTGAGTTTCTATTTTGTTTCCATTTGTGAAGTAGAGGAATGGTGAAATGCCATGACTGATCCTACAGAGTCGGGAGAGGAACTAAATGTTTGACTCCACTGCTAGATAAATGTTTCGTTCCGTATTTGTGGCCTTTGGGAATGGTATAGTTTTTATGTTTGGAGACTTGGGGAGCTAAATTTCATTTTCATTTGGCTCACGTAAATCTGATTGTTTTGCCTGGTAATGTTGGTCAAGGTGGCCTGCCAGTGTGGACAGTGGCAGGAGCTCAGCTCTCTGATTTGGATTGTTTATCTCTTTTTCTCACAGACATAGCTTCTAAGAAAATTTAGCTTTCTTAATTCCTGGGTACAGAGACAATCAAGGTGGGGCTTACCCTTTTGTTGCCTAGAAAAACAATGATTACCATGTAGCATACTCCTTCTCTATGCATGGAGACCACTGGTGTTACTGTTCTGTGTGAAAGCTACCCATTTGCAGATTGCTAGCTAATCTTCGCTCTAACTATCTAATTTCTTGTAGGAGAGGGTAAGTCCTCTCAGTGAAAACACAGACACATTTCATTCACAAATGCTCACATAAAGCCTTGGAACTAGGTACTTCTAAAGCCTCCAAATTATGAAGTACAGACTACATTACAATTAGTGTGGTTTATGTTATCAAATATAAAAAGTAATCAAGATGACTTGGCACAGGCTCATTGTCCTCTAAAGCATACAGATTCAAGGTCAATATTTGCTAAGTTGTCATTTGCCTGTAGAAGGGACACATCAGAGGGTAGAAAAAGACATAAACAAAGATCTGGACAGCAATTGTGGTGGGCAGAATTTCTAGAATGGCTTACCAAAGATGTCCTGCCCTGAACCCTGCAATCTTTGAATATGATGACATGTCACTCTCATGACCAGGTTATGCTGACCTAGACAGGGTTATCTAGGTGGGTCCAGTGTAACTGTGGGAACCGTGAAAAGCAGGAGCTATTTCCAGCTGGTGGCAGAAGAGAAAGTCAGAGAGATTTGAACCACAAGAGGAATTCAATGTGCTATTACTGGCTTGAAGATGGAAGAGTTGTGTGAGAAGTAATACAGATGCCTTAAGCAGCTGAGAGAGGCCCCTGGGCTACAGTCAGCAAGGAAATGGGGCCTCAGCCCTACAACTGCAAGTAGCTGGGTTCTGCCAGCAGCCGAAATGAGTGTGGAAACTGATTTCTCTCCAGGAGGGGTCCAGCTTAAATTCAGATAAAGGGAGCAGGGCATCCTGGCAGCATTCAGTTTGTGGCAGCACCATCCTCAGAGGGTTGGGAAACAAAGGTTGCATTCTTACTTTAAGGAGCTGATAAAATAGTTGTATCTAATGAAGCATCTCCTTCCATCCCCAATTCCTTTAACTCTTCCCTCTGTGATACCAACAGAATCAACCAAAACCAGCCTGCTCAGAAGCCAGATGTCCTCCCTCAGGAGCTCAGCTTGCAGTGAAAGGAAGGATGGCCTCTCCAATGCCAGCAGCCGGAGGACTGCTCTAAGTGACAAAGGCAAGCCAGAAAGGGTCTCTGTGGCCGGCCAGCCTTCCTTTCCCCAGTGTATCTGTTCCAGAAAGAGCTGCGTGTAGAGATGTTGGGGAAATCATATTTTAAATGGGCCCAGATTGCTTCCTATTCAAAGGAATCCCTTGTAAGTCAGGTCTGCCTGCTTTATGACCTGGATTTTCTGAGAGCTGGCCTTGTGCTTATGGTGCCTGGGTGTTTAATACACACGTGGCTCACATAACTATGGTCATGCTGCTGCCCCTCCATGGTTTGATTTTGAAACTGTCATATTTCATAGTTGATTTTTTTTCTTCCCTTTCTTCAATGGATGATGCTATCAGATGAGCCCCTCTCTGGTCCAAATTGTCAGCCTTTTGGGGACTGCATATGAGGAAAATGTGATTTTTCCACTCAATTTTTATTACTATTGATAAAATTATTAATCTTAAAGTAATAAGGTTTGAAACGTTTGATGCCTGTAACATTTTTCTTATATTTCAAACTGTTGATACATTTAAAATCCCAGTTAAACACACACATACACACAATCCCGTAGGGAGCAGGAAGTGGCCGAGTGGCAAATGTACCCCTGTGGCTACACAGTCATAGTTTAATTTAGAACTCTGTTTTCTTCAGTGCTGATCTGTGTGATATCTTTTCCTCACTTTTTTTTTTTTTTTTTTTGAGGCGGAGTCTCACTCTGTTACCTAGGCTGGAGTGCAGTGGCGTGATCTCAGCTCACTGCAACCTCTGCCTCCCCGGTTCAAGTAATTCTCCTGCCTCAGCCTCCTGAGTAGCTGGGATTACAGGCGCCCGCCAACAGGCCAGGCTAATTTTTGTATTTTTAGTAGAGACAGGGTTTCACCATATTGGTCAGGCTAGTCTCAAAGTCCTGACCTCAGATGATCCACCCGCCTCGGCCTCCCAAAGTGCTGGGATTTTGGCCGGGCACAGTGGCTCCCTTTCAATTAACCTGCCATATTTCCTAAGTTGTCTACGTGCACATTCCTTAAAGGGCTTATCAAATGATAATTGGGATATGATTTCTTAGCTATTTAACTAGCTCACATCCAAACACGCCTTCTTCTGAAGGCTGCTCATTCAACAAATACCCCTTTTCATTTATAAATACATGTTTATATAAGGATATATTTAAAACCCCAAATATTAATTTGAAAATTTGAACTTACAACTAAACAGGACCTAACAGGTTTTTTGGTTTTCTACAGAAAGCTGAAGAACCACAAAACAATCTATCAGAAATTAAAATGTTGATCAAGGCTCTCTTATATAATTTGGGGGAGTCCAAAAGGTCAATATTGAACAGTCATTGGTTAATAGTATTTTTATTGCACACTTTTTAGAGATGTGTTTTCTGAATGAAAGAATGAATATGTCTCATTGTCTCAAAACAGTGGTAGTGCCATATTTACCCATGCATTGGTCTGTAGTGTAAATTGCAAAGGAATCTTGCCTGAGAGCCTGCTCTGACAAATCAGGATATGTTCTCTGAAATGTGGTCCATTTATTAGCTCTCAGTCACAGCTGAACTGAGACAAGCATGATCCCTTTGCATTTTATGTAAAATCCATATGTGAGGAAAATATACAACTGCCACTTCCCCTTCCACAGAAATGAGCATCCTGCTGGCTGAGGAGTGGCTGGATGACAAATCGTCAGAAAAGGTGACGCGAGAAGGAAGCCAGGTTTATGACCACCAGTGAGTTCTTTAATTTGACAAAGACAGTTCTGTTTTGCTTTTGTTGGTTAACCATCAAGTTGTAAATTTTAAAACATCACCTCCTTGTGTTCTTAGTTCTTCAGATGTGTCTTCAGAAAACTGGCTGAAGACCTATGGCTTGGTTGCCAAGAAACTCACCCTCATGGATGCCTTGTCAGTGGCAGCGGTCCCCCACAGCTCCACCTATGTTCCCGTCCTGGACAAGCATGTCATGTCTAAGGTCTTTGATGAGGTAAACTGATTGTCTATACGTCCCTACTTGAGGCCATTTTCATTTTCTGCTCAAATAAAAAGTAGTCCAATTTCTTGTGTGGTTGTAACAGAAATGTATTTTAGCCACTGGGGGAAAAAGTATTTGTAAAGGCAGTAAAAGGGAGAGAGAGAGGCTTTTAAGAATTTGAGCACGGTGGCTCATACCTGTAACCCCAGCACTTTGAAAGGCTATGGTGGGTGGATCCCTTGAATCCAGGAGTTTGAGACCAGCCTGGGCAACATCGTGAAACCTTGTTTCTACAAAAAATACAAAAATTAGCCAGGCATGATGGCATGCACCTGTAGCCCCAGCTACTTGGGGGACTGAGGTGGGAGGATTGCTTGAGCCTGAGAGATCGAGGCTGCAGTGAGCAGTGATTGCATCACTGCACTCCAGCCTGGGTGACAAAGCGAGATCTTGTCTCAAAAACAACGAAAATAAGAATTATCTTTTTAAGCTGAGAGGAAACTGATCTTGGTTGGGTTGGCACTTTGTGGTTCGTTGCTAACGGGTAGAAGTGTGGGGCTGCAGAAATGATTGAAAACTATAGGTCAGAGTCATGAGTGAACATCAAATATCATTCCTTATGAAAGGAAAGGGAGGACTTGCGAGAGATTATGTCCTACTTTTGCTTACCTTCTCTTCCTAAATTGAGTGGCACCTTTTGTATCTAAAGAAAAAAGTTAAGAGAGCAAACGAGCAAGCCGCATGTTAGCAAAAGAGCCACCAGATTGTCCTAGGCGGGTCCCGAGAGGAGAAAAACAGCTTCCAATGGGAGGGCGTGTAGGGTTAAATGTGGAGGAAGGCCAAGGAAGCACAAAAAACTTAACACTGAATTTGGCAACAAGGAGGTGCTCATCTTTACAAGAATAATTCCAGTGGAACGGCTAATCTCGGGTCAGACTGCAGTGGGATGAAGAACACCAAAAACACGAGAACGTGAAGACCGAACCTCAGTGCTTCCTGGCAAATACAACAGCAACTAACGATTTAAATAGAAACATTTCAGTCTTTGCAGTCACTGAATGGAAACAATATCCTTAAAACACCTGTCTCATGCTGAAATCTTTGTAGAGAAAATGATAGGATGCTTGGGGATGCTTGGGGTTTGCTTTATTGTAATTGGGGTGGTGGAGTAGTGTGGGCGGGGGAGAGTAGATGAAATAGATAGACCACACGTTGATCATTGTTGCATTTGAATAAGACTTGGTGAGAAGGGTCGTTTTACTCTTCTTTCTGCTGTTTTGTGTATTTGAAATTTTCCATAAAAAGAAGTTGAAAAGATCAAAGGCAGGAGAAAGTTTTTTAAAAAATGAAAAGACCTTTTCTAACTGGCCTTGAAATAGCTGAGATTTGATGTATTGGGAGAAGCAGATGAATTGGTGAATTTTTTTCTATTAGCACATTTAAAAAATTATCACCCATGGAGGCTCACCTGCCTGCTGGTTTGGGATGACCAGCGATTCTCCCTCCGGAGGCTGTGTGTGTGTTCTCCTCTAGGCTGGTTCCTGGCTACTTTGCCTCAAGGTGAGTGCTCCTGTCCCTGGCTGTTACCTTGTGATTGGCAGATTTGATTTATACCTGCTTAGTCAGATGTCAACTCACCACTTGAACTTGACTTCTTCTAGAAGCAACAGGGAGAAACTGAACCCTGATTTATTTCTTGTGGGAGGTTTGGGGACAGCTCCTTCATATTCTCTGCAGTTATATTACTATTCTTGAGTTTTATTTGGGATGAAATATATTTGGTGAACTCTACTTAGAAATAGAATATTCTTGGGCTTATTATGCCTCCTTCTAAATGTCCCAACAACTTGAGGTAGAGTGAAAAGTAAATTTCTTGAAAAAAATATGGTAGGATAGGGAAGCAGAAGCATAAAATCCAAAGAAGAAACCATAAAGGAAAGATTTATAGGCTGAGGAAGTAAAAATGTTATTTTGCCTAAAAACATGTAATTAAAATGAAGACAAATCTCAGAAAAATACCTGCAACATATATGACAGACAGAAAGGGCCATAGGAGTGATATTTTACATGTGTGTATCAGTATAAAGCACCGTGTTTGTATGAATCAGTGTTCAGTATGCAAACACACATGCACATACATCCATACCATAAGGGAGTGAGAAAATGACAAATACCCCAGTGGAAAATTTAGGGAAAAAAAAGAAAAAAAGTCAAAATCATATACAAAAATATTTAAGTTTACTGGTAACCAAATATATGCCTTAAAAATGCAAATTGATAATCAATTAGACACCACCTCCCCCATCAAATTGGTAAGGTTAAAAATCACCAATAAACAGTAATGGCAACGACAGGGTGGGATGGACACTTATATCCTGCTAGTGAGAGTATAAATTGGTGCATCCTTAGTGTAAAATGTTCAGAAGCCTTAAGAGCTTATAGTTACCCCAGTGAATTCATATATTACTAGGAATCTATGTAAGGAAATAATTAGAGATACTGAAGTATATGTGCAGAGAATAATTACTACTGCCTTTAGCCAACAATGGAAAACAACACAATTCATATAATGGAATGTCATACATTCATCAGATATCACATTTCTAAAGAATAAGTTTCACACGATGAAAAGCCCTCATGCTAAATGAAATATCATGCTAAATGAAAAAAATCGGAGTATATAGTGTGTTAGAAATTTGGTTGTACATGTGACTGATGATATAGGCATGGTGGTACTTTCTCCTTCCCTCCCTTTTTTCTTTTACCAAAATGTTAACAGTTTAGCTGGGTGGTGAGACTGTTGGAAATGTTTTTTTTTTTTTAAATTTATGTAGTTTTTAATTTTTATTGTAGTACTTTTAACTCTGAACATATATTAATTATATGCTGAGAAAAATGTTAAGAAAAACAGACCTGGCCAGGTGCAGTGGCTCACACCTGTAATCCCAGCACTTTGGGAGGCCGAGGCAGGCGTATCATGAGGTCAGGAGACTGAGACCATCCTTGCCAACATGGTGAAACTCCGTCTCTACTAAAAATACAAAAAAAGTAGCTGGTTGTGGTGGCGTGTGCCTGTAGTCCCAGCTACTCGGGAGGCTGAGGCAGAAGAATTGCTTGAATTCGGGAGGCGGAGGTTGCAGTGAGCCGAGATCACGCTACTGCACCCCAGCCTGACAACAGAGCGAGACATCATCTGAAAAAAAAGAAAGAAAGTGAAACAGACCTGAAAGCAAATGATAAAATGATGTAAATGTAACGGGAATTTAATTTTTAATTAACTGCTTTATTTTTATCTGATAAGTAATATATGAATAATTCTCAGTATGTGAGATTTAAGCCATACTTAAGTCTTTAGAGGAGGCTTCTCTCACCACTATGCCTATCCATGAAAGAAACATGTTGAATAGTTTGGTGAATTTCCTCCCAATCTTTTTTCTACATATGCATATGTAAGTATGTGCACACATAACATATTTATACAGAGACACATAAGAACTTTAATAACCATGAATAAGACAATACCATATACATTTACTATTTTAAAAACTATTTTAAACATTTTGTCTTAGAGCCTTTTCCATACAGGTAGATGGTCTCATGCCTATAGTTGCAAGGCTCTTCCCCATTATTAATGGATATTTACATTGTGTCCTTCCTTCCCCTCTTACAAACATTCTTGTAACAGGTGTCTTTGCACATAGATTTTTGGGCACATCTATAAGTCTGTCTTTGGAATAAATTCCCTCAAGTCAGATGGCTGGACCCAAAGGGTATGTGCATTTTAAATTTTGACAATTCAAATCATCCTCCAAATTCATTGTGCATTTTCACTAGTATGTATCCTCACAGACAGAGTAAAATAGTACTCTCTTCCTAAGAAGAACTCTGTATAATACTTGGTAATCATTAGTCCCAGGTGTGTAGAAATGCTTTGAAAACCCTGAAAGTCATATGCAGACATAAGATCTTTATTCAGCCTGTTCTTTCCTCATTGGTTCATATGCTAAAGAAGAAAACTTAATATTCAGTCCAACATTTAGAAATTTTTTTCTCTGAGATGTATGTGATATATCCATAATCTGTAAATAATAATATGCCTCCTCTGAGGTTGTTATGGAATTAAAAGAAGTAATGCATACAGTGTAAAGTACTTAGCAGGCACTTAAAATGTTGACTTTCATTGTAAAAATATTCAACAAATTTATGCCTATTATATATGCCTGTGTTGGGCTCTAGAATACAGTGCCAAACAGGAAAGCCAACATCCCTACCCAAGCACAACCGACAGTCTCAGGAGGAAATAGCAATAAAAATGAGAGAAGTTCTAGTTAAATGTGACGAGTGGGAAGTGCTGAATGAAGACTCTGGAGATGCCCCTCACCTGGCTTCAGTGGCCACAGAAGGCTTGCCTTAGCTAGTGGCATCCGAGTTCAGACCCAGGGGAAGAGAAGGAGTTATGAAGGTGGAGAGATGGGAAGAGAGCCCCAGGCAGTGGGGGAGCTCTGGGGAAGCCTAAGGGACAGAGAATGTTTGTCATTCCAGAGAAGTTTAGTGTGAGTGGAGAAGGTGATAAAGCTGGTGAAGGAAGGGCCTTGATTGAATTAAGGATTTTGAACTTCATCCTGGGGGGAATGGAGGGGTTGTTAGCAGAGGAGAGATTAATTTGGGGTTTGAGCTGGCACACAGAGAATAGTTGGAGAGGTGGGCAGTCAGGAGGCAGCTGGGGAGATGGGGGCAGTCAGGAGGCAGGGCTGGGTGGCTGGAACTAGGCTGTGTGGCTGGAACACTGGGGATGGACCCAAAGCTCTTTACAAAGTCAAGTCAACGATGTGGGGCTGAGAGACAGAAAAATGCCAAGAGTGATTCTCCAGACTCCAGCCTGGAATATCAAGCAGGGGAAAAATGAAGGATGAGTAGTGAGGGTCCTGTTCCTCAGGGGGGCATCCTAGTCGTCTGCCTGTAGAACACAAAGCCCAGGGGAGGGGATGAACAGTTCTCAAGCGCATCCTATGGGCACTTGTGCTTGGTGCCTTCTGCGGCATTGTGAGTTCTCAAGACGGCCTGCACGTAGGTAGGCACTGCACAGCACACTTGCCCTCCCTTATTCATAGTAAGAATCACTGTGATGACAGGCATATACTGCAGTGATCTCCAGTCTCACATCCAAAGCATTTTTGTATCTTTGATTCCCTAATATTTTCTCTGACTGGAAGACACCTTCAGCTATAAATGGAAAGAATAACAAAATAATAATCTCAAATATCTCCCACCTCATGGGATGTATACCTTTTTGATGGTTGGACCTTTATGAAAAAGCAGACAAAAAGTAGAATGGAGTTGAAAAGGAAACACACTAGAGTCTTACTTCACTGAGAATCTTAATTGCCTCCTCCTCCTGTGTTCTGTGCACAGCCACATCTGTCTGCATAGAGTTGTAAAGCAGTGTCTGGCTTTGTCCCCAGCTCTTTGTTTCATTCATCACTTATGTATGGGCTCTTTCTTCTTCTGGAACACAATGCTGTTTTGGTTTTCAGTGTTTCCCGGACCAGCCTCAAATCGGTCACCTTGGAAATGAGGTATTGAGCAAAGAGGTTGCCCTAGCAACTCTTCATTACAAGATGCAAAATGGACTCGATAATTTTATCTTAGCTCTTTCAAAAAGATTAACTTGTCCCCAAGTCATATACACAATAAAACTGATTTAGCTATGTAATGAACCTAGAATTGAAAGCTCTTTATTTGCTGGTTGATTTGAAAAGCATTGAAATAATTTGGGAAGATTGGTCTGCACCACTGGAGAGTCTACATCATCACCCATCATCATCATCGTTATTGTAATGTCTTTTACATCATCTCATCAAGGCTTCCTGTGTTGTCTGTCCTTCTCCGAGTTCTGCACATAGCTTTGTGGCCAGATAACCTGGATTGGTGCTCCAGCTCTGTCGTTTACTCCTGAAGGACCATGGCGAGCTCCCTAATCTAGTATGCGATGCACCCTCATCACATACTGGGTTCTGAGTAAAGCATTTGATATCATCAAATATCTCATCTAAAACTTAGAGCGACCTGTGAAGTGACTATTCATCTCACCATTTAGCTGACAAGGAATATTTGGTGCAAAGAGGCTAGGGGTGCTGTCAAGTCATGACATTTTGTTGCTTTTAAATATAATAGCAATGAACACAAAACTGTATACTGATAGAAAAGCTTTTTAATTAAAAATTTAAAAACAGTTATCACAAAACCTACCTATGTATATATTCAATGTATAGAAAGATTAGAAAATGTAGATAAGTGAAAAAGAAAGAAGCAATAGTTATCATCCACCCCATCATCTCATGGTTATCTGGCCAGATCTTCTTATTTTCTATATATAGATATCTAGACCCTTTGTTCTATCATAATGAAATCAAACCGAACATCCTGTTTTGTACCTGCATTTTTCAACCACTTATCCATGAACATTGTTCCATGCTGGCATATACTTATCTACTATACCAGTTTAAATGCTCAGCCTTTTAATTTAAATATATTAATTTAAACTTAAATTGAGAGTAGAGTTTTATTTTCTAAAAGTTTAGATTGAAAAACTGTGAGATGTATTTTTTTTTTTTTTTTTTTGAGATGGAGTCTTGCTTGCTCTGTCGCCCAGGCTGGAGTGCAATGGCACGATCTCAGTTCACTGCAATCTCTGCCTCCCAGGTTCAAGCAATTCTCCCGCCTCAGCCTCCCGAGTAGCTGTGATTACAGGCACGCACCACCATGCCTGGCTAATTTTTTTGTATTTTTAGTAGAGATGGGGTTTCACCATATTGGCGAAGCTGGTCTTGAACTCTTGACCTTGTGATCCACCTGCCTCGCTCTTCCAAAGTGCTGGGATTACAGGCAAGAGCCACCATGTAATTTACACTGTAGTAACATATTCTCATGGGTTTATGAATGATCTTACTGACATGCCATTTGGCCAGCTGTTTTGTGGCCCTGCTTTCATTTTGTTCTATGGAGCCTGCAGGTGTTTCAGTTTGAAAGGCAGACATTTAAGTTTTGGCACTTGGCCATTTGCACAACTGTAATATCTATAAAGCTATTGCACCTACGTTCAAAGATTCCCTGTGTGGGATTTACACAGCTATTACATTTCCATTACACACATCCAATCAGAACCTCTCTTTGGCCAATCTGCTAGGAAGCTCTGGGATATTTACTAGAAGAACTGATTTAATTGAAAAACAGTGGAGTTGGAGAATTCAATCAGAGTTGAACAATAGATAATCACCAGTTTCACACTAGTTTTTCAATTTCAAAATGTTTTGTGATTGCTTTTAAACACAGCTAGAATGTTGTCAGGTGGAATTCGACCTGTTCTACTTTAACAATCAATAGCTGTGGGCACAGTTCTGTATTCTATGTTCTTAATTTAGCATATGTTATGAACATTTTTCCTTACAATAGCCATTTTGGGATGAATTTTAGTGATTACATTAACATTCAGTAATATAAATTACTTAATGTAAATTATTTAATTATTCCTCCCAACTGGGAGCAGTTTACTTGGAATTTTAAAGAATGCTCATTTTCCTGTATCTCTTTGCTATCCCTTAGAACAGTTAACAGTAAAAACAAAAAACATCAAAAAACGTTGCTAAATGGTATTTCAATTTCAATTCTTTTATCATTTGTGAATAGTTTTCTTATGTAAGCTAAATATATCTCTTAAACTGTTTTTCACTTTATTCATATGTTTAGGAAACACCTCTTAAATAGCACAGTTACATTTCATCCCATGCCTCAACTACCAAGAATTCAAATTTGGTGGAATCCAAACAATTATGTTTTATAATATGATAAATTTAAAAGAAGTTTTGAATCTCAGCCATTAATTTATATATAGTTTTAGTCTTTCATTTATTTAATAAATGATTATTTGGGACATGTTTTGTTCCAGAAACTAGTAATTTTAAAGGGGAATAAAGGATTATAAAGTTTGATGAAGAGGAAAGACATACAACAAAACTGCAATTAAATGCATTTGTCTATAAAGGAATTGAATACGAAAATATGTAGAGTGGTCAGTGCCTGGCAGAGAATAAGGATAAATAGTATCATCACTATTGATAATCACTATTGAGTACAGTGGTTGCTTACAGAGTATTTCATCTCACAGTGGGGAGAATTCTAACAGAATCGGCCCAAATTGGCCTGTTCATGCATCCCGGCAATTCCTTCTGCCTTTATGGTCAGTGACTGTCTCTCTGTACCCTCCATCCCCATCTCGATCGCTACCTCTACCTCTCTACTAGTTACAACCTTGTCACACATGGTGTAATTATTCATATCAATTTGATAAGGCTTCTAGGTTAACCTCAAGAGAATTGAATTAAAGTAGGTAATACCTTAAGCCTCCCTTTTTTAAATCAAATATTATCCAGAAGAGTCCCTCGTTAGCCAGTTATGCTTGATTTGCATCATAACAGTAATAAGTAAACATTTTCCAAGGTGCCGTGATCAGGTGGTTTTATTCCCTCTCAAACAGAGCTCTCAATGTCTTCATTAACCTCAGCTTCCTCGCCACTTGCTTTCTTACAGAAGCTGGGGGTGCCATGATTCTGTCCCCCAAGTCCTTATGAGAATGCCCCTTATGACCTCATAGTCACACTAAATTTGACATCATAAAGAAAATTCCTGTGATATCCACGCAGCCACCATGTTGTAAAAACTAAGATGTCAGACTCGAAGTGTGGGGTATGACTTTATCTTTCCCTGGATCTGCATGAGGAGAGGAAGGAGAGTGGGTGCACACAAGCCAAATCTGAGCTACTATCACACTGAAGACACAATGGCCATGAAAGGCATGAGGTTGAAATCCACAAAACAGGGAAGTAGAACACTAAGCAGTGGGTTTTTCTTAAGTACATTAAGCCAGGAGACAAGCTGATCATGGTGAAATGTTATAATGTTGCTTAGCATTCTGTGGTATTGATTCACAATTGTGCCATACTGGGCAAATTTGGAAAGCTATTTACAGACTTCTAACGGGGTATTTTTTCCAGGGAAAGAAAAACCCAAGGGACTTTCATTTTGTTGAGACTGATCCTTTTTTTCTTCTAAAAGTTTATGTGACATATAGCTCTATTTTGAGAGATGGTTTGATTTTTTTTAAATTTCTACAAGCTTCATTCTGTTTTCAAAGTTCAGTCCTCCCACCTTTCAGCCCACTGTCTGGTTCCTTCTCTTTGACAAGAATTGTTTAGAAGCCACATGCTGAATTCATGTGGTTGTTAAGTAGCAAGATTGGACTGTGCAGTTTCTTAACTTTCTTTCTCTTCAGTTTTCTAAATCTTTGCCTATTGTTTGTTTGTTTTGGTCTTTGGTGGTTTAATTACCGAATTAAATATATGTAGTTTTTAAAAAATGAAACAATACAGTAAAAAGTAAAAGTCTTATCTACCTTCTTCACTTGTCTTGAAATCTCAATTTTTAGAAGTAACCACTATTGATAGTTTTAAACCTGATTTTTAAATTTTTCCATTATTTTAAAAATAAAGCATTTCAAATAAAGTTGCAGCCACCTGTGCAACTCCTTTTGGTTCCACTTTCCATTCCTCCTTCTCCAGAGATAAACCCTAGCATGAGTTTCCATATACATTTTATTTATTTATTTATTTATTTATTTATTTATTCATTCATTCATTTATTTTGAGACGGAGTCCCACTCTGTTGCCCAGGCTGGAGTGCAGTGGTGCAATCTCTGCTCACTGCAACCTCTGACTCCCGAGTTCAAGCGATTCTCTTGCCTCAGCCTCCCAGGCAGCTGGGATTACAGGCACGTGCCACCATGCCTGGCTCATTTTTTTTTGTATTTTTAGTAGAGACAGGGTTTCACCATGTTGGCCAGACTGGTCTCAAACTCCTGACCTCAGGTGATCCGCCCACCTCGGCCTCCCAGAGTGCTGGGATTACAGGGGTGAGCCACCCCACCCAGCCTATTTTAATATTCCTAATACAAAAGAACTAAAACATGGTCCTACAGGTTTAAAACTTTATAGAAATGGTATTACATTGGAAGCACCATTATGAAACTTACTATTTGTTTTAACATTATGTTTTTGAGATTTTAGCTATCTTGATTTATTTTTCTTGCCCTATTTTTCCATTAAGTGCAATACCATTTTTTGTAAATACGAATATATTTGAACTTTTTTTAACCTCTTATTTTTTATGCTTTCTCTTAAATGTCATTTTTAAATGATCACTGCTTGTATTTCTATTCCTTTAGTGATCATTTTAAAAGTTTTAATGTAATGACAATTTTTTTTTTGAGACAGAGTCTCGCACTGTCGCCCAGGCTGCAGTGTAGTGGTGCGATCTCGGCTCACTGAAACCTCCGCCTCCTGGGTTTAAGTGATTCTCCTGCCTCAGCCTCCAGAGTAGCTTGGATTACAGGCACCCGCCACCTCCCCCAGCTAATTTTTGTATTTTTAGTAGAGATGGGGTTTCACCATGTTGGCCAGGCTGGTCTTGATCTCCTGACCTCAAGAGATCCACCCGCCTCAGCCTCCCAAAGTGCTGAGATTACAGGTGTGAGCCACCGTGCCCAGCCAACAATTTTTTTTTAACTAAGTCTGAAGATATTTTGTATTTTTATTCTCCTCCCAAACACAATGGGGGATTTTAGTACCTTTTAATTAGTCATTAAAAACCTTTCCCCCAAAAATCTTGTCACTGTGATTTAGAGTTTAACTTTTGCCTTTAGAACATGTAATCTTTTTTAACTTTCAAGAGTTAATTAAATTTTTTAACAGTTTCAGCTGTATATCTCTTTATATCTAAAAAGCGTCTTTAGTTTTCTCTTCACTGTTGAGTGATAGTTTAGCAGGATGTAAAAGTCTCTGTTAACTGTAAATTCCCCTTAGCAGATAAAGATATTATTTTCACATATCTATTATCTGATATATATACTACTCCTTTATACAGTCTGTTTTGTTTGAGTTGCTTTTAAGATTTTCTTTTAGATTCAGTATGCTGCAGTCTTATGATGATGTGTCTGTGTGTGGATTTATTTTTAGTCTTTTGTTGTGGGCTGATTTTTGATCTGAGGACTCATTTCTTTCATTAAACTCTAGAAAACTCAGCTATTATGGTTTCAAATGCTGATTATCTAACCATCTTTCTATTCTATTCTTTTAAAATGTCTATTAATATATATTGAAGTTTCTCAATCATCATCTAGTTATCTATATTATTTTTGTCTCTCTGTGCTATACTCTGGGGAAAGTCTTCAGTACTATCTATCACCCAGTTCACCAGTTCTTTTTTAAAAATTTTGTGTAGCCTAGAATTTATTCTATTAAGATTATTTTTTGTTTCAATTACAATGTCTTTTCTTCCAAGATAAATTTTTTTCTTGTTTTTTTTCCCATCCATTTCTTCTTATGACACTTTAGTAAGTTTTTGTACTTTTATATGGCTGTAACATCTTTGAACAACCTAATAATAAATAAACAATTTTAATCATAATTAATTTAAAGTCATCGTTAGATGGCTCATAAAATTAATTTATTATCATGTGAATTGACATTCTGATTGTTAATTTGCTCAGCTATGATTTTGGCATTTTTTGGTGTGTACTTGGGAATTCTAGTATGTTGGCTCATTTTCACAAGATTCTTTAAAAATCTGCCTTTTCTCTTTCTCCTTCTATTTGGCAGTTGCCTAAATCCATCCCCTTGATCCATCCCCCAACCCTCATGGGCATTTACAGCTCTTGTTCCATGGTGATGTTGTAGATATCACAGATTCAAAGAGTGCCTTGATTTAGGTCTTGTGAGGCTACATCAGTGTCCTCTCTCCCTAGGCAGGACCTTCTTTCAGGGATGAGAGACCCTCATACCAGTGCTGACGTCAGGCATTGAGCCTGACATAGGCCTTTGTTTTTCAGAACACTCCTAGTCCCACTGGCTTTCCAGGAGTTGAACTCCCTCTGCCCTGCCATCTTTGGACACACAGCTTAACAAGCCGACAGCTTCAACCCGGCTCATATGTTTACATTTCTGCTCAGCTTTTTGTCTGTAAAAACCTATCAGCATGTGTCCCTTTCTCTCTCTCTCTCTTTCTTTCTTTCCTTTCTTTCTTTCTGTTTCTTTCTTTCTTTCCTTCTCTTTCTTTCCTTTCTTTCTTTCTTTCTTCTTTCTTTCTCTCCTTCCTTCCTTCCTTCCTTCCCTCTTTGTATTATTTTCTTAAACATAGTAACAACAATAACATTATTGTATCATTTTGGAGGCAAGAGGAAACATAAAAGCATAAACTATGTCACCTCAATTAAAATTAAAAATTTACTTCTTAAAAATAATTTCCGACATTTCTAAAATGCCTACATGCTCCTTATGGGTGGAATCATTTTTGAAACAATGACAGTATAGCTTGGCATTTTCCTGTTAGGCTTTTTTGCATTTTTGTTTAAATATTAATATATGGAATATACCTTTTTGGGAACATGCATTTATTCCTTTATCAACAAACATTTGTTGAGGGAACACTGTGTGCCAGGTACTATTCTAAGTGATAGGAATACAGTAGTGAATAACACAAAATTTCTTGTCTTATGGAACTTATATTCTGATAGAGAGAGGTAGGTAATATGCAAATAGGTAAACATAAAGTTACAGTTACTATTAAGATTAAAGAAGAATTTGGAAAAAAAGATTGAAGGAGGGTTTCAATTCTAGAGAAGATGAGGTAAGCATCTGTCACCCTGTTTCTGCCTAATACAACTGTAAATCTTGGATAGAATACATGGAGAAGCTAACAGTGAACTTTGAAATTGAAAGGGTTCCCCCAAAATTGGGGAAGGAGACCAGAATTTGAAGTTCCACCAAACCAATACATTTACCATCTTTTCCCCCCTGGAGCCGCTTGGCATGAAATCAAAGATATCCCAAAACCCAGAAGTAAGTACCAGGCACAGAGAGAAAGAACTCAAAAAGAAGCCTCATTTATTGATCACTAAGCATTCTTTCACATGTGTAAGACTCTCTTATCTGAGATCACACCATTGCACTCCAGCCTGGGCTACAAGAGTGAAACTCCATCTCAAAAACAAACAAACAAACAAAGGATAACAAAAATAGTCAAAATATAGTAACTATAATCAAATATTCTCAAAAGAAAATCAAATGTAAAATAAATATATGAAAAAGGCGTTTAACTCAAATAGCAATTTACAAAGAAGCAACAATGAGATCTATTTCTTATTGCCCACTCTTACCAATTTTACAGAGACTTCTGAAGATAATTCGCAATTCTAATTAAGGTTTTCTGAAATAGTTTTGGTGGTGGTTGTTTTTTGGTGTGTGTGTGTGTGCATGTGTGTATGTGGTGGTGGTGATTTCTAAAATATATAGTTTTAAACATTGAACAGTAAAGGTTAGCAATGATATCTCTGATTCTTTTTTCTCTGTGATTTACTGTGTTTTCTAATTTTCTACATTTATTGTATATTGACTTTATAGTCAGAGAAAACATATTATACAACTATGTAGATATATTTTTGAAGGCACGCGTTAACCTATCAAGTGACACTTTCCTTTCCTTTGCCATTGACATGCAGGTGTTCCCTCTGGCACATGTGTGCAAAGACACAAATAAGATGACATTAATTAACCCCCAAGGAGCCAAACTCAATATCTACAAGCAAAAAGTGGAACAGGCAATTCAATCCTATGAAAAGTGAGTATTACTCTTGGCTGCTCTTTAATGGATGTGGAATTTATTTTATGGAGAAGGAGACTTCTCTTGTTTTAGCTTAGCTTTTTTTTTTTTTTTTTTTAAATGAAGCAGCTATTTAAAAATTGTTCAGGCTGGGTGTGGTAGTTCATGCCTGTAATCCCAGCACTTTGGGAGACTGAGGCAGGAGGCCAGCTTGAGGCCAGGAGTTTGAGATCAGACTGGGCAACAATAGGAAGACCTTGTCTCTACAAATAATTTAAAGAATGATATCACAACAGGATGATTGCAATCAACAATAATTTATTGTACATTTAAAAATAATTAGAAGAGTATAATTGGAGTATTTGTAACACAAAGAAAGGATAGATGCTTGAGGTGATGGATACCCCATTTACCCTGATGTTATTATACATCATATGCCTGTATCAAAATATTTCATATAACCTACAAATATATACACCTACTGTGTACCCACAAAAATAAAAATAAAATTCTGCAATGAAAAATAAATAAGTAAATACAGGCTGGATGTGGTGGTGCGGGCCTGTAGTCCCAGCTACTTGGGAGGCCAAGAGGGGAGTTGCTTGAGCCCAGGAGTTGGAAGCTGCAGTGAACTGTGATTGCACCACTGCACTCCAGCCTGGGTGATAGAGTGAGACCTCGTCTAAAAAAAATTGCTCATAAGGAATATAAACAACAGTGGCAGCAGCTATTGTAGGGGCTTCCTACATGCTAGGCGCTGCATCAAGTACTTTACCTGAATATCTTCAACAAGATTTTAAAGAAACTATCTTCCCTTTCTAATATCCATAAAAATCTCATGTTTCCATGAGATCTGTAAAGTTTTCCTTTTAGCAGAATGCATCTGATTGTTTTGGCATCTAACATTCTATAAAGTGACTAACAAAACTTGACAGTAATGAGAAAATGGAAATAACAGTTTTTGTTAATTTTAAAATTACTTTTATCAAGTTCAAGATGATGATCAAGTTGACGACAGTGAAAATCACCCTTGTGTCCTTGCTGAGACAGGAGACTCTGCTCACAGGCTGGTCCTTGTCCATGCTGTAATCACCTCCCTCCCCGGTCCCCAGCCCTTAATTAATCCTGGGTGCACAAACTTAATTAAACTCTGAGCATTCGGCTCCTTCAGGCCAGCGTGTCCTCGGTTCTGGGAACTGTGCAGTTGGGTTGTCATTTGCCAGCACGTGGGCGGGTGAAATAAAGTTCAGAAAAGTTAACGATTGGCCCAGGCCAGCATGTGTTGGTCTGCTGTCGTTTTGCAGCGTGTCTAGCATATGCTCAGTCAAACAAATATAAGGCCTGATCCTGCCCCAAGAAGGATCATTCCAACGGGAGGACTCGCCCCACTGTGCCCATCCCAGGCCTCTCCAAACCCCCTTTAACGTGAGCCTCCATCGCTGCCCTCACCCGAGAGTGGAGGCCGCCTTACCAGGCTCCTCAGCAGCCTCTGTGGGCTCCTCAGTATTTCTGAATCTTTACCTGAGAGGAAAGAAGAACCAAAGATGAGCGTTTCTTTGGGAAGCAGGATGAGCTATTCAAGGTTCACCCTTCCCCGTGGGTCGGAGACTTCCAGACAGGCCTTGCCTCCCAGCTCGGCGCCTCTCCGGTTACGCTGCTGTCCCCAGCTGGGTCTTTCATCCCTTCTCGCCTCGGCACCAATGATCCTCCTCAGAGAGACCTCTCGGGAGCTCCTCTCCGCGCCCACCCTGCGTGTGGCCCTCAGAGCACTCACAGCTTCTGCAGGGGCGGTGGCTTGGTGACCATCTCTGCCCTCTAGGATGTCAGCTCCCAAGGCCAGGGCTCAGCCAGCCTTGCTTCCTCCTGCATCCCCTATTCCTAGCAGGTGTCTGTATGTATATGACTATTCAAATTTTATATAGTTCAATTCTTCAAATTCAGTCATTCAAAATGCAATATAACAATACCATTCACACTCTAATGTAGTTTGCTTGAATAATTCAAATATTCGAGTCCTGTAATTACCCGGCCTGTGAAAGCCTGATGCAGGGCCACGAGCTAGATAGAGCTCCACGGTCAGATGGTTCGCGGGGGTTTCCTGCTTGGTTCTGACACCAGCTCTGTTCCAGTGTGTGACAGTCGTGAGCCTCAGATTCCTTGTTCACAGAATCTATCTCACAGGCCTGTTGTGAGGATTATGTAAATGATATATAAAGAGGAACTGATGTTCATTACTTCCCCCTTTCACTCCCGACTCTGCTGACCCTAAAATAACCACAGGTGCGTGGAGTGAAATCGTCATCTGGTTCTTCCCACTGCATTGACCTTTTCCCAAGGATTTCAGGAAAGGACAGGGACCCCCCTCCCGGGCAAAAGAGAGGCCTCTTTTCTTAGCAGCAAAACCAAAACAAACATAGTAAGTCATTTGTCCTCCTTCTTACTTTCAGTGAGTGAATCTGGAAAAGCCTTTTAGTGCCCTCTAGAGAAATATTGTCACTATATTGTTATTAATTATATTAACTTCAAGTTATTAACAATTTTAACATAATTGATATTATTTAATAATTAAGTTACTGATTGAATTGTTATTATTTGGAATCACTAATTTGATGTTTGTATCAAGTAAATTATTTAACATTGTTATTTAATATTAATAGTAACATGAATATTATATAGAACCAAATTTCCTGATCATTTGCATTCAATAGTGTTTAAGAGTGTTGTTGGTATAAATGTCAATTTCTTTTTCCATTTTGCTTTACTTTTCTCAAGATATTCAGAATATGAAAAGTAATTAATGACACATTTACCACTCCCATCCCCAATATAACATTTCTAAGGAGTTTCCCAACAAAGATAAGCGAGATGTAACTTTAAAAACATCCTTTGTGTAATCATAAATCCATATGTTTAAGGATGACCAGGCATATGGAAAGCTCACAGTCCTTTGGTCAAAATAATGACATAAACTTGTTATTGGGGTCACACTTAGTGCCCATGCATGGGAGTTCTTTTGTCTCATTTTAAAAATCGAGGCAGCAATTTTGGCTTTGTGTGTCTGAGTATAAGCTTTGAGTGGATATTGCCAGGGCTGGCTGGATTCTGGAGTGATTTTTCTGCTGCTGACTTTCATTGAAAGTCCTCAGATCACAGAAGCAGCATCCATTCTAGCCTGTCTTGGGGACCATGCTTAGAAACCTCTCCTTACCGTCTGCAGTTTGCTGGGCCGGCTGCTTCTCGGCCTTCTGAAGTGTCACTAGTTACAAGTTGCTTTGCAAATGAGTCAACTCTTGGCACAAGCCGATTTGAGAATTAGAGATACAGAAAGTTGGCGAATGCAATCCCTCAGCCAAATTTCACTCTCCTACAAAAAACAAAGAGGGAAACTTTGTTAGAAAAATCCCTGAATCATGGGGCTGGACCAGCCGCGGAGAGGCCCTCAGGTCCAGTGCCGGGCCCGAATCCCACAGGGACTCCCTCATCCCATGTGCTGACTGGCTTTCCTGCAGTGGCCTCCCTGGTCAGTAGAGCCATTGAAGTATTTTAGTGAAGATGGAAAATAGGGGAATAACAAAGGCTATGAAAATGTGCTCCTGGAAAAATATTTTCTAAAGAAGTGAATTAAAATTAGAGACCTCTGCTAGCAAACTGGACCCACATTTACCAATGACTACTCAGCGTTTCTAAGCCTTGCTTTTCAGAACCTGGAGGGAATAAACATTGAGCTATTCCTGGTCACTTTATGTATGCATCTCACTTAATCCTCTCAAGGATTCCAAGGGCAGGTGGTGTTAGCCTTGCCTTATCAATGAGAAAACAGTTTCCAAAAGCTATGTAGCACAGGATCACACAGCAGCAAAATGAGGACACCAAGGTTTGAACCCAGAGCCCTTACCACACTCCCAGCCTCCCCACCACACTGCCTCCACTCTCTACATTTACATTTAAGGGGATTGTGAATGGGTTTTTTGTTTGTTTGTTTGCTTGTTTGTTTTTCAGAGAAGCACAAAGATACCTAAAATGCGTACTATAAGTCCTTTTAACAAATCTTGGCAGCCTTAATCATTATTACCTGAATCACACGATTCAAGAAAGCCAATTTCCAAATAGACCTCAAAGAACCAAACATCTCAAGTGAGACAGAAGCACTGAGCTGGCTTATTTCCCTCTTCCCGACTCTTTTTCTATCACTTAGAGCATATTTACCTGGATCGGACACAATTTATGTGCTGTGTACACACTAGCTCAAGTCCTCATGGCGACACTAGGAGTGGAGCGGTACAATTAACTATCCCCACTTTACTGAAAAGTTGGGCACTGGCCCAAAGCCTTATGGCAAGAAGGAGAAGAAGCTGACTGAGCTTTGGGCCCTGGCATTGTGGCTCCGGAGTCTACCCTCTTCACCACCATGCAGACGCCCTTTCTGTGTTCTCACCAGGCTCATGATGGGAGGGCAGGGCAGGAGAATGCAGCCACCTGAAATGTGTCCTCTGAGCCCTGTCCAGCTGATACTGGGTCCAGTGGTTAGAAGAATGCCTCCTGAAGAGCAGTAGCATTCTCCTACCTCATTGTATGGAAGCAGTGTTTTTTGTTTTTGTTTTTTGTTTTTTTTGAGATGGACTCTCGCTCTGTCACCCAGGCTGGAGTGCAGTGGCGTGATCTTGGCTCACTGCAACCTCCGCCTCCTGGGTTCAAGCTATTCTCCTGCCTCAGCCTCCTGAGTAGCTGGGAGTACAGTCGTCTGCCACCACGCCTGGCTGATTTTTGTTTTTTTTTTTTTTTTTTTTTTTGGTACAGACAGGGTTTCGCCATGCTGGCCAGGCTGGTCTCGAACTCCTGACCTCAGGTGATCCGCCCATCTCAGCCTCCCAAAGTGCTAGGATTACAGGCGTGAGTCACTGCGCCCGGCCGGAAGCAGTGTTTTTTAATGGAACATCAGCTCACAACCCTGGAGCCAGTGTTCTCTGCCCTGCAGCTCAGAAAGCCTGCTTTTGGGTAATGATGTCCTGACACAATGACTCGGAACTGGGCTGGGAACTCAAGAAGCAACACTGATTAGTAGCCAAAAGAGCAGCTATGGCTACCCTGTAGGAACCACTAGCTCCAACCTCTTTCTTTGCTCTTGGGTCGACAGCTTCCCTCTGAAAACGTGATCAGTCTCAGCACCGCCAGCCAGCAGCTGTGGGTGAGCAAGGTGCTTCATCCAGCTGCCCCTCCTAGCAGCCTCATTTGGAAAACAAGGCAGCCAGGCTGCTTGATCTCTAAAGTGTGTCCCAATCCTATTATTTATGACCCTGTTAACCTCTTTTGATCTGAGAATCCAGGCAGAAGAGTGTCTACAGAAAGCGAACTAAAGAACACAGTTATGTTTCCATAAGAAGAAAAATGGTGGGTGTTTAGAAACGACTTAAAACAGAGATAATGAAGACCAGTTTGTCAACTGCCTTTACTCAGTCTGAGTTTTACCTGACTGAGCTGGGGACTGAGCCCTCCTTTAATATTTGACACAATTGCCACAAAACCATGAGGCTGCTGCAGTGATGCTGAGGTGACACATCCAGTGTCTTTAAGCACATGACAGTGGCCTGGCTCAGTGGAGATGATGCTTAGATGGGCTCCCACTGCGGTGCCTTTGGTTAACCTTTTGCCATGAAATTAAGTACTGCTACAAAATTATTGTTGACTTTTTTTTTTAACAGGCACTTGAATAAAATTGTTTGGCGAGCATTATCTCAAGAGGAAAAAGAAAAGTAAGCCATTCCATTCCCTCCTCACTTTTTTTTTTTTTTTTGGTGAAATTTACGTAACATAAAATTAACCATTTTAAAGTGTACAATGCAGAGGTATTTAAAATATTCAAAATGTTCTGCAAACCACTACCTTTTTCTAGTTTCAAAACTTTTTCATTACCCCAGAAAAACACTTTGTAACCATAAATTAATCACTCCCCATTCCTGTCTCCCCGTTTTCCGGGTTACCACCAGTTTGCTTCCTGTCTTCTATGATGTTGGCTACTCTGGATATGTCATATGAAGGGAATCATACAGCATGTGACCTTTTGTGTCTGGCAGCTTTTACTTAGTTAATGGAAAAGCCTCATGTTTTCAAGGTTCACCCAGGTATCAGTACTACATGTGTATATATACACCACGTTTGTCTGTCCATTCTTCCACTGACGGGCGTTTGGGTTGCTTCCGCTTTTTTGCTATCACGAACTATGTTGCTATATGCGTTTGTGTAGAAGTTTCTTTGTGGACATATGTTTTCATTTCTCTTGAGTATATACCTAGCAATGGATTTACTTGTCACATGGTAATTCTATGCTTAACTTTTTGAGGAGCCACCAAACTGTTTTCCACAGTGGCTATGCCATTTTTAGAACATATCTATTTATTTTTATTGGCCCATAATAATTGTACATATTTCGGGGTACATGTGATATTTTGATACTTTCACACATGTAATGATCAAATCAGGGTGTTTAGGCTATCTATCACCTCAAACATTTATTATCCCTTTGTGTTGGGAACATTTCAAGTTGTCTCTTCTAGCTATTTTGAAATATACAATAAATTATTGTTAACTATGATCTCCCTACTGTGTTATCAAGTGCTAGAACTTTTTCCTTCTACCTAGCTGTATGTTTGTATTCATCAACCAAACCTCTCTTCATCTCCCCTGCCTCCACACACACTCTTCCCTGCCTCTGGTAACTATGATTCTATTTTCTGCCTCCATAAGATCAACTTTTTTTTTTCTTTTTAGCTCCTACAGATGAGTGAGAACTATTTGTCTTTCTGTGCCCAGCTTATCTCACTTAATATCATGACCTCCAGTTCCATCCACGTTGCTGCAAATGATAGGATTTTGTTCCTTTTTTGGCTAAATAGTATTCCATTGTGTATATATACCACATTTTCTTTATCCACCCATCCGTTGATGGATACTTAGTTTGATTCCACATCTTGCTGCAATAAACATGAGGGTGCAGGTGTCCCTATGATACATATTGATTTACTATCTTTGGATAAATATCCAGTAGTGAGATTGCTGGATCACGTGGTAGGTTCTTATTGTGCCACATCCTCACGAACACTTGACATTTTCCTTTTCTTTTTTTTTTTAAGTCATTCTCATGGGTGTGAAAGGCTATTCTCTTCTGGTTTTGATACACATTTTCTTAATGACCAATGATGTTAAACATCTTTTCATGTGCTTGTTGTCCATTTGTATATCTTCTTTGGAGAAATGTTTATTCAAGTTCTTTGTCCATTTTCAAATTGGATTGTGTTTTTGTTGTATAACTTCTGAGGATTAAGTCATTATCAGATATTTGATTTGCCAGTATTTTCTTCCATGCTATGGGTTATCTTTTCATATTCTTCATAATGTCCTTGGATGTCCAAAAGTTTTTAAGTTTTAGGAAGTGAATTCACCTTTTTTTCTTTTGTTTGTGTTTTTAGTGTCATATCTAAGAATCCATTGCCAAATACAAAGTCATGAGCATTTATCCTTTTGTTTTCTTCTAATATGTTTACGGTTTTAGGTCTTACATTTGGGTTTTTGACCCATTTTTGAGTGAATTTTTGTATCTGGTGTGAAGTAGGGTTCCAGCTTCATTCTTTTGCATGTAAATATCCAGTTTATCCAGCACCATTTGTTTCAGAGACTATTCTTTCCTTTTGAATGGTCTTGGCACCCTTGTCAAAAATCATCTGACCATAAATGTTTGAGTTTATTTCTGGACTCTCTATTCTATTCCACTGGTCTATATATGACTATCTTTGTGCAAGTTGACACTGCTTTAATTACTGTAGATTTGTATTCAGTTTTGAAATTAGGAAGTATGAGTCCTTCAACTTTATTCTTCTATTTCAAAATTGTTTGGGCTATTCAGGGCCCCTTGAAGTTTTGTATAAATTTGAGGATTGGCTTTTCTATTTCTGAAAAAAAAATGGAATTTTTATAGGGATTATATTTAATATAAAAATTGCTTTGAAGAGTATTACCATTTTAACAATATTGTTTTCCAATCAATGAACATAGGATGTCTTTCCATTTATTTAGTGGATCTTTAATTCCTTCAGCAATGTTATATAGTTTTCAGTATACATGCCTTTCACATCCTCTGTTATTTTGTTCTTTTGGGTGCTATTATAAATGGGATTGTTTTCTTAACTTCATTTTCAGATTGTTCATTGCTGGTACATAAAAACACAGCTGAATTTTGTATTTTGACTTTGTACCTTGCAACTTTGCTGAATTTATTGGTACTAGTAGCTTTGTGAGGAATCTGTAGGGTTTTCTATATATAGAAACATGTCATCTGCAAGTAGAAATAACTTTACTTCTTTCTTTCTAATTTCTAATCTTTACTCCTTTTATTTCTTTTTCTTACCTAATTGATGTAGCTAGTACTTCTAGAACAACATTGAATAGCAGTGGTGAAAGGGGACATTCTTGGCTTGTTCCTGATCCCAGTGAGAAAGCAAGGAAGTTCCCTGTATTCCTAGTTTTCTGATTTTTTTATCATGAAAAGTGTGTGTTAAATTTTGTCAAGTGCTTTTTCTGTATCTATTGAGATGATCATGGTTTTTTTCCCTTTGCTCTACTAATGTGGTATATTAAATCATTTGATTTTCTTAGGTTGAACCACTCCTGCATTTCTGGCATAAATCCTATTTAGTCATGGTGTACAATCCTTTTAATGTTCTGTTGGATTTGATTTGCTAGTGTTTTATTAAGAATATTTATGTCCATATTTATAAAGAAAATGGTCTGTAGTTTTCTTTGACATGTTTGTCTGGCCTTGGTATCAGGGTAATTCTCTTCTTGTTGACTGTTAAGAAGTATTCCCTCATCCATTTTTTGGAAGAGTTTGAGCAGTATTGTTGTTAATTATTTGTTTGGTAGAATTCACCAGTGAAGGCATCTGCTTCTTAACTTCCCTTTGTTGGGGGATTTTTGATTTCTTATGCAAAGTATTTAATTGTTATATAGGCTGTTGAGATTATCTATTTCTTCTGGAGTCATTTTGGTAATCTGTTTCTAGGAATTTGTGCATTTCATCTAGATTATTTATTTTTGGCATAGAACTATTCATAGTATTCTCTATAATTCTTTTTATTTCTGTAAGCTGAATTGGTAATGTGCCTGCTTTCACTTCTAATGGTGGTAATTTTGTGTTTTTTCCTTTTAGTCAATCTAGCTGAAGATTTGTCAATTTTGTTGATATTCTCAAAGAATAAACTTCGTTTTGTTGATTCTCTCAATTGTTTTTCTATTCTGTAATTTGTTTTTAAGTGCTCTCCTCTTTATTATTTCCTTCCTCTGCTGGCTTTGGGTTTAGTTTTCCGTCCTTTTTCTAGGTCCTTAAGGTGTAAATTTAGGTTGTTGATTTGAGAGCTATCTTTTAATGAGGAATTTACAGTCATAAAACTTCATCTGAGCACTGGCTTTGCTGCACCCATAAATTTGGGTGTGTTATGTTTTCATTTTGATTTATCTCATACTGCTTTCTAATTTCTCTAGTAATTTCTTCTTTGGCCTATTGGTTGTTTGAATGTGGTATTTAATTTCTATGCATTTTCCATTTTTCCAGTTTTCCCTTCATTATTGTTCTAGCTTTATTCCATTGTGGGTGAAAAATATACTTTGTGTGATTTTAACCTTTTAAATACCTTGAGAATTGCTATGGTTAACATATGGTCTACCCCAGAAAATGTTAAATGTGCACTTAATGTATATTCTGATGTTGCTGGATGGGGTGTTTTGGATACGTTTGTTAAGTCTAGATCATTTATAGTGTTTTCTAGTCCTCTATTTTCTTATAAATTTTCTGTCTAGATGTTTTATCCATTATCTAAAGTGAGGTGTTGAAGTCTCCAACTATTTTTACACAGTAGGCCCTCTGTATATGTGGGATCTGCATTCATGATTCAGCCAACCATGCATAAAAAATATTTTTTAAAAAAGAAAAATAATAATACAATAGAAATACAAGTAAAGATAAGTATAGTGCAACAACTATTTATGTAGCATTTACATTGTATTTGGTATTATAAATAATCTAGAAATGATTTAAAGTGTGCAGAAGGATGTGTGTAGGTTATATGCAAATATGACACTATTTTATTTAAAAGGCTTGAGCATCTGTGGATTTTGGCTTCCATAGGGGGTACTAGAACCAATCTCCCGTGGATATCAAGGCATAACTATACATAACTGTCTATGCCTCCCTGTGATTCTGTCAATATTTGCTTCACACATTTTAGGAATCTATGCATGTATGTTTCTAATTTTTATATCTGCTTGATAATTTGAGACTTTTAGCGATATAAGATGTTACCTTTTGTCTCTTGTAACAATTTATAACAAATCTATTTTACTGGTAATATTATAGCCACTCCAACTCTCTTTGGTTACTATTTCCATGGAATATCTTTTTTCATCCTTTCACTTTTAACCTATTTGTGTCTTTAGGTCTAAAGTGAATCTCTTTTTAAGCAGCATATAGTTGGATCATTATTTTCCTCATTCTGCCAGTCTTTCTGTTTTAATTGGTGAGTTTAATCTATTGACATTTAAAGTGATCACCAATAATGAAGAATTTACTTCTGCCATTGTGCTATTTGTTTTGCATGTCAAAATTTTTGTTCCTCAATTTCTCCAATATTTGTTTCTTTTATTTTTGATTTGTTCTAATGGGTCGTTGTGATCACTCTTTATTTCCTTTTCTGTATACTTTTTAGTTATTTTCTTAGTGGTTACCATGGGAATTATAGTTAACCTCCTAAATTTATAACAATCTTGTTTGAATTGATATGAAGTCAGTTTTAGTAGCCAACATTAACTGTTCCTATTCAGCTTCAACCTCTTTTATATAGTTATTGTCACAAATTATATCATTTACATTGTGTGCCCATTAACACTGATTTATAATTATTATTTTATGCATTTGCCTCTTAAAGAATAAAGAAAACAACAAAAGGAGTTACATACCAAACATACAAGAATATTGTGTTTGTATTTACCTATGTAGTTATCTTTAGTAGTACTGTTTATTTCTTCATGTGGCTTAGAATTATCTTCCAGTATCCTTTCACTTGAACATGAAGAGCTCTTTATAGCATTCCTTTTAGGACAAGTCTACTAGTAACAAACTCTCTTACCTTTTATTTATCTAGAAATGTCTTAATCTTGTCTTCATTTTTGAAGAATAGTGTTACCAGATAGAGAATTCTTGACTGATATATTTTTTTTCAGGACATTAAATATATCAACCTGTTGCCTTCTGGCTTCCATAGTTGATGATGTGAAATCAACTGTTAATCTTATGGAAGAGTCCTTATTTATGACAAGTCACTTTTGTCTTGTTCCTTTTAAGATTCTCTTTGTGCCCTTCAGTAGTTTAATTGTAATGTGTGTTGGTGTGACTCTCTTTCAGTTTATCCTGCTGGAAGTTTTCTGAGCTTCATGAATCCTTCTCCACATCCTTGGCAACACTTCTTATTTTCTATTTTGTTTTGTTTTTGTAGTGACCATCCTAATGGATATGAAGGATATCTCATAGTGGTTTTGATTTGTATTTCTCTATTTTTTTACATGATTCCTGGACATTTGTATATCTTCCTTGGGGAAATGTCTAGTCAAGCCCTTTATCCATTTTTATATTGGGTTATGTTGTTGTTGTTGAGTTGTAGGAGTTGTTTATATATTCTGGACATTAACCCATTCTCAGGTTTATTATTTGCATACACTTTCTCCCATTTTTTAGGTTGCTGTTTCACTCTGTTGATGTGCAGCTACTTTCTTTGATGAACAAAAGTTTTTAAGTTTAATATAGTCCCATTTGTCTATTTTTGCGTTTGCTGCCTACACTTTTGGTGTCATATCCAAAAAAGCTTGCCAAATTCAGTATAATGAAGCTTTATCCCTGTTTTCTTCTAGGAGTTTTATAGGCTTGGATATTTAATCTGTTTGAGTTAGTTTTTATATATATTTTAAACCAAGAGTCCAACTTCTTTCTTTTGCATATGGATAACCAGTTTCCCCAGAATCACTTCTTGGAGAGACTGTTGTTTTTCCTTTGTGTAGTCTTGGCACCCTTGTCAAAAATCACTTGACAAGATCACATGAGAGCTTATTTATGGACTCTTTATTCTGTTCCAGTATTCAATATGTCTGTCTTTAGGCCAGTACCACTGCTTTGATTACACTACAGACAGTACACTGTTTTGATTATTGTAGCTTTGTAATATGTTTTGATATCTGAAAGTATGGGCCTTCAACTCTGTTCTTCTTTCTCAAGATTGTTTTGGCTATTCAGGATCTGTTGAAATTCCATATAAATTTTAGGATTTTTTTGTATTTATACAAAAAATACCATTGGGATTTTGATAGGGATTGCATAGAATTGTACATCACTTTGGGTAGTATGGACATTTTAACAATTAAGTCTTTCAATCCATGAACACAAAATGTCTTTTTTATTTACTTGTGTCTTCTTTAATTTCTTTCAGCAATGTTTTGTAGTTTTCAGTGTACAAGTCTCTCACTTCTTTAAAATTATTCCTAATTTATTCTTTTTGATGCTATTATAGATGGGATTATTCTCTTAATTCCTTACCTGATTGTTCATTGTTAGTGTATAGAAATGCAACTGATTTTGTGTGTTGATTTTATATCCTTTAAGTTTGCTGAATTTATTAGTTCTAACAGTATTTGTGGAATCTTTAGGGTTTTCTACATGGAAAATCATGTCCTCTACAAACAGAGATAATTTTACTTCTTTTCTAATTTGGATATTGTTCCTTTCTTTTTCTTGCCTAATTTCTCTAAGATTTCCAGTACTATGTTGAATAAAGGGAGAAGAGTGGACATTGTTGTCTTATTCCTGATCTTAGAGGAAAAGCTTTCAATCTTTCATTATTAAGTACAATAGTAGCTGTAGGCTTCCTTATGTTGATATAGTTTCTTTGTATTGCTAGTTTGCTGAGTGTTTTTATCATGAAAGGATGTTGACTTTTGTCAAATGATTTTTCTGCATCACTTGAGATAATCATGTGGGTTTTGTCCTTCATTTTGTTAATGTGGTATATTACGTTAATTTTCATATGTTGAACCATCCTTGCATTCCAGGAATGACGCCTATTTTTTTTCATGGTGATTATCTTTTTAACGTGCTGTTTAATTCAGTTTGCTACTGTTTTGTTGAGAATTTTTGCATCACTGTTCATCAGGGACATTGGTCTGTAGTTTCTTTTTCTTTGTAGTATCTTTGTCTGGTTATGGTATCAGCGTAATTTCTGTCTCATAAAATGAGTTAGGAGTATTTCTCCCTTTTCAATCTTTTGAAAGAGGTTTGAAGAGAATTGTTATTAATTATTTCATTGTTTGGCAGAATTCTCCAGTTAAGCCATGTGGTACTGGGCTTTTATCTGTTAGCAGGTTTTTGATTATTGATTTGATCTCCTTACTAGTTATAGATCTATTCAGTTTTTTAATTTATTCATGATTCAGTCTTAGTAGGCAGTATGTTTCTAGGAATTTATCCATTTCTTCTTGGTTATGCAATTTGTCGGTGAAATATTGTTCATAGTAGTCTCATAATATTTTTAATTTCTGTGTCATCAGTTGTAATGTTTCCACTTTAATTTCTGATTTTAGTTATTTGAGTCTTCTCTCTTTTTTCTTAGTTAGTCTAGCTAAGACTTTGTCAATTTTGTAGGTCTTTCCAAAAAAACCAATCTTGCTTTCATTGATTTTTTTCTATTGTTTTTCTATACTCTATGTCTAATCTTTATTATTTTCTTCCCTCTGCTAACTTGGGCTTTCATTTGTTCTTTTCCTAGTTCCTTGAAAAGTAGAGTTAAATTGTTAATTTGGGACCTTCCTCCTTTTAAAAGGTGTTTACCACTATAAACTTCCTTCTCAGTACTGCTTTCACTGCATCTCATACATTTTGATATGTTGTATTTTTTTCCTTCATTTATCTCAAGATATCTTTCAATTTCCCTTGTGATTTATTCTTTGACACATTGGTTGTTTAAGAATATGTGACTTAATTTTTATATTTTTGTGGATTTTCCAGTTTTCCTTTTGTTATTATTTCTAGGTTCATTTCATTTTGTTCAGAAAAAATACTTTGCTTTCAACTTTCTTTTTTTAAATTTGTTTTGTGGCCTAACAATCAGTCTATTCTGGAGAATATTCCATGTGTACTTGAGAAGAATGTGTATTCTGCTGTTGTTTGGTGGAGTGTTCTCCACATGTTGGTTAGGCCCAATTGATTGGTGGTGTTCAAGTCCTCTGTTTCATTATTGATATTCTGTGTAGTTGTTCTGTCCATTATTGAAAGCAGAGCATGAAGTCTCCTGCTAATACTGGGTTGCTGTCTATTTCTTCAGTTCTATCAAAGCTTGTTTTATGTATCTGAGAGCTCTGATGCTAGGTGCACATATATTTATGATTGTTATATCTTCTTAGTGGATTGGCCCTTTTACCATTATATGCTATTCTTCATTTGATATAACAACTTATGACTTAAAATCTATTCTTTAAGTTCACTGATTCTTTCTTCTGCTTAATCACATCTGCTGTTGAACCCCTCTAGTGAATTTTTCAATTCAACTATTGTATTCTTCAGCTCTAGAATTTCTATTTGGTTCTTTTTTATAGTTTCTGTCTCTTTGTTGATATTCTCATTTTGTTCATGCATCACTTTTCTGAGTTCTATTTGTTGTCTCTGTTTTCTTTTAGCTCATTGGGCATCATTAACATTGTTGTTTTGAATTATTTTTCAGGTAATTAATATATCTCCATTTCTTTTTTGCTCTGTAATTAGTATATTAAGGAGACAATACATTTCAAGAATTGCTTAAATTCTGATACCCAGATTTAAGCATGTGAACATATGAGACTTTTAAACATACAATTAAAGCTATTCATCATAATTTGCTATACTACCAACATTACTTTGGAGTGTAAGTCAAATGGTTTAAAGTAATCCTATAACATAACTAAAGAACACCTTCCTATATTACACATGCAAATTCTTCACGTAAAGGTCTTTTCACTTCAATTGCTATGTTACCCAGCTCTGAAGTCACTACTCAGGCTTATCATGGTCCACAGACAAGGAGGGGGGCAAATGACCAGGACTGGTCAAGAATATATCTCCATTTCTTTAGGACCAATTTCTAAAGATTTATTTTGCTCATTTGATTGGGCCATTTCCCCATATCTTTGTGTGCTTTTCCCTATATTTTGTATGCCTTATGATATTTAGTTGATAATATGACATTTGAAAAAACAGCTATCTCATCCGATTTTCACAAACTGGCCTCTTACGGGTGAAGGGCTTCACCAATTATCCCAGCTAGAGATTTGGGGGAATCCCTGAAACCTTTTCTGGGGATGTGTCTTCTCTGGGCTTGTGTGTGTAATTTCCCAGTGAAAAAGGTTTGCCCGTCTCTTTCAGGAGCCTGTAATATCTTCCTCCCCCGGTGTCTCTCTGAAGTACTGCAGTATCTCCAATGCTGTAACAAGCTGTGACACTCATTTCTGTTCTCAGAGGTCCCAACCTGACCTGCAAAATATACCACTGTTCTCATCAGCACTCTGAATCAGGCAAGACGGAAACCTGTTTCTTCAGAAGTCCCCCAAAACACAAGAATTTTGAATGTGCATTCCACTCTCTTCTCCAAAGGAGGAGCCAGGATTGGGGAGTTTTCTTCCAATTGCATCGCATTGTTTTGGGGAGGAGGAGAGGTTAGGGCAGGCAAAATGCAACAAGCTTTCTTACTCTCCTTCATACAGCTGTTCTTGGGTTTGTACTTGTCTGAGGTGCCACAACCTCTTCATTGGTTTCTGGAATTCTCGCAAAGGCAATTTGGTTCATATATTGTTAAGTCAGTGTCTCTGTAGGGGAATGAAGGCCTGGGTTTTTATTCCACCATCTTGCTGACATCATTCCAATAAGCATGTTTTGCTGTCTTCTGGGTACGAGTTTGTTTGTGGATGGAGTCCTGTGATTGTGCTGAGTTTAGACTGTTCTCTTCCAATATCCAACATCTAAAGAAATAAGTAATGCTTTCAGCAATAAGAGTGATAATCATGAATTGTTTTCTTTCTCCCTACCCATTCCGTTCCAGCAGTGTCTGACTCAGAAGCAGCTCAGACTGGAAACAGAATCCAGGACCTGGGCCATCACACCACACTAGCTTCCTCTAGAGTCCCACAGCCTGCTTATCAGCCATAGAAAGTTTGGCTTCTGTTCTTTATGTACCAAAACAGCAAAGCCAAATAGTTTAGACTTATTTAGGCTTGCAAAGAGGAAAGGAGATAAAAATAGCTAAAATGAGCTAGTATAAGAATTACTGCACTGAAGCAAATATTTGGGTTTGTTTTGCTTTGCTTTGTTTTTCAGAGTCACTGCTAGGCATACTTGTGTGAAATCTCTTTGAAGCCCATGTTTGGTTCTGCCAGATATTAGGCTCCAAATACGGAGAAAAAAAAAAATGCTGAAAATTTTATGTGTATCATACTTCTTTAAAATCAGATAACCTAATGAGATAATAGGGAAAAGTGCCTACCATAATTCACAGAGATGGTTATTTCTAACCTTTGCAAGCTACCAAAGTCCTGATGGAGCAGAGGGCCTGGCTATGATGCTGTCATCTGACACCTGACACTAGCTTCAACAGATGTTTCTCAGGGGACAATTTCTTAGGAAACCATCTTACCATATTTTTTTAATTATAGTCATTTTCTTCGCTTTTTGTTTCTTCCTCTCTTTTTTTGCTTGTTTGTTTGTTTTTTAGGTTAGATGCAAACAAACCAATACAGTATTTGGAAAACAAAACAGTTTTAAACCAGGCTTTAGAACGGTTGAATTGGCCCATTTCATTGAAAGAGCTGTCGATGCTGGAAAGTGAAATCCTAGCTGGGAAAATGTACATCCAGCAGGCCATGGAGCTCCAGGAGGCTGCCAAGAAGAATTATGGAGACAAAGCCCCGGGAGAGGTGGGTGCCCTGGAGGTCTCTGTCTTTCCTCCCTCTCTGCCTATGCCAAGTCATTGTCATCCCTACATTGGCTTCCTTCTCTGTCTCCCACTCCCCACCACACTGATTTCTAAAAGCATTAGAGCCAATCCAGTTAAGGTCTCAGTACTTTTTTTCATCATAAAGGAAATGCCATTTGATTGTACTATGGACTTATTTTTAAAACAATACATCTTTTAATTGAAAAAAAAAAGCTAAATAGAAGTATAATGTAGTGATTAAAAGCCTGGACTTTCATAGGAGCCAGACCAAGAACTAGCCGCAGATCTACCGTCTAATCTGTGTGTGATTTTGGTTACTCAGTCTCTTTAAACCTCAATTTTCTTACTTGTAAAATAAGAATATTAATAGTATCCATCTCATAGGGTTGTTATAAAGAGAAATGAACATGTGAAATGCTTAGTATTGAAAGCTCCCCATAAGTGTTAGCAATTATTTTATATAATCATTAATAAAGCAAATCTTCTAGAAAGAAAAATAATTTATAATCTGGTCTCCTTATTGCTACCACTTGGGAGCCTTTCCTTTTAGTTTTTTTTCTCCTCAAATGTTTTCTACATAGGTGCAGAGTGTCTATAATTATTGTATATTCTGCTTTTAAGTTTAGCATCATTTCATAGACTTTCTCTGTGTTTTTATTGAATTGTCAGATTCATATGGGTGATGGTTACATAATATTCCATGGTGTGAATATACCCTGGTTTATTTGATTCTCCACGAAATGTTAAACATTTATAGTTATTTTCCAGTTTTCTGCTTTCTCACATAATATTTGCATGACTCCTGTGGTGCACATAGTTGAATTATTTTGTTAAGATACAGCCTTAGAAGTAGTATTTCTGGATCAAAGAGTATAAACATTTGGAGTCTATAAATACACATGGCCAGTGTGAAACCCACTCTCTGACTATACATGGTTGTGTGTGGACGGTGCTTTGTTTGAATGTGTCCCCCAGAGTTCATGTGTTGGAAACTTGATCTCCCTTGCAGCAGTGTTGGAGGTGGGATGTTTAAGAGGTGCGTGTGGGAAAAACAGCTCTCTCAACCGGTGCTCTCGCACCACAACAGCAATCATCAACAGGGAAGAAGGCTTCTGTGACCAAAGGTGTGGGGGATTTTCCCACACATACCAAGCAGCAGACACCGGTTTGTTCTCCTCCAATTCAACTCTGACACTACCTACCTAGAGATGGCATCAGATCCCATAGGTTGAGGGCTCAGTCCCCAAGACTGGCCCTCCCAACACATCAGTCACAAGTCTGGGCCTCCAGAACTTCTGACTGACCAGCTTCAAGTTGGGGTTCCCACAACTCCCTCTTTGAGTTTGATTAATTTGCGCGAGTGGCACACAGAACTCTGAGAAACACCAACGTTTAGCAGTTTATTATAAAGGATATTACAAAGGATACAGATGAAGAGATGCATCGTGTGAGCGATGCGGGAAGGGTGCAGAGCCTCCTTTCCCTGAGTGCTCTCCCTGGGTGGGCCACCCTCCAGGAGCCTCCATGTGTTCAGCTGTCAGTAAGCTCTCCAAACCCTGTCCTTTTGGGTTCTTATGGAGGCCTCATTACTTAGGGATGATCGATTAAAGCATCGGCTATAGTGATCAACTTGACCTTCAGCCCCTCTCCCCTCCTGGAGGTTGGGAGTTGGGGCTGAAAGTCTTAACTATCTAATTCTACCTTGGTGTTTCCGGTGTCCAGCCCCACCCTGAACCTACCCAACAAAGACACCCAAAGGACAGGACTTCAGAGACCCCAAGGATATTAGGAGTTATGAGCCAGGAACCATGGAAGAAAAAAATACATATATACATATGTATGCCATATAAATATATATATATGCCATATAAATATATATATGCCATATAAATATATATATGCCATATAAATGTATATATGCCACAATACCACAAGCTGGCTAGACCATGAGGGCTCTGGTCGTAAATGGACCAATGCCATTATCACAGGAGTGGATTCCTTATTAAAGGAATGAGCTTGGATCTCTGTTGTACACTCTCTCTCGCCCATGTGATGCCTTCTGCCAGGTTATGGACAGCAAGATGGCCCTCACCAGGTGCTGGCCCCTTAATCTTGGACCTCCCAGCTTCTAGAACAGTGAGCCAGTAAGTTTCTGTCTATTATAAATTACCCAGTTGGTGGTATTCTCACAGCAGCACAAAATGAACTAAGAGAGATATGGAATAGTTCATCCAAAATCTTACTAAATCCTAGATAATTTTCGGATGTTCACCACATTATAGTCTAAAAATCATTCCCAAAGATCTGACCTTTCAGGTTCATCATCTTTGGTTCAGTCTTTGCCAAGTGATACTGGTTTAGCCTGGCTTAAAATTCTGTTTTTGATGCTCTAGGTTCTTGTCTTTTGTTTCATTTTGTGTTGTTTGTTCTCTTTCATTTTATTCTTTCTTCTGCAAATCACATTTTTCCTTCAGTGTCAAAAGCTATGTCTTTTGTGCAGAATGTAAAATTTTTATCACAGAAGGTCATATATCTAGTAATGTTATTCAAACAAAATGACTTCCTCAAAGAATTGTTCAGTGTTTCTTTGGGAACCACCATCTGACACCCCTAGACATTTCTCTATTTACCTTCCTCGTCTGCATGCCCTGTGGGCACCTAAGACTCAAGAGGACCAAGAGTGAATTACCTGCCTCTCCTTGAAAAGATGATCTTCTTCTCATTGTGCTTTTCCCTGTCTGCTTGCTCTTTCATTTATTCATTGAAATATTTATGAGTGCCCATGAGATGCCAAGCACTATTCTAGGCACTGGGAGTACCTAGAACACAACAGACTTAGTCCTTAGACTATCCTAATTTGAATGAGGATGACAGACCATGGCCAGTCCCAGGTGTTGAGCTGTGGAGGCCCCGCTGCCTAACAGCAGAATTTGCTGGCATATTCTTTTATCTATACTTTATATTAAATTTGCAAATAGGAAGTGTTGCGAATGGAGTGAAAAGAAGCCTCTTGTGATTCAGAGCAAAGATAATTGTGTTCCACTGAATTCATCTGGAATTCTGGCAGTCAAGCTCGTTGTTTACAACATATGAATTAATTGAATTAATTGCTCTATTTCTTTCTTTTCTTACCACAAAATGGGAATAAAAATAATTCCCGTGATTTCTTCATCCAAAAATCATGGATACGATTCTGCACGTGGGACAGGTGCCCTCAGGCGTCGAGTGGCCTCTGTCATTCTTTTCTGTCTCCTTGGGATCTCCCAGGGGGATACCTTATACTGGACACAAAATGGGGATTTGTTAGCTGCGTTGAATGCATGGGCCCAGCCTAATGGAGGAGACATTGCGCCAGAGCATCACCGCTGTGAGAGCCAAGAACTGGTCTGGCCTTATTTGTAGCTGTGTCCATGGCACTGACAGTGAAGCCCAGTGCACAGGGGCCACTCAACAATGTGTATTGAATGAGTGAAATGCAGACCCTTACAGCCTTTCACTGTATTATAAATACAGCAGAGGCACCCCCAGAGAGCAACTGGAAGATGGGGAAAAGTGACCTGACTGGGCAGTTAGGGAAGGCTCCACTAATCCAGTTTGGCCCAGAAGGATGCCTAGGAATTGGGGACTGGGCCGCAAGAAGTGTTTGGAGTGAAAGAAACAGCCTGGGCTCAGGCAGGGATGTGGGGAAGAACACGGAGTGTTCCCTGGGAAACGTGGCAGGAGAGACGGTGGGCACAGGAAGAGGTACCAGAAAACGAGGTACTTGAACTTTGCTGGGGTCAGGAACTTAATGACTGTAGGAAATGGACACCAGGGAGGGGTTTTCAGCAAGTCAGGGACATTCACAGATGTGTGTCCTAGAAAGATTATTCTGACAGTGAGATGAGGCCCAACATAAAAGACCAAAATCCGGTGCAGCACTCCCCTTGAGAGGTATTGAGTCCTTGAGCCAGGTAGGAACACTGGGGAGAGAACAGGTAACAGAGACATGGGTTATGGGAAAATAGGACATGTGGGGCAAAGTTGAAGATGCTCACAAATTTCTGCCTTGGACAACTGTAGGAGCAGAAGCACTGCTACCCCTTCCACCCTTCCTCTGCTCCTCAGGGAGACAGGTGCACCCTGGCCAGCCTATCCCATCACATGTCATCCTCTAACCCTCTGCCACGTGTTTGTTTACTTCACAGCACACTTCACTACCTGATATTATGTACACTTTTGTTTATAGTCTGTCTTCCCCACTGAAATAAGGGTGGGACTTGGTTTGTGGTGTTGTAGGTGCTCCCAGAGCCTAGAATTGTGGTGGGCACCTTGTAGGCATGCATACATATTTCAGTGAATAAACGAAAGAACAAACACAGAAGAGGCACAGTGACAGGAAAAGCAGATTTTCGGGGAAAGGTAGTTCACTTTCAGCGCTCCTGATTCTTAGATACCCGTGGGGCACGCAGGTGAGAGAGGCCAGTAAACAGCCACACGTCTGGAGTTTAGGAGAGAGGCCAGAGTTAAGGAGATAGATTTGGAGGTCATTTCAGGTGCTGGGAGAGGAGGAGGAGAGCGTAGAAGGGACCAAGGCGGATGAGTTAGAGAAGCAGAAGGCCCGGGGTGGAGAGCCAAGGACAAGAGGCAGAAACTCAGCTTAGAAGGCCTGAGTAGCGTCACACAGCTGGAAGATGGCAGTGCCAAGATTTGCATTCCAGTCCACCTGACTCCAAATAGAAAAATCAAAGCACTGGCCTAAAAGATGGTTGTGAGACCACGTACTTCATATACCTAGGAGAGTGTGCAGCACCAAGTGCTCAGCAGTAAATGCACACAACATTCATATCAGTGACAGCTCCTTCCACTGCTAAAGTTATTATCAAGGAGGTTTGGAAAGCCATGCAGAATGATGTCTGAAAGCCATTTGACTTGCCAAGAGAAAGTGCATTAGTGAGGTTGGCCAGAATAATGCCAGTGGAATGGTGGGGGCAAAGGCCAGTTTGCAGTGGGTAGAAGGGTGGGTAGAAGTGGAGGAAGTTAGTATAAGAAGTGAAGACTTTTTCTTCCAGATCTTCACTGGGAAGGCAGGGAGAAAGAGGGTGTGAACACCAGGTGAGCCAGTGCAGGAAAAGGTGTTTAGTTTGTGCAGTGGCATCACTGGGTCTGCTGCTGCCTCTTGGTCAGGGGCTAAGACTCTCCCCTCACTGCCTTGTCCTCACACAGGCTGTCGAAAGCCACCCTTGTCTGTTAGAGGAATACCCATGTTCCAGCATAGATGTCCCTAGGTAACTGGGGGAGAGGTCACATCTGGTGACTTCTCCTCAGAGATCTTTCCACTCGTGGCATGGCCCTCTGCAGTGGAAGATTTCGAATGTTGTTTTCTTGCAATGATACTTCTCCTTTCCATGTGTGATAGATTCTGAGACTTCAAAATGCCATTATTGTCACACCCCACAGATTCGATTTCGTGACCCACTAACAGGACTCAACCTTTGGTGTGCGAAGCTCCAGGTTTCAAGGCCTTCTGAGATCCTGGCGTGAAAAACGCATCAGAGATGCAAGTCATTTTTCCTGATTTATATGTAAATACAGTCTCATTTTAAATTCTTTTGGCAAAGGCCGAAGCTTTTGATGGATGAGTATAAATTGCCATGAAAGAGCCCCTCTGTTCATCATTAAGCACCCCCATGAGCTGACTGATAACAAGCAGCAAAATGGGGATGAGACCATTCGGAGTGGGCTGCCCACGTGTGTCCAGAGGGCTGTGGCCACTGCGTTCGGAGTGGGCTGCCCATGTGTGTCCAGAGGGCTGTGGCCACTGCATCCAGCCTGCTCCAGGGCACGTTATGGAGTCTGGATGACCGGGGCTTTCTGATACCCTCATCTGGAGCAGGGTTGTTCCCCCCATAGCTGCCTTGCCAATTCCTAAGTTTGGAGCAGCTTCGTGATTTTTCTGTCAGTAAGAACCAGCGGTGGGAAGGAGACATGGCAACAAATGCTGTGTCCAGGGAGCCTGTGCCCGCTTTTTATGCCCCAGCTTCCATGGGCAGTTCCTGACTGGCCCCAGATTAGACCTAAAGTGAGAGCCGTTATTCCCACCTGCTCTGCCTGGCATCCTGCGCAGGGCGCATTCCACGCTTGACTGTGTAATGGTTTCCGCCTATTTCCATAATCCACCGACTTGGTGGTGTCCCTGGAGATGGGCACTTGGCTCACTGACTACATGATGACAGGAGAAATCTTAAGTCTGAAATTTAAAATTCCCTTTGAAAACTCCCCTCCCTAGCACCTCTCATGTTACTGTGATTGCAGATTTCACCCTCACTGGCCAATCCAGAGCCCTTGGAGCTGAACGATAGGGGAAGTTGCCGGAGGGCATCTGTGAATTATAATTAATCCTCCCTGGGAGCCTGGTCTAGGGCAGCCCAGCTGTGCTGTCCTCCAACGTTTTCTGAATAAATAAAGATTGTTCTCCAGGGCAAATCCTTTGGCCCAGAAAGATAAAAAAGGCTCTCTCACCCATAACCTTGACTGCTTTGGAAAATCTGGAGGTAGAAAATATTTTTAAGCTGAAAGCAGCCCTAAAGGAGGCCATGGAAACTTACCCACACCACTGGCTGCACACGTTTCCTTCTCAAAGCCGTGACTGGCAAGGAAGCTGGATCCTATGGCCTTCAGGGACGGGGAATTGAGTGCTCTGCTCCGGGAGAAAGAGAGCGTTAGGAAAATGCACACAGGGAGGCAGGCATGGGCGAGGCTGGATGAGGTGGAATTAGGAGAAGGAAGAGAAGAGAGATCATTTGCCGTTGAGAACTTTCTGTTGGGTTGTGACTTTGACACTATACATGCAGGAAGATGTCAGCTGGGGAGACAGAGGAAAATGTCTTTCAGTTATCAGTTATATAAAATAAACTCAGAATATATACAGCTGTTATCTGTGTCCGAGATAGTAAATGAACCAATTGTCATTCTTGCATTGTAACCTTTTTTTTTTTTTTTTACAGTCCATTAACGGGAGGTGTGAGGCATCACACCCTAACTGACTAGTCAGCCTTTCTAATTCCACTAGTAAAAACTTTAGTCTGTTTTGCTGATATTCAGGTCTGTTGGGAAGACTAGCTCCCTAGTGGCTGTGAACTGTTCTCCAGTGGAACAAGATCTACTGATGTTGAAACAGGAAATTTTCCCTGACCCCTCATGGGACTTGCAAAGAGGGTGGCTTGTTTACTCAGCCTGCAGCTCTCAGCCCCTCTCGGGAGAGGGAGCACGCAGGTGAGTGGGTGCAGGGGCCAGGACGAGTACTTCTGGGTGCCGGCAGGAGCAGAACTCTGTGCGGCCCTAAGGCAGCTTCTAGAGGAGTACCCACAACCCCTGGAGCCCCAGAGGGCATGTGTTACAGTGCTCCTTTAGTTTTGCTGTCCACAGATGGCTAAGTGTTTAACTCCTCGGTGTGATAGCCCGCTGTATCCCTAGCTCTTGTTCAGCATGCAGGAAGAATCAGGTCACACGAACAAATTGAAGATGGTAAATACAGGGGATTTTATTGCTGCTGAAAGTGACTCTCAGCAGGATGGAGAGCTAGAAAGGGGATGGAGTGGGAAGGTGGTCTTCCCCTGGGGTTCAGCCATCACTGGCCACACTCTTCTCTGAGATCCTGCCATCAAGCCATCCCCCTGAAGTCAAGCTGCTTCTCAACGACGTCAGGCTGCTTCTTCTCTTTTCTCCTTCTCTGCTACTCCACTGCCAGTGGAGCCTGCAGTTTTTATGGATACAGGATGGGGAGTGGTGTGGACCAGAGTGGTTTTGGAAAAGGCAACATTTGAGAAGGAAAACAGGAATGTGGGTCCAGGCTTGAGAGTGGGGCCTTCACTGGGGACCGCTGCCTTCTACCCAGTATTTCCCTGCCTCCTGTCCATATCAGTGGGCAGGAAGTTAACAAGTCTGGGGTGTGCACTGGTGATGTTACCATCACACAGAAGTGATGTGTGCACATTCAGACCATGCTGTCCTCAGATAGCACTGCAGTGATGGTTTAGCATCTGGAAGTGGGACCCCTGATGGGCCTCTGGGGCATCTTAACATCTTTGTTAACATCAAAGTTAACATCTTTGATGTTAACTGTACGGCACCCCAAAGTCTTTGGCAAAATTCAAAACCAGCAGGATGTCATCTTTCTGGAATAAAGTTGTCAATATTCTGGCTGAAGGGATGGCACCTCTAGCTGCCCCGGTGAGATGTCTTTTCATCCTGGGAAGCCTATGTTCTGTTTCTGTGGGATGAACCATTATATTGAAGCTGGCCATTGTGCTTCATCTGTGGTATAGTTCAATTGACTGTGCCATGATGCAAACGAATCATCATATAGACCATGGTGAATAGTTCCTTCCATAAAGTCCCATGCTGTGGAATCAACCAGAAATGAATTCTTGCCAATAGTAATAACAGTTGGAAACAAAGCAGAGTAAACATGAATTACTTTTTTTTTTTTTTTTTTTTTTTTTGAGACAAAGTCTCACTCTGTCACCCAGGCTGGAGTGCAGTGGTGTGATCTCGGCTCACTGCAACTTCTGCCTTCCAGGTTTAAGTGATTCTTGTGCCTTGCCTCCTGAGTAGCTGGGATTACAGGCACACGGCACCACACCCAGCTAATTTTTGTATTTTTAGTAGAGACAGGGTTTTGCCATGTTGGCCAGGCTGGTCTCAAACTCCTGGTCTCAAGGGATTCACCTGCCTCAGCCACCAAAAGTGCTGGGATTACAAGTGTGAGCCACCGTTCACAGCCAACATGAAATACTTTTACAATGTTCTTTAGTATCTGTCCTTGTCCTTTCCAGTGAACTTACAGGTGTATAAATGACTTGAAGGGGAGTGATACTTGTAACCATTTAGAAAGACATTTTCTTAGGCATCATTTGCAGTGCTAAGAATGAATGCCATGGCATTGCTACCATTCATTGTCACCCAGGCAGGGGGAAGCTCTTCACAGAGTGAATGGCTATTCTCTATCAGAATAATTGGGAAGTGAGTGACAACTATAGAAAAAAAGAGTTATCTGATTATTTTAGGCAACTCACCTCCCACATTTATACCTTTAAACCCATTCTGAAAATGTGGAAAGCAATCTCCTCGGTTAGCTTCTGGCTAAGAAATGGAGAGAATCAATATTTGGAATCTAGAGATGAAAGAGGGCTAGTTAAATAAATTATGTGACTCTACTCATTCAGAATTTTAAAAAGGAACTCTAAATGTATCTAGGCATAGGTTCTAAGAAATGACTTCTCATACTAATGAAATCTAAGAGGGAGAAATGCCTTCCCAGAATCGATGTGGACATCTTTGCGGAATCAGGTTTTTATTCGTCTGGAGACAGAGAGACTGTCTGGTGGTCTTGGTGACCAAAGTATCTTCCCAGCCAGCTGGTCTTTGACATGAACACTGGTGACCTGAAGCAAGGTGGCTTTTCCGTAAAGGCTTTAAACTTTATGGAAAAGTGAGGTTTTTAAGTAACAGTTGATTTAGTATGGCAGGCTCCAGATTCTGAAAACTCTAAATTCTATCCATTATTAGAACACTTTACACAGTCTTCCATTGAAGAAATGACTGTAGGAAGCTGTGCTTGGGCATCCCACTGGAGTATGAAGATGGAAAAACTGTGCTACTCATGTTCTCAGTTGTGGCTGGTGCATTTCTCTCATCTTGTAGGAACTGCCAGCAAGGGTAGCAAGCTTGCATCCTGGCCTTATACATACATCTTGACAGTTTCTCCAAGAGTGTAGATTTAGACCCTCCTAAACAGAAATAGGGAACTAGGAAGTGGTAGAGATTATTTAGTTGTTGCCTTACTTTGCCTATGCAGAAACTGAGGCCCAAGAAGGCTAAAAGATTGCCCAAAGTCCCATAGCCAGGTGGGCAGCACCCAATCCTGTTTCTCCTGCCTCCTAGTCCAGCTCCTTCCTCTGAGGTCATTTCAAGCCACAGTATGCCATTTTGAACCTTGCACTAGAAAGAGTGCTTAGGTTTCTCCTCTGGGTGAAAGCTCAGGAATAAGCAGGTGACATTCACCACCCACCAGTGATGGTGAATTCTCTTTGATATACTGATTGCCTCAGCAAATGTGCAAATTCCACAAGTAGGGAGGGACCCAAGCAAAATCTGGCTAAATGTGAGCATCGTAAACAAAAGAATATAGTTCACCATCCATTTTTGTCCGTGGCTGCAGAGGCTACAAGCAACCCAGGTCTGAAGACTTCCCACAGTCCCTGTAAGAGACCTTAACCCCTCAGCTTATTTGTTCTCCACTTCTGAGGACGTGGCTCTTAAGTTTTCATCTCTGAGGTTATAAACCATATTTCCACTTATTTTAATGAACCTAAAAAGCATCTCCAAACAGGTCCAAATGATAGATGGCTACAACAGAACCCAGTCATATCAGGGCACCATGGAAATGAGCCCACTTATTTCCAGAACCTAAACTGTATTGAACATGAATAATGACCCAAGAGCAAAGGGTGTTCAGACTGCCTGAAATTATTTAAATTTTTATAGCCAACTGCCTCATAAATTAGAGACTTTCTTAAGAGGAGGCCTGCAAATGAACTCATAAAGTATGCATTGAATATTTTATTTATGATATAACTATAGCATGGCAAATACATAGCTATAGCTATATAGCTATATCACTGCAAAAAGGTGGCATCAAAATGTCTGGGCAAACACTTTATATTGGACTTTGTGTCATGGAGAAGAGGAGCATTTGATGGTCTGAAAAGAGGAGACACTTGAGAATTATTTTGCTAGGCACTCCAATTGGGATGGAGGACTAATTTCTTTAAGAGACTCAAGAATTATAATAAGTTTATGGTTAAGAAAGAAAAAAAATGAGTAAAAATCTAGGATGGAAAATCCCCAGTTTCAGCAGTGTAGCAATTTGGAGAAAAAGTCCTATGTGGTTTATCTTTAGATTTGTAGATGGATTCGGAAGCTCCTGTACTCATTCAGTCATTCAGCCCACTACAGTATATGCAAAATATTATGAGGGTTATGTAGAGCAAACCAAAAACATTTTTACCTTAAAAAAAAGATTTGTAGAAGTATAATTTGTACCCTCATGAAGGTTACCTATTTCAACTCAATGACTTCTAATAAAATTGACAAGAGTTTTCAACTTACTACCACAATCCAGTTTTAGAACATTATCTTCCTCCTAATAAGATCCCTCATGCCCATTTGCAGTCACTCTCAGCTCTGGATAACCACTAATCAACTTGTCTCTATATATTTGCTTTTTCTATGCATTTTATAAATAAAAGGCTGGATAATATTCCATTGTATGGATATACCACATTTTGTTTATTCATTCCCCAGTTAATGGACATTTGAATTAATTCTACCTTTTTATTATTATGAATAACGCTGATATGAATCCTCATATACAGGTCTTTTTATGGTTATAAATTTTCATTTCTCTTGATGAGGTATCTAATACTGTAGCAATATTTTGGGTCATATGGTAAGTTTGTTTAATTTTTTAAGAAACTGCCAAACTTTGTTCCAAAGTGTCAAAAATCTATTGACTATAAATATAAGGATTTATTTCTGGACTCAGTACTGTTTCACTAATCCATATCACTATCCTATGTCAGTACCACAATTTCTTGATGACAGTAGGTATAGTAAGTTTCAAAAGAAAAAAAAAAGCAAGTCCAAATTTGTTCTTTTTCAACATTTTTTGGGGGGTCATCTGGGTCCTCTGCATTTATATGTAAATTTTAGATTCAACTTCTCAATTTCTGCAACAACAACAAAAAGAAAATCCGAAAACAAGCAAACAAAAAACTTGCTGGGATTTTAATATAAATTGTAATGTCTATCAGTTTAGGAACAAATGACTATCTTAATAATATCAAGTCTTCTAATCCATGAACATGGTATGTCACTCTACTTATTAGATCTTTGATTTCTCTCAATGATATTTTTTAGTTTTGAGTGTATAAGTCTTCCACTTATTTTGATAAATTTATTCCTAAATATATTCTTTTTTGATACTATTATAAATGAATTTTTTTCTTAATTTCATTTTCAGAGTGCTCATTGCTAATACATAGAAATACAGTTGATTTTTTCGGTACATTTATCTTGTAACATGACACCTTGCTGAACTTGTTAATTAATTCTAGTAGTTTTTGGGTGAATTCCCTAGAGTTTTCACATATAGAATCATGTCATTTATGAATAAAGACAGTTTTACTTGTTCCAATCTGGAGACATTTATTTATTTATTTATGCCTGACTGTACTGGCTAGAACCTCAAATACAATGTTGAATAGAAGTGGTGAGAGTGCCTTACTTTGTTTCTCATCTTAAGGATAAGTCATCTAGTTTTTCTAAATTAGGTATCATGTTTACTGTAGGCTTTTCATAGATGTCTTTTCTCAAATTGAGAATGTTTTCTTCTATTCCTGGTTTGTTGAGTTTTATCATAAAAGGGTGTTGGATTTTGTCAAATACTCTTTCTCCATGTATTGAAATAATCATATTATTTTATCCTTTATCCTATTAATATGGTATATTACATTAATTGTTATCTTTTGTTCTATTAATATGGGTGTTAAACCAGTGTTGCATTCCAGGGACAAATCCGACTTGGCCATTGTATATAATCCTTCTTATACATTACTGGATTTATTTGCTATATTTTCTTATGGATTTTGCATCTACATTCATGGGGAATATAGGTCTATAGTGTCCTTTTCTTGTGATATATTTGTCTGGTTTGGTGTTGGGTTAGTGATTCCCCTTCTCTTTTCTATATCAATGATCTTCCCAGTAATTTCTAGTTCCCTATGGCTTCTCTTTTCAGTCCTCCATCCAGAAATCTGGGTTTATTAATATACACCCAGCTCAGTAGCTTCTATTTATTGTGTTTGCATCTGGAGCCAAACAGAGGGTGGAGAGCGAAAGGGAGAGAGAGAGACAACAATGGGACTTCACTCCACCTTCTCAAAATCACAATGGCACTAATCAGACAGGAAGATTTAGCCTCCTTTAGAGTTTTAGGCTCAAAACATTGCTGCACTGCCACAGGATTGCTTGGTGACTGAGGTGTGAGAATGGAGAATAAAAAGAGGGGACAATTTTTGTATTCTTTCTGAGTGTTAGGATTTCCTTTTTCCATTTATTAAGCTAGAACTCTAGGATTCTCCTAGAGCTCTCTCTGTCTGGACCCTTGTGCCTACTTCTGGGTTTTGGACCAGGCCAAGAGACACTAGAGAGAACAAATAGTAAACCCACCACTAGCTTGGTGGTACTTTGAGTTCTTGTCTTCTTTCCCGATCCTTTTACCACTACATGTTTGCTTTTCAGAATCCTTAAATAGATTTTACTTAGAACTCAAGCTCTTTCTCTGCTATGTTATTTCATTTTGCTAGTAATTCATTTTAATATATTTTACAAGAACATTTGTCCTCAAATTGATTGGGAATTAAAAATAATGACTATTCTGGATGATGGAATGAAGGCTACAGGGGATTTTGAAGGGAGAGATGAATGGGGATTGGATATTTCTGTTAACAGTCATCAAGCATAAAAAAATGGAACTTTAGAGTTGGACTTTACAAGTCAAAATGATGCTAGTAGTTTCTGCATGTAGTAGACATAGCCATGACATTCACTCCAACTTTGATTCATGTAGTGCCATTTGGAAATAACAAAACAATCTTTTCCTTTCTTTTTCTGAAATTACCTGGGGGTGACATTGTTCCAGAAAGGTTATAACTGAGCTGGTCTTTGAAGAAATTATCTGTAACAGGAAAAGGACCTTGTTCGTTTTTAAAGATCCTTTTTCTCTGCATTCTTCAAATTGGATACATTCTATTGTTTTGTCTTAGAGTACATGGTCTCTTTCTTCTGTTATATCAATTCTATCATTTCTGCTACTGAGTCCTTCCAGATATTATACATTTCACTTCTAAAATTTCCATTTTAATTTAATAGTTTCTATTTCTCTGCTGAAACAAAAAACTACCTTACCATTTATTTCAAGAGTATTTACCCTTTACCTCATAGACTATGGTTATAATTGCTAATTCAAGGTCTTTATCTGATCATTCCAATATCTGAGTCTTCCCAATTTGGGACTCTATTGATTGCCTTTTACCTTGAGAATCGGTCATATTTGCTTTTTTGTTTGTTGATTTTTTTATTGTATAATGGACATTTTGAATATTTTGAATATTATATTTTAAGATTCTGGATCCTGTTTAAATTCTCTGAAGGAGATTTAATTTTTTTCCATCAGACTTGGTTAGGTTTAGACTGCAAGCTCTGCTTTACCGTCTGTGGGCAGTGGTTTCCATGTCAGTTCAGTTTTAGAAGGCTGTGCTATTCACAGCTTAAGTCTGCATGCATCACTCAAGGTTTATACTGGTAATCTGGGACTTGGGCGATGGTTTACATTGTAGTTCAGTTCTCAAAGCCTTTGCTGTGCTGCTTTGAGTGTTTTCTGCACATGTGTACCTAAGGGGTAGTCCAGGACTTTAATTCATTCATATAGAAAATAAAGGCATTGTCTTCTCCCTCTCTTTCCTCTGTGAGACTTCCAGATTAACTATTAATTTTTATCAAAGTATGTGTTTCATATAGTTCGCTATTTTATGATTTGCTATATTTAAAATTTTTATTCCACTATATGAAAAATATTATAATTTTACTCTCATCCCTCCCCTCTTTGTCTCCCACTCCTAATATTGGATATTTACATTATCTTTTATTCTGTTGGCTGCATTTGTAACATTTTATTTAATATACATAAGCCTCTACTTCTTGATCTATCTAGTTGCATAACTTCTTCAATTCCTGAGTTCACATGGTGGTAATATCTATGCTTTTTCTTTCCCCTTTCATTCCAACCTTTCAAGACCTACACTTAAACCATCATGTTGTCATTGTTGTACTCTTTCCAAAGGTTCACAGTACATGTTCAAAATTTTTCATTTAAAAGAACACAAAAAAGTATCTGTACTATTCTAACTGGGTAAATATTGTTCAATACTGGGACAAGTCACAGTTCAGGAGTATATGCCTTCCTTAAGGTCCTAGGTGATACGCTGGCCAATTGAAGAATGTTAATAGCATCAAGCAAAAGGATTTCTTTACCTTTTCTCCTTCAGTATGTAAAATTATGTTACTTGTTTGAATCATTATTTTTTCATATGTTAGATATATATATATGCGTGCTTGTGTGTGTGTATATATATATATATGTATATATATATGTGTATATATATGTGTGTGTATATATATATATATATATATATATATATATATATGCATATATTTCCAAGATTTCTAAGTTCTCTTTTCTCCTGGGAGAGTTCCTACTGTCTGTGACTTGTGCAGACATGTTATTCTTACTGGAAAAGTGCATTTCCAAGTAACTTCCTAATGTAGGATGAATGGGAAGGGAAAGTTTCTACCTAGGGATATGACTAGAAATTTCTTTGTTTTTCCATTTGATTGATAGTTTGCCTGGGTTTAGAATTCTAGATTGAAAGTTATTTTCTCTCAGAACTTTGAAAGCTCTACCCCACTGACTTCTAGCATCCACTGTTGCATCAACCAGCAGATATAAGGAATGAGGATAATTAATTTATTAGCCAATTCAGCCCATGGACTTCTTTCCTCTTTGTGAGACAGCGATTATAAAGGTTCTCCTTTGTCGTGAAGAGGTGGGCTGGGATATTGGATTTCTGTAAAGCACTATGTTTCAGTGCTTGTCTCTCTCGAAGTTGCTAGTGGACTTTTCTGTTGAAGGGCCCCTTTACCACTCACTGTTCTAGGAAGGCAGCAGTGCTGGTCATGGTGCTGGTGTAGTCTTTGCTCTCCAGCTTTGAGACTGTCAAAGAATGTCAGGAATTCTAGTCGTATATGTAATTTTTCTTTATTTTCCTTTTCTTCAATTACTCATCCAATTCTCCTTGTACCTTGAGCTGAAGTACAAAAGTTGTGGAGGGCAGATATTGCCCTTGCCAAAATAGTAACATTTAATTAACATAAAGCAGAAAGTGCTCCAAAGTGAGTGTATAGTATGGGGATATTCTGTAATTCTTCTATAATGTGATTCTCAGTAGAAAATTTCAGGTATATTAGTCTGCTTCTACATTGCTATAAAGAACTACCTGAGACTGGGTAATTTATGAAGAAAATAGGTTTAATTGACTCACAGTTCATAGGCTGTACAGGAGGCACAATTGGGGAGGCCACAGGAAACTTACAATCATGGCAGAAGGCAAAGGGGAAGCAATCACATATTCACATGGCCAGCATGAGAGAGAGAGTGAAAGGGGAGGTGCCACACACTTTCAAACAACTAGATCTTTTGATAACTTTATCACAAGAACAGCACTAGGAGAATGGTGCTAAACCACCCCCATGGTCCAACCACCTCCTACCAGGCCTCACCTCCAACACTGGAACTTGTAATTCAACATGAGATTTGGATGGGGACACAGAGCCAAACCATATCACTAGGCTACCCAGTATTTATCATTTTCACCATCTGCATTCACTTTTTCTCATCAATTATTCCTGTTTTGTCTTTTTCAGCAACAGAAATTGCAAGGAAATCCAACAAAGAAAACCAAATCAAAAAGACCAGATCCCCTCAAAGGACAGAAGGTTATTGCAAGATGTGATGAAAATGGCTTTTATTTTCCAGGTAGTTTTTTTTTTTTTTTTTTAATTTTGTGAGGCTTTTGTTAAATAATTTGATACTGGGGACAAGAAGTTTCAATCTGTGCTTTTGCTAGAACACTGACATTTCATGAGCTGGCCCGAGCTAGTCCACTTTTCACAGAGAGGAAGTGGAATATCTCTGGCCAGCCATGAAATGAGCATATTTGGGCCCCCCAAAAAAGTAGCCAGAAAAATGCACTTAATTTAATTTCTCATTTTTTAGTAAACAAATTTTTATTACCCATTTACTGCGTTGCATGTATGTAATATTTTGAAAGTACTGGTCTAATGGTATAAGCAAACAGATGAACATTCTTGCTTTTTGGAGATTACATCTTAAAGGAGACAGACAAGCAATGAAATAAACAGATAAAATATGTGATGTGTCAGATACAGTACCATAGAGAAAAATCAAGCCACAAATGGGGTTGAGAATGTCCGGGTGAGGGTTTTGATTCTATATCTGGTGGTTAATGAAGAGTTCCTGGGGAAGGTGACATATGAATAAGGACTTAAAGGAGGTGGGGCGAGCCATGAGACTGGGGAGGGGAGTTCTAAGCAGAAACAACAGCGGTGCCCAGGCCTCAGGGTGGAGTGGAGGATGGGCCATGAGACCGGGATAGCTGGGCCTCAGAGGTTTGCCCCAGACTTCCTGGGGGATGTGATCCCTGAAGGAATCAGCTAGCTGCAATTCAGCAGGGGGTGGAGGTATGAAGCGAGTTTCATGGATGGTGACAATAATACGTGTGAAGACTTAGAAATAAATAAAAACATCTATGTCTGGAGAAATAAAATTGATTCTGGCTGGAACATAAAATGAGAAGGAAAGGTGGAAATGATAAAGCTCTGCAGAGAGGTAAGCATGGGGCTATGCATAAAGGGTCGTATTAAGGATTTGCACTTTACCCTGAGGGCAATGAGAGCCATATTTAAAGCAGTGAGAAACACAATCACATTTGAAGTTTTCAGAAGCTCTCTCCCACTGCTGTGTGAAGATTGGATACCAAGGGGTTAGGATGTCTCTCTGGTCCCTGGCTTCGGGCGGTAGATAGATAGTGGTACCTACAGGAGATGGTGGTGTGGACGGAAAGACAATGAGATGTGTCTGCAACATGATGAATTGCAGGTGCCTGCAAGATACCAGATGAAGATATCAGACAAGCAGTTGGAGATGTGGGTCTAGAGTCTGGAGACAGAGATTTGGGAGACATAACCACAAAAGTCATCATTGAAATCATGGGAAGGGTCTGTAGGTAAAAGGGAACTGGGAGAAAACCTTGAGGAAGCTCTGTCAGGCAAAAAGATTACATTGCAGGGCGGGTGTGGTGGATCACACCTGTAATCCCAGCATTTTGAGAGGCCGAGGCTGGTGGATCACTTGAGGTCAGGAGTTCAAGACCAGCCTGGCCAACATGGTGTAACCTCATCTCTATTAAAAAAAAAAAAAAAGTTAGCCAGGCACCTGTAGTCCCAGCTACTCGGGAGACTGAACCAGGAGAATCACTTGAACCTGGGAGACAGAGGTTGCAGTGAGATCACGCCACTGCACTCCAGCCTGGGCGACAAAGTGAGACTCTGTCTCAAAAAAAAGATTACATTGCAGATATGTAGCTGGCCTTTCATAGGCATGATCTATCTATCAACAGTTAAAAGAATAATTATTATTTAAATTTAATTGAATAATATTTTAGGTGAGAAAAAAATACTTCAGCAGGATTTTTGGTTTCCAGCAGGCACATATGTACAACTGATATCAGGGACAGGTTATTTGAAATGTGATAAATGTGCTTGGGAGTTGCCTGGACGAGAGTAAATATGGATCCCAGCACTTGGGATTAGCGCATAGGCTAAGGCATGACACTCTTCTTTACAAGGGCTGGGAATCTTCCATTTCTCTGGGGTGCAGATTTTCTAAGAGGTGATTATAGAAGGCCACCCCTGCTTGAGAAATTTTGATTTTCTGAATTTGAGCCTTGGAGAGAGTTTTATGGCTAAACTAGTAGTCGAATGAAAATGCTAAAAGTGGAGCCAGGTGCGGTGGCTCACACCTGTAATCTCAGCACTTTGGGAGGCCAAGGCGGGCAGATCACCTGAGGTCGGGAGTTCGAGACCAGCCTGACCAACATGGTGAAAACTCATTTCTACTCAAAATACAGAATTAGCTGGACGTGGTGGTGGGCACCTGTAATCCCAGCTACTCAGGAGGCTGAGGCAGGAGAATCGCTTGAACCCAGAAGACAGAGGTTGCAGTGAGCCGAGATCTTGCCACTGCACTCTAGCCTGGGAGACAGAGTGAGACTCTATCTCCAAAAAAAAAAAGAGAGAGAAAAGAAAATGCTAAAAGAGACTGGATTCTAAATGGTTGGGTTAGGGGCTTGGGGTCACTTTGCTGGCTAGGGCCCCAGAGAAATGTAGAATGGCTCGAACTTCTACCCAGCACCATGCTTGTGTGATGAGAAAATTCTAAAGACCTACTGTGGGGAGTAGAGGAGATGGGGCTAATACCATGACCATGTGCAATGCCTGAGGCCACAACGGAAATTTTTTTAATGTGCAATTAGAGGCAGAAAGTACATACTATACTCCCAACAGCTACATGGGATCTGACTAAGCAGGAATTTTTAATTTGCAGTGTAATTAAACTTCAATAAATCAGCTTGAAGGAAATATTTGAATTTAGTCATATAACTGGTAATTTTGATTAGTGTCTAAGTAGTAAACTTTGACTCAGCCAGATTAAGTGGCAGTGCATGGGTTATCTCCATAAGCCTAGTTTTTGTGCCCTCTCTCCCCAGTCACCTGATCTTTTCCTTGACTGGGAATAACTTTACTTTCATGGTTATTTTTTATTAAAAATTCAAACATACAGAAAAGTCACAAGAATAATGCAGAGAACCCCAGTATACCCTTTACCCAGATTTGCCAGTTTTCAACATTTGGTCACATTTTATCACATGTATTATTTTATTCTCTCTCTTTCATACTTACATTCACACACCTTATTTTTTCTGAACTCTTAGAAATTAGGTAACATTTATCATGTTACTTTATCCCTTAACACATCAGTGTGTATTAAGAGTAAGAATAATCTCTTAATATAACCACAATAAAGTTAGAAAATTCAAAAAATGTAACACTATTATAGTACTTTTATTTAATCTATATATTTTGATTTTGTTAATTGTCCCAATAATGGCTTTTATCACATTTATTTTCTCCAGGACAGGTCTCAGCCCAGAATCATGTGTTGCATTTAGTGGACATGTCTCTAGCCTTCTTTGATCTAGAACCATTCTTTAGCCTTTCCTATTATCTTTCATGATAGTGACATTATTTAAGCATAAGGCCAGTTATTTTATAGAATGTTCCTCAATTTGGGTTAGATTAGATTCAGGTTATCATTCCCAGCCAGGATACTGCCTAAGTGATGTTGTGGCCCTCTGGGTCATCCCGTCTAGAGGCACGTGATGCTTACCTGCCCTCATTGGTGATGTTAATTTAGATCACCTGTTCACTGTGAGTCACTATTTTCCCTCACGCAAAAAAAAAAAAAAGAAGGCCAAATAGAATGTTGCAGAGCATAGGCATGACGTCATTGGTGACTCCTTTTCTGGTAACTGTTGTTCAAAACCTCCTAAACATTTTTAGTAAAAAAAACAGCTCACTTTAAAATGCACCTCAGCAGAAGGCAAGATTGGAGTCCCTGGATTGGGGCGTCCACTACACGAGGCCAGGTCCACGCGGAAGCAGAGCTGGCCAGGCTGGCTGTTGCCACCATCGTCGGGATTGTGGTGGGGATATTCCAGGGGTCAGCGTGGGTGATCCAGTTGAGGAAATGACTGTGTTGTACAGAGCGATAGCCTGGCTTATCTGGATGCCGAAAGGCAAGGAGGAAGACACATTTTCAACCCTTATTTGAAATCATTATTTGTGGAAATTGGGTCATCCTTCCTGTTGTTCGGTGAGAAGCAGCATTTTACTTCGGGAAATCCACAGTGATTTCTGCAGTATGCCATAAGAACAAGTTGTCATGAAGAAAAAGGGGACAAAACGGAACGCTTTCTCAGGTGTAATGAACTCAGGTCAAAAAATCCTGTGTTTTCATTTATTTGAATTCTGCCCTCTTGCCTCTGCTGGCCACACGACTGCAATCACTTTGTTTCCCTGCACCTCGGTGTCCCTGTCTTCTCCAACGGGATTTAAAACAATGAAACCCTTCATAAGCTGGCTGTGTAGATTAAATGTGATGATGTACAGCCCTTTGTTAATTCCATGGAAAGAGTTTTTCTGCATCCGATGTGAGAGCTCCTCTTAGGAGTAGGGATAAACACCTCGCCTCCTCTCCTGGGGAGGAGGGAGCTGCTTTCTGTTTCACAGCAGCTTAGAACCTTTCACAGCAAGTCAAAGCAGCAAAAGTCAGCACAGCGGGTAGAAAGGAAACCTCCGAGACTGGAGGGAGAAGCGGACATGAGGACTGTGAAGGATGACACTGCCAAGGAGTGGGCAGCTGGAGGGATGCTCTGGCTGGAGCAGAGTGAAAGCCTTTTTGAAGAGGTGGAATTTAAGCCAGGCTTTGTATATCAGAAGGTTCTTAGAGCCAAAGGTTTAAAAAAAAAAAAAAAATCCAGTCTCCAGCCTGAGAAAACCTGTTTGGAGCAAAGGTTCAGAACCACTCATGCATCTTTCACCAAACAAACTGACTTCCACTGTTTACTCAGATTGTGACACCAATTCTCTGACCCCTGAGCACCCGCAGCATTTTTGCTGAAGGCCTCCATAGGAGTGCAGGCCCTTTCTCCAGCTGAATACAGGACAACCCCGACTGAGGCAGGGAGCCGACCCATCCCCAGGGAGGCACTGGGCTTACCAGCTTCCACCCAGAGAAAGAGGGGAGGCAGTGGAAGCTCTGGGCCCGCCAGCCTCTGCCCAGAGAAGGAGGGGAGGCAGTGGAAGCTCTGGGCCCGCCAGCCTCTGCCCAGAGAAAGAGGGGAGGCAGTGGAGGTTCTTCAGCTTGGCCACCCTCCAGAGCCGAGGTCCTCAAACAGGTCCCAGAGATTTCAGAGCTGGGAGACACGGCCTCACCTCTAAAGGCTGAGGACAGAGAGAAATGGTAGCAATCCCTTAATTAGATGGAGAAGGAGCAGGTACAGAGGCTTAGCAGTGGTGGGACAGGCCAGTCCTGGGCCCTCCAGCTGCCCAGAGTGTGGCCACATGGGGGCCCACAAGGCCAGGTTGAAGACAGACCGTAAGAAACTGTGCTCATTTCTGGAGATGAACAGAGACCCATATCCACAGAAATTATACAAAGAAGGAAGCTAAATTAAAGGAACTAAAAAGAAGTCATCATAACAGTCCAAAAAGTTTAGGTCCAAAGAAGAAAGTCAGTGATAAATGGTTTAGGCTTCGTCGGCTACACAGGCTCTGTCACAACTTCTCAATTTAGGCAAACAACTGAAAAACTGCCTAGTAGGCTTGATACTGGATACTGCTAAGTCCCAAAGGCTAAGGATTTGAAGAGAGTCACATGGGCCAATGTAGCTGTGGTGGCAGCCCAGACCCTTCCCTGGGGCCGTGGGAGGGACGCGGGGACACAGTGCGTGGCAGGAGACGAGTCCCCTGATTCTCAATCAGGAGCGGCTCTTGTTTCCAGAATACAAATTATTTCTAAAAGGTAGTATTTGTTTTTCTGATTAAAAGGGTGAAGTCAGTTTATGGTAGAAAATGTGTGAATAATGTGTAAATATTTCAAAACCCAAATTAAACATTTTAGTCCGATCAGAAAACACACAATGGTAAGCTGGCTTGAGTGTGAGCATTTTTCAAAAAAAAATTCATTCCTTTGGCCATTTAAAACAAGACACATGGATCAAGATGAAAATCAGCAGCTGTCTCTTTGCCCCATGAGAGGACACGGGGCTTTGCTTAGCAGGCACGTGAGCCAGGACCGGGGAGCTGCTGCAGCACGTGCTGTGGAGCCCAGCAGGACGCGCTTGCTCATTTCTGTCTCCATGAGGGTCTGTGAGCAGCTGATACTGCTGGGGGAGGTGTCCAATGTCATCATCTCCCCCTTAATGTTTAGAATCCCTTTTTAATGGGAAGATAAATTTCAAGTCGGATAAATGACAAAAAATGTGCATCTTAACACAGGTATTTTCTTTTCCTAGCATGATAATCTATTCTAATAATTATATTAATTAAAATGTATAACAAAATTATTATATAATTAAATAATGTGTGTGCGTATATATATGTATATATATTATGCTGGTGCAAAAGTAATTTTGGTCATTTTTTTAATGGCAAAAGCTGCAATCACTTTTACACCAACCTTACGTATCTATCATGCACTTCTTTAGTATAACTAAAAAAGAAACTTCTTACCTCTTTTTTCATGTTTTTTTTTTTTGAGACATAATTTTGCTTTTGTCGCCCAGGCTGGAGTGCAATGATGCAATCTCAGCTCACTGCAACCTCCGCCTCCTGGGTTCAAGCATTTCTCCTGCCTCAGCCTCCCGAGTAGCTGGGATTACAGGCGTGCGCCACCATGCCCAGCTAATTTTTGTATTTTCAGTAGAGACAGGGTTTCACCATGTTGGCCAGGCTGGTCTTGAACTCCTGACCTCAGGTGATCCACCTGCCTCAGCCTCCCAAGGTTCTGAGATTACAGGTGTGAGCCACCACGCCCAGCCTTACATCTTTTTTCTTCGTTCCTTTCAGCTGTACATTTTGGGGAAGCTGAGTATGTTCAGTCTAGTCAGATGCAAAGCCAATTTGGATGGGAGTTTATATTTCCTTTTTACTTTCACAATTTAATTAACAACATGTATTTTCTATCTTTAAGTATTATGGAAGAAAATAGGGCTAAAGTAAATGAAAATATCAGGTGGTAGGAAGTGTTCGGGAAGAGGATCTTTGTTTCCAGGACCCACGTTTCTGTCAGGATGGAGGCTGATGGCGCAGGATGAACAGGTCTCATCCGTTCTCGCTGGTTCTTATCTCAGCGGGTGCCCAGACCAGGCATGTGCACCACTTTGAGTTGGTCAACCCAGTAGGCATCCTATGGTGCCCAAGATTATCTGCCGGAGAAATCAAAGGGGCACACTGATTTAAACAGGCAAAGTGTTAAAACTCAGCATGGCCAGAAAGATGGCACAAGCCTAAGGGAAGGGATGTTATTTGTCATTATATTTTATGTTTTCTTTGATTCCTTCCAGGGGTTGTGAAGAAGTGTGTGAGCCGCACCCAAGCACTGGTGGGCTTCAGTTACGGAGACACCAAGGTCGTGTCCACCTCCTTCATCATGCCTGTGGGGGGCGCCATGCCCTGCCCGCTGCTCCAGGTACCCAGTCCCTGATGTGTTCTGGGGCCCCTTTTCACCATCCACAGAGTTTTGAATAACAGAGAACGCCAAGGCCACTCTTTGGCCCTTTGCTGAACCTACACGGGCTCCTGCAGGGAGGGTGTGTTTGGGCAGGAAGAACAATGGCCCCTGTTCTGGGACCTGTCGCCTGGAGATTTCTTTGCTCGTGACCCTGACCTGCCGACTCCCTGTTATGTAGCTCAGGGCTGCACAGACTTGTTTGCATTGCACCTTGAGGTCCTTGTCCCTTTACAAGACAATAGAGTTTGAGGGAAGGACATTGCTGTAGCTGCCAGTACCGTGGACACTTTTAACTGCAAAAGATTCTATTCTACTCCTATTCTATTCTATTCTATTCTATTCTATTCTATTCTATTCTATTCTATTCTATTCTATTCTATTCTATTCTATTCTATTCCTATTCTATCCCATCCCATCCCATCTCATTCCATTCTATTCTATTCTATTACATAATAACAAGGGCAGAGGCAGCATTTTCCTTAGCAGTGTAATCAGCTGATGTCAGACGGTGATACCGTAATGCACAGTTAGCTCAAATGTGCATTCCACAGATGTGTTACCAGAGGAAAGGCCATGAGTGTCAGTTGTCCAGGTCCTTGGTGTTTTGAACAAAGAATTGAACAATATGCACAAATAAAGTAACAAAGGAACAGAACACAGGAACGAAGCAGCGAAAGCAGGGATTTATTAAAGTGAGAAAGCACTCCACAGGGTGGGAATGGGCCCGAGCAAGAGGCTCAAGGGCGCCATTACAAAGATTTCTGGGTTTTAAGTAATCCTTTTGAGGTTCCTATGGACTACCCCTTATCTGGATGAAGGATTTGGTCTGTGGCTAATTAAAGGCTGAGGTGAATTAGCACCATATGCAGAAGAAGCGATGGCCCCTGCTTGGCCTGTGGCCAATCCAAAGCACACTCCCTTTCCCTCTGAGCCGGGGTGGAAAGGGAGGGTTGCAGGGAGACTGGCCTTTGATCCTTTGCTATCTGGCGTCAGGAGATGGGGTTTTTCCTTTTGGTTTAGCTTTAGGAAGTTTGCAGTGATTGGCCTTAGGTTCCCTGCCTCAGACCCAGATGTTTTCCCTTTGATTTAACTTTAGGAAATTATCACAAATTGGCCCCAGATTCCCTGCCCCCTAGACCTTGGTGCTTTCCCTGCCCCCAGACCTTGGTGCTTTCCCTGGCCCCAGACCCTGGTTCTTCCCTTGATTCAGCCTTAGAAAGTCAGCACGAATTGACCTTAAGTTCCCTGACTCCAGACCCTGTTCTCCTGCCTCAGTTGGGCCAGACTAATGTGTTCTCATCTGCTCACAAACTCATAAAAGCTGTGCCATGTCTGGCTCATCCTCTTGCCACGTTCCTAATTCCAGCTCCAAGGCCCGGGATTAGAGGGAAATCCTTGCAGAGCACCCTGCTGCTGCCTTGCCCAGTGTGAGCCCGGAGGAGAAGCGCTGGAGGAGGAATTGGAGAATTCATCCTTGGGCCTCTGTTGCTGCTTCCTAGTCAGAGCGCTGGAACACAACAGTGCTCTTGTACCCTGACGATGCAGAAGGGCCCGCAGCCTCTGCATGTCCCTCCACAAGATCCTTTTTCTCCTGCAAATTCTCCATTTGCGACTTTTACCCTTGGATTCTGGGTGTGTGCTTTGGAGCAACAATAAACAAACCTCTCCCTTTCTACATCTTGGTGACAGCCCTTCTGGCAGATGAGGACACTGTTTATCTTTGCATGACAAACAGCCCAGGTTCTTTCAACTAGTCTCTTTAGGGTGTGGTTTCCAGAACCCTCACAGTCTTGCTGGCAGACCCTTGGTCCTTGTCAGTTGGTGAAGTCCTACCAAAATGGGGCTTCCCAAACTGATCACAAAATTCCAGATGTGGCCCAATGAGCCCAGAGAATCTTAGAACTCTTTCTTAACTGAGAAAAAAAGCATGTATTTGAATTTTAGCATCAGTACTTGCCAATTGCCTTGGCGTATTTTAAAACTTGCTTATGTTAACATTGTCTGTACAATCCATAAGCAAAATATTTGCTCTATGTTCTCCTCTGCAGGTTGGAGATTATGTGTTTGCCAAAATTGCGATACCCAAAGGATTTGACTTCTATGTCCCTGCCATTGTCATAGCACTTCCCAATAAGCATGTGGCCACAGAAAAATTCTACACGGTTTTGAAGTGTAACAACCGGAGAGTAAGTAGATTTTCATTTAGAAAAGGACTTTCTCCTGGGCAATGCCAAGCTGTATCCTGGCACTGCCAGGCTTCTTGATGAATGGTTTCCCTGGCTGCATCTGCTGCCCTGCTCTCCACTCCCTGTGTTTTGGCTTCTGCCCACCGTGCCACACAGACCCTGCCCTCACTGAGGAGACCATGGCCTCTGCTGCAGTTCTTTGGCTCCCACTGCTGAACCATGCTTTGCATTTGACGGACTGGCAGGTTCACTCTAGGGTCTTGGAGCACCACTCTCTCTGGCTCTCTGTCTTCCTGATCCTCGTCCTTGTCCTCCTCCTCCCCCTCCTCAGACTGCGCCTCCTTTGAGGTCCCCTGCCGGCCCTGCAGACTTGGTCACCTCCTGGGCCCCCCCTAGTGCTGTCCTCCTCTGCCTCCTCCTGGTGTCTTTTGGTGTGAGCCTCCATCTCTGGACGGAAGTGCCAGCCCCGCTCCTGCCCTGAGCTCCAACCCTGTGCTTCTAGCTGGGTCCTCCTGGAGCACTCCCTCAGAGTGAGCACAGGCATCTCAGACTCCACAAGCCAGTGCACCCCCTTTCCCCAAGTGCCTCCTTCTCCTCTGTGTCCCCTGTACTGGGGTGCAACTACCTGGTTCCCCATCTCCTACTTACCTAGGAACCACCTCCAGAGTTGGCAGAAGTTGGGAGACATAAGGGTGGACAGGCACAAAGTGGAGTAGAGTGAAAAGAACACAGGCTTTACAGTTAAAAACCCTGTGTTTAGGCCTGGTGCGGTGGCTCACACCTGTAATCCCAGCACTTTGGGAGGCCGAGGCGGGCAGATCACGAGGTCAGGAGATTGAGACTATCCTGGCTAACACGGTGAAACCCCATCTCTACTAAAAATACAAAAAATGAGCCGGGCATGGTGGCGGGCGCCTGTAGTCCCGGCTACTTGGGAGGCTGAGGCAGGAGAATGGCCTGAACCTGGGAGGCAAAGCTTGCAGTGAGCCGAGATCGCGCCACTGCACTCCAGCCTGGGCGACAGAGCGAGACTCTGTCTCAAAAAACAACAACAACAACAACAAAAAACCCTGTGTTTGAATTATATGAACATTCACTCTGCTCTTTATTGGTTGTCTGACTTGAGCAGGTTGCTTCACCCCCTGAGACTCAGTTTGGTCACATATAAAATGAATACTTTACATATCTCTATCTGTATTTATCTATGTATACCCTACAGGGTGATTGTGAGGCTTGAAGAAAAGACATGTAAAAGATGTAAAAGATCTGTGTGTCTGACAGGTAGGTGTTAGGTAACAGTAGTGATGATGTGGCTGCAGAGGTTGGCAGCATCACTCAGATCCCTTCCCTCAACACTCCCCAGTGCCAGCGAGTGGGAATGACTCGGTTAACTGTATCACCTCTAGATTGATTTGCTCATTGGACGGATGTTTGTTAAGGGTCTGTATTGTCTGTTGGATCGTTTGTCTTTTTTATTGACTAGGGGAGGTCTTCTCTGTCTTCTGGGTAGTAATTCTTGGTAATGTATGCAGCCAATAGTTTTCCCCGGTCTGTTGCTTGTCTTTTAACTTTGGAATCTTTGTTGACAGAGAAGCATTAAATTTTAATATGGTCAAATTTATCCCTCTTCTCTTTCTGCCCTTTCTATGTTTGTTTAAGAAATCCTTCCTTAATTATATATTTCTCTATGTAATTTTTCTAAAAGTTTTAGAAGAATTCTTTATCAGTTTACAAAACTGATGATGTCGTTTGCCTGATTGACGTCTCCCGCCTCCTCTCAACCCACACACATGCTTCGAGTCACCCTCAGGGAGTATCCCCCCCAGGACCCCGGTGTGGCCCCAGCCCGCTGCATGAGCTTGACCTCCAGCCAGGTGGAAGACTCACTGCTTCCTGAATGTGGTGGGCTTTTTCAAGTCCCAGGCTTTTGCCTCTTCCTGGACTGCCCTCCCCATCTCCTTTCCCCCAAACTCCCGTCACCCTAAAGACTCTGCCTGATTGTGACTTCCTGCAGGCCCTCAGGTCCCTCCTGTCCACTACACTGCCCTTGCCAAACTGGCTTCCTCACCAACCTCTCAACCCTTGAAGGCAGAGACCACGTCTGTTCACCTTTGTCCCTCCCAGCACAGCCCCTGATGAAGAGAAGGGTCTCACAATTGTTTTTTAAATTACTTGAATGAACGACATTCCTAATGGAAAATGACATTGTTTTGATGGACGACTTAACATGCCTGGAAAACAGACCCACAAGTGAACTAGATTGGTGAGCAAAAAGCCAGGTAACAGTGGCTCTTTCTTAGGACCTTACTATGTGCCATGCATTCCAATCAAAGCGCTTTACGCAGAGTGGACCCTTGGATCCTCAGAACACCATGAGATAGAGACTATTATTATATTGATTTCCAGAAAAGGAATTGAAGCAAGAGGTTAAAGCACACACCTGGTGTGTTGAGCAGGTATTTGAACACAGACAATCTGGCTCCATGGCCTACCCTCTAAACTACTGTGCCCAGCTGCCTAGAATACAGAATAAAAATATCCAGTGCATCCTTGACTGTGGCATGAGGTAGTTCCATCAGGGAGAGGGGCATGGGAAATGAAATTTAGGGTTAAGTGCAAAGGAGAAAGACCATCAGAGCCAGCAGCGACTGGAGCATGGTATCCAACCCAACAAGGCCAGCAGAGAAGGAGGTGTCTGCTCATCACCCCCAGAAAAAAAACCCTTGGAGAAAAATGGAGTTTCCTGAAGCTGTCTAGATAGCCGTAGAGAAGCATCTGAAAGGGCAGAGCACGGGGAAGCCTTCCCCTTCCTGGCGTGTGGGACCGTTCTGGGGATATCAACTGTGAAAGGGAGGGATGTTTTAAGAGATGTCCCCAGGCATGCCCTAGGGTGTGGGGAGAGATGAGGCAGTTGGCCCAGGACCCCTGAGGGGAAGCCGCAGAGCCCAAGAAAGGACCTTGGAATTTAACCTACAGGACATGGGGCCCTGGAGGTTAGAGTGGCATGGCCAGGGGGAAGGATACTGGAGACAGTTCTGTTAGGGACTTGGGGAGACCCAAAGAGGCTGAAGGTGGGGCAGTTAGCAAAAGTGGTGGCCAAAGGCTGAAATAAAGATAGGAAGGTGTGTGTGTGTGTGTGCGTGTGTGTGTGTGTGTGTGTGTATCTCTTACATGGGTACAGTTGGCAATTGATCCAGAATATGGAGAAATGACAGAGAGGACTCAATGATGACTTTTATTCAGCAAATAATTATCAAGTGAGGCTCTGAATTTAAACTACTCTTTTAAGTGTCACCCTGAATAGGATAATGACTAGAAGCTATTATAATGGGTTGAGCTAGAATAAAATTGTATCTGAATTGTGGACATTTCTGATTTAAGTTGAGTGAATTCTGTTGGTATTATTACAGGAATTTTGCCCTCGGAGTGCACTTATTAAGATCAGCCAAAACAAGTATGCACTCTCTTGCTCTCATATAAAGTCACTCCCAATTCCTGAGGATCCGGAAGTGTAAGTGTACTCAACTTTTATCTCTTGAATATTAATTTATATCCTTGCACCTTTGATCTGTTTTTGAGATGAGATCCATGACCTCTAAATACTAGGGAAGCAAAGCAGAGATGGAGAATGTCCTACTTAAAATGTAGCTCTGTGTTTATTATCCCTTCAACGTCACACCTTTCACCTGCTATTTATTCATCCATCTGGTTCTAATCTCAAATTCAACATTATTTGACCCTTCAGAAAAGCATTCATGAATATGTCATGAATATGCAGGGATCGTTCCCCTTTTATTTGTAAAGATTGAAGGCCTTCTAATTAAGTTGCATTTGGGTCCAGTCACCTACCTACCTACCTCTCCCCTTGCTGGGAGGTGGGAGCGAGGGGCTGGCCCTGGCCTGCCTGTAGCCAGGTCAGGGTGTTGCAGGGGCGGTGGCTTCCAGGGGCTGCAGTGGAGTGAACACATTTTCACCTGAGGTAGTAGGATGGCTAAGAGCTGTAAGGTAGACTAAAGCCAAGGCAAAAGGAAAGGGGGAGGCCTGCAGAGCAAACACGAACCCAAGTCCATGGGGCCAACGAGGGACATCAAAATTGGGCTCATGGAGCCATGACCTTGGAGTCAAGGCCATACAAAAAGAGATGAAGGTGGATGTTGAGCAAGTGTTGGGGAAAAGAACCCAGGAAACATCTTCCAGTTTCTCTTAAAGCTTGCAGGCTGTCTTTGGGTGCTAACCTTCATTCTCCCAATGGCCTTACCTTCTACTTCGTCAAAGAACCATCAGACATCTTCTCCCTCCACTTCTGATCTCCCACCTCTGGGCTTATGGAAGTCTCTGCCTTTGCCCCTGATGTCAAAGAATCAGTGTCCTTCCTTTCACCCCAGGCTGATCTGTCCACTGGGCTCCAGAGGCCCATCCTCCGCTGCCTCGGGTCCTGGATCCATCAGTGATCCCTGGATTCTTCTCACCTCTCTCCTTAGCTCCTCTTCACTGAGCCCTTCACCTCAGCAAGTACACAGGTTGGCCTCCTGTTCACACACACACAGCACCCACAAACACACACACTCCTAAATAAATACCATTCCCTTGGTTCCGCAGTGTGATCCAGCACGCTCCCTGCCCTTCACTGCCCGTCTCCATGCATCATCAGATAGACTCAACGTCCCCACTCTCCTGTTCACTCCTGAGCCTTGGGTATAGGTGTCCACCCTTACCCCTCCAAGAAGCTGCTTCCACAGAGGCCACACGGGACCTCTCACGAGCCTGAACCAGTGAGCTCCGCCCTCACTGACTGAACCTGCTCCAGCAGTCGCTTTGGACGCCACCAGCCACTCCCTTCTGCCCTAAACCCTCCTCTTGAGGCTCATTGCCCCTCTACCTCTCTGGGTTTTCTCCCTGCCTGACTTCACTGCCACCCACTGCCTCCATGACCCCCTTTGCACTAAGGACCCCATGTCTCCTTCTCCAACCCAGGCTGCTCTTCTGTGCTTGTGTGTCACAGTCTGACTCTAAGAGTGGGCCTGGAGGTAGGTTTTTCTGAAAGCCCCCAGCTGGTTGCAAGGTGCAGCTATGATGGGTAACTATAGGGGGAAGAGCATTGGAACAAAGATTGGGTTTATGTCCCAGCCCTGCCCTCATTAGTTTTGTGGTTGCTCATTGACCCTGTGCTCATCTGCAGGATTACGGTGATGTGAAGATTGGGGATGGTCATTGTCTGGCAGGTGTTCAGCACATTGTGGGAAGGGCATTATTTCCAACCACCCCCTGGATATTTCCACCTGAGTGTACAGAATCTCAAAAATTCAGCACATCTAAAATTGAAATCACAGTTCCCCACAAACTTGCTCCCATCTCGGGCTTCCCCATCTCAGTTCACCCTTTTACCCACAAGTCACGGAGCTGTCCAGCCAGAAATCTGGTGGTCATCTTTGGCTGCTGCTTGTCCTTCACCTACCATACCCCCTTGGTCTCCAGGTTACAGGCATCCTAACTGGCCAGGAGCTCTCATGTCCTCCAGCCTCCTCCTGCCACTGTCCCAGTCACTCACCATAAGGGCTGAGCAGAATCAAATTCCTCACATGCAAATCTGCCTGTGTCCCTTCCCCACTTAAAAATCCTTCAGAGCCCCATCCCCATCACCCCTTCTTATCACAGTTGGTCTGGCCCAGACCTGCCTGTCTTGCCTCACTTGTCCCTAGCCACTCCCAGCTAACCCACCAATGCCTTCTGCATGCTAACCACACTAAGCTACATGTAGGTTTTGCCCACACCATGCTTTCTCAGGTCTCTGTGACTTCACCAGATTAAGTATTCTCCCTGGACAGCTATTCCTTGCCCTCAGCCACCTGAGGAACTCCAAGACTGAGCTCAAACGTCAACACCACCATGTGATGTCCCAGCACCCTAGCCCTCTCAGGTAGTGAGGTGGCCCCACGGCAACCCGTAGAGGTTTCTGTTAAAGAAAATTTCCTTTGCATTGGACACTGTAGGCAGAAGTCCTTGAAGGTAGGGGACAGGTTCTATCTGCCTCTGAATCCCAGTTGCCAGCGTCCAGCTCACAGAATGCCCCCAATGACTATTTGAAGAACAAATAAATATATACAGACACATGCTAGCAGATGCCCAGCAATGCTCCTCAAGCGGTGTGCAGTTCCACAGAGAACCTTTCCTTAGCTATGATTATCAAAAACGTATGCTACAATTCTCCATTCTTTGTCTAGATGGGTTGATACTTCATTTAAAATAGCAGGACATTTTCTGTTCATCTCAAACTTCTACCCCAACAATGGTCCCTGTGGGTCTTGCTTCTGGTTCCTATGATGTCCAAATTACAGCTCATTATAAAGGAATATGAGCAGATGTATCCAAGTATTACCCATTTTCACCAAACTCAATGTTATCAATCATTACTTTAGAATGAAAATGCAAATCCTTGTATGTTGAGAAAAGCCTTTGTTTTCCATCTTCCCCAGGCCTTATTTAAAGCTCTTCACTGTGAATTATCTACTCTTGCTTCTGGGCTTCACATGGTGGAAGTCTTCATTGACTCTCGAGTCCCCCATTGTAATTTCTACTCTTTTTTGTGTTGGCTGCCTCTGTGGGAGCAAGAGACTGAGTTTAATTCTCATAAGCAGAGGTCACATTCAACCTACTAAGTTCAGAGCTTAACCTGTCTCTGTTTCTATAATAAGGGCTAGCAGAACCAAGTACAAAAATAAAGGCATAGGTCTGATTTTGTGTCTGAGCTGGGATTTCCTTCTGGTAGGTCCTTTCCTCAGGAGCTCTTTCTCACTTACTTTACAAATGTGTTCCTTAGGGAGCATTCATGCCATTATTCCTGTTAGAAATGCTTGTTCCCTGGTGCTGTAAAGAAGTAGCACTTGAACATAAATTTAATTTCCTCAGCAAGGCCATTTTTACTTTCTGCAGAAAGGGTACACTCGCCAGCAGTTTTGCCACGAGAGTACACTGAAAGAAGGAGACAAGGTCATTTATAACCGGATGCGTCCACCCTACTGCTGTGTCCGGTTTCCATTGGCTGGAATGGGACCTCACATTCTGTATTTGTCCCGATTGACTAGCAACTTAGAACTTTTTAAAAGAGGCAAAGGCAGAGGAGAACAAAGGAAGGAGGAAGTAACTTGTGGAATGTAGAGAAAGGTAAAAACACCTTCAAATAAGAAAGAGGAACAGGCTATGACCTAATGCTTGCTTGGACCAGTATAAGCTTGCCAGGGCAAATATTTAGGCTAAACTGTGGGAGCTAAGAACATAAAGTACATTGATTTGTTTATTACTGCTAGCAGATGTTTAAGAATGTTAGCACAGGTCTTTGAATAAATTTTGCTTCTAAGAGAAGTTACTCTTTATTCCTAATTAGATGGGGAGGAAAGTCTTTGAAGAGGAACCTCTACTTTACTTTTTACATTCCAAATGAGGCCATCTAAAAAAATCCTGATGCTTTCTTCACAGGCTATTAAAGACATGTACTGTAGGTTACATCTCCAACAGAACATTATTTGACTAAATTTAATTTTTCAATATTGAATTTACTATAACTATCTGCTTGCAGGGTAAAGCAAGGGATGCCTGGGCCCAAACAGCCTCCATCTTCCCCCCATCCTCCTCTCCTTCCTTCTGGGGGCCTTTCCTCCAGGTCTCTCTTCTGGCTTCTGAGTGAGGACGGTGCACAGTGAAAGGCAGGAAGAAAGGCATTTGGAGGCTGAAGGGCTCAAAACTAACTGAACACAGCAAAAGCTGATGGCACATTTTCATTTTCAACTTAAAATTTGACACCTAAATGATTCTTAGAGACTTTTTTTAAAAAAACAAGATTAGCTTATAAAATATGTTATCAATATTGCTAAATTCCAGATTATTCATTCCTCAAGGAGGGGATGCTGGTATTGCCATATTTGCAAAGTGAAACCAGCGAGGCGGGTGCGGATTTTCTCTTTCCTTTGCAGCATGATGACGGCATTCTCTGACACTCAGCTGAGAGGCGTGTCTTTCAAGACAGTGTGTCCGATGGAGGGAAATGACTGCTCTTCCCTTCCCTTCCCTTCAGAAGCGTGCCTGAGCTTTCTGCTACATTCCATGGCATCAGAGATGTCTTTTCTGAAGGAGAATCGTCCTTATCCTGTCTATAACTTCCTCCATTTGAGAACACACGTGTAGTTTCTCCCATGTGGTCCTTCTCAATAACTACAAGAAGCAGGCAGAACAGGGGGATTTTCCTCCATCTGGCATCCTCTCTCCTTGCCAGGGCAGGGGACTCACAGACCAAGTTCTTCCCTGGCTGCCTCCCCTGGCGTCCCGTTCCCATCAGAGGACTGTGGCCTCTGGCCAGGGCAGGGGGAGGCACCTGGTGGGTCTGATGCTCCAGCTGCTGGTGTTCTCCAGTGGAGAGAGGTGCCTCTAGCAGGCATTACTCCACCCACAGGCTGGGGTTTCAGGCCGCCTGAACTGAATGCACACACCTGGTGCCACTTAACTAGCTAGAACTCTCTCCCAGATGAGCTGGAATCCTTCCTCCCCTCACCCTTAACAGAGCACAGCTTGCTTTTACCTTCAAGACTCCTCCTTAAGAAGACTCTTGTCCGGGGGCGGTGGCTCACGCCTGTAATCCCAGCACTTTGGGAGGCCGAGGTGGGCAGATCATTTGAGGTCAGGAGTTCGAGACCAGCCTGGCCAATATGGTGAAACCTCGCCTCTACTAAAAATACAAAAATTAGATGGACATGGTGGTGGGCACCCTTAATCCCAGCTACTCGGGAGGCTGAGAGAAGAATCACTTAAACCCAGGAGGTAGAGCTTGCCATGAGCCGAGATCACACCACTGCACTCCAGCCTGGGCAACAGAGCGAGACTCTGTCAAAAAAAAAAAAAAAGAAAGAAAAAAGAAAAAGAAAAAAAGAAAAAAAAAAGTCTCTTTAGAAGGAGTATGATTTATTTTTTTAAAAATAGTAACATTCCAAATGTGATATCAGGAAAGCAAAATAGGACTCAGCATTTCCTCTGTGCTCCAGGGAAACGTCAGGCATCTGAAGGAAGCTGTTAGGTTCTGGGGCCCTGGAGGCAAGGCATGTTCTTCTCTTGCTGCTTGAGGGTCATTGTGTGGTCTTGGGGACGTGGCTGTGTATGAGTCGGCAGGAGGAGAGACCCTCCCAGGGCCAGATGGGGTTTGTCTGGATCTCTGGTCAACCCCTGCTCCCCACAATTCCTGTTACACAAAATATTAGCCTCTCATTATCTGTCTTTTGAGCAGTTGAGTAACTTTCCATGAAGCCATTGGATTTGGGAGTATGTCCTAGTGGAAATGATACTGTCCGCAGTGTTGAACACTCCTGCCTTGACCCCCTGTAGTGTTGTGGACTCACATTGTCTCCTGACATCAGTGAAATTAAGTCATTGATTGAAACTTCAAGATTCAGCACTGCCTCTGACATTACATTAGATGAATCACTCCACTTAATCTCGCCTGGTCACTCCTGACGATTTTCTCCTAAGAGGCGTCTGTGCATTTGAAATCATTAAGCCTCTGTATGTCATTAGCTCCCTCCGTCTCCTCTGGTTGGATTAGGAGCTCCATTTCTTATGCTGGAACAAAGCCCTGAAAAACGTACAGTTCAGCAACAAATCCTGTCTGTGAGTATCCTATGTAATTTAGAAGGACACGTGCCGTAGCTTACGTTCAGGAAGCACGTCGTGGTGCCCTAGGACATGGGACAAGGGGACACAAGGAGACACAGAGATTCGCCAGCCTTCAGGGCCAGCAGTAGCAATTCAGATAGCAACAGCCTTTGCTTATCCATTTCTTCATTCTCCACCCCTTCAGTTGTTGAAAGTCTAAGGCCCCCCACTGGGTCTTCATCAAACATCTGCTGGTGCCTGCTCCATGGGTCCTCTTGTTCTTTATGTTCTGAGGCAGCCTTGCTGAGAGAGAGACACTTAGGGCACAATACAAACGAGACCTCAGGAATCCAGCAGGATTACTGACAAGCTGCCAATGCTTTATTCAGCAAAGGGGGTGGGTTCTGACCCCAGGAGGGCATGGAGTGGGCACTCAGCACTTTCTTCCCAGAAGGGGAACCAGCACAGCGCCAGAGTCCTCCAGGCGGGTGGGTAGGCATCTCCCTACCTTGTTCTTTCCATGCTTTTAATGCCTGAAAATCTCTCTACTTCTCACATCCGCTTCTTGTCGCTCCTCTTTCTGAGAGATTATAGCTTAGGGACTGGACTGTAATCATGGATCCTAACTCATGGCAAATAGAGAAAAACCGTGAAAAAGAAACAGAATGTATCAACTTATTCTGCTCTGGAGAGAGGTAGCAATTTGAGGGATAGTTGAGGGTAACCTGATGGGTAAGATTTTAGACTTCACAGAGCAGGGGCGGTAAATGTACCCTTGAAGCATGATTCCTAGAAGTCTCTCAGAACCTGCTATCACAGAACCTATACATCCACACAAGCACTGGCCTCAGATTAAAGATGATTTTGTCTGTGGCCTCCCAGAAAGGCTTTTCCCAATGTCACTGCTATCGCCCAGGCCAATTTTTTAATCTCTCTTGGGAATCTCTCCTGAGTCTTTGAGCCAATCGTTGAAAATTATCATGTGTAGTGAATCTTGATTCTTTCACAAGGGATTTGAATGATGGCATTTTCTATTTGAAAATAGCAAACACTGTCTTTCCACTTTATTGTTTTGTTTTTCCCTGACAATTTCCAAAAGGATCCGAAGCAGTAATAGTCCGAAGTTTTGTGGAGTAAAAACAAAACAAAAAATTATTCGGATTGAAGGCAGGGTGATCAAGATAGCTGATACTGATAATGGGAACAAAATAAGGTTTAACACTAGGCAGTGGGTATCCTTAACTTACCCTAAAGGCCCTGAAAAAAGGTGAGCTCCCAAAACGGTGAGCCATGGAGGCATGGCTGGAATGAGGTCATGGTGTTCCCAAGGTGCCTTCTTTGAAGGACAGCAATTCTGGGTAAATAAGCTTTGTCAGCATATTTTCTAAATAGTAATCTAGCTCTGTGACTTCATAGTCATTCCTAAGTTCAATGTCATTACAAATCATACCATTTTGGACATTTGGAAAAATGTTCCCGATAGTATACCTTGGAGTCATTACAGAAACACAGGGTGTGAAAGAGTATCTCTGATGTACAAGCTCCAGTTCAGGGATGAACTGGGCTGTGATGGGTCCAAGCTCATCTCCCTGGGGCGGACACAGGTCTATGCTGAGGGGTTTCCAGGGGCTTCTGGGCTGGGAGTTGTTCCTTCACTGGCTTGGTCAGGACAGGTCCGTATACTCAAGTTCTCCGTGCCGTGGGAGGCTCCCAGACACCAAAAGGCTCGTGGAAATGAACTGAGTGGACCTAAGCCCAGCCTAAAGCATTGGGTGCACAGCGCTCCAGAGACTCCTTTCCATGGGAAGAGGGACGTGGGCAAGGAGCTGAGAAGCAGCCGTGGGGATGGCTTCGACATCTCTGTAGACCCCGCAGCCATCAAGGCAGGGTAACCCTGATCTCTCTCTGTCTCTAGAGAGGATATGGAGGCGAGAAACTCTGCTTTCCTCTTCCGGCCACTGAAAGAAGCGGACACGCAGGATTCCAGAGAGCCAAGACGAGAGAAGCCCAGGAGGAAAAAGAGGCCCGCCAAGCAGCCGCTCCAGCAGGCGGCGCCCTCCGACTCGGACGGCTCCTCCCACGGCACCAGCTCCCATGGGTCCTGCCGGGGGACACACCCCGAGCCCAAGGTTTGGGTGATGGGGGGGAACACAACATCGCTTATCTCAGGAACACCCTGAAATCCCTTTCAAGAATAGTACACCTAACATCATCCTTCAGATTCTGGGCCTGTTCAGGCTCCAGTGCAGCAAAGACCCTAACATCCTTAAGTAATGCTGAACTCTGCTTCCCCAGACAGCCCACCTCCACTTCCCCGCGGCCGGGCGTCTAGGACTCAGCAGCCACGCCATCATTGCCACACCTCCACCTCGAGCAGCCCTGCCCTGTACTCTCCAAGCCACCCACAGCAGCAAAGGGCTGAGGAGCGTCCCTGAGACACCTTAAGGCCATCTGGTGGCAGCTATGTTTAAGAGACCAGCGTCCTTCCAGGCTGCTCAGACCTCAGCCTTGACACTGAAACTGGCCCCTCCGCGGAGGTAAGGCCGCCCTCCGCGCCGCCTGTGCCTGCCCTGTCTGTAGCAAAGACTCCTCTCCCCTCTATCCCTGCTGCCTCCCCTCCCCGCTTGACGACTTGGTTCTGGCTTTTTCTGACTGTTCTTTATCCTGTTTTCCCCCTGCACTCACAAAATTGTATTCCATCTTCTGGTAGACGCCCCACCCCCAGAAGTTTTAACCTGAAGGATGACTGTTACAGGACTTTCAAATTGTTTAGAAGTCAGCATAGTCAGGATCCAAGCCCGCAATCTTGTTTTAAATTAATTATCACATCTAAATTAGAGATTTTGTCACCCAATATTAGGACTGAAATTCAAACTCAGTAACTTGTCTGAGATCTGCAAGACTGAACATCCCCTACTGTGTTGTTTCCTGACATTTTCATTGAGCCTTTCCTAATTATTTTTGTCTGTAGTCTGTTGTAGGTACTCTAATTGAGCACGAAACCAGAATAAAAACTCTTACATTGGAAACATTTCAAAACCATTGGATTGTTGGATTATTTGTTACCATTTTTCTCTGAACCCATTTTAGCAATGACATATGAAAGTATTCAGTTGTGTTTACTAACTTCAAAAATGAAATTGCTCTATCAAATTTCCTTTTTCTAGTCAGTGAGATCCCTGAGGCTAGATGAAAATAGAGCACAGGTCATCACTGGGGAAAATATTGGAGGCTTTTTGCAAATAGAACAGATAGGGCTGAGTTCTGATACTCTAAAAATTTACAATCTAATTAAAAGTGGCATTCACATTCCTGAAAGCTAGGAGTAGCCAGGATTATGGTGAAGAAATTAAAGGACTAATCCACTTCTAAAAATATGAAAAAAAAAAAAAAGGGACATGCGCTCAGCATCAGGCTAAAAACAATAATGCAGTGAGGAAGGAACTGAAGAGTGAGGGAATTGTTTGAAACAAGGCAAGGAACAGTGCTTGTGGGAGGCAGCATACCTCCCAGAACTCAGACATTTCCTCCCAGCAGGAAGGCTCTGGAGCAGTCTCCGCTAATGAGAGTTGTGTCCTGGAAGGAAGGAAGGGTATGAGGGTCTGAAGGAAGCAAGGTGTCTGGTCTGGAGAACTAGTGGAGCAGTTTAGAAACCACCCAGTCATAGGCATTGGTTCATTTATGCATGCGTGCAAGCATGTGAGCCTGCGTACATTCATTCAATTATTCAACAAGCAATTGAGTGCTGACAGCCTGCCAGGCTCCAGAGAGATGCCAGCAGACTTGGAAGGTGGTTATCTTCCCTCTGTACCCATCTCGCTGTCTTCGTCTGCACTTTCTTATTGGAACAATCACTGGTGTCTGGTGGTGGGGTATGAGCAGAGACAAATGACTACAGGGCAAATATATACAATGCTAGTTGCATTGGTGTTACATTGCAGTACATGAGGCCATCACTTGATGTGTTCAATGATAATGCCAACTTCAGTGTAATGGAGGAAGTTGCAATTACAATGGTGAACTTCCACCTCCAACCAATACAGAATGGCAGCAACTAGATTTACACTCCCACCAAAACAACTAACACGCCTGCTAAAATGTATGTAACGACAGTTTCCAAAACACTGGGCGTCAGGTGATAAGGACAGTGCTCTTTGAGAGACAAATGTGATGAGCCCTGTGCATTTCCCAGTCGCTTCCTGGAGACATTTCCAGGCTGCAGCATAGGGAGGGGGAACCCAAACACAGCCCGGCAGCCTCTGTGAGCTGAGGAGATGAAAATGGAATTCTGAGGAGACCAAGGCAACTGGAGTTTACCAGGGTCAGGGCTGGTGAGTAGAGAGCTGCAGAGACAAAGCTCACTGGAGACCTGCGGAGTGGCCCTCTTGAGTCTTCAGCTTATAAGTGCATGGCTGTGAGGAAATTACTGAAGACCAGAGAAAGGAACACTCAAAATGATTACAAGGAACAATTCCTACGGTTTACACAGGGCTGGGAATATTTCCTGTTTCCTTCAGCCAAAGTGGAAAATATTATTCATGGGGCATCGGATAAAGTATTCAGCAGTTTGTCTCAATAGTGGAGCAAAACTGGCATTTGACTAAATGCTTCCATGGTCCCAGCCTAACAAAGCTGAAAAGCAAGCCTGGGAAGGATCAAACCTGTTTCCAAATACCTGTGTCCCAGAACAAAGATCAAGGATATTTATACGGATACAAAAATATCCACCATCCAACAAGGTAAAATTTACAATGTCTGACATCCAATCAAAGACTGGCCTAAAGACAGGCATGAAAAACAGCAAGAAGCTCTCCCTCTCCCTCTCTCCCTCTCTCCCTCTCTCCCTCTCCCTCTCTCCCTCTCTCCCTCTCTCCCTCTCCCTCCTTTCTTCAGTCTCCCTCTCCTTCTTTTTTGGTCTCCCTCTGTTGCCGAAGCTGGACTGTACTGCCGTGATCTCGGCTCACTGCAACCTCCCTGCCTCAGGCTCCTGTGACTCTCCCGCCTGGGATTGCAGGCGCGCTCCACCACGCCTGAATGGTTTTTGTATTTTTGGTGGTGACGGGGTTTCGCCGTGTTGACCGGGCTGGTCTCCAGCTCCTGGCCTCCAGTGATCTGCCTGCCTTGGCCTCCCGAGGTGCTGGGATTGCAGACGGAGTCTCGCTCACTCAATGCTCAATGGTGCTCAGGCTGGAGGGCAGTGGCGTGATCTCAGCTGGCTACAACCTCCACCTCCCAGCCGCCTGCCTTGGCCTCCCAAAGTGCTAAGATTACAGCCTCTGCCCCGCCACCACCCCGTCTAGGAAGTGAGGAGCGTCTCTGCCTGGCCGCCCATCGTCTGGGATGTGAGGAGCCCCTCTGCCCGGCCGCCCCATCTGGGAAGTGAGGAGCGCCTCTGCCCGGCCGCCATCCAGTATAGGAAGTGAGGAACGTCTCTACCCGGCCGCCCATCCTCTGGGATGTGAGGAGAGCCTCTGCCCAGTCGCCCAACGTCTGGGAAGTGAGGAGCGCCTCTGCCCGGCAGCCCCATCTGCGAAGTGAGAAGCGCCTCTGCCCGGCTGCCCCGTCTGGGAGATGAGGAGCACCTCTGCCCGGCCGCCCCATCTGGGAAGTGAGGAGCGCCTCTGCCCGGCTGCCCCGTCTGGGAAGTGAGGAGCACCTCTGCCCGGCCGCCCCGTCTGGGAGGTGAGGAGCGCCTCTGCCTGGCCGCCACCCCGTCTGGGAGGAAGTGAGGAGCGCCTCTGCCCGGCCGCCCCGTCTGGGAGGTGAGGAGCGCCTCTGTCCGGCCGCCACCCCGTCTGGGAAGTGAGGAGCGCCTCTGCCCGGCCGCCCCGTCTGGGAGGTGAGGAGCGCCTCTGCCTGGCTGCCAGCCCGTCTGGGAGGAAGTGAGGAGCGTCTCTGCCCGGCTGCCCCGTCTGGGAAGTGAGGAGCGCCTCTGCCCGGCCGCCCCGTCTGGGAAGTGAGGAGCGCCTCTGCCCGGCCGCCCCGTCTGGGAGGTGAGGAGCGCCTCTGTCCGGCCGCCACCCCGTCTGGGAAGTGAGGAGCGCCTCTGCCTGGCTGCCCCGTCTGGGAAGTGAGGAGCGCCTCTGCCCGGCCGCCCCGTCTGGGAGGTGAGGAGCGCCTCTGTCCGGCCGCCACCCCGTCTGGGAAGTGAGGAGCGCCTCTGCCTGGCCACCTCGTCTGGGAGGTGAGGAGCGCCTCTGCCTGGCCGCCACCCCGTCTGGGAGGAAGTGAGGTGCGTCTCTGCCCGGCCGCCCCGTCTGGGAAGTGAGGAGCGCCTCTGCCCTGCCGCCCCGTCTGGGAGGTGAGGAGCGCCTCTGCCCGGCAGCCCCGTCTGGGAGGTGAGGAGCGCCTCTGCCCGGCCGCCCCGTCTGGGAAGTGAGGAGCGCCTCTGCCCGGCAGCCCCGTCTGGAAGGTGAGGAGCGCCTCTGCCTGGCTGCCACCCCGTCTGGGAGGAAGTGAGGAGTGTCTCTGCCCGGCCGCCCTGTCTCGGAAGTGAGGAGCGCCTCTGCCCGGCTGCCCCGTCTGGGACGTGAGGAGCGCCTCTGCCCGGCCGCCCCCTCTGGGAAGTGAGGAGCGCCTCTGCCTGGCTGCCACCCCGTCTGGGAGGTGAGTAGCGCCTCTGCCCGGCCGCCCCATCTGGGAGGTGAGGAGTGCCTCTGCCTGGCTGCCACCCCGTCTAGGAAGTGAGGAGCGCCTCTGCACGGCCGCCCTGTCTGGGAGGTGTACCCAACAGCTCCGAAGAGACAGCGACCATCGGGAGCGGGCCATGAGGACGATGGCAGTTTTGTTGAAAAGAAGGGGGGGAAGTGTGGGGAAAGGAAGGAGAGATCAGATTGTTGCTCTGTCTGTGTAGAAAGAGGTGGGCATAGGAGACTCCATTTTGTTCTGACTAGGAGAGATTCTTCTGCCTTGGGATGCTGTTGATCTATGGCCTTTCCCCCAGCCCCGTGCTCTCTGAAGCATGTGCTGTGTCAACTCAGGGTTAAATGGATTAAGGGCGGTGCAAGATGTGCTTTGTTAAACAGATGCTTGAAGGCAACATGCTCTTTAAGAGTCATCACCACTCCCTAATCTCAAGTACCCAGGGGCACAAACACTGCAGAAGGCCGCAGGGACCTCTGCCTAGGAAAACCAGAGACCTTGTTCATGTGTTTGTCTCCTGACCTTCTCTCCACTATTATCCTATGACCCTCCCATATCCCCCTCTCCGAGAAACACCCAAGAATGATCAATAAATACTTCATAAAAAATAATAATAATAAATAAATAAATGAAAAACAGGAATAGCTAAATCCTGACTGATTTTAGCCATAAGGTAATATTAACCCATGGACAAATAAACTTTTCAATTATCTAAACATATTAAAAAAAAAAAAAAGAAAAACAGCAAGAAAATAACCCATAATAGAGAGAAAAGCTGGCCGGACTTGGTGGCTCACGCCTGTTATCCCAGCACTTTGGGAGGCGGAGGTGGGTGGATCACCTGAGCTCAGGAGTTCGAGACCAGCCTGGCCAACATGGTGAAACCCTGTCTCTACTTAAAAAATACAAAAATTAGCTGGGTGTGGTGGCTTGCACCTGTAATCCCAGCTACTTGGGAGGGGAGGCTGAGGCAAAAGAACTGCTTGAACCCAGGAGGTTACTCTGGAGCAAGAGTCCATCTCAAAAAAAAGAGAGAAAAGCCAATTGGAATCAGCTCCGGAATGACACAGACAATGAAGAGTACCAGAAATGGCAACTGATGGTGTATATATGAAAGACTTTCTTTTCTTACTATTTAAATCTCCTTTAAAGATAATTGGCTTTATAGAGTAATGTCGATAGTACATTAATGCATTTTCATAAATCCTTGAACACGCACCTGGATGCATTCATTGCCTCAGATGATTTGTGCATTTGATTTTTTTGCTGAATAAATCTGTACTTTCAGCATATACCAGAAGTAATAAAAGGGGTTCAATCTGTTAAACACACTCACAGACACACATAATAATAATAATGATGATAATAATAATACCTATGTATCTAGATTTTATGGCCACCCTATATAATAGGCCTGGATAACAAGCCAGGGGCAGTGGGTGATTGCTATAGGGATGGAGTGATTGAAAACCAGATGTACACTATGTGGAATGGGTACAATGTGAATCCTTGAAACAGAAAGATGTTCTTCAGAAGAAAGGGAACAGATATTCAACAAGAGACTGGATCACCAATTAAGTGATGTGAAAAAGATTCCAAAGATCAAGTAAGAGTCATCTACATACTTCTAACCTCCTTTCCAACTCTAGTAGTCTACAGCTCAATGACACAGTCTATTGCCAACTCAGAGCAGTTCTGCATAGATGAAAAACTGTCCTTATAAAAGATGGGTGGGTTGTAGCCGACAAAACTAGACAAGAGAAATCAATTAGAGGAATAATAATTGGAAAAGAAGAAGGAAAATGATGTTTGCACATGATAAAAGACAACACCTGAAAAATCTGAATCAATAACACTAATCCAAACAAAAGAATTCAGTGAGATAAAGGATATAAATTTAATACACAGAAATCAATATACACAAATCATGATCGATTAGAAGATATGTTGATAGTGAAAAACCTCATTTACAATAACAACAAAGAAACTAAAATGCAGTTGACTCTCATTTATTCATGTAGTTATGTTCTATAAAGTTGCATCTAACACTGAATACTGAATCATTTTTCCTAGGGGACAAACAAGATTAGGTTCCTGCAGGCCGCTGGTCACCATATTTTCATCAACTAATCAATATGTGACTTTGTTTTTGTGTGTTTCTGTTCAAAGATATCTTAATATATATTGCTGACTCATTAACATACTCATGCCCAACCCCGTAAGTGTGTTTACAGTAGGAGAGCTAAAACAAGAAGGCAGTAGGCAACTCAGATTTTTTCACTTCTTTGAGCATGCGCCTGTCTGCAAACGTGCCTTGAGCATTGATTTTGAGGTTACACGTAAGTTTTAGCAGTGATATGGTTTCCACCCCAAAATCACATGTCAAATTATAATTTCTGGCTGGGCATGGTGGCTCATGCCTGTAATTCCAGCACTTTGGGAGGCCAAGACTGGTGGATCATTTCAGCTCAGGAGTTCAAGACCAGCCTGGGCAACATGGCAAAACCCTGTCTCTGCCAAAAATACAAAAAAATTGCTGGGTGTGGTGACACACACCTGTAGTCTCAGCTACTTGGGGTGGGGCTGAAGTGGGAGAATGGCTTGAACCCGTGAGGCAGAGTTTGCAGTGAGCCAAGATCATGTCACTGTACCCCAGCGTGGGCAACAAAGTGAAACTCTGTCTAAAAAAAAAAAAAAAGTGTAATCCCCAATGTTTGAGGAGGGCCTGGTGGGAGGGTGATTAGATCATGGGGATGGAGTTCTCATGAATACTTTAGCACCATCCCTCCTGGGTACTGTATAGTGACTGAGTTCTTATGAGATCTGGTTGTGTAAAAGTATGTAGCACCTCCCCTCCCCTCTCTTCCTCCTGCTCTGGCCTTGTAAGTACTGGCTCCTTCTTCACCTTCCGCCATAATGGAAGCTTCCTGAGGCCTCCCCAGAAGCAGATGCTTCCGTGCTTCCTGTACATCTTGCAGAACCATGAGCCAATTAAACCTCTTTTCTTTATAAATTACCCAGTCTCTAGTATTTCTTTATCGCAATGTGAGAATGGACTAATATAAGCAGGTAGGTGAATTCACAAATATGGAACCTGTAAATAATGAGCATGGACTGTACCTAGAATAAACTTAACAAGAAATGTGCAAAACCAATGCATGTAAAACTTTGAAACACTCTTGAAAGATACAAAAGTAGACTGGAACATCCCTTGTTTTAGATAGGATGACTGAACATCATGAAGATGATAGTTCCCCCTGAGTTCATGTATTACTATAACACAATCCAAGAAAAACAACAGCAAACGTTTTATGAGGCTTGAAAAGTTTATAGTAAAGTGGTAAACCAAAAAGAAAATTCTAACCCCCCCCCAGCCATCTGAATGGCCTTCCTCCTAGGCCAGAGCACTCTAAAGTATAACCTGAAAGACTGGTTCAGGCCCTGAGGGGAAGTGGGGGTCGGAGGTGCCTCATTATACCCTCCAACATTAATATCAACACAGACCTTAAGCCTGTTAAGAAACATTTACAATCTGTTCTCTCTGAAGCCTGCTACCTGGAGGCTTCATCAGCATGATAAAACTTTGGTCTCAACAACCTCTTATGGTAACCCAGACATTCCCTTCCCTTGATAATAAGTCTTTCAACCAATTGCCAATCAGAAAATTTTCAAATCTACCTATAACCTGGTAGCCCCCACTTTGAATTGTCCTGCCTTTCTGGAACGAACCATTGTATATCTTAAAGGTATTTAATTGATGTCTCATGTCTCCCTAAAATGTATAAAACTAAGCTGAACCCTGACCACCTTAGGCACATGTTCTCAGGATCTCCTGAGGGCTGTGTCACGGGCCGTGGTCACTCATATTTAGCTCAGAATAAATCTCTACAAATATTTTACAGAGTTTAACTGTTTTTGTCAACAAAGTTCACATGGAAAAAGAAACGTGAGTAGCTAAGAAAATTCTGAAAAATAAAGCTATGGGGAGGAACTTATGTTAGCATATTAAACACTATGATATCTGTATGCTTAAAATAGTGTGGCACCAATGAGATATCAGCTCACACCAGTCAGATGGCTATTATTAAAAAGTAAAGAAAATAACAGATGCCAGCGAGGTTGTGGAGAAAAAGGAATGCTTTTACACAGTTGGTGGGAGTGTAAATTAGTTCAATCATTGTGGAAGACTGCGTGGCAATTCCTCAAAGACCTAAAGACAGAAATACAATTTGACCCAGCAATCCCATTACAGGCTTTATACCCAAAGAAATATAAATTTTTTTTATTATAAATACACGTGTATGTGTATGTTTATTTCAGCACTATTCACAATAGCAAAGACATGGAATTAACCCAAATGCCCATCAATGATAGACTGGATAAAGAAAATGTGGTACATATACACCATGGAACACTATGCAGCCATAAAAAAGAATGAGATAATGTCCTTTACAGGGACATAGATGGAACTGGAGGCCATTGTCCTCAGCAAACTAACACAGGAACAGAAAACCAAATACTGCATGTTCTCACTTATAAGTGGGAGCTAAATGATGAGAACACATGGATACATGGTGGAGGGAACAAAACACACTGTGGTGTATCAGAGGGTTGAAGAGTGAAAGGAGGGAGAGAAACAGAAAAAATAACTAATGGATACTAAACTTAATAACTGAATGATGAAATAATCTGTATAACCAATCCCCATGAAACACATTTACCTATGTAACAAACCTGCACATGTACCCCTGAACTTAAAAGTTAAAAAAATAATAGTGTGGTACTATCACAAGGAAAGGCAAATGGACTAGGTGTCCAAAAAAGATATAATATATATTATTTATCTATCATCTATCTGTCTGTCTATCTACCTATCTATATATCTGCAATTGTCCCCAGTACTTAGGGGACTGGCTCCAGGAACCCCTTGGATACCAAAATCTGAGAATGCTCAAGCCCTGCAGTTGGCCGTGTGGAACCCATGGATATGAAAAGTCAGCCCTCCGTATTTATGGGTTCCACATCCCATGAATACTGTAATTTGCAATCCACAGTTGGTTGAATCCACAGATGCAGAACCTGAGGATACAGAGGACTGACTATATTTGGAAATGTTGTATATTATAAAGGTGGCATCTCAAATCACTGAAACTTTAATAACAGGTGCTAGGACAATGGATAACCATTGGAAAACAATAAAATTAGATCCATGCCTCAAACCACATACAAGAATAAACTCCAAATGGATAAAAGTCCTAAATGTAAAAAAAAAAAAAAAAAAAAAAGCAGACAGGTACTAGAAGAAAACATGAGTGAATTCTAACTCAAATTCCAGGTGAAATAAAATGTTGCTAACCTTGACTAGATAAAAATGTATTTTTAAAAATATATTTCCAAAGACAACATAAAGAAAGTCAAAAGACAAATGACAAATGGAGAGAAAGTATTTGCACTAAATAGCAGACAAAGGGCTGGTGTCTGTAAAATACAAAGAACTCTTTAAAATTCAACAGAAAAACTGACCAAAGACCTGGCAGAAAAATAGGCAAAAGACAATGAACTATCTATAAAGATGTAAGAATAGATCTAAAAATATGAAAAGATGTTTAACTTCACTCATGATAAGAGAAAAACAAATTAAAACTAGACTTAGGCCAGACACAGTGACTCACATTTATAATCCCAACACTTTGGGAGTCTGAGACAGGTGGATAAAATGAGGCTAGGAGTTCAAGACCCATCTAGACAGCAAGGCAAAACCTCATCTCTACTAAAAATATAAAAATTAGCCACGCATGGTGGTTCATGCCTGTAATCCTAGCTACTTGGGAGGCTGAGGCATGAAAATGGCTTGAACCTGGGAGGCAGAGGTTGCAATAAGCCTAGATCACGCCACTGCACTCCAGCCTGGGCGACAGAGTGAGATTCCATCACACACACACACACACACACACACACACACAAAACAAAACAAACAAAAAAACTACACTTAGAGAACTGTCAATAATGTGCCAATAAGAAGTAATCATGCAAATCCTTTTACAGGTAACAATTTTAAGATCTTGATACAGCTTGGCTGTGTCCCCACCCAAATCTCGTCTTGAATTGTAACTCCCATAATTCCCATGTGTCATGGGAGACGCCCAGTGGGAGGTAATTGAATCATGGGGACTGGTCTTTCCCATGCTATACTTGTGATAGTGAATAAGTCTCATGAGATCTGATGGTTTCATAAAGGGGAGGTCCCCTGCACACACTCTCTTGCCTGCCAGCAGGTAAGTCATGCCTTTGCTCCTCCTTTACCTTCCACCATGATTGTGAGGCTTCCCCAGCTATGTGGAACTGTGAGTCCATTAAATCACTTTTCTTTCCAAATTAGCCAGTCTCGGGTATGTCTTTATTAGCAGCATGAGAACAGACTAATACAGTAAATTGGTACCAGGAGTGGGGTGCTGCTGTAAAGATACCAGAAAATATGGAAGCAACTTTGGAACTGGATAACAGGCAGAGGTTGGAACAGTTTGGAGGACTCAGAAAAAGACAGGAAAATGTGGGAAAGTTTGGAACTTCCTAGAGACTCATTGAATGGCTTTGACTAAAATGCTGACAGTGATATGGACAATAAAGTCCAGGCTGTTGTGGTCTCAGATGGAGACGAGGAACTTGTTGGGAACTGGAGTAAAGGTTGCCTTTGCTATGCAAAGAGACTGGCAGCATTTCACCTCTGCCCTAGAGATCTGTGGAACTTTGAAATTGAGAGAGATGATTTAGGGTATCTGGTGGAAGAAATTTCTAAGGAGCAAAGCACTCAAGAGGAGACAGAGCATAGAAGTTTGGAAAATTTGCAGCCCAATGATGCAGTAGAAAAGAAACCCCCATTTTCTGGGGAGAAATTCCAGCCAACTGCAGAAATATGCATAAGTAATGAGGAGCCAAATGCTAATCACCAAGACAATGGGGAAAATGTCTCCAGGGCATGTCAGAGACCTTCATGGCAGGCCCTCCCATCACAGGCCTAGAGGCGTAGGAGGGAAAAAATGGTTTTATGGACTGGGCCCAGGGCCCCCCTGCTCTATGCAGCCTTCACACAGGGTGCTCTGCTTCCCAGCTGTTTCAGCTTCAGCCATGAGGTCAATGTACAGCTCAGGCTGTTGCTTCAGAGGATGCAAGCACCAAACCTTTGCAGCTTACACGTGGTGTTGGGGTTGTGGGTGCAAAGAAGTCAAGAACTGAAGTTTTGGAACCTCTGCCTAGATTTCAGAGGATGTTTGGAAATGCCTGGATGCCCAGGCAGAAGTTTGCTTCAGGGGTGGGGCCCTCATGGAGAACCTCTGCTAGGGCAGTGCAGAAGGAAAATGTGGGGTCAGATCCCCCACACAGAGTCCCTACTGAGGCATTGCCTAGTGGAGCTGTGAGAAGAGGGCCACTGTTCTCCAGATCCCAGAATGATGGGTCCACTGACAGCTTGCACCATGCACCTGGAAAAGCCGCTGACACTCAATACCAGCCATAAAAGCAACCAGAAATGGAGCTGTACTCTGAAAAGTCCCCCTTGGGGCAGAGCTGCCCAAGGCTGGGGGAGCTCATCTCTTGCATCAGCATGACCTGGATGTAAAACATGGAGTGAAAAGACATCATTTCAGAGCTTTAAGATTTGACTGCCCTATCTCCTTCATTTTGGCCAATTTCTCTCATTTGGAATGGTTGTATTAATAACTTGCGTTTGATTATACAGGCTCTTAGGCAGAATGGACTTGCCTTGTGTCAGATGAGACTTTGGACTGTGGACTTCTGAGTTAATGCTGAAATGAGTTAAGACTTTGGGGTACTGTTGGGAAAGCATGATTGGTTTTGATATGTAAAGACATGAGATTTGGGAGGGGCTAGTGGTGGAATGATATGGTTTGGCTGTGTCCCCATCCAAATCTCATCTTGAATTTTAGCTCCCATAATTCCCACATGTCATGGGAGGGACCCAGTGGGAGGTAATTGAATCATGGGGGCAGTTCTTTCCCATGCTGTTCTTGTGATAGGGAATAAGTCTCATGAGAGCTGATGGTTTCATAAAGGGGAGTTCCCTGCACATGCTATCTTGCCTGCTTCCATGTAAGTCATGCCTTTGTTCCTCCCTTGCCTTCTGCCATGATTGTGAGGCCTCCCCAGCCATGTGGAACTGTGAGTCCATTACACTTCTTTCCTTTCTGAGAACAGACTAATACAGACCTGGATAAATTTTTTTAAGTTCCCACTACTTAAAGGCACAATAAAATGCTCAAGAACAGAGAGAAGCTGCTGGAGAGTTTATTCTTTAAAACTGCAAATGGAGAAGAAAAGAATTGTAAGTTTGTGACATTCTGGCCTGAGGGCATTCCCCAACTTTCAGGGTCAAGGCAACAAAATACTATAGCCTAACTGGCTCAAGGTGCCAGAAATAAGAGTTCAGGGCTAGAAAAAAGTGGAAGTTTAAAGAAAAATTCTCAGCAGCAAGAAACTACAGTAAGAGTGAATCATAAAACCTAAGTATGAACTTTGCCCCAATTCCTAGCTAGCCCCTAAATTAGGCATGTACAAGGGAGAATCCAGGGATTCTTCTCTGTAAAAAAAATTAGGCGGAGACTAGAGAGGAATCTACTGTTCAGAAACAGAGCTGCACAGAGAAAGGGCTGTGTGTTTGCTGCTTTTTAACTGAAATGCATTTCCAAGCCATGTGCAGCTTGGGCTGCAGTAATCTAATATCTTATGGGCTTAAAGTACCAGGGGACAGAACCCAAGTCTAGAAAAACAGATGGAAATTGAAGCAAGGGAACCACTGAAAGGGTGAGCCCTCAAAGCTGCCCAAATCCCTGGCTGACCACTATATTATGTAGGCATTGGGAAAACACCCAAGGTGCCAGGATAAAAGCAGCAATTTGAAGCCATAAGAACAGAGTAGAGATGCGAACTGCTTCATATTACAGCAGAAAAAAGTTTGCAGTTTGAGTCCAGGCAAGTTGACTGCCTACTAGAATTGAAAATAAAAAATGAAGTGTATAAAAAGCACCACACACACACACACACACACACGCACAAGAAAAACCCTTAAGAACACAACAGAATCCAGAATCACTAAAATATATTGCCTGCAGTCCAATTTTGAACCAAAATTTAGTAGGCATGCAAAGAAACAGGAAAATGTATTCTATTCTTATGATAAAAGACAAACATTCAATAAAAATTCTGATTTATTCCAGTTGTTGTATAGCAGACATCAAAGTAGCTACTATAAATATATACGAAGAATAAAAGAAAGAGTATCAATGAAGAAATGGGTAATCTCAATACAGAAATGAAGGTATTAAAATGCCAGTGGAAAATTCTAGAGCTAAAAGTTACTACATAAAGTACACTAAATAGACTGAGCAGCAAAATGGAAAGGGCAGAAGAATTATTGAATTTGAATATAGATTGATAAAATTTACTCAATCCAAAAAAACAAATAAAAAGGGAAAGAATATTGATGAAAAGTTAACAGAACCTCAGAGACCCATGGAATAATTTCAGGCATTTCAAATTATGTGTAATTGGAGACCTAGAAGAGGAGGAGATAGAAAAAGAGAAAGAAAAAAAAATCACTGGAGACAAAATAACTGAAAACTTCCAAAATGTGTTAGAAAATGCTAATAGATTCGAGAAGCCTAAGGAACCTCAAAACATGATAAACACAAAGAAATTACTCCCACATGCATCATAGTCAAACTGCTAACAAGGAAATATCTAAACCAGAGAAAAGAACAACATATTACAGTCAGAGGAAGTTTGACATGATTACAGATGACTTCTCAACAAAAGCTACATGTACTGGAGGATATTGGAATGGCATAGTGCAAAAAGAAAAGAATTTAAGAACCTATCAGCAAAGAATTGTATATGCAGTAAAACTAGCCTTCAAAATGAAGGTGAGAGGAGTTCCACTTCCAGTATGTTCAAGTAAATTCTTAAGACAGACCCTCCACCAAAGTAAGCCGATTCTGATGTGGTGAGTGTCCTGTTATTACATATTTTAGCTTAAGGGCAGGCTAAGGCAAGACATGGTAAGTACCACACATGGAGGCTTAAACTCTGAGTGAAGACTTACAGTCTTTCTGGCTTGAAAAACCAGAAAACAGAGTTTGGGAAAACTACAGCTCTTAGAGTATACAGAGAGAATAACAGCAAGGAAAGATCCAAAGACAAGGAGCCATAGATTTTGTGTATAAACTTGGCCTGCGTCTCTGACACTTTTTTTTTTTTAGACTAAGTCTCGCTCTGTCACGCAGGTTGGAGTCCAATGGTGCAATCTCAGCTCACTGCAATCTCTGCCTCCTAAGTTCAAACCATTCTCCTGCCTCAGCTTCCCAAGTAGCTGGGACTACAGGAATGCACTACCACACTCGGCTAATTTTTGTATTTTTAGTAGAAATGGGGTTTTGCTGTGTTGGCCAGACTAGTCTCAAACTCCTGACCTCAAGTGATCCACCCACCTCAGCTTCCCAGAGTGCTGGGATTAGAGGTGTGAGTCACCACGCCCAGCCTCTAACTTCTTAACCATATATGCACAGACAGATTGCAAACAGATCAATTAAGGGTAAAAGAGCTAAACTGAAATTTTAACTGCCACTCAAGAGGCAGCGTTTTCAGTATAAGTTCAACAAAGTTAATTGTCTGCTAAAACAAAAATAACAAGTCTTCTGAGGAATGTAACAGAATTGAGAGTCTCTACAACTTAACATTTATAGAGCATGGGTTAAAATTCTAAGTTATTCAACATGTAACCATGAAAATGTGATTATCCAGTTTCAAGAGAAAAAATATAAGCCAATTAACCCTGAGATGATCCAGTTGTTGGATTATCAGACAAAGACTTCACGGCAGCTATAATAACTATGTTCATTAAAGTCAAAGAAAATATGCTTATAAAAAACTATTAAAAAAACAAACAAATGAAAATTCTAGAACTAAAAAATACAATGTCTTAATGTTAAAAAAAAAAATCCACTGGATGGGCTGAAGAACAGAATAGAAATGGCAGAGGAGTCAGTGGCTCTGAGACTGATCAATAGAAATTGTCAAGTCTGAAAAAGAGATACAAGATTTAAATAAATAGGACTTCAGAAACTGTGGGGACGTACACACTTTGTAATATGAGTTTTAAAATGAGAAGAGAGAGATAATGGAGAAAAATATTTGGAGAAATAATGGGTGCAAATCTCTCAAATTTGTCTAAAGTTGTAAATTTATAGATCCCAGAAGTTCAATGAATCCCAGAGTAAATAGGAAGAAAATCATTCTGTCATAGTCACAATGTTGAAAACCAAACATGGAGAAAAAATCTTGAAAGCTGCCAGAATAAAAAACGACACATCGCATAAACGGGAATAATAATTTAAAACCACTGGCTTCTCATCAGCACCTATGGAGGCAATGCCCCTGCAGTGGGACAAATCATTAAAGTGTTGAAAGAAAATAAAACCTCTCAACCCAAAATTCCACATCAAGTGAAAATAACCTCAAAAATTAGAGCAAAATGAAGACTTTTGCAGATAAAAGTAAGCCAAAAGAATTTATCATCAGAAGAATTGCACTATAAGAAATGCTAAAGGAAATTCCTCAGGCTGATGGGAATTGATAGAAAACAGAAAATCATATCTTAAGATTGGGATGAACAGGATCTGAAATAATCAGATCTTAAGGATGGGATGAACAGGCAGGATCTGAAATAACAATTATCCAGGTGAATATTTTCAAATATTTTTCTGTGTATTTCCTTAACATACATATAGTTATAATACACATAGCAACATGGCAACTATGGCACAAATAGGAACACGTGGAGGGGTGAATGGACATACATGGTTGCAAGGCTTTTGCATCTTATATAGTTGTAGATTTTAACTTCTTTCTCTCAACACTTCCTAGAACAAGTAGACCAAAACCAAAAACCAGTAGAGATTATCTCAACCATCTTGACCTGTATGCCAAATCCCAGATAATATATTTATTTTCAAGTATGTTTGTTGCTTTCACCAAGTCAGTCTACATGTTTGGCCATAAACCAAGTTCCAATAAATTTAAAAGAATTACAGTCATACAAAGTGTGTTCTTGGCCCACAGTGAAATTAAATGAAAAGCCAATAGCAATAAGATATTCATGAAAATCTCAAAATATTTGGAAATGAGACACATATTTCTAAAAATCCATGGAACAAAGAAGAAATCACAAGGTAAAATGACAACCACAAAAATTAGTTATTTGAAATAAACAAACAAAATAGATAAACCTCTAATTAGCAAGAAAAAAGAGAAAACACAAATACAAAGGGGTTATCATTACTAGAGTGCATACAGACATTTGAATCATAATAAAATAATATTATGAACAAACTATTTCCTGAAAATTCAAAAATGAAGATAAAATAAACCTTGAAGAATATAATTAACCAAAACTGACATAAAATGAAACAGAAAATATAAATTACCTTGTATCTATTAAAGAAAGTAAATTTGCTATCAAAGCCCTTTTTAAAAAAGAAGCTCCAGGCCCAGATGGTTTATCAAATATCAAATATTTGAAGGCAAAATTATAGGCTGGGCATGGCAGCTTACACCTGTAATGCCAGCACTTTGGGAGGCTGAGGCAGGAAGATTGCTTGAACTCAGTAGTTCGAGACCAGCCTGGGAAACATAGCAAGACCCCGTCTCTACAAAAAATAAAATAATTAGCCAGGCACGGTGGCATGCACCTGTGGTCCCAGTTAGGAGGCTGGAGTGGAAGGATCACTTGAGCCCAGAAAGTCAAGGCTGCAGCGAGCCAAGATTGTGCCACTGCACTCCAGCCTGGGCAACAGAGTGAGACTCTATCTCAAGAAAATAAATAAATAAATAAAGATGAAATAATAACAATCTTACACAAACTCTTTCAGAAAATGGGGGAGGAATAGGGGAAGGGACCAGAAGTCAAGCAATGCAGACAGCTTCTAGAAGCTAGAAAAGATAAACAGATTCTCAACCTGAAGCTTCGAGAAGAAGGCTGCCAACACCATGGTTTTAAGAATTCTGACCTCCAGAAATGCAAGAGAATAAATTTCTGTTTTGAGTCACATGAAAAAAAAAAAAAATAGGCCAGGTGCAGTGACTCACGCCTGTAATCCCAGCACTTTGGGAGGCCAAGGCAGGCAGATTGCTTGAATCCAGGAGTTTGAGACCAGCCTGGGCAACATGGCGAAACCTGTCTCTACTTAAAATACAAAAATTAGCCAGACATGGTGGCACATGCCTGTAGTCCCAGCTACTTGGGAGGCTGAGGTGAGAGGATCACTTGAGCCAGGGAGGTTGAGGCTGCAGTGAGCCAAGATCATGACACTGCACTCCAGCCTGGGCAACAGAGCAAGACCCTGTCTCTAAAACAAACAAACAAAAGATATAAAAAACAAGAAAAAAAAAAGTAAAGAAAATAAGGAAGAAGGTAACATTTCTCAACTTGTTTTATGAGCCCAGCTCAACTCAAATCTCAACAAAGATTACAATGAAAGCAAATTAGTATATAAGCAAATCAAAGCCAGTAATGCCTAAAACAGAAGCTACCTCATGACCAAGTTAAATTCATACAAGAAATAAAAGACTGTTTTAACAATCGAAACTCTATGTAATTCAGTTAATTCCAGTTGAAGAGCTCTTCTGAATAGGTGCGGAAGAATGTATTTGACATAATTCAAGATACATTCACAATACAAACTTTCAGGAAAACAGGAAAAGAGAACTTCCTCAAACTGATCAAGGGCATGGTTATAGAAATCAGTCAAAGACAACCTCTGTGTGTTGGTCTCTAGATTGTTTATTTCTTCTGTACTAGATGAGACCTGTTAGCTTAAAGTCTGTCAGCAACAAACTCAAATTTTCACACATCCAATTATTTTTAAAATGCTTGTTTTAAAAAACAAGCATATGTTCAGCCATTTACATTCTGTGTGCTTTGCGTACCCCATGAAACCTCATCCGACAGCTGTTACCCATTGCTCAGATACGGCCTTGACATTGTAAGCCCTCAAGCCACTGCTGCCCTTCAGGGGTTTCTAACAGAGACTCCCCACTATGCTACGGAGCAACATCACCAAGGCACCTGTTTCTGACCCCTGTCTCTTGCCCTCCTTCTGTGGGTGGCCCCTTACCACAAGCCTCTGGGAGGTCTCATGCTACAAGGGACCTCACCTCTCATTCAACCCTGTCCAAGTGCCACCCAATAAAGTTTTGTGTGTGTTACTGCCACTCATGGTGATATCTTTTTTCTTGATCAGTTCCCCAAATCCCTTGAACCCCCTATAAATATCTACAAAAAAAAAATCTACAGCTATCATCATACTTAACAGTGAATCAATGAATGCTTTTCTGCTACGATTGGGAACAAGGCAACGATGCCCACTGTGACCACTTCTGTTAAACCTTGTACTGAGCAAGTGCAATAAACCTTATGCTGAGCAAGTGCAATAAACCTTGTACTGAGAAAATTCTGTTAAACCTTGTACTGGCCAGTGCAATAAGGCAAGAAAAAGAAAAGGCATAAAGATCAGGAAAAAAGCAAAAATATTTCTATTTGCTAGGTCATAATTATTTATATAGAAACTCCTAAGACATATTCACTACTACTATTAGAATTTATAAGTGACTTTAGCAAAGTCATAGGATATAAAGTCAATATACAAAACTCAATTGTATTTCTATATATAAATAACAAGTCATTGAAAATAAAATCTTAAAATTTTTAATTTAAAATAGTGTCAAAAGCCACAAAGTATTTAGTAATAAATTTAGCCAAAGAAGAACCTCTACCTTGAAAACTAAAACAGTCTTCAGAGAAATTAAAGAAGATCAAAATAAGCAGGTAAATCAAGTTCACAGATTGGGGGAAAAATCAACATTATTAAGATGTCAATTCTCCCCCAAACCTCTATAAATTCAATGATATTCCACATATAGTTCCAGCAGGTTTGTTGACAGAAACTAGGAATCTTATTCTAAAATACGTGTAGAAATATAAAGGAACTAAAATTTCCAAATCATTCTTAATAAAATACCATGAAGTTGGGGGATTTAACCTACCTCATCTCAAGGCCTACTTTAAAGCTACATTAAACAATAAGATGTGGTTTTGGTGAAAGGATTGCCATATAGATCAACTGAATCAAAAATAGTCCAAAAAAGGACCCACACACATATATGGTCAATTGATTTTCAACAAAAGTCCCAAGGCAATTTGATGGGGCAAAGAAAGTCTTTTCAACAAATGATAATTAGAAAAACTGGATATTCATATGGGGAAAAAATGACCATAAACAATAAATCACACCATAAATAAAAATTTACAGGAAATAAATTAGATCATAGACATAAATGTAAAAGCTAAAACTACAAAATATCTAAAACTTAGAAAGAAATATTTGTGACCATGGAGGTAGGCTAATGTTTATTTGTCATGTTACAAAAATCACTAAACATAAATGAAAAAATTGATGTTTGTCTCCATTAAAATTCGAAACTTCTACTCAAAAAAAGATACTAACAAGGAAACAAGCAAACCACAGACGAGGAGAAAATATTTGCAATACATATTATTTGATAAAGGACTGGTTTCTAGGACATAAAATAACTCTTACAACTCAGTAGTAAAAAGGCAAACAACCCATTTTTTTTTAATGGGCAAGATTTCAAAAGTGGATCTATGACTGGCCATAAGTACATGAAGAGCGGATCTCCATCATTAGTCATCAGGGAAATTATGGTAGTCACCAGGAAAAACCTTATGTGTCAGTTTAGCTAGGCCGCGGTGCTCAGTTATTCAAGAAAACACTTCTAGGTATTGTGAAGGTATCTTGTAGATGGGATTGAGGTCCATGGTCTGTTGACTTTAAACAAGGGAAGCTATCCTAGATAATCTGGGTGGGCCTGGCTCAATCAGTTGAAAGGCCTTAAGAACAGACCTGATGTGTCCCTTATGAAGAAGAAATTCCATCTGTGGGCAGCAGTTCCTGCCCGTGCCCAAGAGTCTCAGCCTGCCCTTCCTGACTGCCTGCCCCACACATTTCACTTTGGCTGGGCTGCAGAGTGTGAAGATGGGTGGTAAGAAGGATGTCGTTTGACAGCCTTCAGGAAATGCTACCAGAGAGACTGACTCCATCTGAATGATGCTGTACTGTGATCTCTGGATCTATAAGAACTAAGGCAGAAACATCACATACCCTACAATATCTGGGACTGCTGCTCTCATGTCAGTCTCCTGGCACATTAGAGTCACCATCTTCCAAGGGAGGGACTGCATGGAGCTATTCAAGGTGCAGGAGATATTCCAATGCTAGATAGCCAATGTCAGACATTTGCTTACACCCATTTCCAGCCCCCAGCCTCCAAAGGGGAGCTCAGGTCTAACTAAGGGGCTCTTTTCCCTTACTTTCCTAAGGGCTGGGATTTACCTGGAGGATGGTGGTCTGGAGACTTATAGTCCCAGGACTGCTCTAGGGAGTGGATTGAATAATTCTCTCTCTCCTCTTTACCACATCTCCTCTCCTTATTTATTTATCCTACACCTTGTGCCCATCAGAGAAACACCTCATTTGCTGTTTTGTTGTGACTGAGATCCTGAAAACCACATCAGGTTGCACCAACTCTCAATTCCCAAGGTCTATCTGGTGCCTTTGCTCCCTGGGCACTGATCTGCCTCCAGCCTACTTTCTGTATGAGTTGTCTGTATTCATATTTGTATTGTTCTAGACACACCTCTGAGAAGGTTTCTGCTCACTCCCCATCAAAGCCTGGAAGCCCTGACAAGGTGGTATTTCATCAGGAATCTGCATTGGGCAAGCCTTCTCTGAACCTTGCAAGAATGTGGTACTACAAAAGCTTTGCTTTTAATGCAAAGGTTGGGACACCCCCATGCTCCTGGAGGTGGCCTTTTTCACTTTTTATGTAATTTAAAAAACACACAAAATTTAACCTCTTACAATTTTTAAGTGTTCAGATAAATATTGATAAGTATATTCACATTGTTGTGCAGCTTTGCTTTTTTTATTTTTAAAAGTAACTCTTCCATCATGTGGATTTACACATGGTCTGCTGGGGAATGTCATGAGGTTTTAAATCTCTCTCTGGGATTTTTTTGGAGGCACAATCTAACAGACCTATCCACGTTATCAAAAGCCTCTGTGTGTGTTTCTCTGCTGTCAGGATACATTTGAATATAAATAATTCACTTCCTGCCTGGAATCCAAAATGAGATTCTATACATGTGAGTCTTCCCAAAACTCCATCCTTACCTGTAGAACCAAGGAGAAACCGTGCAAGGTGGCAATTACTCCCCACAGTGGAGGTCTGCAACTTTAACTTGCCTACACATGGCCCTGGTGACAATGCAGAATCCCAAGCCCTATCCCTAGAGATTTGAATTTAGTGGGCCTGGAGTGGCACCTGTCATTCTGTGTTTTTCACACACTCCTGAGCAGGATGGCAGCAAATCATCCTTGGGGAACCAGAACCTAAGTAGGTGATCAGAGAGGAGATGCCTGCCCACTATGTTTCTCCTCTCTCAGGCCTGAGCCGTGAGCATCCTCAAGTTGAGCCCCAGGACAATTCAAGGACCTCCAAGATCCAGAGCCTGTTTTGCTTCTTCACTTACAGGCTTGTAGTCAGCACAGAAGATCCTCTAGGCACCTGTGAGCCTGCCTCACAGAGCTGTCCTAAGGATAAAATGAATAGAGGGCTCAGAAATGATCTGGCACATAGTGATAACTCAATTAACGTTAGCCGCTGCTCTCCCCATGACGATGGTCATTGCTGGTGCCATCACTAACACTCCTACCAAGAGATGGCAAGGAGAAGGTTCCTGAGTGACCTCTCCACCCTCTACCCTGTGAGAAAGAGGACCCCACTCCAAGCAGGCAAGAGCTGTGCAGAACAAATTAAAATCATGAGTCTAGCATCAGCACCACACCCCTTCCATCTCATCTCCCTCACACTGGGAGTCTTTTCCAAGCTTCTCATCTCTGCAGGAGCAGCCCAGGCATTTCACCCAGCAGGAAACCATCCTCCACTGAGGTTAGAGGACCCTTCTCCAACACTGTTTCTCCCTAAGTGCCCTGTAGCCTCTAAATCCCCTTTCCGTCATCCAAGAAAACGTTCAGCATCCCACTCTGATCCAACCCGCTTCACCAAGTGGAGGCCCTCACCAAGCCCCCTTCTGAAGTCAAAGTGCTATGAATCTTCCCCAGGACGTCAATGACTGTGCTGAGCCTTAGCCCCATTCCTGGTGTTCCCAGCACTGTCCTTCAGCAGCAAGTCAACCCGCATTCTAGGGGCAAATGGCTGTGTCTTGCATGACCTTAATGCTCCCCTAGTCTGTGTACAAACAATAGTCTTTGTCAGAATGTGATGAGGTGGGCATACTGTACATAAAGCCAAGCACATAATAGGTGCTCAGTGGAATGAATGGACCTCCATTTAAGCAACCTACTTGTGGGCTTCAAAATTCTCTGACTAGAGTATGTGTACTTTAGAGAAACAACTCACAGCAGACCCCCAGCAGTGGCCAGCCTCCCCAGTCAGCGCCTCTGAGGAAGGGGGAGTGGAGAGGAAGAGCAGCCTGGAGGCAGCAGGAACCCCCTACCGTGTCCGTTCTGACATGGCCTCGGGTAAAGAGTCACATGTAGTATGGCCTGGTCATACATGTCCCATTACATGACCTGTAGTCACCAGCTGTTTTGCCTCTAATTGATGGTATTTTGCATTTTAGGCCCAATACCTTCTAATAAAAGGATACTGGTTTTATGATGGCTAATAAAACAATGAGAGGTAGGCCAGATGCTACAATCAGGAATAAAATGGGACACCCAATTCTCAGAGTGTCTGGCCAGCGTCTGTTTATCAATGTGCCCACCCGAAAGGAAGAAGTCTAATCAAGCTCACAATTCACCCCGATTTGCTGTTTGGGGGCAACCAATGGGATAAGGCAGGAAATCTCAACCTCATTCACAATGAAGAGATGAGCGTTAGTGACTTCTTGGTAGTTACCCCATCTGAAAGCTGGCCATCCCAGATAAGGTCAAGTGGTCACACCCCCTTGTTTCTCCCAGCCTGTTAACCTTTCCAGGCCAGAGCGTGTCTGACTCTGCAGGCAGATTTAAATGCACTGCGGTCCTCACAGCCACATCACCAACCTTTTTAGGGGCTGAGAATTCACGCTCCTCTGCCTGGGTGTCTGCTGGGAGGATTCTGAGTCCCAGAAGGGCTTGGAGGCCCAGCTTCCTGATGTGACAGAGACAGCAGAGAAACAGTTTAAATGTGTGGTTAAGAACCCACACGTTGTGCACATGTACCCTAGAACTTAAAGTATAATAATAAAAATAAATAAATAAATAAAAATAAAAAAAAGAACCCACCTCTGATGCCGGCCTAGCTCTACTGATGGTGGGCACCTCAGCTGTGCTTCAGTTTCTCCTACGCTGTGCAGTAGCGAGTAAGTGCTATGGATGTGCCGGCTATCATTACCATCAGGGCTCATGCCTTCTCAGCACCTCTCTCTATATTAATAAGCAGGTTTTATCCCTGTAGGATCGTTAGAAGCAATTTTCTGTGAAACGGGCAATGCCTTAGCTCTCCAAAAATCACAGAACTGTCTGTCTGTTTGATAGTTCTGCAAAATTCTGTACCTGCCTTTTAATAAACTGGAGGCATAATCCAAACCTACTGGGCTCACCACCTCCTGTCACAATATCAAGGGAACCCAAGGGATCTGCTGGGCAGGAGCTTCAGCTAGACAGAGAGTCGGGACCTGATAGCAAAAGGTGGTCATTAGTGGACAGCGAGTCAAACTCACCATTTAACCATGAGTTGGTCAGTACCCATGCTGTACAGAGTGCAGGCCTGAGGAATGGGGTCGGCTGTGTGGGAGGAGACTTGCTGCAGCCAGTGACCCCGAACAAACCTCCAAGTCCACCTCCTATGACTCCTCTCCTTATTCTTCTTTGACAACAAAAACAAGCATCAGTAACAACTGATGGTTATGAGGCCTGTGCAACACACAGAGAATGTGAGCTCACACCAGGCAGGGGAAAACAGCAGAGAAGCCCTCCTCCCCAGGGAAGGTGGATGCTGTGGCAGGGGTGGGGGTGGGGAGCAGAGAGGGTGAACCCAGCTTGAGCAACAAAGCCAGACCTTGTCTCAAAAAAAAAAAAAAAAAGAAATGAAAAAGAGGTAGAAGAAGGAGGAAGAAAGAATAAAGATGGAAACAAGAAAAGGTGGAAGGAATGAAGGAAGGAGGGAGGGAAGAAGGGGCAGAAAAAAAAAAGATAAATTCCTTTATATGTCCACTTGATTAGACATCAGAATTCAGAGAAGGCAAATGCAAAAGCTGCCCTTCACAAAGAGTCACATGGAAATGTAAAACACCCTTGTCTCCTCTAAAATACATGATTCATTGCTCTGTCACTGCAAATGTGTGTGCTGTGTCTGTCAGGCCTCTGAGCCCAGACCAGGCCATCGCATCCCCTGTGACTTGCATGTATACATCCAGATGGCCTAAAGTAACTGAAGATCCACAAAAGAAGTAAAAACAGCCTTAACTGATGACATTCCACCATTGTGATTTGTTCCTGCCCCACCCTAACCGATCAATGTACTTTGTAATCTCCCCCACCCTTAAGACGGTACTTTGTAGTCTCCTCCACCCTTAAGAAGGTTCTTCGTAATTCTCCCCACCCTTGAGAATGTACTTTGTGAGATCCACCCCTGCCCACCAGAGAACAACCCCCTTTGACAGTAATTTTCCATTACCTTCCCAAATCCTATAAAACGGCCCCACCCCTATCTCCCTTCGCTGACTCTTTTCAGACTCAGCCCACCTGCACCCAGGTGAAATAAACAGCTTTATTGCTCACACAAAGCCTGTTTGGTGGTCTCTTCACACGGATGCACATGAAATTTGGTGCCGAACTATGCTCAACTCACTCTCTACATTTCTCATAACTTCCAAAATCTATTTTCTTCCTCATACCTGACGCATATACTTTCTGCTCCCCAGCTCCTTCAGCTATACTAACTCTTTGTTAAGTCCCACAATTACCATTGTTCCTGACCTGGACTTCAATCCGGCCTCCCACATTATTCCTGATACCACACCTGACCCCCATGACTATATCTCTCTGATCCACCTGATATTCACCCCATTTCCCCATATTTCCTTCTTTCCTGTTCCTCACCCTGATCACGCTTGATTTATTGATGGCAGTTCCACCAAGCCTAATCGCCACACACCAGCAAAGGCAGGCTATGCTATAGTACAAGCCACTAGCCCACCTCTCAGAACCTCTCATTTCCTTTCCGTTGTGGAAATCTATCCTCAAGAAAATAACTTCTCAGTGTTCCATCGGCTATTCTACTACTCCTCAGGGATTATTCAGGCCCCCTCTCTTCCCTAAACATCAAGCTCAAGGATTTGCCCCCACCCAGGACTGGCAAATTAGCTTTACTCAACATGCCCCGAGTCAGATAACTAAAATACCTCTTAGTCTAAATAGACACTTTCACTGAATAAGTAAAGGCCTTTCCTACAGGGTCTGAGAAGGCCACCGCAGTCATTTCTTCCCTTCTGTCAGACATAATTCCTCAGTTTAGCCTTCCCACCTCTATACAGCCTTTACTAGTCAAATCACCCAAGCAGTTTCCCAGGCTCTTGGTATTCAGTGGAACCTTCATCTCTCTTACCATCCTCAACCTTCAGGAAAGGTAGAACAGACTAATGGTCTTTTAAAGGCACACCTCACCAAGTTCAGCCTCCAACTTAAGGATTGGACAGTACTTTTACCTCTTGCTCTTCTCAGAATCAGAGCCTTTCTGTCCAAACAACTTGACCTTACTGTTTTAGCCTAGCCCTCATGTCTGCGTGCAGCGGCTGCCGCTGCTTTAATACTTTTAGAGGCCCTAAAAATCACAATGGTGGAATGTCATCAGTTAAGGCTGTTTTTACTTCTTTTGTGGATCTTCAGTTACTTTAGGCCATCTGGATGTATACGTGCAAGTCACAGGGGATGCGATGGCCTGGCCTGGGCTCGGAGGCCTGACAGTGTCCACTCGCAGAAAGGCAGGATATATTTGCATGATTTAAATGTCACCTAGATCTTGTGAATAATAACTGTGAGCCATTCCACAGGGTCTGAATCATGTTCCCTGGAAACCATTCCTTCATGAGCTAACCCCTCATGCCAGGGTCTGAAATTCTCAGAGCCTGTGACTTCTTATTGCTCTGTCCCACTACTCCAGAAAGCAGCAGGGTAAAAACAAATTATGCCCTCTTCCTCAGCAGCTTTCAAACACTCCCAGTACTTGAGGCCAGCTCATCATCATATCAAAGGAGTTAGACCTAGCCCCTTCCCCCGGGGAATGTTAACATTCAGCATCGTTATGAAAGAGGCATGACAATAAACATATGAGAGTGATAATTGAGTAAAGTGGTTACAAATGGGTGGCGGAAAATGGTGACTTTTTCTAAGTAGCATTCACTGAAATGTGATTGTTGTTTTATGATTTTCAAGAGACTTTGACATATATTATCTCCATTATTTATGTGGTGGGGAAAAATTTCTCCCCTACTTGTATTCCTAGAGCTCAGTATCCAAAGCTAAGATTCACACATTTCGCAGGTATTTATTGAGTTGCTACTACGTGCCTGACTTTATTCTAGGCACTGGGAAATATAACAGTAAACAAAGGAGATAAAAATCTCTCTCCTCATGGCATTTGCAAACTAGTGGGAAGAGGTAGAAAATAAAAATAAATTAAATATGCAAAATATCAGATAAAGAGCAATGGAGAGAGTGGGTGGGATGGGAGAGGGGTCTTGAGATTTTGAATAGGGGTATTCAGGAAATGCCTTCTTAAGAAAGTGATATATGAGCAAAGATGTAAAGGAAGTGAAGGAGGAAGCCACACTGCTACACAGTAGGAAAAGCAGGTGCACAGGCCCTGAGGCAGAAGTGTGCCTGGCTGCGTGAGGATTAACAAGGAAGCTAGTCAATGGAGCAAGGGTGGAAGTAGGCAGCGGAACCATTTTGGAGGCAATTGCAGTGACCTCGGCTGGATGTGTGGATGACTTGGACAAAAGGGTAGCAATGGAGTTGGCAAGAAGTGATGAGAGTCTGGACTTATTTTGAAGGTAGAATAGGTGAGATTTGCCACAGGAGGGGATGTGGGTTATAAAAGAAATAGAGGCCGGAAAATTGCTTGAACCCAGGAGGCGGAGGTTGCAGTGAGCCAAGATTGCACCACTGCACTCCAGCCTGGGAAACAAAGAAAACCTCTGTCTCAAAAAAAAGAAAGAAAGAAAGAAATACAGGAGTCCATCCAAGATGACTCTAAGGTTTGAGGCCTGAGTTATTTGAAGGTTGGCATTGTCATAACAAGGTCTTTGGTAAAGCATTTTAAATAGGAGGAGGCCATGACTCTTGGAGCATGGTAACACTCTCAGGATTGGGGTTGTGGAAGAGGAACAGGTTGAGACCCAATGCTGGGGATGAATTTCCACCCTTCTTCACCTGTAGGCACCAAAAACATCCCAACACCCCAATTTCATCTCATCCCACCCCCCTTTTCAGTGGTCACTGATTTAAAAAAAAAATTAGTACAATTTATAACGAGAGATACGTAATTTACATCCAATTAAATACATAAATGTTAAAACCTTAGTGCAAAGAACTTTGACATTCATATACACCTGTGACACCACCACCCCACACCAGATGTAAAATATTGCCTTAATCGCAGAAAGTTCCTTCCTGCTCCATGGAATCACACTGTGTGCATGCTTTTGTGTCTGGCTTATCAGCCTTGACTTAATGATTTTGAGAATCATCCCTATTGTTGCATGTATGAGTAGTCCTTCCCTCTCGTCGCTGAGTACTATTCCATGTTTGAATAAATCACAATCTGCCTGTCCATTCATCTATCCACAGGCATTTGGGCTATTTCTAGTTTGGGGCTATTATAAATGTAGCTGCTATGAACATTTGTGCACAGCCATTTTGACGACATATGTTTTCATTTCTCTCAGGAAAATACCTAGGAGTCAAAATGCTGGTTCATGTTGTAAGTGCACATTTAGCTTTGTAACAAAGTTCCAAATAGTTTTCCAAACTGTTTGAACCATTTTCCATTCCCACCAGCAATGTATGTGTTGCTGTATATCCTCCCGAGGTTTAATGCTGCCAGTCGCTCTTGTGGATGGGTAGTAGTACCTCATTGTGGCTTTAATTTGCACTTCTAATTAATAATCAGCATTTCGACTACCATAATAACATTGAGTACTTTTCATGTGTATGTTTGCCATCCATATATCTTCTTTAGTGAAATGTTTGTTCAAATATTTTCCCAATGTGTTAATTGGGTTTTCTTTTTATTATTGATTTACATAAAAATGTTATATATTTTGAAGATGAGTCCCTTGTCAAATATATTTACTGTGAATATTTTGTCTGTGTCTGGGGATTATCTGCACATTCTTCTTTATTAACATTTATTTTGAAGTAATTTAAGACTTCCAGAAATAGAAAGTAAAATAAGACTTGCAAAAAATAATCCAAAGAATTTCCAAATACCTTTCAGCCAGCACCCATAAATGCTAACATTTTGCTACGTTGGCTTTGTCAGTCTCCTTGTTTCTGTCTTTCATAGATGCACACACACACACACACACACACACACAGACACACACACACCAATTTTTTTTTTTTTTTTTTTTTTTTTTTTGTGAGATGGAGTCTCACTCTGTCACCCAGGCTAGAGTGCAGTGGAGCAATGTCGGCTCACTGCAACCCCTGCCTCCTGGGTTCAAGCAATTCTCCTGCCTCAGCCTCCCAAGTAGCTGGGACTACAGGTGCCTGCCACCACGCCCAGCTAATTTTTTTGTATTTTTAATAGAAACGGGGTTTCACTATGCTGGCCAGGCTGGTCTCGAACTGCTGACCTCGTGATCTGCCTGCCTTGGCCACCCAAAGTGTTGGGATTACAAGCATGAGCCACCGTGCCTGGCCCACACACCAATTTTTTTCTGAACCATTTGAGACTAAGTGACAGAGATAATGTTCCTTTATCTCTAATACTTCAAAGATTATTTTCTAAAAACAAGGACATTCTCTTACTGAGACATAGTACAGTGATCAAAATCAGTACATTAATATGGATATATTATTATCTAATCTGCAGACCTTGTTCAAAATTCACCAATTGTCCCCCAATGCCTGTATAGAAAAAAGAAAAAAAAATTACCAAGGCCAAAAATCCAAACCAAGATCACACGTTGCATTTAGTTTTTATTTATCTTTAGTCTCTTTTAATCTGGAACAGTTTGTCAGTCAGCCAATCAATCAGTCTATCTATCCATCCATTCATCCATCCATCCATCCAGCCAGCCAGCCAGCCAGCCAGCCAGCCATCTATTCATCTGTGCATCAATTACTCACTTATTGTCTTTCACAACTTTGACACTTTTGAAGAGTACATAGCATTTATTTTGTAGACTATTCTGTTCATTTTCTTCATGGTATCTTTTGATGAGAAGAAATTTTTATTTTGATTAAGTGTAATTCATTGGGAGTTTTTTTATGGTTAGTGCTTTTTGTGTCCTATCTAAGAGAATTCTGCCTTCTCTAAACTCATGAAAATTTCTGGATTTTTGTGTCTAGAGTGTTAGGGCTCTCACTTTTATACTTAGGTCTATCAATCATCCATTTTCAATCAATTTTTTCTATGGAGTGAGACAGAGATTGAGATTCATCTTTGTTTACCATATCCAGTTGTTCCAACACCACTTCTTAAGATAAACTTCCTTTCCCCACTGAATTGCCTTCGTATCTTTATCAAAAATAATTTGGCCATACATACATGGTTCTTTTTCTGAAATTTCCGTTTTGTTACACTAACATGTTCCTTATGCCAATACCACACTGTTTTGATTACTATAGCTTTATCATTAGTTTTGAGATCAGGTAGTGTAAATCCTCCAATTTTGTTCTTTTTCAGTCTTGTTTTGTCTAATGTAGGTCTTTTGTATTTCTGTAAAATTTTGTAATTACTATTTCCTTCTTAACATAGCCTGTAATCCCAGCACTTTGGAAGGCCAAGGCGGGCAGATGATGAGGTCAGGAGATCGAGACCATCCTGGCTAACACGGTGAAACCCCGTCTCTACTAAAAATACAAAAAAATTAGCTGGGCATGGTGGCTGGTGCCTGTAGTCCCAATTACTTGGGAGGCTGAGGCAGGAGAATGGCTTGAACCCGGGAGGCGGAGCTTGCAATGAGCCAAGATCACACCACTGCACTCCAGCCTGGCTGACAGAGCGAGACTCTGTCTCAAAAAAAAAAAGATAGCCTGTTGGAATTTTAATTGGGATTGTATGGAATCAACAGGTCAATTTTGGAGGACAATATTTTGAAATTATTGAGATTTTATAAACATATGTCATAACATGATAAATCTTTCCATTTATTTAGGTCTTCTTTAATTTCTCTCAGCAATGTTTCACAAGTCTTGCGCATAATGACAGTTTTAGTTCTAAGTAATTAATGTATTTAATGCTATTGTAAATGATATTTTTATAATTTCATTTTCTACTGTTTGTTGTTAGAACGTAGTACAATTGAGTTTTGTATATTAACTGTGTACTACAATATTCTAGTTTCATTTTTTGTAGATTACATAGGATTTTCTACATACACAATCATGCTACCTGTGAATCATGATAGTTATCTTTTTGTCATCATTATACCATTTGGATTCTTTTTCTTTTATTTTTTCCTATATTGCACTGGCAAGGACTTTCAGTACAATGTTGAATAGAAGCATTTAAAGTGAACATCCTTACCTTATTCTGATCTCAGTCTTCAAATTAGGCATGATGTTAACTGCAAGCTTTTCTTACGCTTTTCTAAGATGACTTTTATGCAGCTGAGAAAGTTCCATTCTGTTCTTAATTTGCTGAGTTTTGTTTTTTTGTTTTGTTTTGTTTTGTTTTTTAACATGAATGGGTAGTGAACTTTGTGACAGAAACTATATGGCCTGGAAGCCTAAAATATGTACAGTCTGGCCCTTTAAGACAAGATTTCCAACCCTCTCTAAATAAGAATGTAAAGGATACTTCAGCGCATAGCAGGTATATCAGTTTGGGTCTAATTAAGAGACAGAAGTCACACAATGACTATAAAACAGAAAGTGACTATAAAGGAGAAGGCTAATATGAAGATCATTAAACTATGATAAAAGGGAAGTATAAGATGTAAGAGAACCCTTCATGGCACCCTAGGGCTTAAGGAGAGCAGCCAAAGAAGGATGAACTTGGAATGGGGTCCCCCCTCTCCAAGGCTAGCATTCAGATCTCGTTGGAGCAAGTATAGTTGCAGCCCAATGATTGGCAGAGAAGTGTGTTGGTTTGCACAGGCCAGAGCTGGTCTGTAGTTGCTGAGCAAGTAGGAAGCAGCTCTCACCTGGAGTGCAGATGGGTTTGAGTAAGCCACAACCAGTGGCCAGCTACACAGGTGTGCAGGGAAAATGGGTGCTCATGTGAATAGGAGCCCTGAGCTGTGGTGTTTGTGTTAGAAGGGCTGCAGCACCAGAAGGTCACAGCAGGCAAGCCTTAGGGAAGCAGAGGGAGTTGGGGCAGCAGTGCAGGCAGGAGGGCTGTGGCATGCAGGGTCCATGCTGCAAGAGCTGCAGAAAGATGACCACCAGGCCAGGCTGGAGCTGGGAAGTCATGAAGGGACCTTGTGTTCCAGGCATGTGGCCAAGGTGGAGCACTACCAGACATTCTCCCACCTGTGTCATTCGCCAATATTGCAGTCACCAGAAACAGCAGGGGAGCCCCTTCCTGCTCCGGTGCCACTCCAGCATCCTCTGCTGAGAAAACTTAACATCATGCTCACTGTAATACTCAAAGAAATTCTGTCCATTATTGCAGAGCAGGTATTGAAGATACATTTGGAACTGGGAGATAACAAATTGATAAGTGACATGGCATGGTTGAAGAATGAGATTTCCTAACAAATCAAGTTATTTGACATGCCCAATATTCTTTTAGAAGATTCTGGAATGAAAGTGAAAAGCAGAATCATTTTTTAATAGATGATGAACCCGATTCCTATGTTAAATTTAACTTTGCTCAAAGTTAAAGAAATTTCAAATGAAACTGTCTAGACCTTATGTCAAAATAAGCCCAATTGTATTAAAGAGTATTAAATTGTATTAAGAATAAAAACACATGGCCGGGCGCGGTGGCTCACGCCTGTAATCCCAGCACTTCGAGAGGCCAAGGCGGGCAGATCATGAGGTCAGGAGATTGAGACCATCCTGACTAATATGGTGAAACCCCATCTCTACTAAAAATACAAAAAAAAAAAAAAAAATTATCCGGCCATGGTGGCAGGTGCCTGTAGTCCCAGCTACTGGGGAGGCTGAGGCAGGAGAATGGTGTGAACCCCGGAGGAGGAGCTTGCAGTGAACCAAGATCTCGCCACTGCACTCCAGCCTAGGTGACAGAGCGAGACTCTGTCTCAAAAAGAAAAATAAAAATAAAAAATAAAAACACATAAGACCACCAAAAAGAGAGTACATATTATATATGTAGTAGAAGTATGCATTTCTTGGGTTTCAAATATTTGCAAGTCTCTAGAATAAATATTATCGGAACTCAAATAAAAAGGCAAGCAGACTAAAGAAAATATTTTCATAATATAAACCAGGAAAAAGCCTCTGTCAGTATTGCACAAAAAGCTCATGAAAACTGAAAGAAGATCAAAACTTTAATGTAAATGGGCAAAGGACATGAATAGGTGATTCACAACAGGACACACAAGTAATAAATATACATAAGAAAATTGTCAACTTTACTACCTCTTGTTGAGATGCAAATTAAAGCTGTAATGGGATACAGTTTAGCATTAAATTTGAAAAAATAAAATAGAATGCTGGCAAAAATAAAATACGGTAGAACTGGTAAATGGTTAATCGCAATATAAATTGTTTAAACTTCTCTTGAATTCAGATATTCATATCCCTAGGGTAATCCTACTACTGAGACTATAACTGAAGGAAATAATTACAAAAAATAGGGGAAGTTTTGATGCATGTGTTTACAGCAGTCATTTTTAAAAGTGAAAAAGTGGGAACTAATTTAAATGTACATAAAAAATGTCAACAATGGTGTAAATCGCCCTGTTAATTATGTAATTCATTTCACCAGGATCATGGTCAGTGACAAACGATTTGGTCATGACCAAAAACCACTGGAAACTAATGCAGCATAATAGGCTATTTCTCAAGCTAGAAAGCCTAATTAAAAGCAGAATAATAAAATTATATATTTACATCACTGTTACTATCACTGTGAGAAAGAATATGTGCATGCGAATGAAAACTAGAAAGTAACAGAAAATATACAATTGATTTATTAGTTGACTTTCTTATTTTTATTTTTGACAGGGTCTTGCTCTGTCACCCAGGCTGGAGTGCAGTGGCACGATCATGGCTCACTGCAGCCTTGACCTCCTGGGCTCAAACAATCCTCCCATCTCAGCCTCCCAAGTAGCTGGGACTACAAGTGCATCACCATGCCCACATATTTTTTTTTAATTCTTTATTTTTTGTAGAGATGAGATTTCCTTTTGTTGCTTAGGCTAATCTCAAACTCCCAGGCTTGAGCGATCCTCCTGCCTTGGTTTCCCAAAGTGCTGAGATTACAGGCATGAGCCACCAAGCCCAGCAAATTTTTAAAGTTATATTATGACTAATATAGTGATGTCTGTAAATTTTTTTAAATATGGCAACTAAAATCAAAATAATCCAGGTACGTTGACAGAGAGGAGCTGAGCAAGACTCTCTTCTCTTCTACATGATATACTTCTATTAAGTCAGCCTTATTTTTCATCAGCTTTTTGCCAGTTTTTGTGGAGACACATCATCCTGAGGCTTCACATCTTACTGAGTGAGGTCTGGTAAGCCACATCTCCTCTTCCTGTACTTGGGGGGCTGACTTTTTGGACGCTGATACAGAACTTTACATGTGTTCCTGTTATGTCTTTTCTTGGCCTGTATATTTAGGGCACCATTGAAGGCTCTCAAGATTTTTTTGGATTTTGATTTACACTCCTTAGTCACCATATATTCTGAGTGCATGTTAGCTATACATTCTATAATTCTATATCCATATTAAAATATGCAGGAAACTCCATATGTTCACCCAAGGCCGTGATAATGATGTTGAACTGAGCAGTACTGAGTCCCAGAGCATATCACACCTATTAGCGAGCACTTTGATGCCGTTCACATCACAATCCACAAAAACAGCCTTGCATCCAGCACACTAATTGCCAGCTTAGCAATTAGAAAATGTGATTGTCCTTCCTTTGTGGGTGGAAAATGAAGGCTTTAGGCTTAGAGAAAAGCTCAAGTGATTTCCCTGGGCCAGGACTAGGCTCAGTTGTAACCGGGGCCAAGCTTGCCCTCAGTATTTAAGGTCTCATCTGTGCCCTTTCCCCCTGATCTTGCCCACCTCTTGCTATGGCGCCCATTCCATGCCACGCTCACTGGCCTGCAGGATCCTCAAATGTGCTCCTCAATTTTTCCTACCAAAACTTTGTATTTGATTCTTTATCCACACTCTATCTCGTGGAGTTATTGGCATTTTAAAAGGGATCCAAGTTTGAAAATAGAGAGATGACGTTCCAATGGTAGGACTTCAGGCATTGATGGTCAGACAGTAGAAATTTGGAGAATGGAAAGGCTGGCACTGGGGTCTTAAGGGCAGCCCCTACCTAGCGACTGTTTGCAAAGCTGACCTGAAAGAGACAGGGAGTCCCCAGGGGACAAGACAGATTAGATCCTATGGTCCCACAGTCCTCCTCAAGCTCTTAATGGTATTTGGTTGGAATTTCTAACTCTTCAAATCTTGTTCATTCATTTAATTTAATTTTCCTTCTATTCTTCCAACTGCCAGCTAGGTGAGAGAAATAGATGCTATCATCTTGACTGCCTGAGAAGGAAGCAGGCAAAGTGGGCTTTAAAGACAGAAAATAACTGCTTTTCCCCAGCTTGGGGCCTCCCCACCCCGCAATTTTGCATTGACTGACAGAATTCCTGCGGGGAAAACTGAGGCATCCTTGCTTCTCATGTAAACCTTGCCTGTCTCCTCATAAATATTTTATTTCCCAAAAGCCGTTCCTACAAATTGCCTTATCATTTGCCGAGGATCTAGACCATCTGACAAAGCAAGTTCACACATCCCTCCTTGCTGATAACTGGGTTTATCTGTTTGCATTTCTGTGTATCGTCGGTTAGTCTGGCTTATCTACTTATGAGATTGTGTGTTCTTTAACACACTGGACACCATATGGCCCCCAGCAGAGACAGCAGTCCTGTTGCCTACCTATGGGCACTATTTGTGTGCCTTTCAACCCTGACTATAAAATATCAGGTCCCTAGTACATCTAAAATTTGTTTGGACTGGGAAGATTTTACAAAATTAGAATCAAAAATTTAGTTCCTCCCGCCCCTATTTTTAAAGCAATGTGTACAATATGCATACAGAATAAATAAATAACAAATTATTTACACAGTGAAACTGAATGAACTATAGCTACAAGCAACATCACCAAATCTTACTAACCTAATACTCGTTGACAAAAGCAAATCCCAGGAGACTATATAGACCATCACATTGTTTCTAAATTTCAAAAACAATTGAAACTAAACATCATTGAGGAGTCCCCTGAGCCACACACGTACACACTTATGTTCAGAATCAATCCTTCTGGGCCCGGCTGGTATTTTCCTTTCATTTCCTGGCACCGAATTCACAGGTGGATAGAACAGGTCTCATCAGACTCCCTGGCTCCAGACTTCCTCAGCTCCTGGGTGCTACTCTTTTCCCCTCAGACCCCTCCCCACTTCCTTAGTGTCCTGGCTGAGGCTGAAGCAACTTAGCATTCACCTGGCCCCCAACCCCTTCCTCCCACTCTCACCTGCTCTGTCAGAAAGAGGAGACGGTGCTTTCTCTATAGCTGTCTTCTTCCTGTGGTCTCCCTATTCTACCAAACACCAAAAGACTTTGGGTTTCTAAGGATCGCGCTCCTTGGTCTCTTAGTGCCACGGGCCTGTTAGAGCATCCCACTAATTTATTCAGAGGTTGCTGTGTCCTGCATCTTCACAAAATCTTGCTGTCCCTTCCACACTCGACTATGCCTCAGTTGAAGCTTGAGCAATAATTGGAAAGGTCCCCAGAGGCCACTCCATTGAGTGAGCATTGGGCCAAATCTGGACCCTCCATCATGGCAGCCTAGGATCTTGCACCTCGATGACTTTTGCAGGCAAATTCACAGATACATCCCCTTCAGTCTCTTTCTATTCATTTCCAGTCTCCGCTCATCTGTTTCCACTTTTCAGACACCCAAAGTTATTCAGTGATAACTGTTGCCACATACATCATTCCCTAGGGGCCAACTATGTGCCCATTTCTGTGCTAAACACTCTATCTCATTTCATCAGACTCAGGACACTTCTCCATTTATTGATTAATTCTGTGAGGTCTTGTTTTCCCCTTCAAATCTTAGGAATGATGTGCATTTCAGAAACAAAGTCCAAGGGGATTTTTCAGGATGATGCCCTAAAATAATCTCATGATCACTACTATTTACTCCAAAATCAGGATTTAAGATTCTTTTGAAGCTCTGAAATGTTTCTGGACAACAGAAAATAATCATCTGCTTCCAGTCTTCCCTGAGGACAAGCCAGCAGGAAACAGCTTTAACTTGTTGCATAAATTAATGAGATTAGAAGAAATAAAGCATTTCCTGACAATGAGAACTATAAAAAAAAATGCACATAATAACTGAGGCACGTGGAGATTCGTAACTGAGGCACGTGGAGATTTCCTGGAATAAGGATACTGAAGTCCTCAATGAGGCAAAGTCTCATCTATTATATTTTCTCTTGTGTTGAATTAATTTCAGGTTCCTTTCAGAAGCCCAAATAATAAAATAAGAATTCTCCTCTCTTCCAACTTCTGTGGCTTCGGCTTCCTTTTGTTGATTTACCACTTCCATTTATTTGCTCTTCCACTAGCAGTCCCTTGAATCTGAACGACTAAGCCTGATTTTCTTTGGGGGAAAATTTGTCTAGGTTTTACTTCCCCCCTTTAAGACATGACATGGGTGCACACATGCACATGTGTGTGTGAGCCATTCTAATTCTTCATTTCTTCAGTGAAAAACATACACTTCATCTCTCCCTTCAAGTATTGCATGAACTCGATGAACTTAAGCCTTCTAAAGATAATGTGTTCAGTTAACAGGAGATTTGATAAGTATGCTAGGAAATGCCATGTACTCCAAGTCCTCAGAGAAGCTCTGGTTAGCTGACTGTGGTGGGATCTGCTTTTGTGGAGTTTCTTCCCATGAGGGTATCAGTCATGAGAACCTGGAACCCAAGAGGCTGTCCAATCCTTGTCCCAGGCAAGGAGGCTTGGATTCCTCCCAGGCCCTGCTCCTGCGATCCAGACCCAGAGCATGCAATTGCTGGTGAGGGGAAGGCAGGATTCGGTCTTCATCCTTCATGGAGAGGTGTGTTCTTGGACGTACACCTTCTAGGAGGAAAATGAGTTTTAGTAAATAAAGTTATTTTCTCCAAAAAGAGTTTAAGTTCCTTGGGCTTCAATAGAGGTTAATAATTACTAGCTGGATTGGTGGTTTTAATTTTTAGTTCAGGAAATCTGATGTTATCTGATGTGATGGAAGGAAACAAAAACTCTGCAAGGAGAATACACATTGTCCCAAAGAGAGACTTGTTTCTAACATCTTCCCTAAGATGGTAAACGGGTCCAAGAATTTGTGTGAGTGAGTGTGTCTGTGTGTGTGTGTGTCCCCACCTTTAAACTTCAAACCCCAGATCTCTGCTGCTTACTCATCCAGTGTGGATTACACTACCAGCAAAACATCCCAGGAAGGAGTCCAGGGTGGCCGCCCACAGTTAGGAGAGAACCCAGAATGGAACGACGGACTTGTTTTCTTTCTTGCCTCTGACTCTCCCCATCCTCCCTGGGAGGGTTGGGGATGTGAACTAGTGACTTCTGCCTCTTTCGGACCGCCTTTGAGGCTCCAGAGCCTCACCTGACTTTCCCACAGAGAGGGAGGCCACAGGCTCCTTCAGCAGTCCCCGATCAGAGTCCTGGGCCGGGAGCGCGGGGGAGGGAGCGAGCGGAGCTGCGCCTAGGAGGCCGAGGGAGGAGGCGCTCCGCAGACCCTGGCGCCCCGCGGAGAAGCTCAAACTTTGGCAGGGTAAGGATTTTTAGGGGCTCTTGAGCTGGAATTTTTTGGAGGGCGCCGGGAGGTGTGCTGGGGGCGCAGACCCCAGACAGGAGGTGAGTTAGAGAACCACACGCCGGGGAGCGATGCTGCTGCTTCCAGGGGCCGGCGCGGCGCTGTCCGCAGCCCCCGGTGCTGAAACGGGCCGCGGGCTGGAGAGAAAGTGAAAAAGGACCGGCTACGGCCTCGGCTCCCACCCCCGGGCTCCCATACCCCTCCAGTCCAGTTCAAAGGACAGGAAGCCCTCCCCGTGCTCCCCAAGCCGATCGCACCCCCTTTTACTCACGTCCCACAGCCGCGCTGGGCCGAGCCCGCTGAGCCGTCGGGGCGGGAGGCAGAAGGAGCAGGGCTGGCTCCCGCCGGGGACAGGTAGGGCTTGCAGCGGCGACCCCATCCCATACATTTCCTCCTGTCACGCTGCCCCCGGAGGCCGCGCCCCGGACCTCCAGGACCGCCAGTCCGGGAAGGACCCACTTCCCCGGCTCCAAGTCGGGAGCGGGCGTCGCGTTTCTTCGAGTCCGCGCCGCGCTGGGGGAAGTTGAGTCAGTGGCCTGGAGGGAGCAGGGCCGGGGGAAGGCAGCGGCGAAGGACTGCCCCCCAACCCAGGGGACTATTCTCCCTTGGGGATTCAAAGAGAAGGGTGGGCTGAGGAGGAGGCGAGAATTAAAATTCTTTTAGGAGTGCGCGGTTACTTTTTTTAATGATAAAATCACACCCAGGATCTCGGACGCCAGGGGCTTAGTGCTCGGTGATGGAGGAGAAGGGGCGGCGGGCTCTCTGATCCTCTGCAATCCCCTAACCGGATAAAGGCGCCGGGCTCCCAGCCATCAGGCTTTTCTCCTTAGCTCAGCCCGCGGCCCCTCCCGACGCCCCTGGGGGCCTGGGCGCGCAGGCCCTAGCAGTCCCGCAACCCCGGGCCGGGTGATTCATTTTTCTCCCCGTGTAATCTCCCTACTGAGCGGCGCCGCTGGGACTTTAACTTCGGCACTCTGCAGCGGGCGTCTCTGGCTGGCGCGGCGCGTGGCGCAGGATGAATGGCGCTGAAACCTAAAGGACCTGGAGCCGGCGCCCGAGCCTCTTTGGCGTGAACCGGGTTCCTCTGACACGCAGTCCGCCGGCTCAGGCCTCGCCGGAAGCTGGCGGGAGCAGTCTCTTGCAGGGAAGCCAGGCACCCCGACGGCAGACGCTCCCCATCACATCTTCCAAAGGGGCGAGGCTGGGGTCAGCAGGAATGACACCCACCCGGGTTCAGACTCCATCCCGGAGTGGACAGCTCGGTGCCCCTAACATTATGCACTGTCCGCCACCCCCTCCCCCCAACACACACACACTTTCATTCATGAAAACCAGCAAGAATATTGCTTTCTGGGCACGGAGTTCAATGTACAGCGTGCGTTCACGCTGAGAATTCATGGGGGACGCGGGTGGTTGGGCCAGGAGAGGAGAGATGGTCACTCGTGCGTGCTATCCACCAAATGGGTCTTCTACGCCAGAGTCCCAGTTGTAGAAAAGTCGGCCAGGTCAGAGGACCCAGATGGGATTTCACTGAGCTGGTGGGAGCTTCTTTGCGTTCTTTGGGGTAGGGGGAAGGACACGAACTCCCCCTGCTTCGCACCAATGCCCAGACACCGCACTTCCTCTTCAGCCTCGGTTCAGCCGCAGAGAGGGGCCTCCTCCTGTGTAGATGCCAGGAGGGGAGGAGCCGTGGCTCTTGGGGTGACTGGCTGGTGGAGGCAGGATCTTAATCACTTCAGCTGGGACTTTGGCCGTGACTACGTGTGCACTTGCCTTTGATGCTCCTGTTTCTATGTCTTTTCTGTCTTCATTCACTATCTGCTAGTGGTGGCTGCCTCTGATTAATATTGAGGTTGCCATGGCGACCAGTCTCCAGTCCCCACGGTACCCAGAAGGTAAACAGTTGGAAGCTACTCAGGCTCTTTCCAGCTCTGGCCGCTAGTTTCCCTAGGGAGTGGGGCGGGGACAGCAGTGACCAGGTTCCAGAACCCTTCTCCGTCCCGCCCTCCCCTTCCTCCCCCATTCCCACAGCGTCCTGCTCACCTGAAACCCCTGCTAATTCCCCACCAACCACTGTGGTCTCAAGGTTGAGACGGGCCATGCTTTTTTCTCTATTTCCCAGTTACATACACTGATGCCAGGGGGTCAACAGTCTTCCCTCTGACCTAATGCATTTTGGTAACACCCTGAATATTTCTGAGTACAAAGGACGAGGCTCAGTCTGGTGGGAGAAACAAAATTTTAAACAGACACAGTCCCTGCCTTCTGGGACCTCACAGTGTAGTGTGGCAGACAAACCCTTGTGCAACCTACCAGGTGGCCTGCACTCTGAGTGAAAATGGAGGTGATAACAGAGCCCTGAGAGTTGAGAGAGGTGGGAGTGACTGACTCCTGGTCAGAGTAGGCCTCCCCAGCAAGGTTATGTTGCAGTTGAAGCAAAAAATGTATGACACACATAAGGAAAGGGTGAGTAATTTGGCTTAGATGAGCATCCAGTTTAGGCTGACTTGATCCAAATTATGAAAAGTCTTGACCATCAGGCTAAGAAATGGAGACTGCGTGCTGGAGAAAATAGGCACCTCTAAAAGCTTCCGAGAAGAGTGACATAATTAGAACTACCTTTCACAAAGATTCTGGGGTCACTATGGAAGGTTCATTCATTTACACATTTATTCACTCTATACTCATTGAGCACCTCCTTAGTGCCAGAGAATGGATGGATTGTAGGAGCGACAGCCTGAAGATGGGAGATGAGCAAAGATAACTATTTCACCATCCTGGGGAGAGAGAAAGGCCTGGATGAAGGCAGAAACAGAGAGCTCAAAGAGACCAGGAGCGACCTCTGTTCTGATTTGACACTTATACACCTGCCTAGTCTATACACTAGACTAGCACAGGGTGAGTGTTCAGTACTTTTCCGAATTAGTAAATGAAAGAGTTGGAGGGGATGGAGGAGAGAGATAGCTCTTGCTGTGACTGATGCTGGATCTGGGGCAGTAAGGGAGAGGGAGGAGTGAAAGCTCACAGAGTCTTAGCTGGGTAGTCAGTTGGCTCTGGGTGTCGCTCATGGCATTAACCAAGACAGTACTGCAGGGAGGAAGAGCATTCTTGACAGTAGCTGGGGAAGAGAGTGATGCCATTCAGAATAGTTTTGCTCCAAGAAAAACTCTTCCCTGAACTCGGCCTGCACCCGAGAACTCATCTAATCCCCAGGGGGCTTCTTTTGTCCTCCTTTGCAGGATTCATACATTTCACCTAGAATTATAATAATGCAGTGTAGGGGTTAAAGTTAAATGGGCTTCTGCCCCCAAGCTCTGCCACTGGGTGACTTTGAACAAAGGCATTTAATCATTCTGAGTCTCAGCTTCTTGGTGTGTACATTGGCAGTAGTAATAATTATAATGCCTGCCTCATCGAGTTGTTGTGGGGATTAAATGAAGTAATTAAAGTGAAATCCTCAGCTCAGTGCCTGACATATTGTAAGTGCTCAAAGTTAGATATGGACATCTTACTACCTCCTGATAAAATAAAAGCAATGTGTTACTTTTATAATCACACCACAAAAGTTAATTAAGAAAAAAACACTTTATCTCCCATGCTTGCAATTAGGTTTAGAGCATCTATAGGGTTGGCTATGGAGAGCTCTGGTTCCCCAGCTCTGGTAAGGTCTGAAAAGCACTTTCATCCTCTTGCAATCTCAATCTGAGCAGCTGAATCTTATTACAAAGCAGCAATTCCAAAACTGAGCACACTCAGAGCTGAGGAACTCAGAGTCCCATTAATTCTGAATCATCTCTGCAGAGACCAGGACACTTTCTAGGCATGAGACAAGCCCCTGCCTCTTGGTTAAGTAACATAATTGATCATCCTGATCCAATTTCAGCGCATTTTCTTTTACTCCAAATTTCTTCCTGTTCTTAAGAACAATCTTAACTTTCTTCTCAGACAGGAATTAAAAATTTGCAGCTGACATTTGGAAGCTTCCATTTGCTCATGTTATAAAAATGCCAGAGTTCAGAGAGAGATAACTCTACCTTCCTGTCATGAGAAAGTTTCTTTGGGAAACAAGACTCAACTCTCGTAACTCAGACTCATTATCTCCATCATGGTGGAGGGACCTTGATGGGTTTGGGGCAGCCACCATAGAGAAGGGGGAATTGGATTCTGACCTTCATCTCCCTTCATCAGCTCACAGCTCAACCCTGAGCATAACTGGATACACCCTTGTTGTCTAAGACTTGAACTGTCTTTTTGGGACCTTTCTTGGGCAGATGGAGGAAGCTTTAATACTTACTGGTCCCAGAAGTTGCTTTGTTTCTTGAGAGGCAAGAGCTTAAAAGCTTGCAGGCTCTACAATTAGATTGCACGTTGAAGTCCTGGCTGTGGTTTGCTCCTCTGTAAAATGGGGATGATATGGTTTTGCTGTGTCACCACCCAAATCTCATCTTGAATTCCCACGTGTTGTGGGAGGGGCCCAGTGGGAGGTAATTGAATCATGGGGGCAGGCCTTTCCCATGCTGTTCTCATGATAGTGAATAAGTCTCATGAGATCTGATGGCTCTATAAGGGGGAGCATCCCTGCACAAGTTCTCTGTCTCTGCTTGCTGCCATCCATGTAAAATGTGACTGGCTCCTCCTTCCACCATAATTGTGAGGCCTCCCCAGCCATGTGGAACTGTAAATCCATTAAACCTCTCTCTTTTGTAAATTAACCATTCTCAGGTATGTCTTTATCAGCAGCATGAAAACTGACTAATACAGGGGATAAGAATAATATTTACCTCATAAGTTTATTGAAAAGATAAAATGAGTTGATACATGTAAAAAGTTCTAGAGCAGTGACTGGTATAATGTAAGCCCTCAAAAATGTGATGGTCATTATTATTAATGTCATATTTTGGCATTTCTCCCCTTTATTACATTTCATGAGTTTCTTGTAGCTGATATTGTGAGTTTTGCATTTTAAAAAGTGTTTTGATTTTAGATTTAAAATTATTTCTTTTTAGACATAATCTTCATGCCACAAATGTCACCCATTTAAAATGCACATTTCACTGGTTTTTAGTATATTTATAGTTGTGCAACCATCACCACATTATAATCTTAGAACTTTTCAACACTGTCAAAACGGACCCTGTATCCATTAGCAGTCATTCCTCTTTCTCATTCTCTCCACTCCTGCTCCAGGCAACCTCTACTCTACTTTCTGTCTTTATGGATTTGCCTATTCTGGACATTTCATGTACATGAAATTATATATTATGTGACTCTTTTTGTCTGGCTTCTTCCACTTAGTGTAATATTTTCAGGGTTCACCCACATTGTAGCATGTATCACTGTTTTATTCTTTTCTATTGCCAAATAAGATTCCATCTGAATAACATTCCATTATGTGGACATACTACATTTTGTTTACCCATTTATCAGTGGATAGGCCCTAATAAACGATTGTCATTTCCACTTAGGGCTATTGTAAATAATGCTGCTATGAACATTCATGTACAAGTTGTATGCTTAGCAGTGGAATTCCTGGATCACATGGTAACTCATGTTTAACATTTTGAGGAACTGCCCAGCTGTTCTCCAAAGTGGCTACATCATTTACATTCCCACCAGCAATGAATGAGCCTTCCAGTTTTTCCACATTGCATTGTGGAAAACGGTTAATTTTATGTATCAACTTGCCTGGGATACAGGGTGCCCAGATAAAACATTATTTCTGGGGGTGTCTGTGAGCGAGTTTCCAGATGAGATTAGTATTTGAATCCATGGACAGGGTAAAGCAGATTGCCCTCCCCAGTGTTGGTGGCCACTATTCAATCCATTGCGAGCCTGAGTAGGATAAAATGTAGAAGAAAGGGGAATTCACACTGAGCTGGGACATCACCAGTTTCCTTCCCTCTATTGGCCCTCTGGTTCTCAGAACTGCACCACTGGCTTTTCTGGTCTCCAACTTACAGACAGCAGCTCATGGGCTTCTCAGCCTCTAATTCTTTATAATAAATCATACGTATATACAGTTGACCCTTGAGCAATGCAGGGATTAGGGCTGCTGATCCCCTACACAGTCAAAAATCCACATATAACTCTTCTGGGTTCTTCAAAACTGATTTACTAATAGCCTTCTGTTGACCACAAGCCTTACCTATAACATAAATGGCCAATTAACACATATTTTGTACGTGCTATGTATTATAGGCTGTATTCTTACAATAGAGTAAGCAAGAAAAAATGGGGTTTTTCCATTTGTCACATATCTCCAAAAATTTTTCCAATATATTTATTGAAAGAAAAACATGTAGAAGTGGACCTGTACAGTTCAAACCCATGCTGTTCAAGGATCAATGATATATATATCCTATTGGTTCTGTTTCCATGGAGAACCCTAACTAACACACCCACTAACACTTGTTATGGTAATATTAACATTATATAGTTCTTTTTTTTCTGTTTTTGAAGCTCTGTAATATTTTTTATTTCCTCCACCTAGGTTCATATTCACACACAAAATATGAGAGGACACTCAAGTATAATATTTGCATTGTAGGGTTTTATTATATCATGGAACTTCTGGAATGGAAGGACCTTTTATAGCCATCCTAGTCAATGTTGAGTACAGTCATCCCTCAGTATCTGAGGAGCATTTGTTCCAGGACCTACCCACAAATACCAAAATTTAACAGAAGCTGAAGTCACTTATACAAAATGGCATAGTATTTGCATTAGGTTAGTACAAAAGTAATTGTGGTTTTTGCCATTACCAATCTAATAAATAACCTACTGTATTAGTCCAGTCTTATATTGCTATAAAGAAATACCTGAGAACTTGGTAATTTATAAAGAAAAGAGGTTTACTCAGCTCATAGTTCTGCAGGTGGTACAGGAAGCATTATGCTGGCATCTGCCCAGCTTCTTGGGAAGCCTCAGGAAACTTACAATCATGGTGGAAGCCTGAGGGGGAGCATGCACATCATGGCAGGAGTAGGGGCAAGCGGGGGAGGTGTCACACACTTGTAAATGACCAGAACTCACGAGAACTCACTCACTGTCATCAGAACAGCACCAAGGGGGTGGTGCTAAATAATTCATGAGAAATCCACCACTGTGAGCCAATTATTCCCACAAGGCTCCACCTCCAACATTGGGGATTACAACAGAACATGAGATTTGGGAGGGGACACAGATCCAAACCATATCACCTACGTATAACCTCCTGTGTACTGTACTTTAAATCATCTCTAGATTACTTATAGTAGTACCTAATACAGTGTAAATGCTATGCAAATAGTTTACACTGTATTGTTTTTATTTGTTTTATTTTTATTGTTGTATTGTTATTCTTTATTGTTTTGGTTTTTTTCAAATATTTTCAATCTGTGATTGTTTGAATCTGCAGATGCAGAACCTGCAGATGAGAGGGCCAACTGTAGTAAGTCATTGTGCTTTTGATTTGTATTTCCTCATGACTAAATACATGAAAAATGTTAGCATGTGCTTCTTAGCCATTCTATATCTTCTTCAGATAAATGTCTATTCAAATCCTTTGCCTACTTTTTAATTGAGTTATTTGACTTTTTATTATTGAGTTATAAGAGTTCTTTATATCTTGTGGATACAAGTTCCTTGCCAATATATGTCTTAAAAATATATTCTGCAATCCCAGCACTTTGGGAGGCTGAAGCAGGAGGATCACTTGAGCCTAGGAGTTTGAGACCAGCCTGGGAAACATAGAGAGACACCATCTCTACAGATAATTTAAAATATAGCTAGGCATGGTGGTGTGCACCTGTGGTCCCAGCTACTTAGGAGGCTAAAGTTGGAGGCTGGCTTGAGCCCAGGAGGTCAAGGCTGCAGTGAGCAGTAATCAAACCACTGTGCTGTAGCCTGGGTGACACAGTGAGACTCTGTCTCTAAAGAAATAAAAAATGAAAATATTTTCTCCCATTCTTTAGATTGCTTTTTTACCTTGTTGATGGCATATTTTGATACACAAAGGCATTTTTATTTTGATGCAGTCCAATCTATTTTTCTTTTATCACTTTCACCATTCACTGTGCTGTTAACTGTGGTTGTGTCGTGGATACCCTTTGTTAGGTTGAGGAAGTTTCCTTATACTCCTAGTTTTTAAATTATTTTCACCATGAAAGCATGTTGGATTTTCGCCAAATGTGTTTTCTGTGTTCACGAGATGATTATGAGGTCTTCGCCCTTTATTCTATTAGGAGGGTGTATTACACTGATTGATTTTGGATAAGACTATTTTGCATTTCTGGGATAAACATCACTTGGTTTCCCTGTGAAATCCTTTTTGTATGTTGCTGGATATAGTTTACTAGTATTTTGTTGAGAACTTTTGCATATTAATCTGAGTTTCAAAGTGTCCTTTCATGTAAATTCTGATATTCAAATTGTTTTCACTTTTCGTATACAGTTTCCAAAAATATTAACATTATACAGTTTCCCTTTCTGTTTTTGAAGCTCTGGAATGTTTTTATTTTTTCCACATAGGTTCACACTCACACATAAAATATAAGAGGACCCTCAGGTGTAATATTTGCATATAGTGTTTTGCTCCATCACGGAACTTCTAGAATTGAAGGACTTTTAATAATCAACTGGGCCCATGATTTTCAACTCTGTTCCAGAGTTTCTTAAGATGTTCTGCACACATTTTAAGTTTTTTAAAAGGTATATTTAAATATTTTTAAAACTCAAAAATATAAAGGTATCACTGACATGTCTTCTGTACCAAACTTTAATATATTGACTATCATGGCCAAAATTAACTTGTGTCCCACTAATTGTCTTTATCAAAGTTATCAAATACTTTTAAATAAAATATGATAAGTAAATGCTTTATGCATCAGGGTTTTGTGGATTATTTCATTTTAAATAAGGCCATTTCTATTATTAGGTGAAGAAATTAAAGTGCTGGTCACTTACTCACATTGGAGGCTAAGCTGGGAAGAGAAGCCATCTCTCCTTTCTCTCAGGCCAGTGCCCTTAACTACTTAAACTGCCTTTCAAATGTGATTTGAGTCAAACAAAAGGTATTTCACTCAGGGTTTTCTCTCTCCATAAGCCTAGGACTCTGCTTCAAATCACCAGGCCTCTTTGCCGGCTGTAGGAATGTCAGTGTGGTGCCCACGTCAGCTCTGTGGGGTGGTTCACATGTCTCAGGGTAATTAAGTGCTTCAGCATTGGAGAATTTCCGTTCCACCCTGCAGTTCTCAAGCAGGATGGGGGCATAAGGGAAAGGCAATTGGAAGAGTGTTTTGGAAAAGTGTTTTAGAAAAGTTTCAAGGTATGTAGACCCTGGGGGAGTTCTTGACTTATCTTTGGAGTTTAATTTGATGACGTGAGCCTGCCCAGCCTCGCATTTACTGATAACTTGCTGAGTGCATTTGTCCAGGGTGATGCTGTGAAGGTTGAGTTTTGGAGGACTGAAACGAATCAGACTCAGACAGAGTCTGAGAAGATTACTTCTGAGAAGTAAGATAGAAGACCCCAGTGATCAGTCTCTGCTGGAGAAAACAGTGGCCTGGGCTAAGTATACCTGTCCATCAAGACTCTGTACTCTGTCCTGATTGAGATTTCGGCTTGTTTGCCATGGCTTGTGTCCAGACTCAGCACCTCACTAACTGGACCCGCCAAACCCTGGCTGAATAGAGTCTCCTCCCCAAGGATGATGATCATTCAGAACGACCTCCGGTGGACTTACAGTGCATCCATACAGGGCTATGGACACCTCTGTGTTGTCTCTCCATTGTCAACTGCATTCACACTTGGAAAATGGTAATGTTTCAAACCACACAAATTGCACCAGGATTAGTTTTGATGTTTAAGTCATAATAAAAAAAGAAGACAGAGAACAAACAAACTGAGTGTAAGGGGTTAGTTAGTCATCATGAATGGGGAGCAAGATTTTCTTTCGGAAGCACGTTCAGTCTACAGCAAGGGGCTCGACATGTTTGGCCCTCCTTTGTAGTATGCTTGCTCTCTTATAAATTCGCATTTATAAATTCCCACTTATAAATTCCAAGTGGAATGGAAATTTTCAGTGTGACTCATTCACACAATCATTGTGAGGATCAAATGAGTAAATATGCACTTAAAGTTATTAGAACAGTAACAGGCAAAGATTAAACAATAAATATGCGGCAGTTATTATCAGTGTCGTCACGATGATTCCTCACCAGTTCCTCCATTAATATCACACCCTCTACCACCTACTATGTGTATGTGCTGGGTGTTTGAAGAATAAAGTGTTTTTTAGGTAAAAGGAGATAGTTCTTGCCTTTAAGGCTTTTGGAGTCAGTAAAGGAACAAGAAAAGTACAAGAATAACTGGAATACAGTGAGCTGTGTTAAATGCCTGGCTACTCAGGCGTCCGGGCCAATGACAGTGGAGAGAGTCCAGGATGAGCACCAGAGTGCAAAAGTCACAACTGAGTCCTTGAAGGTGCACAGCAAAATGTGATTGTAAATGGTACATGTAACACTGTAATGGTAAATGTTGAATAGTGCTAAGTAAATGTGATGGCTTCTCACCTGGGAAGCCTCCTTAATGGTCCCTAAGGCAGAATTAAGGATTTCCTCCCCATCCTGCATTGCACCCATCATGCCTCTACCTGTATTTCAACACCATTTGCACTACCTTACCCTCACTGTTTAGCATGCCTGTTTTCCCCATGCAAATGTTGTGCTCTCAATGGCAGAGATCTGTCTTCCTCATCTTCACAATTCTCAGGACCAGGTACAGTGCCTGAGACATCATTGGCAAGGAGTCAGTAAGGGGGCTGGTGGCAGGGGGACATGCTAGATTTAGTCATGTTGTAAAGAAAATGGACATTGCCTGAAATGGCATGTTCTTAGCTCTCCAGTTAAGTCCTAGAAAATACACATTCATTTGGGAGATGCTCAAAAACCACTTCTAGACTCACGCCTGGGATCCACTTCAAGGTCACTTTCACAGTTGGCAGAATGCACCTTCTTGCTAGTTTTGAAAATTAAAATTCCATTTGTGCATTTCCAATCTCCTGCAGTGCCTGTGATAAACAGAACAAGCCATAATGTGGATTTCAGAGTGAGACAGGCCCAGGGGTCCATTTCCTCATCTGCAAGATGAGCATCACTATTCCCTCTTGGGGTTACTGAGGATTCACGCGTGATGGACGTGGAAGTGCCTCGCACCCAGGGGGCCCTGGCTAGATGGCAGCTTTCAGGATGCCCCCAGGAGCATCCTGGGCTAGATGGAGCCCCAGAATCACTGATTGCGGTTTCATGATCTCATTGGTGAGTTCTACTCACAAAGAGTTTATCAAGGCAGGGCCAGATGTGAAAACACATGCAGTGGTTGGGTAATCTCTCAAGATGTCATGACTCAAAAACTGATAAATACAGGGAAATAATTGTTTATTCGGCCTTTCCTATAGGAATTGACCAATCAAATAATTAAGAGTAAAATTTTTTCTTTTAAAAATATTTCAGCTAATTGAGGAAGGAATGGTGGAATACCACCAACTTGCAACGTCTAATGAATTGATGGATCTAGCAAATGAACATCAACAGCTGCTAACGTCCCCCAAAGAAATATAAGATCTTATGTACCTTCTGATGGAAGAACAAATAATCCCATATGAAATTGTCATGCAAAAAAAATAAATAAATAAATTGACCAAGCCTCTGGGTACAGCTACAAGTAGTAGATAACATTTTAGAGTTGGAATCAGCAAAAATTCATACTGTAGTAAACTCCATTGGACAAATAATTAAATTTCTACACAAAGAGAAAAACTTTAGAGGTAAAAATACCAAGAAGATATATCAACCAATCAACAAGATTGGTTCCTTATTTGGTTCCTGATTTTTTAATGTATTTTTTCAAAGACAACCATTTGTGACACTTATGAGACAATAGGGAAAAAAGATCTTCTGAGTTATCTTAAACTTACATTTCCCTTTAGTGATGTACATTTTGCCCTGTCCTACTCCAACCATCGTTTTCCTGATAGAGAACATAGAATTAAAAGGGAAACTGGGTTCACTCCTAAACCTTGAGGGACTTGGGTCAAGAGTACAAATGACCCACTTACTGTAGCCCAGATATCTAAAAGTTAAAGATTCTCTTAGCAGTGATACCCACTCCCCTCCAAAACAGAGCCTTGAACAGGGCATGCAGGCAGGCAGTTTATTTGGGGAGTGATTCCGAGGAACAGGAGTAGGGGTCTTGGAGAGGGCAAAAGGGAAGGAGGACAAGCCAACCCAGATGTCCATTATCAAACTGATCACCACTCTGGACAACCAGGGGTTCTCCAAGGAGCCAGGTAAAAAGTGTCTCAGAGCCACCTTCCTGAGGGATGGAAGAGTATATTCCCTCAGGCTCCTGCTTCTGTTGGTGCAGGGTTGCCCCAAGGATGTTACCCCTTCAGCATTTGCACATGCATCAGAACAGTGATGTGGTCTCAGCAAGTGTTTCCTGGGGGAAGTAAGGAAGCCCCCAAGGCAGAAGGCCGTAGAATCTGCAGTGTCGCTGAGGTGAAGTACACGGGTTACCCAGCATGCAGCTGCTTGCCATAGCAATGGCTGGACTGAAAGGTGAGCAGGAAGGACGTGAGGTAGAGGACCAGAAATGACCATTACATGGACCAAGATAGCACACTGTTAAATCAAATGTGCCCACTCTCCTAACCTGGCAAATACACTGCATCACCACCTGGAGGCCAGGTTCAAACCGAGAGTACTCAGGCCCCTTGGAGTTGAACCTGAGAGCAGGAAGTCATGAGGAGAGCTGATCTCTGGTTCCCTGCCCACGACCTGCCCCTTTCTGTCCCTAGCCCTAGGTCCACACCACATCAAAGGGGCCTTGCACAGGAGGCCCTGCACACCTGCCTGTGGACGCCCTGCCCACATCTCCAGGCTCTGTCTCCCCCACCCCCCACAAACAGCTACTCCTTGGCCATCCTTGGGCCTAGGGGAGGGCAAGCTGGTGCACTCAGGGAGATGGACCAGGGAAGAGTCCCAGGCAGGCTCTAGAACCAGTTGAAAGCCTCTTGGACAGAGAATCTGGGAGTCTTGGGCACTCAGACCATAGCTAGAGCAGGGGCAGGGTTCCCCGTGGGTATGGCCCCTTGATCCTATGGGCTTCTCGACCCTTTGGGAGGGATGTGGCTGGAGGAGGGCCAGCATGGGGTCCTTTAAAGCAGAGACCCTTCCTGCCCAGGCCTAAAGGCAATACCAGTTCCCTCAATGACTTTGCACTCTCAGGTTTTGGAGTCAGACAGATTTTTAGTCAATCCTGGCTCCGGTCTTCAGCAGCAACCTTAGGGAAATGACTCACCTTTCCAGTTTCTTCATTTGTAAGAGAGGGAGGGGGGCTGCTGTGAGGATTAAGTAAGGAAGTGTTGCACAGCACCCACCTGTGCCTGGCACCTAGTGGCCCTCAACAGGAGGCAGGTCTATGAGAGGACAGAGGTACTGCCTCCATGCAATGGCGGTGGGACCAGAGTTTGTGCCTGGATAGAGAATGCAGCTGAGGGGGCTGAAGGAAGGGGCACAGGCTGGAGACAATGCACTTTATTTGGTGTAATTTGCCTGGAAATATACAAAGAAGAGTAATTCGATAGTTTTTCCACAGAGTCCCAAACTTCTTTGAGACTTGCTCTGCACCCCACTTGACTGTCAGCTCCTGGAGGACAGAGCTGCATATAATTCTCTAAGTCCCCAGCTTCTAGCGTATTGCCTGGCACATAGTAAGTGCTCAATTAAAAAGTGTTGAATGGACAATTTTGAATTGGATTTATTGCTTTTTTATCTAAAAACATATAAACATCCATTTCAAAGTATTGAAAATAATAAGGCCGGGAGGAGGTGGGAGACAAGGATTTGGCCAAAGTCTGCATATACTAAGTTAAATAGGGCTGAGTCCTAATGTGGTTTCTGGACCTCATACATTCTTTGGAAAGTTACATAACCTGTTATAAGCCTCCATTTCCTCCTCTATGCAATGAGGACACTAATAGCATCCACCTCAGAGAGTCGCATGTTAGAATAAATAATGATAATGATGTAAAAAGCTTAGTACATTGACTGGAATATAATCAGATTTCAATATATTTTAACTACCACCATATTACTTGGCAGTGCTATTTGGATAACACACATGAATATGTGTGTTATTTTTATTTTATTTTTAGTTCTGGGGTACATGTGCAGGACGTGCAGTTTTGTTATATAGGTAAACGTGTGCCATGGTGGTTTGCTGCATCTATCAACCCATCCCTGGGTATTAAGCCCAGCGTGCATTAGCTATTTATCCAGATGCTCTCCCTCCCCGCCACCCCTGGAGAGGCCCCAGTGTGTGTTGTTATTCCCCTCCCTGTGTCCACATGTTCTCATTGTTCAGCTCCTACTTATAAGTGAGAACATGCAGTGTTTGGCTTTCTGTTTCCGAGTTAGTTTGCTGAGGATAACGGCTTCCATCTCCATCCATGTCCCTGCAAAGGACATGATCTCATTCCTTTTTATGGCTGCATAGTGTTCCATTGTATATATGTACCACATTTTCTTTATCTAGTCTATCATTGATGGGCATTTGGGTTGATTCCATGTCTTTGCTATTGTGAATAGTGCCACAATGAACGTATTCATGCATATATCTTTATAACAGAATAATTTATATTCCTTTGGGTATATAAACAGTAATGGGATTACTGGGTCAAATGGTATTTCTGGTTCTGGGTCTTTGAGGAATCACCACACTGTCTTCCACAATGGTTGAACTAACTTACACTCCCACCAACAGTGTAAAAGTGTTCCTATTTCTCCACAGCCCCACAAGCATCTGTCCTTTTCTTGCCTTTTTAATAATCACCATTCTGACTGGCATGAGATTGTATGTCATTGTAGTTTTGACTTGCATTTCCCTAATGATCAGTGACATTGAGCTTTTTTTCATATGTTTGTTAGCCACATAAATGTCTTCTTTTGAGAAGGGTCATTTCATGTCCTTTGCCCACTTTTTTATTTTGTATTTTTTTAAGGCAGAGTTTTGCTCTTGTTGCCCAGGCTGGAGTGCAATGGCATGATCTCGGCTCACGGCAAGCTCCCCCTCCCGGGTTCAAGCGATTCTCCTAACTCAGCCTGCTGAGTAGCTGGGATTACAGGGGCCTGCCACCACACCCAGCTAATTATTTGTATTTTTAGTAGAGATGGGGTTTCACCATATTTTCCAGGCTGGTCTTGAACTCCTGACCTCAGGTGATCCATCTGCCTCAGCATCCCAAAGTGCTGGGATTACAGATGTGAAACACCATGCCCAGGCTGCCCATTTTTTAATGGGGTTGTTTTTTTCTTGTAAATTCGTTTAAGTTCCTTATAGATGCTCGATGTTAGACCTTTGTCAGATGGATAGATTGCAAAAATGTTCTCCCATTCTGTAGGTTGCCTGTTCACTCTGATGATAGTTTCTTTTGCTGTGCAGAAGCACCTTAAATTAATTAGATCCCATTTGTCAATTTTTGTTTTTGTTGCAATTGCTTTTGACATTTTCGTGATGAAGCCTTTGCCCGTGCCTGTCTTGAATGGTATAGCCTAGATTTTCTTCTAGGGTTTTTACAGTTTTGGGTTTGCATTTAAGTCTCTAATCCATCCTGAGTTAATTTTTGTAAAAGGTGTAAGGAAGGGGTCCAGTTGCAATTTTCTGCATATGGCTAGCCTGTTCTCCCAGCACCATTTATTAAATAGGGAATCCTTTCCCCATTACTTGCTTTGGTCAGATTTGTTAAAGATCAGATGGTTGTATATGTGTGGTCTTATTTCTGAGTTCTCTATTCTGTTCCATTGGTCTATATATCTATTTTTGTATCAGTTCCATGATGTTTTGGTTACTGTAGTCTTGTAGCATAGTTTGAAGTTGGGTACCATGATGCCTCCAGCTTTGTTCTTTTTTCTTAGGATTGTCTTGACTATACAAGTTCTTTTTGGTTTCCATATGAATTTTAAAGTAGTTTTTTCTAATTCCATGAAGAATGTCAGTGGTGGTTTAATGGGAATAGTATTGAATCTATAAATTACTTTGGGAAGTATGGCCATTTTCATGATAATGATTTTTTTCCATCCTTGAGCATGGAATGCTTTTCCATTTGTTTGCGTCCTGTCTGATTTCTTTGAGCAGTGGTTTGTAGTTCTCCTTGAAGAGGTCCTTCACTTGCCTTATTAGCTATATTCCTAAGTATTTGACTCTCTTTGTAGCAATTTTGAGCGGGAATTCATTCATGATTTAGCTCTTTGCTTGTTTATTGTTGGTGTATACAAATGCTTATGATTTTTGTATCCTGACACTTTGCTGAAGTTGCTTATCAGCTTAAGAAGCTTTTGGGCCGAGATGATGGGGTTTTCTAGATACAGGATCTAGAAGGCATCCTTATCTTGTGTCAGTTTTCAAGGGGAATGCTTCCAGAGTTTGCCCATTCAGTATGATATTGGATATGGGTTTGTCATTAATGGCTTTTGTTATTTTGTTATTTGTTATTATTTTATTATTTTGAGGTATGTTCCTTGAATACCTAGTACATTCCTATGTACATTCCTAGTATAATGCCTACGTACATTCTGTTGTTTTGGGGTGGAGAGTTCTGTAGATATCTATCAGGTCCACTTGATCCAGAGCTGAGTTCAAGTCCTGAATACCCTTGTTAATTTTCTGTCTCGATGATCTGTCTAATATTGACAGTGGGGTGTTAAAGTCTCCCATTGTTATTGTGTGGGAGTCTACGTCTCTTTATAGGTCTCTAAGAACTTATTTTATGAATCTAGGTGCTCCTTTATTGGGTGCATATCTATTTAAAATAGTTAGCTCTTCATGTTGAATTGATACTTTTACCATTATGTAATGCCCTTCTTTGTCTTTTTTGATCTTTGTTGCTTTAAAGTCTGTTTTGTCAGGCTGGGCGTGGTAGCTCATGCCTGTAATCCCAGCACTTTGGAAGGCCAAGGTGGGCAGATCACTTGAGATCAGAAGTTCAAGACTAGCCTGGCCATCATGGTGAAACCTCATCTCTACTAAAAATATAAAAATTAGCCAGGCATGGTGGCATGGGCATGTTATCCCAGCTACTAGGGAGACTGAGGCAGGAGAATCACTTGAACCCAGGAGGTAGAGGTTGCAGTGACCCTAGATTGCACCACTGCACTCCAGCCTGGGCAACAGAGCAAGACTCCATCTCAAAAATAAATAAATAAATAAATAAATAAACAAATAAAGTCTGTTTTGTCAGATACTAGGATTGCAACCCCTGCTTTTTTCTCCTTTCCATTTGCTTTGCAAATTTTTCTCCATCATTTTATTTTGGGCCCATTTATGTCTTTGCACCTGAGATGGGTTTCTTGAATACAGCACACTGATGGGTCTTGACTCTATTGAGCTTGCCATTCTGTGTCTTTTAATGGGGATATTTAGCCCATTTACATTTGAGGTTAGTATAGTTATGTATGAATTTGATCCTGTCATCATGATGTCAGCTGGTTATTTTGCAGGCTTGTTGAGGTAGTTGCTTCATAATGTCGTTGGTCTTTGTATTTCAGTATGTTTTTGTAGTGGCTCTTAACAGTTTTTCCTTTCCATAATTAGTGTTTCCTTCAGGAGCTCCTGCAAGGCCTGGTGCTGAAGAATCCCCTCAGCATTTACTTGTCTGAGAAGGATTTTATTTCTCCTTTGCTTATGAAGTTTAGTTTGGCCCACTAGGAAATTCTGGGGGTTGCAAATTCTTTTCTTTAAGAGTATTGAATATTGGCCCCCAATCTCTTCTGGCTTGTAGGGTTTCTGCTGAGAGGTCCACTGTTAGTCTGATGGGCTTTCCTTTGTAGGTGACCTGGCCTTTCTCTCTGGCTGCCCTTACCATTTTTTTTTTAGACAGAGTCCTGCTCTGTCACCTAGGCTGGAGTGCAGTGGCACAATCTCAGCTTACTGCAACCTCCACCTCCCGGGTTCAAGCGATTATCCTGCCTCAGCCTACTGAGGTCCAGTGGCTCACTCCTGTAGTCCCAACACTGGGAGGCCAAGGCAGGTTGATCACTTGAAGTTAGGAGTTTGAGACCAGCCTGGCCAACATGGTGAAACCCTGTCTCTACTAAAAATACAAAAATTAGCTGGGCGTGGTGGTGCATGTCTGTAATCCCTGCCCTTAACTTTTTTTCCTTCATTTCAACCTTGGAGAATCTGATGATTATGTGTCTTGGGGTTGATCTTCTCATGGAGTACATTATTGGAGTTCTCTGGATTTCCTGAATTTGAATGTCGGCCTGTCTTGCTAGGTTGGGGAAGTTCTGGATGATACCCTGAAGTGTGTTTTTTAACTTGGTTCCATTCTATCCATCTCTTTCAGGTATCCCAATCAGTCATAGGTTCAGTCTTTTCACGTAATCCTATAGTTCTCAGAGGTTTTGTTCATTCTTTTTCATTTTTTTTTCCTCTAATCTTGTCTGCCTGTCTTATTTCAGCAAGATAGTCTTCAAGCTCTGAAATTATTTCCTCTGCTTGGTCTATTTGGCTATTGATACTTGTGAATTTCTCATGTTGTGTTTTTCAGCACCATCAGGTCATTTATGTGGCTCTCTAAACTGGCTATTCTGGTTAACAGCTCCTGTAATGTTTTATTATGATTCTTAGCTTCTTTGCATCAGGTTAGAACATGCTCCTTTAGATCAGCGAAGTTTGTTATTACCTACTTTCTGAACCCTACTTCTGTCAGTTCATCCATCTCAGCCTCAGCCCAGTTCTGTGCCCTTGCTGGAGACGTGTTGTGATCATTTGGAGGAGAAGAGGCCCTCTGGTTTTTTGAGTTTTCAGCATTTTTGGCAGATTCTTTCTCATCCTCATGGGTTTATCTTGTTTTGGTCTTTGAGGCTGCTGACATTTAGATGGTATTTTTGTGGGAACTTTTTAGTTGATGCTGTTGCTGTTGTTGCTTTGTTTATTTTTCTTTTAATAGTCAGGCCCCTCTTCTGTAGGGCTGCTGCAGTTTGCTGGGGATCCTCTCCAGACCCTGTTCACCTGGATCCCTCCTGCCCTTGGAGGTGTTACCAGTGGAGGCTGCAGAACAGCAAAGATGGCTGCCTGCTCCTTCATCTGGGAGATCCGTCTCAAAGGGGCACTGATCTGATGCCAGCAAGAACGTGCCTGTGTAAGGTTTCTGCTGACCCCTGTTGAGGGGTCTCACCCAGTCAGGAAGCACAGGATCAGGGACCTACTTAACAAAGCACTCTGGCTGACTCTTAGCAGAGGGCGTGCGCTGCACTTGTGGGGGATCCCACTCATCCAGACTGCCCGATTCCTCAAAGCCAGCCAGGGGAGAGGCTAAGTCCACTATTCAGTGGATACCACAGCAGCCCCTCCCCGTAAGAGGCTCCATCCCAGGGACATCCAGCCTCTGGTTGGAGTTGCTGAAATTCCAGCGGGGAGGCCCTGCCTGGTGAGGAGGGATGGGTCTGGGTTTAGCCTAAAGAGGCAGTCTGGCCACGATCTGCCACAGTCGCTGTGGTGCACTGTGGGGAATTCCTCCTGGGTCCAAACTGCCCAGTCTCCACTTCTCCAGCAGGGGAAAATGGCAGACTGGAACTCCAGTGATGGCGGCCACCCCTTCCTGCAGGAGCTCGGTAGTCTTAGGCAGTCTCCAGTGTAGAGGCCGCCAAGAATCTGCACAGCTCTGTGCTTGAGACCCAAGGCTCTGGTGATGTGGGCTCACGAGGGAATCGCCTGATCTGTGGATAGCACAGATCCATGGAAAAAGCGTGGTTTCCTGGGTAGGGTAGCACAATCACTCACCGCCTCTTTTGGCTGAGAGTGAGAGGTCCCCTTGCCCTGTGCCGCTCCCAGGTGGGCAGGCGCTCCACCCTGTTTTTCCTCACTCTCCTTGGGACTGCCTAGTCAGTCCCACTGAGAGAACCTGGACACCTCAGTTGCTGGTGCAGGATTCACTCACCGTTTTCATTCTCCTTGGTGAGAACCTCTGACCTCAGCTGTTTCTTTTCTTTTCTTCTTTTCTTTTCTTTTTTTTTTTTTTTTTTTTTGAGACAGAGTCTCGCTCTGTCCCCCAGGCTGGAGTGCAGGAGTGCAGTGGCACGATCTCGGCTCACTGCAAGCTCCGCCTCCCGGGTTCACTCCATTCTCCTGCCTCAGCCTCCCGAGTAGCTGGGACTACAGGCACCCATCACCACGCCCGGCTAATTTTTTGTATTTTTAGTAGAGGCAGGGTTTCACCGTGTTAGCCAGGATGGTCTCAATCTCCTGACCTTGTGATCCACCCGCCTCGGCCTCCCAAAGTGCTGGCATTACAGGCGTGAGCCACCCCGCCCGGCTGACCTCAGCTGTTTCTAGTCAGCCATCTTGATCCCTCCCCGGATTTATTACTTTTAATGGAAGAGTACAATTTCATATGTTGGTCCTAAAGTTTTGCAGGCACCTCAAACTGGAATCACTCTCTTTCTCTAACCTGCTTCTCCCCTAGTTCCCTGCCTCAATGGGCAGGCAGCCCCTCCCATCATGCCAGCTGTTGGGGCACTGTGTTCAGCACCTCTTCCTCCCCACCCCTTATACCTAAATTGCCATGTCCTGGCAAGTCTACCCGTTTGCTATCACTACCACAAAGCTAGTTCAGGCAGCTGTTCTCTCTCCCCTAAGAACCTGTGGCAACTTTTTAGCTGCTCACCTCACAGCCACTCATGTTCCCTGAATACATCCTCCCTGGTCTAGCCAGAGTGGCCTGTAGGCACCTGACCACATTCCTACTGGGCTTTAGTAGGGTAAGGCCCAAGCTCCTGGGCACAACCTGCAAAGCCTGTTGTAGCACCTGCCCCACTGCACTGTCAGATCCTTGAGAACAGGTTTCGTTTTATTTCTCTTTATAGCACATGTGATCAGCCAGAAACTCACTCATTGTTACATAAGTGAATAAAGTGTTTAAAAATGAAAACAATGTTTGATCTATTGAGAAAAGCAGAAAATTTAAACTCATAGACTTAAATTATCAAACATCAGAGACAAGTCAGGACCCCGCTGAGCCCATGGCTGTCCTTTTGTAACTGGCAGAGGGTTGGCCAAATGTGCATGGCCACACCAATGCCTCCTGTCTCTGACCTTCCTTTGGATTTGGAATTAACTGAGTCCTGGAGTGAGTCCCTGGGCTATTTCTAGAAATTGCCATCTTTCTCCGGAGTGGTCTCTACTGACATCTGACACACTTAAACCATGTGGCTGCTCAAGAGAGCCTGTGCTAATCTATTTTAGAGAAACCATCCTCAGAAATGCATCTTCCAGTGAAAGACTTGTCCAGAAATCATGAAACTGGCCAATCACACCAGCCCTGCCCTCACATAGGCTTTCTTTTCAATCACAGGGGCACCTTCCAATGTTTGCCAAAGAGAAAATGTTCATGGCCTGATTTCTGGCACAAGTGTAACTGCCCAAGGGGTTCACCTTCCCCACTGCCTAGACAGAGCCAACTTATCAAGACAGGGGAATTTCAACAGAGAAAAAGTAATTCACACAGAGCTGGCTACGCGGGAGACCAGAGTTTTATTATTACTCAAATCACTCTTCCCAAAACTCAGGGATCAGGGTTTTTAAGGATAATTTGGTGGGTAGGGGGGCCAGTGAATCAGAAGTGCTGATTGGCTGGCTCAGGGATGAAATCACAGGGAGTTGACGCTGTTCTCTTACGCTGAGTCAGTTACTGGGTGGAGGCCACAGAACTGGTTGGTAGGTCAAGGTGTGGCCGTCTGGTTGTTAGAAATGTGAAAACCTGAAAAGACATCTCAAAAGGCCGATCTTAGGTTCACAATAGTGATGTTGCCTTTAACAGTAACTGGGGAAGCTGCGAATCTTACGACCTCTGGAATAATGGCTGATAATATTTAGAATTCCAGCTCCTCTCATTCTAATTTGGTGGCTGGTGGGCTTTCAGTTGTTTTACAAAAACAGTTTAGCTTTGGGAAAGGGCTTTAATTTAAATTATAAATTAAGTTCCTTCCCAAGGCTAGTTCGGCCTAAGTCCGGGAATGAATAAGGACAGCTTAGAGGTTAGAAGCAAGATGGAATTGGTTAGGTCTGATGTCTTTCACTAACATAATTTCCTTAGTTATAATTTTTCAAGACAATTCACAAGGATTGTGCCACATTGACAGGCGGATCTATCTTTCATTGGACAAGCTACTTAACATCTCTGACGCTCAGCTTATTCATCTTTAAATGGGAATAAAAATAATAAGTATCTCACAAAGTTATTGTGAGGATTAATGAGATGAATTGTGTATTGGGTTTAGCATTATATTGTAAAGGTTTTCTGAATGTCACGTATGGTCCTTTTTTACATGTTGTCTTAAAGCAAGATTTGAGGGAGCAGTGGAAACAAGTGCCAAATTATAAGATAAAAATAAGCAAACAAGAAAACCGGGGTCAAGAGGGACATTGCATCATCTCAAAGAATCATGAGGGCTTCATCTTCCTTATATCACATACCAACTTGGCCCTTCATTTATTTATTCATTCACTCGTTCAGCACTTAACTCTGAGCATCTCTTCAGCATGGTAGCATGAACAAATGAGTAAAAGACTTTGTGCCTCGGGCTAGAAAGAAGAGCCCAGAGATGTCCAACTAAAACTCACTGGAGCAGGAACTACAAGAGACAGCAGAGGGCATGCCTGCCAGGGCTTGCAGGGGGGCCGCGTGCAGTAGCCCTTGCCCTTGATGAGCTGGGTTTGCAGTTACTTTCCCGTCCTGATGACATGTCTGCTTTGTGTTCACATTTTAGCAATCATCTGGGGGGCTAAATGTGACAAACCAAGAAGATGGCCAAGATCAACACCCAATACTCCCAGCCCTCCAGGACCCACCTCAAGGTAAAGACCTCAGACCGAGATCTCAATTGCGCTGAAAATGGCCTCAGCAGGTAAGATGGGCTAAGATGGACTTTTCATTTTATGCCTGGCTCTGGTCATTTCCACAGCTGATCTAGACTATGGGGGAAGAATGCCTTCACGTTGGCCAACCACAGGTCGGAGGGCAGGGGAGGTATTCACAGCACTGCCAACTTCATTTTTCATCTCACTTAATCCTCACAACCCCCAGAAAGTAGTCTGTATTCTTGTTTTAGAGATGTGGAAAAGCAAGCTTAAATAGTCACTTATTGCTATAAGGTAAGAAAATGAAGATTCAAATGCAGCAGACTAAATTTTACTGTAAGAACTTCCTCAAACTGACACACTCTCCCATGTATTCATCAAAAATGCATTGGACTCTTGCTGTGCACCAGCCACTGAACTGGGTTTGCAGTCTGAGCTGAGCACCAAAGATGTAGCATGAATCAGATGCCCTGCCCTTGCTTCCAGGGGAAGATCTGGAGGCAGGCCATGCCCAGGGCCTGTATAGGGAGTGGGCAGTGCCTTGTCAGCCAAGCCATCGGCCCATCAATGACATCTTGACACAGGTAGGAAATGGAAATATGGAGCCTTAAGCTCTACTTCTAGCCCTGTTCCTAACTTACTAGTAGACCCGGGAAAATGCATTTAACCTCTCCATGCCTCAATTTCTTCACTTGCAGAATGAAACAACATTTTTTCCAAGCTCCTGGTATAACAGTGAGGACACCGGAAGGGACCTATTTACTGTGCATAGACCTAAACCCTTATGTTTCTTTGTTTTTAGTTTTTTCCTTTTTGTTTTTCGAGACAGAGTCCCACCCTGTCACCCAGACTGGAGTGCAGTAGTGCAATTAGTGCAATCTCGGCTCACTGGGTTCAAGTGATTCTCCTGCCTCAGCCTCCCTAGTAGCTGGAATTACAGGCACCCACCATCACACCCTGCTAATTTTTGTATTTTTAGTAGAGAAGGGTTTTGCCATGTTGGCCAGGTTGTTCTCGAACTCCTGACCTCAGGTGATTCACCTGCCTCGGCCTCCCAAAGTGCTGGGATTACAGGTGTGAGCCACTGCACCCAGTCATGTTTCTTAAATTCTCAATGAGATGATTGAATTGAAGCATGAGCAACTTTCTTTCCAATATTTCTGTTATTTTTGCCCTATATATATAGAATTGAAAACTTCTCCCCACTATGCAGCTTAAATGCACACTGTCTGATGGCCCCAAAATGCAGTAACATCCCTCAGTCCCCACCTCCCTGCACTGGGCCCTCGTGCCTCATTTCTTCTCATTCATTTGTATTCATCACTTCCTCTCCCAAATGCACATTTGGTTTTTTCTCTGTCTACGTTCCTGGTCCCAGCTCCTCAGCAAACTCTGCTAATAAGTGATGGTCAATAATTTTCAAAGAGATTGAGTCCCCATTATGGCAAACCCACACAGCCCTTGAACCCCACCTTCTGAGATTTCGGCAAAGGAAGGAAGATCCTAGAGCATCCCAACAGATATTTATTTCCTCCAACCATTTTAACTCGGTGCTGGGGCCCCAGAAAGTGTGATATGGCTTCAGAGGCATCAGAAAGTTCCATCCTACTCAAATACCTTTCTCCTAACTAGCCCGTTGTCAACGCCTGTGTCGCACCACTGGAGACTTAGTCCTCTGAGTTAAGGCATTGCTCCTTATTTAAAAGAACAAAGAACACTATTAGGACCTTGAAACGTTTGTATGTTTTAATAGTTTATTTCCCATGTGTGAGCTAATAAAGCCCCTTGAAGGGGGTTTCAAAGAGAGGGTCGGGCATCAGAAAGAAGGAGCCCAAGGATGAGGCACAGCATAACATCAGGATCCTGGGATCCTGGGCCCAAGACCTTGGGAGAAGGACCAGAGGCTGTCAGGATCAGGAAGATTTTGAAGCAGAATGGAACTTTTCCTCTTTGCACCCAACTTGTCTGGAGTGGGGCATGACCCAAGCATGTCATGGAGCTTCCAGATTCCCTAAGGCAGAGAAGGCAGTAATGGGATCTCAGTCCGGCTCCTTCCAGTGAGATACTCACTGGAGTAGGCACCCAGAAGAAGGCAGGCCCGGTCTGTAGGCTGCTGCAGCTCCTGCCCACAATGTCTACCTGACTTGACAGCACTGAGGTCCTGCTGACTCACCCTGATTCTGCTTTGGCCAGTGACCTCCAAGCCCAGCTTGACCTGTGGCCTGTTCAAGCTTGCAAGGCCTCTTAGAAGATGACCATTTGCAAAATGAATTGCTAGCTTGTTAAGCCATGCTAATAGCAGCCACTGGCCTCTGGCTTCTGGCAGACTCCCTGCAGGCTCACTCTGGAATGCACGCTGACAAGGGTCAGAGCACCTCTAGGGATCAGCCACATGATCAGGGGCTCTGAACTGATGCCCTTCAACAATGCTATTTGTCGTCTGCATGGGTGAGAAAAGGTCCTCCCTTCTCCTTCCTTTGCACTTTCTGCGACCAGAATGATGGTTTAACAGCACAGGCTTGGGGTCAGACTGTCTGGGATTGAACACTGGCTCTGCAACTGACCTGCTATGAAAAGTTGCTCAATGGCTCCAAGCCTCAGTTTTCTCATCTGCAAAATGAATCAGTGCTAGTATTGCCCTCCTAGGGTTGTGGTGAGGTTATGGCAGATGTGAATGCAGAGGTCCTGGCACAGTCCCTGCTGTGTGGTTAAGTGCCCAATTGACTCTCACTCCCGGTCTTGGAAATGATTACTTCTTCCTGTGGGCCTTCTCTGGTCTCTTCTGCTTGACCTCAGATAGCCCCATTTCCTGCCTGTGTCCAAGCCCTGCTGTCTCAGCCTGACCACCAGCCGAGGCTTACTGAGCTCCACTCAGGCCTTGGCCCCACCCCTCACATGGTAAATTGACAGATTAATACAGTATCCCATGGAAACACCACAGAGATTTCAAAATGAGAGACAGAAAGAGTGCTTCCTTTATGAGAGAGCTATGCTTTATTTTACGGAGGCAAGAGTGGCTTTAACAGCCAGAAATTTTCAGAATGTTCCCTGGAGTCACCAAGGAATGACAGTGTGTGCTCAGGATGGGGTACAGCGGCCTCAGGGATGGAGGCTGGGCCCAGCCCCTCCCCTGCTTCCCAGCCCAGCCCTGAATCTGTCTATCCACCAATGAGGTCTCTATGTGAGACTGATTTGAACAAAGGACTCTGGCACATACCACGTAAAAATTTTTAAGTTTCAAGTCACTATTTTGGAGCCAGGAGAAACAGTGTTTGGACAAGCCATACCTCTTTGTCTTGAAATTCTAGTCCTTTTAGAAAGCTTTATGAGATAAATGATTGAGAATTGGGGTGCACGAACGTTAATTGCTCTTTATCTTCAGTGATATCAAGAAGCCTGCACTGGAAACCCGCGTGTGGGTGTGACCCCTCGCTGAGTGCCCTCAAGAGGAAGGCACAGCCAAGTCTCTTTCCCCTGAGACTTCCCTGCCCCAAGGTCTTTTCACCAAATTGGAGGCCCAGTTTTTAAGTTATTGGAATTATTTTTATAGTGGAAAGTCATAGGGAAGAATGAAAACACTTCATTTGAATGAAAACATTTTACACCCTGAAAATACCAAAAATAAGTCTGAGTTTTTCCTTTCTACTTAGATCTTTTCAGTTGGCTCAATTATTTAAGAGCTGTCTGGCATATCTGTGAGGATAAGGCAATAGAAACAGGCTATTCTCTGCTGCAGAGAATTGCAGCTAGGACTGAGGGCACCTTAAACCCCAGATCCATCTCCTGCCGTAGCTATTTTGAATGAGCTTTGGGGCACAGGGGTTTGTGTCTGACAGAAGAGTGGTCTTCTTGTGTTACTCCCTGAGCAGAGCCCAAAGCAATTACCACCAAAGAAAACCATTTTCATCCTGCTTCTCCAGGACCAAAGGCTTAAAAGTGCATTGGCTTCAGTCCCCCACCACATGTGGCCAACAGCAGTGGGCTCCAATCATTCAAGTTCCTCAGGGCTTGAGAAGTGGGAAACTAAAGTGTCATATTCCCCAGCCTTGTGCTGAAAGGTCACCTCTGTTTACTCTCATGTCCCCAAACCTATCTTGCTGGAAAACATCAGATGCTTCACCAAGTGCAAAGTTAATTTCCAGTTCCAGTTCTCATGGGAGCCCCTGTCCTCGCCCAGTGACAAGAAACCTTCACCTTACCAACATTAATTCCTCTGTGCAAATAAACATAGAACTTGAGCATTACAAGGTAAAAATTATGTTGTCTTTCAAAGCAGTCTCTCTATTCTACTAGTTGCTCTTGTTCTTGCCAACTACCAATGTCAGGGGGGCCTCTTCCTTGGAAGGCATCGTCCCCACATGGGATCTTAGAATAGCAGCCGACACGTGGGAGGGAAGCTCCAGGGTTGTCCTGGCCTGATCTGTTCATTTTACAGAGACTGAGGTCCTGTCAAGTCATTGCCCCAGGCCCTTCCACCAGCCAGAAGCAGGACAGAGCCTGGCCCCACGACTCTCATTTCCCATTCCTGCATTAGTTGCCAAAAGTATCTCCTTTTTTCCGGTACCTGTGTGTCCTTGGGGACTCCAAATGTCACCTCAGACATCAGTTCCTCTCCTCTCTTCCCACCTCCCCTCCATCTGCCTGGTAAAATCAGTTTCTGGGAGAAGTAATTAATGAGGTTTACTATGTAAACACCCCCAGGCATTTAATATGGGTAAAACTCTGGAGCTAAAAGAAAGACATTGATCTAACAGAATTTCAGGCATTGAGAAGGAAGTGGGGCAACGCACAGGGAAAAAATGGGGTCCCCACCATCAGGTCCCTGGAACTTGCATCATGTAAGGCTCTCCCTGTTCTTCACGGCCAGTTGTGCCTTTCTGGTAACTGAAATCCACGTGAAATTGCCAACTTTTGCTTTATTTGCTTTGCGAAGATCGGGAAACTTAAGCCCAGAGAGGGTAAGTGACCAGCCCACAGAATACTCAGCCTGCAGGTGTTGGAGCAGGGACTCAAACCAGGACCTGCCACCTTTCCACTCTGCCTCCTCCCACTGAGGGGGAGATCCCGTCCACATGCAACAGCTCTCGCTGCTGCTGGTTGCAGGCCTGCTTTGCAATCCTGGGTGGGTTTTGCCCTCCTCACCCACCCACCAGCTCTGATGTTATCTAATTCATTTGCCGCAAATGCAAATAAATCTGGTCTCAGGATGTGCCCTCATGCAATTAGCAGGAACCAGACTACGCTAAAACGCTGGGCCGACTGCTTGGTGCCTAGAGCTCCCTGAGGAGCTGCTGGTGGTGGCAGAACACCTCCATCCTTGGGATTGCCTCCAGATCTTCCAGGCACACAGGCTGTGACAGGGCCCCCGCCCAGCTGTCAGCTGCCATCACCACCACCCCCATACCAGCTGCTCGAATCCATGGACCTCTGCCACCTCCTCCTGCAACCAACCTAGGTACATTGGAACATGCATCCCGCCTTTATAGTATACAGAATATGAAGAAGGCAAGGGAATTGTAGCTTCTGGGCTGCAGCAGCATCTCTGGCAGGGTCTTTTACGTGTACACAAATGAGATGAGGGTGGGTTTCTTATGAGTATAAGGGGAGAATTCAATCAGATTGTTTGAAAATAAAGAGCCATGCCTATGGTACAGCCGTATGGATTACAGCAATGTCTCTAGTGGCATGCCACAGGGCTCAGTCCTCAGCCATCCTATTAATTTCCTTCTCATCTGTGCCATATATGAAAATACAGGGCAGCTTCATGGAGTGGATGACAGCAGGTTTTGAAATGGGATGGAATAACATGGGAATCTCGGCTGTATCACCTGGCTGTGGGACCTCAGTGAAGTTGCTTAACCTTTCTGAACTTCCATTTCCTCTCTTTCAGGGTTGTTGTGTGGATGAAATGATAAAATGTATGTGGCTGGCATACAGTAAAGAGCCACTAAATGGCATGTGGTTTGTGTATTGTGTTTGTGAGTAGGATGGTGTTGGGAGGAAAGGTGAGTGTGTTCTCTGCATACCAACGCTTCCAAAACATCGAGTGACTCAGATCAATGGGAAGGTCCAATACTTAATTCCAAAAAAAACAATTGCATGTACACAAGCCGGGGTCCTGTGGCTGGCAGCAGCCTGTGTTACAGGACTGCTTTGGGTTTTTGCTGATGGTAGCTGGTGACCATCAAAAACCACCAAAAACACACAAAGCAATAAAGTCATCCCAGAGTCTGCCCAGTCAAGCAAGACCCCAGGAACTTGCTCACGGGAGAAGGACCATGACAAGGAAGAGACTTGATCCCAAGGAGGAATGGCTGGGTGAGCTGGAAGTTCTGGCCTGGAAACCCAGAAGTCACACAGGTCCTGGTCATTGAAGGTAGAAGACGAAGCTACCTGACTCCCTGTGGTTCCAGCAGAAAACAGCCTTAATGTGGGGAGGCTGAGGGAAGGAAGAATCTGTGGGCAGGTGGCGCAGTCAAGCGATGGTCCAGACAGACCGGGTCATGGGAGTGAGTTCCCTGCTGCTGGAAAAGGCAGGGAGGAATCTGTAGAAGAGGAGAAGCAGCAGCCTGGCCACCGTGATGCAAGGACTCTGACTTCTAATCAATCACCAGGGAGAGAATGAAACTTTTCCCTGGTGTTAATTCTTGCCTCCTTGTTAAGAAGGCTAATTAGGTTGGAACAGATCACGTGATAGAATTAATTTGTCTTGCCTGGGCTCCTCAAGACTCATAGACTGAAGTGCAAATCCCTAGAGGCTAATGCCTGGCTGGCTTTTAATCAGGCTGATCAAACTTCAGCCCCAGGAGGTTTAAAAGAAAGGAAAATATTCCCAGATACATTCCTAGTCTTATTCCAGGCAATTCAACCAGACTCTGCTGGTGTGACTTGTTGTCTTATGGAGTTACGGGCACCTGTCCTTTCTGGGGTCACGCTTTCCACAATGGGTTGCACAAGGGGAGTCACCACACCTTACCTCTGCCTTGCAGGAGAGAGAGCCTAGAGTTTGGCAAAAGGGACGAGGGGAAGTGGAGTCTCATTTGAAAGCACTGTACAAATTATTTGAACTGCATGTGGAGGGCTAGGCCAGTTCTGTGCAATATTCCAGGGACTTCGTGTTAACCAGTGGGTTCCCAGGAAGGCTGCCAGACAAGCCCACAAACAGCAGCACACGCAGTGGGAAGGGAGGCTCAGGAAGACCCCTAAGGAGCGGGTATTCAATCTGGCTTCAGAAGATGAAATTCAGTAGGCGAGAAGTGTTGGAACCAAAATCCTCGATCTGGAGTCATTTTATGGAAGCAGCTGCTTTGGCTTGAAATGGCAAGCCCCGGGACCTCTCCCCACCCAGTGCTTTGATGAGGGCCAGGCCAGCATGTGCTGCCACCTCCCCATCCCTTCACCTAGCCCTGGACAGTAGCTACCTTCCTTGCTGTAAAGGAAAGGCCACGTTTATACCAAAAGCCAGAATCTATTTGCAGGAGGCAATGGGAAGTGGGGAGCCCCTGGGATGAGGATCTGTGAGGGTGGCTTTCCCTGTTAAGCAGAACATCTGACCGTCTCACTCCTGGCTGTGTCCAGGAGGTGGATGGGCTTGAAATCAATTCTGCTTGCTGCATATCTGATTTCCTAGAGCCCACTCGCCAAATGAGGAGACATCGTCAGCGCTGCAGCCGGGGATCGCCATGGAGACCAGAGGACTGGCTGACTCCAGGCAGGGCTCCTTCACCGGCCAGGGGATCACCAGGTAACTGTCCAGCCTCAGTCCCTACCTTGGCCTGGGGGACACTGTGGCAGAAAGAAGGTAGTGACCTCTCAGGAAGAAGTGCTAGATGGGGGTGGGGCTGAAGATTTGGAAAAGAAAGGGTCAGGAGCAGAGGAGCCTGAAAACTATCAGTGAGTAATTTCCTCTTGGGTCAGATGTTCTGAGCTCAGAAAAGTCTAAGGAAAACTGCCTTTATCTGAAATTGCTTAATAAAAGCTGACATTGAGGTACTTGCTCAGGTTTGGAAGAATTCAGAAAAAAAGCCAACCGGAGAAGGTGGTAAGGGCAGCCAGTTGTGGGAGACCTTTGATTGGGTGGACACAGTGGTGTGCTGAGGATGGTGGTGATGAGGTCTGAAATAGCTCTGGCAGGGTCTCCCAGGTGCTCGTCTGGACCCCAGGGCAGGTGTCCTCGCAAAAGCATTTGTTTGCAAGATTAGTGAGACTCCAAGCTCTGCCTCCCCCTGATGACATCCGTACTCCAGCTTCGACAGCTGCCCCATCCTGAGGAAGTCATTTCACCTTTTCAAATCTCATCTAGAAATGCATCTAACAGTGCCTACCCCACAGGTGGCTTGAAAGCTGCTTCAGAGCCAAGCACCGACTCACGGCAGGTGCTCAACAAACACCAGGCTCATTATTTCCTTCCACGTGGTTTTTTCCAACGCCAGAGTCTTACATAGTCATATGTTCTACACTTTTTACTTAAGATTATCGCAAAAGAAATTCACATATCTATTTATTCTTCATGCTTTTCATTATGAGGGATGCTACTCCACCATTGTTTATTTAACTAGTCCATTGTAGCTGGGTATGTAAGTGATGTTCAGTGTTTGCATTTTACTAACAAAGAGCTGTCTTAAGGTTCTTTGATGATAAAGTAAGAAAGAGAACACCTTTAAATCAGCTCTGTAGGGCTGATACAGGGTGTGTTGTAAGCTTGCAACACAAGCTATCTCAGGGAAACAGAGCCAGTGGGGCTCACAGGAGGGGTCCTGGGGAGGTAGCCACCTTCCCCCTCCCATTTTCTCACGGAGTTTCCTGGTCTTTATGCTTTCTACATGTCCCCTCCATTCTGGCTCTCTCTGTTCCGATATCAGCTGGCACAAGGCTGAAAACAGCCTTTGCCATGTGATCATGAGTTGAAACACCCAACCCTGTCTTCTAGTGGCTCTCAGTTCAGAGGCCTGAGTGGCTCTCTGTGCATCAGTTGTCTGTCCTAGTCCCATTGTCTGAGGCTGGAGGAGGGAGTATGACCTTGGTTCCACCCTCTTGGCAGAGGAAGGGTGTGGTTACAGGAATTGTCTGCAGCAGAGAGACTGGGCTTGGCAGATACCTCCAAATATGTCTGCGGCAGCAACTGTAAGCATCTGCCTACAGGGATATTTTCTTAGTCAATGTATTCCCTTAGGCTAAGGTCATAAGTGTGTGATTAGGGTCAAGGTATGTGACAATTCATAGCTTAGTTCCAGGCTGTTCAGTACTGACTCTGGCTCGGGACAGCCCGTCCAGGGGAGGGCACTACAAATGCCAAATCAGGGAAACCAGAGGCCGAGAAACAGAATGGAGTCTCTGGGCCTGTTCCCCACTGTTCCCCTTTGGCAGAGACACCAGCAACAGCAGGCAGGGTGGAGAGAAGGCCCCTCTCAGGCCTGTGTGTCTCAGATGAGCTCTAGGGACTGGCTATGGTCGCAGGTGTTGGTGCTCACGGCAAGCTCCAGGCAGGGCCAGGCTCCAGGAAAGGGCCCAGGGCAAGTTGCAAAGGAACCTCCCAGGCCTGGGGAGAAAACTCTAGTTTGTACAAGAACACACCAATATGATAAAAGCTGGGAAAAGACTCCAGATTGTGCCTGGATGCCTGTTCTTGTAAGCCTTACTCTATCAGATCTCAGGAACTTCTAAATAAATAAATAAATAACCTTGCTCTCAATGTTGTCATCGTTTGAAACCCGCATTGCTTTACTCTTCCTGCACTTGGCAGTCATAACAAAGAGCTCTCCATTGGGCAAAAGGAGTGAGCTAATCTCCTGTTTGAAGGATCATGCCTTAGGCAGAGTCCAAGTGCTACAAGGGCAAATGGTAATAAAGAGAGTGTCCCTTTCCGGGGAAGCCTGCCCCTGACTGCAGGGTTGGGGGAGAAGGGGATAAACGGTCCCCATGGGGCGGAGATGCAAACTTAGACCACAGGGCCCCCAGCACCCATGCCCTGCTGGTCATCACTGCTTCTGCCCCACCCTTGAGACAGACAGAGAGAGAGGGAGAAAGAAAGAGAGGGAAAGACTGGGGGTTGGGGGTGTGGGGGGCTTTTCCTCTCCCTCTGGCTCAGTGCCTGTGTTGCCTTCCAGGCTGTCGCGCCTCATCTTCTTGCTGCGAAGGTGGGCTGCCAGGCATGTGCACCACCAGGACCAGGGACTGGACTCTGTTCCTGATTGTTTCCGTGGAGCCGAGCTTAAGGAGGTATCCAGCCAAGAAAGCAATACCCAGGCAAATGTGGGCAGCCAGGAGCCAGCAGACAGAGGGAGAAGGTAAGGAACAGAAAAGAAGAAGGGGCCTCCTGTGCCTGCTGGGGCCAGGCAGGAAGCCTGTGCTTTGCTCCATCCTGTTTGGATGCAGCACAGGTGGCCTGGAACGTCATCCCCATGAGCTGTTCCTTGAAGAAAGTGTTTGCCCTTGGGGGAGCACTGCATGCTCTAACAGCCTCTGCGGAGTCCAAGAGGCCTTGTAGGAGGGAGAAAACCCTTGAACCAGAGCCCCCAGCCTCATTTGACCACTCACCTTATCCTACACAGAGGTCTTGTTAGGGTCCCCTGGAAATCATGTTCTCAGAAACTCATGGGGGATGCTGGCCTTACCTATCTCTCTTCACCTAAGGACCCCCGTCCTAGACTCCACTATGACCCATCTTGCTCAAAAGCAGGGTCTTTTATAGCAGGAGCCTTGGGGGGTGTCTAAATGGTATCCACAATTTTATGTGTAGGCACGCGTGCATTTTTCTGGGAAAAGAGTCTACAGGTTGGTCAGAATTTTCAAGGGGAGCCATCCGTGTCCCAGATCAGGTTGAGAAATAACAGGTGGGGAAGGGGACAATGGTGAGAGTAGAGCGAGGTGGGGAGAGTGCTTGCTTTCCGAGGGAAAATCTGCAGAACTGGGGCCTCTGTGCATCTTCTCGCATCGCCCCCACCCTAGCTGGGAGATAAACCTGCAATCAGACTGGCACCCCCTTACACACAGACACAGGGCTGATGCCTCCCCTCCTGACTTGTTTGTGAGAGGTCTCCCCAGCAGGTGGTCTGCAGAGAGACCCCTGGGCCAGCACAGGTTGAATCAATTGTCACTGAGCAGTAGAAGGTCTCTTTAGGACACTCAGGTCTGTCTGGAAGGGAGGAGAGGTAAGACGTGGAGGGGAAGCTGACCTCCCCTCAGCCTCCCAAACAGGTGGATTCTCACCCAGAACCTATTTTCTGGGGGGTGGGAAAAGGGGATCAAATAAGCATGATGATTGCAGAACAGACAGTCCCTATATAACTTGCCAGAGAAAAAGCTATCTGTTTGTATGTCAATGAGGAGAAGATGGGTTCAGGTTTGGAGCTTCTCAAATGGTCATATGAGGGTCTCTGGGGTGTGAAGGTGATGAAGTCTCAGGGGAAACCCAATGGATCTTTTGGGAATGTCCATTTTCATTCCATATTTGTGTGGGGAGTGGCAGTGGGTATTTGTATGTCATAGATGATACAGGGGATGGCGAACGGTACGGGCATTTTTAAGATGGAATATGAGAGTTCAAGGCCATGTCTTGCCAGTGACTGCTTTAGGAGACCCAGGGAAAGGTGTGAGAATCCCTGGCTGAGATGGGAAGGCCAGAGTTTTTACACAAGCTTGGACTGCAAACACTTGGGTTTCCTGGGCTGGGGAAGGAGGCTGGGGAAGGCCTGGGTGCTGGCCCAGACAAGTGCAGGGAGGTCCCAGGTTCCCAGGACTAGGCATCCAGTATCCTCAGGGGACACCATGAGACAGAAAGACAAGGAGGCAGGCAGATAAAAAAGAGGACAAAGTGGAGAAAGAGGAAGGGTGGGGGGGAAAGAAGTTTCTCAGCAAGCCAGCCAGACTGGTCTAATTCCTTTTGGGCAAGCAAAGACTTCCTTATTTAAATTGACCAAATTACCTTCCTACATCCTTAGAGATGAATGTTAGACTCTGTGTCCATTTCCCGATGGGACCAGACGAATGGCGGGTTGAGCTAGGACCACATCCAGGGCAGGCCCCAACCACCTCACAGACACAGGCAGGGTCAGCGTGGGCAGATGGATGCGAAGGTGCAGATAGTGTCGGTCAATCAGCAAGCCTTCCTGGGGGTGAGGATTTTGAATTTTTCTGGAGGCAAAGTCTCCACTGCAAAGCCAAGTATATACAGAGACAGGTCCTAGTTCTCCTGTGTGGGCTTCGCTTTGTGGGGTTACGGGCACAGAGGCGTGGTGAACACAGCCACTGCATCCCCACGGAGCTGAACCTTCCCTCCTTCACAATCCCACAGCGGTTCCAGCTCCTGGGAGATTTTCAGATGAGCAGAACCAATCTAGAAATAAGCGGTTATGGCCATATCTTAGATGGGGAGAGGGAGATTTGGGCAGGATGAGCTGAGGTCATCATAATGGCATTTATTTGGCTGGACATCCAGCATCATGGAAGAGGTGCCCTGGGAGTCAGGTGGGGCTGTCACCTGCCTCAGGCTCCAGTTCCCGTGGTCTCCTATGAGGGGTCTGCAGTGCCCTGCGAGGCCGCCTGGCTTTTTTAACCCAGCCATGTTGAAAATGTGTTCTGGTGGTCAGAGATAATACCTTTTCCTATAGAACATCATGAAGTACTGCAAAATTCAACTTTAAATAAATATCCAGTTTGTGCAAAACCAGCCCTTACTTTCAACCAGATTCTCACATAGATCAGGGGTGTCGGGCCCTGGAGGTGTAAAATTTAGGGAGGTAGGAGAGGACAAGAGGAGGATAAACTGAAAACAGTGACAATCCTGCCCATGCTCAATTACTTGCCCTGCTAATTGGAAGAGGCCTTTGCAGCTGAGAGAGCAAGTCTCTGTTGCTGCTGCAGGCTGCGTCCATCCTGGGGCAGAAGGTGCAAGACCTCCTCCACCCGAGAGGCATGGAAGCACTGAGGGCAGAGGCCACGCGGGGTCCATTTCTGTGCTCCTCTTAGTGCCTGGCATGTGGCCCCATCCAGGGTGGAATGGAAGGAAATTGAGTGGAATTTGAGGCAGGGAAGCTGGAAGAAGTCAAACGGCTGAATCTTCATTTCTTCAGAAGCCTCAGTCTAGCCATGTTCACTCTCTCTTCCCCCAAGGCTTTTACCGGAGGTAACTAATCACAAAGCATTTTGGCCTTGACAATACCACCCTGTATTCTTCCAGCTGTGAGTGCAAAGGCTGGAAGCAGTGGGATAGGGATGGCGGGGGTGGGGGTATGGTAATCCCCTGGGGAAATGGCCCCAAGGAATGGAAACAGAGTTCAGATCCTTGATGTTCTCTCTACCTCCCCACAGCGCCTGGCCCCTGGCCAAATGCAACACTAACACCAGCAACAACACGGAGGAGGAGTAAGTACCCACACACCCAGCAGAGTCCTCTCCAAGCCCACTGCCCTCCACCCCATAGAAGCCCCAGCTTGGCCTCTCTCCTTAGTGCTCCTGCTCCCCACTCCCAGAACACCAGTAGAATATTTTAGAATCCTGTTCCCTTCGTTGGAATTCCATCCCTGTGGACAGAAGGGGAGGGATGAGATCTGTGTGACTTCTTGGAGAAGTCGTCTGATCTCTTCGGCTCTCATTTTTCTCATCCATAAAGCAAAGGAATTGGATCAGATAAATGCTTTAAGCTTTAGCACTCTATACCACGATATATCTGAGGGTGCAGAACCGGAGCTCCTTGACAGAGCAGTGGAGATTCTCCTTAATGATGAAAAGGCATTTTCTTATTCTACAACCTCAGGCTCTTGAGTGCCAGTAAAATGACCTCGTTTTTGTTGTTGTTGTTGTTGTTTTTGTTTGTTTGTTTTTGAGACAGAGTCTCCCTCTGTCGCCCAGGCTGGAGTGCAGTGTCGCCCAGGCTGGAGTGCAGTGGCGCGATCTCGGCTCGTTGCAAGCTCCGCCTCCCGGGTTCAAGCCATTCTCCTGCCTCAGCCTCCCGAGTAGCTGGGACTACATTTTTGTGCATTTTTAGTAGAGACGGGGTTTCACCGTGTTAGCCAGGATGGTCTCGGTCTCCTGACCTCGTGATCCACCCCCCTCGGCCTCCCAAAGTGCTGGGATTACAGGCATGAGCCACTGGGCCTGGCCTGAAATGCCCTTGTTTTAAGGCCAATTTGGGCCAATTTGGGGGGCATAATCAGAGCAGTGGAAAATTCTCTGGACAATTTAAATATGTCCAGAGAATAGCCTCTTGAAAGGGTGACCTGCTATAATTCCTTTTTCCATCACCAGATACTAAGGTGGCAGATTAGGGACAGCGTGGCACTACTGGGGAGGGGAAGTCTTAATTGGAGATTAGGGAAAAAATACCAATATCAGTGAGAAATGCTGATTTCTTGACTTCCAACAGACAGAGAAATGTGCCAAGGGTTTTTCTTGTTATTTCTCTCTTTGTTCCTCAGATAGAACTTTTTTCTATTTTCTACATGAAGGAAGCATGTCTTTTGTTTGCATAAATTTGGACATCAAATCCAGAGACCCAAATGCCAGCCATAAAGAAAAATGAGATGATTTTATCTACAGTGATACGTGTTTGACTTAAAGCCAAATCTGACACTAAACACCCTTGCAGCCCCAGTATCAAGTCTTTCAGGCAGGGAAAGGCTCCAGATACCGAAACCATGGACAGAGGTCCTGGAGGTTTCTAGGCATCTTTGTCCTGGGGCTGGGGTGTGGGCCCAGGATGTGGGTGGATAGCGTGGGCTGCACCTGGCTCTTCAATCTTTCAATAAAAGGGCTCACTTCACGGGTCCACTTTGAAGCCAAGGACCAAGGGACAGAACTGGGAACTGTCCCAAAATAAGGACACACACACAAAAATTATTTATGAACACCTTCCCCGACTCTTCACTCCATTTCTGTCATTTTCATATGGTCTCATTTGTCCTGAATAATTTGTCCCTCCCCCATCAAATTGTTCCCAGCCAAAACCAGCAGCATTTTGCAGCTCTGTGTAGGGTTCTTTTGGGGCAGTGCTGGGTGGATTTGGGGATGCAGCCGATGGTGCTGGGTCTTTCCTAGGCTGTCAGCAGTTTGGTACCCAGAGGACAGGCCAAGGCCCATAATCCAGGGCCACAAATCTTGCACAAGCAAGCTGAGTCCGGCGTAAACTGCAGGGCAAAGCTCACCCAAAAAGCTTGAGGGCAGCGCCGTCTGCTGGTGACTCGACGTTAAGACTCCAGTGGCTGAAAAGAGACCAGGGTTCACATCACCCTGGAGGACAGAGGAGGGGTAACTCTCCTTGCTCTTTTCATTTAATGATTTTAATAACCTTTTATTCTAATTCACTTTATTGAAATACTCTTGCTGAAAACTTGGAAAGCAAGAAAAGCACACAGGGGCATACACACACAAAAATTGCACTTCATGCTAACCATGGAATTCCACTATCAGAGATAGCCCCACTTAACATGTTGATAAACATGCTTCCAACTTCTTCCTAGGCATATATATTGAATACATAGATTGATACAATATATTTTATATATACATATACTTGTTAAGAGCATCTGTTTCCCAACTCAGTTGCCTCAGAGCTTTGTGACCTTGGACAAGTGTATTAGTCCATTCTCACATTGCTAGAAAGAAATGCCTGAGACTCGATAATTTATCAGAAAAGTGGTTTAATTGGCTTGAGGTGCTGCAAGCTATACAGGAAGCATAGCAGCTTCTGCTTCTGGAGAGGCCTCAGGAAGCTTTCAATCATGGCGAAAGCAAAGCGGGAGCAAGGAGTCTCACACAGCAGGAGCAGGAGGAAGGTGGGGTAGGTGCTGTAAACAACCAGATCTCAAGAAAACTCACTCACTATCTCAAGCAAAGCACCAAGGAGTTGGTGCTAAACCATGAGAAATCCACCACCATGACAGGGACACAGATTCAAACCATATAAGCAGGTTACCTAACTTCTCTGTGTATCCGTTTCCTGGCTTATAAAATAAGGATTGTAATAGGGTCTTATTACACAGTGAGAGTGAAGACTAAATGTGTTACTCTGTGTAAAGTGCTCAGAACAGTGCCTGGTACATAGTAAGCACTCAATAAATATTGACTTGTGTGGTAGGCAGAACAATCTCCTTCAAAAGATGTCTACCATCCTAATCCTTAGAACCTGTAAACAGGTTACCTTATATGGCAAAGGGGACTTTGTAAATGTCAAGGACCTATCTCAAGGTCCTTGAGATAGGTAATGATTTGACTTGGCTGTGTCCCCACCCAAATCTCATCTTGAATTGTAGCTCCTCTAATTCCCATGGGTCAGGACAGATCTGGTGGGAGGTAATTGAATCATGGGGGCGGGTCTTTCCCATGCTGTGAATAAGTCTCACGAGATCTGATGGTTTTATAAAGGGGAGTTCCCCTGCACAGACTCTTTGCCTACTGCCATGTAAGATGTGACTTTGCTCCTCATCTGCCTTCTGCCATGATTGCAAGGCCTCCCGAGCCATGTGGAACTGTGAGTCCATTAAACGTCTTTCCTTTATAAATTATCCACTCTCAGGTACATCTTTATTAGCAGCATGAGAACAGACTAATATAGGTAGGTTATCCTGGATTATCAGGGTGGGCCCAGTGTAATCACATGAGTCCTTAAAAACAGAAGAGTGGGTCAGAGAAAGTAAATGGAAGAAGAAGAGAGTCACAGTGTGAGGGGGACTCGACCCATCGCTGCTGGCTTTGAAGATGGAGGAAGGGGACCTGAGCTAAGGAAGCTACAGCCTCGAAAGGTGCAGACAGCAGGGAAACAGGGATCTCAGGCCCACAATCGCAAGAAGCTGGATTCTGCTCAAGATCCAAACAAGCAGGAATCAGAGCCCCCCCTAGAGCCTCTGGGGGATGGAAGCCCTGTCAACACCTTGATTTTAGTCTGGTGAGATCCACAGCAAACTTCTGACCTACAGATCTGCAAGATAATACATTTATGTTGTGTAAGTTTGCAGTAATTTGTTCCGGCAGAAATAGAAAACTGATCCAGCTGTTATGGTAAACTCTTTTGTAGTCTGCTTCTTAACTCAGCAAAATATTAGGAACCGTTTTCCCATGTCACTAGCTCTTCTGAAACAGCGTTTTAAGTAGGCATGTAGAATTCACCGTTGAGGATGAGCCTGCACGGTCGTGTGATTCGGTGGCTCTCCCTTTTTGACTGTCATGAATAATGGCAGTGATTATTTTTCCACACGCATTGCACACAGCCTTGATTATTTCCATAGGAAGTGTTAGGTAACTGTGGATGGATCTTTTTCAATGAGTGTTTAATTAGCAGAATTTATCTCTCAACCCATGCCTTTCTTCAGCGTGTGGAAGAGAGAAATCAGCGGGGCCCGAAGGGCACTCCAGGGGTTGTCCCTTCCGCAACCTTTGTTTCTTCAACTATTCAATGGGGCATTACTGCCTGCCTTGAAGAAATGTTACATGTATTCATTAGATAACTTTATAAGAGTTCCTAGCTCTTAAAAGACACCCAATGAAGAAGAGGGAGCAGTGTAAAGTCGTATGTTGAAGAAAAACCTGCACTCACAGGACCATCCTGCGGACACTGCCTGAACCGCCTCGCAGCCCAGCAAAGTCTGAAGGCGTTTCTGAACTCGGCCACATTTGCGAGCCTGCGACAACACGTATTTGCCACTACATGCGTCACAGACCCGCCTCTTCGAATTTTGGTTCCCTTCTGCTCACTGGCTTTCTCATTAAGGCCCAGGTTTTCACTTGATCCAGAGACAGGTTTCAAGAACAACGGACAGGCCACACCCTTCCATTCAGAACAGAGAGCCTGGCGTGGGATTTCCAAAACTCCGAGTAACTTTCCCAATTTCAATGTGTGGATTTGGGTCTATGTCCTACTACCTCAAAACGTCTCCAGTCTCTGGCTGTTTGTGACTTCCCAGGAGCTCCTGAAAATAGATCAGAAATTGTAGAACATTAGACTGAGCCATTAATTTCTCAATGTATACTCAATGGGGTGGTTTACCTCACGCTTCAGGAATAATAATAACAAATCAATAACCCCATTTCATCCCAATGCGCCGGAAGCACCCACTTGCCACGCCCTCTCTCCACGGCGCCGCACGCCATGCCCTCTCTCCACGGCGTCTCCACGTCGCCGCATACCACGCCCTCTCTCCACGGTGCCGCACGCCACGCCCTCTCTCCACGACGACTCCACGTCGCCGCACGCCACGCCGTTTCTCCACGGTGCCGCACGCCACGCCCTCTCTCCACGACGACTCCACGTCGCCGCACGCCACGCCGTTTCTCCAGAACGCCGCAGGCTGCTGCTTTCATTTGGTAATGTCCTTGATATATGAGGTCTGCTAAATGTCCCCCGGCATCATCCAGCAGCAAGGCAGAAAAGAAGGAAGAGAAAAAAAAAAGAGAGAAAAACTACTTAAAACAAGAGGAGGAAGTACTGAAGGAAGCTGCCTCTAAAGACGGGGTGCCATGGTCCCGGCAGGCCTGACCCCTCCCTGCAGGGCTCCGGGACTGGGTATCTTGGAGCAACGCTATGAGGGGGCCTTAGCATCGGCCCTGGAGGGGAGAGGGTGCTTGGAGCTGAGGAAAAGTCGATTCCAGGCTGCAGACCATGCCTCCTGAGACCATGTGAAGCCCCCATCTTGCAGAAAGAATCCTCTTCGAGCTCTGGGAACTCAAGGGGGGCTTACAAGTAAAGAGAGTTGCTTGTCTGCAGCCTCCGGTGGGCAGCCGGGGGCTGTCCCTGTGAGCCTCCTCATGTTCCCCCCACCCGAAGCATTTCGTTTGCCCTCACAAGTGGGCCGGCCACACGTAGGCTGAGGGCTTCTCTGGGGCACTGGAAGATACAAAGTTCACAAACTAACCAAAATTCAGTGGTGATAAGAGCTGTTGGGAATGTCCCGAAGCCCCGTCAGTGAGCGGCCTTGCACTTGCAGCATCCAGGTGAAGGCAGGAAGTCACTGGGGTCTCCGATGGGGCACAGGAGCACTCTGCAGGCCTGGGCCAGCGTGGGTCACATGGGATGGCAGGGGGGACACATGGACCTAACGAAAAGGCAGTCTCCAGTACAGCTTGTAAACTTGAATCTGCGGGAAATTCTAAGAATAAAAGTTGAGCACTCTAAGCTATGTATTTCATTCAGTGCGGGCCCACATAACAGGTTATTCCCAGGCTTTTGATGGAGAGGTGTGATGCAAGCCCTTGGAAATGAGCCTTTACAACGTCCGCACAAACACAGTGAGGCACGTGGAGAGGGTTCTCGAGGGAATACTGTGGGGCTCCCCAACTCTGTCTAGAGAGGCGCTGCCTCAGAACTATCCAGGCAATGCTTAAATGCACATTTCCAGGCCCAGCCCTGGAAGAGGTGAGTGGGCCCTGGGAATCAGCATTTTCTGGAAGCTCCCCAGACTTTAGCAGGCCTCTGTGACATTGCCATGCTGCGTTTTCATTCTCAGCATCCTGAAGGGTGTGGATGTTGCCGTGGGCACAGGGGAATGTCATCACCATGACCTTATAGTTGACCGTGACTTCCTGGGACTGAGCTGGGAGAGAAGGACCTCTGGAGTCTACCCTACCTCCCGGCCTGTCTTCCCCTACAGGGACTCCCCATGTGACTCCCTTGAGACTAAGAGGACTCTGTTGTGGACAGCCACATCTTGGGCTTCAGCCTGAAATTGCCCTAGGGTCTCTAAAACCCTCCAAAGCTACAGTCTTGGAGCACAGTGCGCTGTTTGTGTATGTGTGGGTTTCCAGGAAGAAGACGAAGAAGAAGGATGCGATCGTAGTGGACCCGTCCAGCAACCTGTACTACCGCTGGCTGACCGCCATCGCCCTGCCTGTCTTCTATAACTGGTGTCTGCTTATTTGCAGGTAAGCGACAGGGGTGGAAGGTGCAGCAGAAAGGGGGGAACCAGGGCACCAGGCAGAGGAGCCAGAGCTCCAACTCTCCACTCGGGAGGCCTGAGGCCTGGACCCCTCACGGCCACCACTTAGTTATTGTGCCTCAGTTTCTCCTTTTAAAAATAGAAGATTCCCCAAGAGGACCATCAGGGTGCTCTGAAGCATGGGTGGGGAATTGAGCTTCAGGTGGACAGCCAGGGTTTCGGCACTGTGGAGCCCCCTCAAGTATGAGTTGTACGAGGAGGATGCGGTGGCGGTTGCTTCTCTTTGGAGGGATAAGTGGGTGGTTCTGAACATGCAGCAGGGTGGAAAGGCAGGGGCAAGCTGCTACTATTTTTTTTTTTTTTTTTTTGAGACAGAGTCTCACTCTGTCACCCAGGCTGGAGTTCAGTGGCGTGATCTCAGCTAACTGCAACCTCCGCCTCCCGGGTTAAAACGATTCTCCTGCCTCAGCCTCCTGAGTAGCTGTGACTACATACATGAGCCACCACGCCCGGCATATATATATATATATATATATATATGTATGTATTTTTTTGGTAGAGATGGGGTTTCACCATATTGGCTAGGCTGGTCTTGAACTCCTCACCTCAAATGATCCGCCCACCTCGGCCTCCTAAAGTGCTGGGAGTCCAGGCGTGAGCCACTGCTCCCAACCTCTACTACTCTTCTAACAAGCAGAAGAGGGATTGAGGGCCTCTCCTAGGAAACCTGCTGTTTGTGAATGCAGGGACGAGATGCTGCTCCTCTCAGGGGAAGCCAGGAGCCTGGGCTTTTCTGAGCACGCCTCCAGGGTGGGGCTACCAGAGGGAATGTTCCTGAGCACGCTGTCCACCAAGGATGCAAGACAAGCTGCTGCCTGGGGGCTGGTGGGGACTTTGGGGCATTTCTGAGGAAGCCTGCAGGCTGCAAGCTACAGGGCAAGGAGGAGGGATGACCTGCTGCTCTCTCTAGGTAAGCATGAGGTTTGGGGGCCCTTCCCAGCAGGCCTGCTCTAGGACACCGATGCAGGGTACACTGTTGCTCTTCTGAGGGTACACGGGAGGGCTTAGGGGACTTCCCAAGCAAGTGTGCAGGACAGGTGTGCAGAGGCAGGTCTCTTCTGAGATGTGTGGGACTGGGATGCATGTGAGAGGAGACGATGCCTTTGGGGCTCTCCGGAGCCAGTACACAAAATGAGGATGCAGAGGCGAGTCCTGCCTATCCTTCTGAGAGTAGGCAGTGGGCTTTGGGGCGCTCCTGAGCAAGCCTGCAAGACAGAGAGCCACTGCTCTGAGAGGCTAGTCCATGAGTTTTGGGGCATTCCAGATTATGCCGCACGTCAGGGATGCCATCCACATGGAAGCAGAGGCTTTCAATTATTCGAGCATAGGGTGATCTCCTGCTCTTTGGAGGGCTTGCAGGGCAGGTGAAAAGTGGAAGAACTTGGAGCCTGTCCTAGCGAGCAGGCAGGATGGGGTGCTTGGGCAAGCTGCTGCTCTTTGGTGCACGCAGGCTCTGGAGAGGCAGGGCTGGGCACTGGTCTCCTCCAGGTGGGCAGGAGGCTTTGGGGTGCTGAGCAAGCTGCAGGTGGGCAGCAGGGGCAGGCTGCTGTGCCCGTGAGGCTAGGAGGAGAGCTGGGGGTGCTGCCTGTGTGGGAAACAGCAGAAAGATGGAGAAGGTAGAAAATATTTACTGTCTGTTCCATTGTTAATCTCTCGGAAATTCTCCTATTTTTGTTGAAATTTGACTCCAGAAAGGGCAGGTCTTTAGCCCCTTTACCTGACTCTGCCAGTGAGTCCTGGAAAACGGTACCTCCTGGGATCTTGTAGCTCTCTGCTGAGAGGCAATGGGGCCACTCTTTGGGGTCAATCCCAGCTCTTCTCAGGAGTTCTGTGACTGTGGGACAGTAAAGCTTCTCAGAAACACCTCATCAGAAGCGGGGGTGATTGCACTGAGGTAGTGACACCATAGGCAGGGCCATTCCCATGTTACATGATCCATCGTCTTCAGCACAGAGCCGGTGCCCACATGTGGGTGGTCCATGCTCCAGAAACACATGCACAGCCATCCATCTCCCACATGGCTTCTTTAGGGCCTGTTTCGATGAGCTGCAGTCTGAGTACCTGATGCTGTGGCTGGTCCTGGACTACTCGGCAGATGTCCTGTATGTCTTGGATGTGCTCGTGCGAGCTCGGACAGGTGAGTGTGCCCCGGGCCTGGGGAGGGGACCATGGCCCCCACAGGAGTGTTCCGGGAGACTGGTTCCAGCATGGTGGATGGGACGTTACCTACCTTTGACCATGAGAGGCCAGGCAGGTCTGGGGACCTCCGATCGTGAGGGTAGGTGGTGCGGCCACAAGCCCCTCTACACAGAACCCTTGGACAGGACACTGAGCAGGGGCCAGGACACCTAAGCTCTGGGCTCTGCTCTTCCAACAAGCTGTGTGACCTTGAGCAAGTCAGGCTGTCTCTCTGGGCCTTGTTCTTGTCACCTCTGAAATAAGCAGGCCAGGCCAGGTACAGTGACTCACATCTGCAATCCCAGGACTTTGGGAGGCCAAGGTGGGCAGATTACGGGAGGTCAGGAGTTCGAGACCAGCCTGGCCAACATGGTGAAACCCCATCTCTACTAAAAATACAAAAATTAGCTGGGCCCGCTGGCATGTGCCTGTAATCCCAGCTACTTGAGAGGCTGAGTCAGGAGAATCGCTTAAACCCTGGGAGGTAGAGGTTGCAGTGAGTGGAGATCATGCCACTGCACTCCAACCTGGGCGACACAGCAACATTCTGTTTCAAAAAAAAGAAAAAGAAAAAAAAAGAAAAGAAACAAGCAGGCCGAACTGCAATCTTGAAGGACCCCTCCAGCTCTCACTACTCGACACTGGGGTGAGCAGGAAGAGCTCAGTCAATCTTGGAGTTTCTCTTCTCGGACAGTCAGAGGATACAGGATGTGTTACTTCGTGGCTTTCAGAGGACTTTTAACATGTGGAGAACAAAAATCTGAAATAGGGCCCAGGTGAATGAGGACTTCCTTCAAATCATCTCTGATTGGGGATGGGAAAGGATATTCACCGCTTCACATTTCTTGGGTGCTGAACTGTGTGCCCTTGGGACATCTTTTTCTAATCTGCACAAAGACATTGGCTAAGCTGGTAGAGGCCCTGTTTCCGAGATTTTTGAACTAAAAACTGTGCCAGGCCAGGCATGGGTGTAGGCACCTGTAATCCCAGCACTTTGGGAGGCCAAGACAGAAGGGTCATTTGAGGCAGGAGTTCCAGACTAGCCAGGGCAACATAGCAAGACCTTGTCTCTACAAAAAGAAAAAATTAGCTGGAAGTGTTGGTATGTGCCTCAGGAGACTGAGGTGAGAGGATTGCTTGAGCCCAGGAGGTCAAGACTGTAGGGAGTCATGGCCTCGGGTTACAGAGCAAGACCTTGTCTCAAAAAAAAAAAAATGATAAAATAAAATAATGCTATGCCATAGCTGTTGACATAAACACCAGCAGATCACAGTAGCCAACCTCCGTGTGGCTCCACGTACAAAACATTTCAAGTGCGTCTTGCTTCTTCATTAGCAACACTGCATGAGACAAGAAGCACAGGCGTGATTACCTCCATTTTGCTGATTTAGAAACCAACATCAGAGACACCAAGTGACTTGTCCAAAGTCCACAGTCACTGCCCAGCCACGCCAGACTGGTCCCCTGTTTGCTTCCACACTGGTGCCTAGCATCATAACTTAGAAGACCTCAGATACACAGGCTGAGGCTTGCGTGGGTGACCTAGTCAGCCCTGGCCATCTGCCCCGCTGCTGCGGTCATGTTAATCTCCACAGACACACGAGCTCTGTAAGTGGCCCATTGGGCTGATGGTCCCTGGTCTCAGCCCAGCTTCAGTGGGATGTGACACCCTGACTCAGACATTAACCCTACACCTTCTTGTGCTTGGGTAGTATCCTAGGCAACCCAAGATTCAGCAGGAAGCTGGGAGAAAGGGAGGCACAGGAGTCACACTCCAAGGAAAACATCATTAGAATTGAGAGAAGACATCTTAAAGAAGTGGGGAGGAGGCTGGAGGCACAGGAGGCTACATAATGATCAAGGCCCTCAGTAACGCATGTATAACAAATAATGCTAAGAAGAACTGGGGGCTGAGAAGTGGGGGCAGAGTGGGGCGTCCTACCCCAGTCTAGCCTCAGTGGCCTTGCATCACCCGCAGCCCTAGCATCACCTGGAACTTGCTAGACTTGCCCCCAACTTCCAGGAGGCAACTCTGGGTTGCAGGCTAGCACTCTGTGTTTCACACAGCCCTCAGGGAAATTCTGATGCTCACCACAATTTTAAAAGGACTACTTCTATTATTCTCTCTACTTTCGTGCATGTTTGAAAATGTAAAAACAAAAAAGAATGCAGGTCATGGCCTCCTTGATTGATTTCACCCATCATAATGCCCCTGGCTCTAGGTGTCCAGCCCATCTCCAGACCAGATTCTTTGGGGGTGGGTCCCGAACTTCATATATTTTAAAAGCCTCTTGGGTAACAGTCATGTGCAACCAAAGAAAGCTGTGTTCCTGGAAGTGTTTTCAAAAGGCAGGTTGCGCCCCATTGCTGAATGGTGAAATCAATTTGGGAGGCCATGGCCTGTGTTTTTTACATTTTTATTATTAATATTTTCAAATGTATGCAAAAGCAGAGAGAATAGTGTTATGAATCCCCGTGTACCCTCACCCAGCTCCAGCTGTTATCAGCATTCTGCCCATCTTGTTTCATCTGTTCCTTTTCTTGTTTCATCCACCCTTTTCTTGTTTCATTTTCCTGTTTTTGTTTTTGCTTTTTTGTTTCATCCACCCTTTTCTTGGCTGGCGTAAGCAAACCCCAGGCAGTAAGCACTTTAGCGTTTTGAATAGAAAATAGAATGTCTCCGGAAGTCAAACTCACTGTGCCAAAGGGAAGAGTTAGGCTTGGGAACTGAGTCATGCAAAAGCTGCCTTCCTTTTCTTCCCAGATAGCTGTAATTTCACATGCTTACTTTATCTTATGTAAAATGTAGTTTGCATAATTTGCTTTTCCTCCACTCCCTTCTTTTCACATGTAGATTCACTGAGTGCTAATCAAAGCCTCACAAGAATGTAACCAGTGGCCTCATTGCCTACCCACCCTTTCTTTTCTTCTCTCCTCTCCTGCCTGCTGCCTGCTCTGTCCCCTTTAAGCATTGACATCCTCAAAACCCTCTTTGGAAAAAGCTCAGGCCACACATCCTACTGTGACTTGTGTTTCTTTCTCCTAGGTGTACGTACCTTCAACCTGGGTAAAAATAAACCTTTAAATCAATTGAGATCTGCCTCCATCACTTTTTTTTTTTTTTTTTAAGACTCAGAGTCTCACTCTGTTGCCCAGGCTGGAGTGCAGTGGTGCGATCTTGGCTCACTGCACCCTCTGCCTCCTGGGTTCAAGTGGTTCTCATGCCTCAGCTTCCCGAGTAGCTGGGATTACAGGGGTGCCCCATCACATCTGGCTAATTTTTGTATTTTTAGTAGAGACAGGGTTTCACCATGTTGCCCAGGCTGGTCTCGAACCCCTGACCTCAGGTGATCTGCCCGCCTCAGCCTCTCAAAGTACTGGGATTATAGGCATGAGCCATGGCACCCAGCCCTCCATCACTTTTTGATTTACAACATGTATCTCTAATTTTAAAGGATCCTTTTTTAAAATATGTATATAATTTCCATTTATCTTTTAAAATTTAATAATCATTCCTTGTTATCATCTAATACCTAATTTATATTTAAATTTACTCAATCAACCTGTTTTAAAAAAAAATTCAATAGAATAGATTAGAACCTCATAGAATGGAAAATATCAGAGTGCATTTCCTGTAGTAATGGTAAGTGTTGTTTTTGAAATCATTTCTATTATATATGTATCCCTGCATACTGTGTAGCCGTGAGGTAAAATATGTTTCTTTGTACTATGGTCAAAAAAAGTCAGCCTCTGTGATGCCCAAGTGACCTCCATCTTCTTCTTTAGGTTTTCTTGAGCAAGGCTTAATGGTCAGTGATACCAACAGGCTGTGGCAGCATTACAAGACGACCACGCAGTTCAAGCTGGATGTGTTGTCCCTGGTCCCCACCGACCTGGCTTACTTAAAGGTGGGCATAAACTACCCAGAAGTGAGGTTCAACCGTCTACTGAAGTTTTCCCGGCTCTTTGAATTCTTTGACCGCACAGAGACAAGGACCAACTACCCCAATATGTTCAGGATTGGGAACTTGGTCTTGTACATTCTCATCATCATCCACTGGAATGCCTGCATCTACTTTGCCATTTCCAAGTTCATTGGTTTTGGGACAGACTCCTGGGTCTACCCAAACATCTCAATCCCAGAGCATGGGCGCCTCTCCAGGAAGTATATTTACAGTCTCTACTGGTCCACCTTGACCCTTACCACCATCGGTGAGACCCCACCCCCCGTGAAAGATGAGGAGTATCTCTTTGTGGTCATAGACTTCCTGGTGGGCGTTCTGATTTTTGCCACCATTGTGGGCAATGTGGGCTCCATGATCTCGAATATGAACGCCTCGCGGGCAGAGTTCCAGGCCAAGATTGACTCCATCAAGCAGTACATGCAGTTCCGCAAGGTCACCAAGGACTTGGAGACGCGGGTTATCCGGTGGTTTGACTACCTGTGGGCCAACAAGAAGACGGTGGATGAGAAGGAGGTGCTCAAGAGCCTCCCAGACAAGCTGAAGGCCGAGATCGCCATCAACGTGCACCTGGACACGCTGAAGAAAGTTCGCATCTTCCAGGACTGTGAGGCGGGGCTGCTGGTGGAGCTGGTGCTGAAGCTGCGACCCACTGTGTTCAGCCCTGGGGATTATATCTGCAAGAAGGGGGACATTGGGAAGGAGATGTACATCATCAATGAGGGCAAGCTGGCCGTGGTGGCTGATGATGGGGTCACCCAGTTCGTGGTCCTCAGCGATGGCAGCTACTTCGGGGAGATCAGCATTCTGAACATCAAGGGGAGCAAGTCGGGGAACCGCAGGACGGCCAACATCCGCAGCATCGGCTACTCAGACCTGTTCTGCCTCTCAAAGGACGATCTCATGGAGGCCCTCACTGAGTACCCCGAAGCCAAGAAGGCCCTGGAGGAGAAAGGACGGCAGATCCTGATGAAAGACAACCTGATCGATGAGGAGCTGGCCAGGGCGGGGGCGGACCCCAAGGACCTTGAGGAGAAGGTGGAGCAGCTGGGGTCCTCCCTGGACACCCTGCAGACCAGGTTTGCACGCCTCCTGGCTGAGTACAACGCCACCCAGATGAAGATGAAGCAGCGTCTCAGCCAATTGGAGAGCCAGGTGAAGGGTGGTGGGGACAACCCCCTGGCTGATGGGGAAGTTCCCAGGGATGCTACAAAAACAGAGGACAAACAACAGTGAAAATGCAGCATCTGTCTCCTACTTCACAGGGTCGACGGTCAGGGTGACGTTATGTGGCCACAGCTGTGTGACATGGAACTTGGTCAGGGTTTAATTCCAGCTCTACTCACCCTTTGAAAGCTGTGTGACTGCCTGAGAGAGCCTGTTTCTTCACCTAGAAAATGGGACTTTTTGTCTCAGTCCCAGTGAAGTGCCAGGTTTGATTGTGAAGTCCGCATGAAACACTGCACCAAGCAGGGCTTTGCGAGGTGCAAGGTGTCCCCAGTCCAAGTTTATGAAAACATGCACACAGGACTCTCATTACTTCTTTATGGAATCCGCAAGGCGTTTTTAGGCTTTTTAATCTAATTTTCTTATAAATGAAAGATTATTTAGTCACCTTTCTCCTCTCCAACTTCACTCCACCACCACCTGATAATAGGTATATAACAGGAAGCTGAAGGTACAACATAGTGACTAAAATTCAGACTTACACAAGACAGTTTGAGGCATATTTCTGAATCTGGTATCACCTCGTGTGTTCTTTGGGGCCCTAGAAACCCTGGCCTTTGGGAGTGCTATGGCAAGTAGAAGTTCTGTACGATGGAAAGAGGCTGCCCCATTTGAGGTCACTTAAAATCTGTGAAGCAAATCCAGACTCCTTGCCGTTCAGCCACTGTGAAACCAGAATCTGCTTCACAGAAAAAAGCATCTCAGTTAGGAGAAGAGACATCCCGTCCTCACTTGCCAAAGAGATTCAAAGACAGCCCCTATCCTCCATTCTTGAGTCAGGGCCCTAGGTGACCTATTCTAACTCAAGGAGGAGAGCTATGTACAGGGAGAGCATTTTACATGGAAGGCTGGAATGGTGTCCTAAACCAAAAAAGCTGACAACTAAGAGTTTTAGAAGATTAGACCATTAGGAACGTATCTTTGCAAACTGCCCATTCACCCATGAACAGGAAGCCTCAAGATCCCTTGGAATTGCATCCCGAGGCAAAGCTTTTGGCTCACTGAAAGCTCACAGATTGCAGAAATTAGCTTTTTTAAAAAACAAACCCCAGTAAATATAATTTCATTAACATTTTATAACAGATTTGTATTTTTGAGTTCCATGATTGCAAATTGTGACCTCAAATTCCATCCTTCACTTATGTAACATGTTGCAAATTACCCAAAGATGAGACTTTCTTCTTTCTTTCCTTTTTCCTTTCTTCTTCCTTTCCTTTTTTCTTTCTTCTTCCTTCTTTCTTCCTCTTTCTCTCTCCCCTTTTCCTCCTCAAAATGTATATATTTTAAAAGCCTTAACTATTAGTTATGCCTGCATTCATATTTGCACAGGAAAAATAAAGACCTGGATTTAAAAATAGGAATGACTCTTGCTTCAGCTCTTGCCATAAGGGAAGTTTCAGTCCCAGAGTATGTTTCTAGGGCAATGGCTTCCCTAGAAAGAATAGGTGCTGATGTGGGGGATGGCACACGTTCCAAGAAAGTGACAAAGCCAAGTGCTGTTAAGGGCACAAACCAACAAGAACTCTCATTCATTGCTGGTGGGCATGCAATATGGCAATTTGGAAGACAATTTGGTAGTTTTTGTAAAGTCAGGCATATGCTTTAGCATATGATCCAGCAATCACACCCTAGGTATTTACCTAAAAGAATTTGAAACTTATATGCACATAAAAACATGTATATAAATGTTGGTAGCAGCTTTATTCATTATTAACAAAAATCTGGAAGCAGTAATAATATCATTCAATAAGTGAATGGATAGATAAACAGTCAGGTGAGGTGGTGTGTGCCTATAATCCCAGCTACTAAGGAGGCTGAGAAGAGAGAATCATTTGAGTCCAAGAGTTTGAGGACAGCCTAGGCAACATAGCAAGACCCTGTCTCTAAAAAAAAAAAAGGAAAGAAATAAAAAACAAAGTAAAACAGTGGTATATTTATACAATCACCGTATAACCAAATACTACTCAGGAATGAAAATGAATGAGCAATTCATCAAGGGCAAAAGATTCCATTTGTATGACATTCTGGAAAAGGCAAACAATGATGATGGAAAACAGCTCAGCGGTTGCCAGGGGTTGTCAGGGGTGTAGAGGCTGATTGCAAAGGAGATCACGGGGGAGTTTTTAGTGTGATGGAACTGTTTTGCGTGGTGTTGGGGTGGTGGGTATATGACTGTGCGTTGTCCACTCTCACAGAACTGTATACCACAAAGAATAAACTGTAATGTATGAAATTTTAAAATATCAACCCGAATGTGGGCAATACAAGGATGGAAAGCAGATTGTGACAAATGAATCTAGCTATCTTAGAAATATATGACATAACTTTACTGAAGGACATAGGGTAAAACGATGACCTAAGTAATGTTAAAAATGGTGCTTTGAGTAGAAACTAAGGCTAAAGATGAAAAGATGTGACATGAATACTGTACTCTAGTTGTAAATTTGTTTCACATGGAGATATGCGTTACTAATTCAGAATTACATTATACTATGGATAAATGCATGAATGAGTGAATAAATAAATAAATAAATGCTTTAGAAAATGGAAGCCAGATTTATCATAGTCAGAAAAAGAAGTTACAAATAAGACCACACAAGATCAGAATGAACCCTGTGGTACTGGATTGAAATCAGACATTAGAATGAACTCATGTTTATTTATATATCCAGGTAGACAGATGCAGAAATGATTGTAGGTATGTGTGTGTGTGTGTGTATATATATATGTATATATATGTTGGTATACATAGATATATTTCTAACTCTGTGTACCAAGTAGGCTTGGCAGTGATACCTATTACAAAGAGCACACCAAGCACCCAGATCTTGGTTTCCAAATATCTTTCTCCAATAAAAGGAACCAGGGCTGATTCTAGGGCTGAGATGGGGAAAATATACCTTATTATTATTATGGTAGAAACTTCATTAAGATTTTTGGGATTCTGGAAAAATGGTGGTGGTGGCAGTGTAGTTTGTTGGGCTCTCTAAGTACTCACATAAAACACAGCAAATAAGATAGCAAATCTAAAGATCCACAGACAACATCTGACATCTCTGAGGATATGAAAACACCCAAGTCACCAACAGGTGCTCACTAAAAAGCATGGAGAGCCTGTCTGAGAACAGCTGGAATTAAGGGAGATTCTGTAGGGATCAATTTGTGGGTGACAGCAAATTGACAATGATGCTGCAAGATTGATGTGCAGGGACACTCTGGGTGCTGCACACTCTGGATGTTCACAGAATAAAGCTTCTTTATTTGAGAAATATCTATTCAGATCCTTTGCCCATTTTTACATTGGGTTATTTGTTTGCTTGCTATTGAGTTGTTTGAGTTCCTTATATATTTTAGATATTAACCCTTATCAATGTATGGTTTGCAAATATTTTCTCTCATTCTGTAGGTTGTCTCTTCACTCTTGATTGTTTCCTTCGCTGTGCAGAAGCTTTTTAGTTTAATGTAATCCTATTTGTTTATTTTTGCTTTTGTGGTCTGTGTTTTTGGGTTCACATCTTTAAAAATAATTTCCCAGATCAATGTCATGGAGGATTTACCTTATGTTTTCTTCTAGTATGAAAGAAGCTTCCTTCTAAGACAAAACCCCTCACTGAGAGACATCTTGGAGTAAAATCCAAATTGATCACAGGACAGAAATGGTAGTGACAAAGGAAAGAAAAAGTTTAGATAAAAGAGGGTAGAGAAGCAGAGGAGGTAGCACTACTTCATATATATTTTTATCACTTTGAGAAAACAGCCAGAGAGAGATTTAGAGAACTATGAAGTTAGAAAAAAGTAAATCGTGTTCCATCTCTTCTCTCTAAAGTATAAGCACATTCAACTCACTTAGAAGATGAACAACAGAAAAGATGCACCCTCACATTTCATGCAAAGTCTTTATTAAAAAGACAGCAAGGAAGAATCAGTTGGAGTATAACATCTCTGCAGATAATGAAACCCACCAGAAAGACATGCCCACAGAACGGGCGTAAACTGACTCATCATTTCAAAACAAGCCAAAAGAAATGAAGAGAATGATAGATGCTATTAAAAAAACAAAACAAAACAGCATAAACCAGAATCAAGGATGAGGTGATTGAGGAAAAGGAAGATTTGACAAGAGCTGTAACAGAACTCCGAAAAGTACTAGAAATAAAAGAACAAAAAATAATTCCAAAATAAAGACTGAATTAAAAGGAACAGAAGAGCAAATAAACATAGTAAGCAATGTTTTAAGAGAAATCAAAGATGGAAAGGAAAAATGTCTTAAAAATCAAAAAAGATATTCCAAATATGACATTTGGGAAAGGACAAAATTATGGCAAAAGTAAAAAAAAAAAAAAAATTAGTGGTTGCCAGGGGTTGGGGGGGCGGGTAGAAGGATAAACAGGTGGAGCACAGAGAGTTTCAGGGCACTGAAAATACTCTGTATGATACTGTAGTGGTAAATACATGTTGTTATACCTTTGTCAAAACCCACAGAATGTTCAACACCAAGAGTGAACACCAGTGTAAACTATGGACTTCAAGAGAAAAATGTGTCAGTGTAGGCTCATCTGTCACAGCAAATGCACCTTTGATACCAATTTCAAAAATATGAAGTATGTTGCAGGTATATGGGAACTTTGCTGTGAACCTAAAACTGCTCTTAAAATGCTTTTTTTAATCAAAAAGAAATGAAAAAGATAAAAAGAATTTGTGAGAAAAGTGATGGAGAATAAACAACAAAGATCTAACATGTTAATAAGAATCCCAAACAAGTACCAAAGCACAGGAATAGAGCAAAACACTAAAACTTATCATTTAAGAAAAGTTCCTGAAATAAAAATTAGCTTGAACTAGATATTGAAGAAACATTCTGTATTCTCGGAAAATTGAGCCAGAAAATTGGCACTGAGACATATGATAGTAAAACTTACAGACTCCAGAAGAAAAGAAAAAATGTTTTTGACATTCAAGCAAAAAGACAAAGTCACTTACAAGGGGGTAATATCAGATTGCCTTCAGACTTTTATAAAATAGCACTTCATGCTAGAAGACAATGAAATAACACATGCACAATATTCAAAGACAAAAAATATGAGCCACAGATTTTATGTCCAACCAAACTGGCCTTGAGGTAGAAAGGCTGCAGATAAACAGTTATAAACATGCAAAAACTCAGGAGTATTGTTTTCATGAGCCCTTCCTGAGCAATCTACAAGAGAAGACCCTCAGAAGACCAAAAAGACTGGGAAAATATTGACATAAGGCCAAGTACTCTGCTCACTGAAAAAGCTCAGAACAATAACACAGTAGCAATGAGTGCCCATAGCACCCAGATTGTAGTCTCTAAATACAATTTCACATTTAAAGGAACCAAGATGAACCCAAAACATTTTGTTTTGCCAGAAAGCAAGGGAATTATCAAAGACACTGAGATTATGTCAGTAGAATATAGAATCCAATTTGAATGCACTTCCACTGGCCAAAGATGGGAGAATTTGAGCATCACAAAGAAAAATAACTGCAATTACATGTACTAAGTCAAATATATTTTTAATGGTCACCATTACAGCTTATTCCAAAAATTGTCAAAGGGAAAGAATCAAGCAGTTATGCTGACTTTCATATACAAAAACTAGATTTCAGAGTAACCTAAACAATTGAGGAAGGAAAGTTATTTTTCTTTTCTTCTGTAGAGTCAGGATCTCACTATGTTGCCCAGGCTGGTCTTGAACTTCTGGGATCAAGCAATACTCCCACCTCTGCCTCCCAAAGTGCTGAGATTATAGGCATGAGGCACCATGCCCAGCTGGAAACTTCTGTCTTTATAGAATAATTCCAACTAAAAAATATTATCTCATAGAATATTGGATCTAGGCAATCATATAAAATGGATGTCAAAACCACTAGTTGCAAAGTTGATGAGGAGGGGGGCAGAGCTAGATAGCCAAAGAGAAGCCTGCAGTGATTGTTCCCCCACCACACACACACAAGAATGCAAAATTGAACAACTACCCACACACAGAAGCACCTTCATAAGAACCAAAAATCAAGTTTGCAACCACAGTACTGGTTTTAACATCATATTAAGGAAAGAGACACTGAAGAGGGTAGGAAAGACAGTCTTGAGTTGCCCACACCACTCCTCCCCTATCCCTCAGCAGCAGCTGCATGGCAAGAAGAGAGAATCTGTGTGCTTGTGGCGGGGAGAGTGCAGTGATTGTGGAACTTTGCATTGGAGCTCAGTGCTGCCCTGTCATAGCAGAAAGCAACTCAGGGCAGAACTCAGCTGACACCCATGAAGGGATTTAGACCAGCCCCAACCAGGCAAATTGTCCATCCCAGCAATCAGAACTCGAGTTCCAGCAAGCCCTGCCGCTGTGGGGCTAAAGTGCTCTGGGGTGCTAAGTAAACTTGGAAGGCAGTCTAGGCTGCATGGACTGCAATTCCTGGGTAAGTCCTGGTGCTGTGCTGGACTCGGAGCCAGTGGACTTGGAGTGCATGCAACCTAGTAGGGTATCAGCAGAGACAGTCAAGAGAGTGCTCACATCATTCCTCCTGTAACCCCATGCAGTGCAGCTTGCAGCTCCAGGAGAGACCCTCTCTCTCTTCTTGAGGAGAGGAGACATGAGAGTAAAGAGGATTTTGCCTTGCAATGTGAATACCAGCTCAGCCATAGTACAATAGGGCACTAGGCAGAGTCATGAGGCCCCCATTCCAAGCCCTAGTTCCCAGATGACATTCTAAACACCCCCTGGGCCAAAAGGGAACCTGCTGTCTTGAAGAGAAAGATTCAGTCCTGGCAGAATTCATCACCTGCTGACTAAAGAACCCCTGGGCCCTGAATAATAAATAGTGGTAGCCAGGCAGTGCTCACCAAGGGCCTTGGGCAAGACTCAGAGCTGTACTGGCTTCAAGTGTGACCCAGCACATTCCCAGCTGTGGTGGCTATGGGGAGAGACTCCTTCTGTGTGAGGAAAGGAGAGGGAAGAGTAAAGGGGACTTTGTCTTGCAGCTTGGGCACTAGCTCGGCCACAGGTGGGTGGAGCACCAAGTGAGCTCCTGAGTACCCAGTTGTAGGCCTTGGCTGCTGGACAGTATTTCTGGACCTGCCCTGGGCCAGAGGGAAGCCTACTGCCCTGAAGGGAGAGACTCAGGACTGACAGCATTCCCCACATGCTGACTGAAGAGCCCTTGGGCCTTGAGTGAACATCATAGGCAGTAGCCAGGCAGTAATTGCCATGGGCCTAGGGCAGTGGTGGCCATGAGGACAGACTCCTCTACTTGAGGAAATGGGAGGGAAGAGAGGGAGGGAAGAATGGGAAGGACTTTATCTTGTGGCTTGAGTGCCAGTTCAGCCACAGTAGAATAGAGCATCAGGTTTCTGACTCCAGGCCCTGGCTATCAGATGGCATCTCGGGTCCACCTGGGGCTAGGAAGAACTCATAGCCCTGAAGGGAAAGACACAAACCTGCCTGTATTTGTCATCCGCTGATTGTATAGCCCTTGGGCCTTGAGTGAATATAGGTGGTAGCCGGGCAGTGGTCACTGGAGGCCTTGGGCATGACCAAGTACTGTGCTGGCTTCAGGTCTGACCCAGCACAGTCCCAGTGATGGTGGCCACAGGGGTGCCTGTGTCACCTTTTCCCCAGCCCCAGGCAGCTCAGCACAGAGACAAAAAGAGAAAGAGAGAGACTCTGTTTGTATGAAGGAAAGTAAGCAAAGGGAACAAAAGTCTCTGCCTGGTAATCCAGGGAATTCTCCCAGATCCTACCTGAGACCACCAAGGTGATAAATCTAAGAGTCTGCAAGAACCACAGCATTCCTGGGATTGGGGTGCCCCCTAAAGCAGATATGGCTGCAGTGACCAGAAAAAGACTTAGATCACGATACCCACGTCCCTTCAAATACCTGCAAAGCTCTCCCAAGAAGGACAGATACAAACAAGCCCAGGCTATGAAGACTACAATAAATACCTAACTTTTCAATACCCGGACATCAGCGAACATCCACAAGCATCAAGCCCATCCAGGAAAACATGACCTCACCAAACAAACTACATAAGGCACGAGTGACCAACTCCAGAGACACAGAAATATGTGAACTTTCAGACAGAGGATTCAAAATGGCTGTTTTGAGGCAGCTCAACAAAATCAAAGGCAACACAGAGAAGGAATTCCAAATCCTATCAGATACATTTAACAGAGAATGAAATAATTTAAAAGAATCAAGCAGAAATACTGGAGCTGAAAAATGCAAATGGCATACTGAAGAATGCTTCAGAGTCTCTTCGCAGAAAAAAGAATTAGTGAGCTTGAAGATAGGCTACTTGAAAATATACAGAGGAGACAAAAGAAAAAAGAATAAGAAACAATGGATACCAACAAGATCTAGAAAGTAGCTTCAAAAGGGCAAATCTAAGAGTTGCTGGTTTTAAGGAAGAGGTAGAAAGAGAGATTAGGGTAGAAAGTTTATTCAAAGGGATAATAACAGAGAACTTCCAAAACTTAAAGAAAGAGACAATATTCAAGTACAAGAAGGTTATAGAACATGAAGCAGATTTAACCCAAATAACATTTCAAGACATTTAATAGCAAACTCCCAAAGGTCAAGAATAAAGTAAGGATCCTAAAATCAGCAAGAGAAAAGAAACAAATAGCATACAATGGAGCTCTAATATATCTGGCAGCAGACTTCTTGGCAGAGACATTATAGGCCGGAAAAAAATGGCCTGACATATTTAAAGTGCTAAAAAAAAAAAACTTTTATTCTAGGATAGTATATCCAGCAAAAATATCCTTCAGACATGAAGGAGAAATAACGACTTTCCCAGACAAACAAAAGTGGAGGGATTTCATCAACCCCATACCTGTTCTACAAGAAATGCTAAAGGGAGTTCTTCAGCCAGCCACGGTGGCTCACACCTGTAATCGCAGCACTTTGGGAGGCCAAGGTGGATGGATCACCTAAGGTCAGGAGTTCAAGACCAGCCTAGCCAACATGGTGAAGCCCTATCTCTACTAAAAATACAAAAAATTAGCCGGGCATGGTGACGCATGCCTGTAATCCCTGCACTTTGCGAGGCCGAGGCGGGCGGATCACCTGAGGTCAGGAGTTCAAGACCAGCCTGGCCAACATAGTGAAACCCCATCTCTACTAAAAATACAAAAAATTAGCTGGGTGTGGTGGTGCACACCTGTAATACCAGCTACTCAGGAGGTTGAGGCAAGAGAATACCTTGAACCCGGGAGGCAGAGGTTGCAGTGAGCCAAGATCGTGCCACTGCACTCCAGCCTGGGTGACAGAGCAAGACCCTGTCTTAAAAAAAAAAAAGGATTGGTGGGGAGTTCTTCAATCTGAAAGAAAAGGACATTAATGAGCAAGAAGAAGGATCCTAAAGGTCCAAAACTCACTGGTAACAGTAAGTATACAGAAAAACACAGAATATTGTAACACTGTAATTTTAATGTGTAGACTACCCATATCTTGAATAGAAAGATTAAAAGATGAACTTATCAAAAATAATAACTACAACAGCTTTTCAAGACATAGCATAAAAAGATATAAATAAAAACAACAAAGTTTAAAAGCGAGAGGATGAAGTTAAAGTGCAGACTTTTCATTCGTTTTCCCTTTGCTCATTTGTTTATGCAATCAGTGTTAAGTTGTCACCAGTTTCAAATAATGGATTATATATATAATGCAAGCCTCATGGTAACCTCAAGTCAAAAAATATACAACAAATGCACACAAAATTAAAGGCAAGAAATTAAAACATACACACAGAAAATAACCTTCACTAAAAGGAAAACAGGAAGGGAGAAATGAAGAGAAGACCACAAAAACAACCAGTAAAACAAGTAACAAAATGGCAAGAGTAAGTCCTTACTTATCAATAATAACATTGAATGTGAATGAACTAAACTCTCCAATAAAAAGACATAGAGTCAGTCGGGTGCTGTGGCTCACACCTGTAATCCCAGCACGTTGGGAGGCCGAGGTGGGTGGATCACCTGAGGTCAGAAGTTCGAGACCAGCCTGCCCAACATGGTGAAACCCTGTCTCTACTAAAAATACAAAAATTAGCCAGGTGTGGTGGCAGGTGCCTGTAGTCCCAGCTACTCAGGAGGCTGAGGCAGGAGAATCACTTGAACCTGGGAGGTGGAGGTTGCAGTGAGCCGAGATTTGAGGGGCAGGAGTCAGGTTGTTAATATTAGAAGGGGGGTTGATAAGGGGTCGGAGGAGAAGAGGAGGGAGTAGCTGCACTCCAGCCTGGCCGACAGAGCAACACTCCCTCAAAAAAAAAAAAGGAGAAATGGTTATAAATTAAGACTTGAGTAAAAACAAACACAATAGAAACCCACACTGTTTAATTCAAGTCACAGGAACAGCCACGATTGTTTGTTGGATTGTTTTAAGGAGAAAAGCAGATCAAAGCTAAAGTTGGTTTGAATTTGGAACAAATGGATGACTCCAGAGAAGTAAGTTCCCTCTTGTAGCTTATCCTGACAATGGCCACAGGGTGTCAACGGCAGAGTGAAGCTGGGAGGGGATCAGGGTGTTTTCAGATGCTGTTTTCTCTCCCACCTTTGCAGTCACAGCTGCTTATGTTGAGGGGCGGGAGGATGCCACTTGCTATTTATTCTTGTTATTTATCCGAAAGCTGAACTTTTCTCTGCTATAGTGTGACTCTTTACCTTAAATGACTAAAGCCAGTCTTGTGAAAAACAGACAGCATTAGTCAGCTGGCTGAATTTTATAAAAAATAAACTTCAAGCTTATGTGTTGTGAAGAAGCATTTTGATCCACAGAGTTTCTAAAGTAATTTTAAGAAAATCCCCAAAACCAACAAGGTCACTACTCAGAGTGAGGTCGCTTTACCAGCAGCATCAAGTTCACCTGGGATCTTGTTAGAAAAATGCAGAATCTTGGGCCCACCCCAGACTTACTGAGTCAGAATGTGCATTTTGACAAGACCCCAGGGGATTCGTGTTGTCCATTAGCATTTGAGAAGCACTGGTATGAAGTACTTGAAACTATCTGCAAGTATATTATCTGAATCTTTCCAACTTACACCTAACTCAATTGCTTGCTGAATTAAATATGTATATTTATATATATCAAATATATGTATATTTGAATAGTGAAAATGCAACAGGACAGCAATGTTATTGTGGGCCACCACAGTGCAGAGACGGCATCTGAGGATGTTCCTAGCAGTTATTGTGCGGGCTCACCCAACACTGTAGCTCAAAGGTGGAGGCTCAGTGCTTGTACCATGACATGAACTTGACCTAACATGCCTGTGTGTGTGTGGGTATGTAGAGGATGATTGCACTAACATTACCTTACTCTGTAGCTTTAAGTATAGCTTCTTTCTTTTTTTTTTTTTTTTTTTAGACGGAGTTTTGCTCTTGTTGCCCAGGCTGGAGAGCAATGGCACAATCTCGGCTCACTGCAACCTCCGTCTCCCAGGTTCAAGCGATTCTCCTGCCTCAGCCTCCTGAGTAGCTGGGATTACAGACATGCGCCCCCACACCCAGCTAATTTTGTATTTTTTAATAGAGATGGGGTTTTTCCATGTTGGTCAGGCTGGTCTCGAACTCCCAACCTCAGGTGATCCACCCACCTCGGCCTCCCAAAGTGCTGGGATTAGTCATGAGCCACTGCGCCCGGCCGAAGTACAACTTCTTATCTGCAACACACAGTCAGAAGTTACTCTGTAAAAAATTTTTCCAGCCATTAGACATGTAAAATTGTAAGCAGTTATCATCAACACCTAGTCAGATGGAATGCATGTCAGAAATCAGAAATATGCTTGATAATGCAACAAGTGCAATTTTAAGTACATCATAATATTTTCCTTTTTTGATGAGAATCCCATGAAATTAGTCAGAATTCCAGTGTTTTGAAGTTCACAAACGTGCAGTGGGGCTACAAATAGTGACTACAGCTAGGCTAGTTCATAGAGGGAAAAAAATTGATAGAGGGGTCTCCAAATTTAACAGCAATTCTCAAAATGTATTTAATACATACATTTACCAATGATGAGTTGTGGAGCCAAAATAAACCTTTCTGAAGCAGCAGTAATTAAAAAAACACAATTTCGGATGAACAATTCTAGAGGAAAGACACAATTGCTTTTCTATTCTCTCTATCAAAAATTATATGGATTGTTGCTATATGAAGAAGCGATCAGAGTTGACAGCCAAAAAATGTAGCAAACGTATTAACCAGTTGACTGATAAAATAGTAATAAAATACTAATAAACTATTGTTCTGGATTTTGGGATGTTTGTGGCATTTTAAATTTGTAATACAGTGTGATTTTTCTTGGTCTAAATAAATGCTTTTGTTTGTGGTTTTGAATTTGTAATAAGTATTCTTTTTTGAAATACTCTTCCCCTAGTGTGTAAAATTTATGCTCCCCAAATTCTGGGTCCTGCTATTAATCAGTAGTGTGTTCTTTCATGGTTTCTAATTTGTTGTAATAAAATTAGAAGATGAGCTTTCGTTGGTGCATTTAAATACTTAGGCTACGTGTCTAGAAATTAAAACTAAGTGATAGGCATCTATGTTAAGATAGCCACTTTGATGTAGTGGTTTCAAATGCTAGTGCTATAGAGTAAAAGGTTATATTAATGTTACTATTCACTGAGTCTATTAATCTTGAATTTAGTGGCGAGAGACTGAATCAATTAATAAACAGTGAAACCCCGCCCTGGCTCACTAACAATAATGCTAAATCAGAACAAAGAAGCTGGAGAATTTCCTTAATCAGCGATAGACAAGGAGAACCTTACAAGGTTGGTCCTGAGCTCCAGAGAAGCCAAATATCTGGGTGAGATGTAAATACTTGGGCTTATTAATGAGCTTATTCTGACCTAGGATTTTTTTCTTAAATTTCTATTTAGATTCCAGCATACGATGGCACTTCTTTCTCATCATCTCATCTCCTGAAATATGTTTTTTTGTTTGCTTGTTTGTTTGTTTGTTTTCTGAGACAAGGTCTCGCTCTGTCACCCAGGCTGGAGAGTGGAGAGCAGTGGCATGATCATGGCTCACTGCAGCCTCGACCTCCTGGACTCAAAGGATCCTCTCACCCCCACCTCAGTCTCCCAAATAGCTAGGACCACAGGCACATGCCACCATGCCCCACTATTTTTTTTTTTAAATTTTTTGTAGAGACAGGGTTTCACCATGTTGCCCAGGCTAGTCTCGAACTCCTGGGCTCAAGCGATCTGCCTGCTGCAGCCTCTCAAAATGCTGGGATTACAGGCGTGAACCACTGCTCCCAGCCAAGTATGTTCATCTTTATAGAAAAGTAGGCTTTGGGCCAGCATGGTGGCTCACGCCTGTAATCCCAGCACTTCGCGAGGCCAAGATCACCAGAGGTTGGGACTTTGAGACCAGCCCGACCAACATGGAGAAACCCTGTCTCTACTAAAAATACAAAATTAGCAGGGTGTGGTGGCACACACCTGTAATCCCAGCTACTCAGGAAGCTGAGGCAGGAGAATCACTTGAACCTGGGAGGCGGAGGTTGCAGTGAGCCGAGATAGTGCCATTGCACTCCAGCCTGGGCAACAAGAGCAAAACTCTGTCTCAAAAAAAAAAAAAAAGGAAAGACATTGGAGAGGTCCCAGGCCCTCACACTCTATCCTTGGATCATGTGAGGGTGAACACCTGCAATAATAAGGGTATTCAGAGAGAGGCCTGGCAAAGGTGGAGTTTGCCACGACCTGTACCCACCACCTTAGATGCTGTTCTTCTGAAAGAGTGAGCAGAAAGGAGCCTTCCAAAAAGCCTGTTCAGGGGGTCTCAAAGCCATGTTCCATGGAATATGTGTGTGAGTCACACAAGTACTTTGCTTTGAAATTTAGGAAGAGCAGTCTTTTGCCAATTTTCAGAAAAAAGTAATGGTTTCAATTTTTTTCATTTTTCTTCCATAAAAGTTTCTGTAACTTTTGCTCCATGGTATTACTAGTCATTTACTGGCCAACAAAATGCGTTAAATGCATTAATAGCAAATCATATTAATTAAGATAATGCTCACCACTGTGATGAATAACCTCCCAGCATTTGGTGGCTTGATGCAATGCAAGGTTCTTACTCAGCAACAGTGCAGTATGAGTGCTCCCAGATGGCAGGGCTCCAGGCACTATTTTTCAGCTTTGCCCTTCCCTCAGAGTGCAGAGCTCTGCAGGCAGGGCAGGGGAGACAGAAAAGGTACATCTGCTTCATATTCACCTTGTAGAAGAGACACGTGTCACTTCTACTGGTGAAAGCTTGTCACATCTAGAAGCAAGCGGGGGTGAATGGAGAAGAGGGAGGGGAAATTGTGATCCTTGACTAGGTGGTCACTTCCCAGTGACAACTCTACACTCTGGAAAGGGAACAGTCTCAACATAGACATCTAGTTGTCCATGCAAACTAAAATCAGCTAAGAAAACCCTCAGAATTCACGTAATTCCACAGCTTCCTTTTATGTGTTCATATTTGCTCTCAAATTTGATGCTATTTCATATACATATAATAGAGTCAGTCATATTTTCTGCCAGCTAAATATGCCAGGAAAACTGAGTCACCCCTTATATAAGTGCTGGGTAAGGGAGTGATCAAAAGTAGTCAAAACTGGGCCAGGCACAGTGGTTCACACCTATAATCCCAGCACTTTGGGAGGCTGAGGCGGGTGGATCACCTGAGGTCAGGAGTTCGAGACCAACCTGGACAACATGGTGAAACCCCATCTCTATTAAAAATACAAAGTTAGCCAAGTGTGTTGGCCGGTGCCTGTGATCACAGTTACTCAGAAGGCTGAGGCAGGAGAATTTCTGGAACCAGAGGGGCAGATGTTGCAGTGAGCCGAAATCACACCACTGCACTCCAGCCTGGGTGACAGAGTGAGACTGTCTCAAAAAAAAAAAAAAAAAAAGGAGTCAAATTACCATAGGAAATCCCTTGAATTGCCCTCTGCATACAGTCTGGTTAGGTCCTCCATAAACAGTATTCCCTTCAGTGGAGCAGATTGATCACTCTTTGGCTGGGACCCAGAGGAAGGAGTCAGCTTGTTTTAATGACCATATTCAGGAATGCCACATATGGTTGCTCTAGTTGTGCACTGACCAAAAGGGACCTTGTAAAGAGGTGTCCCACACATTCTCGCCATCATGGATTTTTTTGGTATTTACTATGGCAGATTTCCAGCAGATGGCAGTAGAGGGTCTATGCTAATGGTCCATATACTATGACAATTCTCGAGGGCAGAAGGTTAAAGTCTTATCTAGACAGGGCTGCTTTGCATTAATCCTTTTCCCATAACAACAGAGACATGGGTTCTTAGTGAGAACTAATGTTTTGACTCCCACCAGACTTGCAGCATACTGGCAGCAATATTTATTGAATTTATTTCTGAGTTCTTTAGTATATATTTAACTTAGCCAGTAACAGTTGCCGGTGGAGAACATAGCTTCTCAAAATTAAAATTACTTTAAAACTTCTTAAGATTTACAATGTTGCAAGAAAAACTGGCAAGTGCAATGATCATTTCTATTAAAAAAAAGGAGAGATCACGGAACACATATGCATTAAAACTGTTGAAGAATTTCATTTCCACAAAAGCAAAGTGTGCATCTATTTCATGACAGATTAATGAATCTTAGTGATTTTGAGTCACTGTTACCAAGAACTTGAAACTTCTATTTTATGTTGGATGTTTTACATAATTTTAAACAATGGCTTTATGTTTGTTATCACTGTTCATATTGAAAAATAAATACTATATCAATTTAAATAATACTGTGTGCCCGGGTCCTGGGGTGGTGGCTGTCAGTGTGGTGAGCTGCTCCATCTGAGATTCTCTCAGGATCCCTGCTCATTTCAGCAGCAGAACACTAGGCAGAATCTTCACAACTGTTCAGATATTTCTCCCCTCCATGCAGTCCCAGACTCAGAGAGTTAGATTTGGAGGATTTAAACGAGCAAGTGGTACTATTGCGGGAAGTCAGGGACCCCGAACGGAGGGTCACTGCTGAAGCTGTGACAGAAGAATATAAATTGTGAAGATTTCATGGACATTTGTTAGTTCTCCAAATTAATACTTTTATAATTTCTTATGCCTGTCTTTACTGCAATCTCTGAACATAAATTGTGAAGATTTCATGGACATTTATCATTTCCCCAATCAATACCCTTATAATTTCCTATGCCTGGCTTTACTTTAATCTCTTAATCCCATCGTCTTCATAAACTGAGGATGTATGTCGCCTCAGGACCCTGTGATGATTGCGTTAACTGCACAAATTGTTCATAAAGCATGTACATTTGAACAATATGAAATCTGGGCACCTTGAAAAAAGAACAGGATAACAGCGATGTTCAGGGAACAAGGGAGATAACCATTAGGTCTGACTGCCTGGGAGCCAGGTAGGACAGAGCCATATTTCTCTTATTACTGAAAACGGGTAAGAGAATTATCACTGAATTCTTTCCCCAGTAAGGAATATTAATAATTAACAGCCCTGGGAAAAGAATGCATTCCCAGGGGGGCCTCTAAAATGGCTGCTCTGGGGGGTGTCTGCCTTATGCAGTTGCAGATAAGGGATGAAACACACCCTGGCCTCCTGCAGTGCCCCCAGGCTTGCTAGGATTAGGAAATACCAGCCTGGCGAATTCTAGTCAGACCGGTTCTCTGCTCTTGAACCTGTTAAGATGTTTATCAATGACAATGCGTGCACAGCGGGACATGGAACTTCATTAGTAATTCTAGTTTCACCCTGACCTTGTTATCTCGTCCTGACCTTCTGCCTTGTGATCTTTTGTCGCCCTTGAAGCATGTGATCTCTGTGACCCACACCCTATTCGTACACTCCCTCCCCTTTGAAAATTGCTAATAAAAACTTGCTGGTTTTAGGGCTCAGGGGGCAGCATGGAACCTGCTGACATGTGATGTCTCCCCCGGACACCCAGCTTTAAAATTTCTCCCTTTTGTACTTTTTCCCTTTATTTCTCAGACTGTCTGACAGTTAGGGAAAATAGAAAAGAACCCACATTGAAATATCGGGGGCTGGTTCCCCTGATATGGTACCATGTTTCCAGACATTTTGTCAGCCAAAGGCACTGTGTTCAAGGCTCTAGAGGGGGGTTAACATTGCTGCCAACAGGCTGGCTTCAGGGCTACTGCATCTCCCTGTGCCTAGAGAAATTTGTTGCTCACAGCTCTGGAGGCTGGGAGGTCCAAGATCAAGGTGCCAGCAGATTCGGTGTCTGGTGAGGGCCTCTTCCTGGGTCAGAGATGGCGTCTTCTCTTTGTGTCCTCAACGTGGTAGAAGCAGTGAATGAACTCTCTGGGCCTTCTTCTACAAGAACATGAATCCCATTCATGGGGACTTTACCCTTCTAACCTAATCACCTTCCAAAGGTCCCACTTCCTAGTATCATCACCTTAGGGGTTAGGATTTCAACATACAAATTTGGGCAGAACATCCATGTTCAGTTCATTGACACAGGCATTTCATGATGAATGGATTTCACAAGACTACAACAAGGTAAGTCTTTTAAGAAAAAAATCCATGTCCATGGCATGGCTCTTTAAAAGTTGCCTGTCCCTAAGACAAGGCAGTTATACCAGAAACCAGGTTTTGTGTCTAGTAACTGTTACACAGTGGCAGCTGTAGTTGACAAGAATCTGATGACAGCATCATTAAATGTGTGGCAACCCTGAAGCTCACCGCCTCCCAGACAATGATGGCTTAAGATACTGAGGATAAGCTCTTTTTAAAAAGGAAGCATGGGCTGGACATGGTGGCTTATGTCTGTAATCCCAGAACTTTGGGAGGCCAAGGCGGGAGATCACCCGAGGTCAGGAGTTCGAAACCAGCCTGGCCAACATGGTGAAACCCTGTCTCTACTAAAAATACAAAAATTAGCCAGGCATGGTGGTGTGTGCCTGTAATCCCAGCTACTCGGGAGGCTGAGGCAGGAGAGTCACTTGAACTCAAGAGGCAGAGGTTGTGGTGAGCCAAGATTGTGCCACTGTACTCCAGCCTAGGCTACGAAAGTGAGACTCCATCTCAAAAAAAAAAAGCGTGTATTTCAGGCCGGACATGGTGACTCACACCTGTAACCCCAGCACCTTGGGAGGCTGAGGCAGGCAGATCACTTGAGGTCAGGAGTTCGAAACCAGCCTGGCCAACATGGTGAAACCCCAACTCTACTAAAAGTACAAAAATTAGCTGGGTGTGGTGGCACACACTTGTAATCCCAGCTACTCAGGAAGCCGAGGTACGAGAATCGCTTGAACTGGGGAGGCAGAGGTTGCAGTGGGCAGAGATCGCACCACTGCACTCCAGCCTGGATAAGAGAATGAAACCCTGTCTTCAAATAATAATAATAATAAGCCGGGTACAGTAGCATGTGCCTGTTGTCCCAGCTACTCAGGAGTCTGGGGCAAGAGAATCGCTTGAGCCCAGGAGGTGGAGATTGCAGTGAGCCCAGATCACCCATTGTACTCTAGCCCGGGGGATAAAAGTGAAACCCTGTCTCAAAAAAAAAAAAAAAAAAAAAAATTCAAAGCTCTTTTGACAGTTCCTTTGAAATAATCCTAGTTCTGTGTCACCAAGGCAATGATTGTAAGATGAGAATTTCAAGATTTTTTTAAATTTTGGAAATTTTTTTAACTTCAGATATACTTTCAAGTGTTAAAATTAAATTTTAATTCATATGTTAACAGAAATCTTATACTCTCAGTGAAATTGCTTAAGACTAGACAGTTATGAATGACACATTACAAGTCATTTGGATGGCCGTTTGCCATGGGTTCTGGTATAGCCACTGAGCCATGTGGACCAGCTCTTCATAGTTGACGGCAGCAGTTGTAAATCTTAGACCCAGACAACAAAGTTTGATTTGACAGAATGATTTAATTTTTCCATCCATTTTGGGTGGTTATGCAAATTTTATTCATACATATGACTTGCCAATGTTGGATTTAAGCACAGTCCATATCTTTCCTAACTGAATCAGAGGAGAGAAATCTTGTGCGCGTGACTGTTATATACAAAGACAGGCTAATAATCAGGGAAGAGAATTCCAAGAACACTTTTGCCAGTGCCTGGAGTGGTTTTCCAGCATAAGGGAAGGGTTGGGCTGAGCTGTGCACATCTTCCCACCCATTACCTCCCCCTGGGTATGGGAACAGGAGTCAAAGACAGATATAACTAGTTAGAGTGGGATGCAACAGCTCTTCTCCATGCAAACCTCAGCTTTCAGGGGGCTGTCAGTGAGGCATGGTTTGGTCTTTTTAGCACATTATTTTCAGTAATAAGTCAAAATGCCAAAGCAAGAATGCCACTGACATCGTTTGTAGGATTTAAGATCCAATGGCTAATAATAAAGGAACTTCGGTGTGTTTTTCCTTCTTGGTGAGTGGGCTGGCTTTTGGTGATAGGGTGATGGTTACATCACCTTCTCTTCTTCCTCACCTCTAGGTGAGGCAGTGAGGGACTCACCCTCCTCTCACCACACCATGGCCTCCTTACCTACCAGCCACCGTTGCAGTTAGGCTGATCAGGTGAGCAGAAGTGGTGTCAGTGTCTGAGTGTGACTGTCCCATGATTTTCTCCTCATTTGCAGTGGCTGTGCAAGCCTTGACTTAAAGAACCTGGATCAGAAGGAGAGGAGTGCATGATGAGAAATTAGTTAATGGGTACAATGCACATTATTCAGGTGATAGATAACCTAAAAGCCCTGACCTGACCACCATGCAATCTATGCATGTAACAAAACTGCACATGTGCCCCATAAATTTGTACAAAAAAAAAAAAAAAAAACAAGAGCCTGGATCTCTGAGCCATTACTGCCACCCATGAGACTGTGATATAATTAAGAAATAAACCTTCACTGTGTAAAGCCAATGACATTTGATATTTGCTGGTAACTTTTTATAATATTTGCCTGTATTAGTCCGTTTTCACACTGCTGATAAAGATATACCTGAGACTGGGCAATTTACAAAAGAAAGAGGTTTATTGGACTTACAGTTCCACATGGCTGGGGAGGCCTCACAATCACAGTGGCAGGTGAAAGGCACGTCTCATATGGCAGCAGACAAAAGAAGAGAGCTTGTGCTGGAAAACTCCCATTTTTAAAACCATCAGATCTCGTGAGGCTCATTCACTATCATGAGAACAGCACAGGAAAGATCCGCCCTCATAATTCAATCACCTCCCACTGGGTTCCTCCCACAACGTGTGGGAATTATGGGAGTTACAATTCAAGATGACATTTGGGTGGGGACACAGCCAAACCATATTACTGTCCTTGCTTTTTTCTCTCTGCAGATATCCAAAAACTTTTTTTCTAAGCCAAGGAACACTAGAAAGCTTTTGGAGGTGATGAATATGTTTATTACCTTGATTGTGGTGATGGTATCACAGGTGCCTGCATAAGTCCAAATTCATCAAATTGTACACATTAAATATTTGCAGTTTTTTATATATCAATTTCACCTTAATAAAGTTGTAAAAAAGATCTGAATATGGAAGGAAACATTTTCCTTCCTGTGCCAGTGAGTAAGGGTTATATTTTTATATATTGTCATTTCCAAATCTGCCTCCTGAGCTGCAAGGCTCCTGAGGGTGCTGTCGTCATCCTCAGGCTCTGATGGTGTACTCTGCCCATCACCACACATAACACCTTGGGTCCAGAGACCTAGCAGTTATTACTACCTGTGGGATGGCCAGGGGTGTCCTCGGGTAGGGGAGAGATGTGGGGAGGATGAATGGGGGGGGGATATAATTATACCCACATTCAGATGGGGAATTGAGGCTTAGCAAGATGAAATCATGTATGTGTCCAGAGCATACAGCTTTGAAGCCAGGTAAGGATTCCAGGCTAAATTATGCTAAAAGGAGTAGGGTCAGCTTGACAAGTTCAAGCTGAATGTGTCCAACTGCTTTCCTTGCAAATTTACTATGATTCTGTGGAAAACATTGTTTTTTCAAATTATGGGCTGCAATTCATTATTGAGTGATGAAATCAATCCAATGATAAGTTTTAGGAGACTACAATAGAAAACAACAGATCGCACTGGCACCATTCTTTAAAGTATTGCCCCTGAAAGTTGTGTTTGTTATTCACATACACACGTGTTTGATTGAGGTGTGCACCACATCTCTGGCAACAGATAGCAGTCAACAGAATCTGAAATCACTGTGAGGAGAATTAGGCTTTAAATATTTGTGAAGTTAAGAGAATTTTTAAAATGTTACCTTTGTGGGTAACTTGTGATGTCCAATGGGCCAGCCCTTAAAAATGTCCCTCTGTTCCTTGGTCCTAAGAGCATGAGGTGAAAGAAGCTGCTTTATTTACTCTATCTTGGAAGGCATTAATGCCAGCCTGCTCTGGCAATCAGATCTGCTCCAGCCCTCCAACACACAGGCCTGAGGATTCCTCTAGTATACCTGAATCTTTCCTAAGGAATTGGCAATATTAGAAACAGGAGTCATCCTTACCAAACATCCCATCCCAAAGACTCCCATATCCTGATCCTCAATGTACCAAGAAATGCTTCCATCTTTCCAACGGCCAACCACACCTTCCCTCTTCCGTCCACACCCAGGGAATCCTCTATCCACTATCTCATTTCATCCCTCCCTAGTCTCAACCTGCTTCACACTAGACAGTCCATTTTAGCTGGAGAAGAGAATATAATATGACACCTTTTTAAGGGTAGTAAGTAAAGCAGAATGATTGAGAAAGGAAATACAATTCACAGTGTGCAAGCAACTGGACATTTGTTTGATATCTACAGCACGGTTTCTTAGACCTTAATGTGCATGCAGATCATTTGGGGATCATGTTAAATGCAGATTCTGACTCAGTAGGCCTGGACCTGGCATTCCATATTTCTAGGTTCCCTGGTGATGCTGATGCTGCTGGTTCACAGAGCACACTTTAAGTAGCAAGCATCTGTTTGCACAGTGGCTGGCACAGAGTGGGCACTCAAATATATTTACTTAATTGAATTAAATTGTAGAGGAATTTGGGCTTTATGCCAGGACTCATCAGCAAGAAGAAGTGTGCTAAGGTAAAGCAATCAGCTAAACCACCAGCTCATAATCCCAGAATCACAAAAATTCACCCAGGGGGTCATTTAAAAATTCCAGTGCTTAGGACCCCGTCTTCAGAGATGCTGATTTAATTAGCCTGGGGTGAAGACTGGACAACCAACATGTTAAAAATATTTCTAAGTGATCCCAATATGCAGCCAGGTTAGGGAAACACTGAATTCAGTGAAACCGTGTCATTGCCTTCTATGTGCCAGGCATTGGACTCTGAGCAAGGCACTGGAAGTAGAGTTGACTGAGACCAGGTTCCTGCCCTCAGCAAACTAATAGGGGAAATAGGTCCACACGTGACTCCAATGCAAAAAAGTGCTATAGTATACTTATGAAAACTGTTTTGGGAATACAGATGAGGGAGGAACTGATTCAGCCTGAAGGAAGTGGGAGGAAAAAAGGCCAGTGACCAAGAGTGAAGACATTTGGATTTTAAAGGATGAGTAGGGGGTTGCCAGGCAGCTATGTTCTGTTCTTCCAAATCTCTGTTCTTCCCCATTATTGGCCAGGTAAATAATGCTTGGCCAGGACTCGGGCTCCCAAATTCTGTACTAGCTGCCTCCTGCTGCCACAGGTTTATGATGAAGATCTGTCCACAGGAAATAAGGTCAATCCAATGAATATCATTTTTTACCAGCTGGGGATATTTGTAAGGCCACGTATATGCTGTTAGCATGCTGTCTGAGTCAGAATGCAGTCAGGAAAACAGCCCACATCAGATATTCAATAGAGTGAAATTAATGGGGAACTAATTATTTGATAGAGTTGCTGAAAATCCAAACAAAGAATCATAAAGCAACACAGATATTAGCAAATGCAGCATGCCTAAAAGCTCAAGGGATGCAAGGAGGTGATGGGATTAATAAAACCCAGGGGTCACAGGTGTCTGACAGGAGCTGGAATCACAACAGAGACTGCACAGAGGGAGCAGGACTGACCAAGGAGATGGGGCCATTTCCAGTAACACGAGAATGACACCCAAGGGGTAGGCCAGAGGGAGACAGCTGCCTTTCCCTTCCTTCTGCTCCACAGTCTCCCATTAATGCATCCCATTGGCTAAATCCAGCCAGAAGACAGTTGACAAAGAAGCCTAGGTGATGTAGTTTTCAGGAGTTGGCCTCTGAAGGGTAGGGAGTGAATCTGGGTGTTTGTAAGCTTAACTCATGTATTCTGGATATCTGGCTGAAGGCTTACACCAAAAGTGGACTGAGTAATTTCCTTGTCCCTCTCCCCTACACCTAAAACTTTATCTTGGGCCAGGGTAGAACTTATCATCTGGTGTACTGGAGACACTTGGGTCAGAATCCCCAAGCAGGACACCTCAAGCTACAAGTGGATTTTTTCATTTACCCTAGGATGCTAGACAAATATACATCATCTGTGTGCCATGGAGTAAACATATTTCAGAAGCAATACTATAAGAATAGGCAAAGAAAGAAGGATTAGAGGAAGCTCACATCCAGGAAGCTTCTCCTTGAGCAGAGTGAGCGTCAACCACTCAAACTGAGGAGTTCCAAGATGAGGCAGTTCCAGACCCAACCAATAGTTGGGTCAAAGCAATCAAAGAAGACAGCCAATATCAAAGGAGAGAAATGTGATTAAAATCCATTTTCTTCACATAATCCTGATGAAGGATGACTGAAAATAAAACCAAAAGTTTCCAAGCATCAGGTTTTGATATAAATAACAGGGCCCTGTAGAGTGTTCTGCATCATAAACAATTGTTTCTTTCAGTTCCTATTGTGAGGCCTCTGAGCCCAAGCTAAGCCATTATATCCCCTGTGACCTGCACGTACACATCCAGATCGCTGGTTCCTGCCTTAACTGATGACATTCCACCACAAAAGAAGTGAAAATGGCCTGTTCCTGCCTTAACTGATGACATTCCACCACAAAAGAAGTGAAAATGGCCTGTTCCTGCCTTACCCGATAACATTGTCTTGTGAAATTCCTTCTCCTGGATCATCTGGCTCAAAAGCTCTCCCACTGAGTACCTTGTGACCCCCACTCTGCCCGCCAGAGAACAACCCCCCTTTGACTGTAATTTTCCTTTACCTACCCAAATCCTATAAAACGGCCCCACCCCATCTCCCTTCGCTGACTCTCTTTTCGGACTCAGCCCACCTGCACCCAGGTGAAATAAACAGCCATGTTGCTCACACAAAGCCTGTTTGGTGGTCTCTTCACAGGGATGCACATGAAACCTATACCCACAGAAACAAAGTGTGACACACACATGGGGAAAAAAACAGGCAATGGAAACCGCCTAGGAGAGGGCCCAGATTGAATTGAACAGACAAAGACTTTAAGTCTATCATTACAAATGTGTTCAAAGAACTAAAGCAAACCAGGCTTAAAGAAGTAAAAAAAGATTATGACAATGTTTCATCAAACAGACAATATCAATAAAGAGACTTTATTTAAAAAAAATTAAAATTCTGGCATTAAAAAGTACAGTAATTGACATGAAAAAATCACTAAAAGGGCTCAACTATAGATGTGAACTGGCAGAAGAAAAGAACAGCATAATTGAAGATAGATCAATAGAGAGTATGAAATCCAAAATAGAGAATAAAGAATGAAGAAAAAGAAACAAAATCTTTAAGAAATATGGGACACCATTAAGCATATCAACATACACTTAATTGGAGTAACAGAAGGAGAGGAGAGAAAGGAGCAGAAAAATTCTACCCATCCAAGATCAACCAACTCTAAGTAGAATAAATGCAAAGAGATCCCCATGTACAAATGCATCATAGTAAAAATGCTGAAAATAAAAGACAAAAGGAAAATTTTGAAAGTGGCAAGAGAAAATGACTTGTCACATACAAAGAAACCCTAATAAGAATGACATCTGATTTCTTATAATAAATTATGGAGGACAGGAGGCTGTGGGATAGCATATTGAAAGTGCCCCCCCACCAAACAGCCAAGACTCATATCCAGAAAAACTATCTTTCAAAAATAAAGGTGAAATAGCCAGATGCAGTGGTTCACATCTGTAATCCCAGCACTTTGGGAGGCTGAGGCAGGTGGATCACCTGAGGTCAGGAGTTCTAGACCAGCCTGGCCAACACAGTGAAACCCCATCTCTACAAAAAATACAAAAAATTAGCCAGACATGGTGGTGCACGCCTATAATCTCAGCTACTCAGGAAGCTGAGGCAGGAGAATCGCTTGGGCCCAGGAGACAGAGGTTGCAGTGAGCCAAGATTGTGCCACTGCATTTCAGCCTGGGTGACAGAGCAAGACTCCATCTCAAAAAAAAAATTAAAAATTAAAAACAAAGGTGAAATAAAAACATACCCAGATAAACAAAAAGTCAGATAATTCATTGCTGGCACAACTTTTTCCTACAAGAAATACTAAAGCAGTTTTTTCATGCTAGAAGCATAAAAACACAGACAGCATTTAATAATAGAAATAAATTGGAAAATTCACCAATACATAAAAATTTAAAAACATGCTCTGAAAAAACCAATACGTCACTGAAAAAAACCACAAAGGAAATTATTAATAGAAAATATTACAGATGAATAAAAATGAATACACACCATAGAAAAACATGAGACTCAGTTAATGCAGCAGTTAGGGAGAAACTTATACATGCCTACTTTAAGAGAAGAAAAGAAATATTTCAAATCAACAACCTAACACTCCACCTTAAGACAGCGAAAAAAAAGAGCAAAAACCCAAAACAAGCAGAAGGAAGGAAATAAGGACTATAGCAGAAATTAATGAAATACATTATAGAAAGATAATAACAATTATCAATGAAACAAAAAGTTGCTTCTTTGAAATGATCAATAAAATTGAAAAATGTTTAGCTAGACTGATCAAGAAAAGAGGACTAAGACTCATATTACTAAAATCAGAAATAAAATAGGGTATATTACTACCCACCTTACAGAAATAAAAAGGAATATAAGGAAATACTATGAACAGATGTATGCCAACAAATTAGATGACCTAAATGAAATGGACATGTTTCTAGAATGATACCGGCTACCAAAACTGACTCAAGAATAAGCAGAAAACCTGAATACATCTATAATAAGTAAAAACATTGAAACAGTAATTTAAACACTATCTACAAAGAAAAACCCAGGCATAGATGACTTTACTAGCGAATTATACCAACATTTAAAGATGAATTAATACCATTTCCCAACAAATTCTTCCAAAAATAGAAGAGGAGGGAACACATCTCAATACATTCTATGAGGCTTGTGTTATCCTGATACTGAAACTGAACAAGTACGTACAGGAAAATAAACTTGCACACTAATATCTCTTGTGCATATAAATGTAAAAATTTTCAACATAATACTAGCAAATTAAATCTAGCAATATATATGTTTTTGATTTTCTGGAGTTTTGGGGTTTGTTTTTTCAGACATGGTCTCTGTTGTGCAGGCTGGAGTGCAGTGGCACAATCATAGCTCACTGTAGCTTCAAACTCTTGGGTTCAATTGATGCTTCCATCTCAGCCTCTTGAGTAGCTGGGGCTACGGGTGTGTGCCACCACACTCAGCTAATTTTTTTGGTAAAAATTTGTGTAGAGACGGAGGTCTTGTTTTGTTGCCCAGGCTGGTCTCACACTCCTGGCCTTAAGTGATCCTCCCGCCACAGCCTCCCAAAGTGCTGGGATTGCAGGCATTAGCCACTATGCCCAGCCCACATCCAGTAATATATAAAAAGGATTACAACGATAATCAAATGGGATTTATCCTAAGAATATAATGTTGATTTTATATCAGAAAATAAATTAATATGATACATCTTATCAATAGAATTAAGGAAATAAACCACATGATTATCTCAAAATAATTTGACAAAATTCAACTCTTGATGATAAAAACACTCAAAAACTAGGAATAGAAGGGAACTTCCTTAACCTCGTAAAAGGCATCTATGAAAAACCTACAGCTAACATTACACTTACTGGTGAAAAGTTGAAGGCTTTTGTGCTAAGATTGGAAATAAGAAAAGGATGACCACTCCCACCACTTTATTCAACATTGTATTGGAGGTTCTAGCCAGCACAATTAGGAAAAACTAAATAAATAAAAGGTATCCAGATTTCAAAGAAAGAAAGAAGTCTCTAGCTGCAGATGCCATGATCTCATATACAGACAACTCTAAATATCCAGTAAAAAGCTTTGAGAACTAACAAATGGGTTTAGCAATGTTGTAGGATACAAGACCAATATACAAAAATCTACTATGTGTTCATACAGTAGGAATGAACAAACAAAGAAGAAAATTAAGAAAACAATTTTAGCCTAGTGCAGTGGCTTGCACCTGTAATCCCAGCACTTTAGGAGGCTGAGGCAAGTGGATCACCTGAGGTCAAGAGTTTGAGATCAGCCTGGCCAACATGATGAAACCTCATATCTACTAAAAATACAAAAATTAGCCAGGCATGGTGGTGCACACCTGTAATCACAGCTACTCGGGAGGCTGAGGCAGGAGAATTGCTTGAACTTGGGAGGCAGAGGTTGCAGTGAGCGGAGATGTGCCACTGCACTCTAGCCTGGGTGATGGAGTGAGACTCTGTCTCAAAAAAAACAAAAACAAAAACAAAAACAAAAAACAAAGAAAACAATTTCATTTGCAATGCCTCAAAATGAGTAAAATGGGGCAGGACGCAGTGGCTCATGCCTATAACCCCAACACTTTGGGAGGACGAGGCTGGCCGATCACTAGAGGTCATGAGTTCAAGACCAGCCTGGCCAACATCAAGAAACCTTGTCTCTACTAAAAACAAAAACAAAACAAAAATTAGCCGGGTGTGGTGGTGGGTGCCTGCAATCCCAGCTACTCAGGAGGCTGACGCAGGAGAATTGCTTGAACCCGGGAGGCAGAGGTTGCAGTGAACAGAGATCACAACACTGCACCCCAGCCTGAGCAACAGAGGGAGACTCCGTTTCAAAAAATAATAATAATAATACAATGGGAATAAAGTTAACAAAAAAATGCAAAAGCTATACTCTGAAAATTATAAAACATTGTTGAAAGAAATTTTAAAAGATATAAGTAAATGGAAAGACATCTATGTTTATGGATTAGAAGACCTAGTATTTTTAAGATGACAATATTTCCTGGACTTATTTAGACTCAACACATTTCCTAATAAAATTCTACCTGGCTTCTTTGCAGAAATTATTAAGCTGATGCTAAATTTCATTTGGAAATTCTAGGGACGCAGAAGAACCAAAGCAATCTTGAAAAATAACAAAGTGAGAGGATTCACACTTCCTGATTTCAAATTTTACTACAAAGCTAGTAATCAAGATAGTGTGATACTAGAATAAGAAAAAATGTACAGATCATTGGAATACAATTGGGAATTTAGAAATAAGCCCTCATATTTACGGTCAGTTGATTTTTGGCAAGAGTGTCACTGGAATTCAATGGAAGAAAGAATAGTCTGTTAAACAAACAATGCTGGAACAGCTGGCTATCTAGAAGACAAGCATGAAGTTGTACCCTTACCTCACACCATATTCAAAAATTAGCTCAAAATAGATCATATATCTCATGTAACTATAAAATTCTTAGAGGAAAACATTGGCATATATCTTTGTGACCTTTGAATAGGCAGTGGCTTTTTAGATATGACACAAAAAGCACAACCAACAAAATAAAAAATAGACAATTTAGACACTATTAAATTAAAAACTTTTGTTTTTCAAAAGATGCATCAAAAAATTACAAAGCACCCCAGAGAATGGGAGAAAAATTTGTAAATCATATATCTGAGAAGGGATTTGTATGCAGAATATCTAAAGAACACTTATAACTCAATAATACAAATAATACAATTTAAAAACAGGCAAAAAATCTGAATAGCTATTTCTCAAAAAAAAGATACACAAATACCCAAAATTCATATAAGATGCTCAATTATTATTTTCTGCGTTGAATTGTCTTGGCATCCCCATCAAAAATCAACTGACTATAAATGTGAGGGCTTATTTCCAGACCCTCAATTCTATTCCACTGATCGTCATTTCTATTCTTGCATCAGTGACATACTGTCTTGACTACTGCAGATTTGAAACTGGGAAGCATAAGTCCTCTAACTTTATTCTTTTTCAAGATTGTTTTGGTTATTCTGGGTCTCTTGCATTTCCATATAAATTTTAGATCAGCTTGCCAATTTCTACAAAGAAACCAGCTTGGATTTTAATACAGATTGCTTTGAATTTTAGATCAAGTTGGGGGAAATATTGCCATCTTAAAATATATAGTCTTCTGGCTGGGCACGGTGGCTCACACCTGTAATCCCAGCACTTTGGGAGGTTGAGGTGGGCAGATCACTTGAGGTCAGGGGTTTGAGGTCAGCCTAGCCAACATGGTGAAACCTTGTCTGTACCAAAAATACAAAAATTAAGTGTGGTGGTGCATGCCTGTAGTTCCAGCTACTCGGGAGGCTGAAGCAGGAGAATTGCTTGAACCTGGAAGGTGGAGGTTGCAGTGAGCCGGGATCATGCTGCTGCATTCCAGCCTGGGCGACAGAGCGAGACTCCATCTCAAATAAATAAATAAAATAAAATAAAATAAAATAAAATATATAGTCTTCTGATTCTTTAACACAAATGTGTTTCTATTTACTTGGGTTTTCTTTAATTTTTTTCAACAGTGTACAAGTTTTTGGATTTTCAGTGTACAAATTTTGGATTTATTTCTTTTCTTAATATATTCCTAAGTATTTTATTGTTTTTGATGCTATTCTAAATGGAGTTTTCTTAATTTCATGTTCAGATTGTTCCCTGCTAATTTATAGAAATATTTCTATAAACTAGAAATGACAGTCTTGAATCCTGCATCCTTACTGAACTGGTTTGTTAGTTCCAGTGTTTTCTTTTTGGTGAATTCCTTAAGATTTTCTATATACAAGATTATGGATACAGAAATGCACCTATGTACAAGTAGCTTGTATACATGAATCTATACACAAGATTGTGTCATCTACTAATAAATATAGTTTAATGTCTTCTTTTTAAGTTTAGATGCCTGTATTTTATTTTCTTTGCCTACTTGCCCTAGCTAGAACTGCCAGCACAATGCTGCATGGAGTGGCAAAAGTGGGTATCCTTATGTTGTTACTGGTCTTAGTGGTAAAGTAATCAGACTTTCATCAGTTAAGTATAATATTAGCTGTAGGATTTGTCGGTGTTTTTTTGTAAAATATTCTTTGTTAGTTTCTTTGTCTATTCTTAGTTTCTTGAATATTGGATGTTGAATTTTGTCAAATGATTTTTCTGTGTCTAGTGATATAATTATGTTTTTATCTTTTATTTTATTAATATGGCATATTACATTAATTGATTGTCATTAATTGATTAATTAATTTTCCAATGTTAAACTAACCTGTATTCCAGGGATAGTTCCACTTGGTCATGGTGTGTAATCATTTTCATGTGTTACTAGATTCAATTTGCTAGTAGTTTTGGAGGATTTTCACGTCTACATTAATAAGAAATGTTACTCTGTGGTTTTCTTTTTATTGTGATGTCTATCGTTTTGGTATCAGGCTTATACAGGCCTCATAAGTAAGTTTGGAAATGTTCTCTCTTCTTTTAATTTCTGTAAGAGTTTGTAAGGATTCTTATATATTTGTTAAAATTCACTAGTGAAGATGTCCATAGCTGAGTTTTGTTTATAGGACGTTCTGAAGTTACTAATTCAATTATTTTTGTCTTGTTATAAGTCTACTCATATTTTCTGTTTCTTCATGAGCTGGTTTTGTTAATTTGCTTTTGTTTCCAGGAATTTCTCCATTTCCTCTAAGCTATGTAGTTTGTTGGCATACAGTTATTTAGAGTTTTCTTTATAAATGTTGTTATTCTATGTAAGGTCAGTAGTGAAGTCTCCTCTCTCAGTTCTAATTTTAGTAATTTGAATCTTCTCTCTCCTTTTTTGTTAGTCAGACTAGCTGAAGATTCATCAAAATTGTTGATATTTTCAAAGAATCAACAACTGGTTTTGTTGATTTTCTCTATTTTTCTATTCTGTATTTCATTCGTTTCCATTCAAATGTTTATTATTTCATTACTTATACTTGCTTTGGATTTAATTTGTTTTGTTCTGTCTTCCTTCCTTTTTTCCCTTCCTTCCTTCCTTCTTTTTTTCCTCCCTCCCTCCCTCTCTCTTTCTTTCTTTTTTTTTTTTTTTGTCAGAGTCTTTCTCTGTTGCCCAGGCCTGAGTGCAGTGGTGAGATCACAGCTCACTGCAGCCTCGACCTCCCAGGCTCAAGCAATTCTCCCACCTCAGCCTGACTAGAAGCTGGGACTACAGGGTTGCACTACTACACTCAGCTAACTTTTCTGTATTGTTCTGTAGAGAAGGGGTTTTGCCATGCTGCCCAAGCTGGTCTGGAACTCCCGGGTTTCAGCGATCCAACCACCTCTGCCTCCCAAAGTGCTGGGATTACACCATGTTTGGCCTATTTTCCTATTTCTTAGGGGGTATACTTAGGTTATTGATTTTAGATCTTTGTTTATTTATTTATTTTTAGAGGTAGGGTCTTGCTTTGTCACCCAGGCTGGAGTGCAGTGGCACCATTATAGCTCACTGCAGCCTGAAACTCCTAGGCTCAAGCCATACTTCTGCCTCAGCCTGTGGAGTATCTGGTATTACAGGCAGGAGCCACCACATCCGGCTTTTCCTTTTTTATTATAATACAGTTTTTCCCAACTATAAATTGTTCTCTAAACACTGCTTTATCTGCTTCCAGAGGTTTTGCTATTGATAGATGCAGGGGGAGGATAAGAGGGAGTGTCCCCAGAGAACTTACCACTGGCCTGTGCACTGAGAGAACCGGGTGGAGCCGGGGGAAGTTTGGGCCTTTTGCAGCCAGGAGAAGCCTGGACTCTTCAGTTTCTGTTTGGTGGCCTAGGATTCAATCCGTGAGGTGGTGGGCCTGTTAGCAGGACTCCATCTCGCTTTGCTGAGTTTTTTTTTTTCTTTTTTTTTTCCCTTTTTGCCCAGTAAAATCCTGCTCTACTCACCCTTCCATGTGTCCATGTGCCTAAATTTTTCTGGTCGTGTGACAAGAATCCAGTTTTAGTTGAATTAAGGAGCAAAGTTCTGCAATATTTTGGCGCCCAGACGTGGGGCTTGAGGAGGGGTAAGATGTGAACCAAAAATTCTTTTTCCCTTTCACTTCTAAGCCTTTTTGTCCTCAGACTTCTTCTGAGATAGAGGAAACTGTGCACGAGCCCACCCCAATGGCTGCAGGCTCAAGGGATGAATGGGCAAAAGGGGACTCCCCTGCCCTTCTCCAGGCCAGGGCTAGGAACCCGTTTGTATAAGAATAAGAGGTTCTTCCCCCAGGCATCTTTCCAACCCTGCACTTTAAACTTTTTTTTCCTTTTCTCTACCCTGTCAGCAGTAAACTTTTAAGTGAGAGGGGGTTTTTTGTTTTTTCTTCCTTTTCAAAGACGTTTTACTAGGCCAGGAATGAGAAGGATCCCTGTTTATAGTCTCTGCAAAGTTTTGATTATGAAAAAGGATTTGTGAGGTTGGTCTTAAGCTGTAGCCAATCTGGTGTGCTTTGCACGCCTTTGTGAATTGTCTGTAGCAAACTTTGCTGAAGGCTTCCATCTTGCTTTATGCCCTTGGAAGCTGGCCTGTAACCACGTGGCAATGCTTTGTTTAGCCTCCGCCATTTTCCAATGGTGGCCGGGGTTCAATCCTGGCTTAGGGACTGAGTACTTTAAGGTTGATACCTGTGTGACTTTTGCCATTTGCTGACTCTTCTTCTCCATGAACAACGTCTAGGCTTTTTCTTAAATCTTCCTTTCTCTGGGTCATCTTTAAAGGTTCTAAATTTTGTGAGAACTGCTTACCCCTTTTGAAAATACCTCATATACTCACAGTTAAATCATAGTCTTAATTGAGGCTTGTTGGTTTCACCTGCAAGGTTATTTTCAGTAATATTTGAAAGCCAGAAATATTGGCCACTTGGCAGGGCTAAAGTCAGGTAATAAGGGAGGTGGCAGGGCTAAAGTCAGGTAATAAGGGAGTTAAAAGGATTTTCTTAAAGAGCGCTCAGCTTAATTAAAAGTGGATATCCAAGTTATAGGTATATTTAAAAGGCCATTATGTTTTTCTTTTCTTGGATCTTGTTTTGCTGGAAAAGGGTTTTTTCTCAGTTGACTAAATTCTTTTTCTCCATTTTCTCTTGCTACTCTTATTATATATGCATTGTGTGTGTAATGTCTATAAAAAGACCTCTAATTAATTGGCCTGAAGGAAGATCAGTGCTTTCCTGAGACCAGCTCGGTCGGGGAGACCCTAACCCAGCAGTGCTAGAGGAATTAAAGACACACACACAGAAATATAGAGGTGTGAAGTGGGAAATCAGGGGTCTCACAACCTTCAGAGCTGAGAGCCCTGAACAAAGATTTACCCACATATTTATTAACAGCAAACCAGTCATTAGCATTGTTCCTATAGATATTAAATTAACTAAAACTATCCCTTATGGGAGACAAAGGGATGGGCCGAATTAAAGGAATAGGTTGGGCTAGTTAACTGCAGCAGGAGCATGTCCTTAAGGCACAGATCACTCATGCTATTGTTTGTCACTTAAGAATGCCTTTAAGCTGTTTTCCACCCTGGGCAGGCCAGGTGTTCCTTGTGCTGGTTCCCGTAAACCCACAACCTTCCAGCATGGGCTTTATGGCCATCATGAACATGTCACAGTGCTGCAGAGATTTTGTTTATGGCCAGTTTTGGGGCCAGTTTATGGCCAGATTTTGGGGGACTTGTCCCCAACAGTGCTTGGATCAAATATTTTTTAAAGGGAAAATAAAAGCTGTGGTACCTTTTAGTTCATATGACTTTAATCTTTGAGAAATAAAAACAGCCTGAAAAATTATTGGTGAAATGCAGATGTCCTCAAAATGTAAATAGGTGAACTAAATTATGCAGGTCAGATACTAAGTTTGCTAAATATTTTAAGGTTATAAACTGCCTTTTTGGTTTTTGAGAACTGTTTGACTTGCCTGCTTCACAATTGGTAAGGCCTGGGAACATATGGAATTAACCATGCCCTTAACTATGCTGGAAGGAGTCAAACCTTGGCTGCACCCAGCACATAATTAAATTACTAGGTTTTGCATTAAAGTTAAAAATTGCTAAGAATGACCATTATAACATGAGACTGAAAGTACTGGAAATAGATTTACATGCGAGGTATATAAGAACACTAAGATGTGTTTTTAGTAAAAGATTGTACAAAAGCACGGAAATGTAAATCCTTGCCTAGGTTTGAAGGATGATTTTTGAATTAAATAAGATAAAGCTGAAGGTTTAAACAAATGATGGAAGGATTGTAAAAATTAATCTTGCAAAAATTCCATGTGTGAATATATTGACTAAATTCAAAAGGGTATTATATGATTTTTCTGTAAATTGAGCATTGAAATAAAAGCACAACAAGGTACTCTTAAGGCACTAATATTCTCTTTAGCAAAATTTGCAAGGGTTATAAAAGGTTTTTATTTTTTAAACTTCTGAGTCATCATTTTGGCAAAATAAGTAACATGGTAATCTGGAATTCTATTTCATAACATCAAGTGTTTTAAACTTCTAACATATTTAACAGACTTCCCAAAATCAAACTTCAGTTTCAACATTGTCTTTCCTGATGCCTGACATTCGGATGCTACAGAGGGCCCCTGGAGTATCCAAAAGAGAGGTAAACAGGATTATTTGACATGTTTAGTTACATGGGATTGTCAAATGATGTTCAATCTTCTTTAGGTTATATTTTGGTGGATAATACTAATATATGTTCCAAAGTTGTATGGGATTTCTAAAATTCTAATATCTAAAGTATATGCTAAATCATAATTAAGGTGGTTATGTTATTTTAAACCACAGACATAACCAAATATTTTTGCCAATTGTGTTTCTGACTGTAACTACCCTGGACATTTTGTTCTTCACAATCGTTGTCTTGTTTTGATCCTTTTCAAAGTATGGACTATATTAAGCTATAGGATTCTGACAGGTGCTTTCAAATACAGGTTTCTCATAACCTTGGAGACTGTGACATTGGAATAAACGAAAAACGTATAGGATTCATGAAGAGCTGAAATGTTCACTGATATCAAGCAAAGCAAGAGCTAACTGGATGGACTGAACTAATAGAAAACTGAAGAAATCTTTTTGACTTTGCTTGGAACATGCTAATCCTTGTTTTGTTTTTCAGAGCCAAGGAAATTTATTTTGAGCTATTTATGGTCTTTAATAATTGAGAAAGCTATACTCCTGTGAACAAAATTTGGAGCATGTTTGTTTCTCTCTACCTGGTTCCTCTAGAATTTGGAAACTATCTGTGAGTATTCTTGGCTTATGGCAATATAGTTTTTTGCATCAGTGCAGTAAGGATCCATTTTCCTTTGCAACAGGATGCAATTGGAGAAACTGGTTGTTTTACCAAGGCTTAGACTAGAAGGGTATGCTTCCCTTTAAGGAGTTGTATTAGTCTGTTTTAATGCTGCTGATAAGGACATACCTGAGACTAGGCAATTTACAAAAGAAAGAGATTTAATTGGACTTACAGTTCCATATGGCTGGGGAAGCCTCAAAATCACAGTGGAAGGCAAGGAGGAGCAAGTCCTTTCTTACATGGATGGCAGCAGGCAAAGAGAGAATGAGGAAGATGTAAAAGTGGAAACCCCTGATAAAACCATCAAATCTCGTGAGACTCATTCACTACCACAGAATAGTATGGGGGAACCACCCCCATGATTCAGTGATCTCCCACCCGGTCCCTCCCACAACACGTGGGAATTATGGGAGCACAATTCAAGATGAGAATTGGGACACAGAGCCAAATCATATCAGAAGTCAAGCTTGACTTGCAGAGCCAATAAAACCCCTTGGGAAAACTGGCCTCGTACTCTTGTCTACACAGTCCCCCTACAGGTTTCCTAACCTGTGATGAGTAAAGAATGTCACTCTCCAACAGGCTCAGGAACCACATGCTCTTGGGACCTCAAGAGAAGAGGAGTTTACCCAACTCACAAGTGTTTGAGGATACAAATCCATGGCTGGGCTCAGCTTTAAAAGGTCTTATCTGAGATTTCTTGTGGAACAGAGTTCCATCAAAGCCAATCTAAAAGGTCTATGTATACATAATCATTTTTGTTGCACTTTATGCAAATAATCAGGGAAAATATAAGACTAAATTCTATTGTGCAAACAACACAGTCCTATCATGATTTGTTTTTAATAGAAATGATGACTAGGGAGAGAGAAATTATAATTTATTTCAAAACTTATCATCATTAGACTGTAGACTTGTTAGTTGGTTTTAAGTTTTTGCCTACATTTTAGACTAACCCTGCTTGTTCCTGTGAACAAACTAGCAATCTCTGGCTGCAGCTCAGAAAGAACAAAAGGGATGTGATATAAAAATCTGGATCAATATTCTAGTTCTGAGCAATTATCCTGAAAATCCTGCCAGGTGATGGGAATGAATAGGATGCCCATCACCTGGAGGTTTCCTTTTTGGGAAAGTAAGACCAAGGGAGCTAACCAAAGCCAAGTCCCATGCACTCAAATCTTAGCAAGCATAGCTATAGCCAGCAGTTATCTGGGTGTGTCACAAGACATCCTTTTCTTTCCCTTGTTGGAGGAGGACTCAATTCCACAGCTTAACCTTAGCATTGAGCTTATGATAAGGAGTCCATGCAATCACCCTGGGACACATTTTTGTCCCAAACTCACTTCCAAGCTTCGGGTCAAAGCCGTAGGAAAGAAAACTTGATCCCAGGATTCCAGAGGCAGTTAATAACGGAAGTTAAAAGGCACAGTGCAGGTGAGCATGACTAATTCCTGCCCATTAAGCCAAGCTTCCTGTTTCATGGATAAAGGTCATGCTAGAATCCATGGCATAAATGAAGTCTAGGGAATTCAAGGGCTACTGACAGCAGGGGAGATAGGGATATTCCCACCCCCAACTCCCAGCTCCCACTAACATGGATGAAAGCCATTTTGACACCCATGCATGGCACCCTGTGGCAGTTGCTGGGACTCAGGGATACTAGGATGGAGGAAAGAAAAAGGAACACCTAACTTTTCCTCCCTCACATACCCAAGGGATTTGCTAGGAAGATAAAGGAACCAGGGTCGCCTGCTACCCTCTTTCTGGATGAGTAGCCATTCATCTGCAGTGTGTACGCCTTTCAAATGCATCCTGAACCCCTGAGACTTCTCTGAAAAAATGCCTCCTTTTTCCTTTTTCCTCCTCTGTCCTGTTCACTGATAGTTAATTGTATCTCTGTACTATGGGACACTCCCTTCAGATGCATCCTCCAAACTGGGAAGAGTTAATTTCCCAAACCTTAGACTGGTTGGCTTAGGATTGGGCTCAGGGGAAGGGAACCCAGAAGTCTAATACGGGGCAAAAGAGTATAAGTTTTTTTAGCAGTCAGACTTTTGGTGCCTCCTCCCTGCACAAACTGGTAAAAGGCCTCAGGATATTTGAGCTGCCCTTACCCCTGCTGTTGCAGAAAGTCAGGGACCCCGAACAGAGGGACCGGCTGAAGCCATGGCAGAAGAACCTAAATTGTGAAGATTTCATGGACATTTATCACTTTCCCAATCAATATTCTTGTGATTTCCTATGCCTGTCTTTACTTTAATCTCTTAATCCCATCATCTTCATAAGCTGAGGATGAATGTCGCCTCAGCACCCTGTGATGATTGCGTTAACTGCACAAATTGTTTGTAGAGCATTGTGTTTAAAAAATATGAAATCTGGTCACCTTGAAGAAAGAACAGGATAACAGCGATGTTCAGGGAACAAGGGAGATAATCTTAAAGTCTGGCTGCCTGTGGACTGGGCAGGACAGAGCCATATTTCTCTTATTACCAAAAATGGGTAAGAGAAATATCACTGAATTCTTTCCCCAGTAAGGAATATTAATAATTAACAGCCCTGGGAAAAGAATGCATTCCCAGGGTGAGGCCTCTAAAATGGCCACCCCAGGAGTGTCTGCCTTATGCAGATGTAGATAGGGATGAAACATGCCCTAGTCTCCTGCAGCATGCCCAGGCTTGCTAGGACTAGGAAATTCCAGCCTGGCAAATTCTAGTCAGACTGGTTTTCTGCTCTTGAACCCTGAAAATGCATGCGCAGCGGGACATGGAAGTTCATTAGTGATTCTAGTTTCACCCTGACCTTCTGCCTTGTGATCTTTTGTCACCCTTGAAGCATGTGATCTCTGTGAGCCACACCCTATTCGTACACTCCCTCAGCTTTGAAAATTGCTAATAAAAACTTGCTGGTTTTACGGCTCAGGGGGCAGCATGGAACCTGCTGACATGTGATGTCTCCCCCAGACACCCAGCTTTAAAATTTCTCTCTTTTGTACTCTTTCTCTTTATTTCTCAGACTGGCCAACACTTAGGGAAAATAGAAAAGGACCCTCGTTGAACTATCAGGGGCGGGTTCCCCCGATACCCACCCTTATTTCATTTTGATACATGTTTTCTTTCTTTTCTTCTTCTTTTTATTTTTTTTTCTGAGATGGAGTCTTGTTCTGTTGCCCAGGCTGGAGTGCAGTGGTGTGATCTCGGCTCACTGCAACCTCTGCCTCCTGGGTTCAAGCGATTCTCCTGACTCAGCCTTCTGAGTAGCTGGGATTATAAGCACCCACCACCATACCTGGCTAATTTTTGTATTTTTAGTAGAGACAGGGTTTCACCATTGGCCAGGCTGGTCTTGAACTCCTGGCCTCAAGTGATCCGCCCACTGTGGCCTCCCAAAGTGCTGAGATTGCATGCATGAGCCACCGCACCTGGCCGATATATGTTTTCTAATAACCCAGTTTGTCTTTTCTTGCCTTCAGGCCGTGAAACTCCAAACGGTCATGCAACTGGAGACTTGGACCACAGCCCCTTCTGCCAGGGACCCTTAGATAGGCCTCTGAGGGAGCTCTGACTGCCGTTTTCCTCAAACAGCGCCCCCTGTCAGCATGAAGCAGTTAAGATCGGCCTTTGTCCTGATCCTTATTCTTATTCTAACAGCAGTTAGATGTACTTCTTTAGTGGGGGGAATGATAGATGCAGGAGGCAGATAAGGGGGAAGGTCCCCAGAGAACCTCCCATGGGCCTGCACACTGGGAGAACAGGCTGGAGCCAGGGAAAGTTTGTGCTGTTTGCAGTGGGGAGGAGCCTGGCCTCTCCTTTCCTGTGTAGTGGCCTGGGATTCAATCTGTGAGTCCTGTTAGCAGGACTGCATCTTGCTTTGCTGAGTTTTTTTTTTTTTTCATTTTTTGCCCAATAATATCCTGCTCTACTCACCCTTCAGTGTGTCTGTGCCTAAATTTTCCTCGTCTTGTGACAAGAATCAGAGTTTAGGGTAACTAAGGAGCAATGCTCTGCAACAGTATGTTGAGTTTTCATGTTAATTTTTTTCAAATTATTTTCGAATTTCCCTTCTGAGTTCTTCTTTGACCCTTTGGTTACTGAGAACTGTGTTGTTTAATTTCCATTTATTTGTAAATTTCCCAAATTTCCTTCTGTTGTTGATTTCTGTTTTAATTCCATTGTGCTCGGAGAACATAATTTGTATGACTTCAATTCTTTTTTATTTATTTAGGCTTTTAAAAATCCTACCATATAATCTATCCTAGAGGATATTTCATGTACAGTTGAACATGAGGTATGTTCTGTTATTGTTGGGTGGAATATTCTACAACTTTGTTAAATCTAGTTGGCTTATGGTATTGTTAATGTTTATATATCCTTTTAGATTTGCTTCATTATTTTACCCATTACTTAAAGTGGAGTACTGCAATAATCAATTACTACTATTACAATGTTCACTTCTCACTTCAATTCTGTTTTTGCTACATGTATTCTGGGGTTCTATTGTGGATGTATATATGTTTATAATTACTATCTCTTCCTCATAGTTTAACCTTGTTACAATTATAAAATGTCTCTGTTTGTCAGTAGTATTTTTGTTTTGTTTTAAGTTTGTTTTGTAGTATATTAGTATAACTTCTCCAGTACTCTGTTGGTTACTGTTTCTGTGGTATACTTTTGTTCATCATTTTACCTTAAACTTGTTTATACCTTAAAATTTACATTCATCTCTGTACACAATGTGTAGTTGGATCATATTTTTTAAAAGTCCATTCAGAAAATCTCTGCTTTTTGATTGGAGTCTTTAATACATTTTTACTGATCCATTGATTGATTGAGACAGAGTCTTGCTCTGTCACTCAGGCTGGAGTACTGTGGTGCAATGATAGTTCACTATAGCCTAAAATTCCTGGGCTCAAGTGATCCTCCCACCTCAGCCTCCTAAATAGTTGAAACTACAAGTGTGAGCCACCGTGCCTGGCTAATATTTTTAAAAATTTTTCTAGAAATGGGGTCTTACTATGTTGCCTAGGCTGGACTTGAATGCATGACCTCAAACAGTTCTCTCACCTCAGCCTCCCAAAGTGCTGGGATTGCAGGCATGAACCACACACTCAGCCACATTTACATTTAATATAACTTGAGATACAGTAGTACTGATGTCTGTCATTTGCTGTGTATTTTCTATATATCTTATATCCTGTGTGTTCCTCTATTACTCATTACTGTCTTCTTTTGTGGTAAATAGGCGTTTTCTAGTATGCTATTTTAATTTGCTTGTTTCATTTATATATGTAGACATATAGTCATTTTCTTAGTATTTGTTCTGGAGGTTACAGTTATCTTCTCAATTTAAAACAATTGAGTTTTTAGAACTTAATTTCAATGACATACACAAACTGTGCTCCAGTTAAGCTCTCTTTACTCCCCCACTTCTTTGTGCTATTATTGTCATACAAATTATATCTTTTTACATTATGAGCCCATCAACACAGACTTATACTTACTTTTTATGCAGTTGTCTTTTAAATCAGAGAGAAGAAGGCATTGCACACTGACTTTAAATTTGCCTTAGTTGTTTTTCTTTGTATGAATTTGAGTTACTCTCTAGTGACATTTTATTTCAGCCTAAAGGACTCCTTTAGTGCTTCTTAGTGGGTGGATCTGCTAGTAATGAATTCACTCAGTTTCTGTTTGTCTGAGGTAGTCTTAATTTCTCTTTCATTTTCAAGGACAGTTTTGCTGAATATAGAATTCTAGGTCTGCTCTTCCTTCCGTTCCTTTTATTACTTTGAATGTGTCATCTTACTGCCTTCTGGTCTCTATGGTTTCTGGTGAGAAAACAGTTGTTAATTTTATTGAGGATTCTTTGTACACGAGGAGTTGCTTGTTTCTTGCTGCTTTCAAGAGTCTCTCCATCTTTGGTTTTAGATAGTTTAATTATGATGTATGCTTCTCTTTGAGTTCATTTTAGTTGGAGTTTGTTGAAATTTTTGGATTATAGATTAATTTTTAAATCAAATTTGGAAAGGTTTTAGTGAATATTTTTTTCTGCACTTTTATCTCCCTCTTCTCCTTCTGGTACTCCCAATTGGTACTAGATATATCTTAGTATACTTGATGGTGTCTACTGGTCTCTTAGGCTCTGTTCATCTTTCTTCATTGATTTTCCTATATGTTCCTCAGACTAGGCAGTATCCATGAAATTATCCTCAATTTTGCTAATTCTTCTGCCACTCAATCCTGCTATTGTCCCCCTATAATGGATTTTTCATTTCAGTTATTATACCTTTCAATTACAGAGTTTCTTTATATATAGTTACTTAATTCCTATATCTTTAACTACACTCTCTTTTTGGTGAGATATTGTTCTCATACTTTCCTTTAATTTTTGACACATGGTTTCCATCAGTTCTTTGAACACATTTATAATAGCTAATTTTAGGTCTTTGTCTAGTAAGTCTACAATTTATGCACTTTCAATGACAGTCTGTTGACTGCCTTCCAGCCTGTGTCCTTTTCTGCCTGTTTATGTGTCTTACAACTTTTTGCTAAAATATAGACACTAAAAATAATGTAATGTGGCAACTCTGAAAACCATGTTTCCCTTTCCCCCAGGGTTTGCTGTTGTTACTGTTTTTATTTCTTTGGTGCCTTTCTTGGACTAATTTTGTAAAGTCTGTATTCTTTGTCATCTGTAGTCACTGATACGTCACTGTAGCCATTTGTAGTCCTTACTTAGTTAGCTTAATTGTTCACTAATGATGAGAGAAATGCTCTATCATTCCTCAAATGCTAGAATCAAAGATTTTCTTTTCCTCTGTTTATGGTGGGACTATGTGTGCATATTAATGCATGCCTTCAATTTTCAGGCAGACAATTCACAGCTTTGCCTCAGCCTTCACATCCTGCTTGCTCAAAGCCTCACAGTTAGCCAGAAGTAAAACCTGGGTGTTCTCAGATTTCCAGAAATATGTTAATCTTTTTTTTTCTGTTAGATGAGCTCTTGCTATGTTGCCCATAGCATAGTTGACATCTTGCTATGTTGTCCAGTGGCTATTCACAGGTGCAATCATAACGCACTACAGTCTCAAACTCCTGGGCTCGAGTGATCCTTCCACCTCAGCCTCCTGAGTAGCTGGGACTATAGGCATGTGCCACCAGGCAGCTTATGTTAAATGTTTTTAATGCCCCCTCCCCATGGACATCTCATTCTTCATTTTTTTTTTCAAGTTTTTCAGTCAGCCTATTGTTAGCTGTAACTGGTGTCACTACCTGAGGCTGCTGTAATATTAAACAATTGTTACTGATTGTTTTCAACAATGCCCTGTGGAGAGGACCATTTGCACAGGGCAAGCTCTGAGTTATGCCAATTAAAGACAAACCCTGGGAAGGTAGCTTTTCCAGGAAGCTACCAGACAAGCAAATAGTGACAAGACTCTGGGAAAGGGGCTCTTTCAGGTGCTCCACATCCATTTTGTCCCTCCAGTGGCTGCTAGACTGCTCTTATGGTTGCAGGGCTGTTGGTTTTCAAGGTTACGCATACTCTTTTTTCTTCTTCTTCTTTTTTTTTTTTTTTTTGAGACAGGGTCTCACTCCATTGCCCAGGCTCACTGCAACCTCTGCCTCCTGGGTTCAAGTGATTCTTGTGCCTTAACCTCATGAGTAGCTGGGATTACAGGCATGCACCACTATGCCAGGCTAATTTTTATATTTTAAGTAGAGACAGGGTTTCATCATGTTGGCCAGGCTGGTCTCAAACTCCTGACCTCAAGTGATCCTCGTGCCTCAGCCTCCCCAAATGCTGAGATTACAGGTGGAGCCACCGTGCTCAGCCTCAAGGTTACACATATTCCATGTAGTTGTCCCTCAGTATCCATGGGAGATTGGTTCCAAGACCTCTGGTGGATACGAAAATCCATGGATGCTCATGTCCCATATATAAAATGGTGTAGTTTTTTTCATATAACCTATGCACATCCTCCTGTATACTTTCAATCATCTCTAGATTACTTATAATACTTAATACAATGTAAATGTTATGTAAATCGTTGTTATACTCTATTGTTTAAGGAATAATGACAAGAAAAAAAAGTCCATACAAGTTCAGTACAGATGCGATTTTTTTTTCCAGATATTTTTGATCTGTGATTTGGTTGAATCCATGGATGTGGAAACCATAGATTTGGATAGCTGACTGTATCCCTACAAAAATATCCTGTTAAATGGCCTGAAGATAAATTCTCATGTAGGATGGTTCTAGTCCTAAAGATAACACTGTTCACCTCTTAATTATTGTATGTAGATAATCTGAATCAGCTTGCAGCAGGACGAGCCGCGGACAAAACTCCTTGACACTGAGTTAAAGAAGGAAGGGGTTTATTCAGCCGGGAGCACTGACAAGACTCCCGTCTCAAGAGCCGAGCTCCCGGAGTGAGCAATTCCTGTCCCTTTTAAGGGCTTACAACTCTAAGGGGGTCTGCGTGAGAGGGTCATGATCAATCGAGCAAGTGGGGGTACATGACTGGGGGCTGCATGCACCGGTAATCAGAATGGAACAGGACAGGACAGGGATTTTTACAATGCTTTTCCATACAATATCTGGAATCTATAGATAACATAACTGGTTAGGTCAGGGATCAATCTTTAACTAGCAGGCCTAGGGCGCGGCACTGGGCTGTCTGCCTGTGGATTTCATTTCTGCCTTTTAGTTTTTACTTCTTCTTTCTTGGGAGGCAGAAATTGGGCATAAGACAATATGAGGGGTGGTCCCCTCCCTTAAGCTTACTTATTGTATATAGACCATTTAAGTCAGTATGTTCATCAGAATCCCTTGGAGGGCTTGTTAAAATACGGGTCACTTGGCCCCACTTTTAGAGTTTCTGATTCAGCAGATCTGGGATGGGGTCTGGGAATTTGCATTTCTAGCAAGTTCTGGGAGGACGTTGATGCTACTGGTTAGGGACCCCATGTTGAGAACTTCTGAAGGACTGAGATACTTTACCACCAGCATACTTAGCTATCACATCGCGATGCTTAGGGAAGATATAGCATGGTATTGTAAATCAAAAAGTGTTTGAGACAGATCTGTCAATTTAGAGGTTTATTTTGCCAAGGTTGAGGATGCAACTGGGAAAAAGAGGCACAAACTACAGTAGGATCTGTGGCCTATGCTTTTTCCCAAGAGAGTTTTGGGGACTTCAATACTTAAAGAGGAAAAAGTGGGTAGGAGGGGAAAGAAGAACAGTGAATTATGCATTTTTACATAAGGTAAGTAAACAGAGAGTAGAGGAAGAGGTCAAATATGCATTTGTCTTGGGGTGGGTGGAAGGATGATTCCTCCGCTTGTCTTTGCCCCATTCCTGTGACGATAAGCTGTTAATTTACATTGTCAGGGTGAGGGAGGCCACCTGGGGAGATATGTGGCCTTCTATCTTGCAGCTATCTCTTTAGGAACAAAAGGAAGGCAGTTTTTTTGCATGATTGAGTTCCCAAGCTTAGCTTTTCCCTTTGGAGTAGTGAGTTTGGGGGTCCCGAGATTTTATTTTCCTTTTACAGTATTAACTAACACATGACTCCCTTTTCTCTTGATAATTTTCATTCTATGGTGGAATTAGGGCCTCATTCTTTGCTACACTGAAAACATGATTGATCTTTGAAGATTATCCAGAATTACATAACAGTCAAGTGACAAATGTTATTGGAAGCTGATGCTCATTCAGTGTGTTACTGTACTAAATGAATGAATACTGAAATTAGACTGATATCTATTTTTAAATCTTTATAAATTTACTTTTTTTTTTCTTTTTTAAAAGTTAGTGTTTAACAACTTTCTTAGCTTGATTATGACTGCCGGGCACGGTGGCTCACGCCTGTAATTCCAGCACCTTGGGAGGCCGAGGCGGGTGGATCACCTGAGGTCAGGAGTTCAAGACCAGCCTGACCAACATGGAGAAACCCCGTCTCTACTAAAAATACAAATTTAGCCGGGGTGGTGGCACATGCCTGTAATCCCAGCTACTTGGGAGGCTGAGGCAGGAGAATCGCTTGAACCTGGGAGGCGGAGGTTGTGGTGAGCCGAGATTGCGCCATTGCACTCCAGCCTGGGCAAAAAGAGCGAAACTCCATCTCAAAAATAAATAAATAAATAGCATGGCCATAAAATTTATTGTTTGAACAGGAATACATTTGAGAGTGAAAGAGGGCCCTATTAATAATTTTGCTGCAAAAAGATGTAAACTGGGGCTGTTCCAAGCAAACTAATTGGTCACAGTAATTAAAAAAAATACAAAAATATTTTTGCATTTCTACAAATTTGATTTTCTTGGCTTTAACTTTGTACTGTGGAGTCAAGGTTCTGTCAATATTTCTTTCCATTTAGCTGGAGAAATAATAAGAGGGAACTGTTTTATTACTAAGTTACTTTTCAGAAGAGAAATAAAATAAAAAGTAAAGAAATAAAAATTTAAAACTAGGACATTTTCTTTCTTTTCTTTTTTCTTTTTTTTTTTTTTTTTTTTTTTTTTTTAGAGATACAGGGTGTTGCTCTGTCTCCCAGGCTGACACTGCAGCCTCAAACTCCTCTGCTCAATCGATGCTCCTGCCTCAGGCTCCCCAAAAAACTCATTTTATATTTATTTTTATTCCAGACTATTGTCTGTATTTTGGTGACATGAGGAGGATCAGACATAATTCTAAGTGAGTCCAGAGAATTCTTAATTTCCATTCCTAACTGGTTAATCTCTTTTGTTTTTGAAGAAATTATATGTTTAAATGCTCTGCCTGAGAAGTATTCTGGTTTATTGAATTAAAATCGTTTTAAGAATTTTTTTTTCGGATAAAATGTGAAGACTCAAAGATAAGGATACATTCAGTCCAGTATTTGCCCTTGCTCAAGGAGAAATGCTGTTTTAAAGTCAAAGTGAAAATTTTCTTCCAAAACTTCCAATTATTCTTTTTGTCTATGGAAAAACAGAAACTTGGGGCAAAGTGTAAGGACTGATGCTGTTGCAAGTCTGTTAGTGCACACTTAACGCACACAGGCCAGAACAGGTCTGGAAGGACATACACTTAGAGGTTAGCAATTTTCTTTATTTTGCAAGTCTGTATTTTCAAAGAATTAAGATTTTAATTTTTTGCTTGTCTGGTTGGAATGTTCAGTTTCCTAAACATCTCCTGGGGAGTAAGTACGCCTGCACTTCAGGAAGTGCTCTTGTCCGGAGGGCAAAAGGTTGGGGGCGCACCGCCGGGTCGCGGCTCCTCCGGGAAACCTTCCCTTGGCGATCCGTCAGGGCCTCAGATTCCTCAGTGGATGACAGGGTGAAGATGCCATCGCTCAGTCAAGTCCAGAAGTTCAAGAACTCCTTGCAGGTGAAGCAGTCACAGGATAGGGTGGGATCCTGTGGGAACCTAGCAGTAGGATTTGGCGCGAGCAGCTCGGTCACCCGCCCTGCTGCCTCAGGGGGCGGACCCAGCTCGGGCTGGTAGTGGGGCGGGGGTCGCAGGGCGCAGGCCGGGCCTCAGCGCGCATGCGCGACAAGGGGGCGGGGCCAGGGCGGGGCTGCGCCCGGCGTCTAGAGCAGCGGCGGCGGCTGGCTGGGGCTGCGGCGCGCGTGGAGGGTTCGCTGCTGGTTCGGCGCCGGGTCGGGCTCCGCGGGCCGGGGCGGGAGGACCAGCACCTGAGGCCGGGCCCGTAGCCGGCGACTTCACAGCCAGGCGGCGGCGCTGCTGCTGCGGGGCTCCGGCGCGCAGCCCGGCGGGACAGCTGGGCGGCTGGCGCCGGGGGCTGGGGAGCGCCAGGTAGGTGGGCCGGGCCGGGCCGGGCAGGAGGCGACGCGGCCGCCGCGGGGGCCGGGGCTGGGGCCGGACAGCGGGCACGGGGTCGCGTCCAGGTCCCCGCTGGGCCGGATGGGGACGGCGCCCGCGGTTTTCATGGAAATTGCACTGCCTAGCGGTGCCAGTGGTCCACCTGCGGTGGCGTCTTTTGAGAACAATCCGAGCCCGGCCGACCCCGAGCCCCGTGAAAACGCGGCCGCCCTAGCAGGGAGCCGGGTGCCGAGCGGGCGCGGGGCCGCGGGACGCAGACGCGGCGCCTGCCCGGTGCGGCTCCAGGGCTGGGTCTACGGGCTCCTGAAGCTGGAGGCCTTGCCGTGTTTTGGGTGGAAACATAACCGGGTGAAAGTAAACATGCATCTCCGTGTGGGAAATCTGGTCTCCATCCTCGAAACTCTTCCATTTTCTGCCTGTCTTTAGACCCCGACAACATTTCTAGCATCTTTGCTTTCTATATTTTATTTCTCTCTGGCTTTGCTAGTCAATTAATTGAGGCCTGAGAAATGTGCAGGGATCTGTGTCTGTCTCTTGAAAAGCCAGCCAGGAATGGGTAGGCCCCAGAAGACAGACGTTTAAAATGTCAGAGGTAAATTTGTGTCTTTGTGGGCAAAGGAAGGGAATGTTGATGGTCTCGCTTCCCTTCCCCTGTCGCCTGCCCTCTGACATTACATAATGATGGGTTCTTCCTGCCCCGAGTTCATCCGTAATGACAGACCATGAAAATGTTCCTCTGGGTAAGAAAGACCTATATGTGGCAGAGCCCATCTTCTCTTTTGCTTTGCCACTGAATGTGTTTTGTGTTGGGAACCTGCCTAAGAGTGGAATTTGATTTGTCACCTGCCCCTCAGGGCATTTAAACCAAGGGAATGGGGGTGGGGTGGTGATTTGGGTGTTGCAGAGAAATTCTGACTGGTCCATCTGTTCACAGTGGGTTGTGTGGACCATGGGGAAGCCAGTGGGGTTGAGGACAGAGTGGGTTGACTTCGGTGTGAATCATGGTTCTGCCGCTTGCTAACTCTGGCTCTTATCTCTAAAAGGTGAGGGCAGAGCCTTTTTTGCTGAGTTTGTTTTGGAATCTAGCTGCTGTTGGCGTTGGCCAGTGCACGTAGAATTGCTTGCTATAGGTTGTCCTAGAATTGAGTCTAATTTTTCTTTGGTTGAAAAACACACTTTCTTTAACGGAAATTTTGTTTTTGGATCTAGGCTAGGGCGTTTGTTTTGGGGGTTCTTTGCTGAAGTGTCGACTGCTAATTTACTGTTTTCTTTGAAGAAAGATGAATGATGGGGCCCATGTAAGAAGGGCAGTGTGGTTGGTCTGTTGCAGGAGTGGTGCCAGCAGGCCTTGATGCTGTCTGTCCCAGGGGTGGCGTTGCATGTGAACGGGCCTCTCAGTGCCTCATTCCCTGTGATGTCTTGTAAACACGCCTGTGAAGCCAGAGCTACTTGGTAGAGTTTGGCTTGAAGATAAGCCTTAAAGAAATGGATGTGGACAAATTCAAAGAGAAAGAAACATTGTATTTCTACTGAGCTCCTTATAGAATTAGTCTGCTTACCTGGCCACCTTACTCATCATGTAGCTACTTTTTTTCATTTAGATTATTCTGTCTCAGGGTGTTTAATCTGCTTGGGTAAGTCTTGTTTCCCAACTAGATTCAGAACCAAGGGCACATATTATAGTGCATCCCTGTTTTCAAAACTGGATATTTTGTAGTATTGCTGTTAAACTGAATATTAGCGTTTTTTAAAAAAATCACTTTAAGGAAAGGATGAAATAAAATAATACACATGAGAGCTATTTGTAAACTGTAGAGCACTAGAAAAATGGGATATGTATGACAGAGAACTATCAGCCCTGCAAGTCCCTTTAACTAGCTGCCTGCCTAAGAGGGAGCGTTCTCAGCCAGCATCTCTTCAAATGCGCACAGGAATGGACCTGAAGGCGGTGTGGGACCGACTGACCCACTGATCCCCAGCCCAGGGCTTAACATCTCAAGAGTTCAGTGAGGCAGAGTGGAGGGGGAGGCTTTCCACCAAGACTGTTTCATCCTGTTTTCGTTTTTAAATGAAAAGCTCCTTTTTAGTTTAGTATTCCAGAAAAGTTGCCACAACATCATCAACTACTCATGGTGTCAGGAGGCTTTGACTTTCACTGAGAAAAAAATAGCACAAATCTGCAGCGAAAAAGGCTTGATTATGTTGGTGCTTCTGTAGAACTTGATTAATGAGCTGGTCTTGAGAGAGCCTTCGAAACGGCTTTTTTTTTTTCCAGTGTCCTAAAACAGAAGCTCTGTAAGGAAAACATATTTTGAGGAGACCAATATTAACGCCCATGCAGGCTTGCTTCATTTTGTCGCTATGTTTTTAAGGAAAATACCATCATGAAGCTAATCCCAGGGAATTTACCTATATTTCTATTCATATGCACGTGTTATTCTCTAATTTTTTTTTTTAGTATTTTGATGTAGTTTCAGACGTACCGAAAAGTTGCAAGAATAAGCCAAAGGTTTCTCAGATTCTCCAAATGTGGACATTCTGTTACACTGCTTTATCATTCTCTTGTATTCCTGTGTGTTACTACTTTTTTCTGAACTGTTTAATAGTAAGTTGCAGGCTTGAGGCCCTTTTACCTCTAAATACTTCACTGTGTATTTCCCAAAAAACAAGGACATTCATAACAGCAGTAATCCCAGCACTTTGGGAGGCCGAGGCGGGCGGATCACAAGATCAGGAGATCGAGACCATCCTGGCTAACACGGTGAAACCCCGTCTCTACTAAAAATACAAAAAATTAGCCGGGCTTAGTGGTGGGCGCCTGTAGTCCCAGCTGCTTGGGAGGCCGAGGCAGGAGAATGGCGTGAACCTGGGAGGCGGAGCTTGCAGTGAGCAGAGATCGCACCATTGCACTCCAGCCTGGGGGACAGAGTGAGACTCTGTCTCAAAAAAAAAAAAAAAAAAAAAAAAAATTATGGCCGGTCACAGTGGCTCATGCCTATAATCCCAGCAATTTGGGAGGCTGAGGTGGGAGGATCACTTGAGTCCAGGAGTTTGAGACCAGCCTGGCCAACATGATGAAATCCTGTCTGTACTAAAAATACAAAAATTAGCTGGGTATAGTGGCGTGTGCTTGTAGTCCCAGCTACTTGGGAGGCTAAGGCATGAGAATCTCTTGAACTCAGGAGGTGGAGGTTGCAGTGAGTCGAGATCACACCACTGCACTCTAGCCTGGGCAGCAGAGTGAGACTGTCTCAAAAAAAAAAAAAAAAAAAAAATCAGGAAATTAATGTTGATATAACACTATTTAGTGTACAGGTCATATTTAGATTTTGTCAGTTGCTTTGATAATGTCCTTTATAGCAAAAGAAAATCCTAGATCATCTGTTTTGCATTAGGTTTTTCTGTCTCTATAGTGTCCCTTAATCTGAAAGTTATCACGTCTTTCTTTTGTATTTCACGACATAGACATATTTGAAGACTACTGACTTTTTAAGATAATGCCCTCAATTGGGTTTCCTGTGGTTTCATGATTAGATTCAGGTTATGCACTTCTGGCGGGAGTAGCACAAGGTTGAAGCAGTTGTAGTCTTCTTTTCTCTCTTTTTTTTTTTTTTTTTTTTTTTTTAAGGAGACAAGGTCTCACTTCGTTGGAGTGCAGTGGTGCCATCGCAGCTCACTACAGCTTGGACCTCCTCCACTCAGTGATCCTTCTGCTTTAGCCTCCTGAGTAGCTGGACTATAGGTGTGTGCCATTGCACCTGGCCAATTTGTAAATATTTTATAGGGACAGGATCTCACACTGTGTTGCCCAGGCTGGTCTCAGACTCCTACTCTCGCCATCCTCCTGCGTTGGCCAACCACAGTGCCGAGTTTACAGGCATGAGCCACTGTGCCCGACTGATGCTGCAGCCTTCTTAATGTGTCCCATCAGGAGGCATATGCTGTGATTATCCCATTCTCTGGTCCTGTTAACTTTAATCACTTGAATTAAGGTGGTGTCTATCTCATGGAAAAGTTACCATTTTTCCCTTTGTAGTTAATCTGTGTCGTAAAGGAAGAGAATTTGAGACTATGTAAATATACTGTTACTTCTTGTACAATTAACTGACTAGTTTCAGAATCCATTGATGTTTCTTACCTGAGTCAATTATTATGATAGTAGGCAGATGATGATTTTTATAGTTCCTTCTATATTTATTAGTTGGAACTGTACTGAAAGGAAGAACCTTCCTTTCTCTGTTATTTACTTTTTGATTTACATCACTGGACTCATGAATTCTTGCTTTATTCAATAGATTATAGTCCATTACTCCCATTATGCATTTTGTTGCTCAAATTATCCTAGATTTGGCCAGTGGGAGTCCCTTCAGTCTGGCTTTTGTGTCCTTTTGACGAGTGCTCATCATTCTTTGAGGACTTTTCTTCCAGGCACAAAAACTTCAAGACTTCAGCTTATACTTTCCTTGTCCCAGCCCTGGAATCAGCCATTTCTCCAAAGAGTCCTGGTTTCCTTTAGTGGAGAATGGTATAAAAACCGAGATGTAGGCACTATGCATTCTTGTTGCTACTGAGGTGTCACCGATTCTAGACCTCAGGGGATAGATGCTGTCATTGTAAACATAAATGTAGTCACATTACACAAAATTTTCTGTGGCTTGCTTTTTAAATTTGTACTCCTTCCATTAGGCTGTGAAACTGTCTGTTTCCCTTTAACTTGGCCAACATTTAAGAGAATAAATCTTGTTAATTTTGCCAATCTAATGGGCAAGGAAGACATTATTGTTTTAATTACATTTCCCAAATTACCAAAAATATTGGATACCTTTTCTTGTTAATGTATATTTTAACTTCTAATGAATTACCTGTTTATATCCTTTGTTCATTTTTTCTTATTGGGCTGTTTTTTCTTATCTTACTAGATTGTGGAAGTTACGGTAACTTTGAATTTTATTCTTGGCAGCTTTAGAATGCTTTTTTAAGTGTGATGCTTTTTTTGTTTTTCTTTAAAGTCCTAAATGACAAGGAACCCAAGCTTTTCTGAGTACCCCCTGCATGCCAGGCCTCCCTGGACATCCTGTGGAAGGTTCTGTCCAAAGGTGAGCTGTGGTGTTGAGGAGTGGTTAGGGCACCCCCTGAGGGTAGTTAAAAGAGGCTCAACTGGGACTAAAACCCAGTTATATCACCTAACTTCCTTCACAGGATTGAAAAATGAAAGCTTTTCAATGAGGGATAAAAATTGATTACCTGGATTTGCCAGTATCAACAATTTCTATTTTCAGTATTTTAGTTTATAAATCAGGAATTTCTTTTACACGGTCCTTTTTGCTGAGCATACACATCTTTAGAAACCATTTATTTTATCCCTAGAACCATTGTGGACTCTGGCGCTGCACTTTCTGCGAGCATCCAGCTAGCTGTGTGACTTTGGGCAAGTGGCTTAATCTTTCTGTGCCTCAGTTATCTCATCCACAAAACTGGGCTGATGGTAGTAGCAGCCCCAGAGGCTTGTTGGGGGATTAAATGAATTAACATTTAATCCTGGTGCCTAGTAAGTGTGCAGAACGGAAGCGTTACAATGGATTCATATACAGAGTGTGGGTGGTTGGCGGAGCTTGGAATTAGATCAGCCTTTCCTCTTTGGATTTAATCTCTTAGTTGTTTCTTTCTTTTTTTTTGAGATGGAGTCTCACTCTGTCGCCTAGGCTAGAGTGCAGTGGCTCTAGCCTGCAACCTCGGCTCACTGCAACCTCCGCCCCCTGGGTACAAGCAGTACTCCTGCCTCACCCTCCCTAGTAGCTGAGATTACAGGCATATACCACCATGCTAATTTTGTATTTTTAGTAGAGACTAAAATACATGGGGTTTCACCATGTTGGCCAGTCTGTTCTTGAACTCCTCACCTCAGGTGATCCACCCACCTCTGCCCTGCAAAGTGCTGGGATTACAGGCATGAGCCGCTGCACCCGGCCTTAGCTGTCCCTTTCACCATAGCCCGTCTGGGATTGGAAAGCCAGGGTCCTGGGTGCAGTGTGCATGTCTCCTCTTTCTGGTCTTTGCACATACCTTCGTCATGCCCTATCAGGCTGTCAGGCCCATGCCTGCCAGCCAGCCCAGCTGGCCTCTGGTGTTTACCCACAGCCCTAACCTGGAGCATGGGTGAGACTGCTGGCCTTTTAATATGGAACTTGTTCAGTGAGGCTCACCTGGCGAGGGACTTAGGCACAGTAAGCAGATGTATATGGTGGGGGCAGTGGGGGGATCATGCGCTGGTGAGGTCTATTTACTGGAATAGGATCAGGAAGACAGGGATGTCCTCTGATGTCCAGGAGGAAGGGTGGGGACCTCTGAAAGAGGAAAGTGTTTACCCGCTGCCAGCTCTGGTCCTGGGATCCTCCTAGAGTGCTTTCCCTGAGACACCTGGTAGTTTTCCTGACCTCCGGTTGCTGCAGCGCCCCTCTTGTTGCACCTCACTAGGTGGTATTCTGATGTCTCCTGAAAACCCCCTGCCCCTTTCCTGCCCGTCCCATAGCCCTCACGCAGGTGGTGTCAGCTGCTGTTGTGGAAGCTGTCTATCATTAATTCACCCTAGCATATTGAACGCCCTTCTTTCCCTCTTTCATGTTGCTTGCATTTCTAAATGGTGTATTCTCAAACCAATTAATTTGAATTTTCAAGGATGACCTAAGTGTATAAACTCTGGAAATGTGAAGGAAGTATTTAGGCAGATGGTTGTTTCTGGGAAACAGGGCTCTACTAGGAAACAAGGATGCCCAGTTCAAGCTTCTCCCTGGATTATGGGGTGTGTCAGTTGGGATGCTTTTGGTTGCCAACAGTGACATTTATTATCTCAGAGAACTGGAGTCTCCATCAGCACGTCAGCAGTTTCATCAAGGACCTCGATTCCGCTCCTCTGTCCAGCCATCACTGCCAGTTTCATCCTAGGGGGTTAGTCTCTTCATGATTCTGAGATGGTCATTAGGGGCAGTGGGACTGAGTGCTTCCTTGTTCCTGTCCAGCAGGAGCAGGGAAGGAGACAAAGCAGCTGATTCCCCAGCCAGTGTCTATCAGTCCTTCCCTCTGGCCTGTGGAGCAAAGGGTCACATGGCCTTCCCTGGACCAGCAACATGAGGCTGTGAGAGTGCTGTGTGCTGGTTGGCTTAGGCTGGTGGTCCTCCAGGTGTGGTCCTCAGACCAGTAGCATCAGCATTACCTGAGAACTTGTTAGAACCGGAGATTAGTGGATCCCACCCCACCCACTGAATCAGAAACTCTGGGATGGGGCCCAGAAAGCTGTGCTTTAAGAAGACTTCCAGGTGATTCTGATGCAAGGTCACATTGGAGAACAGCTCTTTTAGTTTAATCAAGACTTCCCCTACTCCCCAGCTGGAGACAGGGCTGACTTTTCCTGAGGACCGGGGAGGAGGTTAGGTCCTAGAATAGCAAGAAGGAAGAGTGGGTGGTGGGTGGCCAGCCCACAGTGTGAACTAGCCAGTGTTTAAGGCCCTGGGGGCTGCTTTGCCCTCCTGAGTCCTTCCCCTGCCCCCCATTCGCCGGCTTGTCCACCCATATAAGTTTCTCAGCCCCCTTGCCTCAAGCTTCTCCAGCTCCTCCAAGCGTGGCCTGTACTCTCCCTGTACGACTCGGTGCTAAAGGAAGCAACCTCAGTAACACTCCAGCTCCAGGTCCGTCTCTGGCCTAGCAGGGATGGAGTCTACCTGGCTGGTGCCGAAGAGTCTCGAAGAGCTATTATGACTCACCTTCTGAAGCCATTCCTGAAGTGTGTTCATTTGTGTAGGGGCTGCCTACGCTGCTACTCCTTGCTCAGCTAGAAAAAAAGAGAGCAGTGCAGTTAGTAGGTGCTTGAGAAATATTTAGGGAATTGGCCTGGCGACAGCCCAAGTGACTACTTTCAGTGGTGGTTTTTACCTGTGTTATGTCCCCTTTTTTGCAAATACAACTCCAACTTGATGTTTGGGTGAAATAAATAGCCACCTCCACGGTGTAATTTGTGAGATCACAATGACCCACTTTTCCGAATTTTTCCTGAAACTAAAGAGTTGAGATATTTCTGGATTTTCAGCTTTAAAGATTCATCTTAATACATAAAAATAACGTTTAGGAGTAGTCTTGCACTGAGCTGTAACCACATTTGCACTAATTATTGAGGAAGGAAGGGCACCTGAGGAGGAAACATGCTAGAGAAGGGTCCACACAGCACGTTTCGAAATGCAGTGGTTCATGAAATCAATTTGAGGTTGTAACTGGCATTAAAAAGCTTTTTGAAATAGCAAATATCCAAGTAGATTTCCTATGGGAAGGATAAGCATTTTTTGGTAAAACATCTAGTTATTCACATGTAGTATTTGGAGTGTTGTTATGGTGTGACTGTTTCTTAGAGTGGGTTTTGGTAAAGAAGTGTCAAACCCTAGGGCTGAGTGCAGGGGGTCCTAACCTGTAGGAAGGTGGGGCCTACGCTGGATGTGTATACACTTGGGGTCTTTTCCTGGGCCTGGGACCTGTGACTTTTGTCAGAACCTGGTGGTCTGTGACTCGCCATAGATCAAGAACCAATGACCTAAAACCAGAAGAGACTTTCAGTGGTGAGGGCCAGTGGGAGTGGAGCTGGGGGCATGAGGAGCAGGCACAGAGTCCTGAGCCTGGTCCTGCTCTGGTGTATTGTTCGTGGTAGTAAGCCATCTGGGCCAAATGCTCCTGATGAGGAGTCCTCTGCACGGCCACACTGACAGACAGGAGAGACAGTGGCAGGCAGTGTGTTGATCACCTGAGGTCGGGAGTTCAAGACCATCCTGGCCATCATAGTGAAAACCCGTCTCTACTAAAAATACAAAAATTAGCTGGGTGTGGTGGTACACACCTGTAATCCCAGCTACTCGGGAGGCTGAGGCAGGGGAATCACTTGAACCCAGGAGGTGGAGGTTGCAGTGAGCCGAGATCGCATCACTGCACTCCAGCCTTGGTGACAGGGCAAAACTCCCTCTCAAAAAAAAAAAAAAGATTTAACTCTGGATGCCAGATGGGTCCTTTACCTAACAGGTGGATCAGCATATTTCTACCTAAGAGAGAGAGAGAGTCTCCTTGTTTGGGGCTGGCCCCAATGAAAGCATTGCTGCTTGTGACTCCCCGCTGGAATCCTTTGTGCCTTAACACTATCAGGACAGTTCCCAAGGCTGGCTTAGAGTCAGCTATGATCCCCATTATTTAATGCAGGTGCTAGTCTGGTTTGTATCACAAAGCTTATGTAGTAGTGGCTTTGGCATGTCTGTGTTTGTTTTTTGGAGGTAGGGGCAAGTTGGATTGTAGTGCTGGATGTGAACCCAAGTCAGCTTTCTCATCTGTAAAATGGGGAAGGTGCTAGGCTCACAGGAGGGTGGTGAGGATTGATAATATACATGGGAGAGGGCTGTGAACTGCAGTGCACTGGACCGGTGCAAAGATGAATGTTTCGACCCCCGCTCCACTTGACAGTCTTGGTAACTGTTTTCCCCACAGTACTCTTATTTTTCACATGTGCTCAAAAGGCTGGAGTACACCCTATTGTTGACCCCTGCTCAGGGTACCTTCCAGGGGAAATGTCACAGAAGAGGGAGGTGCTGAGAGGCAGGGACATCCAGCAAAGTTCAGAGGAGAAGGATGTGGGCAGGGGGTGGGAGGAGGAAGTGGAGGGCTTGCACTCCCTAAACTCTTAGTCAGCTGGTCACTGACCCAACTGAGCCTTTTACTGACACTGTTTTTTTAAAGAATGGAAGGACTAATGATTGTACGAGCTGAAATGTTGAGTATTTTCACATTTCTTATTCATTCTTTGTGCTCTGTGTATACAAATGTTAAATGATCACATTACATAATTGGGTGATAATCAAATGGCAATAAAATGATATGTTTGACAGAACCCAATATTTTGAAATAGGTCTAGGTGCCAAGAAATGTCAAGATAGGCTGAGTAAGGTGACTCAGGCCAGTGATCCCAGCACTTTGGGAGGCCAAGGCAGGAGGATCTCTTGAGCCCAGGAGTTAAGACTGGCCTGAGCAACAAAGCAAGACCTTGTCTCTACTAAAAATTAAAAAATTAGCCAGGTGTAGTAGTGCACACCTATATTCCCAGCTTCTTGGGAGGCTGAGGCGGGAGGATCACTTGAATCCAGGAGGTTGAGGCGGGAGGATCACTTGAATCCAGGAGGTTGAGGCTGCAGTGAGCTATGATCGCACCAGTGCACTCCAACCTGGGTGACAGAGTGAGACCCTGTCTCTACAAAAAAAGAAAAAAAAAAGATACCCTGAAATCTTCCAAATGTTGTTACTCCTATGGTTTGGAAGAGGGGAGTGAGTAAATGGATTGGCCTTAGGGACTACACCTTGCTGGTAGACTGTGCCCACCTCAGGTAGAAGGGAAGCACTAGCAGTCCCATTTGTGGTTTGTCCCCAACTTGCCAGTGACTTGGTGAAGTCATGCCTGAATCTCACCCTCCTCCTTTCTTGTTCATCTAGTGAAGGTGAGTTCCTTTGTTCCTCCCCCGTTGAATCCTCCCTGACAGTGGAATGGAGTGGTGATAGTGCCCAGGGGCTACATGGGTGAAGTGTGGTATGTTCCTGATTTAGTTGGCATTGAACTAAGACACACACACACATACAAGTGTCTATTTAGGGAAGTTGTTCTTTGGTCTGTTGCCTTGGAAATACTGCCTTTTTATTCTTTCACTTTCTCTCCCCTCTGCAGTGATTCAGCAGTAGCTTTCTAGAGAAGAAGAAACATAGTGTCAGAGACCCTGGAGTAGCAAGGATATGTCAGTGGAGAGGGAAGCTGCCTGTGTGTCACACAGACCACATTCTTCCTGGTCCAGCTAGAGCGTCCTGTGCTTTTCCTTGGCTTTTCCAGCCTCTCTCCATCACTCCTTCTGAGGCCCTTTGCAGACAGTCCCCCAGTACAACTACAGCATTTTTGTAAGTCCAGCCCTTGTCATTTTCCCATTGACTGATGGAGACCACTTGACTCCAGCATACTTTATGCACACTTATCTTCTGGTTCTGGTCTGGACTGTCTTTCTCTTTCTGGCAGCTTTCTTTCCTATTAGCCATTCCTGACTTGTTTCAGAAAGGATACATGGACTTGAAATTACCAGTTAAAGCAGAAAATGATTAAAAAGAAAAAAAGGGCTTCAAATGTCAAATGGATACAACTATGTAAGTTGTAGAAGGTGCTCTGAACACGTTACAGGGAGGTTGCCATTGCTAAAAGCTTTTACATTTTTTATTTATTTATTTTTAGAGACAGAGTCTTGCTGTGTTGCCCAGGCTGGAGTGCAGTGGTGTGATCATAGCTCACTGCAGCCTTGACCTCCTGGGCTCACGCATCCTCCTGCCTCAGCCTCCCAAGTAGCAATGACTACATGCGTGTGCCACCACACTTGGCTAATTTTTAATTTTAATTTTTTCTAGAGACTGGGTCTTGTGTTGCTCAGGCTGGTCTTGAACTCCGGGCGTCAAGCAGTCCTCCTGCCTCAGCCTCCCAAATTGCTGGGATTACAGGGCATGAGCCACTGTGCCCAGCTACCTTTATGTTTTTCATTCTCATCCCTTTCTTCTGGAAACACTGCAGAGACCATGAGAACAGGAGCTTGTCTTACTCGATAGTGCAAACAGTCTTACAAATAGTGTTCAACCATCGATTGCCCAAAACACATGTTTTGTGACTATTATTGTAGGTGCCTTTGAACTGTATGGTGTGTTAAATAACTCCATTGGAGGGAGGAAGATCTTTGTGTTTTGAGTTGATTATTTAATTATTCTTTAATTAGTCTAATGTGTTTACCAAGCTAGATATTAATATCTTTTGTCAAAGAGAGAAGAAAGCCATGGGTTGTGAAGTGGTGAGGGGCCACGTCACAAGTGGTGAGTGGGTGGGTTTTTGTTTGATTGGCTCAAAGGGAAAGGATGCCTCAGTGACAGCAGTGTCACTGGAAACAACTTTGTACCAACTTGCATGGTAAGGAGCATTCAGGTTTTAAAGTTAATCTCATTCGGTTTCTCCTGTGGGACAACATTGGCCTTTCTCATTGGGTGTTTGACTGTTGGGCCTTGTCCCTGGGTATGTCCCAGCCCAGACACTCAGGGCATTGGCCACCCTGCCTCAGCCCCCTCTGGAGCAAAGAGAGTTTTAAGCAGTAGTGGTTGTAACTCATTTCAAATAGGATTAGATCTAGCTGAGTGGGCTTAGTGGCATGCGCCTGGTGAGGCTGTAGTCTCAGCTACTTGGGAGACTGAGGCAGGAGGATTGCTTGAGCGCAGGAGTTTGAGACCAGCCTGGTCGGTATAGTGAGACCAGCCTGTCTCAAACAAACAAACAAAAACAAGATTACATGAGCTATGACTAAATTCCAGGGCAGTAACTGCTGTGTCATTCTTTGGAAACTGGGCATCCCAGGATTTGATCAGTGTTTCATATCATAGGTTGGCTGTTTTGTAAACTATTAGGATTGTACCAGTGTTTGTCATGGGAACTAGCAGCCTGTGGCATAGACTGTGAACCTAACTTAATTGACTAATGAATACAAACAGTTGCTATTTTTACCTCATAACCTAGATTTGTCTGCAAATTAAACATTTGAGACAATAAACAGGAGTTTGGTTTATTAAAGCTGTTTGAGCTTGCTACTCAGGCAGGCCTAGAAATAGGATTGGCTAGCTTTTTTCTGATTATATAAATGTTGACTATATTAGGGAGAAACTCTTATTTTTGCTTTATTTTTAGAGATGGGGTCTCGCTCTGTTGCCCAGGCTATAGTGTAGTAGACAGCCATAGCTCGCTGCAGCCTCAAACTCTAGGGCTCAAGCAGTTCTCCCACCTCAGCCTCCCAATTAGCAAGGACTACAGGCATATGCCACTGTGCCCAGCTAATTAAACACATTTTTTTTCTTTTTTTTTTTGTAGAAATGAGGTCTTGTTATGTTGCCCAGGCTGGTCTGGAACTCCTGGCCTCAAGTGATGCTCCTGCCTCAACCTCTGAAAGTGCTCGGATTGCAAGCATGAGCCATCACACCCTGCCTAACTTCACATTTAAAAAAGGCTTGAGCCTGGGCAAAATAGTGAAACTTCATCTTTACTAAAAATTAAAAAATTAGCTGGGCATGGTGGTGCACCCACATCTGTAGTCCCAGCTGCTCAGGAGGCTGAGGCAGGAGGATAGCTTCAGCCCAGGAGTTCAAAAGTTGCAGTGAGCTATGATTGTACCGCTGCACTCCAGTCTTGGTGACAGGGGCTTGCCTCTGCCTCGGAAAAAAAAAAAATAATCAAATTGCCCTTTCTCACCTTCTGTACCCTGGGAGTGGCTACGGATAGGCAACAAATGAACACAACACGTTTCCTGGTACCCAGGATGAATCATTGCTGCCTGTGATGCCTGAGCCTAGTGATTATCTTCCAGATTGTTTTGCTAGCCAGTTCTTTCTCCATAAAAACATTCAGATTTTTTTTCCTCTTTGAGAGTGGAATATTTTACTTAAGTGAGCTGACCACCGAACTTCATAGAAATGCCTGCCTGCCCCTTCATGGCTGTGCTGTTCTGTGTGTTTTCTGGGGCTTGCTTTCCCATTCTGCTGGTATCCTGGGTGAGACTCTGGCCCAATGAATGGGATGCTGCACATTTTTTTTCCGGGAGAAACAAAAGGTGTTGGGACCCCTGAGTATGCAGCATGTATGCAGAGAGTGAGGCATGGCCAGGGGGGAAGTGGCTCTGATTTCTACATTGCATCTCCAGGCCTTAAGAGGGTAGGCAGCATCAGTGGAGCATGGCAGGGAGAGAAGTACAGCGGAGGCGAAGTTCTCAAAGCCTTGACTGTGGAAGGTGGCTCTCAGCACACTCTTTGTGGCCCACTAACACCTGTCAGGATGGTAGCCACCACACGCCCAAAGGCACCCGAAGTGCTTGATTTTGACTGACTTTTACCACATTTGCCACCAGTGTGATTGGAGCATTCATGGGGCACAGAATATGACACCAGGTCAGGATTTCGTAGTGCTCAGGCAGAGCTTTGTCCTTCGGAAACGCCGCTCACTCGTGAGACAAGATGGATAGTTCAGGTCTGGACTGGCCCAGGGGTGGGAGTGACACTGAGTAGACCTCAGCCAGGGGCTTGCCCCTAAACCAGTGGTCCCTGCACCTGGGAAAATCAGCACTCTGATTGCCTCACCTGGTTTCCTGCCCACTCCTCCCTACCCTAGTTGAGTGGCCTAAGAGAGGGTAGAGTTCAGGGAGCTATTAGGAGGAAGGGGGTCACTGCTGAGTAGCCAAAAGGAAAAACAACATGAAAGTAAGAAAGTCTACCAGGACACCCTGGAGGGCTGGCGTGCAGAGTGCTGACGGGGACACCTGTGTCTGTGTTTGGGAGGGCCTCTTACCCTCTCCTCCTTGGTGTGCAACTGGTTAATAGTAATTCCTTGAGGGTCTGGAGAAGTTGCTCGAGTGTTAGATTCTACTTTACTCATGCTGCAGGGGCATTGTGTCCCACAGTGGCATTCACAGTGTGACGATTGCCAGAGTTCTCTATGGACACACCCTGCGAACATCATGGATCTGGGTTGTCATAAGACTTAAGCGTCCTTCAGGGTAGGGACAATAGCTCGGTTTTCTTTGTATGTCCAGAGTGCCCCACTGTGCCTGGCACAAAATAGGCATATAATCAATGTTTGTTGAGTGAATGAATGAACAAAGCTAGTCTGTCCTTGTCAAAAGTAGCAAGAAAAGCCTCAGCCTGTCTTGGGAAGACAGCCTGCTTCCCTGAGGTCAAGTTGAGGTTCATTCTAACTGAGGAGAAGGAGGGGAGACCAGAATCCACTGCACAGCTGCTGCCCCAGTAAGTTGTTGGGGAGAAACCAGAACTCTCAGTTTGTCCCACTGTGCTTGTCAAAGGCAGAAGCCTGTTCTCAGCAGTGACCTTTTTTATCCTTGGCACACAAGCCCTTTTGTCCAGGTGGCTGGAACCTAGGGCTGCTTCCGCTCTTCTGGGTGAGAAGGTGCCACACCTTTGGGTTTGGTCATCGTGTGTGTGTGTGTGTGTGTGTGTGTGTGTGTGTGTGTGTATGTTTAAAATTAAAAGAGTAAAAATTTTCCCCATATACATGTACATGTACATATATATGCAAGTGTGGTATTATAGGTGCAAGGATGCAGAGAAGCCTAGTAGGGTAGGGGCACCCAGGAAAGGTGGCCTCTTCCTCTTGTGGGTTTTGGGGAGCATCACAGGGCCTCAGGGAAGGGTGAGTTATGTGTCAAGGAAGGGCAGTGGCTCAAGCTGGGGGTCTTCAGAGATAAATGAGGAGGGACTGGGGCAATGCATCAGGAAGGAGGCTCTGGAGAGGCAGGGCCAGATCACCTGGGGGCTTGAGCCCCTTCAGGCCTTTTATAAAGTTTGAGAATTCATTCATCCCACACTGGAGGGTGTCAGACTTTTTTAAGACTCTTTCATTCTTTTTGTTTGTATCATTACTTTAAATGACAGAAGCAGTTCCATAGTCATTTTCATGGTTTGGGGAGACCCTTTCTTGGATCATAGTAATTCTTACAACAATGCCTGTGCTCTAACCACCAGTTTTGGGGGATTGTGGGCCACGACTTGGCTTCCTTGTCTCTGCTCCGTGTTGGCTTTACAGTTGTGGATGCTGTGGCTCACCCAGTGCTGTGTGGCAGTGGGTCCTGCTGCAGGATGTGCACAATGCAGACCACAGGGCAGGGTGTCCCTGGCACCCATGGGGTCAGGGGTGAAGCTGTTATGACAGAAATGACAGAAATGAAACCCAGTATTGGAGAAGAATCGTCTGCACCCCCTCTAATCCACCTGTGAAACACTGTGCTGAAACACCATGAGGAAGAGGAAGCATTGGGGTGTAAAGAAACCCAGAAATACTGGTTTCTAGAAATGATATTAATTGTCTGAGGGGCTCTCCCTACAGTGTGAAATAGCTGGCTGGGCAGCTGCAGCAGGTTCCATCTTCTCCATAGCCATGCTCTTCCCGTGACCTCATGGGGTGTCTGCACAGTGGGTACAGTGCAAAAAGACACAGTCAAGCCTGTGAGCCAGTAGCTGGCGAGGGGGTGGTTTGGTAGTGAGAGATGATTACAGGGACAGGGGTTGGCTGTTGGTTCTGCCACACCACCCTCCATCTCTAACTGGGACTCTGACTTGGAATATAGACTTCACTATGCCACATGATGTAGTGACATGGCAGAGGAGGCAAACAGGGTGGAAGGAGACAAGTCAGAGAAGAAGGAAGTGAAGGGCGGAGAGCAAGGGATGCTCACTGCCAAGGCCGTGGCAGTCACTGCCAGCAACAGGCGTGGGCCTAGCTTTGATTCTGTCACCTGCAGGGGTGCCTGCCCCAGAGCAGGGCCCCTTGAAATCTTCCATCCCCTTATTGGCTGTGCACTAATGTCTCTTGGAGAGACTTCTCAAAAACCTTCCTGTACTTAACTTGGTTTGACACGCTTGATAACATTTTGTTTTATTTTTTAATAGGCAAACATTTTCATGGCTTAAAAATTGTAAAATATAGCAGGATATGTGGTAAAGCCTGTTTCCTATCCTATCCTCTAGCCATCCATGTCCCCTCCCTTAAGACATCAATGCCATGTGCTTGTTGGGTGTTTTTCTGAAGTTATGCTGTGTATATGCCAGCAGGCCTGCGTGTGCAGACATGAGAGAGTTTTCCACACCTCTGGTGCCATGCTGCATGCTCGCTGTGTGCCTCTTCTCCTGATGGTTTCACTGGCCCACAAGGAGTTTTGTGTTCCATTGTCCAGCTGCATGCTGGCCTGCTGCCAGGCTGTGCTGCAGATTCTTCAACCAGTGCTCTCTGGATGCCTGTTAGCCTCTTTCCAGCCTGTGCTTCGCACTAATACGTTCTGTGAAAGAAGCTGCACCCCCCTTGCTCTGAGGTCTGGGCCTAGGCTCTGGCTGGATTGAGCATCATTCTAGCTGGAAAAAGAGGGTGGGGTTAGATGACGTTTTTAGGCTTCTGTCCATTTATTTCAATTATGACCTGGCCTGTAGGGTTTTCTTTGGCAAATGGGCAGTTAATGGTTAGATACTATTTGTAAGGCACATGTCTTTAAAATATTACCTTCTAGTGGCCAGGCGTGGTGGCTCACTCCTATGATCCCAGCACTTTGGAAGGCCAAGGTGGGCGGATCATGAGGTCAGGAGATCGAGACCATCCTGGCTAACATGGTGAAACCCCATCTCTACTAAAAATACAAAAAATTAGCTGGGCGTGGTGGCGGGCGCCTGTAGTTCCAGCTACTCAGGAGTCTAAGGTAGGAGAATCACTTGAACCCTGGAGGCAGAGGTTGCAGTGAGCCGAGATCGCACCACTGCACTTTAGCCTGGGCGACAGACGGAAACTCTGTCTCAAAAATAAATAAATAAATAGATAAAAATAAAATAAAATATTACCTTCTAGTTACATACAGACCTTTTATTTTTTTAATTATTATTGTTTTTTCTTTTGAGACAGGGTCTCACTCTGTCATCCAGACTGGAGTGTAGTGGCAGGATTATGGCTCACTGCAGCCTCTGCCTTCCAGGCTCAAGTGATCTTCCCACTTTAGCTTCCTGAGTAGCTGGGACTACAGGTGTATGCCACCATGCCTGGCTAATTTTTAATTTTTTTTGTGTGGGTTTGGCTATGTTGCCTAGGCTGGTGTTGAACTCCTGGGCTCAAGCAATCCACCTGCCTCAGCCTTTCAAAGTGCTGGGATTACTGGTGTGATCCACCATGCCCGGCCAACACACAGACATTTTATTTTTTATTTATTTTTAATTTTTAATTTTTTAAAATTTTTATTCGAGACAGTATCGTGCTCTGTTGCAATCTTGGCTCACTGCAACCTCCACCTCCCGGGTTCAAGCCATTCTCCTGCCTCAGCCTCCCAAGTGGCTGGGATTACAGGCGTGTGCCATCACATCAGGCTAATTTTTGTATTTTTAGTAGAAACGGGGTTTCACCATGTTGGCCAGGCTGGTCTTGAACTCCTGACCTCAGATGATCTGCCCACCTCGGCCTCCGAAAGTGCTGGGATTACAGATGTGAGCCACTGCGCCCAGCCCACACAGACATTTTAAACTAACCTGTAGCATCCTGAGTGAGGCTTGTCAAAGCTGCTTTTGACCCCAGTTTCAGGTACGTTCGCTCTGTTGGGCTTTCCTCTGCCTGGCCTATCAAGCGGCCAACTCAAGCTGCAGGTGCAAGGGCAGATGGTTCTGCAGGGATCTTAATGACAGCCAGGCCCAGGAACACACAGTGCTTGTGTGGAAGTCTACATTTCAGCTGTGATGGTGTCTCACTGAGGCTGGTTCTGGCCATGCCCTCCCAGCGTTTCAGCTGTTCCAACCAAGGTGCCCTGCATCTCAGAGGGAAGGGAACGGCCTGGGCAGCACGTTGCACATACATTTTGGAGTCATGTTGGTTGGTGGTCTTCAGTTTCTGAATCTGTGATATGGCATGGTCATTCATCACAGGCAAGGTGATGCAAAGTTACCAACTGGGAGCACACCTGCCCCTTCTCATTCACTCATGCAGCAGGTAGTTTTCAGGCACAAAGGAAGTGACTTGTGGAGCTGGCCCTGGGGTCTGTCTGTAGGAGAGCAGGAAGTAGTAGCCACTTGCAGCGGGCCCACAGGCATGTGCCTGCAAGACTGCTTACAAGCCCCTGTGCGGGATTTAGGGCAGACCAGAGCCATGAGTGTCCGTGGACAAGTGAAGGTCTGGTAGGTGTGAGCTGTTAGCCCTAGGGTCTGCTGCATGCGGTGCCAGGGGCTGAGGAACGCTGAGGCAGCTCTTCCTCCAGTCTCTGCTCGCTCCGTGCACAGCCCTTGTCTCCTGCCTGATAGTGGTCAGTAGTCAGTTGGCTTAGGGTACACGGTCTCCACCCAGTGAACCTGGTGCTGGCAGAAGCTTGTAGAAGAATGGGTGCAAAAAAGATAGCTTAGAGGGCCTGCAGATGGCTGTTTTTAGGAAGTGAATAGGCTTCTTCTTTTTCTTCATTTTATCTTTAAGATACTCTTGAGGTTTTGAGGCTCCACCCTGAGCTCTTTGTGGCTGAGGGCTGCTGTGGCTTGGTGAAGGGGACAGTCTTCACATCTTGCACAGGCTGGGGAAGGCTGGGACAGCACAGCCCTGAGTCTCGAACAAAATGGGGCAGAGCTTGTCAGATTCACGGGGCCTCATCCTCGCAGCAATCCAGGGGAAGCTGAGGCCCCAGGGTCTGCGTGATGGAGGCTGAGCACGACGGAGGAAGTGGAATTATTGCACATGGTGGGTTTCGACACTTGGGACTCACTCCTCAAAGAGGAAAATCGAGAGTGGGGGTGCACGGAGCAAGGGCTGAAGAAACAAAAAGCAGGGGGTTTAGGGGAGAGATAAACCTCTTTGCATGAGTCAAGCTGAAAAGCAGTTTGGAAGGTCAAGTGCTAGCCAGTGTCTTTTTTTTTTGCCTGCCCAGCCCCTTCTTCTGCCATGTCTGCCCTGACAGGGGCAGAGTTCTCAGTTCTCACGTCAGAACTCGGCACCAACTTCTCCGTTGACAGTTGCAAGGCCTGTGGCTGAGAGAAGTACTTGTGCTGTGTTTCTGCAAGGTAAGATGGCCCTGATCACAGCTCATGATGCCTGAGATCAGGAGGGTCTGCTCCATGAGATATCAGCAGAGGCCATCCTGTGAAATATTTTAACTGATTGAACTGAATGTTGAAGACAAGGCCTGTGGCAGAGTTGTATTTCTATGAGACAAGCTGAGAGTCCTTGGACAACCTTGGAAACTCCTTTTTAGGACAGAATCAATTGAGACGATACACACGAAGGAGCTTTTGTGAGCAGAGTACAGAGTTCGTTATTGCAGTACAAGGTTGTAGCTTTTCACATAGCTTTTGAGGATGGGTTGGTGGCCCAGGGAGGGTGTCAGGAACTGTCCTTCACTAATGGTGATTCTCGAGTTCCTACCATGTGCCAGATAGCATGCCGATTGCTTTCTATCCACTTCCCTTTTAATCCCTTGTATTAGCTTCCTGTGGTTGCTGTAACAAACTCCGTAGCTTAAAGTGACAGGCACTGATTCTCTCACTGTTCTGGCCTCCAGAATCGCTGGGCTGAATCAAGCTGTGGGCAAGGCCATGTTCACTCCAGTAGCTTAGGGCAGAATCCATTCTGTGGCTGCTGGCTTGTCTCAGCTGCCGGCCCCTTCCTCCCTCTCCACACCAGCAGGGCAGCTTCTTCTCTCCGTGACTCCGCTTCTCTCTGCTTCTGTCACACGGCCCCCTCTTCTCTCCGAAACCTCCTGCCTTCCTGTAAGGACATTTCTGATGACATGTGGGGCCTACCAGTGTAATCTAGGATAATCTCATCTCAAGATTCGAAACTTAATTGAGTCTGCAAATCCTTTGCTGTATAAGGTAACATTAATAGGTTCCAAGGATATGAACGTGAACCTCTTTTGCAGGGGGCATTATTTGACCTGCCATACCTCACAGCAGCCTGATGAGGACCGTACTGTCCCACATACAGTGGGCTTAATGAGGAAGCTGAGGCTTGGGGAGGCCTAGGGGTGGCCATGGTCCTTTCCTCTCCCAGACTGGGGTAGCTGACTCTGGGGTCATTTTGTCATGTTGCTGGGCACTCACTTGGTGAACAGATAATCCCGTCATTTTACTATGTTGTTACGTGGGTTTGAAAAAAGAGTTTTTCAACTCTCTGGCTGAGCCCCTGTTCCTGTGGTTTTTCCTCCCGGCTCCACCCTGGCTTCGGCGCAGTACTTGAGCGGACAGTGGCTTGGGTCTCACTCTAGCACCCTCCCCCTTCCTCTCTGGCTGTGTGCCCAGGCTGGCCCTGCCCACCTTGCTCAGTCTCTGCTCGGTCTGCCACAAGTCTCACTCCAGCCCTCCCCCCAGTTGCTTAGGAAGGGACCTTGTTATGTTTTTTGTTTTGTTTTGTTTTTTGTTTTTTTGAGATGGAGTCTCACTCTGTTGCCCAGGCTGGAGTGCAGTGGTGTGATCTCTGCTCACTGCAACGTCTGTCTCCTGGATTCAAGCGATTCTCCTGCCTCAGCCTCCTGAGTAGCTGGGACTACAGGCGTATGCCGCCACGCACAGCTAATTTTTGTATTTTTAATAGAGATGGGGTTTCGTCATGTTGGCCATGTTGGTCTCGAACTCTTGACCTCAAGCAATCTGCCCGCCTTGGCCTTCCAAAGTGCTGGGATTACAGGCGTGAGCCACCGTGCCCAGCCTTGTTATGTTTTTTAAGTTAACCCTGTAGAGCACTCACTGTGCACCAGCACCTGTTCACTCAAGGGGGTGACAGATATTCCCTGTCACAGATTACAATGAGTCACCGGCATTTTTGGAATTTCACTAAGTGTCGTTGCTGTGCTGTGCCTCAGCATGCAGCACTTCATTTAATCCTCTGGACACCTTGAATGATAAGTGTCTGACATCCCATTTTACCAGTGAGAGAATTGCGGCTCAGAGAAGTTGTCACCCAGCTGGTTGGTGGCAGAGGTTTCAGGGGTCTTTCTGTGCATAAAACCCTCACTTATGGTTATGCCAGGTAGGCCTTGAAGGGGATAGACCCATTGCCAAACTCACAGGAGAGAGAGGAGGGCACTGACAGGTGATGATGTCTGTCTGTCTTCTTTCTGGTGGGAACCCAGAGTTTTATTTCTGTCTCTTTTTCTTTATTAATGCTTGTCTCACACTTATGTATTTTTTGGGCAGTCCCTGAATAACTACACCAGGCTTCTGAATGCCGAGTTTCTTAGAGTAGCCGGGAAAGGGCCTTTTTCTTTTCCTCTTGGATGTTCTCTTAGTCTGTTTTGTGCTGCTATAAAAGAATACCTGAGGCTGGGTAGTTTTTAAAGAAAAGAGGTTTACTTGGCTCACAATTCTGATGGCTGGAAGATTCAAGACTGGACATCTGCATCTGGTGAGGCCTCAGGCTGCTTCTACTCATGGTGGAAGGTGAAGGGGAGCTGGCGTGTGCTGAGCTCACATGGCGAGAGAGGAAGGAAGGGAGCGGGGTGGTGGTGGTGGTGTCCCAGGCTCTTTTCACAGCCAGCTCTTATGGGAACCAACGGAGTGAGAACTCACGCACCCTCAAAGTGGGGGGTGGTTGGGGGAGGGCATTAATGTACACATGAGGGATCTGCCCCCATGACCCAAATACTTCCCATTAGAACATTTGGGATTAAATTTCAGTGTGGAGTTTGGAGGGGACAAACATTGTCCTCTTGTGCCTGTGCCACACTTGCCCCTCCGTCCCCCTCATCTGCTGATGATTCATCACACTGTTAACTTGGTCTCTCCATCTGTTTAAACCCATTCTCCTTTCCCTGTTATGTTGCTGTTAAGACTGTGAAGCTGTCAGCAATGTTAGCGACACCGCCCACAGGTGGGGACAACAGGTCCAGTGAACCTAGCATCATCAGTGTCCTTTGCCCTTGGAACTGAGTGGAAATTATCTTCTCAGCCTCCATAGATTTAACTTCTGTGTTCTTGATGTGAAGCTTCTTTTCCTTAAGTTAGAGTTTTTGCATACAACACTTGCATTTGATTTTCTTGTCTGTATATGCACACACAACACACACTTGATTTTCTGGCACCATAATAACGTTTTTCTGATTTTAAATTAGAAAAGGACAAATGAGTTGAATAGTTATCTATTAGTTATAGATAATTATCTATTATCTAATTATTATCTAGTTCTCTATTATCTAATAGTTATCTATTGTTATTAACTATCTAATAGTTATCTATTTCTTGGGAAGTTAAGTACCAACTTAGTGGTAATTTTACATGAAATGAAATGTTCTCTGGGTTCCAGATAACTTATAAATGGGCTTTTAGAGTACAGCCTGTTGGTTGAACAGGCCGTAAGTTCAGCCTTATCTTTGTCGAGTTCCACAACTGAGTTTTACAATTATTTATGAATGATAGTGCTTAGCATACTTTCCAACTCAGTGAGACCATGAACTAATTGAACTTGTAATAACCCTGAGTAAATCTTAGTGGACTAATAGTAAAACTTTGAGGTTTTACAATAAGAAAGTGAGATCCTTAGATACACCAATTTTAATGTCTCAGTAAAGAAAACAGTTTTACTGATTGATTGATTGATTGATTGATTGAGACAGGGTCTTGCTCTGTTGTCTAGTCTGGAGTACAGCCATGTAATCATAGCTCACTGCAGCCTTGAACTCCTGGACTCAATTGATCCTCCCACCTCAGGGTTCTGAGTAGCTGGGACTACAGAAATGCCTTACCATGCCTAAATTTTATTTTTTATTTTTTTGTAGGGATGGGGGTCTTGCTATGTTACCCAGGCTGGTCTTGAACCCCTGGCCTCAAGTGATCCTCTCACCTTGACCTCCCAAAGCGCTAGGATTTCAGGTATGAGCCACCATGTGTGGCTGAAAACAGAAAATTTGTAAGTGCCACTAGGGGAGGGTAATAAAGGAAGGAAGGGGAATGAAATCCAAACCAAAATAAATGCTGTGTAGCGTGTGGCTGGTGGGTCGCATTTCTGATTCTAAGAACTGTGGCATTTCTTTTTGATGGTTCTGTTGATCCTGAAACCAGTGAGACTGCAGTTTGTGAAGGATGATGATAGAAGTCGATAACTCCTCATGGTTCACTGCTGGACCATGAGTCTAGCTGTGACTAGATGCAAAGCTCATGGCTGAGATTGAGAGCCAGAGAGACCCAAAGTCTCTACATCACGCCCACACTGGTACTTCCAGCCTAGGAGGCGTGGTGGATGCCTCCCAGGGTGGTTGCTGAGATGGCTTTGAGCAGAGCAGAGATGAGCCAACCATGGCAGGATAAAGTGAACAGCTGGGAAAAGGGGTTTTGGGGGCTGAGGGTAAGGGGAACTGGAATAGTGTTGCAATTTTCCCCATCCTGGCTGTACCTTACCATCACCTGGGGCTTTTGAAAAACATGGCAGCCTGCCCTCCACCCATGCTGTGCTAATTAGTGTAATCCCGGGTGGGGCCAGCATGAAATTTGCCACCTTTCCCATGAGGTGATTTGGAGGTACAGCTGAGGTGGAGAGCAGTGGGCCTTAGAGGTTTAGAACCCAGCCTCCTGGCTGGGCATGGTGGCTCACGCCTGTAATCCCAGCACTTTGGGAGGCCGAGGTGGGTAGATCACGAGGTCAGGAGTTCAAGACCAGCCTGGCCAAGATGGTGAAACCCCATCTCTACTAAAAATACAAAAATTAGTCAGGCATGGTGGCTGGCGTGCGCCTGCAATCCCAGCTTCTCGGTAGGCTGAGGCAAGGAATTGCTTGAACCTGGGAGGCAGAGGTTGCAGTGAGCCGAGATCGCGCCATTGCACTCCAGCCTGGGTGACAGAGCAAGACTCTGTCTCAAAAAAAAAAAAAAAAAAAAAGAACTTGGGCTGGGCGCAGTGGCTCATGCCTGTAATGTCAGCACTTTGAGAGGCCAAGGCAGGCGGATCACCTGAGGTCAGGAGTTCAAGGCTAGCCTGACCAACATGGAGAAACCCTGTCTCTACTAAAAATACAAAAAATTAGCCGGGCATTGGGGTGCATCCCTGTAATCCCAGCTACTTGGGGGGCTGAGGCAGGAGAATCGCTTGAACCTGGGGGGGCGGAGGTCACGGTGAGCCGAGATCACACCATTGCACTCCAGCCTGGGCAACAAGAATGAAATTTCGTCTCAAACAACAACAACAACAACAACAACAAAAAGAACTTGGCCTCCTGATGAAATAGGCCCACCTGTTTCAAATCCCCACATATCGGTGTTGAGCCAGTCTCTTAGATGCCGAGCCTCATTCCCCTCCTTCTCTCAGGCTGTGAAGGTGAACTGTGATGTGCGGAGCTGCAGCATGTTCTGCTGTGCACCAAGGAGGGTTCCACAGCCATAGAGGCGTAGTCATGACTGATGTGAAAGGGCCAGCAGCACGTGACCTCCCGCCCCTCTCCTTCCACATCTCACTTGGTAAAACCACAGCCCTGGTTCTGGCCACTTCTCAGCACAGTGGCCTGTGGCTAGAGAAGAACACATGACATGTTGATGAGTCTGTAAATTCATGACCACAGAGCTCCAGTGAGCCATTGGGAGTGCTTGGCACTCAGAGTGTTTCCCTGTGGTCCTAGACTGGGGAGCGGCCCCTGGATTTTAAAGAGCTCTGGACCCAGTGGTGCAGGTGGGGAGACCTGGCCCCTGGAGGCTGACCCAGTGCAGGTGCAGCCCCACCTGGGGCTCCCCTGATTGGACTCCTGCCTCACGAGGGGCATGAGACTCAGTTGGCGCTGCTTCTGAGCTCTAAGTCCTTGCTCCTTAGTGGTCTGTCCCTTCCCTCTGCTGGGAGGCATGGCCCGCTGGGCTTTGGCCCCTGCAAGGAGGCCTGGTGGGGCCTTTCGCCTTCTCAGCCAGGCACTGAAGGAGCAGGAAGGGGAAGCATGATACCTGGACCACAGGAAAAAGTGGTGCTGAGTTGGGTGGTTGCTTCCTTGGTGTGGCCTCTGGTGAGATGTGGTTCAGGGCCATGTTGCAGGAGGAGCTGGAAGACATTTCTTTTTTTTCTTTTTTTTTTTTTTGTTTTTTGAGACGGAGTCTTGCTCTGTTGCCCAGGCTGGAGTGCAGTGGCACGATCTTGGCTCACTGCAAGCTCCGCCTCCCAGGTTTAAGCTATTCTCCTGCCTCAGCCTCCCGAGCAGCTGGGACTACAGGCACGCACCAACACGCCCAGCTAATTTTTGTATTTTTAGTAGAGACGGGATTTCACCATGTTGGCCAGGCTGATCTCGAACTCCTGACCTGGTGATCCACCCACCTTGGCCTCCCAAAGTGCTGGGATTACATGCGTGAGCCACCGCGCCCGGCTGCTGGAAGACATTTCTAAAGAAACCATCACCATCCTTCTCTGAATAGGTTTCAGTGTGGTTTTATGTTTGTTACAACCCTGTTGACCTGTAGTTTCAGAAACCAGAATGGTTTGGTCCAAGCTTTTGATTTGAGATCACACTAAAATAGTTTTAGCTGAGGGTGTTGGAGGTGCCTCCTGTGAATGAGTGTGCATGTATGTGGTGTGCCTGTGCATGCATGCATGTGTCTGTGGCTTCACTGTAGATGGCCGTTGTGAATGATGTCCTGACCTGAGTCCTGTGAGAAACACTGTTGAGTTACTTCACAGTCATTCCATACAGGAGAAAAGGATGAATGACCCTGTTGGGTTAAAAAATTGAGCTTTGAAAAACTTTTTTCCCTTTACACTTGGCAATCTCGCAAAGCTATCAGGAGAGAATGTGGAATTAAAATATATTGCAGGTGGGAGTATGGTTTTTTAACTTACACTTAAGGTTTCTGTGGTATCTCATCATATGTGGAATATTTCTTTTAGACCATCTGAGAATTTTAAGCTCTGGTGGATGGAAGTAAGGTTGCTTTTGAACAGAAGTCTTTGCCGTGCCACTGCTTCTCAGAGGCTGTAGCCTCAGGTTGAGCGCTCAGGAACCAAGGTCAGTGCTCAGTGTGTGTTTGCCAGGTAGACTGTGTAGATTTGAAGTGCTTAGACTGGCTGTCTGTAAGCTTTTAAAATTCTTCATTTAATAGTCTATAAATGTTGAAGCCTCCCAAGACGTTGCTGGCCCTGTTAGTAAGTTTGCCGCAGCCCCGCAGCCACCAGGAGTGCCTGAGAACCCCTGTTGGGGCTGAAGTCACAGACAGCACCGTGGAGTTCGGCACTATAGCTCTGAAATTCTGCCACAGGCCAAGCAACTGCCAGGGGTGTGTGGTCTGGGGTGAGGACTGATTGAAGAAGTAACAATCTTGAATGACTTTGAAAAGCTCTGGGAGTTGCCATTGACTGTGATGTTGATGCTGGGAGTGTGCTGGAGGGCCACCTGTCCTTGTCCCTCTTTTTGTGCCCCACAAGGAGGGTGTGGGAATCAAGAGTTTCAGCTGGGCATTGGTCTGCTCCAACAAGGCCCCTTTTTGATCTCTCATGTGACTCCATCTTCTCGTTCTCTCCTGTGGCTGGGCCTGTTTCTGCCTGCCATAGAGAGAAGTATGGTCCACATGGGTGGAGACCTACAGGGGCCAAGGAGGGCTGGGCCTTGGAAGTAATGAGCTTGAGTCCCTGTTGGGGTCCGGGGTTGGGGGAAGGGCACAAGGTACACAGCTGGGCTTGACCCAGCGCTGCTCCTGGGAGTTCCCTCAGAGTGTGCCCAGAGCAGAAGAGTCTGTGCTGTGAGCACACCCACAGCAGTGTGCACAGACTTGAGTCCCCCAGCAGATTCTCTTGGCTGCCCTGGATGGAGATAGGGTGAAACTCTGCTGGGGAGAGCACAGTCCAATGGAGAAGCTGACCTGATGCGGACAGATGAGCTCTGTGGCAAGCGTCCAAGGTACCAGGCTGGTGGTGCAGATGTCTGTCCCCTTCTGCTGAAGTGCTCTCTCCGTCATGCAGCTGTTCTTCATGTGTCCTCTGTCCTCTGGAAGATGACTTCCTGAGGGAGAGGCCACAGCACGTAAGTCTGTGTCCCCTCCCCTAGCCCCAGCCCAGGGCTCACTGAGGGTCTGCGGTGGGTCTTCAAATCTCTGCATCCTCAGTACGAAGCATCTGCAGAAAGGAGGAGTGAGGATTGAGAACCTGATATTCTCCTCTTACAGAAGAGGGCACTGGGGCCCAGAAAGGGCAGTGACTTGCCCAGAGTCTTGCAGCTTAGTTGGGGCATGGCTGGCTGTGGAGTCCAGCCTCCAGGCCTCCCTGTCCATGAAGTGCTCTTTCCTGCTGCCCCGAGCTGCACTTCTGCTTGCCACAGTGTGGGAGTGCCCTAGGCAGGAGAAAGGAGTGTATTGTAGGTGCAGTGTAGAGTGAGGAGGGTAGTGTGGGTGGAGTGGAGTGGAGAGTGAGGAGGGCAGTGTGGGTGGAGTGGAGAGTGAGGAGGGCAGTGTGGGTGGAGTGGAGAGTGAGGAGGGTAGTGTGGGTGGAGTGGTGAGTGTGGAGGGTAGTGTGGGTGCAGTGTAGAGTGAGGAGGGCAGTGTGGGTGGAGTGGAGAGTGAGGAGGGCAGTGTGGGTGGAGTGGAGAGTGTGGAGGGCAGTGTGGGTGGAGTGTAGAGTGAGGAGGGCAGTGTGGGTGGAGTGGAGAGGAGGGCAGTGTGGGTGCAGTGGAGAGTGAGGAGGGCAGTGTGGGTGGAGTGGAGAGTGAGGAGGGCAGTGTGGGTGGAGTGGAGAGTGAGGAGGGCAGTGTGGGTGGAGTGGAGAGTGAGGAGGGCAGTGTGGGTGGAGTGGAGAGTGAGGAGGGCAGTGTGGATGCAGTGGAGAGTGAGGAGGGCAGTGTGGGGACAGTGGAGAGTGAGGAGGGCAGTGTGGGTGGAGTGGAGAGTGAGGAGGGCAGTGTGGATGCAGTGGAGAGTGAGGAGAGCAGTGTGGGGACAGTGGAGAGTGAGGAGGGCAGTGTGGGTGGAGTGGAGAGTGAGGAGGGCAGTGTAGGTGCAGTGGAGAGTGAGGAGGACAGTGTGGGGACAGTGGAGAGTGTTGAGGGCAGTGTGGGTGCAGTGGAGAGTGTGGAGGGCAGTGTAGGTGCAGTGTAGAGGGGCTGACACCATGTCGTGGGCCACCTGCTTCCCCTCCTTACTCTGGGCAGTGGCCATGTTGGGTTACAATGTGATCAGGGCCTCTCGGGAGGTGCCGCTCAGTGAGTGACCTCACCCAGGCCAGATGGTGACCATGAGCCGGTTGCTACCTCTGGAGTCTTGGTGGGTGGGCGGATGGCACTCAGGGTCACACAGCATTAAAAAGTGGATCCAGGCCTTAAAGTATCTTGATTTTCCGCTTCACCAGGTGGTTGAATGAAAACATGTTGGAAAGGTAATACATGCGATTGAGGAAGATAAGTTTATTTACTGTGGGACATTTTCATAACTTCTGTTTGAGGGCATTACATATCTCACATAATTACATGCTATGAAGGTATTACCTTTGGTCTCATTCAAAAATTACAAAGTGATATGTCGAGAAGAATCACCTCTCCCACTTTGCCTTCCAGTTCCTCTTCCCAGAGGCAAGCAGTGTGCCCAGCATTTTTGTGAGCCCTTCGGGGGCAGTCAGCCATATACAGACATGGACGTTTCCATACCCTCTTTCTTCTGGAGTGTGCATTCGTTTGAGCAGCTTGTTGGGAAAGCTGTATATGCAGGTTGTGAAGTCACTTTTGGTTTTGATTTCAGCCTCCCATTCTTTCCCTTTCTGCATTTGTGGTATCTAATATCACCTTGGCAGCCTCAAGAGCGGCCTGTATGGGTGGGTTTTGGTGTCCATGGTGCAGTGGGCGAGGGCCACCGGCAGCCTTCCCAGTGCTTGGTGAGGCCCAAGAGTGGATTTTGTTTTTTGAAGCAGGATTCTTACACAAAAGGACATCTCTGAAGTAGTTGGGGTTGGGAGCTTGCTTTTTGCTCTATTGTGTTGTCTTCTCTGTAATGTGGAATATCTTAGAGATCCAGTTCTACCTGTGCTACGAAGAGCCCTGGGTGGGATGAGCCCACGCTGGCACTGCATGGCCGCTCACCCCACAGGCATTATGGGGAGAGCCAGAGCAGGTGAATGGCCTGCCCGGGGCCTCCTGCTTGGTGAGTGACAGACAAGACCCAAACCAGGCTTCTGGCCGTAGCCCTGGGCCTTTGTTGTACCTCGATGCCCTGGGAGGCAGCAGACCCATCTCACCTGGGTGCCATCACCCTGACATTTGGCAGCCTCTCTTTGCAGATTGCCATCAGCATCAGCCTAAGTGAGGTGCAGGAATTTCATAGTTACAGGTTGGTGTTTTTTAAAAAAATTCTATTTCATGGATAAAAAGCATCTTCAAATAAGTTTTCTTATGCACCAAACCCATCTGGGGCCCTGGGGGATACAAAAGTTATTTTTAATTAATTACGTAATAAAAGCTTATTTGGGGCTCCTGCAGTGGCTCAGCTTTGTTAAAGATGAAGAGTTAAAGATGACTTAGGCCCTTCTTTTTTTTTTTTTTTTTTTTTTGAGACGGCGTGTTGCTGTGTGGCCAGGCTGCAGTGCAGTGGCGCCATCTCGGCTTACTTGACTTAGGCCCTTCTAAGGAGCTACAGGAGACAAGGGTGTACACTGTATCAGAAGTTCTTTTTCTTTGTGGCAACAGAAAGGGCCATGTCACAATAAGCAGAGGGTATTTATTTCTGCCTGGAAGTGGGTGAAACTTCACAGGGAAATTGCTGTTTAAATTGGTCATGTAGCATGAGTACGAATTGTCAAGCAGACAAGAACAGGAGGGGCACTCTAAGTGGAGCAGACAGCTGAGCAAAGGCATGGAGAGGGCACTTGTGAGATGCTGTCGGGAGCAGCTTGTGAGTGTGGTACTCAGGAAGCTTGGGAGACAGAGGAGGGCCAGGAGATCCATCCTGGGTGCAACTTCATGCTGCATTCTGTGTGTGCCGAGAGCCACAGGGAGGATTTAAGCCAGGGAGTTATTAGCCCATTAGATTTACAAATTAAGAGAGACCTCTAAAACCCCATGGGCAGTGTTTCAAGTTCTGAGGTCATCTTTCTTTCTCAGCTGTTTAAATTTGTCTCTTGACCAACCAGGATGACAGATGAGGTGGGAGAGGGAGCATAGGCCTTGGAGGAAAGCAAAACTATGGGTAACACAGAATATAGTGCAAAATACATTTAATCTGGATGAAATTACTTGTAAAATTTAGCGGGACATTGAACGTTTACAGATACTTTGTTTTTTTGCTTTAGGCGTCAGTATTACATTGCATGACCAACAATGGTTGTAGTCTCCTGCTGTTTGCTGGGGCATGCTGGGCTGTGTGGGCAGGGCTGGAGTTCAGCCACCCTCTCCCTTCTATCTGCTTTTCTCACCTGGGGTGGCGGCTTTGGGAGGAGGGGAGCAGTACTACCCATGGTGGGCAGGGATGGGCCTCTGGGGCGGGGGGGCCTGTGTGTCCATCTTGCCTGCCAGTAATTTTAAATAACAGTGTGGAATGCAGTTATAATGGTTTTTATTTTAAATTTTTTTCCACAAATGCACTATCTTCTCATTTGTTTACCAAGGCTAATCTACAAATGTTTAATCCACCCACAGGTAATCCAGATTTGATGGCAGAATTTTAACTGAAATCAACTCCAAATAGCTTTGTGGTAACAAGTCTTTGCAATGAGATTTTGCCCATGTTTTTCTCCTTAATGAGTCAGACGTGCCACATGAAATTTTTACCATCCCAAAACTTTTTGAAGAATTTAATTAGAATGGGTACATAGGATAATGAAGATTCACATTGTAGAAACTTTTAAAATTTGAGTTTCGATTGTTCCTGGAATTTTAATTTCTCTTATTTGGTGCTAGGTGATTCCCAGTTTTAGGGCCAGGTGTTGCCAGGTCACACAAGCTAGTGCCAGTTTGACTAAGCTTTAGGGTTATATATTAAAGTGACGCCTGGCTGGATGCCCAGTCCAAACTAAGACATGCTAAGCTCCACATTTGAGCAGTAATGGCCCTGTTTGCTGTCCCTCGGGAGGGTTCACACCCAGGAGCTCAGAACAGGGACTTTCTCCTCCAGGGTGGGCCCCTCTCTCTGGGGAAGAGCTCTCCTCCACCAAGCCCCCTTTAGGTATCCAGTCTCCAGCCACAGTCAGGGAAGCTCTCAGCTGGGGTGCTGGGACCCAGCCCTGGGGTGTGTGTGGGGAGGAGCCCTGCTCGGGGGAGGGGTGGCGCTCCTGGAGACCTCTCCTGGCTCAGAGGGGAGTGATGGGCGTTCTGAAGCGTGTCCAGCAGGGCCCACCTCCCTCTGCGCTCATGGTTTCCACAGTGGTTTCCCTCATTCACCATCACCTGGGAATGGCCAAGATAGTCTTGCCTCCCTTCCTGTCTTCCAGAAATTCTCATGGGGCCCTCCAGCCCGTTCTCTTCCTGGCCTGTGACGATAGCGGGTTAAGTTTGTACTTTTAACAGATAATTAACCTTCTTCAAGGCCTTGTTTGCCGTTGTAAGTGTTCCCTGTTCTCTGGGTACTCACAGCCCCTTTCTTGCTGTCCTTGATCCAGCGGCGTGGCCTGAGTGCCTCCATCCCCCTGTTTCTGGATGGCTAGAAGAGCCTCTGGGGTCTCTGATTGTCAGATGGGCTTAGCAGGAGTGGTAGTAGTAATAGTGGCAAATACTTAAATAGCGTTTTTGTGCACCGGGCACATTTAGAGGGATTAAGTCATCTAGTTCTTGCAGTAACCCCATGAAGTAGATGATTCTGTAACACCCATTTCAGGAGCAGGAGACTGAGGAGCAGAAGGTGAAATGAGTTCTCCCTGGGGACGTGTAGCCTGGCGGGTGAGCGGCAGTTGGGGTTGGAGCCCGGATGGTCTGGCTCTGGGGCCATGCACAGCATGCCGTGTGCAGCTCCCCCGCCATCCCATCTCCCTGAGCTACCTGCTTCAGGCATGCTTCTTGGCCCTTTGTCCTGAATGGTGAGGTGGTACAGCTTGGTCTTCCTGCCTGGTAGGGAAACCATGACCAAGGGAGTCCTAGTACTGAGCGAGTGACTGTTCCTGACCCATTTCCAGATTCTAGGGGCAGCTTTACAGCCTTTCTCTGAGATACTTGGACACCATGTTACCAGACCACAGCCTAACAACAGAGGATGAACCAGAGCCTCAGTGTCAGCGAGTCTTGGGCCATTTTGGCTGTTGATTGCCTCTCTCCTGCCCTGTATCTCCAGGAACTGTCAACGTTGGTCTTGTAGGAACTGCCCTCTCTTTGTGAGTGAACAAGACCATGGCTGTCTCAGTCCCTCTGTTAGTGACTGTCCTTGTTCAACCCAGAGTCCAGGAGTCTGATGAACAGAGGCTTTCTCCCTCTACCTCACCCTGCCTTTTACCTCTCCCTGCCCTGTGTGGGTCTTGCCCAGGAGACAGCGGTTGGGTGAGGGAGGAGAGGCTAGGGGCCCTTCTAATGTGGACAGCCTGGGCCCTGCTGTGGGAAGAGAGCCACATGGCATGGATTGGAAATGGAGAGGGCGGAATTTGAGTCAGGAGGACCACCAGCAGCCGTGCTAGCTCTTGAGGCCTCAGTCTTCTGGCCTTTAAAATGGGACTGGAGTGGGAGGTGGATTCAGTGTGAGTGCAGTCCCTGCGGCCTACAACCTTCTGTTATTGTGCGGTGCTGGTCTCCAAACTCCAGGTCTGTTTTGTGTCCTGTTGAGGAACTGCCTCTGATCTCCCTAAAATAGGATGTGCTATTTTGGACACTGCTGTAGGTGGGAGGGATGTGTGTTTAAAGCTAAAATAGAGTGCACTTTAATTTGCGGGTGTTTCCTTTTTCTTTCTCAGCCACACTGTGTTTAAATCACAGTGTCCTCCCTCCCACCCAGGAGCACAGCCTCAGGCAGGCCCTGCTCTTGGTGGAGGCCTCGTCATGACTGACGAGGGAGGTGGCCACCAGAGAGGAGGACTCCTGTCGCTTAGGACCAGGACTCCTCCAAGTCCAGGGAGCTTTTACAAGGCTCTGTTCCTGGATGGCTTCTCTGCCGATCTGAGGTCCAGGGTGTGAGAGGCTGAGCCAGCCTTGCAGTCCAGCTGAGTGCCTCTCCACCAGACCTGCACTGCTGTTAGAGTCAAGGCGAGGCAGGGCTGTGGGGGTAGGGGTGGCAGAGCACACCCCTGATCCCTAGTTAGTGGAGTTAACTCTGGGCACGTGTCAAGTCTCCTTCCCCCGACTTTCTTTGCAACAAATCATGGTGATCTCTTTTGACCTTTTTGATGGTTACCAATGTGGCTGTGAAGAGGGTCCCTGCCCCAGCTGGGGAGAATAGGGTGAATGGGAGTAGGAAGGGTGAGGGGGTGAGGGTAGAAGGGTGTGATGGATTTCCGAGAAGGTTGCAGGTATGTGTCTGTCCCGTTCTGTCCTGACTTACTCTGCATTCAGTTCTAGCTGAGCATGAATGCAGCCCGCACCCATGACTTTCTGTGGTGGTGCTATTTTTCTGTTTTTTGAAAAGAAAGAGGTCCAGTTTTTTTGTAGATTGTTAGGACTTAACTGGAAATTGTGTAAGTCTTCAGGCATCTTTCGAAGATGGCAGGCTAGAGATAGCTACTCCAACTTGAATGCCTAGCAGTCACCTAGAAGACTTGTTCAATGCAGATACTGGGCCCTACCCACAGGGAGTCAGCCTTCATAGGTCGGACACTTCCTCCCGGCTCCCGGGTGGTACTGCTACTGCCAGTTCCCAGACCACACTTCCAGTTGCCCTAGAGTGCTTGTTCCTGTTCCACTCCCCACTCAAGATATTATTCGCTGATTTTTAACACCTTCCTCAAACTAGGCTACTTATTTTGGTGCTAATTGGTGGCACTTCTAATTTTAGGAATGTGGGGAGGTGCTCCTGTCCCCATTTGGCTGCAGTGGTGCTGATGGGGGGTATCTGCTGTGCCTTGGGTGGGAACTCCTCCTGTGTGTGCTTCGTGAGATATCCCGAGGCTACCCTACTTTGATGAGTTGAGCAAGGTGTCTTAGAAGCCAGGCGCTGACTGCTCTATCATAATTATAAGCCAGTTAGCAATAAATACATAGTCAGTGGCATCTCTGCATGGAGATCGCTGGTTTGAAGCAGCTTGCTCGAGCCATGGGAAACAGAGTTTTGACCCTACTATTTCTGAACTGACAGTGTGGGCTGCATCAGGATCTTTCCAGGTGTGCCAGGAGGCAGAGAACCCACGTGTAACCTGCAGCCCACAGTTTCTTCGACACAGAAAGTGTGGTCAGGTGCTGGGAAATCATTGTCTCGTAGATAAAACATCTGACATGCACCAGCTTTTCTGAAACAAATAATGGTTGCAAATGGAATTCGGGGTACACAGGATAACAACAGATTTCTTCCTCTCCTTGAAGAAAGCTGTCTCCTTTGTCCCTGTTTGACCAACTTCGATTGAGCTAGAGCCGTTTGTGCCTGGCCCTGGGCTGTCCCTTCCGTCAGGGTCTCTTGTCTGGTACAGGGGGGTCAGCTCTCCCTTGGGCTGTGCACTTATCTAAAACTGCCTCCCAGACACCTAGTTTGTGACTTCCTAGAAAGCCTGAGGCAGGAAGCTATTTTCTTAAGGCTTTAGAAACTGCCCCCAAAAAGCGCAGAATGGCAGGGTCCTGCCCCCAGGGAGTGCTGCTTGAGGTCTGTTTCCTGCAGTCAGGGCTTCCAGCCAGCTTGCTGTCCTTGCCAGCACCTCCTCTGCTGCCCGCCAGACACGGAGCCTCTGGCTGACACCCTCCCTGCCAGCCCCAGAGGCCTGCCTTCTCAGCCTCTGCTGAAACTAAAGCTTTTTCTGTTTCTGTAGGGCATTGGGTGGAGCCTTGCCAGGGGCTCCTGGTTCTGACCGTCTTGGGTGGGTGGGGAACTCAGCCCTGAGAGGTTGGCTTACTGAGCATTTACCATATGCTGGGCATTGGGCCAGATGTCTGTCTAGGATCAGTGTATTAATCCCCAGCCACCTGATCAGGTAATTATTATTCATTTCCATTTTGCAGAGGAGGGAAGGGATGCTCAGAGAGAGGTGGAGTGACTTACCAGATTTTTATCTGGTGCCCTATCATATGCTCTCATGACACAGAGCAGCTTTTTGCTGTAGAAAGGACTGTCATCATTTTACCTGTGTTAGGAACGTCATCACTGACTGTGGTTCCCCTGCACTGACATTCTGGGAATCAAGGGCTGAGTCTGGGCTCTTTCTCCTATGGGTGTCTGTCCTCTCACTTGGCCCCAGGCCTTGGTGACCCTCTGTGCACTGAAGGAGTAAATGACTGAGGTGGCCAGCTAGCTCCTGTGCATTTGCACACATGGTCCCTCACTCCTGGCCAGCATCCTTTGCCAGGCAGAATGTGCCCGTCTCCAGTCCCTTGCATTGCTGGCAGCCTCAGACCCGAGAGCACTGAATCTTCCACTAGCCTGTCTTCTTGCCAGCTGCAGCCCCAGGGCCCGTGTGTCCGTCTCCCCAGCCAAACTCCCCCTGTGCTGGCCTGTGGAGGGTGAGTGGGGGGCAGGGCACCGCACACTCCGGACCCTTCCAACCCCAGGAAGGAGTTGTGGTGCTGCACGTGCTCCATTCTCACATGCTTCTCAGGCTGCAGGCCGTGCATTACCAGTGTGCACTTTAGGAAACTGAGGCCCAAAGAGAGCAAAGCAGCACCTGGGGACTGACCTTGAGTTACACAGGTGTGCTGCAAGTTCTCCTGCTAGTTACCTTTCAATGCCAACACTGGGGAGGGGGTGTCCTAACAAAACATAATTTAATCAGAGCACTGTGAACTTTTCCTGCATCTGACATGTCCATCTCAAGGTGGATGGTGTCACCACCTGCTGCGAATTGTAATCCTTCACCCCACAGAGAGGCCAGGAAGTGAATAGGAGACTTGGAGGAATGTGGACCTGGTGTGTTCCTGAGTGGAGCAAAGATGTCTTCCTTTGAAAATTCCCTGGGGGGGAAGAAATGGCGTGCATTTCCTGTACCAGTGGCAGCTTGGTCCCTTGGCACGCATAAATCGACCACTCTTGGCAGCCAGAACCCTCGCTCCTCCAGTTTTATTCTGGTTGCCTGTGGCTCTTGGATAATCCTGTGGTCTCTTCGGGGTGCTGGTTTCTTTAGGGAGCTGCCTTTGGCTTAAGGCTGGCATATGTTTTAGCTATCTGAAGTGGTTTTAGATACAAAGATTCAGTGACAGAAATTCTCTATGTAAAATGATTATATCACATTGAACCTCAGTAACAGATTAATGGGGAAGGAAGGATTTATTATGTTTCCAAGTGATCCAATGTGAGCAAGCAGGCTTTGTACCAGGGGAGAATTCTAAGTGCTTGTCCTCCCTGGGGAATTGTGTTTTGCAGAATCCCAGGAAGACAGGGAGGCTGTGACAGCCTGTAAATGTGATGCTCAGCTGGCCTTGAGTGTCAGCTAGCTCGCTGGTCTTCAGGGTGCTCCCTGTCCACGGCACCACCTCTGGCTGGGCTTTCTGTTCTCTAGTGAAAGGTTTTCTCAGCAGCATCTTTGCCTCTCCTTCTCCCTTCATTACGAGTTTGCCATGTTGGAGTTGGATTGTTTGATGTCTTGTCCTGGCTTAACAGCTCAACACTGTGTACTTTAAAAGCTCGAAGTTTAGGCTCACACCTGTAATCCCAGTGCTTTGGGAAGCTGCAGTGGGAGGATCACTTGAGGCAAGGAGTTTGAGACCAGTTTGGTTGACAGAGTAAGATCCTGTCTCTAAAATAAATATAATTTTTTAAACTTGAAATTTAAGCAGAAGCCACATTAAAGTGGCACGGCAGGTGATGTGAGGGACCCTATTGGGCCACCTTGCTGTAAAATGTTTTCTGTATCCTGCTTTTTTCCTCTTTGCCTTTACACCTGTGGTTGCCACATTATTGGGCTGAGACTCTGGAGATCTGGGTAAAGTCCCATCCTAGAGGGACAACAGGTTAAATCACTTTTCCTATCTTGGCCAGCTGTGGTTTAGCTTATGGTGCCAGTCAGAGCAGGGCCTCAAGGGATGTTAGGATTGGTTGCACCTGGTTCAGAATATGGCGCACCCCCCCCCCCCCCCCCCCCCGCAAGGAGGGCAGTCTGAAGAAGAGTGGGATTAAAAACGAAAGCAGCCAACAGAAAGGTGGGCACCTAGGGGCAGGTGCAACTGGCTGTCCTGGAAAGCAGAGAGGGGCAGCTGTGGGCCTCTGTGCAATGGCCCCTCCACTTGTCACATCTGCCAGAATGGAGGTGTCTCCCCAGTGGGCCTGTCACAGGGAGGCCAGCGACCAGCCAGTCAGTGCTGACGGTAGGCAAGTGTGGTTGACATCCAGGGATGAGCCTCTGAACAACCCTGGGATGTGATGCAAAAAGATATATGTGTACTCTTGCATCTAAGAGAAATGCAAAACTTTTGATCTAAGTTTACACTTGAAAAAATTATACTTACATTGATTTTTTGAAAATAAGTGAAAACATAATAGAGGTTGAATATCCCTGATCTGAAAATCCAAAATTTGAAGTACTTCCAAACCTGACACTTTTTTTAGCACTGACATGACCTTCAGAGGAAATGCTTATTGGAGCATTTTGGATTTCAGATTTTTGGATTAGGTATGCAGAATCTGTAAGTATATAATGCGAATATTTCAAAATCTTAAAAAAATTCCAAACCCTAACCACTTCTGGTGTCAAGCATTTCAGATAAGGGATACTCAACCTGTACTAATAATGATTTTGGCATGTACTCTATAATAATAAAATGTTTATTAGGCAGTCCTTTATGTGAAAAATGATAGGAATAACAATACAGTGAATTGCCACTCAGCTTTAGACATTTTCATGACCAATACACTTGGAACTACATATGCCTTCCCACCTTCTCTCTGGGTTACCATTACCCCAAATTTGCCTTTCATTTTTTCCATTCATCGAATTCTTTGTGTTTTGTGACCCAGTCAGTCTTACTAGTTTTCATGCTGGGAGACAGGAAACAAGCATTGCTTAGTTTCACTCTTGTGATGCTTGTGGTCAGAAACAGGTATTTCTTGAAACTGGGCTTGTGGCTGCAGGGCTGCCCCAGGCGGGGCAGAGATGGTCAGGTGCAAGGTGGGGCTGCTGTGGGGCCAAGTCCTGATGGATCGTGTTCCCCCCAATCTTGTCTTTCTAATGTCTTGCTGCATGTGGGGTCTGTCCCCACTGCCAGTGGGAAGGGCAGGCTAGTCTGTGTCTATCTTTGTTGCAGAGTTGGCTTCCTTCAGGCAGGTTCACCCTGGCACTGAACGTCCCTGTGGTCCGTGCCTCAAACACCTCATCATTAGTATTGCTTCTGAGCCCTGCCTAAACATAGCAGCATGGACCAGCTCTCAGTCCTTTCTCTTCCTGGGCCTACCCCACCTTCCTGTTGGCTACTCTGCTCCCATGGACGGTTGAGAGGGAGACCCTCTTCTGTGTGGCTAGCCAAGGTTGCACATTGGCTGCACCCAACAGATGGACTACATCTGTAGTCAGTCTAGTGAAGTCCGCTCTTCCTCTCCACCCTCTTGCCTGAGCCTCCACCTTTGCATAAAGAAGCTCCTGCACCCCCATCCCTCCTTGCAGATGCCCCTCCCCACACCCCACCTCTTCACATAACCGAAACATGGCTGGTTCTCCCAGAAGAGCCAGAGGCCTCTAAATGGAGTGAGGTCCTTTCTCTGCATGTCCTGTCTCTCTCCAGAGGTGGGCTTGGAATCTCTTTCGCTTTGACCCGTGACTGCCATCCCCTCCACTTCTGTCCCTCCACTGCGTCACTCCAGGTTACCCCTGGCCCCAGAGGTCTCTGAGGTCCCATCACCTTCTGATGACTCTGTCTGCAGGGATGAGTCTGTTGTTACCGAGCCCCTAGCCTTCAGCTTCCTCTCCTATGGTCATTCCCGAGGCTACCCACTCCCCCTAGTTGCCCACAAGCCTTATGAACTCCCATCTCCGCTCCTCCTGTGTGGCCTGTTCTGGTTCCCTCTCCTCCCTGTCAGGCTCACAGTATCTTTGTTTCCCGTGATCCTGCAGTCAGGGAAGACCAAGCCCCAGTTACTGTCCTGATGAGCTCGAAGTCCAGAATGCAGTCACGTGACCGGGGTGGGAAGCCATGCACAGGGCCCTGAGAGAGTGTGAGGGATTCGAGGCAGCCTATGGAAGGAGAGCCTTTCCAGCTGAGAGGAATTCAGCCCTGGAGAGGCACTAAGCAACCTAAGGATGGTGCAGTTCCCCAGTTATTAAAATTTTGCATACTTACTGTAAAGGGTTTAGTAAAACCTTTAGTCTAGAGGAAGAAAACCAGAAAAGCATGATGCGTCCACCTCCCAGTGCTAACATTTTCATATGTGTTCTTTTCCTCTCTCCCACTCTGCGTGAGTGCTTCTGTGTCTTTATATTGGTAGATCTTACTTAGAATCTGACTTCTTCGCTTGTCAAGTTGTCATAAAACTGATTTCCATTTCAGATGTCTATATGGTATTTCACATATGATGGAGCCATTATTTACCATTTCCCTGACAGGCTTGTAGGCTGCTATTTAATCTTTCAATTTATGGTGTAAAATCCTTTATGGTACAAGTAATGCTGCAGTGAGCATCCTTGTCTGAGATCCTACTGAGAGTAGTGGCTTCAGTCTTCCAATCAGTGGCTTTTCTCTCACTTGGCTGGCCTCTTGTAGTGAACAGAGAGTGTGTGTGTCCTGGTAGCTGAGTAAACTCCAGCTCTGCACATCTGCATGGTGGGGTGGTTGGGATCTAGATGAGTGTGACCTCAGCTTTTGTGGTAACGGAGACCATCCTGATGACGCAGGGTCCTTGCTGCTTGCAGGCCCGTGGCTGCTGAAGAGCTGAAGAAATGTTACTTCTTTGTAAGAAATATTTTAGATTGAAATAAAAACCTGTTGTAATCATGCGGTCTGGTTGCAGTGTGAAATATGTTCACGGTCTAAGATTCAGGTGAAGAGGCAGGATGCCAAATCTTGTGTACTTGCTGATCTTATCTGTGTAGAATATCCAAGTCAGAACTGATTTTAGTTAAGGTATCTGTGGGGGGTGGGGTTTCCCTCTCTATATTTTCCAAGCCTGCAGTAAGAGAACTATGGCAATCGTGTTTCTTTTTAACATTTCTGGCTTACTGCCCTAGGTTGGCCACAATCAGATTTCTTGAAAGCCGTTAGGGCTGGGCGCAGATGTCTGGTTGCCCCTCCGAGGCTCAGGGCTCACTCTCGCTTCGGGAACACTAATGCAACTCTTCTGATGGTGAGAACCCAGCTGAGAGTTCCTTTACTTTGTTGATTTCAGGGTGTAGGTATTTAAATACTTGAAAGTATTTTGATTTTTAAATGAGATGTGTGGGAACTTTTTTGATTAATCACCCTTGGAATTGTTACAGAGTTTTGTTTTTATAATACAAAACTTCCTTGAGGTAAATCTGTGACTGAGAAAATAGAGATCTATTTGAAATATCTTGTCTAAAGTACTAAAATATTGCTGGTTGCTAACCACTTAAATTGAGTATTTTTCTTCATAAACATTAAGTTTTATTGAAAGCGTTGCTGTGATTTCCAGATACTCTTCTTTACTGCTTGTTAAAATAAGGGAAGGGGGCCTCCAGATGAAAAGGTTAAACTAGAGTCAGGCCTGCTTGAAAGTTTTGAGTCAGGACCTTCAGTGGGAGATTTGCCAGAGTCCCACACAGTAGGGCACAGGCTACTGCTTCCTTGGGTCTCTGGGAGGAGGTTTCTCCTCTCTATAATGGAAAGTTGGATTTCTAGCTTTTTTTCTGGATACTTCGTGGGGGTACTGTAATTGTGTTGACTGATTGATGCTCTTTCCTGGAGTCTCACTCATTAATTAGGCCCATTTCTATGGAAGGCACAAATTTTGTAATCTAAGAATCAGATATATGCTGGTGATGCTGTGTGAAGCAGCAGAGCTGCTGTGAACTCTCTGGGGTCCCAAAAGTCTAGGAAGTTTGGAAAATCCTCCTTCTTGTCTAGGCCTGTGCTTCCCTGTCCTCTCTGTTTGCTTTGCTTCCTCTGTCTTTCTCCTTTCCTTGCTCTTGGTTATCTTCTGAAAGATGAGACTTCACTTTTCCACACCTTCCTGACCCTCCCTTTCCCCAAAGCAGCGATGCATCTGAAATGGCCTAAAAAGGCGTGGAAACCCAGGGGTTCCTGTTCCGGCAGAAGTTCCTCAGTTGCCCACAGGGCCTAAGGTCTGGGGTGAGGAACACCTGGTCCAGATCAAAGAGCTTTTAGGGTGTGGGGCTGGATTTTTGCATACAGGTTACATCAGAAGCAGTCCAGGAGTAAAATTAATTCTTAGAAGGCCAGATTACATAAAAGGCAAGGCGGAGAGGGGTCTACAAACACCAACCGCCTCTTGGGTGTCTGATTGTACTCCTCTCATGGCCTCAGCCTGGAGGGTGCTGATGTGGGAGGAATCTGTGGGCCCTGATCTGGAATGCTGCACAGTGGCCTCAGCCAGTGACAGGGGTGGGCGAGGCTGAGTCTGGAAGCAAATGCCAGCCCACAAATGTGCAGTGATTGGCGCCTACGGAGGCCAGGGATAGCTAAGTACTGTGGAGAGATAAAATGTGGCTTACCATCTTACCATCCTTGCTCTTAAAAGAAAAAAGGGGAAAAAAAGCAAAGACTAGTTGATTCAGAGCTAAGGTTGCTTGTTAAATAAACTTTTAAATTTTAGAATAGTTTTAGATATACAGAAAAGTTGCAGAGTGCCTGAAGTTCTCCCATATGATACCTCCTGCCAGCGCTATTGTTAACATGTTAATCACCATGGTACATTGTAGTGTGTTAATCGTAACCAAAATTGATACATTATTCACCAAATTCCATGTTTTATTCACATTTCCCTAGTTTTTAACCTAATCGTCTTTTTCTGTTCTAGGATTCTATCCAGGATACCATGTTATGTGTATTTGTCATATCTGCCTAGGCTCCTTGTGGTTGTGAGTTTCTCAGAATTTCCTTGTTTTTGATGACCTTGACAGTGTTTAGAGACAGAATAAATTTTTATTTTATCTTTTTTTTTTGAGACAAGGTCTTGCTATGTTGCTTACACTGGTCTCAAACTCTTGGACTCAAGCAATTAGCCTGCCTCAGCCTCCCAAAGTGCTGGGATTTCAGGCATGAGCCACCATGCCTGGCCTGTCTTATTTATTTAGTCATTTATATCAATATGGACTCATGTTTTTTTTTTTATTGTTTGGGTTATAATTGTCAAAGTTGAGTCAAATATAGAGACAATTCTCTGTTTTATTTGGGAAGCAAGAATTGCAGTTCTGGGCATATACGCAGACTGGATGGTTTTCCATATGTCTGAAGAACAGAGAAGGTTGGAGGTTTTATAAAAAGCAGAAATGTTACCCATTGTTTTGTGAGACAGTTCATTGGTACTAGTAATGTTTCTAGGAGCTGGCAAGCTCTGATTGGTGAGTGATGGCAGTGGGTAAAACTATTCTTAGAGTCACAGCAGGTTGTTTCAGTAGCTATTAGATAAAACTGGTTTCAGGTCACAATAGGCAGTTTCAGCAGCTGGACTTGCGGAGAATTACCTTCCTGTGGCAATGTTACGTGCCCAGGGTGCTCTGTCCCCGCTTGGCTTCTTGATTCTGTTTTAGTTGGATATGACAGGAATAACCCAATCCATATGATCAACTTTTATGTAATCCAGTACTAGGGTATTCATTGTGTTGCTCAGATTGTTCCAGCTTTGGCCACTGGGGGCTCTTTCAGTTAGCTCGTGTTCCTCTGACATACCTCCATTATTGTGGGTTGTTTGATTTTTGAGTACTTCCTTATTGGCACTGCAAGATACTCCAGGCTCATCTTGTGTATCTCCTGTCCCAGCCCTAGAATCACCCATTTCTCCACAGAACCCCTCATCCCTTTTATTGGAGTATAGTCTTAGAAATCAAGATACGGGTGCCAAGTGGCTGAAGTTATTGTAATCTCAATTTATGTGTACTCAGCTGAGCAAAAGCAAAGCATCCAAATGGCAGTGACAGCAAGAACTACCTGAGGATTTCTCTCCATTTGCCAGTTCTGTGTTTCCTTCTTGGGCTTTACCCACACAGTTTTCTAGTTGCAGACCTGTTGTGTACCTCATTCAGAGTTCTGTACCTGAAATTGTCTCTGTCATGGTGATGTGTTTATGCACAGGCACTCACTCTTACTCTGAAGTCACTCACCCTCTCACCAGCTCATGGTGGAGATGCAGTAAAAAGATCTTGAATGAATGAGTTCTGCTAGTTCCTCTCTGAGTCCTGTAGTGGCTCTAGGTCAAAAGCAGTAAAACCTAACCAGAGGAAAAAACCAGAGGGGAAAATATTTTGGACACAGGAGAAGCTATGTAGACAGGAAGCAAGTGGGAGCTCCTTGGAGAGGGGAGTTGCTTGAGACTGGAGTTCAGGGAAAGGACCAGGAGACTGGGTTGGTACTGGTTCCTGCGGGCTGGAGGGGGTGGGGTAGGGAGTGTTGTGAAAGCTTCAAGCGCAGAGTGCTGAATGGAAGCCTCACAACGCAACCTAAGGACTTTGGATTCTTGCTTTTGAGTACATGCACTGTGTGTGTGTGTAAATGGTGTAGTTTGTTGGCTGTCAGCCTCACTAGGAGGCTGGTTTGGAGCCTGTTGCCTTAGCTCTGTGGGGTGATGATGGGAATAGTGAAAAAGAGGGTGACAAAGCAGAGAGTCTCAAAGAGGGGACAGAACTCAGTGACTGACCAGTTTGGTTGATGGTTGGAAAGAGGTGTCAGATACATCTGAGCTCCCAAGAATGGTGGTACCTGGAAGGGAGAGAAATCAGGAGGAGCCAGTTCTGAAGGGAATGTGGTCTCGGGTCTCAGTGGATACCAGGAGTTCAGGGGCGGGTGACTGGGTAACTTGGAAATACAGGACTGGGCCTTAGGAGAGTCATTAGGGCCAGGGCAAGAGGGGTTTTGGCATCATCTCCTGGATGGCCTTAGTGGATAAAACTGACAAGGCTGCAGAGTGGAGGGATATGCCAACGCCCAGCCCTGGCTTGAACCTGTCCCTGTCCCTTGATGTTGGGAAGCAGAGATTCCCTGTCATGTCAAATGACTCAGAGGGGCCCTGGGATGCTGAGGCACCAAGTGGGGGCTGTCATTTACACACCATCTGTTGATACCATTGGTACCAAGCAGTATAGGGTCTTTTATCTTGGAGATTCTGAGCCTCTGTGATGGACCCCTGAGGTGCCCATCTACTATGACAGTCCCATTCTGAGGGGAAATTTGGCCTTAATGCTTCCGCTTTGGCATAGCAAACTCTGCCTCCTCTTCTTCTGGAGAGGGTGCACAGAAATGTTTTCTCTAGTCTGTGACTATGGAGAGGTAATTTGTTTCTGGGAGGGAGACGAAGTAGGGCACCTTTAACTATTTGATCTGAGTTTTTGTCCTTGAATCACATGGAATTACACATAGGGTTTATATACCCCCCCCACCCCCCCACCCCATGCAGCTGCAAGATTCTATCTGCCTTTCCTTCTCCTTCCATATGGGATTGACATTCCTGTAGGATCCAAGTGCTTGTGGAGTGAGGAGGACAGTCTAGAAAGGCCTAGGGTGATGGAGCCAATGCAGAACTCCTTGAAACCTGTTAAGGTGCAGTGGCTGGCACTGAGGTTGGGGCTGTGACCATGGTGAGAGGTGCTCCGGGTCTGGGTGTGCCTCTAAGTCTTGTAGATGGCTTGGGCATGAGGGAGGGAGGGACTGACAGGAAGCAGGAAGACTCCATGTGTTTGGCATGGCCACTTACTTGGAGAATGGCAGTGCCATTGCTGAGATGGAGAAGACCGGGGGCAGAGCAGGCTGGACACAGCAACAACAAGCATCCCGGAAAATTGGGCATCACTTGAAGGGCTGGGTGTTTCATCTGGTTTCCTTTTTCTGACCATGCTGCATGTTACATGGGAATCTCTACAAGCAGAGGAGGAGAAGGTGGTTTCAGAAACAGCCCTTGGCCCTGGAGAAAGGCATCTTGTGTGAAGATGAAGGTGCCCTGTGGGAGAAGCTGTGTCCATCCCTCAGCGGTCTCCTCCATTGGGCCTCACAGAGATACCTCAAGTCCCTGCATCTGTGGTATCATGGTTATATATGGAGATGGAGCCTGGGGTTTCAGGTGAGGGAGTTTGACACTTCACTGGTTCATATGTGACATACTCCAGAGGTATTTGCGAACTGGTTTAGTCCTGACCCCTTTATTGTCCTCGTGGAGATACTTTCCTTCCTCTCTTGTTCTGTTTGAAACTAGGACTCCGCATCTTGCCCTAGAATTGCCACCCACCTGTGACTCCTGGGCCTCCGAGTAGATGAGGCCAGACTCTGCAACAGTCACCTGCAGCTGGTGGGGATGGAGATCCTCTGCCTGCCTCCAGCCAAACAACAGCTTGAGTTTAAACCATCAGTCCTTTGGCTGTCTTAACAAGTCATGAGGGGCTTTTGTTTGTTTTCCAAAATTATTATTTTACAACATCTGGACTCTTTCTGCTTTGAAAACAAAACGAAAACCCTTTCCAAAGAAAATAAGCATTTTAATGATAGCATTTTAATTTAAAAAAATTACAGTAGGGAAAAAAATAAAATGAAGTTACTTTTTTTAATGTTGACAGAGAAAAAAATTCAAAACCCAAACTGGGTCAGACAGACAATAGTAGGAACAACAAGTTCTGCCTATGTCTACTTGCAGCAGAGACCCAGTTAATCAAAAACAAATTGTATTTCCTAAAAGGGGGTGGAGGAGGAGCTTTGTGCACTTCCTTAGGATTTTCACATCGCGGGTAGTAACATAGTCAGATGGCAGATTTTTCTGTTTGGATTAAAGTTTCTATTTTCAGCAACCACTTCCCTGAAAGCATGCTGCTCTCTGACCCGAGGGTCTCATGAGCAGCCATCCTGGACGCAGCACCACGTAGGGCCTGGGGAGCAGAAAGCCAGCTGAGTGCCCTGAGTCCCCATTTACACCCCCAGGCCCTCACCATTGGCTGTTCTTTTTAAAGCATTCACTCATGCTCTCGTCTGGATGATGTGGTTTCCAGGCCTCCAGCCAGGAAGAAGCTGCACATTTCCCTTGACAGGAACATTGAAAGCTGATAACTTGGTGGCAAGTGAGGAAGGTGAGCCCATCACAACGAATAATGTGAAAACTGAAAAGGTACAGCAAACCAGGTGCATTTAATAAGATCTGCAGTCCTGTGCATCCCAAGAGAAGGCACTTTGTACACAGTCACCTACCTGAGTCGTGTTCATTTTCATCCCCATATCAGAGATGAGCAGACAATGGAGCGCAGGGAAATGACCCTTAGGGGCACACAGTCATGGGCATGGTTGGATCTGTACAGCATTTTAACTGTGTTTTGATTCTCTAGTTCAGAATAGTCTTTAAAATCAGGGAAGAATATACAGATGCTCCTCGACTTAACGATGGGGCTGCATCCCCACAAACTCATAAGTTCAAAATATCATATGTCACAAGTGCATTTTTTTTTTTGAGACAGAATCTTGCTCTGTCACCCGGGCTAGAGTACAGTGGTGCGATCTCAGCTCACTGCAGCCTCTGTCCCCTGGGCTCAAGTGATTCTCATGTCTCAGCCTCTTGAATAGCTGGGATTATAGATATGAACCACCATGCCCAGCTAATTTTTGTATTTTCAATAGTGATGGGGTTTCACCATATTGGCCAGGCTGATCTCGAACACTGACCTCAGGTGATCCGCCCGCCTCAACCTCCCAAAGTGCTGGGATTACCGGTGTGAGCCACCGACAACTGCATTTTTTACTTCTGATGTTTTGGTCTTATGATAGGTTTATTGGGATGTAACACCATTGTAAGTTGAGAAGCATACTGAGTGGATTTCACACCATCCTAAAGTCGAAAAATCATTGAACTCTTGTAAGTTGGGAACTGTCTGTAGTACATGATAGAAAAATTTTCTTCTAGCATGGTTTGCTTTTTATAAAATTTCTACCCAAGTTGTATCTCACTGGCCAGGAGCTGCTGCTAGAGATTTTCCTACTATAACATCTCTCTTGTCTGAAGGGGTTGGCCCTATTAATGTGCTGCCCCTGGGAGGGCCAAAGCATTAGGCCTTTACTCATTCCTGTCTTACTCATAGAATCGATCCTGCCTTCAGCTGGCTAGGAGGAGATCTCAAAGGGGTGAGAGGGCAGGGCTCTAGAGACCTGGGAGCCCTTTAGGGATGACTGGATTGGTGTGATCATGAAGGTGAGCACACTCAGGTCCCAGGGGGAGGTGAAAGCAGGAGCCGGCTCTGGAAAGGGTGCCCATGGGGCCTGTACAGGAAGCATAACTCTTGGACTGTCTGGTATCAGTTTGATATCTGAGGGACTCACTGGGAAAACAGAGCCTAGCCAGGACTCCTGTCCTGCGTAATAGCAGCTATGGTTTGCCAAGTACTGACTTTGGATCTTGCAGGCTATTGAGAATTCCCATTTAATAGACAAGGAGCCTGGGGCTGGAGGGGTCCTGGAGTCCAGTTCAGTTCTGCAGCACCTCCTACATGACAGAGCCAACATTGGAGCCAGTGTCTCTGTTTTCTCCCCTGATATTATGGGCAATGGTTTTATCCTGGAGCTTCAGCCTGAAAGATCCTCCACCAGCTGCCCATCAGGTGGACGTGGTTGGCTGGTGGCGTCACATTTCCTCCTTAATTTGGATTCTGAGAACAGTTTTCTGTCCTTGAAGATTGGACAACACTTGGGGACTTCCAAGAACATGTTGGTGACTCCCTTTGCCCCTATGCTGGGTTCCCTGAGCCCTGTGTGTTTTGGAAAGGGTGAGCCCTTTTTTTGGATGTTGGTTGTGAGTGGGAACTGAGCCCCCTACGTGTCCAGGGAGCTACTTCGAGGGAGATGTGGCTTGTCTGCCTACCCCGACTTCCTGGTGACTGATGATCACATACCTCTCATGATACTAAATTTTCTTCTTATTTTCAGCTTATTTACTAATCAGGATATATGTCTGGGTGACTGTTATTTTTCTATTTCTATTTTTTTTTTTTTTTTTTTGAAACAGCGTTTCACTCTGTCATCCATGCTGCAGCCTTAACCTCCCAGGCTCCAGAGATCCACTCACTTCAGCCTCCCAAGTAGCTGGGACTACAGGTGTGCACCTCCACGCCTGGCTAATTTTTGTATTTTTTTTGTAGAGACAGCGTTTCGCTATGTTGCCCAGGCTGGTCTTAAACTTATGAGGTCAAGCAATCTGCCTGCGTTGGCTTCCCAAAGTGCTGGGATTACAGCCTCAGCCCCAAAATAATGTCTTTTTAAAAGCATGGTTTAATTCTATCTGGGGAGGCAGAACTCTACATAGAGTGTAGAGTTCATATTCTCCAGGTTAATGCCAGCTTCCCTAACATGGGATATTAAGCAGGAAGGAACTTAGAGTATAACATTTTGTTGATTAAGAATAAAGAAATTAAGATTAAATTGTATTGGGATTCACTTCTGGAATGGTGGTGTTAGGGGCTGTGTGGACTTGTTGCTCAGTGAAACAATAACTGATAAAAATTATTTTAAGAAAACAACCAAACTTGGAAACTTGCCGTATGTCCTAAGGGCATACAGCAAATGAAGAAACATTTATTCAAGAAAATCTGCTAGATCTCAGTAAGAATAGCAGATGTCTGTGGCACTTGAGCCAGGACCTGCTCCTTCCTTCTCTTTTCCCATCCACTGCCCAGCTCAGCATGAGAGAAGCTATCAAGAGTGACCAAGAAGACTGGGTTCCCTTTCCCCCAAGTTCCCATCAAGGGCTATGGCATCTCCCCAGGAGGGCAGGCTATCAGCATCCCCCTACCTCCAGCAAGGCTGCATGTTGCAGAGGCTAAATTCCGGGAGAATGTGGCTAGCCCCTACTCATAGGGCAGAGGTTCTACCTGAGGCTGAGAATAATGGGTCCCCAGATGCCCTTTGTCAGTCCAGCTAGTTTGTAGGGCAGAGGTTCCATCCTTGGAGAATCAAGCCAAGAAGAGCAAAGGCTACTGCCCCCATCCAGCACCCTGTTCATAAAGTGGAAATGTCACTCCGAGAGAAGTGGGACACAGTCTGTGCGCCCAGCTCTAGAACAGTGACTCCAACATTTTCCCAAGTAGGAGAGGTAGGATATAATAACAGAAAGCTCTGAAGCTCTCTGAAAGATACTGACTTTGTTTATAAAAGTGTAGGGAAAGTTCAAGCCTAAGGGTGTTCTAAAAAAAAATGGAGATTTTGGTGGTAATTAGTAGGAGGCCGATAAGCAACAGGCAAAAGCTTGGGCCAGAGACCAAGAAAGAGACAGTAAAGAGTTGTCTGGGGTCAGAACAAACCTCAAACCCTGACATCAAAAACTATCCCTGTGAAAGGTCTCCATTTAATTAGATAAAATGTAGAACAATTTATGCCCTAGGCAGTTATCAAAAACAATAGAGCAATCAGGCAGCAATTAGTGGGGTCTAACAGCTGGGTATGAAAACACCAGAGGCAGACAGCTTAACAAAGAGATTAGGGAAGATACAGACAGCACTGATAAAATGATTGTCATCCCAGAGAGAATGTGTGTACACTCAAGGCTGTGCCCCCATGAGGAGCAAAATCAGAGGTTGGGTGGGGAGGGGAATATACTTCACCACAGGGGTCCAGCAAAGTCATTGAAAGAATAAGCAAACAAAAACAAGCCCTGAGATAGAGGGGCTTGTAGTATCCAGAGTTGCTACAATATCTTAGCTAAGATGTCATTTTCAACACAAAATTATAAGATATGCAAAGAAATAGACAATGACAGAAAAATGGGTATGACTGAAAAAAAGCAGGCAACAGAAGCTGCCTGGGAGAGGACACAGAGGTTGGGCTTAACAAAGACTTTAAAACTGCCATTATATTTGTTCCACTGGTCTACCTGTCTATTTTTATACCAGTACCTTACTGGTGCCCAGAAATGAATTTATACATTTGTAGCCAACTTATTTTTGACAAAGGTGCCAAGAACAGGCAATGGGGAAAGGACAGTATTGTCAGTGAAGAGTCAAACTCTGTAAAATATTTGAAGAGATTTATTCTGAGCCAAATATGAGTGACCAGCCCCAGGAGATCCTGAGAACATGTGCCCAAGGTGGTCAGGCTACAACTTAGTTTTATATGTTTTAGGGAGACATAAGATATCAATCAGTACATGTAAGATGTGTATTGGTTTGGTCCGGGACAACTTGAATTGATGGGACTTCAGCTTATAGGTGGATTCAAAGATTTTCTGATTGACAGTTGGTTGAAAGTGTTAAGTTATTACCTGAAGACCTGGAATCATAGAAGGGATTGTTTGGGTTAAGATAAGGGGTTGTGGAGACCAGGGTTTTATCATGCAGATGAAGCTTCCAGGTAGTAGGCTTTAGAGCTCTTATAGGACCTAAAATGGTGCCAGACTCTTACTTAATTCTCTACTGGGTCAGGAAAAAGACCTGGAAAGGGAAGGGCATTCTCTACAGAATGTAGATTTTTCCCCACAAGAGACAGCTTTGCAGGGCTCCTTAATAATATGTCAAGTAAATATATTTTGGAGTAAAATATTTTGATCTCTTTCAGGGCCTGCTGTCTGTCATGTGATGCTATACTGGAGTCAGGCTGGAATCTGGTGTCTTATTACTGCAGAGAGTCAGTCTTAAGATCTCTGTTTTATCAGTCTTAAGACCTCTGTTTTAATGTTAATGCTGGTCAATTGTCCCTAAATTTCAAAGGGAGGAGGGTATAAATGAGACATGTCCAACCTCCTCTTCCCATCATAGCCTTAACTAGATTTTCGGGTTTACTTTGAAATGTTCTTGGCCAAGAGGAGGGGTCTAGTTCAGTTGCTTGAGGGGCTTAGAATTACATTTTTGGCTTATAGTCTCCAATAAATGCTGTTGAGAAAATGGGATGTCCACATACAGAAGAATGAAATTAGACCCTTATTTCTTACCATATACAAAAAATTAACTCGATCAATTAAATACTTAAATATGAGAACTGACACTATGAAACTGCTGAAGAAAATATAGGTGAAGCACTTCAGGACAGTGGTACGAGCAAGGCTTTTTGAATAAGATCTCAAAAGCACAGGCAACAAAAGCAAAAATAGAAAAATGGCATTACATTAAGCTAAAAAGCTTCTGCACAGCAAAGGAAACAACAGAGTGAAAAGACAAACTGCAGGATTGAAGAAAATATTTGCAAACTATACATTAGACAAGGGGTTAACATCAGAAACATACAAGGAACTCAAAAACTCAATTGCAGAAAACAATCCAATTTAAAAATGGGCAAAAGACCTGAATAGACATTTCCCAAAAGAAGACATGCAAATGGCCAACAGGTATAGGAAGAAATGCTCAACATCATTAATCATCAGGGAAATGCAAATTAAGGAAACAGCTGTAAAGTGAGGAAGAAGCTTGGGGCCTGGAGTTTATAGTCTGGGGTTGGAGTGTCCTGGTTCTACTGCTATCTGCTTTATGACCTTGAGCTGGTTGCTTTTCCTTCTCTGACACTGGGTTTCACATGTGGCCCTGAGCACTCAGTGAAATTATAACTGGGAAGTGCTTGATGGAAGCTCTTTTCCACCCTACTCTTAGCAGGTCAGATATGGGGAGGAAAGAGAGGGAGTTAGGTTTCTCTGCTTCACTGTTGATATGGACTTGGTGCCCTGTGTCCCAGCCGCTCTAGCCGTGGCTGAAAGGGACCAAGGTAGAGCTCAGGCTGTGGCTTCAGAGGGTGCAAGCCTCAGCCTTGCCAGCTTCCACATGGTTTTGAGACTGCCAGTGCACAGAAGTCAAGAATTGGGATTTGGGAACCACTGCCTAGATTTCAGAGGCTGTATGGAAACTCCTGGGTGTCCAGGCAGAAGTTTGCTGCACAGGTGGGGCCCTCATGGAGAATTTCTGCTAGGGCAGTGCAGAAAGGAAATGTGGGGTGGGAGCCCTCACACAGAGTCCTTATGGGGGCACCACCTAGTGGGGCTGTGAGAAGAGGGCCACTGTCCTCCAGAGCCCAGAATGGTAGCTCCACTGACGGCTTTCACTGTACACACCTGGAAAAGCCACAGACACTCAACGCCAGCCCATGAAAGGAGCCAGGAGAGGGACTATACCCTGCTGGCCATTTGCACATCTTCTTTTGGGAAATGTCTATTCAGATCTTTTGCCCATTTTTAAATTGGATTATTTGTTTTCTACAGTTGAGTTGTTTGAGTTCCTTGTATGTTTCTGAAGTTAACCCCTTATCTAATGTATAGTTTGCAAATATTTTCTTCTATCTGATTTTGTCTTTTCACTCTGTTGATTGTCTGCTTTGCTGTGCAGAAGCTTGGGCGCAACTGCCCAAGGCTGTGGAAGCCCACCTCTTGCATCAGCATGACCTGGATATGAGACATGGAGTCAAAGGAGATCATTTTGGAGCCTTAAGGTTTGACTGTCCCGTTGGATTTCAGACTTGCCTGGGGCCGGTAGCCCCTTTATTTTGGCCAATTTCTCCCATTTGGAATGGCTGTATTTACCCAATACGTGCACCCCCATTGTATCTAGAAAGTAACTAACTTGCTTTTGATTTTACAAGCTCACAGGCAGAAGGGACTTGCCTTGTCTCAGATAAGACTTTGGACTGTGGACTTTTGAGTTAATGTTGAAATGAGTTAAGACTTTGGGGCACTGTTGGGAAGGCATGATTGGTTTTGAAATGTGAGGACATGAGATTTGACAGGGGCCAGGGACGGAATGATATGGTTTGGCTCTGTGTTCCTACCCAGTTCTCATGTTGAATTGTACTCCCATAATTCCCATGTGTTGTCGGGGGGACCCTGTGGGAGATAATTGAATCATGGGGGGTGGATTCTCCCATACTGTTCTCATGATAGTAAGTCTCATGAGATCTGATGGTTTGATGAAGGGAAACTCGTTTCACTTGGCTGTCATTCTCTCTTGCTTTCTGCGATGTAAGACTTGCCTTTTGCCTTCTGCTAGGATTGTGAGTCCTCCCCAGCCATGTGGAACTGAGTCCATTAAATCTCTTTTTTATTGTAAATTACCCAGTCTCGGGTATGTCTTTATCAGCAGCATGAAAATGAACTATTAAAACTGTGCACCCTCTGCAAGCAGAAGCAGGCTCTTCTGGCTCTTGGCCTCTCACTGGCAACACTTATCAATTCAGATGCTGGATTTGGGTGGTGATAAGATGGAAGATGCAGATACAGTCCATAAAGCACTGTGTTAAGGACTGAATTGTGTCCCTCCTTCAGATTCATATGTTGGAGTACTAACCCCCAATGTGACTGTATTTGGAGATGGCGTCTGTAAAGAGATAATTAAGGTTAAATTAGGTCATAAAAGTAGAACCCTAATCTCATAGAACTGGTGTCCTTATAAGAAGAGACCTCATGAAAGAGGTGCACAGAGAAAAGGCCATGTGAGGACACAGCTAGGAGGTGACTGTAAGCCAAAGAGAGTGGCCTCACCAGGAGCTGAATCAGCTGGCATCTTGACCTTGGACTTCCCAGCCTCCAGGACTGTAAGAAAATAAATATCTATTGTTTAAGCCCCCTAGTCTGTGGGATTTTGTTATGGCAGCCTAAGCAGACTAATCCACATGTCTAATGTGGAATCTCAATGCTCTTTTTGCCAAGTTCTGCCCCACTGAGGAACTAGGAAAGCAGTCCCACTCAAAATTATAAAAGCACAAGCATGAATGATGATTACAAATAAAAAAGACTGTTTTGGAGATTGTCTTCTTTCTACCCTTCCTCATATCTGTTTGCTGACCAGCCTGGTGACAGAAGCCATCTGTCAGCCTGCTGTGGAGTCGGGTTGTGAGCATGGTGATACAGGGGCACAGAATAGCATGTCAGCAGTTATCCCAGAAATGCCAGGTTTGCTTCAGATTTTGATTTCCTCCCTATTTTCCCCCCTCAAACAGTGGTGGTGGATCATCAAACAGTATTTTTAGAACTGCTTTGCAGCTTCCCTGTAGAAACCTTTCCTCACTACATGGTTTAATCCTCTCATCTAGCCTTGCTTAAGATCTGCAGAATGCTATATTTATTTAACTTTATTTGAGATTTCAAGGCTTTTCTGAATGTTGCTCCAAGTAATCTGATGAATGCAGAACTCCAAAATTTATGCCTTAAAAGGCTTAACTACTGATATGTTTGGAGGCTTACTTATTTTCTCCCTTTATTCTAAACCACATAGGGCAGGACAGCTAAAAAATCCCCTTGGAATTAGTGTCAGAAAGTCCCTTTTTAAAAATTAATAAATTTAAAATTTTTTAGAGCAGTCTTAGTTCACAGACAAATTGAGTGGAAAGTACAGAGAGTTCCTATATATCTCTTATCTTCACACATAAAGTCTTTTAATTGGGCCATCATAACTTTCAAGGACAAAGGGACAGTATTCTCCTTTATGGAGAAGTAGTAAGTTTCTTGGCTAGATTGATGGCCTTCAGTGATGGTGGGGGAGGGTACAAGTGTCTGGCTAACTGCCCAGCCTGCAGCTTGAGTGAACCTGAGCCCAGGGTTCAGCAGGGTGTACCTGTGTCTGTGGGTCTGGCGGAGCCATATAAGATGTCAGTGGCAGACCCATATCTAATTCCAGGGGAAACCTTCCCAGTGGTGACAACCTCAGGCCATGTTGTTCTCCAGAGAGAATGTGTCATTTAATCCTAACTCCTACCTTTTTAAGGTAGTTTTGCCCGTGTATCTCATTTGAACCTTAGCAAGGCCTAGTGTCATTTAACTTAGTAACTTGTGGTATACAAAGTCCTCATGCATGCTTTCTTACTCGAGATTGCAGCGAACCTCTAAGGTGGGAATATTATCTCCACTTTATGACATGGGGTGTGAGCTGAGAGCCAGATGTTCCAACAGCCAGCAGCTGGTTGGTGTCTGTTTGATGATCCCCCACCACTCTTTGAGGGGGGAAAATAGGGAGGAAATCAAAATCCAGCTGTGGATGGAGATGGCATGCTGTCCTCCATGCACCCTTCTCCAGGTCCATTGTCTCCCAAAGGGCATGTCTGCTGTTCCAGAAAAAAGTCATTCAGTGATACTTGTGAAAGCATATGAATAAAGGAAGAGTTTATCCAGGACCATCACAATAGGTATGGGGACCACAGCAACAGGGGCTTGCAGTGGTGGAGGGAGATTGGGCTCAACTCCCAATACAGCACAGGCAAGTGGGAATTTATAGTCTAGGAACAGGGTAGGGGGTCAGTAGATGGGAACTTACTAAGAGGAAACATCGAGAGTAAAGTGGATTCTGGCTAAACCCACCTAACAGGATTCTTGCTAAACTGGCCAGGACAATCATACATCACCTAGGGAATGGTGGTAGAGGAACCTAATCAGATATTGAGGAGGGGAGGTTTTTGCTAAACTGGCTCAGCAGGGTTCTTTGCTAAAACTGGATTTTACAAGGAAGTGCACAGATGGGCCTGGAAGGTTCAGGAACCTGACTCTAGTTTGGCCAAGCAGAAAATCTTTGTTACTGCCACTGGTGGAATGGCTGCAAGCCTTATATTTGAAGAGTTAAATTTGTTTTATATATACTTAAATACTTAGCTAGTTTAAAATATTCCATGTAGTAAATTTAAGTTTAAAAATGTGTTTAGGCCAGGTGCGGTGGGTCAGGCCTATAATCCCAGCACTGGCATATTTTTGGGAGGCCGGGGTGGGCGGATCACTTGAGGTCAGGAGTTTGAGACCAGCCCGGCCAACATGGTGAAACCTCTTCTCTACTAAAAATACAAAAATTAGCCGGGTGTGGTGGCATGTGCCTGTAGTCCCAGCTGCTCGGGAGGCTGAGGCAGGAGAATCGCTGAGGCGGGAGAATTGCTTGAACCCGGGAGGTGGAGATTGCAGTGAGTCGGGATTGTGCCACTGCACTCCAGCCTGGGCAACAGAACAAGACTTTGCCTCAAAAAAAAAAAAAAAAAAAATGTATTTAAAGAAAAACCTATGGACCACAGTACAAGGTCATGGTAGAAGCAATGATTTCCTGAGTGCCAGTAGTTCAGGAAATACTGTAGTATCCATGCTAGCTTCGGGAGGTGACAGTGGAAGTCAAAGTCCTGCCCTCTTTCCAGCCTTGCTGGTTGTACACAGAATGTTGAGGGCAAGAACTCCCCCAGCCCCCCATTCTCTGAACCTTGATGTCCTCACTGAGGCAGGGAGTAATGATTTCCCTGTGGTGGGGCAGGCCTTGTTTTTAGGAGCAAATGACAAAACAGAATAAACACCATTGATACCGTTTGGGGCACTCCACCAGCACAGAATCATAGACTGGGGGAGGGAGGTGAGGGCTGGGGAGAGGGACCACATCTGGCAGGGGGACACTGAAGTGCCTAGTTTGTGATTTCCCTGGAATTTGATAGTTAAATAAAACCTGGACCAGGTTGAGAGCCCAGGGGCTCCAACTCTACATCAGTTGCGTTTGCATCACATTTATCTGCGTCTCACTAGTGGTTGAAGAACATGTCGGGCCCATGCACTGCTGAGCTGAGCAATGCTGTGAAGCGTTCAGCAGCATTAGTGTTAGTCTTGGCCTGTGCAGGTTTCTCTGACTGATCCTGTGGGTATCTATGACCTCAGTTATCTTCGTACATCAGTGCCCGCCTGCTCCCGGGTACACTGTTCTGGAATGATGTGAATTTGTTCACACCTTCCTAGTGGGTGTGCATCTGGCCATCCAAGAGCCTAGTCCTTACGGAACCCTGGTTATGGGGCCAGATGATAGTCCTGAGGGCATTAGGTGATACCTGTGTTCTCCTGGGCTGGCTGAGTTCTCCAAATGAGAGAGAGCATTCCTTCTGCCAGAGGCCTGCCCACAGTGGCTCCACTGTCAATGTCCTGGTTTGCATGTACAGAGGCAGGGCCTGAAGTTGGGTGGTAAGTGGGGGCTTGAGGTGGCTTGGAGGCTGCACCTGCTACATGTTGGTTTACAGTTTTTAGTTTTTCTATAGGTTTCTTCCAGTGGGAGATGGGAATACTTCTAAAAAATGAATTCCAAAGGCACATTTTCCCTGATCTCTTTATTTCCCAGCTACCAAGAGTGTTTTAAAAAATGTAAAAGCACACATAGAGATTTTAATTAGCTTTCACTGTCACTGCTCTTGGTGGTGGTAATTTTACATATGATATGTGACAGGGAAACACTTTGTGAGGGCCTTTGTTCTCAATGTATTCTCTCCCTCTCATAACTTAGATGTAAAGTTTGGAGAAAGAGATAATGGTGAAAGTACCTCAACATTGTCTTATTTTCACATTGATATTCCTACTTGTTAGCATTTTCCATGGAAACAGCACCACAACCAGATAAGGAATCTTTCTGGAACAAAGGGAAAATAGTTCTTGTGACTTTTGTGAGCAGTCTCACTACTGCATTGTTTATGGGTGAGGTCACCTAGGAGACCTAGCTGAAAGGCAAAAGATGGCCCTGCTCTAAGGGTTTTATTAATAGACCTGAAATTGCTTGCCCTCTTGAATTACCCAAGTGGTTTTAGTTTCTTTTGTTGTTTTTGATGTTGTTGGATTTTATTTTATATTTGCAGAATCAGTGCTTCCTTCAGAGATAGTGAGTTTGGATGGACTAGGTTTAGTTGTGCTGATGACAAATGGACCTTTAGAACCCCTGGAGACCTCCTGGAACAATCGAGTTGCCCTTTGTGTGTTGGTTGTGAATGTTGCCTGTTCATGTGGTGGTGGGTGCCATCTTGACCCAGCTTTGCCAGGTCTGAGCAGGGGTCTGTCTTGGCTGGTGAGAAGGGATGCTCATTGCAATTCTTGTGGGCAGGTTCCTCCCTGGTTTGCCCCAAGTGAGAAAGAGATTTGTCTTCAAAAGCCCAGTAGGAGAGTCCAAGAGAGTACTGGACTTTTCAGATTGGTTTGAACAATTGAGATCCTAGGGAGTTCTTCACTGCTTGCAAGCTAAAACCCAGCTCTGTGGTCTGGTGTTAAAGGATCTCCAGAATTGACCTCGTCCTGGCTCTCCAGCCCCATTCTTTCTGTCCTTAATACACAAGACTTTCCTGTTTCCTGAATGAGTGCTTGTCGCTGGATGCGCCTGTGCCTGTTCCTTTTGAAGTCAGATCAACTCGCACCTCATCTGGATCATCTTTTGCTAGATTTCAAGCTTCTTCCTTGCCTCCCTAGCAGCATGGGGCATGCATCTCATTTTGTCTTGGAGTTGTGTTATCTGAATGTCTTACTCCGTCATTAAACTGTTGGATTCTTGCAGGCAGAGATCGCTTCTGATTCACTTGTGTGTTCACTGTAAGTGCCTAGCTCAGTACTGGTTGAACAGATGAATGGACAGTTCCAGATTACAGACTCCTTTGGACACTGTCATCAGAAGGCATTTCAGGCCATCAAGCCAGGCTTACTTGACAGGATTACAGAGACTCCTTCTTCTGCAGGCAGGGCTGCTGTCTGTCTTCTGCCCTGGTCCCTTCCCTATTAGCCTGATCTTTGCTGGCGGTTGAGAAGAGGTGCCACATGAGAAGAAGGCAGATGTTGCTGTTGAGCATGAAGGTGCTGCATGTCAGTTGGCGCCTGTCCCTATGTGGTTGAACTTACTCAACCACGTGGGTAGCTACAGAGCACTGCCCAAGGAAGGGCATGGGCCTCAGAGGCACAGCTTATTGCACTCTTAAAAACTGCATTTCTTTTTGAGGTTTCATTATTCCAGCCACTGTAAGCTTTGCAACGAAGAGCTGTGGTCAGGTCACTGTGGAAGAGGCCTGTGGAGGACTGCCAGTGGGGGTCCTCCCTCACCAAACATTTCAACACTGAACAACCAGCAACACAGCCGAGTAGCTGAAGCCATAGAACCCTCTCTCCAGGAAGGTCCTATATTAACATCAGGACTGCTTGCTGCCCTTTTGATTTGTTTTAATGAGAATATGGAAGACTGAAGTCCTTTTGTATCTCTGCTAAGTGTTCGCCCCAACACTGAATGTTTCAAACAGGATTCCATTTTCACAGCTAAAATAAACAGGTTATACACCACTTTGCCAGAGATCTACATGTAGTAATGTTGCTGAATGTGTGACCACTTTGTGTTTCCATGGGACCTAGAGGACCAAGATGTCTCTCCCTGATTTCAATTTGTTGATGAGGAAGCTAGAAACAGCGTTGTAACGTTGGTGCTGCCACTTGGAGGCCTTGGGCAGGTCATCCCGTCTCCTGGCTTACTGCCTGGTTTCTAAAATAGCATTGTCTTCCCAGCATTTCATTGATCTGTGGTGGTTGCTTCACATTTATAGCCCTTTATGGAATTTTGTTGCTACTCAGAAAATTTTTTATTTTCTCGTGAAGCCAATTTTGACACTTGCGAATTAGAAAGCAGGCTTTCTTAGTGCTTACAAAAATAAACAGAGCCCGCCTGACTCCACTTGTCTGAAGCACGTTATTATTAACTTTCAACTTATTATCAGTTCTGTTCTTAATGTGGCACTGTAGAAGGAAATGATGTGTGTGGTGTTAATCTTCAGTGCCCCTTCAGGCCCACGTGCCATCCTGCTGAAGGTGCAAGACTGGCAATGGCAAGGGGGTCCACAGCTTTGGCTGGCCTTGACGTTCTGCATCACGTGATTGAGCAAGCCTGAGACCATCTTACCAGATTCACTCTAGGCTCTCTGTCTTTTCTTTGTTTTCCCAAAGCTCTGTTAGCATGGACTTTTGAAAGTTGCCTGGATATTAAAGTACTATGCTAATAACTTGCTTTCTAGTAAACAAAACCAAAAGTTGGCTTAATGGTTGTTCACTGACCTGGCATAAACTAGAACATGAAGCTTCTCATTTAGAAAAGGTTCAGGCAGCCTCCTGCTGGGATCTGCCCAACCCCTGTAGGAGGTGGCATGGATGCCCACCTCTTCTTCCAAGGGTGCACTTTGCCTTTAGGTTTGGGGAAAAGTACTGGGCGAGCCTTTGGGACTGTTGTGTCTCATGAGTGGGCTAACCTTGGTGGAGGCCTGCATTTCCCATGTGGGGTCTGACTTTTTATGTGTCCAGCCAGAGTGATGAGCTGGTTCACTTTCTCTGCAATGCTTCCTTGTTGAACCTGAAAGAGAGGACATGGGAGCTTTTGTAGAAGAGAGAGGACACATGCTTTATTCTTGAACTGTGGGGTGTATGTCACCAGAGAGAATTGGAGACAGCGGTGACTGTTTCTCAAAACACCTTGCACAGTCTTCCCTTACCAAATCAGGATTGAGTAAAACCTGTTGGTAATAGTAAATAGAAGGAAGTTACAAATAAAACACAGTAGTCATACAAGCAGAGCAGAGGAGCCCTGCTCACAGAGCCAGCCGTCACCACAGACGCCTGGGCTTGAGTTGTGCTTGCTGATTCAGCAGGAGGGTGCATTTCCCCTTCTACTTTCCCGTTGAAATATATTATTTCTGTACAATATTTATAGAACCCCTGTCTCCACCATTAGAAATACAGAATATTCTTGCATTTTTACTTTACTATTAGTTGATATTGTTGGCTAGGTTTTGTCTGTTTATCCTGTTCACAAATTTTTGTTTTTTAAACTTTATTTTTTAACTGTTTTTGACAGAAACATTAACAATATTTCTTCAAGGGGTTTAATTTCAGCTTAATTTAAGAAAAGAAAATCAAACATGAATGATACAAAAAAGAATCTGCTCTCATCCTAAAGTTCTGCCTTTTGCTTCTCTAGGAAGCCCCATTTCCTGACTAGAATTTGGTGTTGCTTGATGGGAAAAGCTGGAGATGGAGTCAGAGACTGAGTAACCACAGGAGATGCTTATGAAGACATGGGTGGGGACAGGGCGGCGGGACATAATGAGGAACTCTACAACTGAAAAAGATGATGCTTTTTATTAGCATTTGGTAGTAGTCGAATTAATGTGCTCTGCACTCTCTTTTGCATATCGGAAAGAGCACTGGACTAGTAAGGCCTAACTTTAGGTCCTACTTCTGCTGCTGCTCCTGACCTTGAGGGAGCCCCTCTACCATTGTGAGCCTGGCTCCCAGGCATCAAACTAGAATAGCTGTCTCTCCCAGCCCAGCGGTGTGGTGTGAGGACCAGGCAAGTCAAAACATGTGGGCAGCATTTGCAAGGTGTGTTGTTGTTGATCACACTTACATTTCTTCCCCGTTGAGGTTTTTTACCTACAGAGACCTCTAGACAAGGTGTTTCCTCCCATGGAGACCAGATGAGGCAGGTGAGCGGGCAGAAGGCACCTTGGCCTGAGAAGTTCTTGGTCTTCTCCTCTCTTGACCCTCTTCTGTGGATTGAAAACATTGAGAGAAACTACATCCCTTGCATGCATGGGCAGCAGACACTGTTGAAGTCCTGGGAGAACACAATGCTGTGAACAGACTGAGGGGAGGAATGGTGGCTGCTCCTCACAAGAGGAAGGGGTCCTGGGCACATTTGGACTTTGCCTCCTGGAGTGGCCCACAATGCGGGCACTCCCCTATGGCGGGGAGGGGGAGTCAAGGAAAGGAACTCAGCATTTTCAGGGCTGCATTTTCACACAGCAAGCCCTAAAGCTGCGTTTGTTTCCTGAAACAATCTTGATTTCATTCAGAGGAGGAAAACGACATTTTGGAGAGTCTGCGGTCTGGGGTGCTTTGATCCTCGTTCACAGTCCAGGGAGGAGCCACATCCCCCTCCTCTGCCCTGCTTGGCAACTCACTTTTTTGGGGAATGGTGGCCGCTGGCCACTGCTGTTTTGACCAAATAGCTGGGTGGACCCTGAAGGGGCCGTTCTGGCCATTTTTGGCCTCAGGCTGGGTGACGGTGGAGGATGTAGTGTCAAGGTTATGCGTGACTGATCCTTTCTGTAAAACAGCCCATCCCGTCCCTCACATTAAAGTAATATAAACCTGAGTTCATTTGTGTCGGGGTTTGCTTACGTTAATTTATAGATCACTTTTTTCTAATAGTTTAAATGTTCTAAACAAAAGAGTTTATGACTAATTATGTGTTTATGTTGTGTGTCTGATACAATGTAAAGCCATCTGGTTAACATGAGAGTTATTTGACCATTCCGTTTAAAGTTTAAGAAACACCTGCTGTAGGGAAATCTCCATTTGGTTACTGAAAGTTGTGATGGATTGAAGGGGTGGTGGTGCTCCACTGCTTTGTGGGAGCTTTCTCCCACCCAAGCTCATGGGTAGTGTTGAAGCCCCCATGCTACAACGTGACCCCCACCCCCAGCCTGGGGGGCCTGGCTCAAGCTGGAGAGAACCGGGAGAGAACCCATGCAGGCGGCCTCTGGTGGCTGGAGCTGGAGAGTTTCAAGTTGGGGACTGCCTTAGCTCCCACCACGTGGACTGGCTCATTTGCAGCGTGGGAGGATGATGGACATGGGGAAGCAGAGGGGAAGGGCCACATTTGCTGCCAGCCTTGGAGTCAGTGGGCCAGCTCAGCCATGTTCCTGCTGAGGTGTTTAGCTCAGCCCAGACTCCTGAGACAAATACGCCTTTCTGCCTAAGCTCACCCCCCTGCACAGCGTCCTGGCTGCTCTATATAGTGTCTTAGCCAGGCTAGCAGGAGTTCCCATGACTGTCCTCACCATGGTGGTATCGTCACTGTATCCCCTGGGTTGAGGGGGTGGGTGGTGAGGGTATGAGGTGAATGCAAAACACTGTACGGCAAGGCAAAGGACATTGCTGTGGCTGGGATGTGGGCCGCCCACTTTGCATTCTGTCCTGAGAAGCCATAAGCAGCTGCAGCCACACCTCTCCCGAAAGGGAAGAAGGAGAGAAGCAGACCTTGGGTTAGAGGCTGTTCTAGCGGCTGGGGCAAGTCAGGGTCCGGCTTCCAGGTGGCCAGCTCTGGGCAAGGGAAGCAGGAGCAGGCACCAGGCCAGGCCTGACAGCTTTCTGTTTGGGTGGAAGAAGAAAAGGGAAGAGAAATCACCATCTTTGGCAATGAATAAGGCACACCCAGCCTGCTTTGGGGTTTAGAGCCTCCTGCACTCCCGCCTCCACCATAGAGGAGCCAGACTGGGTTCACGCTCCACAGTCTTCCAGCTGCGTCTCCTGGAATGAACCTTTGAGTAACAACTCTGGGTGAGTGATGATACCCCCCTTATTGTGGACCCACACTCAGAGATAAGCCCAACTCACAGGTCACGGGGAAGCCCCTGTCCTTATCTTTTCAGTTCCTGGCCCTCTTGGAGCAGCATGTCTCCTTTGATGAGGGGGTTGAAATACTGGATGCTTTCCTCGGTCCTTTCATACACTTATTTAGAAATTTATGTGGCACTGCTGGAAGGCCTTCCTGGACAACAGACGGGCAAACTTTCAGTTAATTGTGTGAGGGCTTCAAGTGGTTTCAAGTGACAATGGAGTAAGAAATGAGACTTGTCAAAGTCCTTGCCTGTTGTAGGAGAGAGAACCACACTGCTCCTGGTGCACACTGACTGCAGTCCTAACCAGGCAGCTCTGACAGCAGACCGCCATGTACAGTGTTCCTGTTGTCTTTGTCTGTGGTATTGTGAAATTGATGTGGTAATCAAATGACGAATGAGGCCTGGTGCGCGGGAGTGAGAGGGGTCATGTATGGGAACACTGGGTTGATTTACCTCAAGAAAAAGCCCCAGAATCCCTGGCTGCAGAACCCAGGGGTGCCACTGCCTGGAAAGGACAGAGTAGCAAGTCAGCCCCTCCCCCAAGGGAAGGCTTCAGAAGAGGCTTGGCCCCCATCATTGTGGCCCTCAGGTTGTCTACCATTCATCTTTGTTATACTTTGTGATGTAGCTCTGGCCCAAGCCTCTTATTATCTTTGTATCCCTAAGGCCTGCTCCATAATAGACCCTCAACTGTTTGTTAAAGCAGGAGTCCACAGTCCCCGGGCTGCAGACCAGTACTGGCCTGTGGCCTGTTAGGAACTGGGCTGCACAGCAGGAGGCGAGTGGCAGGCATTACTGCCTGAGCTCTACTTGTCAATCAGCGGTGGCATTAGATTCTCATAGGAGCACAAACCCTGTTGTGAACTGCGTATGTGAGGGATCTGGGTTGTGTGCTCCTTATGAGAATCTAACTAATGCCTGATGATCTGAGGTGGAACAGTTTCGTTGCGAAACCACTCCCCTTGACCAGCCCCCAAAAATTGTCTTCCACAAAACCAGTCCCTGGTGCCAAAAAGGTTGGGGACTGCTGTGTTAAAGAGATTGCCAGTTTACAGAGAAGGAACAGCATGAGGTGCAGAAGCAAGAAATTGGAGGTGCTGAAGAAAGAGTGGCTGAAGTGTGTGGTGTGGAAGGCAGTCAGCAGATCCCTGCCCACCCCAGGCTGCTCCTGGCACCTCCCAGACATTGCGCTTGTGATTATTGACACATCTCACTCATCTCCCAGATTGTGAGCACCTGTTTTGCTCAGCACAAACATTTTAAAGCACTTTTTTCAGGGCAACTTATTTTCAAACTGCTTCTTATAGAAAATCACCTGAAGGTTCATGGTGTATGGGTGAACCACAAGGAGCTGAGCTGCAGTTCTAAACTGGGCTGTCCCAAAGACCTCCAGGAGAAGCTGGGAACCAAGAAGGACATAAAAGAAGTGAGGGAGTTGCCTGCCTTGTTATCTGAGGAAGGGCAGTCCCAGAGAGGGTGGCTGATGCAAAGGCCACACCAGATAAGTCTAAACAGGAAAGACGCCAGGGCAGGAGCAGGATGAAGACACTGCTAGGAGGTTCACAGGCCCCGTCATTGCTGTTGGACACAGACTGTGAGGACTGTGGGAGGGACGCTGGTCAAATTCCCAGGGTATGGGAGCTGGGGTACTGAGGGAGTTGAAGTCGTACTTGTGGGGAAGATAGAGCTAATAGAGTTGTCAATGGATTGGATGTGGGATGTGAGAGGAGGAGGAGGAGGCCAGGATGTTATTTCTTGTCTGGAGCACGTGGAAGGACAGAACTCCATCTACTGAGATGGGAAACCTTGAGGGGCTGGTGAGGTGAAAGAGGAAGGCTGGAACGGTCTGGGCTTGTTCTGCTCCTGGAGCATCCTCCTCTGCTCTCTTGTTTACAGGGATATCCATGTCCCTATCCAAGGTATCTCAGTCAGTTCAGGCTGCTGTAACAAAATAACTGAGACTGGTAAACAACAGAAATGTACTTCTTAGACCTGTGGATATTGGGAAGGCGCTGGCATTTAGGGTCTGCTGAGGGCCTTCTTGCCATGTCCTCACATGACAAAAGGTGAAGGGCAGAAAGGGCCTACCTAGTTCCCTCCAGCCCTTTCATACAGCACTAATCCCACCTATGAGGCCGGAGCCCCCAGGGTCTAATCACCTCCCAAAGGCCCCGCTTCTTAATACTATCACATTGATGGCTACATTTCAACATAGGAATTCTGGGGGACACATTCAGACTGTAGCACAGTGACTGACTCCCCCCATCGGAGTCTGGGATGTGCATTTGTATTCTGGTTCAGGCCCTGTATTATAGTAGTCAGCATATTTATTAAACTAATGAGGCATGTCAGTTAAGTAAATGAAGTTAACTCATTGCCATTGCTGCCTGTCCATCATCACTGGCAGACAGTAGGGCTTGGGAAATGGGAAGCCAGAGATAAATGAACATCTCCCAGTGAGCACAAGCTCGGGGGCCCTAAGTCAGGTCATTTATGTCTGCAGGTGAGAAGGGATGTGCATTGCCAGCGTGTTACTTCTCTTCCTGTGCTTGATTTAATTTTTTTATTTTTGAGATGGAGTCTCGCTTTGTTGTCCAGTCTGGAGTGCAGTAGTGCGATCTGGGCTCACTGCAACCTCCACCTCCCGGGTTAAAGCGATTCTTCTGCCTCAGCCTCCCAAGTAGCTGGGACTACAGGCACGTGCCACCACGCCTGGCTAATTTTTTGTATTTTTAGTAGAGACGGGGTTTCACCATGTTGGCCAAGATGGTCTCGATCTCCTGACCTTGTGATCTGCCCGTCTTGGCCTCCCAAAGTGCTGGGATTACTGGGCCCCTGTGCTTGATTCTTCTAAAGCACATTACTTTCCTGTATTTAAGCTCTAGCAGCGTTGGATGGATGTTTTGCAGCATGCTTGGGTGTTAAGTGTCCTTTGAGTCAGAGCTTTACTCACAGTGACCCTCTCCTGCCCTGTGCAGGTATAGAGAGCTGGGAGGTGAGAGGTGGGAGGTGGGAGAGGGCTGGGCCCCAGCTCTGAGGGGAGGAGGAAGCAGACCTCTTCAGTACAAGAGGACCATGATGCTGCCCCCTCAGAACATGGATGTCTATCTGGAGGGACAGAGCACCCGCCTCACTTCCCTAGGAGTCCAGGGTCCACTCACACTCTTCTGATTGGGAGACTCTGAATTCCTTCCCACAGTAGTCATAACTTCATTTGACAGGCGAGGAAACTGATGCACAGAGATGGGACCCTGTGGAAGGTCACATGCTTCACAGCAGCTCACCAGGTCTGATGCCACTGCCTGGGCTCCCCTCCCCCATGCCACCAAGCCATATTGCTTCAAGGAACAGGCCTGCGCTCTCATGTTCCTTTCCAATAGCAACCTTTGGGCCTAATTTTTGGTGATTATAAACTGTAGCGCAAGCAAAGTACCATGGACCTTGGTGAAAAGTTCCGGTTGGAGGAACTGGAGAAGGTAGGAAAGTTGGATAAAACTCAAATAGATTTAGCTGTAGGGAAAGGGCTTCCAGGCTCACAGATGGCCCCAGTACAAGTGCTGTGGGGGCCAGCCTCAGGGGAGGTTAGGAAAAGCCAAGGTGAGAACCTCACATGCCAAGGCGACAACCTCACATGGCTGACAGCCCATGTACCGAGCTCTATGCGGATGTTTTCTGTGTTTCTTCACATATGTGCTTGCTCCTCAGTGTGTCCTGGTGAGACCAGTGTTATTTCCGTTATACAGAAACTGAGGCTGAGAGAAGCTCGGCAGCTCTTTCACCTATGGGGGAGGAGGGATCTGAAGTGGGATTAGCTGAGCAAGTGGGTGGATTCCTGAGGCCCCACTCTGGGCCTCACAGGTTGATCCAAGGGTTTAGTCTGCGGAAGGGCAGATGTTGACACCTGTCTCAATCCATTTTCTGCTACTCCAACAACATACCACAGCCCGGTTAGTTTGTAAAGAAAAGCAGCTTACTTCTTACAGTCTGGAGGCTGGGAAGTCCAGGAGCATGGTGCCCGCATCTGGTGAGGGTCTTGCCATGGTGGAAGAGTGGAAGGTGGAAGCCAGCACGAGAGACAGGGAGAGGAAATCAGGCTAAACTCCTGATTTATCGGGAATCCATTCCCCTCACTCCTACAGAAACAGCATAATCCATTCATGAGGACAGAGTCCTCCTGGCCTAATCACCTCTTAAAGGCCCCGCCTCCCACTACTGTTACAATGACAATTAAGTTTTCAACACAGGAACTTTGGAGAACACATTCAAACTATATCAAGAGCCTTTTGTGGACCAGGGTGCTGGGGGCCTGATGGGCTTGGAGCCAGAGCCCTGAGAGGCATGAGGAAGGCCTTCCTGAGACCCCTCTCAGGTCCCCTCCACCTTGTCCTTGTTCCTGCAGCATGTGGCCTTTCCATCCTAGTTAATACCTGGGCCTTTGAGGCAGCATTTTTTGTTTTTGTATTTTATGCTAGAGAAGCATATTTGACTTCGTTTAAAAGGTTAAGATCTTTCCTAAGCAGTTGGCTTTAGTTTGAAAGAAAAAAAAATGGAAGGCCTGCTTGCTTCCACTATTCCCTTGCACTGTAGGATGGGGAAGGACACCCAGGGATGGAGGAGTCTCCAAAGTGGGCAAATTAGAATCAAGGACCCCAACTGCTGTATCGTAGGCCCCACTCCTCCTGCATCGCCTCCCAGAATCAGTCCTTCTGCTTTTATGACCCATGCCAACCCCACAACCCCTTCCCACTTGACATCAGATGGCAGTTTTCTCCAGTGTTCAACATCCTCTTCTTCCTGAGTGGCCCCCTCAAGTTGGCCATATTTAAGGAAGAATGAGTTTTGGTGTGTTCTTGCCCCATGGTCACACGCTCTTCTTCTCATACCTATTTTATCATTTGCTTTGCATTAAAAGTTGATTCGTAGCACTTAACCTTCTCACTGGTTATGTAGAGGCATTCATTCATTCTCTCACTCTCTTACTCATTCATTCCAAATGAATGTATTTTTACATGAAGCTGAGCATGAGTCAGCAGCCCCTAAGAAAGAGGCTACTTTACAGGGGCAGAAAGAGGAAAGGACTTACTCTCAGAAACCCCAAATCCAGGACAGCTAAAATCATAGATCAGTGAGGTGTCACACCATTCACTGACACTGAAAGTTACTATTAATAATAACCTCAGAAAGACAAATATCACCTTCCTGCAGACAGACAGGAAGGATACTGCAAAGGATGAGGTTGAACCTCCAGCTGGAATTGGCTATTGGTTCTGCTGCCACTGGCTATTGCTCTGGAATACTTGGAAGCAGGCCTTCCTGGTCTTTGCTGTGTGCAGCACGTACCTTGGCTGGTGATGGACCTGAGCGGATGCTTGGGAGCAGAATGTGAGCTGTAGTGTCAGTGGGTGTGCCAAGCCTGCACACAGGCCAGTGCTGCCTCGTCTTTGGAGTGGAGCCTCCAGTTTGCTAGTCACCTTGGGCTTGGCCATTCTGGAGTTACTGCTCCTGTTCTCTCTGTTGGCCTTGCCTTGTCCCTGCTGCCCCTCCCTGTCACCACAGCCATTCTGGCTCTGGCCCATTCAGTTTGTGTCATCAGTGGCTGCATTTTACTTACCCTGTGCCCATCCCCATGTTTGTGCCATGTCATAGAAAGTCCTCCTAGGTGCCCGTTGTTCTCTTATTTGCTGGGCTTCAAGAATTGGTGGCCCTGAATCCCCCAAGGGTCCTAGGACCCCTGTTAGGTGTAGACAAGGTCTGAGTAGATCCCTGGGTAGATTCAGTTTCCATTTGGCTCTAGGGGACCCATGGAAACGGAGGCTGGTCTGGAACACTGTGGTAGAGACTGGGTCACATTTTCTCTCTAGGTTGGATTAGCAGCTCTAGTAGAGCCACTTCAGTGAACCCATCGTCTTGACATTAAAGTCATCTCACACCATGGAGTGTCCAGAATTGTGAGGTCCAAGCCTAGCCTAGGGAATATTGGGAGTGGGGGAGGCTCAGGGGATGTGTTCAGGGTGTTCTGAGCCCCACCTGGAGTTAGAGAGGGGGTGTGGTATTGTGAAATATATATTTGGTCTACCTCCCTCTTTTCCTGAGGTATTCTTAGAATCTCTGGAGTGATAAGAGTATCTTTGTATGCTAATGAGATGACTGGTGGCTGGGGGCTCTTAAATTGCTTTAAGATTTGGCTGGTTGCCAGGGTAACCAATCCCATGATTAGAGGGCTGGAATTTACAGTCTTCCACCCTCCCACCTCTGGGGAGAGGAGAGAGGCTGAAGGTTGAGCTGGTAAATCAATGGCCAGTGATTTAGTCAGTTATGTCTATAATGAAGCTTTCATTAAAGACCCAAAAGGAGGCCAGGTGTTATGGCTCACACCTGTAATCCCACCACTTTGGGAGATCAAGGTGGGAGGATTGCTTGAAGTCAGGAGTTTGAGACCAGCCTGGGCAACATAGTGAGACCCCATCTCTAATTTTAAAAAATTAGTAATTTTCCAGATGTGGTGGCCCACACGTGTGGTCCCAGCTACTCAGGAGGCTGAGATGGGTGGATGGCTTGAGCCCAGGAGTTTGAGGCTACAATAAGCCTGACATCATTGCACTCCAGCCTAGGAGACAGAGCAAGACCCTGTCTCTAAAAGCTGGAAGAAAAAAAAAAAGTACAAAACCCCAAAACTCCAAAGGACTGAGTTCTGGGAGCTTTTGGGTAGCTGAGCATGCAGAGGTTCCCGGGGAGTGGCACACAGGGTGGGCAGGGCAGCTCCACGCCCTTCCCACATGCCTTGCTCTGTGCACCTCTTCCAGCTGGAGGTTCATCCGCATCCTTTGCAGTATCCTTCCTGTCTGTCTGCAGGAAGGTGATATTTGTCTTTCTGAGGTTATTATTAATAGTAACTTTCAGTGCCAGTGAATGGTGTGACACCTCACGGATCTATGATTTTAGCTGTCCTGGATTTGGGGTTTCTGAGAGTAAGTCCTTTCCTCTTTCTGCCCCTGTAAAGTAGCCTCTTTCTTAGGGGCTGCTGACTCATGCTCAGCTTCATGCCAGCCTTTCATTTTACTTTCTCTCTTGTGCTGCCTGTGTTTGGAGAGCAGAGGCACAGTGAAGCTTCTCAGCCCATTTGCTGCCACAGTGACAGCAATAGGCTGTGGTGGGGTAGGACGGGGTCCGGTGAGTGGGGCAGGGAGAGGGGCCCCCATTGCACTTGGGCTTTTTCTTAGGGTTGATAACGATAGTTCATATTTCATCTCCATGCGACCTTGAAAAAAATCACTCAGCATCCGTGACCTCATCCATGCAACTCCTTTTAAAAATTATTCTTAGAAGAACCCCAATGAATAAGCAAAAGTGGAGCTCTGATGTGTTAATCCTCGCCCCTCAACTCCAGCTCAGGGGAGCCTGAGAGGTTCCTCAGGCGGAGGGACCTGCAGTACTCCCGCTAGGCCTCTGGCAAACCTTTCCCAGGACTGCTGCTGAAGGCCTTGCCACCTCACTAGTCCTGTTTGAATCCTAACACCCCTCCCGTCCTGCCAGTGCCCTCTCCACCACCCCTTTCCCTGACCCCCATGGCTGGAAAGGACATCATGGGAAGTGGGATAAAACCTTAGGGTCCACTTGATGGCCTGCCGCCTCTTGTGGGAGGGGTCACGTGACTGCACAGTGTGAGACATGGGAGCTGCTCACTTCATGGGTTATTGCTGCTTTTTTCTTGACCCCAGGAAAAAATTCCAGCCCCCTGGACAGCTCCCACACACTCTGTCTCCTCTTCTGCTTAAGTGCAGTTTTTCCTCCTAATGAGCTCTGGTCTTCAAATGGAGCTGGGAGGAAAAACAAGGACCTTGGGAATATAAGATCCTTGGTGAATTACCTTATATTAATGAGACCAAGAAGAGAAATCGAATTCAGCTGTGCAAATTAGCTTTGCGTTCTGGGCCTTGATGACTTAAATTGCAGATTTTAATTAAATGTCCCCAAATAACTATGAAGTGCTTCTGAGGTCTTTTTGACCTGAAAGTTTCTGTGACCTGTGAACTCTCTCAAGTGTAAAATTAGTCTGTAGATGTACCCCTTTAAGCATTTCTATCTCCGGAAACCTCACGATGCCTAGGATATAAACCACCCTCCAGGGCAGAGCAGGCTGGTGGAGTGGGCAGGGACCCTGCAGGGAGAGGTGGAAAGGGGTGAGTTTTGGAGCTTCCCCAGGGCTGGCAGGATGTTGGGGTACAGATGTGTCCCTCTGTTAGGTGGCCTGTCTCCACTGTCGCAAGTGAAGTGGGTGACCGACACCTTCACTAACAGGCTGAGCAGGGCAGCAAGGCAGGCAATGGAATGATGGAATGCTTTAGACACATTGGGAAAAGGTTCAAAAGGGAAGAGCCCCTTCTTCGAGCTGAAGTCATGCCTGGGTTGCTGCCCTGCCTCTGGCCAGCATGGGGTGCAATCTTCAGTGATGGCCGTTAGAGAAGGCCGTTAGAGGATGGCCGTTAGAGAAGGAGGAAGACAGTTCCCCATGATCACACCCCCAGCATGGCTGTCATCTTGATGCAGCCTCTTGCTCACTGTCCCCTCTGTACAGTATCTCTTTAAATGGCTGCAGACAAAGCAAAGGTGGGCTATTTCTTTAAAAACACATGATGCAGAACTGACGTGTTTTTTTTTAATGCTATGCTGTCTTGTATATACTTTGTATTGGGATATAAAAATCACCTGTGTACAGCTCAGTGAATTTCACACAGTAAAGTCTGTGTGTAACCCGCACCCAGATCATTTCCAGAGCCCCGGAAGCCCTCTCACCCTCCCCAGTCAGTACCCACCCCTTCAGGATACCACTCTCCATACTCCGAATGCCACAGATTCGTTTGGCCTGTGCTTGAACTTCGTATGAATGGATTTGCCTAGAATGGTCTTAACTTTTCCCCTTGACATCGTTTCTGAGACTCATCCCGTTGTTTCATCTGTTCTACTGTTGACGAACATTTAGGTTGTCTCTGGTATCTTACTACTGTGAACGTTGCTGCTCTAAACCTTCTCTACAGGCTTTTAGTGAGCATGAGTGTGCGTTTCTGTTAGCAGCTCCCCCTCTGAGTTGTATGCCAGGTCACAGGGTAGGTGTATGTTCAACTTAAGTAGAGACGGCCAGTTTTCCAGCGCGGGTGACTATTTACGCTCTTCCAGTAGTATCACTTCCAGTTACTCCACGTCCTCATCAACACTTGGTATTGTTGGTCTTTGTCATTTTTGCTGTTCCAGTGCTTGTGCAGAGGTATCTCATGGGTTCAGTTTGCATTTCTCTGATGACTGATGGGGTTGAAGAACTTCTCCTGTGTCTATTGGCTTTATTATGATCATTTTGATAGCCGGATAATAGTGTGTCTTATGGATGTTCCAGAACATTCTTTTCGTACCTATAGCTGGGCATTTGGATTGCTTTATTATTATAAGTAATGCTGCGATAAGCATTTTTACCCAGTAGTCTTTTCCGTGTTCTAGACTATTGGCAAGAGTTTTGTTATGATTTACAAATTTTGATAATTAATGCCAGATGGCTTTCTGAATGTTTGAACTACTCTAAGATGGAGTAACAATATAGGAGAGTCCTAGACAGCTTCCCCCAGGTCCTCCAGCAATGTGTATTCTCACTTAAGAACAAACAAAACTCTTTTGGAGGACGAATTTAGGTGAAGGAAAGCATATTTAGCATTGTGTTACTTAATGAGTTTGGTCACTTTTTCAAAATGTTTACCACGTGTGTTCCTCATTTGTGAATTCCTACCTTTTGCCACTTGCATTTTGGTGAGTTTGTTGTTAATGTGTACAACCATTACTGAAAAAAGCAGATATTAGTACTGTAAGCACTTTCCTGTTTTACTAGTCACATTGCACATTGCTTCACTTGTGTGCCTTTTGACGTTAACCGGCAAATCTTCCCCTTGGTGATTTTTATTGTGGCTCCCCCACCAGGCCACTGCCCTGTCTGCGGAAATGCCCAGGCTGAAGGTCCCTGGGCACCCCTAGTGGGAGGGATAGGAGTACAGCCTGTGAGAGAAACTGAGTCAGCCCTAGGCTAAACACTCAAGCACTCTGCTCTTGCGGTCATCTCATTCCCCAACCCTGGTGCTTTGAGAGGGATGGCTCATGAGCTGAGCCCTGCCAAACAGCCCCTGTAGTGCTGGGACTGAGTGGGGCCTGGGGGACCCAGCAGCAGCAGCATTGTGGGAGCTCAGTGGAGTTTGCAGAGCCCTCTCCTGTTCATGCACATTTGGTTTTCATTGCAGCCCCATGAGATGGGTGCAGCCCATCCATCCCGAAGGGCAGGGCCTTAGAGGGCCCTGCAGCTTCTCCTAGGGCCTACAGTTTGTGAGTGGGGAAACTGGTCTCAGATTCTCATCTCCCTAAACCACACCCAGCTGCCCACCTGGCTCTTTAGGACAGGCCCAGACTCCCCCAACAGATCAGCCCTGCAAGGGAGAGGAATATGTGCTTTCTCTTTCTCATTTATTTTGGGTTTGAGCAAAACTTGTATTTTTGAGCCAGAAGGTTGGATTGGGGTGTGGAGCTCAAACAAACATGGAGTAGCTCTTGGCCTCCACGTTTCTAGGCATCGCAGTCTCAGAAACTTCATGTTTGACCAGCTTGTTAAGTTTTCGCTTTCTTATTTTTAGATGATGGATTTGGACATGCTTCTATGAAGAAATGCCACATGGTCTGAGAGCAAACATGTCCAGTAAGTCGTTTGGTGAATTAACCCAAGGACAGGAGCCCAGGTCCTTCAGGCACAGGGTGTGGACACCCTTTGAGAAGACAAGGCTGTCTCTGGAAATATGAAGACCTCTGCGAGAGTGTTTTAAACCAGGCTTATTGCTCAGTCTAATTATCTTAACTTCTAAAGGTTGGTTCTTTCTAGAGACAGCAGGAGTTGTAGCATATAGGGTTGGAAAAACCTGAAACACCCTTCTCGCTGCTTAATCTAGTTCTGACAGCAGAGTGTGAGCTCTGGAGCTCTAAGCCATGTGAAGCGTCTGACTCAGCCTGTGGCAGTGTTTTACCCAGAGCCCTCCCTTTTCATAGCACAGCACCCTCCACTTTGCTTAGGCATAGATTACATGCTTTGCGGGAAGGAAAGCCTGAGACCAAGACACACGTGAAGTTTATGCAGCTCTGGGAAGAAAGCCAGCAGGTTAGAGTTGTGAGCTTTGTCTCACTAGTGTTTTGCCACCTGTATGTAGCCCGTGGGCAGCAGACTCTTCTGCAGCTCTTACCCTACTCACAGAAGTTGTGGCGAATTGATTTAAATTTTTAAAGGTTCTAAGAGACTTGCTAACAGAAGAGCATAATAAAGAGAACAAGAAAATCTCAAAAGCCATATTTTATAATTATATGAAAACCATCATTCACTGTGGCATATCTCTGTTGAAGGGGACAGGACATCCTCAAGGGATCCCATGGACACCCTGTGTGTTGGGGAGTGGGGAGGAAGAAGTGACCAGAAGGGGTGGGGAGCAGCGGACAGTCCACCCTGGTTCCTCACATGCTGGGGAACCCTGTCACTGTACCTCGCCCATGTTAGGTCACGTTCTTTCTAAATGAGAGCATGATTTCTCTCCGTCACCATCCTCATGGTTTCTTACCAGTGCTCCTTTTCTCAGGGCTACTGCCACTTTAACGGACTAGGGCTCAGTGCCAGCACTTCCCAGGTAATCAGGCGTGGTCTGACCCAGGATCAAGAAGCACATCATCACCAATGACATCATGACAGCAAGAGAACACAGCCCTCGCCATGGTGCCAGGGCCCGTGCAATGCAACGGGCTTCCACCATCGACGTGGCAGCTGACATGCTGGGCCTCTCTCTGGCAGGTGAGCCTCACAGGGCCTGCACCGGGCTCCAGGTATGAGCTCACAGCACCTGGGCTCCACACTGCGGCAGTGCTGGCAGGTACCTGATGATTCCCCATGACTACCCTATAGACTACAGGGTACCCTGGTTTGGCATCCTTCTGCTTGAACCAGGAAATAGGGAAGGGGGGCGTCAGCCCTCTTCCTGTGAACCGCTTCTGCTGGAGCCTGACTACATTAGTTTTCCAGTTTGGTGGCGGGGGCACCACCAGGGTAGTGTGGGAATGTCCAGGTGTTTTGCTGGCACATGCCCAGGCCATGGTAAAAGCCTTCCCTGTTGTGGATGTGTAGATCTGAGGAGGAGCAGGGGTTTGGTTGTGGGGTCAGGGACTTCTTAGCAATCTCAAAAACAAAATATTTTTAAAATAAAGAAATTGTCTTGCATGGCAGTTTTTGTTGTTGTTGTTGGGGGGAAGTACAGGGTTATTTGTGCATTTAATCTGAAAACAGAGAAAAGTTTATTAAGGGTGATTTTTCTGTCATTTCTTTTCTATTCAGGAAATATACAAGACCCAGATGAGCCCATTTTAGAATTTAGCTTAGGTAGGTATCTTTCATTATTTTTTTGTTTTAAAAAATATTTTACTTAAAAATGAAAACAAAAACACTACCACCAGTGCATGGGCTTGTCTCAGAGAGCTTGCTGCTGCTGCCACCACTGCTGCAGTGTTTCTGAGAAGACGGAGCCCTCACAGCTGTGAACTTCTGTGGATGGGAAGGCACCTTGGAGGCTCCGTGCCCACAGGCTCTTGTCTCCTCAGCATGGGGCCCGCCCCCTTGGGGGTATGCTCTCCACAGGTGGCTGGGGACAGGGAGGTGAGCCCACCTAGAGCTGCCAACAGAGGTCCTCCCCACCCCCACCCCAATGGGGGAAAGGGAAGGAGGGGTTGGGGAAACCGGGCATAGAGTTCAGCTTTGTTGCCCCTGGCTGCAAGGCCTTGTGTTGGCTGAGTTTCGCTCTCTAGCCCTCAGTTCCCTATTGTATAAAAGGCAACATTGGCACCTGCATGCTCTCTTTCTCAGGATCAGATAAGAATATACTAAAAAGTGGATCAGAATGTGCTGAGTCTGGGGTCAGCGATACGTGGCATCACTGTGCTTTCCCAGGAGGCCTGAGACGCCTCTCCATCAGAGCCCAATGCTACCCAGCGCTCCTCTCCCCTTTTCCCATTCCTTGGTCAACATTAGTTGGTGGCCTGGCACCAATGTCCAAGAGGTGGTGTGACATAAAAGAGGCACCTCCTGGGGAGTCAGATGACCTGGATTCCAGCCCTGACCATGCCAGGCTAACCACATGGCCTTGAGCCTGCCACTCGACCTTGCTGGAACAATTTCCTCCTGTGCTACATGAGGATGCTACTGCTTGTTTGAGAGACAAAGAAGATCAAGGTGGTTAAGCACCCCCCAGCCCCAAAAGACTTGGACAAATTGCAAAACCCATAAAAGTGTAAGTACACTACTGGCCGGGTACAGTAGCTCACACCTGTAATCCTAGCACTTTGAGAGGCTAAGCCAGGAGGATTGCTTGAGGCCAGGAGTTTGAGATCAGCCTGGGCAACATAGCAAGACCCTGTTTCTAAAAAAGAAAAAAAAACAACTTACCTGGCTGTGGTGGCACATGCCTGTATTCCCAGCTACTAAGGAGGCTGAGGTGGAAGGAGCCCTTGAGCCTAGGAGTTTGAAACTGCAGTGAGTTATGATTGGGCCACAGAGGGATACCCTGTCTCTAAAACATAATAATGAAAAAGAAACAAAAAATAGAATTTGGAAGAAACAGAGACATTGCAGAAAGTTTTAAAGAAATTTTAATTTATATTGGCCAGGCATGGTGGCTCAATCCTGTAATCCCAGCAGTTTGGGAGGCCAAGGTGGGCGGATCACCTGAGGTCAGGAGTTCAAGACCAGCCTGGCCAACATGGTGAAACCTTGTGTCTACAAAAATACAAAAATTAGCCAGGCATGATGGTGGGTGCCTGTAATCCCAGCTACTCGGGAGGCTGAGGCAGGGGAATCGCTTGAAGCTAGGAGGCGGAGGTTGCAGTGAGCCGAGATTGCACCATTACACTCTAGCCTGGGCAACAGAGCGAGACTCTGTCTCAAAAAAAAAGAAATTATAATTTATGTACTCAAGAAAAGATAGTATATCTATAAAACAAAACCAGGACACTATAAAGATAAAAAGAACAATTGAAGAACGAGAACAATCTTAGAAATTTAAAATATGATAGACAAAATTTAAAAAATTCTATAAAGTTTGGAAGTTAGTCAGGGAATTCTTCCAGAAAGTAAGATTTTAAAAACAAAATAGAAAATGGGTAAGAAATAGAAATGGAAATTTTGAGAGTAAATCCAGAAGGTCCAATATTTAGGAGAAAAAACAGGAGAGAATGTAAGGGAGGAAATGCAAAGAAAGAGGAAATCTCCAAGAACTGAGGAATGTGTCTGTAGGTTAAAAATGTCTACCAAGGCCCAGTGCAATGCTGAAAGAGACCCATAACAGGGTATATTGTGGTGAAATTTCAGATCACAGGGAATAAAATGAAGATCCTGAAAACTTCCAGAAAGAAAAAAAAAAACAGGTCATACCCAAGGATCAGGAATAAAACTGGCATGGAATGTCTCAGTGACATTGGAAACTTGAAGACAGTGAGACAACACCTTTAATTATATTTTCAACCCAGAATTCTCTGCCCAACCAGACTATCAGTCAAATGTGAGGGTAGGAAGAAACTTGTTTCAGCTGCACAGAGTTGTACAGCAAAAATTTACTTCCCCTGCATTCTTTCTCCGGAAGCTAGTGGAGGATGTGTTCCCATCCTAAAGAAGGGACCACACTGAGCAGAGGAGTCGTGGGATCCAGGAAACAGGGTCATCACAAGAGAGAAGTGGAAGGAATCCCACATGGTTCTTAATGAGTAATATGTGCTTAACTTCCATCATGACAATGTGGATTTAACAAAAATTGAGCTAAAATGATTGCATGTGGAGAGAGAATGACAGTTGGTATAACTGAGTTAAAAATCCTCGTCCGCCTATAAATCAGGACATTTCTGAATCTGGTGAACGAAAAACAGTAATATAGTCATGTTAATTGGGCACATGGAGGAAGAAACTGCTTTAAAAAGTAAGGATGAATTTTATATAAAGTGAATTTTACCCCAGTTTTTTGTTTGTTTGTTTTTGAGACGGAGTCTCTCTCTGTCTTCTAGGCTGGAGTGCGTGGTGCGATCTCGGCTCACTGCAAGCTCCGCCTCCCGGGTTCATGCCATTCTCCTGCCTCAGCCTCCCGAGTAGTTGGGACTACAGGCGCCCGCCACCACGCCCGGCTAATTTTTTGTATTTTTAGTAGAGACAGGGTTTCACTGTGTTAGCCAGGATGGTCTCGATCTCCTGACCTTGTGATCTGCCTGCCTCGGCCTCCCAAAGTGCTGGGATTACAGGTGTGAGCCACCGCACCCAGCCACGGTGAGGAGTGGGAGCTGGATTTTTAAAAAGTGAGGAGCGGGAGCTGGATTATTGAATGGACAAATGTGTTGACTTTTAAAATAAAACTTTAAAATTTTAAAAATGTATGTTCATTGTAAAAATACAGAAAATGTTGCAGAGAGATAGTCAGTTATCACTTTGGTTTATATCCTTCCAAATATATATGTTTGACCCTCACAGAGTACTATATGGAGATTTTTAATGATTTTTGGTTGTGGAAGTGATGGAATTATTTCCAAATGTGGCAAAATATCTTTTTTAATATATATGGGATCTGCTTGATCATTTAAAATGCCTTCATAGAGTCTCTAATAGAGCTGTGCCATACTTATTTTAGCCAGCCTCCTACTGCTGGACATTCAGGTTCTTCTCAATCTGCTATTATAAACACCATCACAGTGAACGTATTCATACATAGATCTTTCATACATTTTGCTGATTATTTCCTTAGGATATGCTCTTGAATATAGCATTGTTGAACCAAATGTATGCAGTTTACCTCAACAGCATTTATTTAGTATTTATTCAGCTGGGATTGCAGATGATCAGGTTGGAGAGACAAGGCTTACATATCAGAGGTGTGTGGTTTCTATGGAAATAATGCCAAATGAGTGACGTAAGTGAGCCTGCAGGCTGCTCAGAGAAAACTTAATGGAAGCTGTGGAACTTGAGCCAGGAATCAAACCCGAGTTGAAATTTAGATAGGCTGGGTTGGGGGAGGAGGCCAGGAGAGAACGTCCCTTGTATGAAGGCATGTTCTGGAGGCGGCCATGGGACCATCAGCCCTTAAAGTCATCTCAATCTTCCCAGCCTTTAGCCACCTGCTGTACCTTAGTCCGTCTGACATCATTACTGCCTGAAAGACCTGAAGATTCCTACCTTGCATAGGTGTCGAGAAAACTCACACCTGATAAAAGGGCAAGTAGAGAGAGGCCACAGGTCATTTAAGGGTACTTTGTAACTTAAGGAAGAGACAAGTAGATCAGTCAAATTAGGGAATTCCTGTCTAGGCAGACATAATAGAAGAAACAAAAGAGAACTTAAAATAGTAATAAAACCTTGAAGCCTCTAGAAGAAAAATAGGAGAACTTTCAAACTTAGGGTAGGCAAAGATTTGGACAGAGCACAAAAAGCACTCTTTGTTTTAGTTTGCTACTGCTGCCATAACAAATTACCAGAAATTTAGCATGTTAAAGCAATATAAATGTATTATCTTACAGTTCCCTTAGATTAGAAATCCAGTGTGCTCACTGGGTCTTTGCTTAGAGTCTCACAACACCAAAATCAGTGTTAGCAGGGCTGGATTTATTTAGAAGGCCTCCTATTTCCTGTCTATTTCCTTGCTCATTCATGTTGTTGGCAGAATTCAGTTGCTAGTGGTTTTAAATTTTAGGACCCCATTTTTTTGCTAGCTATCAGTTAAGGCCCGTTCCCAGCTCATAGAGGCCACGCACATTCCTCTTGTGGGCTTACAGTCCTCTTCCTCCATCTTCAAAGCTGGCAGTGGCAGGTCTAGTGCCTTCCATGCTTTGAATCTCTCCTGCCTCTTCTTCCATTGTTATATCTTTGTGATTCACCCTAAGTCCTTCCTCTTTTACTTTTAAGGGCTCCTGTGATAGATTGAGCCCATCCGCGTAATCCATCTGAAGATCACTTAATCACATCTGTAAAGTCCCTTTTGCCATGTAATGTAATCTATTCGTAGTTTCTGAGGATTAGGACATAGATATTTTTTGTCAGGGAGGGGCTTCTCTGCTTACCACTCCCTAAAATTTAAAAAGGATACATTGAATTTCATCAGAATAAGAAATTGCTGTCCGTAAGAGACATCACTGAGAAAATGAATAGATGAACCATAAACTGGAAAAAAATATTCACAACACATATACTTCATAAAGGACAAATAAGTAGTAAACAACCAAATTTTTAAAATGAGCAAAAGACTTGAGCAGACACTAGACAAAATAAGTTATACAAATGAACAATAAGCATATATTAAAATGATGCTTAACAGCATTAGTCATCATGTAACCGCAAATTAAAACACATCTATTAGAATGGGTAAAATTAACAACAACAACAACGACAAAACAAAACACTCTACCCAACTGGAACTTCTGTATATTGCTGGTGGGAGTGGAAAATGATACAAACACATTGGAAAACTGTTGGTTTCTCATAAAGTTAAATATATTTTACTCGTATGTGATTATGCAGAAGAAATGAAAAAGTGTTCACAAAAAGATATGAACAACAACATTTATGTCACCTTTATTTAATAGTTCAAAATGGAAAACAACCCAAATGTCTATTAATAGTAGAATGAATAAATTGTACAATGGAATATGACTCATTTTTAAAAAAAGAATGAATTATCAATACATGTAACAACATAGATGAGTCTCGAAAACATTCCATTTGTATGAAATTCAAGAACAGACAAAAGAATAGTGATGGAAATCAGAAAATGCTTGCAAAACGAGGAGATTTGTACAAGAGGGAACTTTCTAGTCTGATGAAAAAGTTGTACTATCTTGTTTTGATGGTGCTTACATGGGTGTTTATGATTGTCAAAGCTCATTGAACAGAAAAACCTAAGCTCTTTGTATTTTATTGTATCCAATAAATAATGAAGGTTCATGAAGATGTATGAGAAGATATTACAGAGAACCAAAATTAATTTTTGGAAATAAAAATCAATTTATTAATTTTAAACCACTAGTTGACATTTAAAAGTAAGAATGATGAGGGCAGATATGGCAGAGTGAAGACCTCCAAAAATCTTCTTTTCTATAAAGGCAATGAGTATACTGGCAAAAATGGTCAAAATCAATTGTTTCAGAACTCTGAAAATTAACAGAGGCTTACAGCACTCTGGGTAGCATTTATTTAAGAAAAATAGTGTATTAGTCTATTCTTGCAGTGCTATAAAGAAATACCCGAGGCTGAGTAATTTATAAAGAAAAGAGGTTTAATTGGCTCATGGTTCTGCAGGCTATACAAGCGTGGCACCAGCATCTTCTCAGCTTCTGGTGAGCCCTCAGGGAGCTTTTATTTATGGCAGAAGGAAAAGCGGGAGCGAGAATCTTACATGGTGAGAGAAGGATTAAGCGAGAGAGGGAGGAGGTGCCACACACTTTTAAACAACCAGGTCTTGCATAAACTCAGAGCTAGAACTCACTCATCACCAAGGGGATGGCACTAAGCCATTCATGAGGGATTTGTCCCCCGTTATCCAAATACCTTCCACCAGGCCCCACCTCCAACACTGGGGATTACCTTTCAGCATGAGATTTGAAGGGGACAAAACATCCAAATCATATCAAATGGCTTCTTAGTTAGAACAGAGGGCTTTATGATGTTTTAACTTGCCCTGTTACTATCGTCCTCTCTCTAGTTCCAGGTAGACTTTAAAGTCAACATCTTTGATGTTATAGTGAAAATCAATAGCCTAAAAGTCACTGAAGGGGACAGAATGGGGTTGGAGAGCCTACAAAAAGCCCCTTTCTTAGAGAGTTATCATTATTTGGCCTGTCTGGCAGTTCCCTGGAAAACCCCACATCCTGTACCTGCCTTTATTTGGCTTAACTCAGAGTCAGTGAGAACAGCTTTTTCCCTGAGAATTTTGTCAAAAACAATCACTGTCCATTTTTTTAACATTGCAGCTGCCAGAGGTAGTAGTAACAGTTGGAGCAAACAAAAAGCTAACCAAAAAAGACCTTAAAAGGGAAAGCTGGGGAATGAGATATTCACAGGGAGATTTGAAAAGCTCTTTCATATTCCTGGGAACCTCAAAGGCCAGTGAAGGGCTGTGCACATGTCCAGAGCTGTGTGCATACTCAGGAGACGTGAGAAGGCCCTAAACAATTACCTGAGATTGACCCTGAGGTTCTATGCAAGTGGCAAATGAAGGGTAAGACAGTTATAAACTGCCTTCCTGAACATTGAAAATGCACCCCAGTATACACACAGGGACTCTTAGCTACAGCAAAGGTCTTTGATTCTGGTATTTAAGGAAATACCTGTCCAACCATTATCCGACTACTAACCTAATGAAGCAGTCACTTCAGTGGCCACACATGACAGAGTATTACTTTACAGAATTAGATCAGAAAAGGCACTGAAGAAACAGCCACACAAAAGAGCAGCAACAACAAAGCCTGGGGAAGGGAGAGAATCTAATTCCGGAGATCTCACATTATATTATTTAAAATGTCTATAGTTTTCAACAAGAAGTTATGAGACATTGCAAAAAGGAAAGTATGGCTCATACACAGATGGAAAAAACCCATACAATCAGTAGAAACCATCCCTAGGAGGCACAAATGTTTAACTTAGACAAAGATTTTTAAATCAGCTCTTTTAAGTATGTTCAAATAACTGAAGGAGACTGTGTCCAAAGAACTGAGGAAAGTGTGAGAACAGTGTCTCACCAAATAGAGACTTGAAGAGATAGAAACTATAAAGATATCTAAATACAAATTCTGGAGTTCAAAATTATAATAACTGCAATGAAAAATTCATTAAGAGAGGCTCAAGTGTAGGTTTGAGAAGGCAGAAGAAAGAATCAGCAAACTCGAAGATAGGTCAATTAAGATTATCCAGTCTGAGGAACAGAAAGGAAAAAAGAATGAAGAAAAATGAACAGAGCCTCAGAGACCTGTGAGACACAATCAAGTGCACCAATATAGGTATAATAGGAGTTTCAGAAGAAGAGTAAATCGAGAAGGGGGGAGATAAAAATGTTTGAATAAATCATGACCAAAAACTTCCCATATTTGATGGAAAACATGAATCTACATATCCAGGAAGCCCAATGAACTCCACATAGGATAAACTTGAAGAGATCCACACTTGATACATCATACTCAAATCATTGAAAGCCAAAGACAGAATCTTTAAAACAGCAAGAAAGGAGTGACCTATCATGTATAAGGGATCATCAATAAGAGTAACAGCTAATTTCTCATCAGAAACCATGGAAGTCAGGAAGGTGGTGGGGTGACGTATTCAAACTGCTGAAAGAAAAAGACAACCAAGAATTTTCTATTCATCAAAAATGTCTTTCAAAAATGAATAAGCAATATGTGGTGTGTTTATACAATTGAATGTTATCAATAAAAAGGAACGAAGTACAGATATTTGCTAGAGTATGGATGAACCTTTATAATATGCTAATTGAAGAAGCCAGATACAAAAAGCCACCTATTGTATTATTCCACTTATATGAAATACATGGAATAGACAAATCTGTATAGATAGAAAGTAGATTAGTGGTTTCTTGGGGGACCAGTGAATGGGGGTAATGGGTTTGGTTTGTTGTTTTTGGATTGATGAGAATGTTGAGGAATTTGTGGTGATGGTTGCACAACTCTGAATGTCTTAAAAAAACCACAGAATTGGGCCGGGTGCAGTAGCTCACGCCTGTAATCCCAGCACTTTGGAGGCCGAGGCGGGTGGATCACGAGGTCAGGAGATCGAGACCATCTTGGCTAACACGGTGAAACCCCATCTCTACTAAAAATACAAAAAATTAGCTGGGCGTGGTGGCGGGCACCTGTAGTCACAGCTACTCGGGAGGCTGAGGCAGGAGAATGGCATGAACCCGGGAGGCGGAGCTTGCAGTGAGCTGAGATTTGCCACTGCACTCCAGCCTGGGCAACAGAGCAAGACTCCATCTCAAAACAAAAAACAAAACAAAACAAAAAACACAGAATTGTATACTTTAAGAGAGTGAACTTTATGATATGTGAATCATATCTTAAACGTAGTAAAAATCAAAGCAACGCTGCTGAAAACTTATGAATCTGTGAAGGTAAATGAAGGAACCATCTCACAGTTCAAGGACAAAATATCAAGAAAGAGAGATTGTTGATGAAAAGATATGACAGATTTGGGAGTTCTAGTGTTTGATTGATAGGAGACCTAGAAGCAGAGAGAGAGCTGGAAAGAGGAGTAGCAGCAAGCCAGAAGTAACAGAAGAATTCTTTCCAGAGGGAAGAGTGGACTTGAGACTCAAGAATATTCCAGCTGCCAGGCATCTCCCTATGAGACTAACAAATTCTAAGGAGAAAGAAAATCTTTTTCTAGATAAATAACAAACAAAAATCAAATCTACCATTAAGGACAACTAGAAAAAGTGAAAAAAAAAAAACAAAACTGAACTATCTGGTTCATGTGACCAGAGAACTGATAGGACAGTAAAGAATCTGAGAGCAGAGGCTCACTTATTCCCTTGAGGGCTTACAGTGGTTCCCAAGAGGAAGGCCAAGAAGTCCAGAGGCTGCTCAGTGCTTTAGACAGTGTCTCAGTGAGAAGTGACAGGGATTGCTTTCTAGGGTCCGTTAGGGGAAGGATACTTGTTGAAACCCCTCTCACTTTGATCTAGAATCCAAAAGGCTAAATCTAAACCTCTAGAGTAAGGGGAACCAGAAGCAGGTGTTAATAGGGACTATAGGTCCATTAAGTTTCTGAAAGTAAATAAAAATATTTTAGAGTGCTAGTGCTCCTTGGAACCTTGCAGAAGTAGTTACAAATCTTGTCTGGAGAAAGACAGCACCGTCTTAGACCTCAAATAATTTCTACAAGCAATTCTTAAAATATAGTCTTCAGCATAAAATCATGAATTCTCAGAAACATGAGGAGATAAGAAATATGAACAGAAATAATAAACATAGAAATAGGCCCAAAGGGGCTGTATATATTACAGTTAAGAGACAGACACTAAAATAACTGTTATTGACTATATGTCTTAGTTAATAGGGGCTGCTATAGCAGAATATTGTAGACTGGGTGACTTAAAAAATATAAATTTATTACTCACAGTTCTGGAACGTGAGAAGTGCAAGATTAAGATGCTAGAATATCTGTTGTCTGATGGAGGCCAGCTTCCTGGTTTGCAGATGGATATAGTCTTGCTGTGTTCTCACATGGCAGAGAGCAGAGCAGCGGAAGCAAGCTCTTGTGTCTCTTCTTTTAAAGGGACTTAAATCCCATTCATGAAGACTGTACCCTCATGACTTAATCACCTCTGAAAGGCCCCACCCCTAATACCATCACATTGGGATATAAGATTTCAACACATAAATTTTGGGATTTGTGTCAGAGGACAGACCTACTTAAACTTTAGGGGGACACAAGCATTCAGTCATAACACTAGGTAAAGAAGAATAAAGACATTATTGAACATTTTCAGAGAACTAGAAACCATAAAAAGAACCAAATAGATATTCTAGAATTAAAAGAAAAATTTCAAGAAGCAAATTTACAAAATGAAGCCAGAGCAATAAAAATAATGGGAAAAAAAAATCAGAGGAGAGTAAAAACAGCATAGTGAGAGGTCTAATATTACATTTATTTTGTATCTTTAAGAAGGAACACAGAAAAGGGTCAGAAGCAATATTTATAGTTGAGCATTTCTCCCAAACTAATACAACAATTCACAGAATAAATAAAAACAAATGTACCTAGGCACATCATAATAAAACTACTGGAAGCCACACTCAGTGGGAAAATTATAAAAGCTACCAGAAAACACAACGCTTAAAGTAGCAACAACTAGACCGACAGCTGACTTCATAACAGAAAAAACAGAGGCCTAGATACAATATATTTAAAGGGCTTAGAGAAAATGACTACTTAAGAGAACATTTCCTTCAAGAAGTAAGGTGGAATAAAGACATTTTCAAACCTTAAAAGCTGAAAGAATGTCAGCACCACACTTACAGTATAAACAGTGCTAAGAGATGTTCCTCAGTAGAAGGCTGATGATTCCGGATGGACGTTCACCAATAGAGAAAGCATTGAAAATTCAAAGACATAAGATTTGGGGTAAACATCTGGGTTATAGCTGCATGAATAGCAACTATAGAAAAACACGCACACACACACAAATGTGTGTGCTAACAAAAGAGCGACCTGGTATGGCAATCTTAATGTCAGAAAAAGTGTAATTAGAACCCAAAAGAGCAGATCAAGCTGTGAACAGTGGTTAGTTAGATCACCACAGGTCCTTTCAAAGGATGGCAATAGCCAGTAACTTTCTCTGAATGAACATGACAAAGATATCTTCCCAACTAAATTCTCCTCAAAACATGCCAAGGTATTGCTCTTCCCCACCTTTCCAAATTCGTATCTCCTCCTTCCCTCTTTGTATTTTTCTGTCTTTTAATCTCTCCTTTTTTCTCCTTGTTCTTTCTTTCATTTTTATTAGTGTCTTTCTTCATCCCATCGCTCCTCCTCTCCCTGAATTTCCTGTGCATTTGTCTCACCTGTTGTGGACACAATAATATATTTTTAAATTGGAGTTAATACGTTTTTTCTATTTTTTAAAATTGCGATAAAATGTACATAAAATTTATTATTTTAACCATTTTTAAGTATATAGTTTGGTGGCATTAAGTATAGTCATGTGTCACTTAATGGTGGGGCTACGTTCTATCAAATGTGTCATTAGGTGATTTCGTCCTTGTGTGAACATGATAGAGTGTACTAACAGGATCCCAGATGGCACAGCTTCCTAGGCACCTAGGCTACATGTATAGCCTGTTACTCCTAGGCTGCCAACCTGGACAGCATGTTTCTGTACTAAATATTATAGGCAATTGTAACACAATGGTAAGTATTTGTGTGTCTAAACATAGAAAAGGTAATGTGTTTGTGCTGGGACATTAGGATGGCTATGACATCCCTAGGCAATAGGAATTTTTCAGCTCCATTATAATCTGCGAGACCATTGTCATATATGTGGTTTATCATTGATTGTAAATGAACAATGGCTCACTTTAAAGAAAAAAAAAAAGAAGAGCTTTGTTTACTTTGCCATAGAATTCTAATTTTCTTCCAGCATCCATCCATCCACCTGCCAAGACACGTGGGGCACCATATGCTCAGAATCAGCCAGAGCAGTCACAGGATGCAAGCATGGGTAGCTCTGTCTTAGATTTCATAGACTCTGTGGCTCCTTCACTCAATTGGTTAGAGTTGGAATAGTTACCGAGGTCAGACTTGAAGGGTTGGACCTATATGAGATTTCTGGCTTTGTGTTCCACTCCATGGACATGGGAAGCCCCCGTCAGCACAGCCTTTCACTGAAGTTATGGCATTGCTGTCTTGGAGGGTGGCGGGAGGGGGCGTGAAAAGAGATTGTTTCAAATTTAAAAAATCTCCTCCCTGTGACAACTGATGATGTGATCGTCTCATCTCTTTGAATGTCATTTACTCTTTGTGCTTTCTTTGAGTGTGTTTGGAACAGAAAACTAATGAGAGTCTGGTTTTAAAGGATTCATTTCTTTCCCATCTTGATTCTGTAGCTTGCAGTGAGCTGCATACTCCATCACTAGATCGAAAGCCAAATAGTTTTGTTGCGGTGAGTGTCACCACCCCTCCTCAGGCATTCTGGACGAAGCACGCACAGACAGAGATCATTGAGGTGGGTGCTGGTGGTCCCTCTCTGAGGGGCTGTGGGACATGCTCTAGTGGTGTCTCTTGTCCTGATGTTCAGTTACTTGTGCATCTGTAGCTGAAGCCGTATTTACATGAGTTGTTGCTATTTTCCCATGGGTTTTCAGTATATTGATATTTTTTATCACATTTACTCATCTGGGTAGCATTTATATTGCCATATCCTTTACAGTTATTGATTAACTATTGGCAGCTTGTTTTTGAACAATGATCCTGTAAGCTTCATTGCCTTGTAAGAGGTAAGACCTAATTCCTTCTTGTCACCTCCAATTGGCTGCTACTTTGGAAGAGTGGTGCTTATTAATCAAAGCTTAGAAGAGTATTAACTATTTACCACCCTCTTGTCCAGACATACCCCTATTTTTGTTGGTTTTTGTTTTTACAGCCTTTTGAGTTTTGTGTCACATGTTTACTCTTTCCACTAAGTTACATGATAAACATTTATGGATAAACATTTATGGATGATACTTTTAGATCATCGAGCACATTACATAACACTAAGTGTAGGAGTTGGTGGCATGAGATTCTGCAGAGTTTTATTTGTAAAGTGAAGAATTACCAAACTTAAACTGCATTTCTTCTTCTTCACCAGTTGTGCATTTTGGAAGCTAGCCCACCCTTTCAGTCTCTTAGAAACTTATTTCCAAGTTCATATCAACAATTCTGCTTTCTAAGCATTTGTCGAGTGCTACCTACACATCTAGCATAGTGCCAGGCACTGTGGATGATACAGAGCCCACCAGGGCACAGTCCCTACCCTGAGGAATTGACCAGCTGGTGGGTGGGGAGGCAGAAATGAATATGGCTGCCCCTATGCACAGCAGAGTATGGGAAGTATTGGAGTAGGAAGGTGAGGAGAGCACCAGGAGGCTGGGATCCTATCTGGCTCTGAGAATCAGAGCAGGCTTCCTAGGGTGGGGCTTCATGAAATTCTGCTTCAGTATGTCTGGGGTAGGGCCCAAGACTGCATTTCTCGCAAGCTCCCAAGTGATGCCCAGGTAGCCAGTCGGGGGACTCCATATGAAGAGCACGCCAAAGTTCTGTTGTGGCTATGCAAATGTGTGACCATAGGGAAGGATCATGCAGGTTTGGGGTCTAACTGTATCCTGGTCAGTGTGTGAAAGGCACAAGTAGGAGAGCAAGGAAAGAAAGTCTTGAAGGCTGTGGAGTTTATCAGCAGATGGTAGTGAGCCAGTGTAGGCTTCTGTGCAGGGGAGTCACCTGACCAGATGTCCTAACTTGTATAGGACAGGCATTTGGGGGAGTGAGAGTTGGAGGGAGTGGAAAGAAAGGAGCGTATGACAGAGACTTTGAAGGTGGACCTTGCAAGGGGAGTTCACGATCACTGGATGGTTGAGAACAACAGAGAAGAAGGCACCAAAGTGAATGCCTGGGCTTTTAGCCTGCTTGGAAAGGGAGTCAAAGGTGGCCTTAGCCAAGGGCGGGTGGAGGGAGAGATGAGTTGGTTGAGGCCCCAGCAGCCCACCCAGGTGGAGCTGTCCAGTCAGCTTGACCACCTGAATCTGGATCTCAAGAAGAGAAAACGGAGCCAGAGGCCCAGGGAACAGTGGCTGTGATAATTACCTGGTGCCTGAGAGAGTATGGTATTATGGGGCTTTGGAGGACATGGCCAAGCTGCCAGGAAATAGTCACCTATGATCTAAAAACTAGTAGCTGATCCTAAAAAAAGGATAGCTTTTAAAAAGTCAGGCTTTAATTATTCCAAACACAGGCTTCTAGAAATACATAATCAACCACTTAACCCATTCATTTTCTCTCTTTCATCAGCTTGTTTATACCTCTTAAAGGAATAACCCAAAGTAGTAGGTCTAAATACACATTACACTTTAAGTTATAAAACTAAGAATGCATGTGGACATCCAACTTGTTTCAGTTTTTAAAAATTCCTCCTGTTGAGTGTGAAACCCATGAAATGAGTCCTCAGGCACAGCTTGTGTAATGGGCTGATTTATTGTATGTGGATCTGTAATGGTCTGTGTCAGACTTCTTTTACCACTTTTAAAAAGCAGAGTTTTTTTGTTTGTTTATGTATTTATTTAAGCTGCCTTTAGCATTTGTGTTGATTCAAGACGGTGAGAATGTTAGTTTCTCATTCTGAAAATGTTGGTGTATTTCAAAAGCAATTACATTTTAAAAATCCAACCCTGTGTTCTGATTATTTCCTTTTCTGTTCTAGGGAACCAACAATCCTATATTTCTAAGCAGTATTGCCTTCTTTCAAGACTCTCTAATCAATCAGATGACACAAGTCAAACTCTCCGTGTATGATGTCAAAGATAGATCTCAGGGAACAGTTAAGTAACGTGTTGTAGTTCGTGGGATTTTCTTCCCTTTGAAAAAATTATGTAATTGTTTGAATGAGAGGTGAACATAGATTGACTTCACTACTAGCTCACAAGTTAACTCATGTCTAAATGCATTTGTCTTTGCGAATTTTTAAGCTTTCCCATTGGGCTTCTGACATAAGGGTAAGAGGTGCTGTGGGAAGCAGTCAGCTGGACTCTCTGGGGCCATGATAATTGCATCAGAAGCAAAGCAAGTGCACCAATGCTGCCTCTCTTCCTTCTCTTCCTTAGATGTATTTACTGGGCTCTGGAACGTTCATTGTTAAAGATCTGCTCCAGGACAGGCATCATAGGTTGCATTTAACACTAAGGTTGGTATTCAGTTTTATTCCCTTGAAAGGATCTGGAATGATGAGGTCCAGGGACAGATGGGGAAAGGACCCACTTCCTATACTGAGAGAGCACCCTTCCCTTCCCAGAAGCCAGTCTGCCTAGGGACACTGTGTTGTCTATTGAGGCGAAACAAACTACTTAGCCTATCAGGGAATGGAAACTTTTAGCATCCGTAGGAGATATGAGCACAGTTGTACCGAGCCCTAAAGGAAAGCCTAGATACATATCTAATAATACTAAGTGTGTTTCTCCATTATTTAGTTCCTCCCCAGTGGAATATAATCTCCCAGACAGCAGGGAGTTTTGTTTGCTTTGCTTCACTGCTATTTCCCAGACACCTAGAATAGTGCCTGGTGCTCAATAAATATTTGTGGAAGGAATGAGTGAATGAAAGAGAAACCCCCACTGTGTTCCAGGATGGAAAGATGAAAGATATCAGGATGTCAATCCTTCCAAGTCATTTTAGGGGCACTTCCCACCAAAACCCTGACATGGTGTTCTTTTTTCAGAATAATGTAAAAATTGGAGAACTGTGATCTGGGAAAATAATCTAAAATAGCAAGGAAAATTTGACAAAAAATTAAGTCCCTGCAATATTGAGACATTCTGAAGCTACTGTAAGTAAAGACAGTATTGCAGGTGTTGGCTGTCTAATCAGTGGACAGGATAAGAGCCCTGCAGCAGCGCTTAGTTTGTTTAGAGAACTTGATTCAGGAAAAAGGAACAATCTTAGGTAAAATGAGAGAGATCGTGTAAGGGAAAGGGCTTTGAGAAAAATATTTAGTTACATCATGTGTCAGAGTTAACTCTAGTTGGGTTAGAGTTAAATGTACAAAATGGACATCATTCTTTTTAAAGGAGCTAAAGGCGGTTGATGATTGAACAGATAGAGCAGGAAAGGACTTCACAGGCATAAGGACAGGGCGAGGAAATCACAAAGGAAATGGTCAGTAGATGGGACCAGACAAAAAGTTAGAACCTGGTTTAAGTGAGACCTTGTAAACAGCCTGAAGTTCCAGGGTGTCCCCAGGCTCCCTGGATGAATCAGATGAGCCCAGGCCACCATCAGCCACCCTTTGGGATGTCAGGGTGAAGCTGACTGAGGCTGGGGTAGCATCAGCTGTGTCATATCAGAATTCAAGGGCTTCAGGAAGCCCTGGCTGGATTCTATTACTTGGAGTCCAGGCTCAGGCCTTGGGCTAATATAAGCCTGAAGGTGGGATGGGAAGGAACAGAAAAGGGCCTAGGGCCAGAACAAGGTGTTCTCTAGTCCTCACTCTGACACGTGTCCCCCTCAGCCTCTGGGCAGGGGTGAGCCCAGGCACTGGCAACAGCTCGGGAACAGCATTGGCTCTTCCTCAGGGAGGTCCCCTCTGACTTCACCAGCACGTCCACACTTCCCTGTGGTACGTGTCCGTTCAGACACAGCCCTCCACTGTGCCCCATGGTTTCCTCGTCTGTCTCACCTGGGAGGAGCCGTGTGCGCACAGTGAATGCTGACTGACTGGTCAGTCAGCTCAGCCCTGCTGCCCCCAGAACCCTGATGACCCAGTACTGCTAGGGCTTTGTATTTCAGCAGAAAAGAAGCACAGTTGCAGCACCACTCATTAAAGCATGTTGTGCATCACAGGTCTGCAGAGAGTGACCGTGTGGGTAACATCACCGTGATTGGCTGGCAGATGGAGGAGAAGTCAGACCAACGTCCCCCTGTGACCCGGTCTGTGGACACTGTCAATGGGAGGGTGAGTTACGCCACTTTCCTCCTCTCCCTTAGAAAGAGCAAGGGAATTAATCAGTAAAAATGCAGCCCTCGTGGACTTAACCTCTGTGCTCAGCAAAGGGCAGGGCCTGCTGCTTGATGCTCCTCCCCATGGACACTCCGGTCCTCCTTAGGCACACCTTGAAGCAGGGAAAAGGGCTCCTGCCTGTAAAGCCCTGCTGCCCTGGAGCCTGCCTCTGTTCTGGGTGCCACACTGGCCACTTCTAGAGGGCAGGAGTGAGCGGGAAAGAGCCCTACTGGAAGAACTGCAGTCAGGGGGCAACTTGGGGGGTGTGGAGGGCAAGTAAAGAGGCGTTTAGGACCCAGGTCATCTGTCCTGTTTTGTTAATACGTTCCTCTCTCAGACACATGCATGCCCTGCAGTCTCCTGGTGCACACCTTCACCTTTTCACATCCTCGCCTCTTCCCTGATCCTCCTCCCCTCTCTAGCTACACCCTCCTGCACCCACTCTCATGCACAGTCTCTCACACACACTCAAAGAAAAATTCTAATTTCAGAGCCCCAGCTCTGGTAAGTAGTCATTGTTGTACAATACAGAGATGTCTCATTTCACCCAAAATAAGCCCAGAATTTTAGTTCTGGAAATATCCCTTGGCATCATTTATTCTCTTCCTTTCGTTTTGTACATCAGAACACTGAAACACAAGGTGAAGTGACTGAGAAACCATGCATGCTAGAGAATTGTGTGTGCATGAAGTGATTCAACACACTGGGAGGTGAATGACTTTGTGGCTTGGGCAGCATATTTATTGTAGAGTTCATGGTGGGTATTCATCTTAAGAGTTCTGTTATGATGTATTTAGGCCACTGTTTCTGCTGAATGTTCTGGAGTCATCTGAATCTCACAGTTTTCTTGTGCATTTCCTTATACATTATCAGATGGTTCTTCCCGTCGATGAGAGCTTGACGGAGGCATTAGGAATCCGATCCAAATACGCTTCATTGCGAAAGGACACTTTGCTGAAATCGGGTAAACAGCTTCCTTCTTTGGTATTCTTGCCTCTCTTGTGAGTATCCACTTGGGCCTGCAGTCCCCTTTGCTCCCCACCTGCTGCGATTGTTGCAGCCATGCACCCTAATTGTCACCTCTCTGCTGCTTATCATTGTGTTCTTTTTGCAGCATATAAAGAGTTATCACAAAAAACAATAATAATTTTCCTTGAAAGAGGATTAAAAAATAAAAAAGAATTAGTAATACTCCAGGGAAGTAATACTTCATCTCACTCTTTCCTGTTTCACATTGGGGTTGGTGACTGACGACAGCCTCCCTGCCCCCAGCTGCTTGCACTTTAGAGTTAGTTACATGTTCTGGGACAGGAAGATTGCATGTTGCTGGGAAGAAATGTTCAGACCTAGCCACTTGGTGGGTTTTAGGTGTAAGCATTTTAATTCCCATCAGATGAACAGTGAGAGGACTTGAGGTGTCACCATCCCTGAGGGCCGGGGGAGGAGAACTCATGAGGCAGGTCTGCAGCCAGTTCATATGCAGCCTGTCTCCCCTGTCATCCCACCTCAGTGTTCGGCGGTGCCATCTGCCGCATGTACCGGTTTCCAACCACTGATGGTAACCACTTGCGGATCCTGGAGCAGATGGCAGAGAGCGTGCTCTCCCTGCACGTGCCCCGGCAGTTCGTGAAGCTCCTACTAGAGGAAGATGCAGCCAGGTGAGGCCACATGGAAGGACTGACTATCCATCTTACCAATGTCATGTCCCCCTTCCTTTCTGAGATATAGCGGGCAGAGCACTGGCATCAGATAGACTGGACTGCAAACACAGCCTCTTCCCCTGCAGCTCTGTGGCCTTGGCTTGCCTAAGCCTCAGTTTGCTCATTGGGATCATGGATTCCTGTGCAAGGATTTCATAGGACAGTGTATTTGAACCCAGATGTGTGTCCCACACTCAGAACCTCCTCTCTTCTCTTCTTTACTCTTTTTTTTTTTGAGACAGAGTCTTGCTCTGTCGCTCAGGCTGGAGTGCAGTGGTGCAATCTCAGCTCAATGCAGCCTCTTCTCCCAGGTTCAAGTAATTCTCCTGCCTCAGCCTCTGAAGTAGCTGAGATTACAGGTGTGCGCCACCAGGCCTGGCTAATTTTTGTATTTTTAGTAGAGATGGCGTTTCACCATGTTGGTCAGGCTGGTCTCAAACTACTGACCTCAGGTGATCCACCCACCTTAGCCTCCCAAAGTGCTGGGATTACAGGTGTGAGCCACCATGCCTGGCCTTCCTTTTCTTCTTTTCTTTCCCCTCTCACTGGTCCTTCAGAAAGTTAGAAATAACTGGTAATTGTTTGATCCTAGCTGCCCAGCAGTAGTTTTCTAGGTTAGGGTCATAGATAAGGGCTCCAGAAGACTGAGCATAACCTGTCAGCTCACTGTGGTCCCATAAGGGTCTTAACCCTTCTGCATCTCTCAACCCAGGGCATATTTTGTCAGTTCTAAGGTGAGGAGAAGCCCAACAGGTGGCCCAGGCCGTGCAGATTATGTCCGCTGTCTCTGTTTTAACTGTGTGCTGCTGTAACAGAATGCCAGAGACTCGGTAACTTATAATGATCAGAAGAGTATTTGACTCATGGTTCTGGAAACTGGGAAGTCCAAAAGCATGGTACTGGCATCTGGGGAGGGCCTTCATGCTGCATCATCCTGTGGTGGAAGGCATCACACAGCAAGAGCGCTCTTGAGAGAAGGCCAAACTTGCTTTTATAACAAACCCACTGTTGCAATAACCAACCCATTCCCATGATAATGACATCAATCCATTCATGAGGGCAGAGCCCTCATGACCTCATCATCTCTTAAAGGTCCCACTTCTCAAAACTGTGGCATTCAGGATGAAGTTTCCAACATATGAACTTTGGGGGATAGTCTCAGATTGTCATTTCTCCTCCTTGTCCTCAAGTGGTGTTAATTATAAACACAGTATAACAGAAGCGTGAAAGAAAGCAAGGCAGCCAGAATCCTGCTGTTTTTAAAGAGCTATTTTGTTTAAATTTTTTACTTGGAAAAAACATCAAACTTAAAAATAAAGGGCAAGAGGCCAGGCGCGGTGGCTCACACCTGTAATCCCAGCACTTTGGGAGGCTGAGGCGGGTGGATCACGAGGTCAGGAGATTGAGACCATCCTGACTAACACGGTGAAACCTCGTCTCTACTAAAAATACAAAAAATTAGCCAGGTGCGGTGGCGGGCGCATGTAGTCCCAGCTACTCAGGAGGCAGAGGCAGGAGAATGGCGTGAACCCGGGAGGCAGAGCTTGCAGTGAGCCGAGATCGCGCCACTGCACTCCAGCCTGGGTGACAGAGCGAGACTCCGTTTAAAAAAAAAAAAAAAAGCAAGAATAATGCAATGAGCACCTAGATATCTTTCACCTAAAATCACCAATTGTTAATATTTTGCCAATTGCTTTCTCTATACACATATTTTAATATTTTAATTTTAAAAATTTTCATTCAGCTTTGCCTATATTTGTGTATATTTACACAGTGGCAATCTACTTTTCCATGTATCTTCAGTTTTCCTGTTTTAATTTCCCATTACATGGTATATTATAACTTTAAAGAGTTTATTCATTTTTTGTTAGCTTGAGACAGGGTATTGCTCTGTCACCCAGGCTGGAGTGCAGTGGTACCATCATAGCTCACTGCATCCTGAAACTCCTGTGCTCAAGCCATCATCCTCTTACCTCAGCCTCCTGAACAGATAAAACTACAAGCACACACCACTATGCCCAGCTAATTTTTTCATTTGTTGTAGAGACAGGGTCTTGCTGTGTTGCCCAGGCTGGTCTCCAGCTCCTGGCCTCAAGTGATCCTCCCACCTTGGCCTCCCAAAAAGCTGGGATTCCAGGCATGACCCACCATTCCTAGCCAAGAGTTCATTCATTTAACAAGTGCTTTAGTTCAAGGGTTTTGTTGTTGTTTTTAGCAACAACCACATGTCAGGCACTGTTCTCGGTGTGGGAGGCTTCTTGGTGAGCTCAACGTGGGTGTTGGTTGGAAACAACTGGGAACCTCATGCAGGAACTCCAGATGTTTCAGCGTGTGCTGGAAATGAAAAGGGAACTGTGAGAAGAAAGAGGGTGATAGGGGCAGGCCTCTGTGAGATGATGACATTAAACTAACACCTGAAGCATAGGAAGCCGCCACATGAACACGGGCAGACACATTCCAGAGAAACTAGCAGCGGCCTGGCAGACAGCTGCTGTGCTCAGAGCGGCCTGAGGCCATGGGGCCGGCTGGCCACGTAGCCCTACCTGCTCTGGGTGTCCTTTTATATTAATTTTGCCATTTTAATAATAATAAAATGGCACAGCTTTTAAAAACAATTTAGACAAGTCAGATTTCCTAAGAACTTATATAAAATTTAGCTTTTTTTCTTTCTCAAAGGAAAACATGAGTGCAGTATAAAAAAAATCGCGGAAAGGTTTTTAACTAAAAACAACTTGGGGCTCTACTTTCTGATCTACTTCCCAGAAACAACCACTTTTTGAGAGTTTTAGTGTTTAGTGATGTATTTCCAAATATATGTGTAAAGAGTTCTCTTCATTAATCAATTTCAGGGATTAGCTACCGATTTTCTGTGCTGAGGGTTTGGCCTTTTAACCTTCCCAGTCCCCATTTTCCTAATTTGGTTATGCTTTTTGTTTTTAAATCCATCTTGTGATTTTGCTGTTATGATTGTGTAGCTGTTCTTTATTGCTGAGCTAAGGAATTTATATTTCAGTTCTTATATAGCTTTTATTTTTTTGGAGATAACAATTCCTCTTTTTCTTCTCTTCCCTTCCTCCTCTTCCCCCTTCCCCCTTCTGTTACCCTGTGCCTCTGTCAAGCACACACATAAAGACAAGGTGAGGCCTGATTTCATCCACAGTGACACAGCGGGCCACTTTTAGGTTCAGACAGCTCCTCTCTTTTTTTTTTTTTTTTGAGACAGAGTCTCGCTCCGTCGCCCAGGCTGGAGTGCAGTGGCGCGATCCTGGCTCACTGCAAGCTCCGCCTCCCAGGTTCATGCCATTCTCCTGCCTCAGCCTCCCAAGTAGCTGGGACTACAGGTGCCCACCACCACTCCCGGCTAATTTTTTGTATTTTTTAATAGAGGCGGGGTTTCACATGTTAGCCAGGATGGTCTCAATCTAGCTCCTCTCTTACATAGACACGGAAGGAAGAATAATCAGAGGTGCCAGCTCCCATGGTCCTTGTCCCATACCCAAAAAGGATGGCAATGAGACAGAAAGGCTTGTGACGGCAGCATGATCTGTGGAACTCCGCTGCTGAGGAGCCAACTCTAGGCTGCAGCTGAGCGGTTTTAGATTCTGCAGCTCCCTTATCAGGGGGAGGGCAGAAGGCCCATACCTCAGGAGAACCTGGGAGGCGATGAGAAGCGCTGTCCTGATAGCCTCCTAGGGGAGATGACGAGGCAAGCAGGAGGTGGCTCATGGCAATTACTCACAGCCTGCAGTCCTCTCTGTTCCGGGAGGATCACATGTTGTTTTGCCGAGACTCAGGTGGGCTGTGCTTGAGGGCACCTGCAGGTCATCAGGGTAAAGCTTCTCCCTAGCAGCCTGTCTCCTTCTCCCCACCTCCACTTAGTTTCCCTGGAACATTAGACTAAGTTCCCGTGAAAAGCTATCTGGACACACTGCCACGTGGTCAGTGGTCTGCTTTTCATGTAGCTGTCTGTCCTCCCCTCCCACCCAGTTGCCCTTTAGACAGGCAGTGTAACCATTGTCCTGGCCTGCCCTGGGCATCCGTGATACTTCCCCTGCAAATGCAGTTGTCCTGGGTAGGCCTCCTGGGCCTCTCTGGGGAAACTAGTTAGCCCACAGCCTGATGCATCTGTGTCTTGCTTTCAGAGTGTGTGAGCTGGAGGAGCTGGGAGAGCTGTCTCCTTGCTGGGAGAGCCTCCGGCGCCAAATTGTCACCCAGTATCAGACCATCATCCTCACATACCAGGAGAACCTGACCGACCTCCATCAGTACAAAGGTGGGTGCATCCCCATGCTGTCACCACACACACACGCGTGCACACACACACACTCACTCAGTCACTCACTCTGCTTTCCCAGCCAGAGATCTGGAACACAGGGTCACTTACACATTCCCACTGATAGACACTTTAATGGATTTTTAAAAATAACTTCTTATGTAGGTGTGAATTCTTTCAAATATGGGTTTTTCTGATCTTAATTAAAAAGACAAATCTGTGAATTGCAGTGAAGAGTCCTCCTATGGTGTCATCTACCAAAACAGCCACTGTGGAGTGAAATTTAGGGGAGGCGAAATCCCGGGCTATTACTGCTTCATGTTGTTTCTTCATCTTGGACTAATGTCAGTACAGTGACCGAAAGGATGTAGGCCACTCGCCTTGAAACAAAGCCGTTTTTCTTGATTTCCCAGTTTAAAGAGTCAGTGATAACTTCTGTTAAACATATGAATTGTTAAGGGGGAACACTGTATTTTAAGGCTCAAAAAACAAAGTGGAGTGTGAATGAACACCTCACTGTTTCTCCTTGAAAGATGCCATTTGGTTTTCAAAACACTCTCAGGGCAGATTTGGAAATCTGTTCTTGTTCCTTTTTTATTCCAAGTGGAATGAATTTTTTGGTTTTTCATTACTCTATATATTGCTTTAGCGTTTTGAATTATTCTCTATTTTTGGATTCTTCCCTTTGATTCCTCTACATAATGGAATTTCAGGGTTTAAGGAAAACCATAAGCCCTTAATGTGGTTTTGACACAGAACATATGAACCCGTCCATAAACTTGGATGAGAAGAAGCCAAATGCAGGACTAACAAGGAGGTGTTGCTTAGGCTTGATGTGAGTCTGAAGAGAGGGTCTGAGTATGTCACTGGGAGAAACGGCAGCATTTGCCCAGGAAGGAACCAAGGGACTCACCCATGCCTGATGCCTCTTACCTGGGAAAGTGTGGAACCCACACAACCTTGAGTTTTCTAGAGCAGAGCTTCTCAAATGTCAGTGTGCACCTGGATCCCTTGAGAATTGTGTTGAAGTGGCGGTCTGGGATTGTGCCTTTCTCACAGGCTCTCGGATGCTCATGCTGCGGTCTGTGGACCGCACCCTAAGTATCAGGCCATAGAGAGCAATCTCCTATGGCAAACTGGAGACACACAGTGGCTGGTCTGCGATTCATATGCTGGCAGTATCAGTGATATTTGTCACTAGATGAAACGTTTATTTCTTCTACTCTCTGGTTGTCAGTTTAATTTGTAATCCCTTTATTTTGTAGGCATGTGATTCTCCATTTAATTAGTTATGGATTCTGATTATAGAAACAAGATGGTGGATATTTGTTATAAAATAGCGTCCAGGCTCCTTAACCAACCAGGCGTAAACAGGGAAACATTGAATTTTGTGTGTCAGAAGGCCGGAATCAATGCTGTATTGCATTTGTTCATCTTGATGGGCCTGCAGGGATGAGAAGGCCTCTTCATCACTTTCGAGAGTTGAGATGTATTGCTCTAGCCAAACCAAATTCTTAGCTCTTTGATGATGGCGGTCTCTGGAGTCAGAACAGGCAGTCTCTGGCGTGGACCCCTTTGCTTATTATAGTAGTGCTGACATTGTGCTGCACAGAATCACATTTTTTGTATCAGATCTCTCAGTAGAGAGCTGAGTCACGGAAGGTGCAGCATCGTTACCATAGCTTTTTGAAGCCAGTTCTCCCTGGCACCATTCACCACCTGAGCACCCAGAACCAGCTCTCCTGACCAGCAGGCTGCCCTTGGCATCTCACCTACCTGCCACCTGGAAATGAAATGTGCTCATGGCAACTCAGAATCTTCTAGGCCACTGCCGACACATACCTGCTTATATGCCACAGCATCCTCTGAATTCCATTTTCTACTTGCAACTCGTGAATGCAGCATGTATGCTGATGGCCTTTATCTTCTCCTGTTCCATTTCTTAGGGCCCTCGTTTAAAGCAAGCAGTTTGAAAGCAGATAAAAAGTTAGAGTTTGTTCCCACAAACTTGCACATACAAAGGATGAGAGTTCAAGATGATGGAGGATCAGGTACCTATTTTTCTGCTCCCTCTTGTTGAATCACATTTTGCTGCTTTTCTCTCTGGGTACTTGGTCCCTGAGTGCCCCACATCTGCCCATTTCCCTGTGTGCTCTGGGTGGCTCAGAGGAGAGATTTGTCACAAGGACCTTCAAAAGGTTTCTGATAAGAGCTCACACCCCTTCCTTTTGTCTCTCCTCACTCTAGCTTCCCTTTGTATTTCTGCAGTAGAAAGTTGCCTGTCGGCCCTTCTTCCCAAGGAGGGATGCAAACGGGAGTTACAGGGTGGCTTCCTGCAGCCCGTGTGGCTCCACTTGAAATGTTTTAAACTCCTTGTTCTGAGGTGATGGCACTGGGCTCCACCAGACCCTTGGGCAGCCAGGGCTGTGGGATCAGGGGAACCAAAGGCTGTACAGCAGTGGGCTGGAGGGTCAGGACCCCAGACTTGTGTGCATATCCCTATAGCTGGCTTGTCCACAGGCCTGAGCCCAGAGTAATGGAGTAGAGCTTTCTGTCATTCAGATCAGAACTACGACATCGTCACCATCGGGGCGCCAGCAGCACACTGCCAAGGTTTTAAGTCAGGAGGTCTCCGCAAAAAGCTGCACAAATTTGAAGAGACCAAGAAACAGTAAGTAGCCAGAGAGGGTTTGTGGTCCTTGTACAGCTTTCTGATGCTTCTTTTCTCAGTTTAAAATAAAATCAAAATATGACCGCAAAAACATCCAGCCATCTGATCTGCTTTTACGTGGCAGGAGGATCTGCCTTGTGGAGCCTGTGCTGCTCTGTTTATCTGTGACTGAGCTGGGTGGGTGATGAGGGCACTGGATCAATGGTCCTGTCCTGCAAAATGAGGAGCAGATTGTGATCCACCTCAGAAGTGGTGCTCCAGGCAGCCGCCCTGTGTGGACTCTCCTGGCTCGGCATCCTTTAGAGTCCCTGGCCAGTCAGTTGAGCACCATAGGCAACGAGCCTGGAGCATGTTGTTTCCTAGAGGACAGCGGTAGTAAATATTCACAGTTTTTGAAAGATTCAGGGGGCTGTACAGAGCTACTGTCCTGAGTAGGAAATTTCCAGGTAGGGAGGATGGTGAAGGGCATTTCAGACAAAGACATGGCAGAAGCAGTGCACGTGGTGAAATGTGGCCGGGTGCACAGTGCTGGGGGTGGAGAGCTAAAAAGACTGGCCTTGCTGCCAGCCTACTCTGTGACCAGAGTTACAGCGCCCAGCAGATCTAGGCCTGGTTCCAGGAGCTCAGGGCCTTGCCTGGGAGTAGACAAGTCAGCAGGCGCCATTTGGCATGAGCAGTGCCCAAAACAAGCATGCTGAGGATGCTGGGGTGCATGGAGCAGGGCATCCACCCAGCCCCCAGGGGTGGGAGGGAGACAGCCAGAAATAAACCCAAGCTGTTGTGTTAGATGTGCAGGAGGCATTGATGATCTTCCAGAACATCACCTGTGAAGATTTCAGTGGCTCAGGAAGTCGGGGTGATGAGTGTAGATGACCAGTAAGGTCCTTGGACTGTGACTGCAAAGTAGAGGAAGTAGCATGAGGTGTTTAGGGAGAATAATTATGACTTAGCATGTGTTTGGGCTGATAGGAAAGACAGAAGTGGATGAGGTAAGGTAAATGAGAGGAAAACAGTGTTAGAGCAGGGTTCTCACAGGATGGAAAGAGGCAAGAGCAGGTGTTCATCAGAAGGGCCAGGAGAAGAGGTGGGGCTGCAGAGAGATGTTTGAGGTGGGAAGGAACAAGCGGAAGCATCCGTCGACAGCCTCTGCAGCATGTAGGCTGGGGAGGGTCAGACTCAGCAAGCAAGCATGGAACAGCATGAGGGAAGGTGAGCAAAGGCCCAGGGAGCGTCACAAGAATCCCATGGATGGTCAGGTGAAGAGCTCTGGCACGTGCCATGGAGCTGGTGGTTGGCACCTGACTGTGCTGCCACGGCTGGGAGTCAGGACGTGATCTGAGAAAACTTGACCCTGGACTGGAGCAGGAAAGAGGTGGAAGGTCAGATCAGTGGCTGAGGGGGTCAGGGAGGCAGCTAGGGGCGTCACTGATCATGGGCAAGGCTGAGCAGGGAATGGAAGAGAGTGCCCTGTGAGAAGTCACCATTCAGATATGTGCACAGGCTGCCTGGGCGGGCCCAGAGCCCAGTGAGTCCCGGATGGAGGAGAAACAGGGAAGGGGAATTCAGGCCCCCAGACAACCTACTTGACTTTGATTCATTCCCAAGGGTGCTTCCCTAAGACAAACCAGGTAACCAGACCTGTCAGGATTCGCTGGACTCCAGGTCCCTTTGGGAAATAGGAAGAAGATGCAGCTTCCTGTGCCACCGCAGCTCTGCACAGCCAGCCAGAAAGCGTGTCTGTCACTCCATTGCATGTTGCCCTGTGGAGAGTGTGAGCGTGCAGCTTGAGATGGGGTGGGGCCCTGAAGGAGAACCCATAGTAACTCTGGCCAGTCAAGAAGGGGGCCTCCTGGGGGTCTTTGTCCCAGGAGGCTTGGGGTGTTGATTCCTGATAACTCTGCATGTTAACTTTAGAATTTATTTCTCAAAATACCTCTTAGTATTTTTCAAATATATAAGTTTCTATTTAATTTCCCACTAATGCCATCAAGCCACTTATAGATATGGTATTCATGATTTGAACTTTCCTTTAAATGCAGAGGTAACTTGGCCTGAGGTGGGATGTCTCCCTGGGGCTTGAGCACAGGGAGTGGCGCTGCTCCAAGGAATAAGCACAATGGGCTCATAATTGTAGTCATCCCTGTAGTTGGGACCTCAACAAATAATTTTAAGTATTTTGACAAAAAATAAGTTGGCTTTTTAATTTTTTGTTTTTGCATTTGGTATTTGCTAACAAACTGCTAATATTTCATTTTGGTTCTTTTCTTTAGCAGTTTTGAGGAGTGTTGGTGAGTTTTCTGTCTGTGGAGAGAGTGTCTGTTTGGGTCTCGTCCTCATGCAGAGAAAGCTTGTGCCATCCCCACCCCTCCTCTTGTGGGCTTCCCCCGCGGTGCTGCCATGGTTCCTAGTTATACACCTCATAGACAGTCCTCCCTTCCAACTGCAATGTTCTTTAATAATGAATAGCCAATCTTCAGTCTGCTGTTTTACCTTTAAAACCTGGCAGCTGGGTGTTGCTGTGCTCACTCTGAGAAAGAACCTAGTTCTGTTTCTCCCAGGAAGAGGAAGGGCCCGACCCAGGAAGCCCCTGGGTGCAGCTGGAAACTCCTGTCTTCTTATACAGGAGTCTTGTGGCTTTTCAGTTTTCACTTCACTATTACCTCTTATACGAATGAAGCCAGCCTACATCTTCATGATGCTTATTAATTTATGCTGATTTTAATAACACTGTTACCAAGGTCAGTTTTACCCCTGGGGGTGGGTGCAAACCAAGATTTAATACAACTGAGTGACTTTTTCCACCAGATAATTAGATGACAGTTAGAAACCACGGTGTCTGCTGCCTGGGCTTCTCTACTGCTTCCCCAGGCTCATAACAGAGGCTCTGCAGTGGTGCTTCATTCAGAGGCACCTGCAGCCCCTCAAGAAATGCTGCTGCCTCAGAGCCTGTGACCCATGGGGCTCAGGGGCTATGGCTGGGCCCTACTGGGGGTGTCAGGCTTTGCTGGCAGCATCTGACAGGAGGAAGCACTGAGGACATTCCCCCATGTCCAGGCTGAGGCCTCTCAACTTCCCCCTGGGGGTTCTTTTCCCTGGGGGTACTTTAGATACAAGGGAGGGAGGAGGGCATCTAGGGACGGTTGCTGCTGCTCCTGCCTCCCTAATGGAGCAAACCCATGCTACTTCTGTGGAAGTGGCCTCTCAGCCTCCCCTTCCTGCCTTTTCTCTACTGGGGCCTCTTTCAAGGCCTGATCTTTCCCATAACGGGACAAGTAAAGTACTTAGGGGTTGAGTCTAGGGGGGCAGAGGAAGAGGAATGGGAGGGGAGAGCCAAAGGCCCAGCTGCCCTCAAGGCCTGCTCCTTGGTAAATCCCAACCCAGGTGTTTTGGGTTGAACCCTGTTCCTGGGGAACTTTCTGAGTTCCTGAGTTCCCTCTGAGGACCCTCCATAGCCCAATCTGGCCCTGGTCATCCCTTGCCCTCTGCCCCCTGCTCCCCATATACAAGACTGTCCCTGAAGCAGGGAGGGGATGGAGTGGGGAGGGTTATAGCACAAGGAGTGTCCCTGCCTGGAGACTGTGAGGGTCTAAATCCCAGGCAGAGAGGACCCAGCCTCCCAATCCTCCTACCCTTGCAGAACCCAGCTCCATGGGGGCTCAGCCTCTGCAGAGGTGATCCTGCTCTTCCAATGTCCAGAGTGACTGTTGCTCAGCAGTTACCAGCAGTTCCTGGCCAGGGCCACAAGACTCTACCCTTACGCTCTCGTGGCATCTTCAGTTTAGCCCATGACCCCAGCTCTGGGTAGGTCCGGGTCTGGGGTGGGGGCCTAATGCAAAGTCCAAGGGCTATACCTAGGATACTGCCTCCTGGGGCTGCCCCTAGGCTTCACGTCTATACCTCCATCCTGCCGCCCTCATGTGGCTGCCTGGTTTTTAAAACTAGGTAGTTGAGCACACATGCTTGTATTTTCCTCATCATCCTAAACAGCACCTCTTTGAAATTTGCCTTTTCTTGCCCCTGCCATGTATATCCCATGCATAAGTCCCAGGTATCATCATTAAAACATGACTTGTGAGAATACAGGGCAAGTATAGGGTGGTGCTTTTCTCTTGGCCTGGGCAGAGGGTATATATTTGTTGAAGGGTACACAGCCACCTCCTTACACAGAAGTAGATCTACATACAGCACATTTTATATATGTACTCTAAATATTGGGGGCCTGGGAAGAATCCTTTTTTTTTTTCACCGTTTTTGGAGTCAGGGTCTTGCTCTGTCACCCAGGCTGGAGTGCACTGGCACCGTCATAACTCACTACAGCCTCAAACTCCTGGGCTCAGTTGACCCTCCTGCCTCAGCCTCCTAAGTAGCCAGAACCACAAGCACAAGCCACCATGCCTAGCTAATTTTTAAATTTTTTTAAAAGATGGGGTCTCACGATGTTGCCCAGGCTGGTCTTGAACTCCCAGGCTCAAGCAATCCGCCCACCTTGGCCTACCAAAGTGCTGCGATTATAGGCCACCATGCTTGGCTGGACTGATTTTTTAAAATCCTATTTTGAGATTGTCTTTTTAAGATGAAATGGTCTTAGAAGGCAGCTATTCATTTGGAAGAGTGATTGCAGATTGGAAAGTAGTTGTGTGCACATCGTGCTGTGGAATGACTCCTGTTGTGCCCCATGAGCTTGAGTGCGTTCTGCTGCATGGGCTTCTGGCACATCCATTGTTTTTTACTGTGGCGTGTGGGCTTGTGGTGGTGGTGTTTCTTTCCAGGGTGCTTTGGTTTTCGGTTTTTGCATGTTTGCCGCATAATCCAGCAAGGGAAGGGGTAGTGGTGGTTTGTTGATGAACCACTTTGGGACTTCCCTGGGAAGGGGCCAATGGGGAAGATTCTCAGCCCTGACCAAGGTGACTGTCATCTCCAGGGGAAGTGATGGAGGATGTGGTGAGAGGTGCCCTCGCTCCTCCTCTTTCTCTCTCTCCCCCAGAATTCAAAGGGTAGCCCTTTAGGGACCAGTCAGGACCCCTCATCCCATGAGCGAAGGGACACCCATTCTACCCAGAGCTCACAATTTCAAATTTTAGGAGGAGACCTCTGCATTGGTGGCTTGTACTTCTTTCTGCTTTCTTCAGCTTCCTCAGATGGTCTGAAAAATAAATTTATAATATTGGATTGATTGGGATCAGGCTAAGAGACATGCAATTTATCATCACCGTTTAGTTGGACCCAACACACTGGCCAGGCCCCCACAGCGGGAGGATGTGAAGTTGGTCCTTCAGAGCCTCCTGATTGTGCTGGGAGGGGCTGGGCTTTAGGCTTGGCATCAGATCCCTAGACACACACGCTGCTTGGTGGCGAAGAGGTGGGAAGGAGGGAGAGCCAGGGTTTCAAAGCCACTGAGGAGTCTGGCTTTGCCTGTGGCTTGGCATGTTCTCCACTTTTTCTTCATTTGATGAAACGTTATTTTTCAAAGTAGGGAAGTCCTGGAGCGAAGGAAAGGGAAAGGAAACCCCATTTTCTAGGGACTTGCTGGGGTCAGACATGAGAGGAAGGACGACTGTGGGTGTGTTCACAGGGAGCTTGAATTCCTGATTGGCCAAAAGAAAAAATAGGTTTTGGTTGTTTGGAGACAAAGTCTAACACCCACTGCAGTCTCTGCTACACTGTGATAACCTGACCCCTTCTGTAAATGGCCTCTATGTCTCCACTTAAGTACTGCTTATAAGTTAATAGATGAGGTTGTGAGGTGGAAGATTACGATCATTTGGGTGATTACGGGATATGATTGTTCAATACCTGTTCATACATTTACATACACAAGTAAAAATACAGATACATGCAAATACAGATAAAAGACTGAGTCATAGTTTAATATTCCAAGCTCCTGCCATATAGACAGGAAGAATCTCCTAAGATATACTTTGCTCATCAACAACTAGAGTAGCCTGGGAGAACATCCCTGAGTCACAGAACACTTCGTCTTAGGGTCAGTTGTGGCTGGGGTTGGAATGATGCTGTCATCCTTTTCAGATTCTGGAGAATCCCTTAGAATCCGTTCTTATCCTTTCCAGTACATCATCTGGCTGCCAGTCCATAATCTACATACCACAGGACGTCGTCAGAGCCAAGGAGATCATCGCCCAGATCAACACCCTGAAAACCCAAGTGAGTTACTACGCAGAGCGGCTGTCAAGGGCAGCCAAGGACAGGTCTGCCACTGGCCTTGAGAGGACACTCGCCATCTTGGCAGACAAGGTAGGAGGGGTGCCCTGCTACATATGGGCTGGGGAGTTTCCTTGGGTTTCTGGAAGCCACCGGGCAGCCCAGGTGTACCTAAGATGGTCCACAAAGAGCGTGACATTGGGATGGCTTTGAAGGTCTACCTTAGGTCCATTTCCCACAAAGGCCCAGGGAGGTTTTGTGATTTGTCCGCAGAGCTGGACAGACCAAGGGCAGAGCCCAGGGCTCATGAATCTTAGCTGCAGCTTCAGGCACATGTGCCCTTCAGCAAGTCCATGGTGCTCATTTTGTTGAGGCTGATATACAGTTCCACTTCTTTCTCAGTAACAGCCTAACTAGCAGTTTTCTTTTTTGGGGGGGGCCACATTTCTATTTTAGTTGAATTTGAAAACAGAAACTGAACTATTATAGAGACATAAGATAAGAAGAATATAATTTTATTGACTTACATATAGTCAGTAAACCAGCTTCTACTTAGCCATAACTTGATCCTGGTTTTAAAATATGTAAGTATTAATCCCTACTGAGGAAGTGGCTATTATCTGACCCTTTTGATGGATGATACTTTTTCCCATTACTTGGTCTCTCTCTCAGTGCACACAAACACACTCTCATACACACACACACACACACACACAGATTCTGACTGTACCTCCACACTCACACTCACTGTGCTGTTGAGCTGCTGTTCCTGATCAGAATGTGTTATATCCTTCACAGGTGTTCACACAGCATAGAGTGTGAGGTGGGGATTAGATCCCCTGGAAAAGAAGGATGTAGTTGTCAGCAGTACCATTATGAACCACAGAACCTGTGTTGCATGCAGAATTCTCCAAAACTAGACATGTTGTGCCAGGAGGCCAGCTACCCAGAACCCAGAACTTGAGGTATTAGATGCTGAGGAACAAAAGATAAGACTTCCACAATTGAACCAAAGTAAGGCCTGACCCCTGGACACTTGTTCCCTGGAAGGTGGAAGTCTGTCAAGGCTGGGGCAGTGGGCTCTCTCTGCAGGCCCCTCCCCTAGCAATCACAGGTCAGAGGCAGGCAGGGATCAGAGAATGTCAGAGATTTCTCACCCTCTTCTCCTCTTTCTTGGTGGGAAATTCTTGTTAAGATTCAGCCCAAGTGGGCCACATGGCAGTCTTTGTACTCAGACATCTTGAGGGATGTAGCCCTTCGGTTGCTTTGCACTGTGGAGAAAGGCAGAGGGGTGCAGTGCTGGGCTTTAAGCCCATTCTCCGTTTCTGAGATAAGGCAGGGGCCTCCCCAGCCCCTGGCCTGGGCTCAGCAGCCTTGGTTTGTGTGCACCTGCAGACACGGCAACTGGTCACGGTCTGCGACTGCAAGCTCCTGGCCAACTCCATCCATGGGCTGAACGCTGCACGGCCTGACTACATTGCCTCCAAGGCCTCTCCCACTTCGACTGAGGAGGAGCAGGTGATGCTTAGAAATGACCAGGACACCCTCATGGCCCGGTGGACAGGGAGAAACAGCCGATCTTCCCTGCAGGTGGACTGGCACGAGGAGGAGTGGGTGAGTCTGCTGCTGTGGCTGTCATCTGACTGCTGAACTTGAGCTGAAAACCACAAAGCCTGTTGCCAGTCTGCCCCTCTGAAGTGCCTCAAGGTTCGACTGCTGTGAACAAGCTCCAGGTTTCCTTCCTGGATGGCTCCTTGGCTCCTGATGCAGGGAGGGAGACTATTTTCAAACCCTTGTGTCCAGATAGGGGTAGGGCTGTGCTGGGGGCTGGGCCAGCCTCAGACCTGGATGAAGAGGAAGAGAAGTGGGTTTTCCTCCCGTGTTGGAGGTCTCTCCTTCCCCTGCCTCCTGTGCCTTCTATGGCCTTGGGATGCTTGAGACCAGTCAGGCCTCTCCTACTTCCTCAGTGCTCTGTTTGCTGTTAGATTTTCCAGGGCTATGTGTATTTGGGGACATGGGAGCTCTGGTGCTGGGGCAAGTAGGTGTGGATTTTGGAGCTGCCGCCCTGACATTACATCACATTATCGTTCCTCAGAGAATTGGCCCTGGGAGCAGGATCTGTGTTTCTTGAGGGAGTGACACATTGTACAACTTGTTTTTGCCATTTATTGAGACTACTGCTTAGAGGCATTGTTCTACAAGCACTGAACTATTACTCAGCAGCAAAGTACCATCCTGTACGCTGTGTGTGTTTCTGCAAATCACTCCCAGACCTCCCTCACCTCCTCCCCACCTCCCCATCCAAATTTCTGTTCCCTTCTATCAAAAGGAGGCCTCCATCTTGTCTGTGTGTGACGGTTGTAGGAAGTCTGCAGTGGCAAGAGGAGGAGATGAGACAGTGCCCTGTGGCCCTTCAGGCAGCACTGGAGGGCCACCTGGCCTCCAGAAGAGTTACTAGCAAACATCTCCCAAACTCTAAAAACAATGGCCGCAGGACATCGATTCATCATTGAAAAGCAAATGCAACTTTAATGGGGAATTAGGAATCATCTTTATATTTCTAAACTTTGAGGTATTTTAACAAGTGTGGAAGCCCAGGGCAGGGGATCAGTGGAGGGCGATTTGGTTTGTGTTCTGTTTGTGTTTCTGTTCGGGAGAGCTGACCCACACGGGCCCCTTTGATTTGGAAGGAGAAAGTGTGGCTGAACGTGGACAAGAGCCTAGAGTGCATCATTCAGCGTGTGGACAAGCTGCTGCAGAAGGAGCGGCTGCATGGCGAGGGCTGTGAGGATGTCTTCCCCTGTGCAGGCAGCTGCACCAGCAAGAAAGGTAACCCGGACAGCCACGCCTACTGGATCAGACCAGAAGACCCCTTCTGTGATGTCCCCTCCTCACCATGCCCCTCCACCATGCCCTCCGCTGCATGCCATCCTCATCTGACCACACGTGCGTATGCATCCATGCTTCCCATGTGCTGCCTCCACTTCACCTTGTGCTGCTTCCGTTTATCTGTGTCTCTGACTCCATGCCCTCCTCCCCCACGCAGACTGCAGGGAGGGCTGCCAGGTGGAGCGGGGGCGTCCCAGTGCATGGAGCAGCAGGCAGTGAGAGCGGAGTCTCCGGTTGCCTTTCCATGTAACTGGAGCCCATGTGTGATTCTGCATCTCTGCCAGTCAGAATCTCAGGGTCCTCTTGGGATACACCACCATGGCTGTAAGGGTTGGGCTCCTGGGCTTTTCAGGTTTGTAAAGCAATCTGAGAACCTGAAGGAGGCCAGGATGCGGATGCCTTTCTGATGTGATTGTCTGTGGCATTAGGAATTGGTAGAATGAAAGGGGAAAGGGGAATTGTGCAGGGACACAGCTAGATGAGAGATATTGGCAGGTCCAGTGGACATGTCTAAAAACTGGTTGGCATTGGCTGGGCACTCTCTTATGCAGCAGAGGCATGTTGCCTTGGGACTTGGTAACACAGAGAGTGGGACCCTGTTCCTGGGCTTCTGGTGGTCTGAGTCAGGTGGTTTGACAGGACCCTTCAGGGTGGGACACTGGCATGAAGCAGCATGCTTCAGAACAGTCTCCTGTCTGCAGAGACACAGCATACCAGGACACTGTCCTGCAGATGGCCTTAAAGCTGGGAAACAGTCCCTGCAACTGAGATGTCTCCGCCTTTTCCTGTAAAAGCCAGAGAGTTACAAGCTAGGCAGCTGAGACTTGCCCACAGACCTCGCTTCTGCCTCCTTTTTGTTCTCCTGTGGGAGTTTTAAGCCATAGTAGGTAAGGCCCAGATGTGCTGGGATTAAGCTTCATGTGATGAGGGCTTTTAAATTCTGAATTGGAGAACTTCCATTCAAGGTATAAGCGTGCCTCTTGGTCAGAGCCTCTTGGCAAATCCCCCTTCGGGTTGTAAGATGCCCTTTGCCTCTTTACTCTGCCTGCAGTCTGTTTCCAGGGCACTGTCTCACTTGAGCCTCTGTCTCAACAGTTATCACGTCACCCATCTCTCCATCTATGGGGGATTATAGTTTCACTTCCCCACACCTGTGATTGGCTCCTGAAACTATTTTGTCTCTATTCATGTTCTCTTTTTTATGTAAATCGTGTTCCTTTTTAAAATTTTCTGAAAGTTCATTGTCTATTTCTTTTTACTTTATTATCTTGTTTGTGATTTTAAATTTTTCTACAGATAATGAAAAGAGTAATTTATTGGCTGTTTTAAATGTGGGAGCTAGTTTATTTCATCAGATGGGATTATATCCCTAACTTAAGTGTCATTTTTTTTCTAGGCACATCCTGTATTATTTAAATATAGATACATTTTTATTCAGTTTTAAAGTTACTTAAATGAGCATTTATATATGCTATTTAGGGTTTGACTTGCGTGTGCCATAAAAATCAGCTGTTGTAATAATGGGAATGTGAAGCTTACATTTGAGAGAGTCTAACTCTGCTGATCAGTACTCAAATGTATGAAACCATATGCCACCAAATTATCTGTGGATGTCCTTAATTTAAACATCTTTAGCACAGCCAGGAAGCTGTTCAGTCCTCAATGTAAGTAGGAGGATCAGAAAGAACCAGTCTGTGAGCTATTTATTTTGGTAAGTCTTGTCCACAGTGCCACGGCATGGCTCTGTCATGACTTTTTATACCATTCCAAGTTACTGGAGCCATTGTTTTGGCTTAATGAGCAGGTATGTTCACACCAACATATTTGTTATGTGAGAATAACTCTGTACTGCTCTGAAAGGCATCATCACTTTTCATTCCAGTTCTCTACCCTGTCCTAGGTCCTTAGTTTTTATTTTTCACCAGGGAGCTGCCCTGCCTCAGAGCTGCCCTGCCCTGATCAGAGGGCACTGTCTGGCAGGTGAGGGTTGCCCAGGGCCAAGGCCTTGTGGGGGACCCACTGACAAGTCTCTGCCAGCCAAAACCACAGAGGCTCCTCAAACTTCCCTTCTTCTCATCTCTCCAAAAGTCTCCCATGCCTCTCCACCCCCGCCTGCCAAGGTGCACTGCTATCGCCCCACCAGGATTTGGTGGCTTCCACCGCCATCCTCCTGTACACTCTGTCGCTCTCCTCATACCCAAAGAGATGCTCAGACCAAGTTTTTCTTGGTCTGGGGTCTATGGGTACACCCAGGTTCTTGTACCCCTGAGATTATGTGCTGGAATTTGCATGTGTGTAGAGAGGAAGTCCAGAGTGGTCATCTGCTCTCAACTCCATGACCTAAGACAAGTTACAAGCCATTATTCCAGGAGTACCAGCGAAGACCCCCTTTTTCTCCCCTTTGATTGAAAGATGAATTTAGCAAATTGGGTTTAATCCCTGATGCCTTCACAGGAATGGTCCCAACCTAGCTGTTTGGGATCACCACAGAAGCTCATAAAACAGGCTCTTAGACCTTCCTCCTCATTCATAAGCTCAGAATGCTAGAAGAGGGGTTATGGCGAGGCAAAAATCTGTACTTTTTCAAGGCCTCACATAACCTGATTAGCAGATCAATATGTAAGAGCCACAGTTCTATATCACTGTGGGTTTCTATCTTTGTTAGCAACATGGTCTCAGGGCATCTGGGTTAACGAAGAGGTCGAACTCTTGAACTTACAGATGTCTTTGTATTCTCTTTCCCCTTTGCCAGTTTGAAAAGTCACTTCCAAAGACGATTAGAGAGGAAAGATCCTTTGCCCCTTCTTTACAACCTATGTTGTAAAATCCCCATAAAGCTGGTTCTGGCTGTTCTTGGGGATCCGAGACCACCTCATTTCCACATCCTGAAGACATTCTTTGAACTGAAAAGCTCAGACATAAATTAACATAAACGTTTTCTTCCATGATTCCTTTTCAAACTTGTTTTCTCTTAGATGGTGTACCCAGTTAATGAGAAATTTTGGTTTTTAAGGGAAATATGAAACTGAAGTAAGTACATCCCAGTGTGACTTAGTATAGGTGAAATGGAATCAAAATTGGTATTCTTTGAGGACCTGAAGGGACATTCTAATTGGAGACTACCCCTAAATCACAAAACTTAACATTTGTTTTAAATTTGGGAGATTAGCATAGAATTTTTTTTTGGTATATTGGTTTCATTCCTGGATTTTAACACTTTGGATCTCAGCAGTCGATCCTGAGCCCAGGCTTCCCCGGTGAATCAGAGCAGTGGGCCTGACCGTGGAACACTCCGTGTACTGGTCAGCCTCTCTCCTTACAAGTTTGCTTCCAGATGCCGCAAGCCAACGCAGGGCTCCACCACTGCAATGTGATTTATGTGGGTGCTTTTTTCTGTGGCATTTATCACATTGTAATAAGCTAGATCGCACATCCCGAAGAGCATTTTATGTTGAAGTATTGGCAACATGAATGTTTAAGCTGGGGAATCTGTCATTGTTTACCACTGAGAGGGCTTGGCTGCCTCGGAGCAGCTGGAGTACTTTTGTGAGCCTTCTTGGAGAAGAGGCAGCCAGGCACCCAGACCTCTTCTCTGTTTGTTAGCCGCCTTACTGCAAGCTGCTGACGCAGCTGCTCTGAGATTGAGTTGCTTGGTTTGAACTGTGTGCTGCTCCTTAATCATCCATGTCGCCCTCCATTTCTGTGCAGATTGCAGTCCCCCTCCTGAAGAGTCCAGCCCAGGTACGTGGTTTCCGTTCAAGGCTTCTGCTGATGCCCTTTTAATTAATACTCAGGTAGTGTTTTGTAGCTAAATTACAAAAGATTGCCTTATGATCCCAGAGTTGGGAAAGTATTTGAGGACCTCCTTCGTTGTGAGGCATAAAACACTTTTCGCAGGTTTGATGAGGGACCAGTTGGGCTGAGGAAATTGTGGCCTGAGGCAGACTACCACATGTATTTGTTTTACTCTTACATTCTAAAGTCTTTTCAGATGAGCGCGTTGGGCTTCCTGAAGTGGTTGACCTGAGGTAGGGAGGTACACATCTGGACTTTCTGGGTGCAGTTTTAGAATTCTTACCAGACATTGCTATGGGCCTCAGTTGCAGTTAGTACCAGAAATGTAATCTCTTTGCTGCCTTTGCATGTAGAAACCAATGTTTATGGTTCTAGTTCAGGGGTTGGCAAGCTACAGCTCTGAGCTAAATCTTGTCCATAGTCTGCTCTTATAAATAATGTTTTGTTCAAAACCAACCTTGCCCACTTGTTCATGTATTGTCTACAGCTGCTTTTGTGCAGCAGTGCCAGAGTTCGTTGCAGCAGAGAACCTGTGGCCTTCAAAGCCTATAATATTTACTGTCTAGCTCTTTACAGAAAATGTGTGCTGACCCCTGATCTAGTTCATGTTGAGTTTCCTGGGTATGGCTTGTGGTTTTGAGCATGAGTCCCCCAAATAATATGATTTGATGTTCTTTTTCTTACATTCCAAAAATCAGCTGCATGGTCAGTCTATTGCTTGCATATTTCTGACTGGTTATAAATGTAAGACAGCAGGATACTTTGTTGATGTCTAGAATGTAGCAAGTCCATGACTGTGGGATTTACCAGGCTAACAAGCTGTTCCCGTGCATTGCTAGTGAAGCCTGTCCACCCATACAGCCCCATGAGTCAGCATAGCATGGCGGCTTCTGGCAGCAACCCCAGGACGCTCTTAGAAGTTAGCTCATCGGCGGGCTAATCTGATTGGACACCTCATACTCTCCCAGTTTGCTTTCAGCCCCTTCACAGTTTCTCTTTCCCCAAAAGTCAGTGTCGCTTTGAGCAGGCTTTGGGCCCCACCCCCTTGGACCCTCAAGGTTACTGAGGCCTTGGTAGATGTACAAACAGTTGACCTTGGTCTCGTCCTCCGTTGCTTCCCCGGGCCCATGCCTCAGCTGACCTCCACGGCAGGCCAGTGCCTTCAGACCAAGCTGACTGTCGCCTGAGCCTCAGTGGTGCTCCAGCCTGGGGCCATACCCAGCAGTTAGGGCCAAGAGAGGGCTGGTGGCATGTGCATCTGCCCCCACAGAAGCTCAGGGGGTCTTCTCAATTCTGGGCTCCTGAGGGTTGCAGAACTAATGGGAAGTCTCATGGGTCCCCGGGCAGCACACAGACAATGCCTGGCCTGTAGAGCCCTCCTTATTGTGTGTCAGCTGGGACATTTCCAGAAGCACTGATGGCTTTTTCACAGTTGATGCTGATGGACTAATATGGTCCTTGCAAGGAGTTCTTTTGGTTTTTCCTGCAGAACTGCATTTAATCTGGGCTAAAACATACACACTTACAAAGGCACACACACTCTCCCTTTCTCCCTTCTCTACTAATGAGGGGAAAATGCAGAAGCAAAGTACGGATTTGAAAGTGCTCTTCAAAGTTATCTAAATTATTATGGCCCATGAATTCACTACCGGTTTGCGAACATTACGGGTTAGGAACTAGATAAGGAGCTTTCTACAAAAACGTGGGTCAGCAACGTCACTCAGGACATTGTTTCACTGAGCTGATTTTTTCTCATAACAAGGCTTTCTCAGTGAAGGAAGCAGAGTATAAACCCTTCACCGATTCCAGTGACCCAGGTGCCTTTACTTCACTAGATCCTGGGTGGAAATCATGTTACTGCCCAAGAAACTCACTTTGGTTGAACTTCTAAAAAATTGTTCCAGACATGTCTGAGCCCTTCTCTGGGCAGATAACCACACTCACCTTCTACCAAGTTCCATATCTCCTCTTTTCCAGGACAAACATCTTAGTGCTTTTTAGCCATTCTTCCTATACTACAATTTTTTTTTCATTTTTTTCCTAATGTAGCGAAGCAATCATTCTCATAGGAATTTAGTTTAAAGAGATATAGGCAAAGTGAAAAAGTTGTATGGAGAGAGCTTGTTTAGTCAAGTAAGACCAGTTGTATATTTTGATCATTTTCAGATTAAAATAATCATGATTTTCATGATATGCATGATAGCTAGAAGAGCAAAGTAAAATTGGCAACATTTGCTTTAAGAGCATGTACTTCTTAGAGAAGGATAGCCTTAATGACTGCCTGCCTTTCCCCAAACTGTTTGGCTAGAAAAACTTGTTTGCCTTTGGCATTTTTGATAGGCACTTCATATAATTGGCATACATTCAACAGAATTCTTCAAAGAAACAAAAACATGGTCTCTGAGAACTTTAGTAGAGGAAAGAGACTCGGACATTATCTAGTGCCTCTCTCTCATTTTATAAAAAAGGACCCACATGGCTGAGGGGTCGAGGGCCTTGCCTGTGGTCACCTCTGCTCAGCAGTGGCCAGGGCCGGGACTCCACATTTTCCACCTCTCAGTTCAGTGTCCTTCGTCACCGTGATTCATTTGCTAAGACCTCTCTGCTGTGGACTTGCTAAATTTAAGCCTGCTTTTTCCATTACAGATACAAATCCTGTCCACAAACAGTTAGCGTGCCTGCATGTACAATTAGGCCACCTCCAACTTTTGAGCTGCTACATATACTTAAACATTTGCATTAACCAAACACTGAGTGTAGGGAATTCTTTGCATGTTTCAGTATTTCTTTAGGTTGGTTTCTCAGTGAAGTGCTAACCATCCAGCTTGAGAGAACAGGGCCAAGCCGCCCTTCTCTCGGTCTCTGAGATTCTGTTTATCTAAGACAGAGTTTACCCTCTGGCAGCCACACAGCTCCCACAGCCCATGGCCTTCCCTGAGTGCTGTGCCGGGACATGGCCTGGCGCATCTGTGGCTTGAACCCTCACCCTAAGGGGCATGTACTGCCTGGGCTTCACTCCATGACTTCTCACCACGTTTGGTGTGGTGGATTCACCAAGTGGTGATGGTCAAATGCCTATTTCTGGTCTTAGTCACCTGTTACCAATATAACCTTAATGAGGGCCTGTCTTCTCTTTTAAATGTCTTCTAAATAGGAAGGAAAAAAAGAGTCAAAACCCAAAATATCTTTCACCCTGTTTTTCTCCCTTGAGGTTCTATTTTTAAAAAGTTGTTTTGGTACAGGGTCAAAGTTTCCCTATACTCCTAAAAGAAAACTAAGCTAGAAATAGTACTGGGGAAGGAAGGTGGGGGTGGGGAAGGAAGTGAGTGCAAGGTGGGGCCGTTCTGAGGGCTGAAAACTCGGGAGCTGTGGGGAATGGTCCTCCTCCAGGTGTGCAGGGGTAAGAATTGAACACAGTTGCACACAAGGCTTGGCAAGGGCAGAGGAGTCTCTGACTTGACTTTATACCCAGGTCAAGAGAAGGGAGATCACAGAGAACCTTTCTGGGTGTCTTTCCTCTCCGGGTGGAGGTGCTACAGTGCTGTGGAAGGAGATGGGCCTCTGGGGACAGAGCATTTTCTGGCCTCGTCATGACTTGCAGAAGCTTTTTTGTTGTTTTCCTCTGACGGCATTGTCTTGAGTATTTCTGTCTAGGGTCCCCAACAGGTTCAGGAGACCAGGCATGTGTTGGAGGTACCGGAGTAGAACTGGTGTTTGAGGTTGCTGGAAAGAGCTGGGGCTAGAGGGCTAGAGGGCTAGAGACTGGGTTAGTTCCAGACAGAGCTGGAAGATGAGGTGGAGATGGAGGAGTGGGAGGACTGCAGTGGTTAGGGGCCAGGTGACTTGTTAAATTGCCAGAACCTAATTCTTAAAATCTCTTTCTCATTGTGATGACCCCTTCGCTTATGCCCCAGGTGAATGGAGTGAGGCCCTTTACCCGCTGCTGACCACTCTCACCGACTGCGTGGCCATGATGAGTGACAAGGCCAAGAAGGCCATGGTATTCCTGCTCATGCAGGACAGCGCACCCACCATAGCCACCTACCTGAGCCTGCAGTACCGCCGTGACGTGGTCTTCTGCCAGACGGTAGGCCCCGGGAGCACCCCGAGGGAGGCCACAGGCACCTCTCAGCTCAGAAAAGACAGGCTTAGGAAGCCCTTCCCTCTCACTTGACTTGTAAAAGACCCCAGATGGCCATATTTCCTCCTGGTGGTTGCTTTAAAGGTTATTTAATAGAGAGGTCTACATTTCAACACAGTCAGGAGAACTACCTCGGCAGCCCGTGCTTGCTTCTCCCAAGAAACTGGCACCTGCAGAGTCTGCCGATTCTGCACCCAGGAGATAGTGAGGGCATGGGTGGCACAGGCTTCTTTGCTGCCTTTTTTTTTTTTTTTTTTTTTTACTGCGCAGAGGTTGAGTGAGGGCAACACAGGTATTTGCTGTCAGTGCAAACATTGCTCGTATAATAGTAGGTGCCTTAGCTCTGCAGCTTGTTGCAGGACTCTCTTATTGTTGAGAGAAGTGAAGCCTTGAAATGAATATAACAAGTTTAATAGTTGCCAGTAGTCAAATTAGTAAAGTGAACAGTGATTTGGGGTTGGCCTGGTTCTCTACAGGTTCCCTCACCCATCCTGGAGAGTCCTGTTTCATCCCATAGAAAATCTCCTACTGAGGAAACTTTGAGTGACCATGTTGTCTCTCACTTCTGTTTTTTGCTGGGGCTAACTCAGTTTCCAGCCAGGGGTGGCATGGCTCTATGAGTAGATAGTTAGACCCTTTCACTGTGAGTAATTATGGGCTTCCAGAAGTTCCAGCCTAGGAATAATGCCAGGTATAGGTCAGGTCAGGAGCCGGGCCAAAATCCAAACCCACTTGGTGAGCGACAGGAATAGCAAGCCCACTGTTGGGCGTCTTCCCATGGCCAGGGCATGCCCCACCTGGGCTTCTCAAGGGACAGGAGGTGCCACTGAAGCCCCTTTGAGCAGTGGCAGCAGAAGATGGGGGCGGTGGGGGGCTGGGCATGATCTGACTGCCATTTGGTGAGCAGGCACCTGACCCTGAACCGCTTCACCCCACGCTCCCACAGCTGACCGCCCTCATCTGTGGCTTCATCATTAAGCTGAGGAACTGCCTGCATGACGACGGCTTCCTGCGCCAGCTCTACACCATCGGGCTGCTGGCCCAGTTCGAGAGCCTGCTGAGCACCTACGGTGAGGCCAGGATCGGGAGCCCTACTTGCATGTGTGGTTTCCATCCTTTCTTGCTAGGCACTTTTCTCACTATACCAGTAATGCGTGCTGATTGAAATAAATCCAAAATGTATAACAGCGGACCAGATGGCAGACCTGGCAGTTACACACGCACACGCCTTGGTTTGTTGTTGTTGCTGGTTGAGGATGGATGCTAATTACTTAACCAGTAACTTCCTGTTGGACTTTGGGTTGTTCCTGAAACCCCAGTGCAGCAGTGACATCTGTGCATGAGGCACTTGTGGGCCTGTTTCTGCAGCTACTGAATGACTGGAAGGAGAGTTGCTGGGTCAGAGGGTAGGAATATTTTTAAATTTATTAGATATTTCCAAATTCCCCTCCAAAAAGGCTCTCTTCTTCCTACCCTTGTTTATTATTTATTTCTTCTGAGAAGGTGATAGAAAGCATTTGTTAATCATTGGAAATTGAGGACATCAAATAGATATCAAGCCCTGTGTAATGGGAGGGTCTGGCCACAGCAAAGCTGCTTTAGCATCTCTCATTTCGTGTTTCAAGAGCTGGCTTTGCTTTCTGAGTTGATGTATTTGTTTCCCTCCCTACTATCCGGTGCTTGCCCAAGAAAGAGTGGGAAAGGATGGCGCGTGTCTCCACCAGATGTGGCTGTGGGATTTCAGAGGCATTGTTGACTCACAGAGGAGTGAGTTACAGGGGAAGAGGCTCAGAGACTCCCCCTCCACCAGAGCCACACCTGCACCCTTCCTGTCACAGCCAGGCCTGGGCTTGGCTGCCTTCTGCTGAGACTGGGGAGAGTAGCAGGGCCCTCTGCCTGACAGCCCTGCCCCTCTCTCATGTCCAGGGGAGGAGCTGGCAATGCTGGAGGACATGAGCCTTGGGATCATGGACTTGAGGAACGTGACCTTCAAAGTCACTCAGGCCACTTCCAGCGCCTCCGCAGACATGCTGCCCGTCATCACAGGAAATCGGTAGAGTGTTGGTTTAAAATTCTCTGAGCCAGAGAGCGGTTTTCATTTTTGTTTATCTCAGGGAAGCTACTCTTCCTTCTGAATTTTTTTATCCTATTTCATTTTGTTAAATGCTCTGATTACAGCCCCCTAGGTTAGTGCCACTCCCTTAAAGGTCTGTGGTTGGCAGTTTGGCCATCACTAAGCCAGAGGGCCAGCCCGGGCACTGCAGCCTGCTCGGTGGCCCTCTGGCCTCACACTGCTCTCCCTCTCCCCACCTTTCTCCAGCGACGGGTTTAACGTGCGGGTCCCTCTGCCGGGCCCGCTGTTTGACGCCCTGCCCCGGGAGATCCAGAGTGGCATGCTGCTGCGAGTGCAGCCCGTCCTCTTCAACGTGGGCATCAATGAGCAGCAGACACTGGCCGAGAGGTGCGTGCCGGCTCCTCGGGGCTGCGGGGGTTCAGGGACCCTGGAGATGATGCAGAAAACGTACTTACCCCTCTTCAGGCTCTAAGTGCTGGACAGACTTTGTCATCCTTCCTTCCTTTGGCCAACATTTTCAACATGGCTGTGCACCTCACTGTCTTTGGTGCTAGGGACACAGAGTGACCCAGAGGTGGTCTCTGTCCTCAGGGACTCAGCTGGTGGGAGAGAGAGACATGGATGCAATGATGAAGACAGATACAGGGCATTGTGGGATCTGGAGTAGGGCACCCAGCAAGGTCTAAGGGGGTCTGTAAAGGCTTCTTGGAGTTGCAGGGGATGGGGCTTTGAATTGTGAATAGGAGTTGGATGATGAGGTGGAGGGGAGACGTGTCAGATTAAGAAGACTGAAGAAAGGCCTGGCGAGGAGAAACAGCATGGAATTCAGGGGCACCAGGTTCCAGGCAGGGATTGGCAGGTAGGGGTAGACAGGCTCTGTGTGCCAGGCTGAGACTCATGCCTGAACCTAAAGGCTTACACCTTGTAAACTGCCCTCCAGGGTCACTTGCCACACTGCAGAGGGGAGTTGTGTGTGCCTGTGTGTGCACGTGTGCCTGCGTGCACACGTGTGTGAGGAGATAGGGTAGATTGGGTATATGTACCCTATACTGGCCTTCCACTAGTACATGAAAATTCCTGTGTTGTCATTTATCTTCATGTGATATGTGTAGAATAGTCTAAACAGAGATCTTCAAGTACTTGCTGTGAAGGAAATTTGGTTTCCAGAACAATATGCCATGTTCCTGCCAGGCCTTCTGATGTCCAACCCCAGTGGTTGATGTCCATTGACGCCTAGCTGTAGGGTCACACCAACTTAGGAAATATGGTATCATTGCTGGGAGACACTGAAGAACTCTCAGTGGGGCAGGACACAATCAGATTTACATTTTAAGTAGGTTGTTTCGCTGGCACGTGCTGGGAGGAGATGAAGGGGACAAGTGTGAGGAGGAGGCTGCTGGGAGGAGTCCAGGCCGGAGGTGGGAACCTGGATCAGGTTCCCACAACCAGGGGAGTGTTGGTGTTCTGCAGAGGGGTAGGCTGGGGAACTGTTTAAGTGGTCAGTGGAAGGGTTTGGTCTTCAGTGGGGCTGGGGCTGGGGCTGAGTGGGAGGAGAGTACACCAGACAGACCCACCCACTGAGCTCATAAACTGGCAGGAGAGTCGTGTCCAGAGGCAGGTGGTGAGCTGAGTTTGGACTGAGGGCACCAGCCCAGGAAGCAAAGCCCCAAAGGTGTGAGCAGAGCTGGAGGCGCCTATGTCAGGGAGAGGCGCAGCCTCACTGGAGCCCCAGCAGGGAGGTGGCCCAAGGGAGGGAGAATGATGGTGCCTGCATCCAGTAGCTGCGGATCCCACAGACTTGCAGGAGCAGTTTCTAGAGAGGGCTGAGCCAGGGCCAGGTGCATTGAATAGAGGGGAAGGTGGAGGATGCAACACGGAGGACAGAGAGGACTTGCGACGGGCAGGTTCTTGGCTTTGTTTCTTTATTGGCCCTGAGGTCACTGGTGAGCTGGGCTTGTTCATAAACTGAGGGAAGAGCCCTCAGAGGGGAGGCCACAGGCCCAGGGTCAGGGATGGCCCCCAAGGGAGCAGGCGCCTAGAGAAAAGGCCATTGTGGACACCAGGGGTGGATGGGCTGGCACCCGTAGGAGGGAGTCCTGTCCTCTGAGGGATGCTCTAGGGCCGCAAAGAAGCTGATGCTCAGAAGGCCCCTCAGCAGGGACGTGTGAGACGGCACTGGGGCCCAGGACCTGGACTTCAGAGCCTGCATTTTCTAATGACCACTTTGTGCCTTCCTTGCAGGTGGCATTTTATGGCTTTGTTTCTTGGGCATTTGGCACATGCTCCTTGTAGCACGTGGAGTGTGATCAGGGTGAACCTGCATGATGAGGAAAGGGCAAGGGCTTCATGTCAGTCCCGGAGGGGCTGGCAGTCAGGTGTGTTCATGCTGCACACAGAGAGTGACTTCAGATTGGAGTACAGGGCTGCACCCTCACCTCACAGCGATACCTCACTGCCGTCCCCCCTCCTAAGTGCCTCAGATGGGAGGAGACCAGGGACTCTGAGCCAAATGGCTGTGAGGGGGTTCCTGTGCCGCACAGGATCTGTACCACATCATGTTCTGGTCATCTCTCAGGCACACCTGTAACAGTGATACATGATTCCTGCCAATGGAATGCATTTAGACTTATCAGCAACACTGTAGAAATGCCTTTATGCTCAGAAGAGGGAGAGTGGCTTAGAATTTAGATATGCATAGTAAATGTTTGAGAGAATCAGCATAGTTAGCTTCCATGCAGTTGTGTTCGTGTTAGAAGAAAGTGACATTAGCCAACTAATGGCATCCCCTATAACCTCCCAAGGTTTGGCGATACGTCTTTACAAGAAGTCATCAACGTGGAGAGTTTGGTGCGGTTAAATTCCTACTTTGAGCAGTTTAAGGAAGTTTTGCCTGAGGATTGTAAGTATTTCTTCAGTCATGGTAGGTTTCACTTACTTGTCTTTTTATCAGTTTAGATGTCTGAGCTCTGGCTTGCCCTGCCTCTGTGAGTGCATGCCTGTGCATGTGTGTGCACTGTTCCTTCTCTCCCTAAACACACACACGCAGAGAGAGAGAGAGAGAAAGAGAGAGAAGCTTCCCTTGGCTGTGGCCCTCATTCATCTCTTTGCCATCGATTCTCTACTAGCCTATGTGACATGGCTCCTTCCCATGCTGTCGTAGTCACTGACACTCGATGTGTTTGGTGGCATGCATTGTGCACCTGCTGGTAGGACTTGGGGGAATCACAGAGGCAGGACCCACCCTCGGCCAGGTGAGCGGCCCACTCACCTCCCTTTGTGGTGCTTAGAGAGGAGGATGCGGGGCCAACATTGCTGGGTGTTTGGGAGCAAGGTGGCCCCATCTTGGCATCTCCTGGAGGCAGTGGAGATGGTGACAGTCATCTCTCTGCGTGCCCTCCAGTGAAGATGCTGTAGCTAGGGCTCTGCAGCCACAGAACTCAGGGAGGAACCGAGAGCTGCACAGCACTGCCTAGGAGAATTCCCTCTTGAGTTCAACCCAGTGAATATTCCCTGAGGACCTGCTGTGTGTAAAGTGCTAGAGGATCCGATGGCGAATGAGGGGTGGACCCTGCCTTGGAGGGAAAGCTGGTCTCAGAGTGCCGGCGCCTGCACAGCCACTAGGGGGTGCCACATGGCAGAAAGTATCATCCCCTCTGCATTACACTGGTGTCCTCTGATTGGGGTTTCCAAAGAGGGAACCCACATCGGCTGGGCTTTGAATTGGGCAGGCTTCATCTGCATCCTGTTGGACGGTACGGTAGACCTTAGAGTTTAGAGATAGTCAAACAGTACTGCTGGTGAACCTTCACAGGCCACGGATGTGCCAGGCACTGGGCTGGGCTCTACATACATTTCCACGCTGAATCCACAACAGCCCTATGGGTTGGTGATAGGATCCATGTCCAGATGAAGAAAGGGGTGCCTGGCTCTGAAGCCCATGTGCTTGGATTGTGGCTGAAGCCGTCCTGAAGCACTTCAGTGGCTGAAGTGTCCCTGCAGAACACTCCGGGGCTGGGCCAAGAAGTCGTGGCTTCAGTGGTGTTCAGCAGGGAAGCAGTGGGAAAAAAGCCACCTCTTCACAGGTTCATCTAGCAAGAGTGTGTGGTTGGATTGGAAGAGGGGAGGCAAGCCTCTGATGGCCCCAGTGAGGCTGTGACACTTCAGATGAGATGTTGTTTCACTCTGACTCCAGCCTGGTAGTGACAGTGAGCGTGGAGAGAGAGACGAGGCGTTAGGAGGGTTTGGGCTGAGGATGCGTTCCTCAGTGGCCACGTGCAGCTGGCGCTGGGGAGGTGAGGGCTGTGTCTGCTGGGAGAGCTGACAGACCTGGCTCTGGGCAAGGACGCTGGAGTTGCCGGCAACAGCTGGGGCCGTCCCACCGATGAGAGAGGCGCAGGGCTACAGGGGACAATGAGTGCCGCACTGGCCCCAGCTGAGCTGATGACATGGGCAAATGACCTGTGGGGAGTGCAGATGTGGAGCCACAGAGCAGAGCCCTTTCGTGGTTGAGGCCACTGAGTGACAGGATGAGAAGGGGCTGGAACAGCATCTGGAGGGGCCCCTGCTCTTGGGGACAGCGAGGAAGAAGGGACTCAACAGAAGGCCAGAGAGAGCATCACAGGCTAGCAGGAAGAAGGCAGGAGCCAGGAGGGTGTGGGGCGCTGCCGGACTCTGGATGTGTGGACAAGGAGCTGCCGGTGATCTCTCCCAGACAGTCTCACTGTGGTGAGGACTGGGCCAGGGATCAAGGGGTGATGAAATGGTGCTGCCTTGGAATGGACCACTTTGTCCCAAAGACTGTCAGCAACTTGAGGGATGGGGGTGTGGGCAGGTGAGACACACCCTGGAGCTGCAGGGGCCATGGGAGTGCTCAAAGGTCCGAGGGAAGGAGAACACACAGGGCTGGAAGATGCAAGAGGACGCCAGAGTCACAGACCAGGCCCTGGAGTGGGCAGGCGGAGGGTGCCCTTGCAGGGAGGGAAGGAGGGAGGAGAGAAGGTAGGGACACGAATGGAGAAAATATGCTCAGGTTGGGCAGCCTCAGTCTCCCCAGTAAAACAGGTGTTCTTGTCCTACTCAACATGAGAGAGGTGAGCACAGAACCGGGGCCTTGAGGGAAGTGGAGGTGACTGGCACAGATGCAGTTGGAGCCAGAGAGCCTGGAAAAATACAGATGCCTGGGCCCCACCCCAGAGTGTGGTGGGCAGGGCCTGGGCATTAGGGTTTCAGAAACTCCCCAGGTGGTCCCTGTGTGCCGCAGCTAGGGTGGTAAACATAGCATGAAGTCAAGGTCCTGTGAGGACTTGGCAGCTGAAGGCCATCAGTGCCGTGGACATCAGAACTGTTAAGAAGGTGAACTCATGCTCTTTAGCAGGGACTGGAGTCAAACAGCAGATTTGTCACACACTCGCCACAAGCTGGGCCCCCTACTACCCACTTTATGTGGATTCTCTAATCTGATCCCCACAGCAGCCCTGGGAAATGGGCACCAGTTTCACAACCACTTGGCAGATGAGGAAACTGAGGCATGGAGGGCAAGTCTCCCCAGGAGCTGGGCCAAGCCCAGGCAGCATCTTCTGACTGCTGTAGGGGAGAGGATGGGCCCGCCGGCAGGGCCAGCCAAGGAGCCACGAAGGTGAGCAGGGAGGGAGTAGGGGGCGCACGCTGAGGCCTGGAGGAGTGGGAGTGGTGAGCGGCTGCAGTCAGTAGGAAGGGGGAATTTGTGCCTAGCACCTTAGAGGGCAGGCAGTCTCCAGGGCTCGGGGAGCCATTACAATAGACAGTGAAGGTCCAGGATGGGCGAGGCCTCCGGAAGCAGAGCAGTCACGCTGGACCACGCGGGCAGGAACCAGTCGACTGGACCATGACCCAGGAAGCTGGGGCAGATGTGGCCAAGGTACCCCTCCCCTCAGCAGGATGGCTGGTCTCTGAGGCTGAGGAGATGGAGCCCACCAGCTGAATACCCCCAAACTTTGCGTGGTTCCTCAGTGGACAGGTATTCATTAAAGCAGGGGTTGCAGGGGCAGCCAGCGAGAAGCCAAAGTGCATCTTGGGAGGTGAGATGGTGCTGTCTACGCCGGAGGGCAAATATCCTGACCCGGCTAAGCTCCCCTCCTCTGGGCTCCCACAGCTTCCGTCTCAGCTGATGCCAGCTTTCCATCTTTCTGTCTCTGCCCTGTCCCCTGACCGGCATGGTGTGGAGCACTCAGCAGCAACGTGAAGTAATTAGCACAGGACCTGTGTACACCAGGGCGAGGCTGTGTGGTGGAAACCAGGTGTGCAGTTAGATCCCAAATGCTGCCATGTACTTGGTTTGGCTTTGGGGATTCCGGCGCTGTGGCTGTTTTCCTTAGCCATGACCTTGCGGCTCTTCTCTTTGTCTTTGATAATCCCAGTGTTTGAAAATCCCAGAGTACCTTTACAGGAGTGGTTGATTTTTCCTCAGTTTTGTCTGGGGTTTCTTGGTAAGGTGACTTGATGGATCTTCAGGCCCAAGGGGTCCTGGAAGGGCCTGGAGACTGCCAGAATGGAGGAGGAGCTGTTAGGATGTGGGAGCAGGGGCCTCCCTGGGTCCTGCAGAGATGTGTTCTCCTGGCATGGGCCAAGGGCCCCCTGGAGGAGGCTGCGCTTTCCTGATCCCTCCCAAGGTTTCCAGGCCTGCTCAATGGCCCAGACCCACTGCCCCAGTTTCTTCTACCCTCGGGAAGTTTTGACAACCAGCTGGATCCCTCTCACTCCCTCCTAACTCCCTCATCTGGGAGGGGTGCGGGAGGCATGGGTATTTACAAGGAGTCCTGTAAGTGATTTGGTGGCCATTCCCAGCCCCTCAGAAGAACTGAAGGGAGATGAAGGAAATGTCCTTTGAAGGTGGCAGTAAAAGAAATTAAGTGCTCACCACACCAGCAGCCATGTCCTATCCCCAAACACCTCCATCCCCTCTTCAACTGGGAACTCATCGTTCTACCACTGTGTGCCACAGCAGCTCACTCGGGTGGGCTCCCCCTGCCGGGGGAGTTCCTGGATGCGGCACCCACTCCCACGGACTCCTTTTCTCTTCCAGGCCTGCCTCGGTCTCGCAGTCAGACGTGCCTGCCAGAGCTGCTGCGGTTTCTGGGTCAGAACGTGCATGCCCGGAAGAATAAGAACGTCGACATTCTCTGGCAAGCTGCTGAGGTACCGGTTATAGAGAGGAAAAGAAGGCTATTGCGGTGCCCACAGCCGAACGTCATGACAGAAACATTACAAAGTAGAATCTCAGCAGGAGAGCAGAGCTCTCCATACTGGGAGAGGAGGGAGTCACTGAGGACGTTCTGAAGCTCTGGAAGAGACTGAACAGTCCATTCCTTTGGGGCTGCCTGAATTCTGATAAGCTTAACACAGTCCATCTCTTGGGGCATTTACTAGCCAGGCTGATGGCAGTTGTCACCCTCAGAAGCCTGGCGATCGATACCAGCTGAAAACCACTGTCTACTGCATCATTTAATAGGGTCAGAAGGAGGCCATGTGACCTTTCAGGTTTCTTTAAACCATCTTTATCGTCCATTGTGCCTCTGATCTCCTCATTTTCCCAAGCACTTACCCTGCTCATATTTTCTCCTAAGTTTACATGTGGAATCCCAAGCCACTGCTCTGAGCCTGGGTATCAGAGCAATTTCATAGCTGGTCATTCATTCACCCTTGATGAGGGGTGAGGTTAATTCTTCTCCACAGCAGCATAACCTGCCCAACGCTGGGACTCGGGCACACGTGGCCCCAGTGGCATTCCCGCTCCCTGCCTGGGCCTGAGGAGAGGGATGGTGAGCCCAGGAGGGAGGTGGCACTGCACTGCCCACCACACCTCAGCCACCACACCTCATCACAGAGCTCGAGCAGCAGAGAGTCCAGCCCTCCACAGCTTCCCCGAGCAGCTCACTCTGAAGTGTGCCTCTCTGTCTTGTCAGGAAGGTACTTCTCTCAGCCTCGAGTCTCTTCCACAGCAGCAGACGGTCTCAGCTGCTCATGGCGCATGGCCGCCACTTCGGGTTGGTTATTAGTCCTGTGTTCAAGCCGGGCTTTATGAAGCCGCGCTTTTTGAACGTGCTGCACATTCTGGGTTTGTTAACAGTTGTGGCTGCTGATACCGTTTTGTTGAATTCAGCTTTAAAGAGTGAACATTCCCCTCCATCTTTTGAGTTCCTCAGCTGCTCAGACTTTATCCTTGTAGGAAGCGTGAGGTGGATCAATCTGCAGGTCTCCCCTCTCTGGGCCCGGCTGCCCTCTAAATCTTTTCATTGTAACAGAACACATTTTGAAGCACAAAGTGACAGGAAGTTTGGCAGGTTTCTCAGGCCTCAGTTTTCAGGTATCCTCTTGGTTTTGGGGCCTCATCTGGCATTGCTTGCTCAGGCCAGGCCCAGCAAGCGGGGTGTAGGGCAGGGCACACACTGGCTACGGGGGTCTCTGTAGCAGGACAGAGGGGGCTCCCTACTTTTATTTTTCCTGGGGGGTTGCTAAACCCCCCTGGCCAGGCTGTGACAGCCTCTTACCTAAGTACCTTAAGAGATTTTGTGTGAAGAACAAGCCTTTCCCACAGGACACGAAGAATACAGAGGGTGGCCGGGCTCGGTGGCTCATGCCTGTAATCCCAGCACTTTGGGAGGCCAAGGCAGGTGAGTCACCTGAGGTCAGGAGTTCGAGACCAGCCTGGCCAACATGGTGAAATCCCATCTCTACTAAAAATACAAAAATTAGCCAGGCGTGGTGACGCATGCCTGTAATCCCAGCTACTCGGGAGGCTGAGGTAGAAGAATTGCTTGAACCTGGGAGGCGGAGGTTGCAGTAAGCCGAAATCACGCTACTGCACTCCAGCCTGGGTGATACAATGAGACTCCATCTCAAAAAAAAAAAAAAAACGCAGAGGGTGACACAGCTAGGTGTCTGAACAGTGGTGGGGGACATGCATTCACTGATTCGTTCTCCTTAGAATACACACACAGGCAGTTTACAGACGAGTGGTGCAGAGACCTTGTGCATATCTTGTTCGGGAACTGTAGTTCTACCTGTCTATTGCCATATAATAGAAAAATCATTAAGTATAGGGAAAACTGACCATCCCTTGTCACCGGAACAGAAAAGCAGTCCATCAAGTCCTGTATTTCTTGTTCCCAGTAGAGGCCTCAGGGTAACAAGTGTGAGCGTAGAGGTGCAAGGCTCTCAGAGACCCTTGGCTGCATGGGTTCTCACGTTGTCCACCAAACCCCAGGCATCCCCTGGGGATAAGGGGTTGTGGGGCAGCAGTGCCAGCTACTCAGGTACTGAGTCCTCCCATCCCCAGTTTGACCAGAGCTGCTCTCCTTTTCAGGCTCTTATTTCTTTTTGTTTGTGTTTATGAATAAAGGGTCTGGCTGAATAGCTGGAATATCTTTAGTCAGGTCTAAGCCCATATCTCATGGATGGGGAGACCCAGCAGTGCACCAGAAGTGGCTGGTGTCCCTCTGGGATGGGAGCCTGGCACTGCAGTGCCCTCTTGGGCAAGGATGCATCACTGGCCATCCCTGCCTGCCTTCTAGAACCTCACGTTAGCTCTGGATGCAGCATCTATGAATTTAAAGGTTTTTGAAACCTATAGTTCCAGCGTCCGTCATGTGTTTGGGTCATGAACTCTACAGCCCATAGAATTTAGTGCACATACCAAGTTCACTCTTGCTTTGTCAGTTACAACTTTACAAATTTGATTAATTTACTCTCCATTAGCTTAGGGTCTGCTTATCTGCTTAGGGCCTGTTATTTTTTATCTTTCTTTCTTTTTGTTGGTCTGTTCTCAGAAGAAGCCTATTCTCCTTCTGATTGTCTTGCCTGAACATTGGGTCTTTTGTTTTGCCTTTCCCTAGATGAGGTTCTTAGCACTATACCATGTTCGTGTCTAGTGATGAACCTGGTAGTGACTGGCATGCTCTTTGGCTTTGCTGGCATGACAAGCAGGTGTTGTGCCATCTTCAGGAGTTGATGAGACACTGATATTTTTCTGGCATACAACAGATACCCGGAGCCCACCATCATATCACTTGGATGATGTTTCATTAAATACCAGCCTTGGTGTCATAGTGCAGTATCTGATAAGGTACATAGTCCTTTATCTGAAGCCCCTGTGGCCAGATGTTTTGGAATGCACAGGTTTTCAGATTTTAGAAAGTACTGTGGTACATAGTGGGTGTTTACTTATGTAAGTAATATGGTGCACATCACATATGTGTACCATGGTATACATATAGGATTTAACATCCCCGGGGGAGCCTGAGACAGCACTCTGCAACCAAGCTCGTATTATTGCCACACTGAAAAGTATGAATATTTACATAAAATGGGATAAGTGAAGATTGCAAGTAGTCTTATATTAGCTCAGGTCTGGTTGTGCTGCCAAATGAGATTGCCACAGATTTACACGAAAAAATTATCTTGTTTCAGAGCTTGCTGGATTTGGTGACTGTGTGCCTAGGATTGTATCTAGTGGTGCAGGGAAAATGCCCTGAAATCTCCCCATGGGGAGAGGAGGTGCACTCAGGTGGCCTTTTCCCAGTCCGGAGGCTGCCCTGCCCCCTACTCTGTGAGCCATTCAGTTGTGAGGAGGGAAGTGTGCTGGCATTAACTCTGTGACCGGGAAAGGATGGCGGGAGGAGGCCTGTGGGGCTGGTGGTCAGGAGGTGGCCAAAGGGCAGTGCAACTTCTGAGCTGCTCCCATCTGTGCAGGTGAAAGAGGAGAGTAGAGATAGTAGGTCTGTTCCCTACCTTCCAGGGAGACCTGGAGACCTGGCCCAGGACTGTGGGCATCCTGAGAGTGGCTCTGGCTTCCCCAGTGGGTCATATTTGCCGCCCTCTTTCCCTGAGGGATCAGCAGTGAAGGGCTGAACGTGATAAGGGGCCCAGGCATGGTTTGGAAGGGGACAGCGGACTGCAAAAGAGTGTCCTGTGGGAGAAGGCAGGCCACACGGGGGATGGCAGGGATGATGGCAGGCCTACAGGCAGCAGGCCCCCAAAAGGGCTGGTGTCTGTAAGTGACTTGGTTTCTATTGCCAGCTCTGGCAGGGCATGGAGTTGGGGAACAAAATTGGAGCGTCTGGCCAGGACTGGGTGTTGAGTTTCTGTCCCTGCCCTTGCTGGGCTGGTTGGGAGCCTTTCCTGTGTGCGAAGGGTGCTGCCTTTCTGTGGAGCCTCGCTTCCTAAGCACAGCCCATGTTTCTGTTGGCAGATCTGCCGTCGCCTTAATGGGGTCCGGTTCACCAGCTGCAAGAGCGCTAAGGACCGTACAGCCATGTCGGTGACACTGGAGCAGTGCCTGATCCTGCAGCACGAGCATGGCATGGCCCCGCAGGTCTTCACCCAGGCCCTGGAGTGCATGCGCAGGTGAGTGCTGCAGCCAGGCTGCGCGCCCCGCCCACCCCGGCCCGTGTAAACTGCAGATGAGCTGGTACCCTGCTCCTGCCCGCAGGGCCTACCCTGCATGAGCCCCTTGACTCCAGCCGTCACACTTGAGTTTGACAAACCTGTCAAACTATTGGCACTATCAAATTCAGACAGGGTTCTCTTGTAAGGTAAGGTGGGGGGAAAGAGCTAGCAGGACTTTCTGAGCAGGACTGCCCAGAAAACCGGTAGACTGGTGGGCAAGCCACGGGTCAGGCAGCTAAACGGGAGGCTGGGAAGCAGCCATGACATGCAGTGCCCTGTTGGCCACCTGCCTGGCCGTGGGTGTGACTTAGGGCCAGTGCTTTCTCAGCAGGCATCTGCTGTTGTCGTCGTGTATATATTGATATCTGTACATTTCCAAACTTGAGTGAAGCAACGCGTCTGCAGGTTGCACCGGTCTGCTCTGCTGCTTCTCTAGCAGTCGACACAATTTGCTCTTATGAGCAAAGTGTCAAATGAGTGTTTTATCATGAGAGCTGTCAGTGTGCTCTGGCGACCTCACCCTAATGATGTTCTGATTCTGAGGCAGCAGGCGTGTTTGCAGAATGAAACCCGGAACTAAAAGTGTCTACTGTTGATCGATGCCTTGTTTCAAGCACTGCTGGGCAGCCCCCTACCTCACATACCAAAAGAAAGGATAAGAAACCTGGTTTCCCGTCTCCTTCGATGTAGTCACCAATGCTGTTAAAGTCTCGTTTCCAACGGTCACTTCTACTAAATGTTCTGTATCATTTGTCCTCTCACCAAATTATTTAAAGTGTTCAATTCTCTTATCCTTTCTGTATGTTTCTGCCGTTTGACCTTCTCACAATAATGCACAAAAGCGACGCGTGAACTCCTGCCTCTTGATAAGCGCATTTTGTAAAAATGGAATCGTTTTGTCCCGTTTTGTCTTTCCAAGTTCATCTCAACCTCTCTGTTAAAGCTCGCCATCCCTCTGCCCAGGCTCAAGGAAGCAATGGAGACTCAAAGACCGGTGCTCTGGGGCGCCTTTTTAAAATTTTAATTCCCTGGTCTGCTCCCCAGGAGCCTTGGTGCCGTTCAGGCCTGATGTCCAGCGTGACCCTGGTGCTGAGGGACGGCAGCCTGTGCCCATCAGCTGCACGGTGGTGGGAGGGGACATTCTGGTGAGCTGCAGACCTCAGCCAGTGAAGAAAGGAGAACGAAGCGGACAGGGGTCCCTGTGGTAGTGGCAGCAAGGAGCAGGATCAGGGCCAGTCAGGAGCCGGCACCCCAAGTTAGGCACACAGTCCATGCAGAGACCGCTACTCAGTTCTTGGGCTCTCGAACAAGTTCAACGAAAACAATTCATTCTGACCACCTCTGAACACAAAGACCTCAGGAGACCAGTGACAAAGTGGCCCCCTGGAGAGCCACAGTGCGATGGCAGGCCTGTCGCTGAGCCCAGACCCGCAAGGGCCCTATCCGTCTGCCCCTAGCCCACTTGGGTTGTGTGCTCAGGACAGCTGTTACAGTTACAGCTGTTAGGATGTATAGTGCACAAAGCACTTTTTATAACTTTTAATCACATAAGGAATTGAAAATCCTTGTAGGAAAATTAGAAAATGCAGATAAGCCCCTACACTAGTTCCTCAGAACCCTCCCACAAAGAATCCCCCGGTTTCCTACTGTGAACAGGTAGCGCTGCGGACATTTGGATACATACTGTCTAGATAAAGGACATTTGGATACATACTGTCTAGATAAGAGACATGCGTACATGCCTATGGGCCTGAGTTACGTACACATGGGCCAACCAGTCCCTGAATTACACAGAACAAAAACACCCACATGCACAAACAAGTGTAATTATATTTGCAATTAACAGTCTTGTGAGCATTTTTTAGGTTAATAAATGTAGACCTTATCACTTTTTTTTTCTTTTTTTTTTTTTTTTTGAGATGGATTCTTGCTCTGTCACCCAGGCTGGAGTGCAGTGGTGCAGTTTTGGCTCACTGCATCCTCCACCTCCAGAGTTTAAGCAATTCTCCTGCCTCAGCCTCCTGAGTAGCTGGGATTACAGGTGCCTACCACCACACGTGGCTAATTTTTTGTATTTTTAGTAGAGATGGGGTTTCTTCATGTTGCCAGGCTGTTCTCAAATTCCTGACCTCAGGTGATCCGCCCACCTTGGCCTCCCATAGTGCTGGGATTACAGGCGTGAGCCACCATGCCCAGCCACTTTTTACACACTATAATTTATCCAATTTGCTGTCATTGAATATTTAAGCTGTATATGGCTTTCCAGCATTTTAATCAAAGGTGCAGTGAATATTCTTATACATTCCCCTAGCCACATTGCCTTAGGTTAAAAAACATACACCTTTGTAAGGCTTTTGAATAATTTTAGTACAGATCACCAAATGGTCCCCACAGTAGCCACTCTCCTGCCCAGTGTCCCAGAGTGCACAGGGCACTGCCCGTGCCGGGCGCTGTCTTTCCTGTCACTCTTGTGAGGCTTCTGAAGCTGTAAGGGCTGTTGTTTCTCCGCATTAGCAGTAAGGGCCCTGGGGCCTGGTGAAGGGAAGGCCCTTCCTCCTGTGGGAACAAGCAGCATTCCCTCCACCCCGCCCTCTCCTTTCTAAACCCCACCCCTGCCTCCAATCATGGATGTCTTTTTAACTTGCTTATTTATTTGTTTTCTGAAATCTCTACAGTGAACATGTATCACTTTAATAGTTTTTTAAGAAGTTGTAAAAACAAAACAAAGCTCAGTCCTACTTTACCTGTGCCTGCCCCAGAATTCTCGCACCAGCTCTGGGGACATGGTTCACTGCCACCTTGAGCCAACCCTTGCAGGTCTGAGGCTCTTGTCACAGGCATTTGTTTTCAGATGACTTCTGTTTTCGGTATGATCCCATGAGGGGAAGACATGTACCTGTTCAGGCGGCTGCAAGCTGAGGTGGCAGGGTCACAAGCTAGCAGCTCTGGCTGCTGGGGTGCCGAGTACCTGCAGTTTAGCTGAGGGCCCCAGAAGGCAGCATAAACTTCCACCCTGCCCATGGGTGCAGGAGGACATTTTGGTTCCTGGCTTTCTGGCTTGCATCTTATCAGATGGAAGAGTAGAGCATGCAGGTGGGGGTGGAGGGGGTGGGGGCCAAGCTGGCACCCAGGCTTTTCTCCTGGAGGCCCAGGGTGAACCGTGGCCAGTGCTGTGCTGTAAATGTTCAGCCACCACCTCTCTCCCCAAAAGCCCTGATCTGTAATGTTTGCCATTTCTGTGGCATAAACGCTTCTATCAGGGCCCGTTTCAAGCTCCCATGTGGCACCATTGAACATGGAGTTGGGAAGAGATTCACACATTTGGCCACTGAGGTGTTCCTGTCCCCAGTCCTGGGGCTGAACCCCTCGAAGTAGGCCTTCCTGAGTAGCCACAGGGCCCCACCAGCCTCTCCTGGCAGGGAATGTGGCAGTGGGTCAGTGCTCCGCAGCTTGGGAATTGTGCCCTCTCAGAATGGCACATTCCAGCAGGGCCATCGGGGCTTCGGGGCTCCTCTGGGAGAACTGGGGAGGGCCCTGTGTGAAGAGGAACCCTGGGCTTCCCGCCTCCCCATCTCCAAGTGGAGCCTTCACAAGCTGCCTGCTGTGTCCTCAGGCCTCTGATTGTGTGTCGCTGCTGCCACTTGGCAGACATAAATGTGCTTCCAGAGTCCTGTGGTTCTAGGTACCATCTCACCTCAGTGCAGTTCTTCTGTAGCACCAAAAGGGGGAAGAAGCCCCACATTTCCAGTGTGGTATTGGTTGGATTCCAGCCTTGGGGATGCTTTCAGAACCCTAACTTGCAAAGATGGAAACAGCAGTCGCTCATGGCTGCCACTGCTGAGCCTGGAACCTGAGGCGGGGCTGGTGGGGGCTCTGCGCTTGGTTGGTTGGTACCTGAGGTAAATGGTTTTCGTTTGCGTGGTTGATCAAGAGGCAGCTTTGGCCAAATCCTTTGTACCACCCCCTGCTCGGGCATCTGTGAGAAGGTCAAACCCCCGATGGTTCTTCATGTTCAGCTTGCTTCTCAGAGATCCCTGTCTGTGCAGCATGTGGGAGCATGGCCGGGCAGCATGGAGTTGTGCTTGGCCAGCCGAGAGAGTGAACATGGAAAACCATTCGTTCAACCTACATGTGTTCATTTTCAGTAGATTGCAGTATTTTTTCTTATTTTCACTTCTCTTTCTCTCCTTTTTTCCTGTAACTGTGCTGGTTTTGTTTTGGTCTTCCTCTCATACCTGTTTCTGCATTTCATCTTTTCTTTCTATTGTGACTTCATTTCATTTTTTTTTTAACCTTATCTTTTGGTTCTCTTGTTTATCCCATCCTTTTTGATAAAATCCATCGCATGTGTCTTCTTTTTTTCTTTATTTTCTTTCCTTTCCTTTTTCCTTTTTCTTTCTCCCAAACTTTTTCCTTTTCACAGCATTGGAACACGGGAGGTAGTCACCCAGAAGAACTTGAGCGGCCTGGTGCCCATCCGAGACTTAAGGCTAGACCCCAGCCTCCTCTGTTCCATCCCTTTATTAGCTCTGAGCCCCAATTTACTGATTGTGTGGCTCTTTCTGAGCATAGCATACCTGGTGACCAAATTGCGTTGCAAATGAATACCATTATGAAAAATTAATAAGTCACAAGAAAAACAAAAGTGCCAGAACATGTCCAGCCACCGTGTACCTAACTGGACAGAAGGAATGTGTCAAAGCGTGGTCTGCCAAGAAATATTTCATGCCTTACATTTTGACGTTTTGTTCTTCTGAACTGTAAATATCTGCCAAATTATTTCACCAAGAAGACTTGTTTGTTTAGCTCCTGTAGCATCTTCAGTGCTTGTAACATGTTCTTACGGTGCCCTGTCACTGCATCGTTTAGCTGGCCTGGAATTCCTTGTACCACGTCTCTACCTTCTGATGTACAACTATCTGTCACCTGTACCTCTCATGTGCCCTGTTTCCAAGAGAAACGAGTTCTGTTTAAAGAGAATTTGTATATTTGATACTATTCTTTAAGTGTACTGCTAACCCTTCCTTTCCTTTCGACGACAAACGAAAAGAAAAAAACATGCTTTATAACTGGCTTATCTAGAAAAACCTATCTAATAGGACATGTACTTTCTGCTTTCATTTCAAAGCGTAGTCCCTGAATTACAGTAGCAAACAGTTTGCAGAATCCTACCATTTCCTTGTTTATGTTTATTGTTTCCAATTAAGGATGACACAAAGCTGTGAATACAGTAGTACACTGTAGCAAGAGCCAGACACAGTCAGACACAGAAAGATCACCTACTGCATACGCCAGACACAGAAAGATCACCTATTGCATATGCCAGACACAGAAAGATCACCTACTGCACACACCAGACACAGAAAGATCACCTACTGCACACGCCAGACACAGAAAGATCACCTACTGCACACGCCAGACGCAGAAAGATCACCTACTGCACACGCCAGACGCAGAAAGATCACCTACTGCACACGCCAGACGCAGAAAGATCACCTACTGCATACGCCAGAGGCAGAAAGATCACCTAGTGCATACGCCAGATGCAGAAAGATCACCTACTGCACACGCCAGACACAGATCACTTACTGCACACGCCAGACACAGATCACTTACTGCATATGCCAGACACAGATCACTTACTGCATACGCCAGACACAGAAAGATCACCTACTGCATACGCCAGACACAAAAGATCACCTACTGCATACGCCAGACACAGAAAGATCACCTAGTGCATGTGACTTTAGATTTACTCTTCACTATGTAAGGATCATTCAGCTGGTTCAAGGAATTAATGCATATAGTCACCAAAGACTGTTAAAGTTATATAGTTTTATTTATTTTAAAACAGTATTTTTCATTTAAAAAATGGTATCTTTAACTGCAGATTAAAGTTCCAACATCTTTTCTCTCTTACTAATCAAATATGATTGATAATGAAAAAAAATCAAAGAAAAAATGCCAAAAAAAAAATGATCCCTGACTTGTGGGCAGTTGCGGTGGATGGAGCTGTGAGAGCAGCAGGGCGCTCTGGTTTCTGCTGGTGCCCCCTCAGTCCTCACGTGGCATTCCCTGCAACGCGATGAAGTGTAACCTTAACACCCATGTGGGGCAGAGGGTAACTGTCCACCTGTAAAGGTAACCAAATAGATCAGGAAAAACTCCCCACACCCTGTGCAGGACAGTCAGCAGCTTCTCTGTTTTCCAGTTCGTATTATGTTGTGCCCCCACTTTCTATCTCCAGCTGGTTCCCCGTACACTGTAGTTTATGAAGATGATTTTTTTTAACCAGGCCAGAAAAATGGGAATGAATTTAGAGAAGCTTGCTTTTCCAGAAACTTGACACCCATGCATGCCCAGAAACCCAGTCGACCACAAAAGGTGGCGATCTCTCTTCATTCTCTCTCCAGGACTCCCAGACCTTACCCCGGGCTTTCTCTCATTCAGTATCAGCTCAGAGTCTGGGTCCTAGGAATCACAGAAGCGGTTAGCAATGAATGGCAAATGCTAGACTCAACACTTTACATTCTGAAGTGTAAGACCATCATGAGCACTGCAGGCTCCCTGGGGCAGGCTTACCTTTGTGTCACCCCTGTAAGTGAATCCACGCTTCTCCAAGTGCAGTGTGTTCACTTGTCTCTTCTAAAATAAATGAGGTGGCTGTTGTGGCATAGCTCCTGGCGGCCTTCAGTAGGGAGTCTGAAGTCACCAAACGCCAGCAGATGGGTGGTGGTAGCTGTGGCAGTATGACAATAGTCCCTGGGCAGTGTCCTGTCCAGCCTGTGATTATTTGAAAGGCATGTTTGCCACTTTCCCTCTTTGACATTGAGGCGTGCACTTCAACTAAGACCATCTTGTTTGCTTTATTTGAAAGCGAGAGAGCAGAGTCCACAGCCTCATTCAGTTCCCATTACACAGCTTCCTGGTCCTGCTCCTGGTAACGTGGTTCCAATGCCTGTAGTGGTGACTCATGCGCACTCCCACCTCCACAGCAGTGCTAGTGGCTGGGCAGAGCCCATGCACAGAGGAAGGCCCTCTGACTGCAGACAGCACCCCTCCCTCTCCCAGGGCTCCAGGATGCTTCTGTGGCACCCTCCAGGGACGCCTCCCAGGACCCTGCCCCATAGCACAGAGAAGCTGTGGCCAGGCCAAGGAGCCCCTCCCAGGGGGCCTCAAGGACACCACGGCCTGATCCTTGATTGTCACCACATCTTTCTGCCCATGTGGGCTTGGCCCATGGGCTGAGAGAAATGAGACCAAAGGGAGCGAGATGAGGCTCTTTGTTTCTCTCCTCCAGGGTCTGGGTGAAAATCAGTATGCCGCCTGTGCACTTGGAGAGCTACCAAAAGGACACAATGAGATTAGCCTAGGTGGTGGGTTGGTTTTGGCTTTTTAAACTTAAAGTATTTAAGAAAAGAAACTCAATTGCTCTCCCTTTATGCTGAATTTTAATGTCACTAAGGCCTTTTACTCATGAAATCAGGCCAAATACATATTCAAAATCTTACTTGCTTTAGTGAGAAATAGGCAGGATGAAACAAAGATGGGGAGATGATTCAAGAAAGGGGTCATTGAAATTTAGTGATGGTTTTTAGTTGCTTACACAGTAGTAATGCTGAGGCATTGTTGATGTCAACCAGCTCTAGGTGTTCAGATTAAATCAGCTTTCTGAAGTTAGGGAAACCATAATCAGGAGTGGTTCTCTTTGGATGGTCTTATAAAATTGTTGTATAAGTTTTTTCAACTAGTGTGACAGTCACCATTTACGCCTATGGCTTGATTCCAGCAGAGATTTTAACACAATGACCTGTTTTCCCTCCACAAAGTGACAGGAGTAGCAGCCACCCCATGCTCAGCCATAGAATCACTAAGATACTGATGCCTGCAGATGAGTTATCAAGTGGAAGACCCCACTGGAACCGGAAAACTAGAGGATTCCCTAAAATTATTTGTCACTTGGGGTTTCCATTTTAATTTTCATTTCAAAAATGGTTGCCCTTGAAAAGAAATAATTTATTGATATAATAAAAGTAATCAGGGAGCTTTGAAATAATTAAGTCCCTCTTGCTAAAATCTAAGACCACCTCAACATGTACCATTGATTCCTAAAAAGTATGCAGCCAGTGTGATCAGTGGAGGTGTCCTGCCTTAGGGCAGCAGCTTGGCCTCTGCGGCAGGAAACCCCAGTTAGCACAGGCTGTCCTCGCCACCTCTCATGCCTCGCCCCGGGCCCTCCTGCCAGGCTCATCCGCACAGGCAGGTGGTGGGATGACAGTGTCGGCATGTGGATCAGCCACATCAGCCAGATATTGCAAATTCAAACATCTAGGGGAAAGTAAATACAATTTGATTTGAAAACTACGTTGAAATGAAAGTATAATCTTTATTATAATTTCACATCTGATGTTTTCAGCCAGCTAAACTAGGCGTTAACTCCTTTAACATGTAAATAAAAGATAATGTCAAAGTTCACAAATTATTCTGCCTCACTCCTCATGGCAGTTTAGCATTTACTAGTGACAGGTGGTTTTTAAGCAGTTTGTACATTTCTATATAAATGGAGAAGCCATATCTGAAGTAGTTCATTAATGTAAGAGTTTCCAAAGATTAAAGGAGATTAACTGTATATAGGAACCTATAGCTTCTGCTTTAAGTGGAAGTACGTTTTTGATTACTGAATGAATGTTAGGCAAACATGATTGTTACTTACTCCAGGGGGACTCCTGTGGCCTAGGTGTTCAGCTCAGATGACACACATCTAGCTGAGGCCTTGAAGCTCTGTGACAAAGCATATCCAAGTTACCAAATTAGTTATAACAACCAGGTGGATACTTTTCTAAACTATCAGAGCTTAGCTTTTGAATAAAAATTACTGTCTTACCAAAAGTATTTTACATGTTCTTGATGATGAGACTGTCATTTTCACTTTAAAAGGCTTGAGCAATTGCCACTGATGTTTTTTTTTTAAATGCATGACATAATGGTCTTCATACAATTTGAATTTTTTAAAAAAATCACTGTTTCTTGGTAACTGCAAATTTTACATCTCATGAGGGGAATTTTGTACTAAATTTGATAACTAGTTGATTTCATTGCTAGTCTTAGAACAGTATAAAACCATCAAGTTATACTGTGCTGTGGGAAGTCATTTATGTTTAAAATTGCTTTTGCCAGTTAGTTTTATGTCTACACCTGAACATTTCCCAGAGAACTCCCCGGATTCGCTCACTGAGCAGGTGAGGCCCCCTGGCTGCTCATCCTCCCATGCAGTGTTTGTTTTTGCCCTCTGGATTGCTATGGCAACCCTCCATCAGATGCAGCTGGGGATGACGCTGGTAGTGAGTTCTCTAGGGAAGGGTACCTGTGGGCTCTCACTGGCTCATTGGCAGCTGTGCAAGAGGGAACACATGGGGGCAGCCCACCTGTGGAAGGGTGGCTGGCTGCTACCAGAACTTGGTGAGATCCCTCCCTCGTAACATTCCAGCCCTGACTGCCAGGCTGCTCTGCAGACAGTGCATGAACCCATTGGATTACCTGGCACCCAGAATAACTGTCCTCCAGGAGACAGCAGACCAGAACAGCCTTCCTAGCCAACTGGCTTTGCTACATGTTGAATTCTGCAAGGAAAGTCAGCATTTTGAATTTGATGTGATTACAGCTCTTGCTAATAACAGAAAAGTCCAGCTCTTTAAAGCTCTGAAGTGCAACTTTAGTAAGAGTAGTAATATTTCTTTTTCCACTTCATTTGCTATGTGAGGGAATCTTTGAACCACAAGTTATGATAGAACCCCAAAAGACATGAGCTACATGAAACCACTCACTTGGAAAGTTTGCTTCCACTTAGATACAGTGCTGCTTTTAGGAATGCACAACTCACAGCCCCACGCAGCATGTGTCCATCTCTGTGCTTCTTAATTGCCTTGTTCAGAAACCTGCCATCTTACGTATGTATTTGTTGTATATGAGTCCGGCACCCATTTAAATTAATCTTTTTTTTAATGTTATGAAAATGATCAGTTCATTTCATCTTAGTTTAAGTCTTTTCTTTTTTCCTTTTTTACTGCTGTCATTTCTTGTGCTTGTTTTTTCCCCAGTGAGGGTTGTCGAAGAGAAAATACAATGAAGAATGTTGGAAGTCGCAAATATGCATTTAATTCCCTGCAGCTGAAGGCTTTCCCCAAGCATTACAGGCCTCCCGAAGGGACTTACGGAAAAGTTGAAACGTGAACACACGGTTTCCTCTAATTAGCTGTTACATAATAAATGTGGGTACCCTCTAGTGTCATATATGAATTCTTCAAGAAGACCTGAAGGATTGTTTTTATTTTTTGTGGTTTTTTTTAAGAAAAAACATTTCACTAAAGAGTCTCTGGAGCATGTTTTTTGTTTTTTTGGGGTTTTTTCCCATTGGAATCAATAGGAGGTAATGTTTGGCTCAATAGTGTGGATAGTAACAACTGCCCATTTAAATAGCCTTTGGCTGTAACTACACAGACCTCATCAATAGTTACCTACATGAATCAAGCTAGGTTTGTCTGAATGCTAGAAGCCTTTTTCAAATGCCTGCTTGCTCACTTATTTTTCTACAGAGTAACTCAAAAGTGACCATTGAATTACAATCCACTTTGTAAAAATCTGAATGTAAAACAGTAAATAATAAATTAAATAATTGGATCCTAGGCAGACCAATAAATGTTATTTGGGGAAAGAAGCTAGCAGTATCTCATGCAGTGAGAATAACGGGTTCTAGTGAATTATCCTATCTACACTACCACCTGAAGAAGTTGAAAGAAAGATTGATAAATCAACGGACGATAAGACTTTATTAGAAGGTAACACCTGCAAGGTACCCCACATAGTTGGGGCCATTTTTTTTTCCGTCCCTCATGAGTTACAGAACAGGGAGTCTGCTGGAGACACAAAGCCAGCAGTAAGGTCCCTTTAGCCTGTCTCCTATTCTCTGAAGCTGCCTGCCGAGGCTCCCTCACGCCCAGAGGACACATCTCCCCTTCTTCTCTAGACGTTAATCTAGGGCTTCAGATGTGGCATGTCCACACTCCTATGGGGAATTTATGACCACAGAGATAGGAGAAACCTAAATATTTTCAGAAAAACTTTTTTTTTGCAGGATTTCCAATTTATCTTCGAAAAGACAGTACAATCATGTTTGAATGTCTGATGAAAGTGTCTTATTTTTAGGTTTGCAATAATTGTTACTTTCTTATTCTCATTCTTATGTAAGATGACTATTGAGAAACAGTTGAAATTTATTCTCCTCAAATGAGATTTTGAAAGGGATTTATGGGCCATAAAACTTAGGAATTTCATAGAAAATTTTGTCTGGTCATCTTTTATAAGATGATGATGAGTCTTATCTGCACATAGCAGAGTTTGTTTCTTAGGAGTTTATATGTTTTATTGATTCTGTTTATGATGTTTACATGTTCTTGAAAAGTTTGTAAAAGAAATATATATGGCACATATTAATGATGCTGATCCTAATGATTTGTGAACCTCTTAGAAATTCTTATGTCTAAAAGCCTAGAGATTCTTCTGGTTCCTTTAGAAACATGTAACAAACTTGGGCCAGGGGTGCTGAGGCATGGGGAGGACTGCTTATTGGCAGGAACACAGAGGGGGGGTGGGCATCAGGTAGCGGTGGAACTGGATGACCTTCCAGACCCCCTCCTACTCAGAAGTCAGCACGCAAGCAGCACCTGCTGTCTCCCGATGCCTGCAGGGAGGAAAATGTCTGTGAAGGACACTTTAATGAAGGACGAAGCTCTCTGCTGCTCCCTCAAAGCTGGGTTCACTGTGGCAGGCAGGAGGCAGAGAAACTCCTGCCCGCCAAACCCACTGCACAGGTGGCTGCTGCTGGTATCAGATTCTCCTTTTTAAGTGTCAATTTCTGTTCACAGACAGTTCGTTTTCAATATGGCTGATTTACCCTTTCACCTCTCCACCATCTCATTTAATTTGTAAATTTTTAGTTCCGTCTTTTCTCATTTTAACTTTTAAAAAATCTCCTTGCTTTTTAAAAATAAATATTACCCACATAGTTTTCAGATCTTTTTTGTCTGGAGAGCATTAAATATCTGCACTCATCAAACGGGAATATAGCAAATGTTGATCATCTGTCAGCAGTTTTGCATGTGACACCTTTATATAAATTATTTTCCCAATTTTTGCTTTATGTAATGGGTCCCCATAAAACTGTAAGACTTGGCAAATGCTATAGAAAAGGTTCAGGTTTCAGTATTTTCTCTGAAGGCATCATTCCTGGGCTTCCGGCAGCATCACATGCTTCCAGCGCCTGCAGGGTGAGGGTGTGTTGCACAGAGGCAAGCAGCTCCTCTCTTCTGTAGGAGCTTTGAGTTTTCAGAGGTGCAGGGAAGGCAGTTTTACAGGTTACCGTAAAATAGAGGTTCCGTCCGGTGTTCCTTATAATGCCTCCCCATTTAAAAAGAAAAGAGATCTATGGAAAACTGGGAATGTAATGTGGATTCTGTCAGAGCTCCTACAGAGCACAGTTGCCTTTAGTTTCCTTTAAAGATGTAAAAATATTGTATAATACAGTTTTGTCCCTACACGATTGTATTTGCCAAGCTTAGTGCATTATGATACCTTTATTTATTTGTTTTGGGCAGTATTAATATATATATATAAACATACAGTTACTGTTTTATATATTCTTAGGTCATTCAAAGCCATGTATGCTGTAAATGTGCTAGTCTTTAGAATGACACATAATAAATAACTGACAAGATATTAAATGTGGTCTTGCCTGATTCATCCTATTAGGAGGACTAGCCTGTGACTGGACCATTGTTGTTGGGCATTGTATTGAGTGCTCGGGTGCTGAATACATATGTTTGTAAACATAGGACCATGGGAGACTTCCATTTTATAAGCTTGTTTCTGCCTAATTTGATGCAGAGGGGCAACAGGGTTGAGGTTAAGAGCACGGACTTTGGGAGCAGACAGACCAGGTCCCAATCCTGGTTCTGCCCCTCACTGGCTGGTGACTGTGCAAGTTGCTTGACCTCTGCAAGCCTCCGTTTCCTCATGTGCAAAGTGTGGACAACAACGGTACCTTCCTCATAAGGAACATGTGACGCGCCTCAGAAGTACGTGTTCATAAATGGTAGCCATTGTTGTTACCTTCCCGTCCGTGAACATGGATCACATCATCTCTGTGGGTAGCCCAGTCCTTGTTGTATGACTTGTCAAAATGCAGTTCCACTTGTATTAATATTGACCCTGTTCATCGTCGCCAGGACTGCATCTTGCAGCACTGTGCCGTCTTCTAGGCACACACGACCTGTTATCTCCCTTGGAAAAACTCCTCTCACTAGAAATGTACAATTAAAGGATGATTGAAATGTTTCACTCTTGGAGTTTTTAGTATTACCAAACTCCTAGAAATTTAAGCTACCACCAAAAATAACATGTGCCTTTTCCCTTTATTCTCATTGATGGTAGCAGTGCACCTCGTTTCAGTGTCCTGATTCCTTGATTCCTTGATTACTGTGAACACTGAACGTCTTTTATACCTTTATGATATTTCTATGTTTGTGCCTTCATTGGAGTGTTGATCTATTTCTGATAGATTGTTTTTAATATACACTGTATTAACCCCTGTCATATGTTGCACACTTTTTAACCTATTTGTCAGCTGTCTTTTGATCTGTGGTAGGAGTTATACAATATTTTAAATGCTTTATGTAGTCACATATACCTTTCGATGCTTGTTCTGAAATGAGTCCTGGCTTCACCATGGAAGGTGGGACATATGGGGCAGCCATGTCCTTGTGGGCATGGTGGTGTGGCTGCGTGCCCACAATGAGGGGCTGGACTAAAGTGCTCACTGGCACCTTGCTTGGTGCATGGGCCATGCTCAGTTTAATATTAACAGTTTCTACCTTCACTCTCATGTCTCAGGATTATTTTTTCAGCATTTACCTGTTCTTATTTCTAGGGTGTTTATGGTTTCAGTCCTCCATTTAGATCAATCCATCTGGAATCATCTTGGTGTAAGTCCTGTGTTGTGCTTACAGTATGCTAAGGTCAGAGGGAATCCCTCAAGGTCAGGCCTAATTTTGTTTCTCTTTAAAGTTAAGCCAAGAAGAAGACATGTCAGGATGCCCAGACATCAGCCACCGTGAGCTTCTTCCTGCCCTCCCTCCGCATGCCATTCTGGCGCTGTGCTTCGGTTTCCTGTTGAGTCTCTGCTTAGTAGATGACTTGGCACAATCTGGCTGCCCAGATCTAGGGGATTTGTCCCGGGGAGGCTTTGCGCTGGAGGAAGGTAAGAGGAGCTGGAGGTTGGAGCTTCCTGATTTGTGGTTTTTCCAAGAACAGAAATGATTAGCCATGGGGAGAGGTTACTTCATTGTACGTTGTTCTACTGGGTAACCTCCCTCTGTTCTTTACCAGCATCACACAGCAGGTTGGCACCATTTTTGAATAGAGGCTTCTCACAGTATCCTCAGCAGCATTGAGTGTTCCTCATGTTGTAGTAATGAGCAGTAGATCTCTCTCAGTGGGCAGTGTGACCTCTTTGGTCACTCTAAAGGGCTGCTAGCATTTCTCTTAAGCCGGGGGGAGAAGAGCTGTTCTGTGTGTAGGGGTGTTGGAAACACATGGACAGAAGGAACTGGCCTCACGTCCCATTGTGTTCCTGGGATGGCTCTTCCAAGACCAGCACTTCCTCCTGGCAGGCAGGCCCTCACAGAACTCTGCATTTGGAGATGGACAAACTCTCTTTTTCTTGTTACTTTCTCCCCAAAATGTCCTCTTCTACCAGCCCCTCTTAAGAGCTGATTTTCTATAAGTTATAGTGAGGGCACTGCTCTGCTGTGCACAGAAGGAACCCCAGCGCAGAAGCACAAGCTCCCTGTGGAACCTGCAGGGATGGCAGTGATGACAGAACCAAGGGGGTCAAGGAAGGTTGGAGAGGAGTGGGCAGCAGGAAACAGCTCAGGCTGCCTGACCTGGCCCCCGGCTGCCCATGAGGGCCTCCAGAGAGGGGCAGAGCTGGCTTATCGGGATCCATGATGGTGTTTGCACTTTTAAAAGTGCCCTCTTCTCAGAGACCCTGGTTATTTCCAAAAGTAGGAAGTAATCAAATTTACAGTGGATAAAGTCCAGTATTTGAAATCAGGAAGACAGAAAAAAAAAGCAAAATAGCATCCTTTTCTGAGAGGTATATGCTGACCAAAAAGATCTTTCATTCCTGTGAACACCAAGCAGCGCGGCCTCTGGCAGAGAGAGTGCTGGGTTGTAGAGATGGAAACTTGTGTTTAGCAGGCTGTCTGCTCCCAATAGTGGCCCTGGCCGCAACTGACCTCCTGATGCCTTGCTGACGCTAACTGTGGGTACCAACCAGCACCGTGGACATCGGCCCCAGGATCAGTCTACGATTTGTCTGGTGGCCAAATGATGACTTTTAAGTGGGGAAAGCTGGTGGGGGCTGCACCGTGCTCTGCAGTGTAGTGGGATCCTGTGAGCTGGCCTGCACAGGCACTCCCTCCCCTGCCAGGAGCCCCAGGGAGGCTTCTCCAGCCTGAGGCTGCGCCCTCCATACAGTTCCACTCCCCATCCTGTGCCAACAGTAGGCAAGCGGAGAGTAGCTTGGTCTTGTTTTTATTAGCTGTTGCCCTCCAGGCTATGACAGGGCTCCCAGGGCGTAGCCTGAGAACGCCCATACTCTCTAGATTCCCTCCACTGGGCCCCTGTCTTCGCCATGACTTCTTCCTGCACCAGGCCCCCGTGGGCCTTGCAGGCCAGTCCAGGCAGGTCTTTCACACTCTGTTGTCCCACATAACAGAAAAAGCTGAGCAGACAGGGTAGGAAACACACTTATGTCTTCCTGGCTCCAAAGAGGATGCCTGTGTTAGATGGATGTAGACAGACACAGCACTTCACTGCTTCCTCCTCCTCGCCACCTGGCCCTCCCTTGGTGTCTGTGGCCTGACTCTCCTCTCCTGGTGGTCCTACGTCTCTGACCATCCCTCCTCACTCTCAAATTTGCTATTGCCCACCACCTGCCACTAATGGCGTTGTGTTCTTCTGGGTTCCCTTTCTCACTTAAGATGCTCTTCCTGAAAAATCTTACACATTCCTGTTGAACAAATGGTCACTTATATGCTAGTGACTCCTAAATTTCTAGGTCCATCCCAGACTCTCCCTCAAGGTCCAGATTACCTATACATCTAAGCACCGTGCCTGTCTTGCAGGCATCTCAAATACAGCATGCTCATGCCTCTCCTCCAAGCTGGCTGAGTCTCCCTCTAATAGATGACCTTGGGGTCATTTTCTCCTCCACATCGCATCAGCCACTGAGCCTCTATTTATCTATCTCTTGAGAACTATCCCATAATTTCCATCCATGCACCCCCAGGCCTGGTCTATATCAGTCCCCTCGGATCTGGACCTCTCCTGAGCATCCTCACCCCTCCTGCAAGGCTGGTCTCAGGTCTGCCTTACTCTATGGTGATTTCTCCCCACAAATGAAGTTGGCCCTTTCAAGAAAAGTCCCTCTCCTTCAGTGCTGACTGTGGCGATTCTTTCATGCATATCCTGTCCACTGTCAGTCCCCTCTGCATTCACAAGAGCAAGTGCAATGCCTGCTGTGAAGGAGCTAAAGTTTGTTGAATAAACACATGAACAAATGGTGGTTTTGTGGTGTTCAACTGAAATATTTCCTATTTCAGCACTGGACCATGCTGTTTTTCTCACTACATAATTGGTTACGCTAAACGCATCACAAGGAGCCAAATTCAAAAGGTCAAAGGAGAAGGCAAATGGCAGAGTGTGGTAAAGGGGCAAGTGAGAGGGTCTCTGAAAAAAGTCAGGCTAAAATTACAGGGGGTTCAGGCAATGTTATCTTGATCTGGATGGCCAGTTACCTCACAGATTACTTTGTTCTTAACATACGAACATCCTATTCACTTTTCGGTATACTGGTTGTTTAACAGTAAAAATTAAATGTTAAAAACCCACCATTGTTGAACAATCTCCAAAGGAAATCAAGGAAACAGTTCTATGTACAGTAGCATCATAAAGAAAATACTCAGGAATAAACAACCAAAGAGGCAAAAGTCTTGTATATTGAAAACTACAAAATTTTGCTGCAAAGAAATTAAGGATGCCAATAAACGGAAAGACATCTTGTGCACATGGACTGAAAGACCTAATATTGTTAGGATGACAGTACTATCAAAAGTGAGCTACAGATTCAATGTACCCCCCATCAAATTCCCAACTGATTTTGTGTGTGTGTGTGTGTGTGTGTGTGTGGAAATAGAAAAATCCATCCTAAGATTTACATCGAATCTCAAGGAACCCCAGGTAGCCAAAACAATCTTGAAAAAGAACAAAGCTGGAGGTCGCATACTTCCTGATTTCAAAGCTTATTATTACAGAGCTACAGTAATCAAAATAATGTGGCATGGCATAAATATATACAGATATGGTCAAATGATTTTCCACAGGATGACAAGACCATTCAATGGGGAAAGAACATCTTTTCAACAAATGGTGTTGGGAAAACCAGCTATCCTTAGGCAAAAAAGTGAAGCTGGACACTCACACCATATACAAAAGTTAACTCAAAATAGATCAAAGACATAATTTAAAAGCTAAAACTCTTAACTCCTAGAAGAAAACGGGAGAAACTTCATTGGAGTCAGCAGTGACTTAGGTATGACACCAAAAGCACAGGCAACAAAAGTAAAAACAAACTAGACTACAACAAAATGCAAAACCCCTGTGCATTAAAAAAAAAAAAAAAAAAAAAAAAAAAAAAAAAAAAAGGCAGCCTACAGAATGGGAGAAAATATTTGCAAATCATGCATTTGATAAGAGGTTAACATCTAGAATATACAAGGAACTTCAACTCAACAACAAAAGAGCAAACAACCTATTTTTTTAATACCCATCTACCACCTTAACCATTTTAAGGGATTTAACCCATTTGAATGATTTAACTCATTCAAAATGACTTCAGACATCTCTCCAAAGAGATATACAAATGGCCAACAAGTACATGAAATTATGTTCACCACTAATCATTAGGGAGATGCAAATTAAAACCACACTGAGATACTTCACATCTATTAGGATGGCCACTATTTAAAATAAAAACAAAAACAAACAAAAAAAACCCAGAAAATAATAAGTATAGGCAAGAATGTGGAAAAGTTGAAATCCTTGTTTGCTATTACTCTAGACTAGTATGGCTGCTGTGGAAAACAGCATGGCTGATCCTGAAAAAATTAAAAATAGAATAACTGTGTGCTCCAGCAATTGCACTTATGGGTATATACCCACAGGAACTGAAAGCAGGGTCACAGAGGTATCTGTACACCCATATTCACAACAGCATTATTCGCAGTTACCCAAAGGCACAAGCAACCCAAGTGTCCACTGACAGGTAAACAAAATGTGCTATACACATACAACTGAATATTATTTGGCCTTAAAAAGGAAGGAAATTTTGATACATACTACAACATGAATGAACCTTGAGAACATATGCTAAGTGAAATATGCCAGTCAAAGACAAATGTGGTGTGACTCCACATGAGGCACTTACCGTAGACATAAAGTAGAATGGTGACTGTCAAGGTGGAGAGTTGGAGGGGTGGTGGGGGTGAAGGGGAGTTCTGGAGATTGGTTACATAATTGTGAGTGCACTCAACACTGTTGAACTGTACACTTAAAAATGGTTAAGACAGTAAATTTTATAGGTATCTTACTACAATTAAAATTTTAAAAATATATTGCAAATAAAAGCCTGAAAAATTATTTTAAAAATGAATCAGACTCACATGTAAGAGGTAAAAAAAAAAAATGTAAAACTCTTAAATGAAGATAAAAGAATAAATTTCCATTAAGCTTAGATTAGGCAATGGTTTCTTAGATAGATAGATACACCAAAAGAAAAAAATAAATTGTAATTCACCAAAATTAGAAATTATACTTCAAAGGATACCATCAAGAAAGTGAAGAGACAAACCACAAATTGGGAGAATCTGTGAATCACTTATCTTTAGGTGACTTGCATCTACAACATACAAAAAACTGTTACACCAATAAAAAGAACTGAACTGAAAAGTGGACTAAGGGCTTGAATAGACATTTCTCCGAAGACATACAAATGGCCAATAAGCACATGAAAACATGCTCAGACATCATTAGTCGTCAGAGAAATGAAAGTCAAAATCTCAAGTAGATACCACTTCATACCCAGTAGAATGGCTATAATCAAACATGAATTATAACTGCCGGTGACGTGGAGAAACTGGAACCCTCAAAGATTGTTGGTGGAAATGCAAAGTGGTACAGCTACTGTGGAAAATTTTGGCAGTTCATCAAAATGTTAAAGTTGGGCCAGGAACAGTGGCCCACGCCTGTAATCCCAGCACTTTGGGAGGCCGAGGTGGGAGGATCACCTGAGCCCAAGAGTTTGAGACCAGCCTGGGCAACATGGGGAGACTGTCTCCACAAAAATACAAAAAAACTTAGCTGGGCATGGTGTCACGTCACTGTGGTCCCAGCTACTCAGGAGGCTGAGTTAGGAGGAGCCTGGGTGAGGCTGCAGTGAGCCGCAATCATGCCACTGCACTCTGGGCAACAGCAGAGACCCTGTCTCGAAAAAAAAAAAAGGTTGGAATTATATGACCCTGTAATTCCACTCTTACAGAAACATATGTCCATGCAAAACTTGTTCACCACTGTTCATAGCATTAGTCGTAACAGCCCAAACGTGTAAACAAACCAGTCTGCCAACTGATGAATGGATAAATAAGATGTGGTACATCTATACTATGGAATATTATTCACAAAAGGTAATGAAGTACAGATAGATTCTACATGTGGATAAGCTTTGAAAACATTATGGTAAGTGAAAGAAGCCAGTCACAAAAGGCTACATGTTATATAAAAAGCTCTTAGGGGTTTTTTAGAGGCTGAGGGAGAAGGGAAGTGACTGCTAATGGGTACAGGTTGCTCTTTGTAGTGATGCAAATGTTCTGGAATTAGTGGTGATGGTTGCACAACTCTGTAGATATAATAAAAAACACTGAATTGGTAAGTTTCAGGGTGAATTTTATGGTATGTGTATTTCTCCAAATAAAGCTCAATAAAGCTGTTACTAAACAAAGATGACAGGGCTTTATAATATACATTTCAGAGTTGTTTACTTTTGTTAATAAAAAGTTATATCACTTAAATATATATACATTGAAAAAAACCATTATTGTCCCTTTCCTGGTGAAAAGGAGTATACACAACAGACCTTTGTGATATTCTGCAACAATGACCCATATTGGTGTGGAATTCTCACTTTTTAGTAGAACCTTTAAAAACTCAAGTGAGCTGTACAACGCCCTGATTGCTTTAACTCCAGTGAACCATGGAGGTATAAAGACGCCAGAGTTCTTTGTGATTCTTCAATGCCAAAAATAAAGTTGGAAACTTGGATTCCTGTTTGACTCTACTGTATTAAGTGATCAGAATAAAATTACTGTAAGGCTAATCTTCAACCACTTCATGGTTTTCATTCTTGCTTTCTACAGTGAACATCTGTTGTTTCCACTTGGTCTAAACCCCTTTCCTTTTGGGATTCAGCCCACTACTCATCCATGTGATTCTGACAGGAGTTAGCAATGACAGTGCAGATAGCCCAGGCCTGGCCAAGATCACAGGCCCCCATCCCCTCTTCCATAGGGACTGGTCCAATGCAAGGGCAGGTGATCCTGGGAAGACCAGAGTCCTTTTATAGATTTGATTTGTGGACCCTGAAAAAGGAAGTTCTGTCTCTCCCTTTTGAATCATGGATAGTAAGGATGTGGACTTGGAGCTGACACTGGCCCATGATGTAAAGCGGGCCAAACTGAAAATGAAACCAGGAAACAAAAACAGTCTGAAGATGATGGTAAAGAGCCTGGGCAACACAATCTGGGGCCTAGCATCAGCTATGCCTGTGGATGCTATTAAAGTGCTGAGGTTATTACTTCAGTGAATCAGAGCACAAATGAAGTATTTCTTCTCTAAGGAATCAAACACAATTCATTTTAGAACTAGACAGGAAAGGACTGAACTAAAGAAAAAGTTTTATCCTAAACTTTCCCAACAGACATCTTCTGGATAGGCTCCATGTTATCGACTGTGTCAGTCACATCAGTGGCCTGTACAAATTGGGTAACTCAATTCAAGAGTCAAGTTTGCAAATAACAATCTTTCCATTTTCTGTGCTTTAGAACAATTCTCAAAATACATTTATTATGCTCCCAACCCATAACTGTTCAATTAGGTTATTCTTCTAAAAATAACTTGGATCAAGAGAATCATTTACTTTATACATATTCGAAAACAGAACTCATCCATTTTCTTCAGTGTTCCATGGAGGGGAAATCTGGTCCAACCAAACAGATGTAGTAAAAAGTACATTTCCTGTTCTGGCTTCTTTGTGTTAATGACCAGGGAAAATATTTGTTGTTTTCCATGTTGGCTTCAACATAATGTATCAATATCCTTTTCTTCCTCTGAATCTTGCCCTGTTATCCAACTGAAAATAAATATAATACAATTAAATCAAATCTGGTACAATATAATTAATGAAACACCCCTTACTTTGGTAAGGTTATCACCGCATGAGAGAAATAAACCAGTTATTAGCAAAATCAAAAAGGTAATGACATCAGAACTACCAAGAAAAACCACAGTAATAAAGATAGCATTGGCAGGGCACAGTGGCTCACGCCTGTAATCCCAGCACTTTGGGATGATGAGGTGGGCGGATCACAAGGTCAAGAGTTTGAGACCAGCCTGGCCAACGTGGTGAAACCCCATCTCTACTAAAAAATACAAAAATTAGCTGGGCGTGGTGGCATGCATCTGTAATCCCAGCTACTCGGGAGGCGGAGGCGGGAGAATTGCTCGAACCCAGGAGGTGGAGGTTGCAGTGAGCCAAGATCGCGCCACTGCACTCCAGCCTGAGCAATAAATAAATAAATAAATAAGAAAGATGGCATTAAAAATATAAGTTCCGCTTAAGGGCAATCAATAAAGATTTTCTTCACAAGCAGAATCCAAATTACATTTAACTTTTTATTTGGACTATACTCCATATACATCCTTCTTCTAAAAAACGTAACTTTCTAGGTTTAGGTTAATATTCAAATATATTTGAAATCTTTAAATTGCAACTGATGAGCCCTGAAAAATGTTAAGTAACACATGACTTTGGGATTAAAAATCCTTCAGGTGAATTACCACGTCACAAACTGGCAGCACGTTGTTTGAAGCCTCACAGTGCAGTCATTTCTTAAGGGTAGTAGGTAGAGCAGAGGGTTCTAAAGTCAGTTTATAAGGCAAACTCGCATAGTCAATGTCACTCCCCAAAACTTCTATATTGGGGGTCCCTAACCTCCAGGCCATAGACCTGTACCAGTCCATGGCCTGGTAGGAAGCGGGCCACACACAAGGTCAGCAGCAGGAAAGGGAGTGTTAGGGCCTGAGCTCCACCTCCTGTCAGATCAGGGGCATTATAGTCAGATCAGCAGCATTAGAGTCTCAGGAGCATGAACCCTACTGTGAACTGCACATCCAAGGGATCTAGGTTGTATGCTCCTTATGAGAATCTAATGCCTGATGATCTGAAGTGCAACAGTTTCATCCCAAAACCATCCCCTGCCCCCTTCTCCGTCCGTGGAAAGATTGTCTTCTTCCATGGAATTGGTCCCTGGTGCCAAAAAGGTTGCAGACCACTATTCTATAGGAAGGAATTATGTTGGAGACAGACCCTGCCAGTTAGTCCAACAAAGTCAGTGTGGACAGACAGCCATTTACTCATTGAGCACTAGGTAAAGTAGCTAAAGCCATACTTTTTAAAAAAATAATTTTAAAACACAGGAATCAGGATGGTGAACTGCTCATACTATGAGAGAACAGCAGATTCAAACTTCCCATCTCACCTTCAATAAGATGCACACTCACTGTAATAGCATACAAAATTACCCACACAATTTAAATTGTTATATTTCTGGGTTTTTTACCAAGCATGTATAACAAGTTGCATTAAGAGTGATATGACTCTACTCATTTTGGAGGACTAACAGTAAAACATGGTCTTGGAGAAAGATTATAAAAAGGTCCCTAAGCTGGTCGGGTGTAATGGCTCATGCCTGTAATCCCAGCACTCTGGGAGGGAGAGGTGGGTGGATCAGGAGTTCGAGACCAGCCTGGCCAACATGGCGAAACCCCATCTCTACTAAAAATATAAAAATTAGCTGGGCATGGTGGCGGTCGCCTGTAGTCCCAGCTACTCGGGAGGCTGAGGCATGAGAATCACTTGAACCCAGGACACGGAGGTTGCAGTGAGCCAAGATTGCACCACTGCACTCCAGCCTAGGCAACAGAGCGAGACTCCATCTCAAAAAAAAAAAAAAAAAAAGGGGGTCCCTAAGGTGCTCTTTTCAGTGTCAAAGTATACGTGAAACTCTGCCTTGTACTGATATTTAGAAATGGTAAGAACATTTTACTTTTTATGTAAGATTGTTAAAAATTTCTGCAGAAAGTAGATAAATTGTAAAAATAAAAATCTGACTTCGTTCTTTGAAGATCGAAGACTGAGCTTTAGGTAGAGAATTTCAGAGGGTTTACTGCACACACTTTGAAATTCTTGACAAAGTTAAAGGTTTGCATTTTACATGGGTAACAAATCTATGTGAAAGAAGGCAAAATCCTTCTCTATTCACACCAAATGACAGGAAAAGATGTCACTTAAGAAAGTAAACAGAGCAGGGCCAAATTTAATCTAACTTTACACCCTCCCTGGATCTGATTAGCTGGCAAACATGCTCCAAGTTCTTTGTTTACAACCACTTGCAGGTCGTAAGTATCAGTACCCTCCATTTCTTTTGTTAACAAAAAGGAAGGGATTTGCAGTGTAGTTCCTAAGCAAACAAAAGCATGCTCAAGGCCAGGTGTGGTGGCTCACTCCTGTAATCCCAGCACTTTGGGAAGCCGAGGCAGGCAGATCACCTGAGGTCAGGAGTTCAAGACCAGCCTGGCCAACATGGTGAAATCCCATCTCTACTAAAAAAATACAAAAATTAGCTGGGCACAGTGGCAGGCGCCTGTAATCCCAGCTATTCAGCAGGCTGAGGCAGGAGAATCTCTTGAACCCAGGAGGCAGAGGTTGCAGTGATCCGAGATTGCGCCACTGCACTCCAGCCTGGTGACAGAGCAAGACTCCGTCTCAAAAAAAAAAAAAAAAAAAAAGCATCCTCAAGTCCAAGTGCTTTCTTCCTTTAATGGGATGCTCATATTTTCGGTTTTACACATTTCTCCAAGAAAAGGGTCTCAGTTTCCATTCCAAAGATCTCCGTACATCTTCCAAATCAAAGAATTGTTAGAATGAACCCCAGAGATTTGTAATCTCTTTTTAGGCCCTATTTCTACAATCCATCCCTCCAAAATTCAAACACAGATACTGACATTTTCTCTTAGTCACATAAGGCACAAGTGTATACACCTTAGAGCTCCACATTATATGTTTGTATACAATTGCCAACTGATCTGAACTCGAGTGGCCAACATCAACTTTTACCCGTATATACCTGCCGAGACTTCATTCTCACACTTTCAGAAATGCATGAAGTTTGGCAGCTGTGGTTAGCACGGTGATAGAAGAACATAACAATGAGCTGTGGGTTTTTATGAACGCTACCTAACATTAACTCACTGGAGGAAGAAATATTATCTATGTAATTTTTTCCAAACCATATCACTGCAACTTATCTATAACTATTAAGTCATTCATATATTTAACCTCCCTATAGCTAATTTTTAGCCTAAGCTTTTAAAAATCTTTAACCACTTACCACTGATCTTTTACACTCAAAAAATGCGTACTTCAAAGAGTTGCAGTATCCTTCCTTCAAACACTGCCGAGGTGATTTTCCTTCCTATGACAGACACACAAAACAATATAAACACCTTGGAAATTTTCTCACAAAGTACAAAATAATTGTCCTTCTGAAAATAGTCCCTTTTTAAAGTGTTAAAAGAGGAAAATAGAAAGTTAAGCAGGAAACAGTTCTTAATTCATTTGGGCTGTTGGTGCCTAAAGAATGAATAAAAAATTGTAAAGTAACTTGGGAACTTTAAGGACACTGTTGAATTCTTCAAAACACCGGTTTCTATGGGATACTTTTCCTTAAACTGTTTATATAAAAATCTAGAAAGGGATATCTTTATTTCCTTATGGGTGAAATGTGTGAACTGGGTACCCTAAAATCAGAATATTTTTAGTGTTGGCACGAAACACTTTACAAAGATATTAACAAGGCAGGCTGGAATACTACTTAAATAGAAACGTGGCCCATTCATGCACCAGGAAAAATGTAACCCAAAGCTCATCTGCTCTGCGTAATCAGGGATTTTCCCTCAAGCAGATTTTGACTCTACAGCCGCATCACTGCAGCCACTCCCCAGAACCTTTATGTTGCAAGTGCCAGGCACACTCTGCTAGTTTTTACTATGAAAAGCTACAGGGTACTATGTCTGTGGTATTCCTGTCCCCCAGGAATCTTGGCCACCTTCCAGTCTGTATGTCTGCCTGGGTCCTAAATATCAAATGTCATCTACCTCAGTGACTCTCAAAAGTGGATCAGAGTAGTAGGTTTCCTTCCTCTCCAAACTCTGCAATTCTGCTGGTGGGATGTGTTGCCCACATGAATGACGTGGAGGCAGACAAAGAAGACCAACCATACCAAAGGTTATAACTATAGTTTATAAGCTGATGCCTCTTCAAACTGTATCTAAGATGCTACCGTTTTCAAAAGCTTTCAACCTATATTGTCAACTGCCTGGGGTGAAGATCCATCTAGATACACTAAAGCTAAGAGACAGTCATTCGTCATCCACTCCACCCCAAATAACACTGCTAGCTGTCTGCTCTTCCTTTTTATCCAGCATATGGCTGGGTGAGATCTCCTAGACACCCTTGCATCTAGCTATGGTCCTGTGACTAAGTTCTAGCCACTGGAATGTGTGGGAACCAGGTGTAGAACTTCTGGGTTGATCCTTAAAGAGGCTTGCCCCTTTCCTCACTTCACTCCATAAGGTTGCCGGGCCTGATGATGTGGAAGCAAAGCAGTCTTGGACCATGAATATGAGAGCAACACCCTACTTCCTATATTTTCCTATTTTCACAGCACAGAGTCTCAAGATCAACAGTGTCTGTGTTCATGGAAGATTGAGGGAAATGACCAGGCCCTGATTATAGGCACAAGAACAAAAGAGAAAATTCTGTCTTGTTTAAGCCACTATTATTCTGGGTCTCTGTAACATGTACTTTAATCTATATTCTAACTAACACACTCCCAAGCTTTTTTGCCTTCTGAGGTCAAGATCAGTCAGTGCTCTCAAACATGGCTGTGCCCAAGAACCAACCTACGAAAGAAACTTTTAACTTATTGGGGGTAGGGTGAGGGCAGCAGTGGAATCTGTACTTTTAAAAAGCCACACCACTTCTAGGTGATTCTGATGAAGAGTCAGCGGATCTGGAAGCTGTTTGTGGAGACAAAGAAGGTATCCTATGATGAGTGACGTTCCTCTGGCAGAGTTTCATTGTCCTGATCATCCAGGAGTCATTAAATCATAAGAAGTCTCTTCAAGAGATGACTTTTGAATCTGCTTTTTCCCTGCTTTCCTCCAGCCCCACTGGAATTTACATCCTTACCATTACCCTGAGTTTCTCTGAGGCCCTCTAACTTCTTGACAATCTCCCAAAGCAGCACCTAGAACTAAATACATGTTTATGTTGAATTCCTCCCTAGAGCGAGGTGCTGCAGGTTTCAGGTGGCTTAAAGACTGGCAAGAAGAGACTACAGCACCAACTTGCCATAGGATCAGATTAACCTTTTTATTCAAGAACTTAAGAAATCAAAAATTTCCATCATAAGTAAGGTTGCCACACAGAGCAAGCACAGACCTCAGCAGAGCTTTCCTTGGTCTTTCAGAGTCCCCAGTGAGGGGCAGTGGGCAGTAGCTGCCAACAGATTGTAGGAGATTGTTCTGGACCTGCAAACCTCCTCACTATTGCCCTTTTACACTCCAGCTGAAGTCACCATTCAGAATGAATTTAACACAAACCATATATGAACTTCCATCTAAAGAAGTGCTTATAAGCATCACGTTTTCTGGCTGACCTAACTGAGCATTGGTAAGGCCACATATTCAATGGTGGGAAAAGCAAAGTCTGTACCAGCTGTCCCAACCATAATCTCTGCCTACAGCATTCTAGCCAAACAGCTCTGCTTTCTACACTGGAGAGACCATGTTCCATTCATCAGTATTTGTTCCCTCAACTGGAGCCTGCACTCCATACATGTTTGCTGTATCAACCGCTGCAGAAAGCCAGCTTGGAATTCTCTGTGCTGCTGCTATTGTCCTCCACTTGGAGTTTCTTTCCTCAGTCCTACTCAGTGTACTTTCTTCCTTTGACTACTCATCAACATGGCCTTCCGATGCTGAACGTCTGGATAAAAGCCAGTCTCCTCACTCTGACTCTGACTCTGACACACATGCAGGCCTTCACACCTGGCTGCAACCTTCCCCTCAGGCCTTCTGTCGCATTCCCCTATGGCAGGACACTAGCTCCTCTGGGCCCTCCCACATTTCCCTGCCTCTGCAGTTGCTGTTCTTTCAGATTTTCCCCACAACCACAACAGTTCCCATTCCTTTACTTGGTAACTACTACTCAACTTTTAAGACTCAGCTCAAATGTCACCTTAGAAGATTCCAAATTCTGAAGCAAAATCAGATGCTCTCCCCTTGGGCTAACGCATTTAAGATCTAGTTATTAAACCCATGTTTAATAAATGCTTACAGTCTTATGGCAGGAATTTAGACCCTTAGATGTCTATTTCTCCCATGACACTAAGCTTACATGGGTAGTGACTGTTACTGATTCATCTTCGTTATCACCAGTGTCAGGTACCATGCCTGCCACTTAAGAGGCATTTACCAGGAGCTGGCTGAACGGCAGCACCAGTGAGTAAGGGGCAGAGGGGACACAGCCCTGGACAGGGGAGCCTGAAAACAACGGTACTTCAGTTTCCTCATTTATATAAGGAAGTTGCGCGAGATAATCTCTGAAATTTATAATAACTCAAGTTTTACTAGACATTGGGAGGCGAGAATGGCTGACTGCTAAAATCAGTGAACCAAACAAATTGTGACTCGGTAGAAACACTGATACAGTCTTACAGTGGATGTCCATTTGGGGGTAATCTTTTCTCTGAAATAACAGCAACTTTCTGAAACTACATCCCCCAATGCAAAGACAATTGCACACAACTGAATGTCCTCTCGTCGGGCCTCTGCAATTGGAAAAGGCACTTGTGCTTTACTTGAGCTCTAATCCAGAACTCACATCCACTGTGAACCTCACTACACGCCTCAGTGCATTCCGAGAGGGTGCTGAGACCTGTGTCCGTAGCCGGGGAGTGAAGGAAGAGTGTAGGGGAAGCAAGATACGAAATCGTGAAAATATGGAGTTGCCTTATTTCTACAACTTAACATCCAAGAATGCAGAGAACTGTAACTCAGAAACAAATTCATATCAACACAAAGCAAATTGAGCACACATTCAGTCACAACTGAACAGGCAGGAGACACTATTGGCCAGGGCAGTGTACCAGGCTTACGCAACTCTCTGGAATCATTAATTCTACAGATTATCACTTCTAGGCAGGCAAGAAACCTGGCTTATTCTCCTTTATGTCTCCAGAGCCTAGTAGAGTTGCTAGCATTCAATAAACGCTTCGTGAACTGAAATGGGTTAACCTTTACAAAAACCCGACAGGGTGCGTTTATCTTTATCTCCGATTTAACCCCACAGGGAACTGGGACTCCGATAGCTCAGTGGATCTGCGCACGTTCAGTGAGCCCGAGCTGTGACCTACGCCCGGGATGGTTAACTCCAACCGCCGCCGCGGGCGACCCGCTGCCCTCCGCCGAGCCGCGCCTGCCTGGAGCAGGCGTCGTCACCACCGGGAGCGCCCGGCCGCGCTACCTGGACCACACAGTCCGACTCCAGCAGACACGCGCCCAGGTCCTCCTTCAGGCCCCCGCACGCGCCGCCCTGCGGCTTGTCCTCGTAATACTTGGGCATGACGGCGTTTCCCCTCCGCTGCGGACTCGGCTTTCTCCCACCGCAACGGTTGCGAGCGGGTAGGGAGCGAGCGAGGCCCCAATCTCAGGGGACCGGAAACCAGTGGCAACAACTTCCGGCGGGCCGCGGCGGTCGGGCCGAGGACTACGGGGGCCGAGGACTACGGGGGCCGAGAACTACGGGGGCCGAGAGGTGGCGCGTGCGCGGCGGAAGTCGGTGCCCGTGACGCGGCGCGCCCCAAGCGCCGGCTACGTTGCGAGAAGGGGAGCCCGCCTGTGGCGGCTGGGCTCTGCTGCTGGGAGGAGGTGGTGGGCTGCTTCGGACGCGGGTCGAGGCTGTAGCAGGACTCCAGGTGAGGTCTGAGGACCACTCAGCCCTCCCGTGGCCCGGGCTCGCGCTGGGGGCCATTTAATCCCGACAGCTTGCGGCCTGACGTCGCTGCGGCCTGGCAGTGACCATGTCGGCGTCTGGCCCCTCGGCCGGCGATAGAGTTGCGGCTAAAATGAAAGGACGCCCAGTTACATTTGCATCGTAGATAAAGAAAGAGCATTTAGTATAAGCATGTCCGAACTGTTGCGTGGGATGTAGGCATACTAAAACCTTATTCGTGGCTTGTCGGAAATCCAAATGGAGCTGGACATTCTGTGTTTTTATTTGCTAAATCTGGCAGCCGTACCCGCGGCCCCGGGCAGGGAGGGAGCAGCTGGGCCCAGCCAGATGCTGCCGGCATCCGAGGGGCCTGCGAAGTGGAGGGGAGACGGGCAGCCGGGCAGTGGCCGGCGCTCCGCGGAGCTCGGACCGGTTGGACTGGACTCCGACGCTACCGCTCCCTCTGCTGAACTATTCCGGATGAAAACACTAGGGTTCGGAGTTTTCCTTGGTTTTTAATCTCATTCTAGTGACCGAGAAGCTTGCTGGCAGTGCGCTGATGGATCTGTGTGAATAGGCCATTTATTTGACCTCTTCAGTAACACTGTTCTAATCGGCTGAAACTGCTTCCTTAGGCATTTTCTTAAAAGCTTGGTGGTTAAGAGCACGGAATTTCGAGTCAGATTTCGAATCTTGGCTCTATCACTGTCCTCGGAGTCATGGGGCGGTCACATCATCCCTGTCTCTGTAATGGTAGCTGCCCCTGGATAAGTGTTACTAGGTGATTCAGAAGGGTGGGCTGTTGCCCTTGCCTGAGGTTGCAGTCTGCGGTTCCCAAGCCCTAAGACCCGCCTCAGAACTAACTGCATTTGCTTTTGACTCCTGGCTTTTCTCTAGGGTTGCGAAGAACATGGAAAGTGACCTCCCTGCCAAATAACTCAGAAGAGGAGTGTCGGTAGCCAAAAGTTTCTTCAGAATACGTGTAAAAGAAATGTTTTTCTTCCATCTAGGAAGATGTTACCGAGTACTTCAGTGAATTCCTCAGTGCAGGGGAACGGAGTCTTGAATTCCAGGGATGCAGCAAGACACACAGCCGGAGCGAAACGCTACAAATATCTGAGAAGGCTTTTCCGCTTTCGGCAAATGGACTTTGAATTTGCTGCCTGGCAGATGCTCTACCTGTTCACCTCCCCACAGAGAGTTTACAGAAATTTTCATTATCGAAAACAGACAAAGGACCAGTGGGCCAGAGATGACCCTGCTTTCTTGGTCCTGTTAAGTATCTGGCTCTGTGGTAAGTGTGTTTATCTGAGATAGAATTGAACGCTGAGTGTTTCTGATTAGATTTTTTATTTGTTATAAATGTGTTGTGGGTCAGAATCTGGAAATATTGGAAACTATTTCTCCTTTTTACTGAAGCCTCAAAAATCTCACAGGAAAGAAAGTTGTAGTCTTGGTTCTACAGGTCCCAAGCAGATGCCAGAGTAAACTGTTACCCTAGGACATTGAAAAGCAGGGGACAAGATTCACTCCATATCTTTTTAACTACTTGAATCGGTACCCAAATGTCAGCTGACTGTGAAAAGGAATATGAAACTGGAAATTGCATTTCACAGTCAGGCAAATCCACAGTGAGAATTGTAAAGGTATTGATGTGAACCTGAGAAACTGAAGTTCTCCAGTTCCATAGTGCAAGGGTCTCATTTACCTGTAGGGTGTTGAAGTGGGTAAGATATTGAAGTTTATAGGGTGTTTTGCACCTTAACTGGACTTAAACTATGTTAGTGCCTTCTCTACACTGGCGTTCTAAATACTGAGGCCACCGTGGTGAATCAGCCTGGCAAGGGCCCACCTCAGGAAACTTCAGCTCTCTCATTGGCCACGCTCTGTTCCAAGGTGGTGTTCACACATCTTGGGAGTTTTGTTTACAGACCTGTCTCTCCCACTAGCCTGGGCATCTGGATGGCAAAGGATGTGTTCTGTATTTCCAGAACCTAGCAGAGTCCCTAAATGAATCTTGTGAATCTTTCTTTCAGTGTCCACTATAGGATTTGGCTTTGTGCTGGACATGGGATTCTTTGAGACAATAAAGCTTCTCCTTTGGGTTGTACTCATAGATTGTGTAGGCGTTGGTCTTCTGATAGCAACTTTAATGTGGTAAGTACCGTAACTTTGGTTTTTCAGATACTGCTGTAGCATCTCCATTTGTTTGCTTCAGAGGTACAATAGCAGCAGATGGAAATTGAAACCAAGGTAGAGTTACTGAATGATCAATTCTGACTGCCAAGATTATTACAGTTTTCCCTCCTGTGTTGCCACCTATATCAGAAAATACTATAAAGGCTGGTTTATAATATTGTCAAATGTAGCAAATAATTGAAATAATTATGTTTTGAACCCAAAATATCTGAGATCGGTCTCAATTTAGAAAATTTAGTTTGCCAAAGTTAAGGACATGCCTGTGACACAGCCTTAGGAGGTCCTGATGGCATGTGTGCAAGGTGGTCGGGGCACAGCTTGCTCTTATACATTTTAGGGAGACTTGAGACATCAGTCAATATGTGTAAAATGTACATTGTTTTAATCCAGAAAGTGGGGAAAGGCAGGTTATAGTTAGATAAGAGACAAATGGTTGCATTCTTTTGAGTCTTTGATCTGCCTTTCACTGAATACACAATTTACTTGTGAGAGGCAGGTACAGGAATAGTCATTTATGCCTTAGTCTGGCTCAGTGAGTCTGCATTTTTACGTAAACAATGGGGCAGAGGAAGCAATCAGATAAACACTTGTCTCAGGTGAGCAGGAGGAGGACTTTCTGTCCCACACCTGTAAAGATAAGCTATCTTAGGAATAAAATAGGAGGCAAGTTTGCCTGACACAGTTCCCAGCTTGACTTTTCCCTTTGGCGTAGTGATTTTGGGGTCCCGAGATTTATTTTCTGCGTACTAACAAAATGCCTGGTTTTGCAAAAATATTACAGATTTAGCCAGTTCTGCTTAAGTTGTCTGGATGATAGCATGGTTTTCTGCATTTGTCAGTAGAGACCACTTCTTGATATTCATTGTGTTTAAATCCATTAGGTCTAAAGGGTTATTTTGTGGAATCTTACTTTGAATCTTTGCATTAAATAAAGTATACTTGAAAAAGGCTTTTTTTTTAAACTTCTCATGCCTTCCTACTGAGAATAAAATTCTCTCTCTCTCTCTTTCTCTCATACACACACACACACACACACAGAGGCTTTATCAAAAGGGTTCTCAGTCTGACTTTGGTTGATTTAGCAACAGCAGTGTACTGAGGATAAATCTGGTGTTTGGTAAAGTCCTCCTGTATGGTTGGCATGCTGGATGAAGGGCAGGGGTTGTGGCTAGCAATCTCAGTAGAGGACCAGTGGTTGGGTAGACATGGTGGTCATTGTGGAGAACATTTTAGTTGCAGAGAGACCTGGGTTCAAATGCCAACTTAGTTATCTGTGAAACTCTTAGTTCTAGTCTCTTCTTTTATAAAATTGAGTTAATTACCTATTCTGTCCAATTTTTGAGAGAATTATGTTATGAAAATTACCTGACATATAGTTAAGTGTTCAATATTTGGTAGTTGCTAATATTTTAAGCAAAACTCTGCAACTATAACTTCTGATACCAGCCTTTCTTTTTTTTGAGACGGAGTCCCACTCTGTCACCCAGGCTGGAGTGCAATGGTGCGTTGTCAGCTTGCTGCAACCTCCGCCTCCCGGGTTCAAGCGAATCTCCTGCCTCAGCCTTCTGAGTAGCTGGGATTACAGGCACACACCACCACACTTGGCTAATTTCCATACTTTTAGTAGAGACAGGGTTTTGCCATTTGGCCAGGCTGGTCTCAAACTCCTGACCTCAGGTGATCCTCCCGCCTCTGCCTCCCAAAGTGCTGGGATTACAGGCGTGAGCCACCACACCCAGCCAATACCACCCTTTTACAGGCATAGCTCAGATATGCTAGTTCCATTCCAGACTACTGCGGTAAAGCAAATATCACAATAAACTGAGTCACACAGATGTGTTGGTTCCCAGTGCATATTAAAATCATATTTACACTGTACTGTAGTCTTTTAAGTGTACAACAGCACTATGGCTCTAAAAAACAATGTATAGACTAATTTAAAATGCTTTATTGCTAAAAAATGCTGACACAGAGACATGAAGTGAGCATATGCTGCTGGAAAAATGGCACAGGCAGACTTGCTGGACACGGTTGCCCCAAGCCTTCAATATGTAAAAATTAAAAAACTACAGCATCTGTGAAGCGCAGTACAGTGCAATGTGGTAAAATGACATGTGCCTGTATTTTCCTTTGTAACTTCTGACTAGTACAGCAGAGCTTTTGTATGTGCTAATTAGCCAATAAATGCTGTGCACTGTTAATATAAAATTCTAAAATCTGGCCTAGAATTAATACTAATGTAAGTCACGTATTCATTACCAAGAAATTCATGAAAAACAAATGGTGTGTTTTAAAATTTCAGTAAATAAGACTTTCAAAGGAATAGTTTCATTCATAACAAGCATTCTGCCATGAAAGCAGTAATTCTGGAGGCCACTGTCTTAGTCTGTTCTCAATGCTGCTATAAAGAAATATCTGAGACTGGGTAATTTATAAAGGAAAAAGGTTTAATTGACTCACAGTTCTGCATTGCTAGGGAGGCCTCAGGAAACTTATAATCATGGCAGAAGGCAAAGGAGAAGCAGGCACCTTCCTCACAGGGTGGCAGGATGGAGTGAGTACAAGTGGGGGAAATGCCAAATGCTTATAAAACCATCAAATCTTGTGAGACAGTCACTGACTGTCACGAGAACAGCATGGGGGAAATTACGTCCATCTGGCCCCACCCTTGACACGTGGGGATTCTGGGGATTGCTGTTCAAGATGAGATTTTGGGGACACAGCCAAAGTATCAGCCACAGAAGGGGACCAAATCAGCCTGAAGTTTAGCACATTTCATGTGAGTCTGTATCATAGTTTGAATTAAATAGAAAGGGATTCAGTGTATTTTTGAGAACCTATGTTGTGTGAGGAACTAGAAAGAGAAATGACTACATGTGATGATGACCATCACAGAGGAGCTATAGAAGCCAGCATAAGGTGGTGTTTTGTGGAGATGGGGAATATTTGACTCCTGGTACCGGGAATTGCAAGTGCAATGGCATAGAGGTGTGAACAGCACACTAGGTCTGGGAGCATAGGGTGACACCGAGTCACTGGGGAAGAGATGTGACTAGAGAAATTGGCCTTAATGCCATTCAGGAAAAATACTGGACTTTATCTCATAGACTGCATGTGTGGGTTGGGGGCAGAAGGAGGTGGGGAGCTTTGAGGCTTTGAAGTAAGGAAATAATGTCAAACTCACACTATCTTTTCCATGGCAGTGGAGGAGGCAAAAGTTGTAGTAGTGAGTGGGCAAGGCTGGATACACTTGCAGAGGTCTGTGTAGGAGTAGAGGAGTCCCAGATAGTATGGTGGTGATAGGACAAGAGAGGAGAGATGGATTCGAGAGCTTCCTGAGATAACGAGGTATGAGGGGGGATCAGGAAGAGGGAGTGGGTGGGAGGCTCCTTTGGGATGATCTGTAAGGTTTTGGCTTAGACGACTGAGGAAGCAGCAGATGCAGATGAAGCAGCCCTTGCTGGCCTGTTGAGTTCAGGGAGCTTCCTGAAGAGTGGAAAAGAAGGTCAGTAGACACTGAGGTTGATGACTCTAGACCTAGAGGCAGGAGTCTGGGCCATGATGAGCCTCTGACTGGCGTTAATATGGAGCTGGGAGGTGAAAACCACAGTGCCTTGGAGTGCTCTCAGAAGGCACATCTGTCTTCCAGAGGAAAGACTCTCACTGAGGCCAGAAGCTTGAAAAGCGCGCATTTGGGATAAGCAGGAGAATAGGGGCAGCAGAGAATGTCTACAGAAAGGGCGCTCTTGGGGAGCGAGCTACATACGATTCCATAAAATTTGAATGGCACACATTCTTGGCTAAAAAGGAAACTGTCTTGGTAAGCTCTAGTTTGTTCAGTATTGTTTTAGCATTTTCAGATAACGAAATGCAGGGACTGTTACCATTAGTATTGTACCTCTGTTTATTTTCCATTTTTATCCCCAGTGTTGGAATAGCGTATTCTTAATTGTACCCTTGAGATGAAATGAAATAATAACATTAAAAAGTACATTGAATTTCCAATATATGTTTATAATACAAGTTTTGTTCTTTGAAGATCTTACTTTTCTATTACTTGGATATTTTACTTTTTATTCATCATTGAACCGAAAAACTAGTAGGCCATGTTGTAGAACAGTGACGTACGCTTGAATAATTGTCCTTACGGCTGGATGCGTCACTCTTCCTAACTGCTTCTTACTATTTCATCCTCCTTTTAATAGGGGGTTGACCCAGGTCTTGGGCGTTGGGCCTGTTCATTATCCACTAGACATTGTGTACAACTTCTTACTCCATACTAGTTGGCATTTTCAACATAACAGGTCCAAATTCAAACTTCCGCACACTCCTTCCCACCTCAAAACCACTCTTCCCACAGCCAGCCCCACCTCAATTAAAGGCAGCTCCATCTTCCATTTGTTCAAGGCAGAAATCTCTCAGTCATCCTTGAGTATTTTTTTCTCATACTCCACATCCAATAATGTCAGGGGCTCTACCTTCAGAGTGTCGTGTGTGCCACATCTTAGCACCTCCACTGCCACCAGCCCCTCTGCTCATCTCTTCCTTGCAGTAGCCTTCTAACTGGTCTCTGCCGCCAGTCTTGTCTCTCGAGTCTGTTCTCAGATCAGCCACCAGGGAGGCTCTGTCAAGGCATTTAAGTCAAATACTTTTCTCAAAACTCCACAGTGGCTTCTCACGTCACCAGGAATAAAAGCCAAAGATTGTAAAAGGGACACAGGCTTCGTAAGACATGGAGCCCATGTGACTTGATGTTGGACCCAACCCTGTTTCTTTTCTGACTTCATTTCTTGCTCCTTTTCTTTCAGCACACTGGTCTTTTTACCATTCCCCAGACCTGCCAGGCACCATCACTGTCCTTGGGTCTTTACCCAAATGTTACTTTATGACCCTCATATGTAAAATTGCATCTCAAGTTTGTATTGTCCACATTTCTCTACTGCTTTGTCTCTTTCCATAATACCATCTGACATATGTGTATCATTGTCAGCCTTCCTTCCTAGATGGAAGGCAGGGATTTTTGTCTGTTTTGTTTACTGGTATAGCTCCAGAATTTAGAATGTCTGCCACATAGAAAGTCGTCAGTAAACATTTACAGAATTCATTTAATTATGAAAGAAATTTTAATTTTGCTCTTAGGTTCATCTCTAACAAGTATTTAGTGAAACGACAGAGCAGAGACTATGATGTGGAATGGGGCTATGCTTTTGATGTGCATCTCAATGCTTTTTATCCACTCCTGGTCATTTTGCATTTTATCCAGCTTTTTTTCATCAACCGTAAGTAGCAGTTAATTAGAATATTATTCAAGTCTTCATTGCATGCATTGGTAAAGGGACTCATGGTCTGCATCTCTTCCGGCAGATGTTATCCTAACAGACACATTTATTGGATACTTAGTTGGAAATACCTTATGGTTGGTTGCAGTTGGCTATTATATCTATGTAACTTTCCTGGGATACAGTGGTAAGTTAATTTTTTTAAATGTTTTTGATTGAGAACATAGCAAGAGGGGGAAAGTTGTTAACAGTAGTACAAACAGCTTGCTTTTATGGAACACTTACAAGCACTATCCTAAGTATTTTATGTGCATTATCTCATTTAATCTTCATAACAATTACACAGGTTTGTTTCCGTTTTCAAATGAGGAAGCTGAGGCAGAGAGATTAAGCAACTTACCCATGGTCATGCAGCTAGAAAATGGCCTAGCTGGTATATAACAAATTTTATACTTTCAAGGAACCATGTTAAACCATACTGGTTATCTCCAAATGACTTGCAGGAATCCAAGACCATTCGCTCCTCTTCTCCCATGCTTTCAGGTTGTGGGTTACCAGCAGGAGGGTAGAGCGAAGAAAGGTGGGGCCCGGCGTCTTCTTACATAGGTCTATGAACGGAAGTTCTCTAAAGCCTTTTGAATCATACTTTTTGCCCCATTCTTAGTTTTCATGATTACCGTATGGTTCTGTAGACGATCACAGAAGATCGGGCCCAGCATTTATTGTCCTCAGGATATGTTTGCAGATTTACTCTTAAATCCTGTTGTCAGTTCATTTTTCTTAATATGAATGAGGAACATATATAATTTTTCATTTATGTTAAGAACTGATCTCCATTAAATAAAGCCAAATAAAATCTAGAGACTGCACTGTACATTTCTTAGCCCTTCCTTTCCTGTTACTGTAGATGATTAGGGCCTAACTGTAAATACAGATGGCTCTGACTATGCCTGGTTCCAGAGTTGTTCCCACCCCAGTTCTCTCCCTCGGCTGGTTTGTCAGGGAACACTTAACCCCTTCATTGTAATGCCTTCTTTGGGGAGTGCTTTCCCTAGTCCAGGGGAGATGTTTGTGTCATTTCTAACGAATTTTGAAAGTGTTTTGTGATGAGAACACTGCAGCACTGTGGTTTCTCTAAGTGGTTATTTGAACACTCCTGGTAACTCCCTATACCACTTAGAATAGTTGGAGTACAGCTCAGTTTCTGTTTAAGAACTTCCTGTATGAGAAATACTGAGGTCAGGATGCATGGGGTAGGGTCCCGCTAACTAAGCAGTGAGCAAGAAACATCAATATTTGGAGCCAGACTTTTATATTTAAGAGTTTCAGTTCTTTTTTGAAGCCTGGGCTACTAGTTGGGCACACACCCTCTTAAAGTGGGGGTATAATGCTTTACACTGGAAAATCTCAAATAGCTAAAAGATGTTTTCCTATAACGTCATCCATCTCTGTACTTTAAGTTGGACTCCTAGAGGTTTCTGAGGCAGTCACAAATTTAAATTCACCACTGTTTTCATGAATATTTGTGACATTTCCCCCTCATTGTTAACCTCTCTTGGTCCAGTGTTATGTCCCACTCAGCCTCTGTGCTGAAATAATTCCTCTCCTAGGTTTCTTCCCAGCCCTAGACAAGAAAGAAACAGCACAGAGGGGTTGGGAAGAGTAGTCTAGTTCTGGGTATAAATAGCATCATCTTACTGATTCAAAAGATGTATTCCCTTCCACCCCACATGTTGAAGTAAGCTGTCTTTCAAAATGTTCATTTATTAGTAGTTTTTTTTAAAAAATCAGTTTGGATTCCTTTCTTTTCCAGCATTGCCATTCTTGAAAAATACAGTAATTCTTCTGTATCCATTTGCACCTCTGATTCTGCTCTACGGGCTGTCCCTGGCACTGGGATGGAACTTCACCCATACTCTCTGTTCTTTCTATAAGTACAGAGTGAAATAAAAAGTGAGAAGATTCGATCGTAACTGTGTCAACAGTATTGTGAAGTGATCATTTCTTGTAAAACTTGTAAATAAACTATCTTTGTAGATATCTTAAAGGTGTAAAGTTTGCAAATTTGAAGAAATATATATTAACACTGTGGTCAGGTACATTCCTTAAAACTAATTAAATGTACATTTCTATAATAAATATTTTTTAAACTAAAGCATGTGTGTTCACTCTAATATTTGCAAATGTAAGAGCTACATGTAAAATGCTAATGGCATGGGGAAAACATAAATGTAAAACAATATGAATTAAGTACTTTTGAAAGAGTATCTGGTTGGGGGACAAGGGAATAATCATACAGCCCCATCGCTCTCCTATTGACAAATATGCATAATCTCCATTTCTAATGAGCTGTATTTTAAATGTTTACATAAGCCACAAGATCCCTTCTAACCTTCAGAATCCTCTATAAACCTGTAGTGTCACCCAAACCGGAGTCACTGTACTTCAGGCCCTAAGCATCATTAGCAGCATTTTCTACATTAAAAACTTATAGTCCCTAAATATTTTAGATCAAAGAGGCCCAGGTAGCTACTCTTATTTTAGGAACTGTATGGTACATATAATAAAGTGGACATCAGCATAATACTGATCATCACTGTCTTAACAGTAAGGCTTTTCTTCCCCCTTTCTTTAAAGACTACAAAACCCAATAAAGGAGCCACTCCTTTTTCTAACTGAAAATGGATAACTAGTGGTGTCTCAGTGTTAAACAAAATTAATAATAAAATACTACTCATTAAGTTTCACCTATTTTTATTAGAAAGAATCTTGAATTCAACATGGCTTTTTAAACTTCTTTATTTCAAATACACATGAACGGTCGTGGCACAGAGAAACAGTGATGAAGGCACAATCAACAGGACCAGTTACTAGGTTTTCAATTATAGCAGCAAATCTGAAAATAAATAATCTTCCTTTAAAAATCCAACAAGTACCTAAAATATTTATTACTACAGATATGAATCATTCAGCCAATGAAGACATTTTAAGGAAAATATATACGATACATTTAAGAAAAAAAAAAATCTGGTACAACCTGGCAAGGAAGATTGCTCAGGCAGCTTCTCCTAAGGGATGCTTCCAGAAACATCCCCTAATGCAGACAACCTTTCCAAAGTGTTCTGAATGGGACACTTCAGTTTTTTCATTCCATAAATGAAAAGTATCAAATCTACTGGCAGTGCATCTTACAGTACTGTCGATAGCAGCCATTTTTAAGGCTCAGAGAATATGTCTTCAAAAGATACTTTCACCAAATTTGAGCAAACACTGAGCATTTCAAATAAATAATGGAATGCTAATCAAGCAAAAGTACCAAACCCTTGGTTCCAGGACAGTTTGCTAATTACTAATACAATGAAACAACTAGGAGCAAGTGACACATAAAATAGCCTCCCTAAAGTCCAAGAGTATTAAAATATCCCCCACAACAATCTTCATTTTAGAACAATTTTAGCACCGCTTTTTTTTTTTTTTTTTTTTTTTTACAATTTTGACTGCAACATTAACAGTGGGAATGATACTTCGTGCAAAGTGCTTTCCCATCAATGCTCAGTTTACTTTCTTGAATAAGGTCTTCTAAATTCTCCGCTCAGATGCACTCTGGAGTGCCAGCTTGCTCCTTCCTGTTTGTTCATTTGAAAATGATCTAGTTAGTGCCCAAACCGGGTGAAGGAGTGTTTCAGGTAAGAAGAGAGGAGTTTATATATAGGTGTTGATACAGATATGTATAACAAAATCCTCCGTTTGGTTAGGTCTTTAAAAAATACCTTTTTAGCATTGTATGATCACATGCATTAAAGAAAGTAAGCATACTAGTTAGCATAGCATATAAGATTCATAATTTAAAATGCACAACTACCAAAGTCAAACAAAATTTTACACACTATAAATATTGCAACATAGCTTGGAAAAGTTCCTTTTCTATAAAGGGATTGGATTGGATAAAGTTCCCTTAAAACACTAAGGTATGATTATGACTCACATTTCTCATATTTTGACAGTCTTAACCTCTCATTTTCTTCATTTCAAAAGAAGTTCTACTTGTATCAAGACCATGGCAATACAGTAAAAATAAGCACAAAAATTAATGGATAAACCAAAATAAAACTTCATTAGCAATTAATGGCTTGGAAGCAGAGAGGTATTTGCAAAACATTCTCAAACTACAAATATTTGGCTGCCCCATACAGGATTTGATCTGTGCTAGATGATAAAAAGAGAAACTAAGTTTTGGTTAAAAAAAATTAAGTCCGTCAATACACAGATTATCTGATCTCTACAAGGTAAAGGTTATTTTTGCTCTTAATGTTGTATCTAAAATACCAGTGTTAGTCATTCTTGAATTTACTTCTGACAGGCTCAGAGCAGTCTAAATCAGTATAAAGTAACACCTCTTCTAGAAATAAAAAAGATCCCTTATACACTGTTTCAGTCCTATTCCTATAGTCTCATTCTAGCAGTTCCTTTACAAAACGCTACTCAGTAAGATGCTGCAACTTTGCCAACAAACGTCCAGTGAAGACTAATTGAGATCTCTGGCGAGAACATCCCCAATGAGGTCCAGGTACATGACTTGCTACTAAAGACTATTCATGCATTTACCAAGAAATATCCAGCGTACTACAGGGAATCAAGTATGAAGATTTCCTCTTTACCTCTTTTAAAATACTGTATTCATTTCCTATTCCTACAAAACAAATTGCCACAAATTTAGCAGCTTAAAACACCACTGATTTATTATCTCATAGTTCTGTAGGTCAGAAGTCCAAGCAGGCTTAACTGAGTTCTCGGCTTAGGGTCTCACAAGGCTGGACTCAAAAGTGTTGGCCAGGCTGGGTCTTATCTGGAGACTGGAGATGAATGCCTTTCCAAGCCCACGAATGAGCTTATGGGCTGAATTCAGTTCCCGTGGCTGTAGGACTGCAGTTCCCAGCTCCTTTGCTGTTAGCCAAGGCCTCCCTCAGCTCCTTAAAGCCACGTGCATTCTTTCTCATGCAGCCCCCTCTACCTTACAACAGCAATGGTGCCTGAGGTCCTTCTGCTTTGTCTCTTGACTTCTGCCACCAGCCTGAGAATACTCTCTGCTTTTAAAGGAGTCACAAGATTTGATTAGCCACCCCCAGGCAGTCTTCCTTTTGCTACATAACATGATATAATCATGGATCAAACAGGTTCCACCCATGCTCAAAGCGGGGAGGATATTATACAAGGTCATTGGCGGGGGTGTCAGTAGGGGTCATTCTTAGAAATTTGCCTACCACAAATATACACTGCTATTCACTAGAACAATCTCTCCAAATGTGCTGTTTCTACATAACCAGTCTTTTCTTTGAGGGACAGCACTGTTGGGAGACAACCTCTTTTTCATTATTATGATAGATTTTTTAAAGGCCTTCATAATTTTGCTTATAGTTTTAAAAATAACGACACACCTAATTATTGACTAGTGCAACCACTGTTTTGAGAAGATATACACTTTGTTCAAAGGTATTCAACCATCTCCAATTGTTGAACAAATACACACATACGTATCTACAGCCTATATGCTAAATAATCCTTTGCGTTAACTTTTTCCAAAGCTTTTCAATCACACTATCTGTTCTGACTACACAGTATGGTACAGCACATGATGTGGAGAATGCATGAGACTAAGATAAAGAACTTAAGAAATCTTACATGTTAGAATCCTAGAAATGGGTCCTCAGCTTTCTCTTCCCACCCAAAATATTCATCATCATTTGCATTATGTTCTATTCCCATGTCTGCTTTTAACCTCATGAGAATGTATTAATTGTGGTTTCTAAACTGTTCATAATTAGCACCCTGGACACAATACTGTTCAACAGAGCTTTCTGCAGTGATGGAAAAGTTCTGCATCCGTGGTGTCAAGTGTGGTGGCCACTAGCCCCACATGGCCACTGAGTACTTGGAATGTCACTAGAGTGTGTGATGGCAGAACCAGGTAAAAAAATTTTTTTATTTAAACAGCCCCCATGTGTCTACTGGCTATATGTGTTTTTAAAACTAGTCCCAACCTTTGACACTTTTTCCATTTACTATTTTGGTAAAATGATTCAGCGCCCTCTCAAGGCAAAGTATTTACCTCCTTCCAGTTCCAGGGACTCTTCCCCTCCCTTAATCTTCTGCCCTCACACTGCTCTTAAGGGCGACCACTACAATTTCCTGCTTGGGGAAAGGATGGCTGCTTCTACTAGTTGAGTGCAGAACTGGGCAGAAAGGAGGGAGTAACTAACAGTGAGAGGCCCTGAGCACCCACTACAGGAGAGGACAGATGAGCAGTATGAGCTGCAGGCTCGCCTCAGGAACCTGAAATCTGGTCAGAGAGACAGCACACACCATACACACAAACAACCAAAAACTAGACAGCCGATTGTGTATGCAAGAGTATGGCAACGACAGCAGGGAAAGGGAGTTAAGAAAGAGAAAGGGGGCTGGGCATGGTGGCACACACCTATAATCCCAGCACTTTGGGAGGCTGAGGCAGGAGGATTGCTTGAGGCCAGAGATCGAGGCTGCAGTGAGCTATGAGAGCACCACTGCACTCCAGCCTGGGCAACAAAGCGAGACCCTGTCTCAAAAACAATACAAACTAATAAAAAGAGAAAGAGGAGGGCAGGCTGGAATAATTGGTCTCACATCCAGATGCTGACTGGCCATCTGCCACGTGCCTGGCACACACCCTAGACACGGGTAGATTCATGGGGAGAGAAGCACAAAAAAGTCCTGGAATGATAGGAAAGATATGGCTAAAAGGAGTCTTGGGAACAACAATGAGTCTCTAGGGAACAGGTGGACCAATGCTGGGAGAGGAAACGATGAAAACAGGAAAAAGCTAGCCAGGCAGGCTGTCTTTAAAGAAGTTGTAACAAATCACACCAGGTGCTGCAATAACTTTCTCCTCCCTAGATTTTCAGAGCATGGTCTTTCTTCATGAAACCAGAGTTGGCAACTGAGGAACCAGGGACCCAAGGGTACTCCTAAGCCCACCTGCAGAGATTTTTACTTCTGGTACTCAGTTATTTTTGCAGTAACTTAGTATGCCAAGCTGGTGCCAAAATTTTATGACGAAAGGTCATTCCTGTTTTTGAATGAAATTTGCTTGTGGGCACTGGGCCAAGGAAATTTGAGAAGAAAAAATTCAAGAAAGTGAAAAGTAAATTTAAAACATCCTAATAAAAAAATTTCAACTGGCCTTTAAAACTGACATAAAAATCATTTTTGGCAACGTGATTGACTTTTCCATCAAGAAAAGTAACTAAAAATTATAACAACATGGAGTGATGGAAATAATTGTACTGTATCGGTGTTTCCAAACATTTGCACTCTGTAACACTGCACAGGAAATGATGCTGTTTCATGCTGTTGGTTCAGCACATTGGGTATAACTAGATGAAGCTCCTCCAGGCTAGAGGCAGCCAGCTGGAACCTTGCCCCAATGCTAGGCCCCAGCCGGTGGCCACTCTGAAAGCTCAGCAGAATCCATCTCTGCCCATCTGCAACCAATCTGCAACCCACTTGTGGCACCCCAGTGTGTCCAAGCAGACTGGCTGGGAACTGATGTTGATACTTCATCTTTTTTTTTTTTTTGAGACAGAGTCTCACTGTCGCCCAGGCTGGAGTGCAGTGGCGCGATCTCGGCTCACTGCCAGCTCCACCTCCTGGGTTCACGCCATTCTCCTGCCTCAGCCTCGCGAGTAGCTGGGACTACAGGCGCCCACCACCACGCCCAGCTAATTTTTTGTATTTTTAGTAGAGACAGGGTTTCACCGTGTTAGCCAGGATGGTCTTGATCTTGTGACCTCGTGATCTGCCCGCCTCGGCCTCCCAAAGTGCTGGGATTACAGGTGTGAGCCACTGTGCCAGGCGATAATTCATCATTTTTTAAAAGTACTTTTATAAAGATCACTGATTGCTGAGACCGGTAATATTCTTTGTTTATAGTAGTAATATCACTTGGAATTGCATGTTTAAGAGTAATAAATACACTCTCTTGGACACGGGACTCACTTATCAGTTCATACTACAATAAAATCATTTTGGAAAATACACTACTAATAATATATTTCACCAAAAAACAATATTACAATTTTTCTTTAAAATTATACCATTTATGACTCATACAATAGCAACACCTAGAAAACATTTTGTCAGACCTCATAAAATGAGTGCAGATATAAAAGAATCAACAGGAGATAATGCACCTAATTCATGGATTAAAGACAAAGATTAAAAAGGAAAGAAGAGTTTGTCATTTTACATATCAGAGGGAATATAATAAGTCTACAATAATCTGGGTTGAATGCATCACACTTACACATTGAAAATTTATCAGACTGACTTTCTGTGGCTATACACCATACACAGTATAGTAAAGTAACCCTCAGGAAGGACATTAGTCTTTAAAATCTTGGCTTTAAGGAATGACAAATGTCTTCGAAAATATTTTTTTCAGTCACTGTGATTATAAAAGTACTTCAGTTAAGAAATCCATCTATAATCAATCTTAAATGGCAGTGCGTTTGAAAAATGGCATTGATTTGTAATGTTTGCATTTCCAAAGAAAAATATAGAAAGAACTTAAAAAAGCAAGGAAAACTGGTTTTCAAAAACAGTATCGATTCAAAAATCTACTGCACAAAAATATGTACTTCTTAAGTGTTTCTAATAAATTAATTCCATAACATTTTTATGTATATTTATACATTTATACATATAATCCCTGATAATCTATAAAAGAGGGTCTATAATAGTAAAATAAGTGAACCTCAAAAGTACCCCCTTCATAAAATGTATGTAACATTCGTTTTTCTCAAATTTAAAGAATGTAACAATATGTACAACTCTCATGTATTAGTATAATACCAAAATAGTACAAGTCATATTAACAGGCTGTCATAATTGAAAAATGTTTGAGTCAAGTTAAAATTGGAGGACAGCTTAGTTTCAAATGAATACAATTATGGGAGATTCACTTTCCAAGTGGAAATGACAATCGTCTTATCTACAGTAGATTTCACAAGAGGTAGTGTTCAAGTAGAAATAAAAAAAAAGATACATGCTTAACTATCTTTAATTAACAAATTCACAGGAAAAAATGTGTTGGTTTCTCAGATGATCAGTTGGTGGCTTTTTTAATATGAATCTGAAATACAAAATCATAAAAGGTATGACAAAGCTGTTAATTCTCAATTCCAAAAAGGCCTTAAATACAAAATAAAAACATAATAAAAATGTAGTTTCTAAGCTGTTTCACTGATTTATGTATGCTTACCTCATTAAGAATGGCCCAAACAGCAGAATTCTGAATAACTGAAAGTCGAAAGGCTGAAATGGGATTGAGACTTGGATCCACCATTCCTTCTGCAACACCATTCTCAAATTTTCCTTCAAAATAAAAATCAATACTTGCTGGATACACCGAGATAAGCAAACATAAAATATCACTGAGTTAAGGCAGGAAAGGAATACACCAAAATATTTCTAGTAGATGTCTTTTGACAGGGCATGGGTAATATCTTTCTCCCTTCTTTCTACTTTCATTCAGCTTTTATACTTTTCATGAAGAAGTGCATATTTAAAAACTTCACAGACAATTTACTTAATTAGGTAGAGCTATACTTTTTCTCACTACAAATTAAAAAACAAAAATATATTTGTTCTTATATCAACGATGTTTTAAACTATAGGTTTTTTGTAAATTGTGATTTACCTAAATCTTACCAAAATATAATCTGTACCATCACGCGGTCTGATTGCTTTGAATGTTAAGTCAATAACAAATTTTGATTTGTTAATTAAATATGCATACAGTTGTTCACCTTGAACAGGGACTCAATACAAGTGTATTCTTTCCAAAGGCACATTTAGAAGGAATTAAGAAATAATGCCTCCTCTACACAGTTCAATATAAAACTCCACTATGACAAGCTAAAACAGGCTCTCCTATAAAAATAAGGACCAAGAACCATAAAAGGTAATGTGCTGTGTACCACTTTTCTTGCTATAAGGAATAATATCCATCTTAAAATAAAACCAAAAAATGTTGTCAGAAAAGTGACAAGAAAATGGTTCATTGTGGGCCAAATTTCTTTAAGCCAAGGGTTGGTAAACTTTTTCTATAAAGGACAGTCCTTGTGGGCCAAGAGGAAATTTGAGATTACTATGTAGGGTAATATATACAGGAAGAGAGAAAACAAATTTTTACAAATCTGAGGTGGAAATTCAATATATAATGATAACTGAATACAATATATATTTTTTGGTAATATAGGTATACCAAGGAGAAGAACATAATTCCTTTCGGGAGTATAACACTTCACTTAATTGGGGTTCAAAAGTCAGTGTTCCCTATAATCAAAACTGACTGCAAATGTTCCCTTGTTATTGCTGATTGATAGTGATATTTTATATACATCTTTGAAACATTCTTTCACACAGCCTAGGTGCTAATACTGATATCAATCCACAAACACACTATTTTAATGGGGTACATGCATCCCTTGGGAGGCACTTACGGAATTCTATTTGATTTCCTTTTGGTATATTATTAGCCTTCTGGTATATTATTACACTGTAGATGAATCATTTCCAATTGAGATTTAGGTGAAGTTCCTCAATTAAATGGATTTTGAGATATGGAAATTTCTCTTTCATTTGTACTGAGGTCCAAAACCACTGCTGGGACTATAGTTTGAGCTTGGAAAGTGCATCTGTTGTAAATTTGTGTGGGATGGAGATCTTGCTTCCTGTTTTAACTTTTGACAACATGAGAAATGTATAAAGAGCTTGATGGTACTTCAAGTTCAATGTTAACTGTCATTAAACTGATTTGACTGCAATGTAAGTTTTGCATATAAGCACCATGTTGTCTTGTAATTTTAGGTTGAATTCATTAAGAAACAATATTAAGTCTGCAGCAAAAACTAGTTTTCTTTTTTTTTTCTTTGAGACAGAGTCTCACTCTGTCACCCAAGCTGGAGTGCGATGGCATGATCTCGGCTCACTGCAACCTCCGCTTCCCAGGTTCAAGTGATCCTCCCACCTCAGCCTCCCGAGCAGCTGGGATTACAGGTGTGTGCCACCACACCTGGCTAATTTTTGTATCTTTATTAGAGACGGGGTTTCACCATGCTGGCCAGGCTGGTCTTGGACCTCTGACTTCAAGTGATCCACCTGCCTTGGCCTCCCAAAGTGCTGGGATCACAAGCGTGAGCCACCATGCCCAGTTTAGCAAAAACGAATTTTCAAAGTGATAATAGTTGTTGAGGGAAGTTCCCATTTGGGAAAATTTCAATCTTGGTCCTGAACTCAAAAAAACTGCAGTAAATCTTTACCACTGCTAAGCCACTGAACTGCTGTGTGGCAGGGCAAGTCAGGATATTCAGTTCCTATTTCTGACAAAAATTCACAGCATTTGTGATGGCTAAGTCCATGAGAGTGAATAAGGTTCACCGTTGACACTTTGGTTCAATGACATATGACACATTCAAATCTTTTCTGCAAAGTACCTGGCTGATGAATAATAAAATAAATAACCATAGGCTTTAAATACCTTACATTTTCTCAAGCTTTATAAATTAATGCACCTAAGCCATCTTCTCCACACGTATTTTTTTTTTTTTACCACCATTTGTTGCAGCACATCTTAGCAGATTCTACTTTAGGTTATATTGAATTTGTGTTTTCTCAGCCTATGTGAAAATACTCTTCTCTGTAGTAGTTCCAAACGGACTATTTACAGGGGCCAACTCTTCAGTCTCTTCAACCTTGGCACTGATTCCAAGTAGCAATTGAGCAGTACCAGTGACAACTCTGACAATTCCTCAGGAGCCAAGAAAAACACTCGAAATAATCTGCTTTGCTTTTTGACTACTGATATTGCTCCCAATGTCCTTAAGTCTTCAAGCAATTGTTATTGCTGAAAGCCTCCTATCCTTAAATAAGTTTACTTTCTCTGCACACATTACTTTGACTGCCGCTATTAAACATGATTTAATTAACTCGTGATTGGTAAGCGGTTTTTCTTGCTTAGCTAAAAAATGAGCCACTTGAAGTATCACTTTGGGAACAGCCTCATTTTATTTTTAGTGAAGAAATTCTGCTGTGATGAGATATTCCATTCTAAAGTTTCTAACTTTTCTGACCACTGCTTTCCTGTGAGTTGGGAATATCGTTGTATTTAGCCTAATAACGTACAGCTCTCACATAACTGCACAATAACTACAATGACTTGCCAACAATTTTGTAAAATAACCCACATTCTACTGGGTTAAAAGCCACAATGCTCAAAATCTACTTTTCTTGTTTTGATGATGGATAAGTACTTGTAATTTTTTTTTAAGTCACAGTGCCATGATATGTGTGGTTCTCAAAATATTGTCCAATTATAAATGCATCATTGTAATTTGCAGTACTCTAAGCAGCAGCGCAAAGCCGGGAGAGCATGACCTCGATCTCTCCTGACCTACTCACTCATCTCTGCTGTTGGAGAGTAGAAGCACACACACACACTACATTAGAAAAAGAGCATGGCTGTCTTCCAAAAAAACTTTATTTATGGACACAGAAATCTGAATTTTATATAATTTTCACATAGCACAATGTATTCTTTTTACTTTTTTAGCCATTTAAAAACAAAAAAAGAAAAAGATGACTTTTTAAAAAATGTTCTTAGATCACAGACTATTCAAAAACAGGTGGAGGGCCAGATGTGCCCCATGGACCATAGTTTGCTGACCGCATGCTGTTACATTATGCAATCCATTGTCCAGTCTCACAGCATAGTTAATAGATTAATAATAAGATAAGGTACATTCAGATTGAAAACCACAGCAGAGCAGGCTTGTACTAATTTATATTGTAAATGTTGAACCTATGAGCCTCCAAAGTAATGCTTTTATTCAAAAATTATTAATAAACTTATTTCATAGAAGTTTGTCCATACTTGGTGCTGGACTGGGGTAGCAGGTAGGTGCTACCAAAAATTATTATTGAATATTGAATTAGGCAGGGGATTCAGAGCTTAAAAATACTGCAAAACTTGGAACATTTTAACCAATGCGACATTGAATACTGTCACCTGATGAGCTCATTTCATTAGAAAAATAATTACCAAATGATAACTAGTTCATCAAAACACTCTTGCCCAGCAATTTATCCTCTCCCATGTATAAGAACAGTACATACACTACAGCAAAAGATTGCAAACAACCTAGGTATCCATCACTAGGAGCCTGGCCAAATAAATTAAAATATGCTGATACAAGGGAATTCTAGGCAGCCAATTAAATGACTGAAGAAAAAATAAAAAAGAATAAGCCAACCACAGTCACTCACACCTGTAATTCTGGCACTTTGGGAGGCTGAGGCAGGCGGATCACCTGAGGTCAGGAGTTCGAGACCAGCCTAGCCAACATGGTGAAACCCCGTCTCTACTAAAAATACAAAAATTAAGCCAGGCATGGTGGCCTGCGCCTGTAATCCCAGCTAATCGGGAGGCTGAGGCAGAGAGAAATGCTTGAACCCAGGAGGCGGAGGATGCAGTGAGTCAAGATTGTGCCACTGCACTCCACCCTGGGCGACAGAGCAAGACTCCGTCTATAAATAAATAAATAAATAAAACAATGAAGAAAAAGTTGAAGATAATGCAGTTGAAGATTTGCTTCTCTTCCTAAGTCTATACTGTAGAGAAACTCTCATACATGTGCATAAGTGTTCAAAGCAGCCGTGTTTATTACAGCAAAAACATGGACACAAACTTTATGACCAGAGAACAGATTGTGCTATCCACAGAATCCATCCATACAGGAATGAAAAAGAATGAGTCGTAAACACACACACTCACGTGGATGAATCTCACAATTGTGAGGGGGAAGAAACCAAATTGTAGACCACATAAAGATATTTATATTGAATGTGAAAACAGGCAAAATCCCACTGTGCATTGCTTAGGAATATATTCCACACATAGTAAAAATGGAAATGGTAACCATAAAATTCAGGTATTGAAGGAGAAGAGAAGCTATTAGGGCATAGCTTTGGGTAGAAGGAGAAGACAAGAGAAGCTATTAGGGAAGGACAGCTGAATTGGCACATCTTAAGCTGGAGGGTGGATACAGGTACTCAGCATATTATTATTACTAAAATATTTTTAAATGTTCATGTTCCATATGTACATAGGCATTTTGTTCCATGAACAAAAGAGATGTAAAACTGGGTTATAGGGCATATCATTTGTGTGTGATGATGTGTTGTTCTTAGAGAACATACCCAGATACTGTTATTTATGCATAGAATACTCCTGAAAGGACACAAATCATTACAGGAACTGCCTCTCAGAAGCAGTGGGTAGGAGAGGGAAGAAAAGGGAAGAAGACTTAAGACTACCCTTTTAAAGTTGTATTTGGTACCGTGTGTGTGTAATGACTTTTCAAACTACAAATTTAACCTTTGTCCTTAACCCAGTGATCTGGAAGGTAAGTATTAAGACAGGAAAGAAGACAAAAGGTGAAGGAAATTACCAGAGTGACTGGAACCCCACACTCCTGGCACTGACAGGGACGGCCAAGGACTACAGTCGTGGCTCCCCTCCGCCCGCCATGCCTGACCAGTGGCCCTTTCCTTCTCCCACTGGGTCTTTGCAGGTTCTTCTGCCGTCTCACAGCTTTAACCCACTGAAATAGAACTAGTATTTCTTCCACAAGACCATTCTTAGCCATCACGCTCTACTCTTCTAACCCCCACCCCATCAACCGTCGGGTCTCCACTGATGGCCAGCTGATGGTCTACTGTTCTTGCCAATGCCTTCATACGTAAGTTGCTACCCAGTCTGATCCAATTTAAATTCAGGCCCCTCTCCAGGGCCAGTCTTGGCGACATGGAAGGGGAGCAGGTAAGTGCTGGGTAGAGAAGGGCATGAGCCCTGGCTAGAGCTCCACCCTCGGGCCTGCGCCCACCGACCTAGGTGAGGACAGGCATTTCTCTCTTCCTGACCAAATGTTGCATTTCCCAAGACCACCATGGCCTGCCACGTCCCCATACTGTGCCTATAAAAGCCCTGAGACCCTAGCACACAAGCGGCTGGACATGGAGGGGAAGGGAGCACACCCACGGGCGGGCGGAAGAGCACACCCACGGGCGGGCGGAAGAGCACACCCACGGGCGGGCGGAAGAGCACACCCACGGGCGGGCGGAAGAGCACACCCACGGGCGGGCGGAAGAGCACACCCACGGGCGGGCGGAAGAGCACAGCCGCAGATGCTGGCAGGCCATCGACAGGCGGCATGACGCAGAATTTGGCCGGGGCAGTCGGAGGAGAGCCTAGGCAGCCCGACTCCAGGGGAAAACGATCTCCCTTCTGGCTCTCCCATGTGCTGAGAGCTACTTCCACTCAATAAAACCTGGCACTCATTCTCCAAGCCCACGTGTGATCCAATTCTTCTGGTACACCAAGGCAAGAGACCCCGGGAAAGAGAAAGCCTCTGTCCTTGTGATAAGGCAGGGGGTCTAATGGCTGGTGCGGTGGGTCAGGCCTGTAATCCCAGCACTTTGAGAGGCCAAGGCCGGTGGATCAGGAGGTCAGTACCAGCGTGGCCAACATGGCGAAACCCCGTCTCTACCAAAAATAGAAAAATGAGCCCAGGCGTGGTGGCGGGCGCCTGTAATCCCAGGTACTCCGGCACTCCCGAGGCTGAGGCAGGAGAATCACTTGAGAACGGGAGGCGGAGCTTGCAGTGAGCCGGGATTGCACTACTGCACTTCAGCCTGGGCGGCAAAGCAAGACTCTGTCTCCAGTCAATCAATCAATCAATCAATCAATAGGCAGGCGGTCCAATTGAGCTAACAAACACAAGCCACCTATGGACAGCTAAACTAAAAGAGCAGCCTGTAACACACGCCCGGTGGGGCCTCAGGAGCTGTAAACATTCACCCCTAGACACTGCCATGGGGTCAGAGCCCCACAGCCTTCCCTTCTGCATGCTCCCCTAGGGGTTTGAGCAGTAGGGCACCAAAGAAGCGAGCCACACCCCCATCACACGCCCTGAAAGGTGGGTAAGGGAACTTTTCCCGTTTCAACAGCAGCTTGTTTGCACGCCAAAAGGGCTCTTACTAGCATCTCTTTCCCTAGTTCTCCCTGTTAAACTTTCCACTGGGATCCAAATTTGCTTGTCTGTAGCTACCATCTCTAATTGCTTAACACTAAAATTTCCATTGTATTCCATAGCACCCTTAGGCTGAACTTCCCCACATTCTGGTTCAAGTAAGTTATCCCCTCTTTAGGGAGAATTACGGAGCTCTCTGTTCTTCTGGCCTGCCTCTCCATTGAGCAGAATCTCTGCACCATTGCTCTGGGTCCTTGGCAAGGACAGCAGCCCCTTCTCTTGGAGTGACACCTTGCTTTAGGATCAGAGCACTGGTCGTGGCAGTAGCCCTTGGTTTTTGTCTTGTCTTGTTTTGTTTGAGACAGAGTGGCCCAGGCTGGAATGCAATGGTGCAATCTTGGCTCACTGCAACCTCCACCTCCTGGGTTGGGTTCAAGCAATTCTCCAGCCTCAGCCTACTAAGTAGCTGAAAATACAGGCATGCACCAACACATCTGGCTAATTTTTGTATTTTTACTAGAGATAGGGTTTCACCATGTTGGCCAGGCTGGTCTTGAACTCTTGAGCTGGTGATCTGCCTACCTTAGCCTCCCAAAGTGCTGAGATTACGGGCATGAGCCACCACGCCCAGCCCAGCCTTGGTTTTCTTGGCTGGCTTCTGCTACTGACTGGACTGGGGCAGTGAGCTAGGACATCGGTGATCAGGGCCAAGTATTCTCACCCTGCTGTGCCTGGGGCAGATTCTGTCCAGATTCATCAGCTGCTCTTGTCTGGAACAGAGCTTCTGCAACAGAGTTGGGGGTAAGGACAGATGCTGGCAGCCTGACCCTCCTGGGCAGATGCCACAGTCCTAAACTAGAAGCTGGCAGGAGAGTCCAGTGTTCCTGGCTGTACCTGCACAGGGCACAGCTTCTGTCTCCCTGAGCTGGGGTGAGCTTCTGTCTCCCCCAGCTGGGGTACTGTGAGTGATAAGGCTGGTCCTGGCTCCCTCCCGGAGATCTGGGAGATTCTCATGAATAAATGTTGCTCCGTCTGCAAACAGGGACAATTTGACTTCCTCTTTTCCTAATTGAATACCCTTTATTTCCTTCTCCTGCCTAATTGCCCTGGCCAGAACTTCCAACACTATGTTGAATAGAAGTGGTGAGAGAGGGCATCCCTGTCTTGTGCCAGTTTTCAAAGGGAATGCTTCCAGTTTTTGCCCATTCAGTATGATATTGGCTGTGGGTTTGTCATAAATAGCTCTTATTATTTTGAGATACGTCCCATCAATTCCTAATTTATTGAGAGTTTTTAGCATGAAGGGTTGTTGAATTTTGTCAAAGGCCTTTTCTGCATCTATTGAGATAATCATGTGGTTTTTGTCTTTGGTTCTGTTTATATGCTGGATTACATTTATTGATTTGCGTATATTGAACCAGCCTTGCATCCCAGGGATGAAGCCCACTTGATCATGGTGGATAAGCTTTTTGATGTGCTGCTGGATTCTGTTTGCCAGTATTTTATTGAGGATTTTTGCATCAATGTTCATCAAGGATATTGGTCTAAAATTCTCTTTTTTTGTTGTGTCTCTGCCAGGCTTTGGTATCAGGATGATGCTGGCCTCATAAAATGAGTTAGGGAGGATTCCCTCTTTTTCTATTGATTGGAATGGTTTCAGAAGGAATGGTACCAGCTCCTCCTTGTACCTCTGGTAGAATTCGGCTGTGAACCCATCTGGTCCTGGACTTTTTTTGGTTGGTAAGCTATTGATTATTGCCACAATTTCAGCTCCTGTTATTGGTCTATTCAGAGATTCAACTTCTTCTTGGTTTAGTCTTGGGAGGGTGTATGTGTTGAGGAATTTATCCATTTCTTCTAGATTTTCTAGTTTATTTGCATAGAGGTGTTTGTAATATTCTCTGATGGTAGTTTGTATTTCTGTGGGATCGGTGGTGATATCCCCTTTATGATTTTTTATTGCATCTATTTGATTCTTCTCTCTTTTTTTCTTTATTAATCTTGCTAGCGGTCTATCAATTTTGTTGATCCTTTCAAAAAACCAGCTCCTGGATTCATTTATTTTTTGAAGGGTTTTTTGTGTCTCTATTTCCTTCAGTTCTGCTCTGATTTTAGTTATTTCTTGCCTTCTGCTAGCTTTTGAATGTGTTTGCTCTTGCTTTTCTAGTTCTTTTAATTGTGATGTTAGGGTGTCAATTTTGGATCTTTCCTGCTTTCTCTTGTGGGCATTTAGTGCTATAAATTTCCCTCTACACACTGCTTTGAATGCATCCCAGAGATTCTGGTATGTTGTGTCTTGGTTCTCGTTGGTTTCAAAGAACATCTTTATTTCTGCCTTCATTTCGTTATGTACCCAGTAGTCATTCAGGAGCAGGTTGTTCAGTTTCCACGTAGTTGAGCGGTTTTGAGTGAGATTCTTAATCCTGAGTTCTAGCTTGATTGCACTGTGATCTGAGAGACAGTTTGTTACAATTTCTGTTCTTTTACATTTATTGAGGAGAGCTTTACTTCCAAGGATATGGTCAATTTTGGAATAGGTGTGGTGTGGTGCTGAAAAAAATGTATATTCTGTTGATTTGGGGGGGAGAGTTCTGTAGATGTCTATTAGGTCCGCTTGGTGCAGAGCTGAGTTCAATTCCTGGGTATCCTTGTTGACTTTCTGTCTCGTTGATCTGTCTAATGATGACATGATAGTATATCTAGAAAACCCCATTGTCTCAGCCCAAAATCTCCTTAAGCTGATAAGCAACTTCAGCAAAGTCTCAGGATACAAAATCAATGTGCAAAAATCACAAGCATTCTTATACATCAATAACAGACAAACAGAGAGCCAAATCATGAGTGAACTCCCATTCACAATTGCTTCAAAGAGAATAAAATACCTAGGAATCCAACTTACAAGGGATGTGAAAGACCTCTTCAAGGAGAACTACAAACCACTGCTCAAGGAAATAAAAGAGGATATAAACAAATGGAAGAACATTCCATGCTCATGGGTAGGAAGAATCAATATCATGAAAATGGCCATCCTTCCCAAGGTAATTTACAGATTCAATGCCATCCCCATCAAGCTACCAATGACTTTCTTCACAGAATTGGAAAAAACTACTTTAAAGTTCGTATGGAACCAAAAAAGAGCCCGCATTGCCAAGTCAATCCTAAGCCAAAAGAACAAAGCTGGAGGCATCACGCTACCTGACTTCAAACTATACTACAAGGCTACAGTAACCAAAACAGCATGGTACTGGTACCAAAACAGAGATATAGATCAATAGAACAGAACAGAGCCGTCAGAAATAATGCCACATATCTACAACCATCTGATCTTTGACAAACCTGAGAAAAACAAGAAATGGGGAAAGGATTCCCTATTTAATAAATGGTGCTGGGAAAACTGGCTAGCCATATGTAGAAAGCTGAAACTGGATCCCTTCCTTACACCTTATACAAAAATCAATTCAAGATGGATTAAAGACTTAAATGTTAGACCTAAAACCATAAAAACCCTAGAAGAAAACCTAGGCAATACCATTCAGGACATAGGCATGGGCAAGGACTTCATGTCTAAAACACCAAAAGCAATGGCAACAAAAGCCAAAATTCACAAATGGGATCTAATTAAACTAAAGAGCTTCTGCACAGCAAAGGAAACTACCATCAGAGTGAACAGGCAACCTACAAAATGGGAGAAAATTTTCGCAACCTACTCATCTGACAAAGGGCTAATATCCAGAATCTACAATGAACTCCAACAAATTTACAAGAAAAAAACAAACAACCCCATCAAAAAGTGGGCGAGGGACCTGAACAGACACTTCTCAAAAGAAGATATTTATGCAGCCAAAAAACACATGAAAAAATGCTCACCATCACTGGCCATCAGAGAAATGCAAATCAAAACCACAGTGAGATACCATCTCACACCAGTTAGAATGGCGATCATTAAAAAGTCAGGAAACAACAGGTGCTGGAGAGGATGTGGAGAAATAGGAACACTTTTACACTGTAGGTGGGACTGTAAACTAGTTCAACCCTTGTGGAAGTCAGTGTGGCGATTCCTCAGGGATCTAGAACTAGAAATTCCATTCGACCCAGCCATCCCATTACTGGGTATATACCCAAAGGACTATAAATCATGCTGCTATAAAGACACATGCACACGTATGTTTATTGCGGCATTATTCACAATAGCAAAGACTTGGAACCAACCCAAATGTCCAACAATGATAGACTGGATTAAGAAAATGTGGCACATATACACCATGGAATACTATGCAGCCATAAAAAATGATGAGTTCATGTCCTTTGTAGGGACATGGATGAAATTGGAAATCATCATTCTCAGTAAACTATCACAAGAACAAAAAACCAAACACCGCATATTCTCACTCATAGGTGGGAATTGAACAATGAGAACACATGGACACAGGAAGGGGAACATCACACTTTGGGGACTGTTGTGGGGTGGGGGGAGGGGGGAGGGATAGCATTGGGAGATATACCTAATGCTAGATGATGAGTTGGTGGGTGCAGCGCACCAGCATGGCACATGTATACATATGTAACTTACCTGCACATTGGGCACATGTACCATAAAACCTAAAGTATAATAATAATAATAATAATAATAATAATAAAAGAAAAAGAAAAAAAAAAAAGTTGCTCCGTTTGCTGCAAGCCCTTAGGACAATCTTCACAGATTTAAAATAGTTTTTTAAAAATCATTTTCACCAGTTATAATTGTTTTGCTACCGAGAGGGTCAAGGAAGCTCCTCACACACAGTTCCATCAAAGAAGACTTCTTAAGGAAGCAGAATGTTCTACATTCAGTTGAAAAAAGATCAGCTGCTCTTTAGTTCTGTTCTGTTTGATTACACAAGGTCCTAGGCTGATGATGCAGAAGTTCGTGTCTCGTTCTAAGAACATATGAGTTGATATTTTAGATGGTCATTTTCTTCAATTACTATAGAGATATATAATATAGATGTCTCTATTTCCTACGCTACTTTCATAATCTAGAACATACCATTCTCAGAAATTTAGTAAGTGACAGGTAATGGGGTAATAAATGTCTCAGATACTCAGCTGATTTTGTGTATATTTCTAGAGATGGGCTAAGATACAGCCCAAATATAAAAATCATTCATCCACCAAAACTATAAAGAAAGTAGCCCAGGGTTATTGTGCAAGCCTCTTAGCAATGGCTGAATGATACTTACCAAAGGTAAAACTGTTCTAGAAAGGGCTTAAAAATGTATCTATCCTATAGACCTACAATATAAATATGCCAATATTTGCTCTTATCTAATACTAAGAAGCAGCATTCATTTGTTTTAAGCAAAAGAAAATGTACAGTTATTTATTGAGTCAGTGTCTACCAAGTGACAGGCCCTATGTTAACTACAGGACATACAGGAGAGACACGGCCCCTCCCTCTCCAGGGGGAGCACACAGAATGGAGCTATGGAACAACACAACCGCACAGCAAAGGCACATACGGGGGGATCTGAAGAGCATGGAAGTGAGGCCATTAAATGGGCATATTAAGGGTGCAAAAGCATTTATTAGAAGGAAAAATAATTGACCAATCATTTCAGGCAGAGAAAATGGCTAGAGATGTGGCTGCCCCGAGAGTGTGGGGCCTTCATCAGAGGAACAACAGTCTCAGGGCTGGAGAGAAAGAATGAGAGAAAGTCATAGATGTGAAGGTGGGTGGGAGCTAAGGGATCAGATAACAAAAAGGCCTCAGAGTTCTAGTTACATTTCAGAAAAGTAACTGCAGTGGCTCTAGAAAGCCACAGCGAGATGCAGTCCCTCCCCTGGCTCTGAATCGGAGGCACAGGGCAGACTGCCCCTCACAGACAGGGTGACTCAAGGCTTTCAGATGAAAAACTGACAGATTTGTGCTAATGGACAGTAAGAAGAGGGCAGTCTTCAGGGTGCCTCCCAAGGTTAGGCTTAGGCAACTAGATGGATAGGGACAGCAAAAACTGGTGATCAACAAAGAAATGTGTGTGTTACAGACGCTTGTGGTAGACGGCTATGTGGCCACCAGGTATAAGGCTATGTCAGTGGACATCTCAACACAGATATGACGCTGGGGAAGAGGGAAGGGGCCCGAAGCACAGATTCTGGCCTGTCAATGTGAGCTGAGACTGGAGAGGAGCTAAGGCCGTCCAGTAGGAGGCAGTGCAGGCAGACTCTCTATCAGGGAGCATCAACAAGAGCATGACACAGAGCAGAAGGGGCGAGAAAGACAGCTAGTGAACCAATCTGTGATATGAAATCCTACTTGGGTCAAATAATAAAAGCAAGTACTACAACACAGCACACATAAAACCTGGAGGACACTGGTAATTGTAATCCTCAAGTTGCTTAACATCTGAAAAGAACTTAAAAGTACTTTAGGAGTAAGTCCAGAAAAATAAAGGCTATTTTACTAAAGTAGATATTACCTATTCTGAAATAGCCATCTTCTAATCGTTTGTCTTTGGTTTCTTTGCTTATTTCCAAACCTTCACTCTAAAATAAAACAAAAGCATTAATTTCAAAAATAATTCTATTTAAACTAAGTTATTAATATATCTTAATATAGATGAAGTGACATTTGTAACACAGCTATCCCTAAAAAGAGGAATATCATCTCAGTCTTGAACTTTAAAAAACTTATTACATTAATAATAAAAGATGTTTTCTTAAGCCATCGTTTGAATCTGTATATAATATATTGGTGGTTGGAAATGAAACATTAAATCAATGAAATAGAACAGTATTTTCTATTAAAACTATAGAAGAACTGTGTAGTTAACTTGAAAGAAATCTAAGGATTCCTGAGAGACCAATAAATTAAATTGTGTATTAATTAACAGGCATTAAAAACACATAGAATTTGGACTCAAAATACAAACAGCAAGTAAACACTAAAGAAAACAATGATTCAGGCCGGGTGCAGTGTCATGCCTGTAATCTCAGCACTTTGGGAGGCCGAGGTGGGTGGATCACGAGGTCAGGAGATCAAGACCATCCTGGCCAATGGTGAAACCCAGTCTCTACTAAAATACAAAAATTAGCTAGGCATAGTGGCACACATCTATAGTCCCAGCTACTCAGGAGGCTGAGGCAGGAGAATCACTTCAACCTGGGAGGCAGAGGTTGCAGTGAGCCAAGATCACACCACTGCACTCCAGCCGGTGACAGAGCGAGACTCTGTCTCAAAAAACGAACAAACAAAAAACAATGTTTCATTTCTTTTTCTAGTAGAAACATTCATATTATTTGCAACCTCCACCTCCCAGGTTCAAGTGATTCTTGTGCCTCAGCCTCCCGAGTAGCTGGGATTACAGGCGCATGCCACAATTCCTGGCTAATTTTTGTATTTTTAGTAGAGATGGGGTTTTGTCATGTTGGCCAGACTGGTTTTGAACTCCTGACCTCAAATGATCCACCCGTCTCAGCCTCCCAAAGTGCTGGGATTACAGACGTGAGCCACCGGGTCTGGCCTGTTATTTTCCAAGATAAAACAAAATGAAGGCTCTTTCTATGAATGGGTCAAATGCACTCGTCAAATATAAAAGTGCTTCATATTTCAAAAAAATTAATATTATTCACCATTGAGTCCTGCAAATCATGAGAATTTTCTTTCCCCTTAAAAACAAGACAAGCTTCAAGCTAAGTCTACTAGTATTAGTTGCTAGGGAAAGGTAAGAGGAAATAGCAGTCATACCTTAAAAGGCAAAACTTCCACAGTTGTGTTTAGCAGAATATCTCCAGGATGTTCTTGGTTGCCGCTATGGAACAAATAACTGAAAATACAAACATCAAAATAAAAACACAAGTCGGGCTAGATTTTACAAAGATTCAAGAAAATGACCTTACCTCAGAGTCAGCTTTTCTAAACAAGACTCTAAGCAAGCAAAGTTGACAACGCTAGAGCTTGTAATAACTGCACAGTATGTGTTCTGAATGGTTGTAGGGAACTTAGAAACTTAAGAGCATGACCCCTAGGTGATAAGTTCATTCCTTCTATCAGAAACAATTATGTTTGCTGCTTAACATAATAATGTACCTAGATATTTTCAAAAAGGATGAGTTTTATGTCACTGTCTATAATGCTTTAAATATTTAAACCTCTTCCCAGAAAATTGTAATACCTATATAATACTGCTGTATCTTATATCAGAAAAAAACTTCACTAGGACAACCAGTAGTCATGGCATGTCCAAAGACCAGTTCTAGGTTGGATGTGGTGGCTCACATCTGTAATCCCAGCACTTTGGGAGGCCGAGGTAGGAGGATCACTTGAGGTCAGGGGTTCAAGACCAGCCTGGGCAACACAGTGAGACCTCGTCGCTATAAAAAATTTAAAAATTCGCCAGGTATGGTGGTATGTGCCTGTAGTCCCAGCTACTCAGGAAGCTAAGGTGAGAGGATTGCTTGAGTTTAGCCTGGAAGGTCTAGTCTACAGTGAGCCATGACTGTGCCACTGCACTCCAGCCTGGGTAACACAGCAAGAACTCATCTCTAAATAATAATAATAATAATAATAATAGTAATAAATAATAATAATAAAGGAAACAAAGACTAGTTCTATCCAATACAAATAACTTTAATATTAGTAGACTAAAAGTAAATTAACCTCTTAAAATATCTGAATATCAATATTAAAAAAGCATTGGAAGAATGACTAATTATCAATATATGGTGACAGATCTAAAATACTTTCTGGGTATGAGTATAATACTCTGTTTTTGATACTCTGAAAACAAACTAGTAAGTATGCGTATGCGTTCTCAGGGTGTGGGGAAGGGAGGAAACTAGATAAGACATGCAAAGTATGTCTGAATCCAAACCTAACTTTAGTTCAGTTGCATGGTTAAAAGTTTAGGCTTAGGAGTCAGAAAGACCTGGGTCCAAATCCTGGGTCTCTCACTTACTAGAATTGTCACCTTTCACGAGTTTCCTCAGCTTTCTGAGCCTGAGTTTATTCTATAATGCAGATAGTCCCATCTACCTCAGAGGACTGCTCCAATCAGTTCAGGAGAACTGACAAAAAGTCCCCTGCACATTAAAAATGCTCAGCCAGTCACAGTATGGTTATGATACAGTTACAGCAGCGGGCCAGTAGATGTGGCTGTAAAAGGTTACGTGGTAATTCTTGGGGTGATAGAAACGGTCCTTATCTTGATATACTGGTGTCAAAACCACAGTCTGCAAGATGCTACCCTTGGGCAAGTCGGGTGATAGGTACACAGGATGTCTCAGTTTTACTTCTTACAGCTGTGTGTGAATCTATACTTTCTCAAAAGTCAAAGACTAAGAAAAAGAAATTGATTGTTGAGGGAAAAAGCACACAAAATAAATGTATCAAGTCAAGTGAAACTGACCCTGTTATCTCACCTCTATTAACAGTTTGATAGATTTTTTGCAGATTTGTTCTATGTACATAATATATGTAAAACATTGTTTTTATTATTTCAAAAAATCCTTCTATAACCTATAATTCTATACTTTCTATATAGAATGCTATATATTCTAGAATCCTATACACATATAATGCTATAATCTATAAAATGATCTATAAGGATATTCTATAAAGTTATAAAATTTGCTTTTTACCCCATTTAGTGTATATCTAAGAAAGTTTTCATGTCAATACATATTAATCTATGTCATTATTTTTGATGACTGCTTACAGCATTCCACTGCGTGGCAATATCATTTTATTTAACCAAACACATACTAATGGACATCTATGCTGTTTCTAATGCTATGCTGGCTCTCTGAGTGGTAAAAATATCTCAAAGTGCAGAGTATTACTAATAGTATAAAAATGAACTTTAACAGCAAAACAAATAAATGCTCCTGCAAGTGCAAAATATTATTCAAAACTATTTCTGTATGTTCTTCCAGTGGTATTCCCAATGCTTAAAACACTTTTAAAACTTGAATTCCTCTTTGGAATCAGTTTAGACTAACAAAAGAAAATTAGTAACATTGTATCACAGCTCTAAATTGTTTCTGACTACCTCAAATAGAATTACTGAAAATGATTTCTGGTGGATTCTAAAAATCAAATTGGCCCTCCCATTGGGGCACATAAAAGGAAATACCACAGAGTGGGGAACTATGTTCCTTTAAGTATGCCACTGCCAATCTGGGGAACATACCCAAACCTGAAGAAGGACTGAAGGAATCACAACTATTAAATTAAAAATCGGCCAGGCACAATGGCTCACACCTATAATCCCAGCACTTTGGGAGGCAGACATGGGTGGATCACCTGAGGTCAGGAGTTTGAGACCAGCCTGGCCAACATGGTGGAACCTTGTCTCTACTAAAAATACAAAAAAAATTAGCCAGGTGTGGTGTCAGGTACCTGTAATCCCAGCTATTTGGGAGGCTGAGGCAGGAGAATCTTTTGAACCAGGGAGGCGGAGGTTGCAATGAGCTATATCGCACCATTGCGCTCCAGCCTGGGCAACAGAGCGAGACTGTCTCAAAAAAAAAAGGAAGAAAGTCCTAAATTTTGTAAAATGAATATAAATGCTCAAAAACATAAAACAACTGTAAATTTCTCCCTGGTGTACTGAAAATAACCTAGCATTTGTAAAACCATTGACTAAGAGTAGTCATACTCTGTCAAATTTATCATTTCAACCAAATTGCTGGGCTAATCAACTAGCTCCAGATCAATTTTCAAGGGACATACCAGAATAAAGACATAAACACTAATTTGAGATTTTCGAGAGTTCCGCATAAAAGTATTAAAAAATTATACTAGATATACTAAGTCCAGAAATACCAATGAAGTTCACCAAACGTGTTAAATGTCGACATTACATCTGAAAACAACATGCTTATTTTTATTATGGCGTTGTTTTACATGTAATTTAAAGCCCAACATTTTGGGCCCCACTGTGTCCCATCTGTCATGCACACACACAAAAACCTATTATAAATCACATTACGAAAAGAGATTCGAATTGTAAGATCACATACATTTCAATAATCACCAACCTTTCTACATTGACTGGTTTATCAAATTTAAACAAGATGTAGTCTCCAGCTATTGGCGTGATAGCCCAGAAGAAATCCTCTCCCATGTAAGTTTTCTCCAGCGTATGCCCTTGGTAGACCTTCAAGGAAGTAGATACCTCTGCAGGTGGGTTTACGTGGATTTTAAGAAGTAACGGTTTCATGTAATCTTTATCCTGGGAGCAAAGACATATATGCTATTAAATAATATACAGCTTATTTAAGAAGAAAAACAATAATTATACCTTAAATAACAAGTTGTATGTTCATGAGAAAATAAAATTAAGTCACCAACCGTGAGTTTTTGGATTTTTCCTGATAGTGATGAGTGCAGACCAACATGTTGGAAAAGGGAAGGTCTGAAGCGAATTCGTAGATTTGCTTTCTGTCTATCACAATGTTTCTAAATATTTAAAAAAATCACGTTAGTGTTGCATAATAAAGTGAAATCTTGCCCTCACCTGGAAAATGAGAAGACCTTTATTAAAATATTGAAAAGAAGGGCCGGGCGCGGTGGGTCATGCCTGTAATCCCAGCAAGTTGAGAGGCCGAGGCGGGTGGATCACCTGAGGTCAGGAGTTTGAGACCAGTCTGGCCAACATGGTAAAACCCCATCTCTACTAAAAACACAAAAATCAGCCAGGTGTGCAAGCCTATAATCCCAGCTACTCGGGAGGCTGAAGCAGGAGAATCACTTGAACCCAGGAGACGGAGGGTGCAGTGAGCCAAGATCGCACCACTGCACTCCAGCCTGGGTGACAGAGTAAAACTCTGTCACAAAAACAAACCAACAAACAAATAAAACAACAACAACAACAAAATTGAAAAGAAAACAACTTCAAGTCATAATTACAAGTCATATTTTTTTCTAGTCTTTGAGGCACTAATAGATTTGCTACTTACTTGATAAATAGTCATGATCCAGAAATTTAAAATAAGCATAGTTAAGGGAAGAGTGAAGGGTTTAACTTCAACCATCCTTCAACACGTCAATAAAGATTTGACTTTTAATATTAAAATGAATAAACTATAGACTGGGGGTTAGTTCAAATATACAAAATATTTTTTATTAAAAATACAATGAATTTGCAAATTATAAATGGCACATTTTGTTGCACGAAAGCAACTTGAAAATGTGAGGCAATCATTTGCCTAGAAGCAGGTAAATGATATTAAAAATTCCACAGACAATCTCTGTCAACACAGGAAGGGACACCTATGTTTCAACTCGCAGTGCCCCACGGTCCAGACGTTCCATCTCAACCTGTCTTCAAGCGTGGGCCTGGCGTGTGAAGGCTGTGCAACACCAAGGGCCACTTGACAAATATTTATTTAGACTTTTCATTTTCAATAACTTATATAAGTTTGGGGCCAAAAAAAAAATTAAAAAACACATCTTTATAAGAAATTTACACTTGACTGGGCATGGTGGCTCACGCCTGCAATCCCAGCACTTTGGGAGGCCAAGGTGGATGGATCACCTGAGGTCAGGAGTTTGAGACCAGCCTGGCCAACGTGGTGAAACCCTGTCTCTACTTAAAATACAAAAATTGGCCGGGCGCAGTGGCTCACGCCTGTAATCCCAGCACTTTGGGAGGCCAAGGCAGGCAGATCACGAGGTCAGGAAATCGAGACCATCCTGGCTAACACATTGAAACCCCGTCTCTACCAAAAACACACACACAAAAAAATTAGCCGGGCGTGGTGGCAGGCGCCTGTAGTCCCAGCTATCCAGGAGGCTGAGGCAGGAGAATGGCATGAACACAGGAGGCGGAGCTTGCAGCAAGCCGAGATCATGCCACTGCACTCCAGCCTGGGCCACGGAGCGACACTCCGTCTCAAAAATGAAAAAAAGAAAAAAAAAATACAAAAATTAGCAGCCAGGCTTGGTGGCTCACGTCTGTAATCCTAGCACTTTGGGAGGCTGAGGTGGGGGGATCATGAGGTCACGAGACCAAGACCATTCTGGCCAACACGGTGAAACCTGGTCTCTACTAAAAATATAAAAATTTGCCAGGCATGGTGGCACGTGCCTGTAGTCCCAGCTACTCGGGAGGCTGAGAGGCAGGAGAATCGCTTGAACCTGGGAGGCAGAGGCTGCAGTGGGCTGAGACTGCGCCATTGCACTCCAGTCTGGGTGACAAGCGCAAAACTCTGTCTCCAAAAAAAAAAAAAGAAAGAAAGACATTTACACTTTCAAAGACTTCTAATAATATACTGGGTGCTAAAATGCCTACTTCTCAAGAGGTTTCACTTCACTGGCATTATTACTGACACTACAATAAAGGGGAAATAGTGTATTTTCTTTGCAGAAATACTCAAGTGGAAGGAGAAAGAAAGGGAGGAAGAGTCAAAGGGAAGGGCAAAGGGCAAGAGAGAGAAAAGACTGAGGAGCACAAGGCTGAGGAGAGAGCGAAACCACCGAGGCAGTGTCTGGAACTCAGCCTGTCACTCCAGTGGCAATGGAAGGACTCTGGCCAAAGGGCCCAAGCAGGCTGATAACCTTTTGGGACAATGTATGAATGATTTGAAGGGTTTCCCGGGCCACTGTCAAGGATGTGGTGACAGCGCCCTCGACATTCTAGGGGAAGCAACTGAAGAATTAGAGGCAACAGAAAAACATGGACTACAGAAGGGTGAAGGAATGGATGAAATCGTCCAAAAGTTCATGTACCCAAATTTATGGATGATTTAGAGGGTTTTTGTGGTTTTAATTTCTACTATAGATTTTTTCACCTCGAAGGCTCATTTTAGAACCTAACCACATATTAAATAAAATTGCACAGGACGAATGAAATGCAAGTGTATTGTAGGAGGTTAAAGATGACATTAACTTTTTCTGTGTCCTACAATAAAAATTTCTATAAGTCACAGTGAAAATACACATAAGGACTGAGATCTCTAAAAAATGATTTGTTTAAAACAATTTATATGTTCAACGAATTGTCAGAAAACATATACTCTGCCATTGCTAGATTCCATGATTTCCTCTAACTAAGAATGTGTTGGGTTTTTTTTTTAATTTTTGTGGTTTTTTTTAAACAGAATGCAATGATAGCCTACAGACACCAGAAGGTAGTATCCTAAAACCTAGCAGGTATGAGGATCCAACTATTCTAGGGAGTAGAAGATCATGAAGTCAAACTAATGCTTATTTGTTACAATGAATGGTAAGTCAACTCTATAATGACATGTTTTTACAGTAATACTTATCATTACACATCAAAATGGACGTTTTTAAGAATTTGTACTTTTACATATTGTTTATGCTTACATCAAATAAATTAAAAGCTGTAGTTTTTTTTTCAGAGATACAATTCAAATTGGACAAGGAAAACATACCTAATTACTATTTTTTTAAAAAATAATTGTTTTTTTGTAGAGATGGGTCTTGACTTATTGCCCAGGCTTGTCCTGAACTTCTGGGCTCAAGTGATCCTCCAGTCTTGGGCTCCCAAGGTGCTGGGATTACAGGCATGAGCCATTGCACCTGGCCTAATTACTCTTAACAATAAAATCTCTATGGTAATAACATGCTATCTGAATGATCAAAGCAGAAATTATTATTCACTTACTTGACTGCAACTATCATCCGAAAGGTAATCATATTATTATGAACACTGGCTTTTTGTGAGTAACATGCTGAAAGGTACTTTAACGTGTCATTGTTTTAGTATAAAATATTACTTCTACTTTATTCCTCATTTACAGATGTGTTAGGGTCTAATATTGTCCCCAGTATACAAGGAAAAAGACAGTGAACAGGAAATATGAAGAAAACAAACTGAAATGGTATCCCATGCAAGAACAGATATGACCAACATCTATACCCAATGTTAGTAAACCACCAGGGCTTACAAACACTAGAAACATTTATCAGCAATTTAAACAATGTCTGTCATCTTGTAACAGCTTCCTGCTTTACAGGATTTTCCACTGCTATCTAAAAGTTCTTCTAATACAGAAACTTTTTATCAGCTCAGGAAAGAAGTTTTATATCACCTACCTATTTAACTATTTATTTGCAAAATCTCTAAAAGTCACTTTCACGAAATACAGAAGAGAAACTCCCTCCGCTCTGGTGAGGAATTAACTTACTGCATCTTTTTCAGGGTTGCAGACTTTCACCCAGAGAATATGGTCCAGGAGCCAATCAATGGGTTTCTCCTTGTAAAACATGAATATGAATTCTACAATCAGAGTAAGATCTGGCGCTTGAAACATTTTACCTGAAAAGATATTCCCAGTCAATAGCTGCAATGAAGAAACCAAGCACCAAAATGGCTTACCTTACATTCGTGAAATCTTGCCCACAACATACACTGAAGCTTGTGCTTTCAACTATAAATCATCATAAACAATTTCCCCACTTGTATTATCAAAATTAAACAAAGTTGTTTCGGCTAAACTTTCTCTTGAGCTGTCACCTGGGTGTAAACAGATATAGTAAATTCCTAATGTTACTATAATAATCTATTGTATACCTACTGGCCCAAAGCATTCAAAAAGCAAGTCAGAGATTTTCCCTTCGTGTCTTACTAAGATTCTTCCCATTAAACATTGAGAGGTTTAGGTAAAAAATTTTATTCTAAATCAATAAATGCAAAAAACAAGGACTCCTAATTTTGTTTTCACTGAAGCATTTACAAGTAAAGATTGTTTTTGACTCTTAAGTTTCGAGTTAAATTATCAAGATTGTCAAAGGTCCAGCCTCTAATGCTTAAAGTGTTAAATAGTACCATAGGAGATGAAATGTTATCCTCTCAATATTATTTGAACCCTGTAAATTTCCTTCAATTCTTCAACTTTAAACATATATATATATATATATATATATTTTTAGATTGAGTCTTGCTCTCGTCCCCAAGGCTGCAGTGCAGTGGCACAATCTCAGCTCACTACAACCTCCACCTCCCCAGCTCAAGCAATTCTCTTGCCTCAGCCTCCCAGGGAGCTAGGATTACAGGCACCTGCCATCATGCCAGGCTAATTTTGGTATTTTTAGTAGAGACAGGGTTTCACTATGTTGGCCAGGCTGGTCTTGAACTCCTGACCTCAGGTGATCCACCCCCGCCTTGGCCTCCCAAAGTGCTGGGATTACAGGCGTGAGCCACTGCGCCTGGCCAACTTTAAACATATTCTTTATAGCTGGCTAATTTTGAAACATCAGCCAAAAACCATTTAGAAATGAGTGCCCCACCTAGTTAAGAGAAAAATGAATAAAAATTAATCACTGAATGAGGACTTCATGCATTGCATGAAAATACTAGGAATTCATATGAGAAAACTCTTTGTGGTACTCTTTTTACAAGAATCACAATCTTATGTTAACAAAGGAGCTGGAAATGTCAGAGAAGAAAAAATCAAACATGCTCACCAGGACCATGGTTGGCATTGTGAAGAACGCTAGAGTAAATACAACAATCTTAGAAGTCTCCAAATTCTATTCTGGGTTGACTTTCATCATGTCATACAAAGAGGTTTACCTAACTTAAGTTTTCTCTAAAACAACCCATTTCCATAGGAAAAAAGACAACTTTAGGACAAGTAAGTACTTGGTTTTAGATTCTGAGAGTCACAGTTATTTCTGAAAAGTAGGTAAGTGTGACACTTTTCTTACCAATGAAGCCCAGCTGGGAAAACTCTAGAATCATCCATTCCTCAGAAGAAAGTTGAAGTGCAAAATTTTTTATGGTATTAAAATAATTTTGTTTGACAATAATATCATCTTCAAGCTAGAGAAAATTGAACAATCATATTAATACATCAAAAAAAGAAGGAAAGGTATTGAGAGAAGGACATTATTTTGGAAAAATACAAGCATACTTTTATCATGAAAATTAAGAAAACAATGGTAAAAACAATAAAAATATAAAGCTAGACGTTATTAAAAGAAAGTGAAGAAAATAAAATGGAAGAAATACATTGTAAGTCAACTAAGCCATTCCTTTCTATGGGAAATAACAATGAGGAAAATGAGGACATCCTTTCCAAGTAAGACAGCTGGAATGATGCTGACGTGAGTGGATGGGGCAGAGAGAGCACAAGATAAAGGTCTTATCACAGCAGAAGTTATGGGGAGGGAGGCGGAAAAAGAAAGAGAAGGATATGAGGATACATTCTATGGGGGAGAAAGCACAAAGAAAGTTTAAACTGCATTTAGTAGTCTTACTGTTAGTAGTGATAATGATATTGATATTGTGAAGCTATTTTAGGTATATTATAGAATAAAAAATTATATTATTAGGATATTATTAAAAACCAAGGCTTTCAATATAAAAGAAAATAAATACATGTAAAAATTTGAAAAGCTAAGTAAAAGCCCTATAATTTTATTATAACCCTAAAATCTTACATCTTAATCCAGTTTGAATTGGAACTATCAATACAAACTTGTGATTTTTTTTTTCCTCTGTAAAATAAAATACACTTTTTCTTGCTGAAAGTCCTAGAAGCAAAAACAAGACAATAGCAATGAGCACCTTTAAGCGCCCAGATTGTGTTTCTATATACCACACACCCTGAAGAGGAACAGAGCTCCTCAGAGAAATGATCAATTCCAGATCTGGGATAGGAAATGCGCAAGATGTGCCAATCATCAAAGAAACAATCATGATTACTGAGGCCAGGCACAGTGGCTCACGCCTGTAATCCCAGCACTTTGGGGGGCCCAAGCAGGTGGATGGCTTGAGTTGCCCAGGAGTTCAAGATGAGCCTAGGCAACAGAGTAAGACCTCATCTCTACAAAAAATTAAATTAGCCCTGTACAGGTACAGGGGTGGGTACCTGTAATCCTAGCTACTCAGAAGGCTGAGGCAGGAGGATCACTTGAGGCCCCAAAAAGATTGCTGGACTTATATAGAAAGGATACAAAAGCCAATTTGAAGGGGTTCCCACTGGATTATGATGTACCAATGAAAGCATCAATAAGAATAATGATTGCAATGGACTGTGGCAAATCAAATGTATTTTAAATATCCATGAGTTCATAATGATACACTGTTTTTAAGGGGATACATGTGCAGGTCTGTTACATGGATAGATTGCATAATGCTGGGGTTTGGGTTTCAATTGAACCCGCCACCCAAATGGTGAACATAGTACCCAATAGGTAACATAATGATACGTTAAAAACAGCCACCACTGTAGATTGCTAAGGCACCAACTTTAAAAATTAGTAAGAGAATGAAATCAAGCATTTACTCCAGCCTTTCTTTAAGAACTATTTTTTCAAGGTAATCTAATAAAGGAAGAAAAATTCTTTATAGAAGAACTCAACATAGCATTTAGAACTAAGCTAAGAGCATTAGCAATTACAGAATTAGGAAAGCACCACTTGGAAACCACTAATGAAATAAGTGATCTAGGGAAAAATAATCAATGGATGCTGAAACCTTAAGTGGAACAGCTGCTGGAGAGCTAAATTTATAACGCAGCAGTGAGGCGGGCATATGGAACCCACTGATTACTCTCAGCCTCGCTGGAGGTGGGACTGCCTGATGTAACGTGCTTTCTTTTTTTATTTTTATTTTTGAGATGGAGTTTCCCTCTGTCGCCCACACTAGAGTGCAGTGGTACAATCTCAGCTCACTGTAACCTCTGCCTCCTGGGTTCAAGTGATTCTCCTGCCTCAGCCTCCCCAAGTAGCTGAGACTACAGGCACACGCCACCACGCCTAGCTAATTTTTTTTGTATTTTTAATAGAGATGAGGTTTCACCATGTTGGCCAGGCTGGTCTCGAACCCTTGACCTCAGGTGATCCGCCCGCCTTGGCCTCTCAGTGTTGGGATTACAGGCGTGAGCCACTGCGCCCGGCCTGTAACGCGCTTTCTTATGCGCTACCATAAGACTTACTCAGCACCACCTGTGAAGTGCCTGCATCATCTATCAGTTTTCCGGAAGGCACCGTGTTCAACTCAGAGTTTTTTTGCAATAAAGCACTTTATGAAACTGTATGATGCTGTCAGTGGAAACTCCATTCCAAGCCACAGCATCTCCCTTTCCCCTGAGGGGTACTGTCTATGGCAATCACAAAGTAACCCCTGACTCTACTGCCTTTTGGAAAGCATTCTTTAAGAGTCATAGATGTGATACATTCCCAAACCATGCAACCCTGGAGTCATATCCCGAGGGGATAATTATGACGTCTGGCATAAATTCCTTTGCCACATCACCTCTCATCTTAGTCTTCAACAAAATGTCACAGGTAAAATCTATCCTGTATGAACATTTAAAACTACCATTAACTGAGAACTTTTTAGGCTAATATGTTTTTCCCACTAATACTCTGTAGATGACAATGAACTCACTGAGAGAATTCCACATAATAAGCATATGTGAAGACTTGAATATAAAGCAACTCCCTCTTTCCTGAGGCATAATTTTTGGGCAAATGTGATCATTTTAAGAATGTTCAGGCTGGGTGTGGTGGCTCACACCTGTAATCCCAGCACTTTGTGAGGCTGAGATGGGTGGATCACTTGAGGTCAGGAGTTTGAAACCAGCCTGGCCAACATGGTGAAACCCTGTCTCCACTAAAAATACAAAAAATTAGCCAGGCATGGTGGCAAGTGCCTGTAATCCCACCTACTTGGGAGGCTGAGGCAGGAGAATCACTTGAACCCGGGAGGCAGAGGTTGTAGTGAGCTGAGATCACACCACTGCAGTCCAGCCTGGGCTAGAGGGAGACTATGTCTCGAACAAACAAACAAAAACAGCCTGGGCAACAAAGTGAGACCCTGTTTTTACAAAAAGTCAAAAAAAAAAAAAAATTAGCCAGGCATGGTGGTGCATGCCTGTGGCCCCAGCCACACAGGAGGCTGAGGTGGGAGGATCACATGACCCAGGTCAAGGCTGCAGCGAGCTGTGAACTGTGTTTACACCACTGCACTCCAGCCTGTGCAACAGAGGAAGACCCTGTCTCCAAAAAAAAAAAAAAAAAAAAAATACTCATTGACACCAGTGGACCAGTGGCTCAAACCTGTAACCCCTGCTCTTTGGAAGGCAGAGGCAGCAGGATCATTTGAGGCCGGGAGTTCAAGACCAGCCTGGGCAACATAGCAATACTCCCGTCTCTACCAAAAAGAAATACAAAAATTAAGCCAGTATGGTGGTGCATGCCTGTAGTCCCAGCTTCCTGGGAGGCTAAAACAGGAGGATCACTTGAGCCCAGGTGTTTGAGGCTGCCATGAGCTATGACTGTGCCACTGTGCTCCAGCCTGTGTGACAGTCAGACTCTGTCTCTGAAAAACAAAAGAATGTTCATTGAATTTGACTTCGAAAGAACTGAACAATTAGAAACACTCTAAATGACCAACAAGAAGGTTGATTATGATATCTGAATAATAGCACTTCAAGAAGGGATTAAAAATCACACCAATCTGTATTTACTGGCATAGCAAGGTATGTATCAACAATATGTTAAGTGACAGCAAAAAAGGTTATCAGACAGTACATACAGCATGATCTTCTACTGTAAAAGAGGGCTGTGTGAGAGTGACATCAGCAAGACAGAAACAGGAAACCCAGACACACAAGACACATTCCCCACACGAGACACAGATTTAAAATCTGAGCATTCGACAGCTGGAGGCCCTCTCTTGGGCACAGACCACAGTGAGGAAACACTCAATTCCCGACTTCTCCCTGAGGAGAGAAAGAAGTTGGTGTATACCCAATGTTTTTGACTTTTTCGAGTGCAGCCAGAGGGAATGATTTCTGTCTCATCTAAATCATAGTGTCAGGAACAGGGCACCGGGTTGGGAGCTAAGAACAAAGGCCATCAATTGGCACCAGAGGCTGCAGTACCAGAGACAGAGACTAGGTGGAGCTCCAGTACTGCAGCTTACTACAATACCAACAAGGCCACAGTGCTGCAGAGCTCCTGAGTAGAAACCAGTCAACTTCAATTAGGAGATCACACCCACAAGCAGAGAGGACATGGCCCCAGAAAAGGCTCAAAGGGCTCCAGAGTCTTTAACTAGGCTGACTGAAGAAAATCCTTCCACTACAAAACCAAACTGCGAAGACTGGGAGAGGTGGTTGATTTTTCAAATGCCAAGATCCCAACAACAAAAAACAAGATATACAAATAAACAAAAATATGGTATATCCAAAGGAACAAGTTAAAACTCCAGAAACCAACCCCAAAGAAATGAAGACATATGAATTGCCCAGTAATTCAAAATAACTGTCATAAGATTGCTCAGTAAATTAAAAGAGAGCAGAGATAACTAAATGAAATCCGGAATATGATGCATGAACAAAATGAGAATATCAACAGGATAGAAACTATAAAGAGCCAAACAGAAATTCTAAAACTGAAGAATACAAAACCTGAATTGAAAATTTCACTAGAAGGACTAAACAGCAGACCTGAGCAGGCAGAAGAAAGAATCAGTGAACTTAAAGATTGGACTTTTGAAATTACTGAGGGACAAGAGCAAAAAGAAAAAAGAATAAAAGAAAAATAATGATACTCTAAGGGACCTATGGACACCACAAAGTGAAACAACATACACATTATGAGAGTTCTACAAGGAGAAGAGAGCCTATTTGAACTTCTCAAATACAAGGATAGAAATGGACATACAAATTCAAAAAGTTCAAAGAACCCCAACTACAATAAATTGATCTACACCAAGAAGAATCATAATGAAGTTGTCAAAAGTCACAAAGAATCTTGAAAGCCATAAGAGGAAAGTGACCAAACAAATACAAGATAACGTCTATTAGATTATCAGCAGATTTCCCAGCAGAAACTTTATAGGCTAGAAGAGAGTGGAATGATATGTTCAAAGTGCTAAAACATACTAAACAAAAACCGGCCAGCCAAGAATATTATATCTGACAAAATTGTAATTCAAAAGTAAAGAAGGCCAGGCACGGTGGCTCACAGCTGTAATCCCAGCACTTTGGGAGGCCGAGACAGGTGGATCACCTGAGGTCAGGAGTTCAAGACCAGCCTGAACAACACGGTGAAACCCCGTCTCTACTAAAAATACAAAAATTAGCTGAGTGTGGTGGTGGGCACCTGTAACCCCAGCTACTTGGGAGGCTGAGGCAGAATGGCGTGAACCTGGAAGGTGGAGCTTGTGGTGAGCCGAGATCGCACCACTGCACCTCAGCCTGGGTGACAGAGCAAGACTCCGTCTCAAAAAAAAAAAAAAAAAGAATGTTCAGGCTGGGCGCAGTGAGCTGGGATCGTGCCACTGCACTCCAGCCTAGGGAACAGAGCAAGACTCCATCTCAAAAAAAAAAAAAAAAAAAAAGAAAGAAAGAAATTAAGACTTTCCCAGATAAACAAAAGCTGAGTGAGTTCATCACCACTAGACCTGCCCTACTGCTGAAGGAACATTTTCAAGTTGAAGTGAAAGGTCAATAAGCAATAATAAAGCACCATATAAAAATATAAAACTCCCTGGTAAACGTAAATATACAGATAAATGTAGACATAGTAAGGTAATGCAGGTGCATGAATCACTTTAAAATCTGGTACCCCTTTCAAATCTTTTAATCACATTAAAATCACTTCTTAAAGACCAAAAGCACAAACAACAATTATAAATCTAAGTTAATGTATATGCAATATAATAAGAGGTCACTGGTGTCATTGGTAAAATAGAGTGCAGGGGAGACAGAGATGTAAAAGAGTAGAGATTTTATTTGTCATTGAAGTAATCAGCTTTAAATAGACTGTTATAATTTTAAGATATGTAACTGCAATGGTAACTACAAAATGAATATCTATTGAATATACACAAAAGGAAATAGAAAGGGAATCAAAATACGTCACTATTTTAAAAAATCAACAAAACACAAAAGAAAGCAGCAAGAGAGGAAAAGATAGACAAAAAGTTCCAAGACATACAAAAAATAAAGTAAATGGCAATAGTAAGTCCTTCTGTATTAGTAATCACTAAAAATGTAAATGAGTCAAACATCCCAATTAAAAGACACAGGCCAAATGGAAATTTTTAATGAGATCCATTAATATACTATCTACAAGAAACTTACTTTACATCAAAAGACACACATAGGTTAAAAGTGAAAGAATGAAAAAAGATAATTCATGCAATCCAGAACCGAAAGAAAACAATGGTGGCCATACTTAGACAAAATAAGACTTTAAGACAAAAACTGTCGCAAGAGACAAAGAAGGACATTATGCAATAATAAAAGGGTCAGTCAAATCTCTGAAAAGACATAACAATTCTAAATAAAGATGCACCTAATAATAGAGGTCTCAGATATATGAAGTCAACACTGACAGAATTGAAAGAAGAAACAAACACCACCACAATAATACTAGGGGGTTTCAAATTCTACCTTCAGTTATGGATAGATCAGACAGAAGATCAATAAGGAAACATCGGACTTAAACAACACTATAATCAAATGGACCCAACAGACATAAAGAACACTGATCCCAACAGCAGCAGAATGCACATTCTTCTCAAGAGCATATGGAACATTCTCCGAGACAGACCACATGTTAGGCCCCATAACGTCTCAACAATTTTTTTTTTTAAGGCAGGTTTTCACTCTGTCACCCAGGCTGGAGAGCAGTGGCACAAGGCTCACTGTAGCCTCAATCTCCTGGGATCAATGGATACTCCCACCTCAGACTCCCGAGTAGGTGGGACTACAGGTATGCACCACCATGCCCAGTGAATTTTTTGTATTTTTAATAGAGACAGGATTTCGTCATATTGCCCAGACTGGTCTTGAACTCTTGAACTCCTGAACTCAAGTGACCTGCCCACTTCAGCCTCCCAAAGTGTTGGGATTACAGGTGTGAGACAGTGCCACCCGCCAACAAATTTCAGAAGACTAAAACTATGCAATGTATCTTCTCTGACTACAACAAAATGAAACTAGAAGTCAATAGCAGAAAAGTAAACCCAGAAAATACACAAATGTGTGGAAATTAAACAACTCGCCCCTAAACAACCAATGGGTCAAAGAAGAAATCACAAGGGATTTAGTAAAAAAATCCAGAAACAAATGAAAACAAAAAAAAAATACCAAAATGTATGATATATAGCAAAAGCCATACAAAGAGGGAAGTTTATACCAGTAAACATTTACATTAAAAAAAAGAAGAAAGATCTCAAAATCAGCAACCTAACTTCATACCTCAAGGAAATTGAAAAAAAGAAACAAACTAAACCCAAAATTAGCAGAAGGGAGAAAAAAAGAAAGATTAGATCAGATAAATAAATAGAAAAAAATAAATAAATAGGAAAAAAAAGCAGAAAAAAACCCAAAGAAACCTAGAGTTGGTTTTTGAAAAGATCAATAAAATTAATAAACCCTTAGCTAGATTAGCTAAGAAAAAAAGAAAGAAGATTCAAATAACTAAAAGTAGAAATGAAAGAGGGAACATAACAACTGATATCACAGAAATAGAAGAATTACAAGAGACTACTAGGAACAATTATGTGCCAACAAATTGGATAATCTACAAGAAATGGATAAGCCCCTAAAAACATACAACCTTCCATGGGTGAATCATGGAGAAATAAAAACTTTGAACACACTATAAGAACTAAGGGGATTAAAGCAGTAATCAAAAACCTCTCAGCAAAGAAAAGCCCAGGACCAGAGAACTTCACTGGAGAATTCTGCTGAACACTTAAAGAAGAATTAACATCAATCCTCCTCAAACAGCTATCTTCCAAAGAACTGAAACAGAGGGAACACTTTTCAAACACATTCTATAAGGCCTGCATTTCTCTGACACCAAAGCCAGACAAAGACACAATAAAACTACAGACCAATATCCCTGATGCAAAAATCCTCAACAGAACACTAGCAAATGGAATTAAACTGCACATTAAAAGAATTATATACACCATAACCAAGTGGGATTTATACCTGCAATACAGGGATCGTTCAACACACAAAAATCAATCAGTGTAACATATACTACATTAACAAAATGGAGGAAAAAAACACATGATCATCTCAATTGGTATGGAAAAGCACTTGACAAAATTCAAGACACTTTCTTGATTAAAAAAAATGTGATGAACTAGAAATAGAAAAAAACTTATTCAACAAAATAAAGGTAATATATGAAAAGCCCATCGGTAATATCACACTTGGCAGCAAACAAATGAAAGCTTTCCCTCTAAGATCAGAAGCAGGGCAAGGAGTCCCACTTCACCACTACTAGTCAACATAGTGCTGGAAATCCTAACTAGAGCAATTAAACAAGCAAAAAAAGGTAAAAGGTACCCAAACTGGAAAAGAAGTAAAATTATCATTATTTGCAGATGAAATGATCTTATATATAGAAAAACCTAAAGAATCCACCAAAAACTACAACTAATAAATGATTTCAGCAAAGTTTCAGGATCCAAAATCAACACACAAAAATAGTTGTATTTTTGTATACTAACAATGACCAATCCCCCCCAAAAAAATCAAGAAAACAATCCCATTTACTATAGTATCAAAAAAGGTAAAATACTTAGGAATAAACCTAACCGGGGAGGTGGAAAATTTTTCTACAAAACATTTCTAAAAGAAATCAAAGAAGATACAAATAAATGGAAAGACATCCTGTGCTCATGTATTGGAAGACTTAATAATATTAAAATGTCCACACTACCTTAAGCGATCTATAGATTCAATACAATCCCTACCAAAATCCCCAAGGCATTTTTAACAGAAATAGAAAAAAATCCTCCTAAAATTTACATGGAGTCTCAAGTGACCCTAAACAGCCAAAATAGTCTTAAAAAAAAGAGAACACAGTTGGAGGCCTCATACTTCCTAATTTTAAAACATGCTACATGTCAGGCGCAGCAGCTCATGTCTGTAATCCCACGACATACTGGGCTCTTGGTAAAAATTGGACTGTTGTGCTGCTAAAAAAAATTGGACTGTTAGAATTAAATGTCAATTTTATTATCCTCAAAATAGTGGTAACAGTATTGCAGCCTACAAAAAAAAAAATTATTTCATTGTAAGACCACTAAAGAAAAATTTTAAGAAAATTCCTCTTTAAAATCTGCCAAATAATGACACCTTAGTTCTTCTTGACAGTGGAGAGAGGGAAGAGGGGAGAGAAGATGGGGGAATGGGAGAAAAAGAGGAAAAAGATAAGTGAGTTGCAGGTCCCCCGCTAAGTGGAGGGCTGGCTTCCCTACTCAGTGGAGAAACATCAGAGCCCACATGCTCGGTTACCATGCAGATCCCTCTGCTCTGAGATAGTTATGATTTGTCAGATCTCAGAGGGTTTGCACTTTCAAAACTTCCTGTTTTAATGAAAACATACCCTTGATAACACTTTTTCTTTACAAGTGTGAAAAACATTAAAGGAAAAACCACACTTACCTGAATGTAATATATGCCCTTTTCTTGAGCATACATCATTAGAAAACAGTAATCTAGGTTTTGCTTTGTTCTCCATCTGAAATAAACATTTTCAAAAAGTAAGTTAGGAATCAGACTCAAATTTAGTAAAATAAGATTAAATGTATAAATCTCAAGTGTCTATATAACACATCATCTATGTATATGTACACACACACACACACACACAGTCACTCACTTAGGACAAAGAGTCAAAGAAAATTCACTTTCCTCTAATGAAGACTTTATCAAAATGTATTCCCAAGAACACTAATCCTCAAGCTGTCCTGAAGAAAAAAATGAGTCTCATATCAAGTAAGTATGTATACATGTTCCCCTTCTAGAAACATATTAATTCATAAGAGGCATGAAAATATCCAGCAGTAAAGACATTTATTGGAAAAAAAATTCTTAATACATATTTTTCCAAACTTCCTTGACCACAGACCCTTTTTTCAGCAATATCTTAATGTTTCATCAAACGAGTGCTTCAAAAATCACACTTTTAGGGTCCCTGCTCTGGTGCCTAGGACTGTTTGCATGCAGATCAAAGTTCATAAATATGTATTGAATGCTTTAAAAAAATTCATATTTAAATTTACAGTATTAAACCCTGTCAGTGAATTCCTGGTAGCCTACAGAAACATTCTGATGAAAGTTAAATAAGAGAAGTGGATCTAAAAGCTAGTTTAAGAAAACACAGTAAAATAAAAGCTGATAGTAAGTTTTTACATATTCTAAGAAAACTCTACATTATTTCCAAGCTGTCCTGGACTTAATGAGACTTATCTAGAATATTTGACCAAATTCAACTCTAAAATGTTTTTGGCTTCGATAAATAAAAACTACATGTATTAGATATTTACACTCACAAGTGTGGAGGATTTTAAACGGCACATGCTCACCTTACTCTTTCTTTGGAGTCTCCAAATGTCTCCTTTAGGTTTGTCAAGTCAGGATAATAGCTTTCAGGGGGTGATATGACTTCCACCAAGCCAGAACTGATTTCTTTAGAAAACCTATTATGAGAAAGGTTAGCTGAATTACTTAGGTTCTGTGGGATTTTATTTATCTTAAAGCTCAATACACTGTGTTTAACATAAAGCACATCAGTAGTCATTTGTAGCAACGTATAATGTTATGGCCACAAGGTGTTAAAACGAGCAGCTCATCACTGATTTCATTTACAGAAAATAGAGTTTTTTCCAATAGCAAAAGTTTTTTTAAAAGTAATGCTTTAAAAACTATAAAATACTGCTCTTATTAAAGTAGCATAGAAATCATAAGCCAACTGCAGGCATTAACGTTCCTAAAATGTATCTGAATTAAAAAAAAAATCAAGGTCTCACAGAAAATAGAAATTGAAGAAAAACAAACAAGTATGTATGTGTCTTTAAATACGTATATTTTTGCAAAAACCAAAGCTCTTACATCTTCAAGAAGCTTTGCTTGTAGGTTATAGACCATATGTCATTCTCAACCAGTGTTTCTCAACTGGGGGTGATTCTGTCCCTCTGGAGGACATTTAGCAATGTCTGAAGACTTTCTAGTTGCCACAACTGTGATCAGTACTACTGACACCTAGTGGGTAGACATTAGGGATCCTGCCCCACATTCTACAATGCATACAGCAGCCCCCACAACAAAAAATTATCTGGCCCAAAATGTCCATTGGGCTGAGGTTAAGAACCCTTTCTAAAGTTTTTTAATTAGTCTATACTGACTGAATTGTAATTTCTTTTGCATTTGCATTCTCCCTTGATTCATTTTTGCAAATCTCCACAAAATGCTAGTGCAACTGCCTGCCTTTGCACAAATGTTCTTAGTGTTTAACTGTACTTTTTGTCTGAGCTTGGTTTTCTACACACTGAGGAAGATGTAAATCAACAGAATCCTTGCATAAGCCCACAGACTTGCCCCTGAGGTCAGTGGGAAAGGGGACCAATCATTACTGCCCTGTTCCTTTACTTAAGAAGTCTATGCCAAATTGTGTTTCTATAAGGACTTCCAAGAAACTCAGCACTTCAGGAAAATCAAACAAATAACAATTTAATCCTGAACTATAATGTTTTTAAATATTCAATTTTAACATTTTGATAGACAAGGAGCCACATTATTTTAAATGTAGGGTTAGCAAATGATTGTTGCTTCCTTTTTGTCTTTTCTTTTTAAGTAGAAGGTATGTCTTTTAGGGACAAAAAACAGATACAATTTAATGAAGAAATTCATAGCAAGACTAATTTTATTACACTATTGAAACTATTAAGGCAACATTATAAAAAATAATATCTGAAACTTACTAAGCTTTCCCTCTGTTACCTACCATGTGCCTCACTCATAGTAAACTGCTACTCAGTCTTTGCAGAATACAACAGATATAAGACATAGTTTAAAATTGAGGTCTGAAATTACTACATTAAATATCTACCCTGAGAGCAGAAAGATTTTGCCTGGTAAATACAGTGTGAAAGATTTAATCTCATATGACTCTCTCTGTATTCACTGTCTTCAAGATTAAAGACTGTTATTTAATAGTGTTATATACAGAGGACATTCAAGTCTTTTCTATAATGAAATACACCAATTTATCCCATCACATAACTGGATATATATGCACCTACTTTATGACAATATAAAATACCAATCAGAGGTGATCTAATAAACAATGAACTCCACAGAGAAATGAACAAGGAAGGCATTTTCTTTTAGCAAGAAACCAAAGAGATAACAGTAACCAAAATATTTTTATGTTTATAATTAAGAAGAACTTACTCTTTCTCCAGGTTGGCTACAACACCATGTACATAATCAATATCTGTCTGGGAAAGAAAAAAAATGTATCTATATTCAAGTTTTTATATTTTTATTTAACTGTTAATACTGAACTCAAAATTAAATGAATGATAAAAACATTCATTAAAACCATACATTAAATTTTTAGACAATTTATTAAATTTGCATTTCTGTATTGTTCTATTGTACTACTGAATGTCATTGAGCACTTGCTAATAAGCAGATATTGAAGTTTTTAATATTTTTAATTGTCTGTGTTGCATTCACTAGGAAAACTGAACACAAAAACTACTTCTACTTCTATCAAAACATCCAAACTATAGTGAACAGCATTAGTGACAGATGCTGCACGATATGAAGATTTTTCTACTTGGAATCATAAAACCTAGGTTCAAGGTTTGCCTCTGTAGCTACTGAACTGTATACTCTAAAGTCATTTCTCTGAGTTTCAATTTCCTATTCTATGAAAAAAAGGAAATACCTTAGAGATCATGAGATTAAATGATAAAACTATGTAATAAAAAATTGCTATTATTACACCATATTAATATTATTACACTGACACTGAGAACTGAATCAAGAGCACTTCAATCAGTTAGAAATAAACATTTATCAGATCTGCATATTTTTACATTATGAACAAGTCAAAATTCTAATACTTCTTATTAATTTTATTTTCTTTATTGATTTAATGAATCACATATTCACCTTTCACAAACATTTACTGAATGCCTACTCTAGGCCAGGCTGGAACCACTGCAGTGAACAAGTCTAAGCATGGCAGGCATGTTTTAAACAGACATTTTCAACCAAGTTCAGACCTAACCGAGCCTGGAGGGTAGAAGCATCAAAAGAGGGTGCCTGGAAGAGGTGACGTTCAACAGTAAGAAATGGCTTGTTCCAGGGCTCTGGCTCCCAGGGGTCTAACAGAGATAAACACCATTAGCTTTTCTCCTCTAAGAGGTAAACTGAGTCTGTCTCTGATGCTATGTCAAAGACCGTGAAATTGGGCCAAAGTGAAACCACTTTCTAGGATAGCTGTAAGGACTGATTAACAGGGTGGAGCACAGGTGATGGGCAAATGTAAATAATTATGAGCATTATTTCTCCAGTGTGTGTGTCCAGACATCATCCTCCTCCTAACTCCAGATCCTTGCCCCTTCAAGGACTCCAGGAAGCCGAAGGGACAACCAGACCAGGGACATGGCAGGCTGGGTTGCAGGGCCATGGCCACATTTTTGAGCCAGCCAGAGCCCTATTGATATGGTTTGGCTGTGTCCTCACCCAAGTCTCATCTTGAATCATAGCTCCCATAATTCCCATGTGTTCTGGGAGGGACCCTGTGGAGATAACTGAATCATGGGGGCAGTTTCCCCCATACTGTTCTTGTGATAGTGAATAAGGCTTACAAGATCTGATGGTTTTATAAGGGGTTTCCCCTTTCACTTGACTCTCATTTTCTCTCGTCTGTTGCCATGTAAGACATGCCTTTCGCCTTCTGCCATGATTGTGAGGCCTTCCCAGCCATGTGGAACTGCGAGTCCATTTTTCTTTATAAATTACCCAGTCTTGGGTATGTCTTTATCAGCAGCATGAAAATGGACTAATACACCTACCCATCAATTTTAAATACAGTGATAACTTATAAAAATGCTCAATTGTTAAAAGACTCAATGATATATAAAATATCATCTATATTATAAAGACTGTCAAAAGACTTAATACTTGAGAAAAACAAACAAGGTATAGCTTAATCCTGGAAATTACAAAACCATCAAATTATAAAAATTTTTTGTAACAGGCTTTCTGGAAAACAATATACAAACATCGGTAGCATTTCTATATACTAACAATGAACTATCTGAAAAAGAAATCAAGAGAAAAATCCCATTTACAATAGCTACCAAAAAAATACTTAGGAAAAAATTTAACCAAGGAAGTGAAAGAACTAGACACCAAAAATTATTTTAATTTCTGTAATTGAAAGTAATTCTAATTTTTGTTGTTAAGTCTAACAACTCATGTGTAAGATAGCTTCATGAGATCAAATCCTTCAAAGTCTTAACAAACTATGGAGACACAATTGGAATATAGCTCAAAACTCTCTGTCCTTCCTCTATAGAAGCCCAAACATTAGTGATTTCTTTTTAAATAAATTATCATTCACAAATTTGACCAATGAGTATTTAACCACTCATCAATCTACAATTTTGGAGAATATGAACAAGCATGGTTTTTATGAACTTTACTGTGTTTAACTACCTGAAATTCAATTTGATAAGCATTTAATGAGGGACAGTGATTTGTCCACCTAAGGAAACAGTAATACAAAGGTGAGTAAGACCAGTTCCAGGTCCCTGGCCGTCCAAAACGGGAACCAAGAAGAATAAGCTTATGTGAACATAGATTTGTTATGTAATGTGTAATCAAAATTACAAAAGTAATCCAAGTGTACTACTACACAAAATCCTATGTTGCCTTCTAGTTCATGTATCTAGTAAAAGATTCACTTAAACAACTGTAATTTGTGTCACTTTACACAAATTACAAATTTAACAAAAGCAGTTCTAGGAGGGAAGAAGAACAAATACCAATCCTTCTCAAACTATTTCAAAAATGTGGAAGAGGAGGGAGTGCTTCCAAACTCTTCTTAATGAGGCCAGTGCCACTCTGACACCAAAGCCATACAAGGCCATTACAAGAAAAGAAAATTACAAGCCAATATTTGTGATGAACATATACGCAAAAATCCTCAACAAAATACTAGCATTCAACTACATATTAAAAGGATCATTCACCATGATCAAGTGGGACTTATCCCTGGGATCCAAGAATGGTCCAACATATGCAAATCAATGAATGTGATAATTCACATTACAAAATAAAGGACAGAAACCATACGATCATCTCATTAGATGCAGAAAATGCACTGGACAAAATTCAACATGCTTTCATGGTGAAAATGTTCTCACCAACTCAGGTACAGAAGGAATGCACCTCAACACAAGAAAGCCATATATATGAGAGACCAACAGCTAATGTTACACTGCGTGGTGAAAAATTAAAGCTTTTCCTTGAATATCTGGAACAAGACAGGGAAGCACACTCTCACAACTTCTATTCAACATAATACTAGAAGTCCCTGACAGTAATTAGCCAAGAGAAAGAAATAAAAGGTATCTAAATAGAAAATAAGAAGTGAAATTGTCACTGTTTGCTGATGACATGACCTTATCATACAGAAAACCCTAATGATTTCACTAAAAAACTGTTAGAAGTAATAAATACAGTAAAGTTGTGGATACAAAATCAATATTCAAACATCAGTAGCATTTCTGTATACTAACAATGAACTATCTGAAAAAGAAATCAAGAGAACAATCCCATTTACAATGGCTACCAAAAAAAATACTTAGGAAAAAATTTAACCAAGGAGGTGAAAGAACTAGACACCAAAAATTATAAAATGTTGAAATAATTTGAAGAACACACAAATAAATAGATATCTTTGTTCATGGACTGGAAGAATTAATATCATTTAAATGTCCATATTACCCAAAGTGATCTACAGATTCAATACAATCCCTATCAAAAAATTTAATGACATTTTTCTCAGAAATGGGAAAAAATCCTAAAATTCATATATAACCACACACACACACACACACACACATACACACACACACACACACACAAAATAACCAAGGTAATCATGAGGAAAAACAATAAAGCTGGAGGCAACACACTTTATTATTTCAAACTATACTATGAAGCTATAATAATGTAAACAGTATGGTGTTGATTTTTAAAAAACAGACACACTGGCCAATGGAACAGAATATAGAGCCTAGAAATGAATTCATGTATGTATGGTCAATTGATTTTCAGCAAAGGTGCCAAGAACACTCAATGAAAAAAGTTTCTTTAGTAAATGGTGCTGAGAAAACTGGATATCCACATACAGATAAATGAAAGTGGACCTTCAACTCACACCAAATATACAAATAAACTCAAAATGGATTGAAAACAAAAGAAGACTCTAAAACTACCAGAAGAAAAACATAAAGGAAAAACTACGTGACATTGGCCTGGGCAATGGTTTTTTGGATATGACCCCAAAAGCTCAGGCAACAAGAACAAAAATAGACAAATAGGATCACATCTAACTAAAACTCTTCTACATGGCAAAGGAAATAATTAACAGCATGCCTGACAACCTATGGGTTAGGAGAAAATATTTGCATGCTGCACATCTGATAAACAGTTAATACCCAAAATATATAAGGAACTCAAACAGCTCAAGAGTAAGAAAAAACACTGAAAAAATAGGCAAGGGACCTGAACAGACATTTCCCAAAAGACGACATACAAATGGCCAACAGATATATGAAAAATCCTCAACACTGCTAATCATTAGAGAAATGCAAATTAAAACCACAATCAGATATCATCACATCTGTCAGGATGGCTAACTGTCAAAAAGACAAAAGATAACAAGTATTAGGAAGAATGTGGAGAAAAGAAACGGATGGATATATACACTGTATCCATATTGGATACATACATGGATCCACTGTATCCATATTATCAAGCTCTGAGTATAGGTTGGTAAATAAAGAAGATCTCTGCTTGTAGAACTTAAAACTGCTGAGAGAAGCAGTTCATAAGCAAACAAACAAAAATATGTACACATATGTATGCGTATATATAACTGAATATTGTGTTATAAAAATAGAATGCAATAATAGAGGAAAAACAGAGATGACCTACTTAAACATTACATTCAGAGAAAATCTCTCTGAAGATTTGACATTTAAGCCTAAATTTGATACATATTTCTATTCAAATGTACAAAACTAAACAGAAAACACTAAAAGGGCTATTTTAAGTTCATTAATTGGAGCTTTGTCCTTAATAGTATGTTGATGCTATAGCAATGGTTCTCATTTTTTATTAGAACCCATTTAGTTCAAAACATGTTCATAATTTACCCATCTCTGATCACCTCCATGAACAGTCTCCCAGTCCAAGCCTCACCTCGATTATGGCAACAGCTTTCTAAGTAGTCTCCTTTCTTTTGCCCTTATCAAAGCAGACAGCAGGATCCTTTTTAAAAAGGTAAGTCATATTATTCTTGCCAAAAATGCATAGCCAAAATATAATCATGAGAAAATATCAGATAAATCCAAACTGAGACATTTTACAAAATAACTGACCAGTGCCCATCAAAAGTGTCCAAGTTCATGAATGACACAAACATACTGAGGAGCTGTCATGGACAGGAGGAAGCTAAGGCATGAGAACCGCTAACTGCAATGTGGTGTTCTGTAGTGCATGCTGGAACAGAAAGGCAAACCCAGGCGGAAAAACGGGAAACTCAAATAAAGTCTATAGTTTGGTTGAGTATTATACCAGTGTTAATTTCCTGGTTTTGATAACTATAATATAGCTACATACGTTGTTAACATCAGAGCAAGCTGAGTGAAGGAGATACCCTCTATAATTTCTGCAACTTCTTGTAAATCTAAAATTATTTCAGAATAAAAAGTCTTTTAAAATACTTTTTTAAAAAAAAGGGTTAGTAAAGTGTCTTCTCCATTAAGAACTCTCAAATGACTTTCCATCTAAATTAGAGTCAGGTTGGGCAAAACAGATCCGCTGCCTGTTATCCTCAAGTAAAACGTTATTGAAACACAACCCATTCATTCATGTATTGTTTATGGCTGTTTTCAGGCTAAAATGGCAGAGCTGAACAGTTCCAACTGAGACTGTATGACTCCCAAAGCCTAAAATATTTATTATTGGTCCTTTAAAAAAAGTTTGCCAGCCCTGGTGACTTAGAGTAAAAGCCAAGTTCTTGCAATGGCCTGTAGCATCCTACGTGATCCGGCCCACTCCACCCTTCTCTGACTGCCTCCTGCTACTGAGCCTCCCACCTTCTCTATTCAAGCCATACAGGCCTCTCCTTGCTGCTTGGCAAATGTGCCAAGTAATGCTCTTGCCACAGGGCCTTTGCACATACAGTTCCTCTGCCTGGATTGTCCAACTCTTACATCCCTCAGGCTTTTGCCCACATGTCCTGCCCACCCTCCCTGGGCAACCCAAAGCCTCTTTTCTTATTTACTGATTTATCCTCTACAGCACTCATTATCACCTAACATCCACCTAACATATTACGTATTTTGGGGTTTTCTTTCTTGTCCTTCTCGATAAGTTTCAGTGGGCAGAGGCTTGTAAAAATATTTATTGAATTACAAGCAAATTATTTGCTTGTAAATATTTATTGAATTACAAGCAAACTTTATGGAATATTATTCATACACACACACACATACAATTTCTTTCCTATAGTAGTTTGTATGACTTTTTTTTTTAAAGAAACATAGTCTTGCTTTGTTGCCCAGGTTGGAGTGCAGTGGCCTGAGTGATCATAGTTCACTGCAGCCTGGAATTCCTGGGCTCAAGTGATCCCCCCACCTCAGCCTGTCAAGTAGTTGGGACCACAGGTGTGCACCACCATGCCTGGCTACATTTTTATTTTTTTTACAGATGGGGTCTTGCTATGTTGCCCAGGCTGATCCCAAGCTCCTGGGCTTAAGCAATCCTCTCACTTAAGCCTCCCAAAGTACTGGGATTACAGGCATGAGCCACCATGCCCAGCCAGTTTGTACGATTTATAATCAATGCATAAATAAACATTTTTAAATCTAGCTGCTGAAAAATTATAGGCCAAAGTACTAGTGATACACCAATAACAATAATCTGGCATCTAAAATCAAGAATAGAAGCTAGATAGATTAAAAAACTAGACAGATAATTAGCAAGTATATAGAAGACCTGAACAACACTAACAACCAACTTGATCTAATATGTATCTATAGTAAGACACTTCTAGCTACTCAGGAGGCTAAGGCAGGAAGATTGCTTGAGCCCAGGAGTTCAAGACCAGCTACTGCCACACAGCGAGACAAAAATTTAAAAAAACAAAAACAAAAAAACATTAGCCATGGCCAGGAATGGTGGCTCATGCCTGTAATTTCAGTGCTTTGGGAAGTCAAGGTGGGAGAACTGCTTGAACCCAGGAGCTCAAGGTTACAGTGGGCTATGTTCACAACACTGTACTCTAGCCTGGGTGACAGAGCAAGATTCCATCTCTAAAAAAATAAATAAATTAGATGGACAGATAGATTAGACAGATGAATGATAGATTAGATAGATGATTGTGGAAGGAAGGGAAAGGGAAAGGGAAAGGGAAAGGGAAAGGGAAAGGGAGGGAAAAGGAGGAAAGGAAGGGAAAGGGAAAGGGAAAGGGAAAGGGAGGGAAAAGGAGGAAAGGAAGGGAAAGGGAAAGGGAAAGGGAAAGGGAGGGAAAAGGAGGGAAGGAAGGGAAGGAAGGGAAGGGAGGGAGGGCACTTTACTGGATAACAACAGAATCCACTGTTTTTAAGAACATATGAAACACTGTCCAGAACAGACCATACACTAGGTCATAAACAAGTATTGATAAATTTTAAAGGACTGAAATCATGCAAAGTATGTATTCTCTGACTATGAAGTAGTTAAATTACAAATCAACAAAAGAAGAAAATTTTGGAAATCCTCAAATGGGTAAAAAATTTTAAACACTTTTCTAAATAACTCATGGGTCAAAGAAGAGACTACAAGAGGATCAGAAAGTATTTTGATCTGAATGAAAATGAAAACATGACATATCAAAATGTATGGAATGCAGCTAAAGTGGTGCTTAGAGGGAAAGTTATAGCTTTAAACTGACTATATTAGAAAAGAAGAAAGTCTTCCAACCAATAATCTACCCAATCACCTTAAAAATCTAGAAAAAAAAGAGTAAGCCAAACTGAAAGCAGCAGAATAAAGCTAATACGATTAGAGTGAAAGCTAATAAAATAGAACACAGAAAAATGATAGAGATACTCACAGGGAGTTTTTTTACTTTACTTGCCAGCTAGCCAGCCAGAGCTAAGAAACCTAAAAGGTCCCAGAAGAGGAGGAAACGGGGAAGGGAAAGCAAAGAAAATAGGGGCTGGGGAATGGGTGGGGGGACGAAAACAGGAGACTATTTTAACCAACTTTGTAGAACTATTGGACACTTTAGCCATGTACATGTATAACTAATAATTTTTTTTCAAAAAGCAGAAAAATAAAGCTAATGGCATAAAATATTAATATTCTAGTGTACTGCTAGACTTCAATTTTGGGCCAACATTTATTATCTAATGGATTTTTATAGATTTTTTTTTTTGAGATAAGGTCTCTGTCATCCAAGCTGGATGCAGTAGCTTGATCACAGCTCACTGAAGCCTTGAACTCCTGAGCTGAAGTGATCCTCCTACCTCAACCTCCTGAGTAGCTGGGACTACAGGTTTGTACCACAATGCCTGGATAATTAAAAAAATTTTTTTTAGAGATAGAGTCTTGCTCTGTTGCCCAGGCTGGTCTAGAACTCCTGGCCTCAAGTGATCCTCCTGCCTCAGCCTCCCATGTCATTGGGATTACAGGCAGGAGCCACCATGTCTGGCCTTTAAAGAGTTTTAATCTCTTCCAGTATCTTCCTCATTTTGGCGCTTCAAAGGACACTTGTTCATTAAGTAAAAGAATACTTAGAATGAAATGTACACTTTTGCCTTTTTAAAAAAATATGATTAACAGGCAACTGAAAGAGTTTGTAATGTTTCTATGGCTGTTGTACTCTTCAGGTGCTTTGGGATAGAAAAAGAGTTCAAAAACATTCAGGTGAGTAACCCTTGGCTGAAGGCATACTAAGCTGTCTAACTAGAACGGACTCAGCTACTTATACAGAGTTTGGGTGGGAACACAACACTGACAGCACTTCCCACTTTCCCTCCTGGAAATCATATGCAATTAGCAATGAGAACCTGATGCAAAAACTGCAAACTTTATTTTAAGGCATTAATAGCCCAAATTCTTAAACTCCAAAGGGATCCAGTTCAGTCCTAATAACCAGAGGTAACATGAAGAGCTGCACAGGCTAGCAGTATTTGCAGGAAGCAGCCCAACTGCGTGGCAGAAGGAAAGGCAGAGTCGTCTGGAACACTACTCTGTCCCCTCATCCTCCTGTAAACTAGCAGCCTAGGGAAAACTTCATCTCCAGTGATGATCCTTAAAGACGAACCAGCACAGCAACTATCCAAAATAATAAGACAAAAGGGGGAAATTCAGCAGAACAAAAACTATATGTATGTATGTGTGTTATAAACATGTATAAACATGCACACACACAAACACACACACCAGTTGAAAAATTATGACCAAACATTTCACTATTAATTTAAAATAAAAAAACAAAAAGCTCCCAATTAAAGCAGTTGCCACCAGGCAGCAAAATGCATATTAATTCTTATATCTAAAAAATAAATAATGAAAATAAATCAAGTTAGCATTCGGGTGAACATGTTTGAAAAGTAAAAAATTGAACTAAAATAGAAGAAAAAATTAATAATGTTAAAAGCAGACATCAATGGATCAGAAAACAAACAAAAAAGGAAATAATAAATAAACCCAAGAAGGTTTTTAGAATATCATAAATGAAAACAGATCCATTAACTAGCCAGTCACAAATACACACGCGTGCACAAAGCAATCGGAGGGGGAAGAACCACAAAAAGAACAGGAGCCTGCATTTCTCACCTCTGCCTACAGCAAAGTTTAAAACTTGGATAAAATGGATAATTTTCCAGGAAAATATTTTATCAAAATCAGAAAGAAATCTAAATAGCTGTTTATGCTGTAATATGAAACATTAACCTTATACCATCTGTACAGAATTAGGGCCATTACACATCTCTGAATGGGTACAGCTATCAATAGTCATCACGGTAAACTGAGTGTCTAAAGCACAGCACCGGAAGGAACACTGTTCAGTGTATACAACACACATGGAGATTTTAAAAACCATGTGATTGTATTATCTATGAAAAAGTCAAAACACAAAAGAAATAACATTTCTTAGTATAAATGAAATGCAAAACAAAATAAAAACAAAAACCAAAAATGCCACAGCAATTTAATAAATACTCTCTGGTTATTCAACTTCTGTATTTCTGGTGTGCAAATTCCTTTTTTCTTTTTTCTTTCTTTTTTTGAGACAGAGTCTCACTCTGTCACTCAGGCTGGAGTGCAGTGGTGCGATCTCAGCTCACTGCAACCTCTGCCTCCTGGGGTCAAGCAATTCTCCTGCCTCAGCCTCCCGAGTAGCTGGGACAACAGGCACGCGCCACTATGCCCAGTTAATTTTTGTATTTTCAGTAGAGACAGGGTTTCATCAAGTTGGCCAGGAAGGCCGATCTCTTGACCTCGTGATCCACCCACCTCAGCCTCCCAAAGTGCTGGAATTACAGGCATGAGCCACTGTGCCTGGCCTCTACTGTGCAAATTTCTGACCCTAGGCCAGCTAATTAGCCCTGTTAAACCAGCTTACATCAAAGAATTTAAAGAAGGCATAGTAAAGGCCTCAGGCACTCTTCCTCTGAAGCACAAACTAGAATGTGTACTAAAGTAAAATAAGAACACTGAATTAAAAAAAAAAAAACCCAACATTGTCTTCATACTGTATACTAAACACTCCACGAACCTGGATATTCTAGAAACTCAATTTTTCAAAGTTGAAAAGTAGATGCTCTCCCAACTTGATGAATCTGTTATTTCCTTATAGAATCTAAATTCAAATCCTACAGTTTTTATGTAAGGTATCTGGAATGCTGCTGGGCAAATTGCTGAAACAATATGAATAAACAGGGTAATATAAAAAATATCCTAGGCTGGGTGTAGTGGTGCATACCTGTAATCTTAGAACTTTGGGAGGCTGGAGTGGGAGGATCACTTGAGCTCAGGAGACAGCCTGGGCAATATAGTGAAACCCCGTCTCAAGATACACACACACACACACACAAAAAATACAAAAAATTAGCTGGGCATGGTGGTATACACCTGTAGTCCCAGCTACTTGGGAGGCTGACATAGGAGGATTGCTTGAGCCTGGGAGGTCGAGGTTGCAGTGAGCCAAAACTGCACCACAGCACTCCCGCCTGGGTGACAGAGTGAGACCCTGTTACAAAATATATACAAATATATTCGGTCAATATAAAGTCCTCCTCATGGTTACCACCAACATCATTTGGTTGTTTTGGTTTAGGCAATATTCTGCCTGAAACCCACCTCAAAAAACTCCTTTTGTCTCTTTCTAACCACTTCATTTAACCATCACCTCTGCATACATATGATTTCCTGTTCTGTTTTGCAACAATTACACAGAATTCAGGTGTTTTTGAACAAGAGACAACCTGTATCAGTGAGGAAACAGCCTAAATGTCTATCAATCAGACATTAAATAGTGTTAAAACCATATAATGAAATATTTTATAGCCATAAAGAATGATGATGTGATATTTATTCTTGTTAGCATGGAAAAATGTCCATTACATTAAAATATGTATAGAATGATCCCATTCATATATAGCTGTACAAGCCACAGGAAAAAAAAAACCTTAACATATAATTTGAAATAGTTATATTTATGTAGAGGAGTAACAGGTAATTTTTCATTATATATTTATGTAATTGTTTTGAACAGTATGCATTTGTTTACTTCTCTAATAAGGAAATCATCAAGACCATTTTCATTTAAAAAGACATAGGGAGCTCTAAAAAGTTAGGAATTAGTGGGCCAGAACTAGACTATGTCCTAAATCCTTTCCCATTCTGAAATTCTATACAATAATTAAGAAAATATTTACTCTAGGGTCTTATTCCTCATGATTTAAAAAGAACTTGCTCGAGATTTATTCTTTCTCTAAATCTTTTGAGGAGACTAAAATACAAGAAGTGTGGTATTTCTCATTCACATGATTTCTTAGGAGTACAGAGAAGGGATGGAGAGAATAAAAGAATGATAAAATCCCAGCTGAGGCTAAACCTTTTTCAGGTTTCAGGACTCCCAAAGATCATCAGTGCAAATCTCCAAATTTAAGTCTTAGAGCTAGAAATGGGCACACGTTCTTAAAGATCTATGGGTATATCATCCTATTGACAACAAATATTACTATTCCTGGTTTGTAATTGCAGGAGAGAAGTGAGTTCGATTTACATTAAACTATCCGATAGAATATATTACCTAAGCTTTGCTCATCACATTTTTTAAAAAGCGCTTTTAAAAGCATATTCAAATATTCAATTAGAGTTTCAACTCTTATAGGCTATATTTGGTAAAAACATAACAACAATTAAATAATTACCTCTCCTATGAAGACTACTATAACACAGTCCAACTTCTCTTCAGGATACAGGTTATCAATAAGGGAATGAAGAGTTTCTATGAGGTAAGATTTAACTTCTCTCTTCACTGTGGGAATGCCCATGACTATTGAAACTGGAAAAAAAAATAGTAATTATATTAAAAAACTGTACAAGGACAATACAGAAAAACACTTCTATTTCAAAAGTATTATACCCTCTCAAATTGATAGGAATAACTGATGGATCAAAATATATTGAGTTTCAGGAAGAAAAATAAAGATACAAGGGCATACCTGTAATGCTGTAATTCATTTTCACATGGCTTAACCATAAGAAAAAAAGAACTGATAAAAATGAAAGACATTAAACTTCACACTAAAAATGAATGGCTGCAAAGTATAAACGGCAAACTGTATTATACAACTAAAACTTAAAAACACTAAACATATCTTAAAAATTAATGTCTTATCTCTCGACTTCAAGCATATGACATGCTGAGAAGAGCACAACATCAGTTCTGTGGTTGTTCTTGCCAATAATGCATAACCTCAACTTAACCGTAAGGAAACATCAGAGAAATCCAAACTGGGGCAATGCTGCACAAAATAACAGTACTCTTTAAAGTATCAAGGTCATGAAAGACAGTAATGAACTGTCCCCGATTGGAAAAGACTAAGGAACCATGACAATTAATTGAAATATGGGATCTTGATTTGGATCCTGGAAGAGAAAAACAGCAACAACGAAACGCATGACAAAATCCAAGTAAGAGCTAAGGTTAGTGAACAGTGTAGCATCAACGTTAACTTCCTGGTTTTTGATCGCTATACTATGGTCATGTAGGGACACTGGGTAAGGGCATATGAAAACTTTGTGACCAGGCACAGTGGCTCATGCCTGTAATCCCAGAACTTTGGGAGGTACAGGTGGCAGACTGCCTGAGCTCAGGAGTTTCAGACCAGCCTGGCCAACATGGCGAAACCCGGTCTCTACTAAAAATACAAAAATCATCTGGGCATGGTGGCGTGCACGTATAATCCCAGCTATTTGGGAGGTGGAGGCACAAGAATCGCCTGGGAGGCAGAGGTTGCAGTGAGCTGAGATTGTGCCCTTGCACTCCAGCCTGGGTGACAAAGCAAGATTCCATCTCAAAAAAAAAGAAAACTTTGTGTACTATTTGTGCAACATTTTTAAAGTCTAAAATTACAGTCAATGTTCCTATAATGCTTGTTTTCAATGCAAATTTGTTTCTACATGATTAACATATTAGGGAAAAATTGGGGCATAACACGTGAATTTCACATTAGCTTACATGCAATTTGTCCTCTGAGACAAACACCAGGTGAACAACAGAAAATTGTACCCTGCTGAAATGAGTTCGGAAAATTGAACCGAACCATGTAGAAATACTGCATACAAAATGCACGCACCTCAAAATACCTACCAGCTGTCTCAGTTCACCACAACTATCAACCACACCCATCCACATTGGGTGTTGCAACCTTCCATCAGATTGCAAATAACCTACCTCACAGCCCTTCACAATAACTTACAAGCTGCAACCCTTCAGCAACCCACTTTAACAAGCAAATCTCAGGGCTTTTTCAAGACAGAATGCCACATTTATGATTTATGTGTTTCTGAATCATTTAACTTGTGAAAAACTGTGCCAACATTATTATTAGGTTCTTATCCTTTTTTATGTGTAACTGACAAAGTTTTTGAGTGTTGTGATCCTAACCCCCTTGCTCTCATTTCTTTGCACCATTTTCATACCACAGTGATTTTTAGGAACACTTATACTGCATTATAAAGGTATTTCAAAGTAAATTTTTTAAAATTATGCCTTAAAGTCTTAGTATGCTAAGTATGTATCAATAGAGAAGTATTTTGAATATGGTAAAAACAACTTAGTCTTAATCATGCAACAATTTTTTGGAGATACTAAAAAATACTTATAATTCACAGAATTCTAATGCCAGGGGCTGGGTGCGGTGGCTCACGCCTGTAATCCCAGCACTTTGGAAGGCTGAGGTGGGTGGATCACAAGGTCAGCAGATCGAGACCATCCTGGCTAACACGGTGAAACCCCGTCTCTACTAAAAATACAAAAAATTAGCCGGGCGTGGTAGCGGGCGCCTGTAGTCCCAGCTACTCGGGAGGCTGAGGCAGGAGAATTGCTTGAATCCAGGAGGCGGAGGTTGCAGTGCGTGAAGATCGCACCACTGCACTCCAGCCTGGGCGACACAGCGAGACTCCATCTCAAAAAAAAAAAAAAAAAGAAGAAAAAAAAAAAAGAATTCTAATGCCAGAAGGGAGCGTAAAGACCATGGATCTACCACCATGATTCTTGAGGTAAGAATACTAAGATGTGAAAGGTTTAAGGAACTGCCCCAAGGTCTCATGCCACAATCCTCTCTTCCATTTTAGGTAAGAAGAGTTCTCAAGCACTCAAAAAGATATTTGCTCTATGAGACTCTGTCCCAAAAAAAAAAAAAAAAAAAAGGATATTTGCTCTATTTGTTTTGCACGTATTTACTGCAAGGCAGTATTCTAGGTGTTAAGCATACAATGGTAAATAACATAGATAAGGTCCCTGCCCTCATGGAACGCACATTCTAGAAAGGGGAAAAAGATTTAAAATCTATGTATCTTACAGGCTGATATGTATAGGCTGGTACTGCCAGAGTGATGAATGGGGAGGGGGTACCCCTATAGGTCGTGTGGTCACAGAAGGCCTGATATTAGCTGAACTGGTAACCATGAGAAAGAGCTGATGAACAATACTGCAGAAGAGGAAGCAACAAGGCCCTGAAGACAGAATGATTTTGATGTAGTCAAGAAATACCAAGAGCAGGCTGGATCGAAAGCAGAATAAGCCCAGATTGAGAAAATCAGTCAGGGGTCACATTGCATATAACAAAGTTTGTTTTAATGCTGAGTGCAAGAGAAAGCCATTGCAAGGTTGTAAGCAGGGGAGTGACATTATCTAATTTGTAATTTTAAGAGATTATCGAATTTCACGAAAAGTAAAAGCACTTTGGAAGATCGGTTAGGAAGTTACTGTACTAACTAAAGGAAAGATGGTGGTTTGAATGAGGCTGTAGAGTGTTTGAAGAGGTGGAGATGAGTGGATGATGGAGACCCTTGCTAATGGGGCTTCAGCTGGCAGACAAGAGAAAGGAAGGAATCAAGGATGACTTGAGTAAGTGGACGGGGCAACTTTCACTCAGAACAACACACTTGAGGAGAGAGCCTCCAATCCAGATTTCTGTTCTGACCGTGTTACTCTGAGATGCCAAAAGACAGGATGAGTTACAATGGAAGCAAAATTCCATAGAATAATCTACCTCAAAATTTAAGGCCGGGTGTGGTGGCTGATGCCTTTAATCCCAGCACTTCAGGAGGCTGAGGCGGGAGGATCGCTTGAGCCCAGGAGTTCGAGACCAGCCTAAGCAACTTGGCAAGACCCTGTATCTACAAAAAATAAAACACTTAGCTGGGCATGGTGGCACATGCCTGTAGTCCTAGCTACTTGGGAGGCTGAGGTGGGAGGATCACTTGAGCCTGGGAGGTGGAGGCTGCAGTGAGCTGTGATCACACCACTGTACTCCAGCCGGGGCGACAGAGCGAGACCCTGTCTCAAAAAAAAAAAAAAAAATTACCAGTGTAACAACTAGGATGAGGAGCATTCCTAGAAAATGCTAACTCATATGGAGTAGAAAGACTTCACTATGATGAAAGCAAAGCCCATGGTGATCCACAGTGTGCAAACAAAAATGGCATAAAGTCACAATGCAAATTCTCTATCCCTACCATACTCTTGGGGTTTTTTGGTTTCTGTTTTGCTTTGCTGAAGTTTAGATGGCACGTGATATGGTTTGGCTGTGTCCCCACCCACATCTCATCTTGAATTCCTATGTGTTGTGGGAGGGACCTGGTGGGAGGTAATTGAATCATGGGGGCAAATCTTTCCCGTGCTGTTCTCGTGATAGTGAATAAGTCTTAGAAGATCTGATGGTTTTAAAAAGAAGAGTTCCCCTGCACAAGCTTGCTCTCTCTTTGCCTGCTGCCATCCACGTAAGATGTGACTTGCTCCTCCTTGCCTTCCGCCATGATTGTGAGGCCTCCCTAGCCACGTGGAACTGTAAGTCCAATTAAACCTCCTTCATTTGTAAACTGCCCAGTCTCAGGTATGTCTTTATCAGCAGCATGAAAATAGACTAATACAGTAAATTGGTACCAGTAGCGTGGGGCGCTGCTGAAAAGATACCTGAAAACGTGGAAGTGAATTTGGAACTGGGTAACAAGCAGAGGCTGGAACAGTTTGGAGGGCTCAGAAGGCAGGAAAATATAGGAAACTTTCGAGTTCCCTAGAGACTTGTTGAATGGCTTTGATCAAAATGCTGATAATGATATGGACAATGAAATCTAGGCTGAGGTGGTCTCAGATGGAGATGAGGAACTTGTTAGGAACTGGAATAAAGGTGATTCTTGTTGTGTCTTAGCAAAGAGACTGGCAGCATTTTGCCCCTACCCTAGAGATTTGTGGAACTTTAAACTTGAGAGAGATGATTTATCGTATCTGGCAGAAGAAATTTCTAAGCAGCAAAGCATTCAAGAGGTGACTTGGGTGCTGTTAAAGGCATTCAGTTTTTGTTGTTGTTGTTGTTGTTTTGAGACAGAGTTTCGTTCTTGTGGCCCAGGCTGGAGTGCAATGGCATGATTTCGGCTCACTGCAACCTCCATCTCCCAGGTTCAGATGTTTCTTCTGCCTCAGCCTCCCGAGTAGCTGAGATTACAGGTGCCCGCCACCATGGCCAGATAAGTTTTGTATTTTTAGTAGAGACAGGGTTTCACCATGTTGGTCAGGCTGGTCTTGAACTCCTGACCTTGTGACCCACCTGCCTCGGCCTCCCAAAGTGCTGGGATTACAGGCGTGAGCCACAGCGCCCGGCCAGCATTCAGTTTTAAAAGGGAAAGAGCATGAAAGTTTGGAAAATTTGCAGCCTGACAATGTGATAGAAAAGAAAATCCCATTTTCTGAGGTGAAATTCAAGCCAGCTGCAGAAATTTGCATAAGTAATGAGGAGCTGAATGGTTAAGCTCAATGGGGAAAATGTCTCCAGGGCATGTCAGAGACCTTTATGGCAACCCCTCCCATCACAGGCCCAGAGATTTAGGAGGGAAAAATGGTTTCCTGGGCTGGACCCAGGGTCCCGCTGCTGTATGCAGTCTAGGGACTTGGTGACCTGTGTCCCAGCCACTCTAGCCTTGACTAAAAGGGGTCAAGGTACAGCTCAGGCCCCGGCTTCAGAGGGTGCAAGCCCCAAGCCTTGGCAGCTTCCACGTGGTGTTGAGCCTGCAGGTCCATGAAGTCAATAATGGGGAACCTCCACCTAGATTTCAGAGGATGAATGGCTATGCCTGGATGCTCAGGCAGAAGTTTGCTGCAGGGGCGGTGCTCTTATGGAGAACCTCTGCTAGCTCAGTGCTGAAGGGACATGTGGGGTCAGAGCCCCCCCCGACAGAGTCCCTATTGGGGCACCACCTAGTGGAGCTGCGAGAAGTGGACCACTGTCCTCCAGCCCCCAGAATGGTAGATCCACCCATGGCTTTCACCACATGCCTGGAAAAGCCGCAGACACTCAACACTAGCCCATGAAAGCAGCTGGGAGGGAGGCGGGAGGCTGTACCCTGCAGAGCCACAGGGGCAGAGCTGCCCAAGACCAAGGGAACCCACCTCTTGCATCAATGTGACCTGGATGTGAGACATGGAGTCAAAGGAAATCATTTTGGAGTTTTAAGATTTGACCGCCCTGCTGGATTCTAGACTTGCATGGGGCCTGTAGCCCCTCTGTTTTGGCCAATTTCTCCCATTTGGAATGGCTGTATTTACCCAATGCCTGTACCCCCATTGTATCTAGGAAGTAACTAGCTTGCTTTTGATTTTACAGGCTCATAGGTGGAAGGGACTTGCCTCGTCTCAGATGAGACATTGGACTGTGGACTCTTGAGTTAATGCTGAAATGAGTTAAGACTTTGGGGGACTGTTGGGAAGCCATGATTGGTTTTGAAATGTGAGGACGTGAGATTTGGGAGGGGCCAGGGGTGGAATGATATGGGTTGGCTGTGTCCCCACCCACATCTCATCTTGAATTCCTACGTGTTGTGGGAGGGACCTGGTGGGAGGTAACTGAATCATGGGGGCAAGTCTTTCCTGTGCTGTTCTCATGATAGTGAATAAGCCTCACAAGATCTGATGGTTTTAAAAAGAGGAGTTCCCTTGCACAAGCTTGCTCTCTCTTTGCTTGCTGCCATCCACGTAAGATGTGACTTGCTCCTCCTTGCCTTCCGCCATGATTGTGAGGCCTCCCCAGCCACGTGGAACTGTTAAGTCCAATTAAACCTCTTTCTTTTGTAAATTGACCAGTCTCAGGTATGTCTTTATCAGCAGTGTGAAAATGGACTAATACAGCATGTTTAGAGAATAAACCATTTTATCCCTAATTATACTATTTTGGAGTTAAAATTTAAATTATTTAGCTTAAACCAGGGTATTCGAAGACTTCAAAAGCACTAAAAATGAAACTTCTAATTTCAGCCAAACCTACAAAATTAGAGTAATCATGCTTATGGTAATTTGCAAAATTACCACCAAAAAAGGGTAGTTTCCTTGGCCTTCTGAGCCCATGGTGGGGGCTGCACTTCTTAGTCCCCTTATGGTTGGGGACTGTGGGGCAAAGGGGATATAATTATTAATAGCCCATGAATCATCAGCATGTGTAATCTGTGGACTGAGCACTGATAACTACAGTGTGAAATCCTTGAGATTGTTCTCTTTGGCAGAGCAGCCAGAAACATTCAAGATGGCAACTGCTCTGTCAGCCTGGATCCCTGCATGACTGGTCAACCTTGGTGGACACGTACTATGAGCAAAAAAATAAATAAACATTTGTTATCTCAATCACTGAGACTCTGGGGTTGTTAGTTACCACAACATACCCAGCCTGTCCTATCTGATACAATGTTCTTCTACCATTTACAATCCAGAAAATGTAAGTATTCTACTGAGTTAGAGTTCAGAAGAAATATGTCAGCAAAGTGAAGAATATGGTCATATCATCCTTTTAGGGAGGAGTAAAATGGACCAAGGAAACCAAACAGAAATAGAGCCAACAGGCTGGGCTAAGTACTGGAATCACTAATTTTGTTTTAATTCTGAGTGCGAGAGTTCCACTGATTAACTACCTAGTATTTCCAATTCAAGCAGTAATTGTGCATATATAATACATCTATTATGTACTAGACAGTCTGAAATACAGTCATGAGATAGGTAACGCCCCTACCTCATGGTATTTATAATTTGACAGAGCTATCAACTGTGATTATTTCATTTTCTTCTACTTTCCCAGGAAGTTTTCAAATTCTAGTTTGTATTTCCTTTAAAGTAAAAAAAAGAATTAGGAAAAATCTTGGCATTCTCAATCTTCAGTAACTCAATCTACCTTCAGTTATAACTAAATTATGTCCCTTTAAAAAATGTTCATTGCTAGCCAAATATTTTTAGCCTATCATGTTTCCTTATGGTGTGACTTTAGTCATTTATTCTTCATTGCTTTCCTTATATCTCATGACAATTTTTTTTTCTTCTACTGCCTAGTTGCCCTTTCTCTGTCTCTATCTTCCTTGCATTCATCTTCCTCTTTCCCTGGAAATTAACTGCTGGAAAACCTTCAAGTCTCAGTCCTAGGCCCTAGGAGATCTCATCCATTTCTGTGTCTTCAACCACTTACTCTCAAACAATGACTCATAAAATTAAATCTAACTCAGATCTCTCCTTTGAGTCCCAGATCTAAATATCCAACTGCCTACTCCAACATCTCCACTGTGATATCTCAAAATCACCTCCAAATTATCATATCCAAATTTAATCTATAAACTTCTCTTGCAAACCAATGATGCAAAACAGTGTCTACTGTCCCCTACCTCACTGAATGGCCCACCATGCATCCAGTCACTCAATCCAGAAACCCTGGGTTCATTCCTGACCACTCCTCTACCTCAGTCCACAAATCCAGAACATGACTATGTCCTCCCTGATACATTCTCATATGTTCCAAACAACTCTAGCTCCATCTTCTTCTTCCCATCTCTACAACTACCACTGCTACCTCGTCCAAGTTGACCCTCTCTCCAGTGGATCACTGAAACAGCCTATCTGGTTTTTCACATTTATTATTCTTCCCACATCCTCAATCATTCTTCCCATTGCAGCAAATGTGTTCTCTGTAAAATTTAAATCTTATCAAGTCATTCTTAATAAGTCCGTCGAAAACCCTTCAATGGCTTCCTACCGCTCTTAGGATAGAAACCAAAATCCCATAAATGGTCTAGGAGGCCGTACATGGTCTGGCCTCAACTTAACATCTCTAGCCTCATCTTGTTCCACACACCTCCTCCCTCTACACTTAAACTACAGTGACCTTCTTTCATTTTCTAGAACATTCCACACTCCCTTCCACCACAGGACTTTTGTGGTGCTCTTTCCATCTTCTGGAATATTCTTTTTTTCCCATTGTGATGGAGAGAATAATAGTCGCCCGAAGATGTCCATGCCATAATTCCTGGAGCCTGTGAATATGTCACCTTACATGGCAAAAGGGACTTTGCAGATGTGATTAAAGTTCTTGAGATGGGGGTGATTATTCTGGATTACCTAGTGGGCCCAATATAATCACAAGGGTCTTTATGAAAGGAAAGAGGGAGGGTCAGAGCAAAAGAAAGAGATGGAACAACAGAATCAAGAGGGTCATGGTCAGAGAGATTTGAAGATACTGTACTTTCCTCCCACAGAGATTCCAGAAGGAACACACCCCTCTTGACAACCTGGTGTTAGGACTTCTGCCTTCCCAAACTGTAAGATGAGAAATCTGTGTTGTGGTTTAAACACAGTGAGTTTGTGGCAATTTGTTACAACAGCAATAGGACACCAACACACCCATCTTCACCAGTAAATGATAGATTCTACCAGCCTCAGGCCAAACGTAATTTCTCAGAGTTCCTTAAACTCCCTAATTAGGCCAAAAGTCCCTCTTACACATTCTCAAAGCATCCTTTACATCGGTAATTAAAGTTATAATTATACAGTTGTTTGTATAATTGACTATGTGACTAATACGTGTCTTCTTTACTGGGCTGAAGCTCCACAAGACTCGGAACCAACTCTAATTTTGTGTACCAAAGTATCTGGCAAGGTGCCTGGCCCAGAGCAATTGCTCATGGACTTTTATTGCAGCAAATACTTCAAGAATTCTCTGTTATTCTCTACCAAGCAGTAGTGCCATTTTGGTAGATAACCCAGTGAGAGTCTTTTCTCAGCCCTCTTGCTCTGCCCTGAATGGACCCTCTAACCTGAAGACCTGAATATTTCTTCAACTCAAAGAAATTTACTCTATAAGCTGGTAATTCCCTCTTTTCACTCTCTTTGTTCACTCCTTCTGAAATTACTAACAGATGAACATTAAAACTTTTGCCTACTTCCATTCTTCATGCGTTTATGCTGCATTCTGAAAGAAATACACAGCTCGGTCTTTCTGATCACTAATTTGATCTTTAGCCATGTCTAGCTAAAATTCCATTATCAGTCCCTCGATATGGGATTTTTAAATACAATCATTGAAATCATAAGCACAAAGATTTCTAACGGATCCTTTGATAATGGTCAGCTATTGTGTTATGGGCAAGTTGTCCTCCCTCATTTCTAAAAATATGTTGATGTTTTATTTTTAAATCATATTCAGTTTGTTCTGCAAACTCAATTTTCTTTAGTATTAAGTCATTCATGGTACTAATTTTCCTAAATTATTCAGCAACCCCTCGTTGCTGAAGTCGCCTTTGCGCCCGCTTGTAGTCACTGGGTTTGTTTGCCGCAGCCTGCCTTGGAGAATGTGGTGGAGGGATACAGATGTGGTGCTGGGTGGTGCGCCAACAGTTTTCTGTTCCGGGTGTGAGAATCCCAGCCGCTCCCCTGGGGTCAGTAGCCACTGGCAGCACTGTCCTTCCTCTTTAGCCTTATGATGGCTTAGCTGTTCTAAGTGCTGTTCCCTAATTAATCAGCCTGACCACTGGAAAACAGAATTTTTAGCAAGAGGCTGTTTTTCTTTATCTAAGAAACAGAAGTTCTGAATATGAAGCCCTAGATAAGTTCTGGGGTTCCATAAAACTCCAGAAATTACAAATAAAATTATATTTTCTATGGGCATTTTCCAAAGTAGAGATTGACAGCTTTCCTAGAATATCCAAAAGGTCCTGTAACTAAAAATATTAAGAGCTGTTTCCTAATGATTTAGGGAGGAAAATGTTTAATGTAAATATGGGTTATTTGCCCATCTGTTTTTTCTACCAAGCTGTTTTTTCTACCTTTCAAAAATAGTAGCAGCTTTATAAGAATGTTAACTATTTGGAAAGCTGATTGACCAAGATTTTATTATATTCATAATGGATAAAGTCATGTAAACAAATGGGATGGAATACATAGCTTCAAAAGAAACAGAATGTCACATTTATAAAATAAAAACCTATTAGAGACCTTGGACGTTTTAAATGACTTTAAAAACACTTCTAATTTCTTTTCATTTGATACTCTTATGAATGAAGAAATAGTCTAAACAAACCCACAATTACGTAAGACATCTTACCCAAAAAGTGATTATTAAAGGGAGAGATGATATCAGCTTCAAAAATAATTAACAATCAACATTCTAAAAAAAACAAAAAACAAAGTACCACACACACCTTGTTAGTCTCTGTATACCTGGCACCTGCATAATGCCTGGCTTCAATAAATATTTTTTGAATCATTAGAGAAAGGAAAGATGGAGTTTGTCTCAACATGCTATTTTAAGAGTTTCCACCTCCTTAAGAAGGAAGGTAGTATATTATTTCAACTGATTAATGAAATAGAAGGACAGCAGAACTAAGACAAGAATGAATGTAAAAGCTTACATTTATAGATCAATGAGAAGATGTGATCCCCCAAAAAAGACAGCAAAATACTTAAGAATTCCATTGAATCAAAAGTAGACTCAGCTTTTCAAAAACACTAACCCAAAAATGAATCTTGATATCTATGAAGTAATCATTTCATCACTTGTTAAAAACTTATAGAAGAACAAAATAATATTCTGCCCTCTGCATTTTAAAATCTACAAAGAAAAGATGAACAAAGTCAAAACAGCGGAATCAAATGTACGAGTGGTAAACAACTCTTGGGCTGCTTGCTCAAGCCCACTTCCACTCTGTGGAGTGTACTTTGGTTTCAATAAATTTGTGCTTACGTTGTTTCAAAAAAAAAAGAGTGGTAAATAGTTTCTATAAGGAAAACTGAAGAAGTTCTGTTGCCTCTGACAAGAAGAGAAAAATAAGCTATATATCATCTTTTGAATAAATTAGGAAAAAAGAAGCAAATCAAAGTATTTCTACTACTGCATAAAAAGTTACATAAAAGTTACTATCTACTTACACCTCTGTAGGAAAAGTGGGGCAGACATTAGAAAAACCTTTATGACATGACCAAAAGAGCTGTTAATTTTGAAAGAAGACACAAGGAAAGTCATCTCTGTACTTCCCAAGTTTCTTAAACAGAAAAATGACAAAGGTGTCAACATTTGTCTGCCTGGGATGGGGCCTGAACTAGATTTCACATGATCCCTTGCAGCTATATTACTTTGGTCTACGAAGGAAAATGTCCAATTCCTTTCAACATGGAGTTTAGAATGATCTGATGTGCGCAGATAAAGAAAGAACTTTTATTTTTTGACCTCCCAGACTTCTGATGGTCAACATAATAGTCCAAAACACATTTGACAGCAGTAGTACAACCGCAGTAAGAAACAAAATAAACATACCTCCTGTTCTTCCGTTGCCAATCTGTACAGCAGGTTGAAGACTTCCTTCATTTTTCAATAAATGAGGCAAATGATAATAAATACTTGGCACTTGAAGAGATTTTTTGCTGGTTAACTCCTTTAACAGCTTTAGGGTATTATCTGAAACACAGAAGTATAATTAATACACAAGAATTACCTTACAGAAGTTGCTGATTTTATAAAACCAGCAGTAAAAATTAATGAGAACTAGAACTAAAGAATTTTCTTTCCTAGTTTCACACTCTGGTGAATGAGATCTCCATTTAAGATGAAAAGGACACTTTCAAAGCCAAAGTCTCACAGGTCATGATGTTGATAAAACTGGCTGAAGGAAACCAAAATGGCCAGCTAGAGGGCCGTAAGAAGGTGGGATGCTAAGGGCTTACCTCTATAATGTGTTAGAACTCAAGTTTGCCAAACAGACTCTAAATATGCTGTTGGCTTATGAAAATGTAATAAATAATAATAAGTACATTAACCATCAATCACTTCCATTTTCTTTTTTTTTTTGAGACAGGGTCTTGCTCTGTAGCCCAGGCTGGTGTCCACTGGCACAATCACAGTTCACTGTCGCCTTGACCGCCAAGGCTCAAGAGATCCTCCCCACCTCAGCCTCCTGAGTACCTGGGCTGCAGGCACATGCTACCACATCAGCTAATTAAAAAAAAAAATTTTTTTTTGTACAGATGGGAGTCTCACTATGTTGCCCAGGCTGGTCTCAAACTCCTGGCTCAAGCAATCCTCCTATCTTGGCCTCCCAAAGCGCTGGGATTACAGGCATGAGCTACCACGCTCAGCCATTCACTTTCTTTATGCATTACATGTTATCAAAATTTCACATGGAAGGAATTTTTTTCTGAAAACTTCAAGTAAAATAATATAAACAGCACAAGTTGAGAATATCCAGTACAGATCACAACTTTCAAATAGTTTCACTTTTTTTCTCACTCCATTTTACACGTAGGATGTTTCTGTTTTTATTAGAGGAACCAATGAATCATTTAATGATATGAAATAAAAACTTGGTAGTAGAAATAATATTGTTTTAAAATTTCATTAAATTTGAATTTAACCTTAGAAAAAAGGAAGCTAGCAGTAGGAATTTGTTACCTCAACTTCATTAAAAATATGAGAAGAATCAAAAATTCACGAAAGAAATGCAAATGACTGTCATATATAAAATTAAAATTTAATCTCATGCATAAACAATTACAAATTATAATATATCAATTTCTACCTATGAAATTAGCAGATTAAATAATATTAAATATTGGTGATAACAAGACAAATGTTCCAACTATTCAAAGCAGCAGCAAAAACCTTAAAACATTTCTGTCCTATTACTCAGTAATTTCCCTTTTAAGAATTTAGCTTCTATGCATTCAACAAATATTTAGTGATTATCTATTTTATCCCAGCAAATGTATCATTTGTTCAAAAATCAAGTCATCAAAACACAGATCCTATTTCTAAGAAGATCATAATCTAATGAAAATAACTTAAAGGTTACCAGAAATATGATTGATTTATATACAAATATGTTCATCAGAGTTATAAACTAGGGGGGAAAAACAACCCAGAAAAGCCCATTTGAATAACTGTAGAAAAAAATGTTGAATATATTATGGTATATATAGCTGGCATATTCACAGCCACTAAAAATAATATTTTGAAGATTATTTAATGACATAGTTTTAAAATGCTCATAGTATAATTTCAAGAGTGAAAATCAGGCCATCATACACAATAACAATTTTGAAGAAAAATATTCATGGAAAAAATACCAGAAGGAAACAAAAAATGTTAGTAGAAATCACTTGGCATCAGGTTTATCAGTGATTTATTTTTTATCTACAGCAGTCCATGAGTTTCAACATCAGGGTGACATAATGCAAAGTTTATCAGCAGGAGGAGAAGGAGCATGCAACTTTATAAATAAGGTGAGGCAGTGGATCTGGAGATGAGAGGAATTCATGTGTTTTTAAAACAGGTGAAGCTAAATGAAAAAGTATGCTAATCTAGAAAAATTATGCAAATTTAGAGGCAATCAATTAGATAAATACGTCAACTTAATTATCAGATAAAGAAGAGCACAGAAAGAGAGATCATTTGCCCTCATCTTACTCTGACCAGGATTTCTCAGAGAAGAAACAGACCAGATACTCCTGAAGTATCCACTAGGAAACTATGCGTGTTCTGTATTATAAATAAGGTTTAAGAGCACTAATTGCTTCAAATAGCTCAAAGATTTCTCCAGAGTCCATCTGAAGTCCACACATAAGTCATCACAGAAACACGCATACACAAAAAATTAAATTTTAATCTCATTTTGAATATGTTTTCAAAAGATGCACGTTCTTCATTACTGCCAATGAAATTTATTCCACTGCAATTTAACTTTTTTTGTTTTTGAGACGGAGTCTCGCTCTGGAGTACAGAACTGGAATGCAGTGGCACGATCACAGCTCACTGCAACCTCCGCCTCAAGAGTTCAAGTGATTCTCCTGCTTCAGCCTCCTGAGTAGCTGGCACTACAGGCGGGCACCAACATGCCCGGCTAATTTTTGTATTTTTAGTAGGGATGAGGTTTCACCATGTTGGCCAGCCTGGTCTTGAACTCCTGACCACAAATGATCTGCCCACCTCGGCCTCCCAAAGTGCTGGGATTATAGGCGTGAGCCAACACGCCCAGCCAATTTAACTTAATATGACTCTCTTAAAATCAGATTTAGCAGGTAATAAAATTTTTTTGTAATTTACTAGAAAAGAAAGTTTTGTGTGGTGGTTTTTCTCTCTGAAAAGGGTTAACAGATGCTGGCTTATAAACTATTCTACATGACTTTCAAAAAAAATTCCACATGCCCCTTTGAAAATATAATCTTTTTCAGCCGGGTGCAGTGGCTTACACCTGTAATCTCAGCACTTTGGGAGGCTGAGGGGGTGGATCACGAGGTCAGGAGATCGAGACCATCCTGGCTAACATGGTGAAACCCCGTCTCTACTAAAAATACAAAAAAATTAGCCAGGCGTGGTGGCAGGTGCCTGTAGTCCCAGCTGTTCGGGAGGCTGAGGCAGAAGAATGGCGTGAACCCAGGAGGCGGAGCTGGCAGTGAGCCAAGATTGCGCCACTGCATTCCAGCCTGGGCTACAGAGTGAGACTCTGTCTCAAAGAAAAAAAAAAAATATATATATATATATATATATAAAATCTTTTTATAATATAAAAAATACTGTTTGTACCTGAAAACTTATTCAATGCATCCTTACTTCCATTTGTTTCTGCTCCTACACGCTTGAACTGTTGCACAATCGTATTTAATTCAGAAGAGCGCTGTGAGATTCTGTGTTCAGCTATTCGAAGACGTTCTTTCAAAGCAAGGAATTCTCGTTGATAAGCAATCAGTTTTTCTAGAAGCAAAACCAAAATAGTTACAGTATATGTCTTAAAACAAACAAACAACGTAATCTAAACGGAACTGTAAAATTACAAAGTTTAAAGTTGAGTTTTTCAGAAGAAAATATTCATTGATACAGAACTAAAAAAAAAAAGGGTTCTGACTTGTTATATAACAAAGTTTATATGCTCTTATTATTTGTAAGAATGCTCTTAATGCTTATTATTATTATGCCCTTATTATTTATAAAAACGTGAGCAGTCTCCAGCATTTCATATAATTAAAGATGGATAAAATGATAAAAGGTTTTAGAATAAACACTTTAAAGCATCATACTAACATCATTTGTCAAAGGGTACAAACAACTATAAAGACCATATTCACATCAACCAGATAGAAAGATGAGGCAGAAGCTGATGGTAATTTATATAATAATATAATGAATATATTTTATAGCATAATCATTAATTTCCATAGACCAAACTTTTCCTCTGAACTTCCTAGTCCTCAAAGATTTCCGTAGGCCAGACTTTGGTCAAAGTCCTGATCTCTAAAAACCCAGTGAGTGGCCAGGCATGGTGGCTCACACCTGTAATCCCAGCACTCTAGGAGGCCAAGGTGGAGGATGGCTTGAGCCCAGGAGTTCAAGACCAGCCTAGATGGCCGGGTGCGGTGGCTCACGCCTGTAATCCCAGCACTTTGGGAGGCCGAGGCGGGCGGATCACGAGGTCAGGAGATCGAGACCATCCTGGCTAACACGGTGAAACCCTGTCTCTACTAAAAATACAAAAAAGTAGCCGGGCACGGTGGTGGGCACCTGTAGTCCCAGCTACTCAGGAGGCTGAGGCAGGAGAATGGCATGAACCCAGGAGGCGGAGCTTGCAGTGAGCAGAGATCGTGCCACTGCACTCCAGCCTGGGCAACAGAGCAAGACTCCGTCTCAAAAAAAAAAAAAAGACCAGCCTAGGCAACACAGTAAGGCCCCATCTCTACAAAACAATAAAAAATTAGCTAGGCATGGTGGTGTATGCCTGTAGTCTCAGCTACTCAAGAAGCTGAGGTAGGAGGATTGCTAGAGCCCAAGTATTGGAGGCTACAGTGAGCTATGATCACACGACTGCACCCCAGCCTGGGCGACAGAGTGAGACCTTGTCTCAGAAAACAACAGAATAAAAATCCACTGAGCTAGATGTACAATGACCCTTGTTAAAAGTCATTCATTTTAATAATTTGAGAGAATCACATGTCAAAAAAACCTGGTCTAGGAAATAAAAGTGGGCTTTGATAGGATAAACGTAGGCATTGAAACAATGAGTAGAAATGAAACAGCACAGAGACAAAGTGCACAGTAGAAGAGGCTCAAGCACAGAACTGGACAGCAACACCTGAGAGATGGTGAAGAAGCCATTCATTTACTTGCTTGGTGGTACTGAATAGTAGTGGAGGCTGCGGGAATGTTATGCACAACGTCCACAACCTCATTAAATTAAGATAAACCGCAAGCGTGCTTCCAACTTCTATAGCAAGCTAAAGCTACTATTTTGACACCTAAACAAACCTTAGAAAGGCTTTTTTTTTTTTTTTTTCTGAGACACAGTCTCACTCTGTCGCCCAGGCTTGAGTGCAGTGGCGTGATCTCGGCTCACTGCTGCAACCTCTGCCTCCTGGATTCAGACAATTCTCCCACCTCAGCCTCCCAAGTAGCTGGGATTACAGGCACACGCCACCACACCCAGATACTTTTTGTATTTTTAGTAGAGACGGGTTTCACCATGTTGGTCAGGCTGGGCTCGAACTCCTGACCTCAGGTGATCCGCCTGCCTCGGCATCTGAAAGTACTGGGATTACAGGCGTGAGTCACTGCGCCCAGCCAGAAAGTCTGTTTTTAATTTAACATTATAATTTCTGTTTTAATCATGGATAGAAGCAGTAAAAACAGACTTATGAAAAATGAATCTGCAGTCTTAATAACACTCAATTATACTGTTCCTTGTCCCTTACATAAAGATCCTTACAGTAAACACCTCTTAAGATTCCATAGCAGAAAAAAAAATCTGTCTTAACTGCCATGCTTCACTACATGGAATAACAAAAACATGTATGTCACCGTATTTGCCTTAATTTGCTCAGAAGGAAAGGAGAAGAGGTACGACAGAGAAGGCTGAGATAGGGAAAGGGCATACCGGGAGCTCCAGGGTGCCGGCTAGGTTCTATTTCTTGATCTGGGTGGTAGTTTAGTGAAAGTCATTCATCGTTTAAGCATTTTCTGCATGTGTAAATTCACAATATAAGAAATGTGAAAGAGATACTATTCCTAAACACAAAACTATAAACAATTCTATTAAACAATTATAAGAAGAGACACATAAAGATTTATGTGAAGAAAAGTACAAGCCTTTTACTGAAGTCTATAATAGAGTCAATAAAATTATCTCTTATTCCTAAATAGGAAGACTCAGTCTTACAAAAAGATTAATTCTACCCTAAGCAAAAGAAATTCAATTCAGTATCCTTCTTTTTCGTTGTTGTTGTTGTTCTTTTTTTGAGACGGAGTCTCGCTCTGTCACCCAGGCTGGAGTGCAGTGGCGCGATCTCGGCTCACTGTAAGCTCCGCCTCCCGGGTTCACGCCATTCTCCTGCCTCAGCCTCCCGAGTAGCTGGGACTACAGGTGCCCGCCACCACGCCCGGCTAAATTTTTCTATTTTTAGTAGAGATGGAGTTTCACCATGGTAGCCAGGATAGTCTCGATCTCCTGACCTTGTGATCTGCCTGCCTCGGCCTCCCAAAGTGCTGGGATTACAGATGTGAGCCACCGCACCTGGCCCAATTCAGTATCTTTCAAAGTAACACATTTTTTTGAACTTGATGTATAATTCTAATATTTATCTAGAAGAATTAATGTTTTTAAAGGGCCAAGAAAAATCTAGAAGATAATACGGGGGAACTTGCTCTGAGATCAGAGTATGTTATATGGTTTCAGAAACTAAAAGAGTGTGAACTGCCAGTCCAGAGAGTGTGGACAAGGGCAGATCAGTATAAACACAGTGTCCAAACACAGCATGTGTCCAAAACAGATCTTTGAGTTCTTCCCTCTTTATGTGAACAACATTAGAATCCAACCCTTCAGACTTAAGCAGTGCCTAGATACTGGTTTCTCAACACCATTTGCCACTAAAATAAATTAGAAGTCTTTGGAGGCCGGGCATGAGAGCTCACCCTTATAATCCCAGCACTTTGGGAAGCCATGGTGAGAGGATCGCTTGAGCCAAGTTTGAGACCACCCTGGGCAACATGGCGAGACCCCACCTCTAGTAAAAAAAGAAGTTTTTTTAAGAACTCTTTAGAGAAATAACTCTAAGATAAACCTAGAATATTCTTCTGCCAGCAAGAAAGTATTACCAGAAGAAAAAAATGACAGGACTTCTCCAAAGGGCACAGAAGGGCAGTGGAGAGGCCCCCACTGGCCAAATGGGGAACAAGTTAAGAACCAAAATAAATATCGATGGTAATGGATTATAACCCATTGAATAAAATACAAATCCATGAGTCCGTATCAACAATAAATAAATAAAAATGAACAAATGAGGGGAAAGTGTTTCTTACAGAAGAAGGCCAACTACTAAATGTAGAAGAAATAATGAACATTAGAAAAACCGTCATTTGGGCCAGGTGCTGTGGCTCACGCCTGTAATCCCAGCACTTTGGGAGGCCGAGGTGGGCAGATCACCTGAGGTCGGGAGTTCAAGACCAGCCTGACAAACAAGGAGAAATCCTGTCTCTACTAAAAATACAAAATTAGCTGGACATGGTGACGCATGCCTGTAATCCCAGCTACTTGGGAGGCTGAGGCAGGAGAATCGCTTGAACCCGGGAGGCAGAGGCTGCAGTGAGCCAAGATCACGCCATTGCACTCCAGCTCGGGCAACAAGAGTGGAATTCCATCTCAAAAAAAAAACAAAACACCATTTTGCAACCATCATAGCAATAACTGACTCAGGCAAGCATCAAAAATGCATGCTAAAACTAACAGGTGAAAGTCTAATAAGAAACAGGTATTTATATCATCTCAAAATACCTCCCCACAAAGTACTCCTTACTTTACAAAGAGGGAAATGATAAAATCTAGCTGACACCACCTTCATCAAGTGATCAAAGTTAAAGTTGGCAATAATGGGACAGAGATCACGTGCCTCATGAACCCCAGAGGACACCCCTCATTACCTGGAATTCCTGCCCAAAATGCATAATCTGATTCTAATCTCAAGGAAACATCGGACACATCCAAATTGGGGGATTATGTATAAAACAAATGGCGGCCGGGTGTGATGGCTCACGCCTGTAATCCCAGCAGTTTGGGAGGCTGAGGCAGGCAGATCACAAGGTCAGGAGATCGAGATCATCCTGGCTAACACGGTGAAACCCCGTCTCTACTAAAAAAAATACAAAAATTTAGCCGGGCGTGGTGGGGGGCGCCAGCAGTCCCAGCTATGCGGGAAGCTGAGGCAGGAGAATGGCGTGAACCCGGGAGGCGGAGGTTGCAGTGAGCCGAGATCGCGCCACTGCACTCCAGCCTGGGCAACAGAGCGAGGCTCCGTCTCAAAAAAAAAAAAAAAAAAAAAAAAAAATGGCTTCCACTTTAAGACATGTCAAGGTCATCAAAGACAAAGGCTGAGGAAACGACCAGGGGTAAGAGAGACTAAATGCAAAGCACTGTCCTGGACTGGATCCTGGACCAGAAGAAACAAATGCTGTCAAGAACATTACTGGAAAAATAACAGAACACAGACTACAGAATGGGTATGATTGTGCCAATGTTAAATTTCCTGAATTTGACACTCGAACTGTGGTAATGTAAGAGAATGTCCTGGTTCTTAGGAAATAAACATAAAATTATTTAGGGGTAAAGGGGCACGATTTCTGCAATTTACTCTGAAATGGTTCTGAAAAGAAACAAATATCTGTAGAAAGGAAGATGATAGAGGCAAAATGTTCACAATGGGTGAAATGTGTAGAGAAGTTATTTGTACTATCCTTGCAACTCTTCATTTCATCATTTTTTTTTAATACAATGATGCTTTAAAGTAAGCAGGAGATTGAATGGCAGATACAGGCTCAGTCTTTCATCAGCTCCTGAGTGGTAGAAAGGGATAGGAGTCTGAGGGCAGTCTCCATCTCCACATGCATTTTCTTGTTATGTTTTCAAATCACCCTCCCAGAGGCCAGCTTCAGCAAGTAGGAAGAATAAGCAGTCCCAGTAGAGAAATGCCGCACCCCTAATTCTAAAATGCTTCCCTGCTTTGAGGGGAACTGTCCATGCTTTCGGAAAGTTAGCTTAGAAAAAGTCCCTGGGGGCCCATGGACTATTGGATAATGTCACAGGTATTTAGTTTCTAGCCCGGATGCTATTGCTGTTCTTAGTCCAAGACCCACAGCTATGAAAAGGCTCCAGAGGGGCCATTTTCGATCTCTCTCACATCCGTCCTTTGTTTCTAACTCCATTCTGCCACATTAAAAGAGTTCTCCACAACAACAGGGCAACTTCATATTCCATCTGGAAAGCCAACTCAGCTTTCTAGAACTTTCTAGAATTTTCCCTAGACTTTTCTCCATTTATATTTCCCATAATACTATACAGCTTTCTTGAGGAAGAGAGTTATCTGCTTGCAGCATTCAGTTCACTTTAACATAACAGATGAAAAAATTCCTCCAAATTAATATGTTTGATAATTCCCTATTGTCAACATTAGTAGCAAAATTCTTATTTTTGCTTTTCTTGGAATCATTTCAATCGGTTTGTATGGGGGGTCATGGCAGGAAACTGAGGGAACTCTCATACTACCATCTTACTGGGAAGTGCCCAGTTTTGTTTATTGTTTTGTTTTTACTGTAGACAAAATCTAACTTTTTTAATTGTAGAAAATTATATGTTCAGCCTAGACGATGAAAGTACAAATTATGTTTTGTACAAATCGTGTTTTGTGAACCTAAGATTCTAAAACAAAATTTCCAGAGAAACCACTTGGATTCTTCAACTCAAATATTTAGGTCAGTTTCCAGTGAAACGGGTAACTTTGGGCTTTCAAAGACTTACTAGGCTAAACCGTATAAAACTGCTGATATTTGATCCTTTTTGGCAAAAATGGTAATTTCATATGAAATTGTTCAACAGTATAAATGAATGATTAACACAAACAAAAAGCACCAATAAGTCACATCTAATGTGCGGTGAATAAAAACAGACCAGAGAACTTTATTTTTTAAACAATAGTAACTTCTTATCAGCAAGATGTACAAGATACTACTAAATTCAGAGCTAGTGTTAAAAACTGGCTTTTTGTATTGAAATAAAAACTACCAAAAGTTAAACCCACTCTTTATTTCTTAATTTAAAACATTTTAATATTTATTAGATAATAAAATTCTGGCACTGAAAAAAATGTTGAGAAGTCCTCTGGGCCAGGCATGGTGGCTCACACCTGAAATCCCAGTGCTCTGGGAGGCCGGGGCAGGAGGACTGCTTGAACCTAAAAGTTTGAGACCAGCCTGGGCAAAACAGGGAGACCTATTTGTTGTCTCTACAACAAATTTTCAAAAATTAGCCAGTGTGGTACTGCATGCCTGTAGCCCCAGCTACTCAGGAGGCTGAAGTGGGAGGATCCCTTGAGCCCAGGGGTTTCAGGCCGCAGTGAGTGGCAAATGTGCCACTGAACTCCAGCCTGGGTGACAGAGCAAGACCCTGTCTCTTAAAAAAAAAAAAAAAAAAAAAAGTAGTCATCTGGTTCAACCTCAGTATCACATTGAACTGATACAATTCTTTCCACAGAAAATTTTTTTTTAAATATGAATGAGGAAGGTTTTTAGTAAGATTCCAAAATTTAACAAGCTTTACTTCTCAGGAAGCCACTGCCTTTGAAAAATGTTTTATTTCACTTTTTAAAGATTTCACATGCATCACTCTTACACAACCATTTTAAATTAGAAAGAAGATGGCCTAGATGAAATTGCAGAAAATTTCCCACTTATAAACCTCTTAAGCATAAAGAAAAAAAAATAAAAGAACTGGATTCAGAGGGTGGTTTAGGAGAATTAATGCCATAAAAAGCCAAAAGACACAGTGAACGGTAGTCCAAATGAAACAGGCTGAAAGAACAGAACTTGAACAGACAATTCTAATTAGAATGGATAGCTAAAACTTACAAACGAGACCAAGTATCTCATCGTTTCCTGAATTTATCATGCATAAGAACCACCTAAAAGGGCTCATTAAAACACAGAATTCTGGACTTCACTTCCAGGGATCCTGATTCCATGGTCTGAGGTAGGGCCCGTGAATTTCTAACAAGCTCCCAGGTGATGCTGATGTGCCAGTCCCAGGTCCATGAGCGAAGAAGCCCAGAGGTAGCCAGCATTGTCCTCAGGGTAGTTCTAGACTCGAGCAGCCTAGAAGTTTATGTAGTTCTAGTCTACCAGTTCCTTCTTCTCTCCCTTCCTCTGGCCCACAGGTTAAGGGTTCCAGGGACAGGGGGCGCTCATTAAAATGTTTAGGGCCATAATCCTGAAGATTAACTTGGGACAGAGAGGGTTTTCCAAGTATCCAGTGAACACCAATTTCAAAGGTCTCTTACATGGCATTATCAAGATTATTCTGGTTTTGGAGTACTCCAGTCAGGATCCAACACATACGCATGGATTCTGAAAATAGCTGCACCCTTCTAAATTCAAAAGGGAAAATGGGGCTCATAGATATACAGGATCATACACTTTATTTAAATTAAAACAATGAAAATAATTCATTTACTCCCTTATAAGATGTTTTCAGTATACTTACAGAACAGTGACTAGTGAATACCAAATCGGCTATGGTTGAAACATTTTCTGGAATGCAACCACTATTTCTCTAAGCTGTCAGCTAATATAATCATTAACAGTGTCATTCAAAACAAATTTCCAGGTAGAGGTTTAATAAGTTAAAATCTATCCCCTGACCTAATAAACATGTAATAAACAAACGATGCTGCATGTACCTATAACACAGTTTTTTTTGTTTTTTTGGTGTTTTTTTTTTTTTATTTTTGGAGACAGAGTCTCGCTCTGTCACCCAGGCTGGAGTGCAGTGGCATGATCTCAGCTCACTGCAATCTCCACCTCCTGGGTTCAAGCGATTCTCCTGCCTCAGCCTCCCAAAGAGCTGGGATTACAGGTGCACACTGCCACACTCGGCCAAGTTTTTGTATTTCAGTAGAGATGGGATTTCACCGTGTTGCCCAGGCTGGTCCTGAACTCCTGACCTCAAGTGATCTGCCCGAGTCGGCCTCCCAAATCTAAATAGACGTAATAATTTTCCTTGATTTCCCTTGGGAAAGGGCAATCTCTTTTTAGTAAGTTCATCATAAAGTCCCAAATTCCCTTATAATAATAAAATGAGGAACTATAAAAATTCATAACTCATGATAACATTCATTAGAGTACACTTAGCTGTATGTTTATAACAGCTCTTCACTTCTAAAAATAATAACAATGATTGTATTCAACCTGACTTTTTAAAATTCAACAACCACAAGGAGCTTGGAGTAAAAATTATCAGATGGTTATAAACTATTTTCCTTAAGTACTTTAAAGTTACTGGGAGACACTTCTTCATAAAGGTGTATTTCATTCTAAAAGGAAAATTAAAAACGTTTTGTATTCTGAAAGCTATAATGCCCTGTATTTTCCTATGAAGAATCCTCAAGACACAGCATTAGAATTCTAATGTAGTTCTACATTAGAACTACAAAGATAACTACATAGTTATCTAATGTAGAACTATGTAGATAGTTATAACTGTTACAAACATATAGCTAAGTGTACTATGTAGATAGTTTTACATTAGAACTATCTTTAACTAAAAAGCAGGGTACTGAAAATTAACCAGTCACACACTATGGAGTAGCTCTTCTAACAAGCGTGTCCTCTTACTGCATGTCCCTAGCTAGATCTGGATATTCCTTGTATGACCTATTTCATGCTTTCTCCTTCTTCCCTCTTCTCACTTTCCTCTTGTTCGTTCATTTCCACCTTCCCCCTCCTAATATTCTTCTGCAAAGTCCTTTTCAAATTCTTCTGTGTTTCTTTTCTGGACTTTTCATTTTCAATCAAACTTTACTGCTCTCACCTCTTTCTTTTCATGTTATTCATGCTCCCTCCACCCACCCCACAATAGCCCTGTCTCCTTTTTCTTTGTTTCAAATTACTGAGGACTTTATTTCTCCACGTGAATGGTTTAAACAGTCTGCTCACTTGCCCTGCAGGCCCAGACCAAAATCACATTTGACACCATTTCCAACACCGGCTAGTGCTCCAGGCTGCGGCACTCCCGCTTTAACTGTGGGAACTTGACAGACTCACCCTGTGGTCTTATGAAAGGGGCCTAGTGAACCAGAAGATGCCTCAGACTGAAAAAGGAAAAAACAAATGAACCTGCCTCACTACAGGTGAGGCAGCAGTGAGACTGTGAGCTACAGCCTTCCCCGCCCTTGTCTGACTCTTCCAATAGTCCACTGATGATGAGACAGGTGAGGATATAGGTTATCAAGATTTTATCTTCCCATCCCATCTGACTCCTCCTTAACCCTCAGTATGTCACCAAGGTCCACTGCACCCAAATTTAGCTATCGTTTCTTTTTTGAAATCTTCTATTTTTAAGGACTGATACTTCATGGCTTTTAGTCTTTCTTAGAAACCTCCCAAAGGATAAAGGGAACATTTGGGCTTTTTTTAAAACAACAAAAAAAAGAATATAACTCATTCTGTCTAGCAATTACCATATGAGTCCCTCAAACTGTTTTATAAATCTAAGACACTGTCGCAAGCGGACTCTGCAGTGACCCCAGTGACCCTCGTCCTTCTGGTATTCACAGACTTCCATAACCTCTGCCCCTTGAGTGCAGGCAGACACAATGACTTGCTTCTAATGAACAGAATATGGCAAAGGCGATAGGCGTCACTTCCAAGATTATGTTATATTATATAGGACTCCATCTCATATAACATTTATAGTGTATAGTATAATATATGGTGTCTATAGACTTCCTAGCTGACTTTGAAGAAGTAAACAACTAAACTGAAAAGCCCACGTGACAAACAGCTTAGAGCTGCATCCCAGAAAACAGCCAACAACAAGCCTGGGCTCTCAGTCCTACAGCCATAAGGAAATGACTTCCGCCAACAGTCTGGATAAGCTTGGGAGTGTATTCTTTCCAAGTCAGGTCTCAAGATGATAGTGTAGTCCAGCTGACACCTCAGTGCATCCTTTTGAGAGCCCAGGTAGAGGGCTCAGTTAAGCCATGCCCAGTTTCCTAGCCCACAGAAAATAAGAGATAATAAATGTATGTCATTTTAAACCACTGAACTTGTGGTAATTTATTATACATAAATAGATAAATAATACAGATATAGGATCTCAGTGAGCCTATTTTTTCTATATCTTAAAACTTTTTGCTATTTTATTGTCCTAAGAATTATTTTACAATTTTATAATTATTCATCAATCATTCCTAATCATGCTGAAAAAACTAAATAAAATGGAAGAATGATAGAACCACCTGCAGGATGGTACATAGTGACATAAATCACCACTATTATATCATCTTTTAGTTTTCTTATTGTGTTGCTAAGACTATTGGCATCATCTTTCAGGATGGTATAAAAGAAGTTCAAAAACACTCCTTTGTAGTCTTCTGTAACCTTTGCTGAAAACAACTGAGAATTTAGGATTTTTCCTTTTTGTACCCAAAATGGCAAAAAGAAGAAAAGTCACAGCAAAGACATCTGACAACTGTAGGACAAATCAGAAAATGAATGTAGAAAGACAGGTAGTATCATTATAGATTCTAATAATGTTGGTGAAATTGATCATAAAAGCAAAATCTCAGACTATGAGTCTTCAGATGACAATATCCTTGAAGAACTTTCTCTAATTCAAGATGAGACTTCCAGTTCCAGACCAAGATGGAATAGACACACTTCTCTCTATGCATCCTGCTAAACACAATTATAAACCCAGATATTATAAATAAGAAGGCTGGGCACCATGGCTCATATCCGTAATCCCAACACTTTGGAGGCTGAAGCGGGTGGATCACTTGAGCTCAGAAGTTCAAGACCAGCCTCGGCACCATGGGGAAACCCTGTCTCTGCAAAAAATACAAAAATTAGCCAGGCATGGTGGCGGGCGCCTGTAGTCCCAGCTACTCAGGAGGCTGAGGTGGGAGGATGGCTTGAGCATAGGAGGCAGAGGTTGCAGTGAACTGAGTTTGTGCCAGTGCACTCCAGCCTGGGCAACACAGTGAGACCCTGTCTCAACAACCACCACAAAAAATTAAAAATAAGAAGACTCTGAAAGGTGGAAAGCAGAAGGCAGAAAGGGTAGAGTCACTGGGACCCAAGAAACAACACAGCAGTGAGTTCTCTGAATTTTCTTTCTGCCTCATATATCCTAGAATGGGAACTAGAAAAGTCAGCAACCTTAAAATACCAACAGGAGCACAAAAAAAAAGGACCAAGAAAAGCCTGCTAACTCTATGCAAAGGACTCAGTAAAGGGCAACCTAGCAGGGCAGAAAACGTCAGACAATCACCACTCTACTCCAGCCATATACCATGAAAACACATGGTCCCATCCCCACTCTATCAGCAATGGCCAGGCAGGGAGCCTAGACTTCCACCCTTGCCCAACTGTTACAAGACCCCCTCACACCCATAATATGTGGATGGGGTCAGGAAAGACTGAGTGAGGGAGCTGGGACTTTCACTACCCTCCACCAGTAATGAGCCTCCTGGTGAGGTGTGAGTGGAGGCCACAGGAGAAGCAGTAGCAGGGTCCCTTCTCCCCTCTTAGCAAGGGTGGCGTCAGCACAGGCCTTACGGGAAACTGACCTCCCAACCCTGCACAGCTGGAAGGAGGAATCCCTCCCTGCTGGGTACTGATGGATGCTTTGGACTTTCATCCCATTCCCACCAGCATAATGATGTGGCACAGCCCCGTACCCTCCCAAAATGATGTCAGAAAAGGCCAGCTATGACAGACAATGTAAATAAAAGCCAGAGTCTTATAACAAATACCCAAAATGTCTTGGACACAACTGAAAATCACTCATAATATTGAGAACCAGGAAAATCTCAACATCAGTGAGAATAAACTATGAACAGATGCCAACACCAAGATGATGCAGATGTTGAAATTACCTTGTAAGGATTTTAAAGCAGCCATCATAAAAATGCTTCAACGGGTACATTAAACAAATTTTTAAAACTGAAACCCTAAGCAAAGAAATAGAAAATATAAATAAACAAATGGAAGTTTCAGAATACAAAATATAATAACTGAAACCAAAAAAAACTTAATGGGTGAGCTCAAGAGCAGATGGAGAGAATCAGTGATCCTCAAGAAAGACAACAGCAATTACCCAATCTAGTCAAAAGAGAGAATATAGACTAAGGAAAAAATTAACAGAGCCTCAGGGACATTTGGAACCGTAACAAAAGATCTGAGATCTAACACTACTATCATCAGCAACACAGAAGGGATAGAGAAAGAGGATGGGGTGAGAAAAGTACAGTCCTGCCGCATATATGTCCAGGGGTCTTGTAAGATTATAATGGAGGCTGGGCACAGTGGCTCACACCTGTAATCCCAGCACTTTGGAAGGTTGAGGCAAGAGGATCGCTTGAGGCCAGAAGTTCAAGACCAGCCTGAGCAACACAGTGAAACCCCATCTCTACAAAAAATACAAAAATTAGCTGGGTAATGTAGTCCCAGCTACTAGGGAGCTGAGGCAGGAGGATCACTGGAGCCTAGGAGGTTGATGCTAAAGTGAGCCATGCTCACACCACTGCACTCCAGCCTGGGCGTCAGGGCAAGCCCTGTCTCAAAAAAAAAGATTATAATGGAGCTGAAAAATTCCTATCGCCTAGTGACACTGTAGCCATTGTAACGGCATAACACAATGCATGACTCACATGGATGTGGTGATGTTGGTGTAAATAAACCTACTGCACTGCCAGTCATGTAACGGTCTAGCACATACAATTATGTACAGTACATACTTGATAATGACAATAAACTGTTACTGGTTTATGTATTTACTATACTATACTTTTTATTGTTCTTTTAGAGTATACCCCTTCTGCTCATAGGAAAAAAAGTTACCTGGAAAACAGCCTCAGGTCCTTCAGGAGGTATCCTAGAAGGGGGCACTGTTCTTATAGGAGATGACAGCTTCATGTGTGTTACCGCCCCTGAAGGCCTTCTAGTGGGACAAGATGTGGACGTGGAAGACTGGGAAACTGATGATCTGGACCCTCTGTAGGCCTAGGCTAATGTGTATGTCTCTTCATTTTTAACAACAAAGTTTAAAAAGTAAAAAAATAATAAATTTTAAATAGAAAAAGCTTATAGAATATGAATATAAAAAAATATTTTACGTGGTTATACAATGTGTTTGTGTTTTAAACTCAGTGTTATTACAAAGGAGTCAGTTGAATTTTTTTAAGTTAAAAAGTTACAATAAGCTAAGATTAATTATTAATATTTTTTGAAACAGGGTCTCATTTTGTCACCCAGGCTAGAGTGCAGTGGCCTGATCAAGGCTCACCGCAGCCTCAACCTTCTTGGCTTAAGTGATCATCTCACCTCAGCCTCCAGAGTAGCTGAAGTACGGGTACATGCCACTACACTCAGCTAATTTTTGTGTTTGTTTTTTTTTTTTTTGTAGAGACAGGGTCTCACTATATTTCCCAGGCTGGTCTTGAACTCCTGGGCTCAAGTGATCCTCCCGCCTCAGCCTCCCAAAGTGCTAGGATTCCATGTGTGAGCCACTACCCCTAGCCAGGTTAATTTATTTTTGAAGAAAGAATAATATTTTTATAAACTGAGTGTATTCTTAGTTCAGTATTTGTGAAGGCTATGGCAGTCTACAGTACTGTACAGTAATGTCTTAGACCTTCATGTTCACTCCCCACTCACTCACTGACTCATCCAGAGCAACTTCTACTCCTGCAAACTCCATTCATGGTAAGTAATCTCTACAGGTGTACTGTTTTACCTTTTATACTGTATTTTTACTTTATCTTTTCTATGTTTAAATATATTTAGATACACAAATAGTTACCGTTGTGTTATAATTGCCTATGGAATTCAGTACAGTAACATGCTATATAGGTTTGTAGCCTAGGGGCAGTATGTAAGTGTGTAGTGGGCTGTACCATCTAGGTTTGTGTAAGTATACCCTATGATGTTCACACAACAAAACCACCGAACGATGCATTTCTCAGAACACATCCCCATCATTAAGTGATACATGACTGTACTTGGAGAAATAATAGCTAGAATTTCCCAAATTTGGTAAAACACATAAACCTACATAAAGATTCAAGAAGCTGAGCAAAACCCAAACAGGATAAACCTGAAGAAACCCATGAAAAGAAACACCACAATTGAACGTTAGAAAACTAGAGACAAAGAAGAAATCTTGAAATCAACCAGAGGGAAAACACACATGACCTACTGGGGAAAAGATTTTGAATTACAGCAAATTTCTCATCAGAAACCATGGAGATCAAAAGGAAATGGCACATTTTTTAAGCACTAAAAGAAAAGAAAAAGAACTGTCAATCTCAAATACCATCTCTGGCAAAACTATCTGTAAGGAATAAAGGGAAAATCAAGATATTCTTATGAAAAAGAAAACTGATGGAATTTGCCATCAGCAAACCTATCTGAAAAGAATGGCTAAAGGAAGTTCTTAAAAAAGAAAGGAAATGATAAAGGAAGGAATCTTTCAACATCAAAAAGGAAAAACTGTAAAAGAGAAAAAAATGCAAAGAGACATTCCTTTTCTCGAGTTTTCTAAATTATGTTTGATGGTTGAGGCAAAAAGGATAACATTGTCTGATGTGGTTCTCAATGTAAAAGAAATATTTAGAACAATTATAACCAGGCTAGGCAACAAAGTGAGACCCCATTTCTACAGACAAATTAAAGAATTAGCTGGGTGTGGTGGCACGCATCTGTGGTCCCACATACTTGCGGGGCTCAGGTGGGAAAATTGCTTGAGCCTTAGAGGTTAAGGCTGCAGTGAGCTGTGACAGTGAGAGCTTCTCTCAAAAAAAAAAAAAAAGATCAACTGGGGAGGGCAAAGGACTTTAAAGGAAATAAAGTTTCATACTTCACTCAAACTGATAAAACGTCAACCCCAGTAGACCACGGTAAGTTATATATGTACACTGAAATACCTAGAGCAACCACTCAAATATCTATACAAAGGGATACACTCAAAAACAGTACAGATACATCAAAATGGAGTTTTGAAAACTGTTTCAGGAACACACAAGAAGTCAGGAAAAAAATTAAAACACTGAAGGAACCAACTATAAAGAAAAATAAAATGGTAGACTTGATTAAGCCTAACGTAACAATAATCACATTAAATGTAAATGGTCTAGAGCTCTTGTTCTCCCGATTCATCCTCCACCCCAGCCCCAGCCCCGGCCTGGCCCCAGCCCCAGCCCCAGCCCCAGCCACCCACCCACCATGGAGGAGGCAGAGCTGGCCCAGCAGGCCAAGCACTATGACAACATGGCCACCTACACGAAGGCCATAACCAAGTGGGGCACCCAGCTGTCCAGCAAGGAGCGCAATCTGCTCTCAGTGGCCTACAAGTATGGGGTCAGGGACTACAGGTTCACCTGGAAGGACATTTTGAGCACTGAGCAGGAAACTGACACCTCCGATATGAAGTCGCTACTGATTAAGTACCACAGGGAGATCCACCTGCCCCATGGTCTTAGAATTTTTGGGTAAGTATTATATTCAATAGCCAATGCAACTAATCCAGAGAGAACCATCTTCTCTCTGAAAGTAAAGGGGGATTACTTCCAGTATCTTGCTGAAGTTGCATGTGGTAATGATAAAAAACAAAAGCTAGGTCAGGTACAGTGGCTCACGCCTATAATCCTAGCACTTTGGGAGGCCGAGGCGGGTGAAATCACCTGAGGTCAGGAGTTCGAGGCCAGCCTGGCCAACATGGCAAAACCCCATATCTACCAAAAATACAAAAATTAGCTAGGTGTGGTGGCGCATACCTGTAATCCCAGCTACTCAGGAGGCTAAGGTAGGAGAATCACTTGAACCCAGAAGGCGGAGGTTGAGTGAGCTGAGACAGCACCACTGTACTCCAGCCTGGGTGACAGAGCGAGACTCCATCTCAAAATAAAAACAAAACAAAACAAACAAACAAAAAACACAGATGGTAGATAATTCCCAGGAGCTTACCAAGACGCATTTGATAATTTGATAAGCAAGAGAGAGATGCAACCCCCCATTCCGATCTGCCTGGGGTTGGCTCTTAACTTTTCTGTATTTTACTGTGAGATCCTTAACAACCCTGAGCTCACCTGCCCACTGGCTAAAATGGCTTTTTTTTTTTTTTTTTTTTTTGAGACAGAGTCTTGCTCTTTCTCCTAGGCTGGAGTGCAGTGGTGCAATCTCAGCTCACTGCAACCTCCGCCTCCTGGGTTCAAGTGATTCTTGTGCCTCGGTCTCCCGCGTAGCTGGAACTACATGTGCTCAGCATCATGCCAGGCTAATTTTTTGTATTTTTAGTAGAGACGAGGTTTCACCATGCTGGCCTGCCTGGTCTCGAAATCCTGGCCTCAAGTGATCCACCCACCTTTGCCTCCCAAAGTGCTGGGATTACAGGCGTGAGCCACCGCACCCAGCCCTAAAACAGCCTTTGATGAAGCCACTACAGAACTGGATACACTGAAGACTCAAAGACAGCCCCCTCATCATGCAGTTGCTGAGAGACAACCTAACAACACTGTGGACACCACACAGTGCAGGAAAAGAATGCAATGCAGCAGAAGGAGCTGAACACTAAATGCATGCAGGGTGTTATCCTTCTTCCCTTCAAGAAATCTTTTTACCATGTCCATTCCTTATTCCACTTGGATTTCCTGTAGCAAAGAAACCTATTCATGTGTATGGAACCAACTGTTTATAGTATTTCCACACTGCAGCTTTGAGAAAATCTGATTCCCTGATTTGTGTTTGTCTTGGCCTTCCTGGTGTGCAGTTACTGCTGTAGAAAAGTATTAACAGCTTCATTCCATATAAACAAAAGTAACTTGAAGAAACTTATGTAGAGGACATATTTGTATCTGGTATTTAATCTTAACCAGGTCTGCAAGTGACTGTGTTTTGTATTACTGTAAATATATGAAAATGTAGTTAATTACAATTTAAAGAGTGTTCCACAGAACTTTTTTTTTTTTTTTTTTTGAGACAGGATCTGGCTTTGTTGCCCAGGCTGGAGTCCAGTGGCACAATCTCGGCTCACTGCAACCTCCGCCTCCCAGGCTCAAGAGATTCTCCTCCCACCTCAGCCTCCCAAGTAGCTGGGATTACAGGCATGCACCACCATGCCTGCCTAATTTTTCTATTTTTTGTAGAGATGGGGGGGTCTCACTTTTGTTGCCCAGGCTGGTCTCGAACTCCTGACCTCAGGTGATCTGCGCAACTCAGCCTACCAAAGTGCTGGAATTACAGACAGGAGCCACAACACCCAACCAACTTCCTAATTTCTACATTCCCTCCCTTGCTCTTTGAGATTTCCTTTCAGTAAGGAACTTTTCTATGCTCTTAATATATTCCTTTTTAGTAGGAACGCAGAAGTATTAGACTGAATGGAAAAGCACTTGCCATCTCTGGGCTGAAGGCCATAAATTTGAAATGCCTCTTATATCACATATTGTTGAGGTCGTGTACATCTGTGGCAACAGGGAGTTTTCCTATTCACTCTTCATTTGCTGCTGTCTAAGCTGACGTCTCTTCCCAATACAAATTCACTTACACCTCCTGCCTTTGCAGTTCTGGTATTCACTTTATTATGTAATAGAAGTAGCATGTTGCTGCCAGAATACAAGCATTGCTTTTGGCTAATTAAAGCACATGTCAACTCTTAATACACTAGAAAGGGGAAATAAGTACACAAGTCCAAGTCTAAAAGTTTAGTCCTTTTCCATGCAGATTTGTGCACATGTGACAGAGGGTATCCAGCCTGTCTAGTGATTGTTCTTTAGAGGTGGACCACTACTATGTGCTGCTAATCACTGGCTGTAGTCCCAAAAGAGCCTTGTAAATATGCTATGCCCTATGAAACAGCAGAGGAACACAAAATAAAATCTCATTTTATAAACCATTTACTATGGCTTTGTAACAACTGCATACCCATACGTTAAGAAACAGGTGAATTTATTACTTTCTAAGGTTTATTGATAGCTCCCTTTTATCTTATGTAAACTGTAGTAATGATGCCTATATTTCTGCATTGTGATCCACTTTTTTAGGGGTGCCTGGAAATGTACAGAATTGGACTGCATTTCTTAGAGTATTTTACTATAGATCACTTTCATGGGCCATCTCTTCCTCACATGTAAATGATCTCTGGTGAAGTGTTACATGGAATAAAGTGGACATTTTAAAACTAAATATAGTCTAAATGCACCAATTAAAAGAGAGACTAGATTTTAAAATATGATCCCATTAAATGCCATATAAAAGGATGGCACCCATGCCATGGAATCCTCCTCAGCAAGGTAACAGAGCAAACTACTCAAACACCTAGCAACTTGGATGGGCCTCATGGGCATCATGCAGAATAAAAAATTCCAATCTCTCACACACTGTATGATTCCATCTATATAACATTTCCAAAATGACAAAATTGTAGTGAAGGATAATAGAGTAGGTTCCCAGGGGTTAGGGATGATGGGGGATGCAGGGGTTGGTGTGACTATCAACACCACAGGGGAGATCTTTGTGGTGATAGAACTGTTCTATAGTGGTGATTACAAGAATCTAGACATGATAAAAGGACACAGAACTATCCACACTCATAATACCAAAGTCAATTTCCTGATTTTGATATTGTACATTATATACACATAAGTTATCCCAAGAAGTAACTGTCAGGGAAAGATGGGGGAAGGTTGCACTGTATCTCTCTGTCTTTGCAGCTTCCTTTAGTTCTACAATTATTTTTAAATAGGTTTTTGAAAAAGCAAAGCAGAAAAGAACCAATGAGCGAATAATAATTATAAGGGCAAAAAGAAAATAGGGCATGTTCATCCAGTGGGTCATTCAACTGAAAGGACTTCACCACAACGTTTGTCAGAGGAGCCCAGAACACTGCCTTACTAAGAGGATGTGTAACAGTACTCTTTTGTCTACTGTGTATTTGTACAACAAGATTAACTGGATGGGTTCATAAGAAGACAAATGCTAAAGGCTGATGTACACACAAAAGAGAGCGATGTACACACAAAAAGAGAGCAAGTGTTAAAAAATTTTTCATTGAATTGATCATTCTAATTGCTGTTTATAAACCTAATAATAAAAATGTTTTACAACTGAAAAGATGGCCATTCTCTTTTCAAAACTGTTAGCTGTCAGTTTTCAAAAACTGACATTTGCATTTGATGATTCAAATGCAGAAGAACCAGAAGTAGTGATAAGCTGGCTGGGTGTGGTGGCTCATGCCTATAAAAAAATTCCAGCACTTTGAGAGGCCAAGAGAGGCAGATCATTTGAGGCCAAGAGTTTCAAGACCAGCCTGGCCAACACGGTGAAAACCCGTCTCTACTAAAAATACAGAAATTAGCCAGGTGTGGTGATGTGTGCCTGTAATCCCAGCTACTTGGGAGGCTGAGGCAGAAAAAAATTGCTTGAACCCAGGAGGCAGAGGTTGCAGTGAGCTGAGATTGCATCACTGCACTGCAGCCTGGGCAACAGAGCAAGACTCTGCCTCAAAAAATAAAATTAATTAAAAATAAATAAATATACTCTGAAATCTCCTCACATTTGCTTACATTAATGCTCATTGATCCTCTCTTCTTTACACAGATCCCAGTATCAACCCTCCTTTTATTCATCACCTGACGAGGAGCACAAAACTATTCTCCATGCCTTTTCATTTTCCCCTTCATTATCCTCTGCACCTTACATTTCTAACTGGAAACCCTTCAATGACTACCTGCTTAACTCTCCAACATGATCTCCTCACGTTGCCCAGGATCTTTCTTGCTTCAGTATTACCAAGCTGCTTGGAGTGCTCCAAGCCCACTTACTATGAGTTTCATTGCTCTACCTTCATGCTGTCTGCCTACCAGATCCACCTTCTCTTTCTTTATTGGAAAAAATTGCATGCATCCTTCAAAATACTCTTTCATTGTCTTCATGTGAAGTTTTCTCTGACCTCTATCCTCTCTTTAGCTCCTTTTTATCTTAACTACACTATTTTATGTCAACACAAATTGTACTATAATTACATACTTACCTCTTTTTCCCTCCTCAGCTATAAGTTCCTTGACAGCAGGTTTGTCAGGAGTACCTAAGACTATCCCCAGGTTCAGTGATTCACTTGAAGGACTCACAGGGCTCAGCACTGAGTTGCAGCACAGGGAAAAGACACACAGAGAGAAGTTTGGAAGAAACCAGGTATGCAGTGACACAGGACACGATTACTTCCCCCAGTAGCGAGCGCTGACAACACGTGCAATGTGTTGTCTACCAGGGAAGCTCACTGGAGACTCAATGTCAAAGGCTGTTACTGCGGGCTGGTCACATAGGCACCTGCTGCCTAGTACATACCAAAATTTCAGACTCCAATAAGGAAACCAGGTGTTCAGCGTAACCACACAACTTGTACAAATAGTTTAGGCACAATGAGCCACTCTTCTCATGTAGGGAAAGGTTATTATCAGGGTTTATCAGCCAAGTTCCCAGAGGCCAGCTGAGGACCAGCCTTTCAAGCCAGCCTTTCTGATAATTGGCAGTCTCAGAATTGCCAAGTTAACTCTTTTCTGCACAGCAGGAATCATATTTTAGTCCTTTTTTTCCCCTAAATGCCATTGCCTTACAGAATGCCAAGCAATAAGTAACAAGAGGCAAATCCTCTTACACTAAAAAAAATTATTAAAAAATTGATCAATAATACTCATAAAATTTGTTATACCATTACTTATAAGATTAAGCTAATTATGGTAATTGTAAAATGGAATATTATGGACCCACTACAATTCATGGTATGGGAAACATTTGTGATGATACTAAGCAAAAAATGTACATTATACAATATGTGCAGTATGAGGTCAATCCCATTTTTTGAGGGAGACACATATGTAGTACTGTGAGACAAATTAGCAAACGTAGGAAGCCATGTTTGCCATTTCCGCTTGAACCCCAAGTTTGTGACAAAATGCTCCCTGGAAGAACGCTTTGAAGACAAAATAGGGTAGAGCACATGGCCCACCACATCTCTTGCCTGAGTCATGATGTTTCTTATAGGATACGTGACCCGTCCTTGCCTTTTTCTGCACGTGAGATAACATCTGACAGGGTTAGTAAGTATGCTTCTGCAAGCTATAACCAGATATCTGCTTATACCTAAGCCTCATGATTCCGCTTTTATGGAACTTTCTGAGCAAGTGCGATATGATTTTACCTGGAATGGTCCTGCACTACCTGCATATAAGCAGTGGCTGGAACACTGTGCAGGGGCCATCTCACAAGACCTCTCCAAAGGACCACTCCCGGGCTACCGGCCTCGGGCTATAGTCCTTAGCAAGACTTCTGAGTAAAACTAACTTTAATTCTTTAAAAGCTTGATTTTTTTCTTTAGTTGACTATATATATAATATATACTACATATAATATCATATTCATATATACTATAAATACCATATAAGTATTTACTATATATGATATATTAGTATATACTCTATATTATATTAATATATATTGCATTATCTATCTATCTATCTATCTATAAGGTAGGTCTCAGAACCCCTTTACACTCTTTTCAAAATTAGACAACCCCAAAGACCTTTTGTTTATGTGAAATATATCAATCAACATTTACCATATTGCAAATCAAAACCAATAAACTTTTTAAGAATGTATTTAAAATTCATTTAAAAGTCTATTACATGTTGGCTGGGCACAGTGGCTCATGTGTGTAATCCCGGCACTTTGGAAGGCCAAGGGAGGCGGATTACCTGAGGTCAGGAGTTTGAGACCAGCCTGGCTAACATGGCAAAACCCCGTCTCTACTAAAAGTACAAAAATTAGCCAGGTGTGGTGGCGGGCACCTGTAATCCCAGCTACTCAGGAGGCTGAGGCAGGAGAATCGCTTGAACCTGGGAGGCGGAGGTTGCAGTGAGCCGAGATAGCGCCACTACACTCCAGTCTGGGGAACAAGAGCAAGACTCTGTCTCAAAAAAAAAAAAAAAAAAAAAAAAAAAAACAATCTATTACATGTTAGCATAAATAATGCATTTTATTAAAAATAATTGTTTTCTAAAAAAAATTGGTGAAAAGAGTGACATTTGCTCACATCTCTTTAATTCAGCTGAATAGAATATAGCTGAGTTCTCATCTGCTTCTGCTATTTCTTATGAGAGTGGAAAAGGCTATTATAAAAATGGTCTTCACTTCATGAACCTCCCGAAAGGGTCTAGGGATCCCCACAGGTCCTTGGATCACATGTTCAGAACCACTAATCCAGAAAAAATGAAAGAAAATATATCAAAAATGTTTAACACTGCTCTAAAGATTTAGTTCATTGGTACTAGATTTAAGACTTCATCCTATTAGGTAAGGCTGATCTATTAGTCTCTTTTTTATGCTATTCTTGTCCACTACTGGTTTCAGAGTCCAGTGCACTTTATCCACTGTATCCATTGTACAATGGGTCTAGAACTGGACAATTACTCACATCCCCAAAACCTGATTAGTAATGTTTCTGAAGCAGCACAAAAAAATCAGTTAATGTTCTGTAATAATCCAATGTTCTCGATGTAGTCCCCTCTAATATGTCGGCAATGAATAATATCCTTTCAGAGTTAAGAATACCTCAAACATAGATTCCAGACAACCTCTGAGCACAGCGCATGTACTGCTTAAGAAGCTTTCCAACCTGGAAAAATTAGATTAGGAGTCTGTTTCAGGAAATGGATGCTAGCCAACTAAGCTGAGCATAAAATAATACCATGCCAAGTGCAAGGTCTAAATCGGCCAACTTTAACATATCAGCAAGAAAGGCTGCTGACCAATTTGGCAGAGGCTAGGTCTACATTCTAGACCCTCTTTAGGTCCTGTTTTAAAATTAGGTCCTTATTTATAATACCTGAGACATTCAAGACTCTTCTTTTTAGAAAGTCAATATGGCAAAAACTTTCTTATGTCCTGGTGTTGTGTGTATATATTTACAGCTCGAAGAGTCCCAGGTGTGCTGGTGCCTAACCCTGGCTGCCAATCAGAATTACCTGGGGGCACGTTCAAGAACTTCCCAGGGGATGTCCAACTTCTAGCATAACAGAGTGAGAAGGCTCACAAATCCTCTTCCCACAAAGCAACTATAAAGCTGGTCAAGAGTCAAAAACAACCTAGTTGGTGCTCTGGAAAGCAAGCAAGACATTCAACAAACTGAGAAGTGTTTATTCAGGAAACCCACTGGACTCCAGGTGAGAACAGCACAAGTCTGTGACTTTTCCTGCCAAGAGCTGCCCTCATCTCCCCGCCCTCTGCTCTGTCAATTTAGAAGTTTAACAAGCGTGGGGCAGGCCTTGAAAACTAGCAAACTCACTGCCACTGCTGGCAGGGACTCATTGGATTTGCAGTGTTGTCAGTGAGAGCAGCAAGCCCAGAGGCAGGCAAGCAGTACGGAGGGCCAGAGGCCTGCTGGCATGAGGCTGCTGTTCTATCTGGGACAAGCAATGGACTGGCACACCAGCTGGAGACTTAACAGGGAGGACTTGAAAGTGAGACGGCTGTAGGGGGCTTATAAAGCTCTTCACACATCCCATGTGGACTGGAGGCTCTGAGCATGCACAGCAAACAGCAGTGCAGGCCCACACCATCCATGCACACCTGGTCATTAGGGCCCATGCATGCACACACACGGAGGAGCTGTAAAAGGAGACCAGGGCAAAGTACAGCTGGGGCGCACTTGCAAACAGCTTGCAGTACCGTGTGCGCCACAGTCCAACAGGTCCTGGGCAGAGAAGGGAGCCCTACCGGCTCGAGGTGTTTGACTACAAGCACTGACCAATCTTTGCTGAACACTATGCTATGCAGACACAGGGGCAACCTCTCTAGGAAACCAGGCTTAAAAATAAAAACTCATCAAAATGGAAGTACAGAGACATCCAGAGTCAGATACAGCCGGAGAGACAGACTTGAGATTTAGTCCAGTCCAGTTACTTAAACAAACAGCAAATAAAATAATCACCATCCACTTGAGTTAAAATGTAAAGAATCCAGAACTGCATCAATATATTACCTAAAATATATGGTGGTCAACAAAAATTCACAAGACAGCAAAGAAAAAAGAAACCAGGACCCATACTCAGGGGAAAAATAAAATTCCAGCAGTCAATGGAAATGGTCTCTGAGTATTCCCAGGTGCTGGACTTAGCAGATGAAGACTTCAAAACAGTTACTATAAATAAGTTAAAAGAACTAATAAAGCCAAGTTTAAAGAACTAAAGGACCATGTGAGGAAACTGACTCAATGAATAGAGAAAATAAAGAGACAGGAAATATAAAACAAAATGGAATTTAGTTGTTACAGCAACTAAAATTAAAATTCACTAGAGAGGCTCAGCAGCAGATTTCAGATGGCAGAAGAACAGAAGAATCAGTGAACTTGATGTTAGATTAATAGAAATGATCGAGTCTGAAGAACAGAGGGAAAAAAGATTGAGGAAAACTGAACAAACTGAACAGACTGAACAGAGAGGCCTCAGAGTATAGGATACCCCCAAGCGTGCACAGAAGGAAATAGAGAAAAAGTAGTAGAAAAAAAATATATGAAAAAGTAATGACTTTCTACAAACTAGGAACAGAGGGGAACTTCCTCAACTGGATAAAGAACACCTCCTTAAAGGCAGGGGAATCTCTGAAAAATGTCAATCAGTCTGTGGTACACCCTCGGCATAAAGCTTCCCACTGAGGAATAAAATCCAAAGGTGTCCCGGTGGCCTCGATATCCAGTGTGACCTGGCCCCTGCCTGCTTTTCCAACTTTATCTCCCACCACACCCCCGACACTCCCTAACCCTAACAATGCTTTAGCCACACTAGCTTCCTTTTACACTCTCCTAATGTGCCACACTCACTCTGGCCTCAGGACTTTTGTACTTGCTGTGATACTGCCGGGACCCCTCTTCACTCTAACTCTCTGGCTTCTTATTATTTCGGTCTCAGTTCAACTGTCACCTCCTCAGAGAGGCATTCTGTGACTACTCACATCTAAACAGCCGTCATTCCCACCTCAGTCACTTGTCATCGCCTTAGCTTGTTTGGTTGTCAGTATTCATCCCTCTCTGAAATAACTCAGTCTGCCTAGTTGCTCAACTACGACTGTGTAACATCCCCCCACTTAGCATCTCTGTAAGTAGGCTCTTATAGCAAGGACATTACCCATCTTGTTTACCATGAAATCGCCAGTGCCTAGTGGATCACCACCTAGTACATGCTCAATAAACACTAGGTGAATGAATAAATTAACTGAGCTGAAGAGAGAAAAAGCAGCAATACGAAGAAAGCTACTTCAGATCAAAAGCACTATGCCAGCCTATGTAAAAAGTATAAAAGCTCTATGTAAGCAGTCACTTACATCTGTAATCCCAGCACTTTGGGAGGCCAAGGCGGGTGGATTGCTTGAACTCAGGAGTTTGAGCCCCGGTCTGAGCAACATGGCAAAACCCTATATCTACAAACACTACAAAAATCAGCCATTCAGCCTGGGCAACATAGCATGGTCCCATCTCTACCCTCCAAAAAATACAAAACTTAGCAGGGTGCGGTGGCATGCTCTGTGGTCCCAGCTACTTGGGAAGCTGAAGTGGGAGGACTGCTTGAGCTCAGGAGCCTGAGGCTGCAGTGAGCAGTGATCATACCACAGTCCTCCAGCTTGGGACAGAGCGAGACCCCGTCTTAAAAAACAAAAAAAATTAGCCAGGCATGGTGGCATGTACCTGTATAGTCCCAGCTACTTGGGAGGCTAAGGTGGGAGGATGGCTTGAGCCCAGGAGGCAGAGGTTGCAGTGAACCATGATCACACCACTGCACTATAGCCTGGGCAACAGAGCCAGATCCTGTCTCAATTAAAAAAAAAAAAAGTACTATGCCAATAAACCACTAATATCCTGTAACTAGGATTAGCAAATTTCCCTCAAGATCAAATTTGTTATTGCAGTAGTTTATGTGCTGAGACCAATAAGGTCAATGTTCAATTACTCCTCCACAGCTGAGCAAATATGCTTCTGGAGAGTACACTAGAGGCACAACTGACATGTGGGAACAAACATCCCTTAAGGCAGGTGACAGGAGGTCATCTGGAGTGCTGCATTTCCACCTTATCATTAACCCTAGCTTTCTGATAAGGAAACCCAAGTTACTTACCTTGATTCCAAGAAGCTCCCCTGAGAAGAGGGTTTATTGAGCTTCTAGATCTTAATCAGCACACTGAAAGATTACCTTTCATTACTGCCCCAACAAAATGCCTGCCACCACCTCTGGAAATGCTTGCCCTCTTCCCATTTTAAGCATGGATTGCAATGCTGTGCAGGTTTCACAGGTGTGATTAATTCATTGGATCGTGGACTCTGTCAGGTACAGAGGTCATAATGATCTTGAATGATGGTTCTAGATCGCAGGGAGCTTCATTCCCCAGCATACCTAAGCGAGTTCAGCAGCAGCATCCAGGCTCCTTGTTCCACCTGATCATGGCCAGTCATTCTCTACCACCGCCTCTCACTTCATGAACAGGGTGACTGCATGCTATCTTTGCCTAGGACGGTTCCAATTTACAACTGTTACCCCAGCATGACTGTCAACAGTACTCCCTTTACTCTCAAGTGCCCTGCTCTGGACAGTAAATCATATGATCACTCTAGCTACAGAGGAAATTAATATTGTCCATTTTAAAAGTATCTATAGTGGAACAATTGATTAGGTGATTGTGGAGTAGTCTGAACTTAATGAAAATCAACTAACAGTAAAATTCCCATTATTGAACACAGCTCAGTGTGCCCAAACACTGAAAATGAGAAAACCAATGCAGACGCTGAACCGATTTATAAAAATAATAACAAGAGAGGTTTTGATATTGTGCCCTAAATACTATCCACCATGTACATAGGGACAAAAAAGCTATTTCTACTCTTTTATGTCATGATCTAAACCCTAAAAGTTAAGCTTTTGAGTGAAGAATGAAAATTCTAGACAATAGCCAGTTTGGATGAATTTGGACCAGAATCTTGCTAGGAACTAGAGAACGGAATGGTGTAAAAAGTGGCTTCGGAGTGACATCAGCAAAAATGGTAGAGGAGGGGCCACCGAGGTGTGTCCCTCCCCAGAAGTATCAAAATGACGTGAGTTTTTTTATTTTTATTTTTATTTTTATTTTTATGATCTCAGCTCACTGCAACTTCTGCCTCCAGGTTCAAGTGATTCTGCTGCCTCAGCATCCCGAGTAGCTGGGACTACAGGCGCCCGCCACCATGCCCAGCTAATTTTTGCATTTTTAGTAGAGAGGGGTTTCACCATGTTGGCCAGGATGGTCTCAATCTCTTGACCTCATGATCCACCCGCGTTGGCCTCCCAAAGTGTTGGGATTACAGGCGTGAGCCACTGTGCTCGGCCTGATGTGAATTAAAAAAAAAAAAAAGTTGTAGAATATACATGGCATAATGCTATCTGTGTAAATTTTTTAGATACATACAATTATATATGTACATATATACATACATAAAAAGTGAATATTCACATCGATAAATCAACATACAAAAATGCACTACAGGAGTACACAACATGATGTGGTTTGCCTCAGTCTAAGCAGGGCAGCACAGATGGAAACTGGCTGGGAGACTTTAGGGAGATCTGCCATGCTTTCTGCATTAAAAATGAAAAAAAAAATAAAGACTAGAAGTAAATATTAAAAATCTGGGCTGGGCGCGGTGGCTCATGCCTGTTATTCCAGCACTTTGGGAGGCCAAGGCAGGCAGATCACTTGAGCTCAGAAGTTTGAGACCATCCTGGCCAACATGGTAAAACCCCGTCTCTACTAAAAATACAAAATTAGCTGGGTGTGGTGGTGAATACCTGTAGTCCCAGCTACTTGGAAGGCTGAGGCATGTGAATCACTTGAACCTGGGAGGCAGAGGTATAGTGAGCTGAGATCATGTCATTGCACTCCAGCCTGGGCGACAGAGAGAGACCCTGTCTCCATTTTTTAAAAAAATGAAAAATCTGAGTAATAGGAATATAGGTGTTTCTGTATCATTTAGTATACTTTTCTGTATAATTTTTTAAAATTTAAATGGGGTGGGGTGGCGTGCAGGCATGGCCTCTGCCTCCTTAAGAAGCTCATTGTTTAGACTCTAGCCTAGTTTATTTTTGCTGACTGCTAGCAGTCACTGCTTCTTTTTATAAGTGCTCATGCTCACAAAACACCCAATGAATATCTGTCCCCAAATGTCAAGCTCTGCCATCTGCAGTAGCCACTTTCTTGTCCTTTAATAACAATAATAATGGTATCTACCTTTATTTTACCTCCTAGCACTTCTCCCGATCTTACAGCTCCTCTACAATCAACAGTGGAATGAGAGGGGAGAAAAAAATCATACCAGTCTCATGAGAGCCAAAATGACCCTCCCAAGATGAAAGAGCAAGCTACAAGAGAACCAAGGTCTCCAGACTCTAGCGATATCACTCAAGGTCTATCCAGACCCCAGTGATAGCACAGCCATTATTCCTCAGGAAAAGAAAACCAAGAACAGCATCTGGAGACTCTAGCATCCCCCCAGTGATAGCACAGCCATTATTCCTCAGGAAAAGAGAACCATGAACAGCATCTGGAGAGGTCAATCACTTCCACAACCACCCTGCCCGGCCCTTCTGAGAAGGGACCAAATCCTACCATTCTAGAGCAAGGCTGCTCATGTGTAATCTCCGGAGTTCTTTCGGGATCTTCTCTATGACTTAATCTAAACAGTGAGACATCTGTTTGAATTCCACCATTCCACAACATACCTAACCCTCAACAGGACTCGCTTTTAGAAAATGGTTTCAAAGTAACTTAAGTTCCACACTATGAATCTACATTTTCTGGCTACTTATAAATTTTTTGCCAGCTGCCTCAAGTTTACTTTAATCAACTGTAATAGACCAAAATATATAAGTTAAGCCTACGACATCCTCCCCTATGATACAGTCAGTGTCAGGGGTATTTTAGTGAGCATAGTTTTTTTTTGAGATGGGGTCTCACTATGTTGCCCAGGCTGGTCTCGAACTCCTAGTCTTATGGGATCCTCCCGCCTTGGCCTCCCATAGTGCTGGGATTACAGGCATGAGCCACCGCACCCCGCCAGTGAGCACAGCTGACAACAAGCTGCTTTTCAGGTCCATGATAAAAGGAAAATATTATAAGATTAATGAGATTTACTAATTAGATATACTCACTGATAATGTGTTTTATTTTAATGAAAAGCCACGAGATTTATTAGTATCCTCCTCTGCATCAAAACAATAAACCTGAAATCCTAAAGTCTAACATTATGTGTAATTATTTCTAGAAAAAAAAAGTTATACCTGCCGTAAACTTTGGCACACATTTTGCTAGGAAGACACTTCAGCAGTTACACGTAGTAACAAAACAAAGATCCACTGCCTCACTCCAGTTAACACGTGCCTCTTCCAGAAATACCAGCAACCAGTAATGTAGATGCTTCCATTTAAAGGGAACTTTGCTGGAGTAAACAACAGATTTTTGCATGATTGAAGTATCCTTTAACTAATGGCAGTGTGAACTGATTTTTTAACCTAAAAACAACAGTTAAACTGGTTGTTTAACCATCAAGTTAAACTAGTTTTTTGCCAACTTTCTGAAGTTGAAACTGTGCACTTAAAAAGAAATGCAACATAAACAATAGGGTGAGAATATAATTAAATACTAGCTAACAAGATACAGTTTTGTAAAAAGTATACAAAGAAATCACATTGGGTGACAGACAACGTGAGCATTCCAGAAGCTCATCTGTGGAGGACTCATCCAGAGAACACGGCTCTACTGCCCTGGAGGCAGTGGGCATTCCCTGAGAGCCGATTCAGGCTGTACACCCCATGCAGTCAGACACACCTAGGTTCAGACCTTCTTTCTATCACTTTCTAGTCATCTCATACAGCCGGATTAAGTACTTTGCTAATTGCCTGAGTGTCTTCATGTCAAACAGGAATATTAATACTCACTTCCTTCCCTAGAGCTGTAGTGCAGACTAAATGAGACCACGGAGAAAAAGGCGGTCTACAAAGGGTACTCTTCACTGCTCCCAAACACCAACTCTAAGCTTGTTTTCAGTTTATAAGCCACAGGCTTATTTCCCCTGAAATGACACCACCATACAGCAATAATGGAGGTCCAATCGGTTCTATTATTTCTCTGCACAACTGTCTGCAAACAAATGGGACTTTATTACTGATTTAAAAAGGGGAAAACAGGAATGGACAAAGGATAGATTTTGTCTATTTTAGGGAGAATGTTGCAGAATTACAAAAGAGGCAACTTGAGATAAATGCATATTATGAGGCGCAACAAAAACAAGACATTTTACAAGTCTTGAAGTTCAAGTTTTTAAGTTTAACTTATACCAACTTAATGAAAGAACAACCCAGTAGAAGGGAAAAACCTAACATGGTAGCCAACCACTGGACATCCAGTTCAGGAGTATGAGATTTCCTAGAACATTTACCTCCTTTTTCCACAACTCACACACAGGATTTGTGAAGAATGTTTTTCAAAATTTTTGGTACTTTGAAACAGCAACCAAGCTGCCAACAGAAGCCTCTCTACACACAAGCTTGCCAGGACAAACAAAGGGGTAAATTCAAGCCATGACTGGCCATCTGCCACAGCATAAAGCAAGAGATAAACTAGTTGGCAAACTCTTTCCCTAGCCCACAACACTTTTCACATTCTCCTTTAAGTAAGAAATTCAGGCTACCCAGTTTCCCTACAAAACTCCAGTCCTATTAGAACTTTGCTTTAGTGAGCTGGAGTTCACCAATACAGAGCAAAGTCTTAGCCATCAACGAAATCTCACTGAAAAGGAGAGTACAGCAACATGACTGGTTAAATTGGAAAAAAAAAAAAACCAATCAATGACCATTTCCCAAAAACAACAGGAACACTTTCGTCCATCACTAACCCTCATGGACACCCAAATTTTGAAGTCTCTAAAACAACTCCTCGTGAAAGGAACTAGGATCTTAAGACATAGCTAATTCCACATCATCAGATAGGAAAATAAAAACCAGGATGGGTCTGCAAGCATGGTAACAGGGTAAGAATGCAAAAGTGCTTTCAAGGATGTCAGGGGAGAATGCAGAAGAGGCAAAGAAAACAGCCCAACATGGTATCCGGTAGCCAGGTTGTGACAATGTAGATATTAAAAGAAAACAAATTATATTTAGTGGATATACATTTGAAAACAAAAAAAAGTTATTCCAAAAAAGTTGAAATGCAAAAATTTAAAGACAAGGAATATGATTAATTTTGTGTCAATTTGGGTTGTTGTTTTTTGTTTTGAGACAGAGTCTCACTCCGTCACCTAGGCTGGAGTGCAGTGGCCCGAACTCGGCTCACTGCAACCTTCACCTCCCCAGTTCAAGTGATTCTCCTGCCTCAGCCTCCTGTGTAGGTGGAACTACAGGCATGCACCACCATGCCTGACTAATTTTTGTATTTTTAGTACAGATGGGGGGTGGGGGGGCTGACAGTTCACCATGTTGCCCAGGCTAGTCTTGACCTCCTGAACTCAAGTGATCTACCAAAGTGCTGGGATTACAGGCATGAGCTACTGTGCCCAGCAATTTTTTTCTGAATTTGAATAAGTAGAAGACAGTCAATACATTTATTTCCTTCCTCTAATAAGTATGTCTGCTTATATAGAAACTTTTGTCTATCTGTGTGTGCAATAATGAAGGAAGGAAAAAGGAAGTTCTGTGCAAACCCACAGTTTTGGTGCAAAATAAGAAGTATACGAAGAACGGGGGGTGGGAGGAAGATAAGCACAGTGGTCATATAAAGAAGTTGGATTAAAAAAAAATCAGTGATCTGTCCTAAAGTAACCAAGATGCTAGACTAGATTTCTTGTCTGAGACGAAAAAACTCTAAGTGGCCTTCTAATCAGAAGATTCCAACAAGAAATGCTTAAGTTTGCAATCTCTCTACTAAGTCGATATAATGACAAGTGGTCGGTCGGTAAGGAAAGCTATTCCATAGGAGAAACACCAGCCTGGGCAAAACTAAAATCTATATGATAAATTTGAGCTCAAAAGGCCTCATTAAACTAACAAGTTAATTTGGGAAAAAAAAAAAAGTACCCAGACAACAAGTAACCTAGATTTAAATTACGTCGGGGGAAGCAACCAGGTTCCTGGCCCCTACTCAATGCTCAGTCAATAATCCTGATCACATTTGACACGAATGGTCCCAGAAGACACTCAGTTTTTTATTTTCCAGCTTGATAAGATTTCTAAAATCCCAGAAAGGTATAAAAATAAGAGTTATTATTAACCTTAGGAAGGTTTAGAAATGAAGAAATTAATGAAAAAGCCCATAGTATTGATAATTAATAAGTTTAAATATAAATATGGTAGTTTTACAATATTTGTGCTTGTTTTTTATATTGATTGAGGTGTTTGAAGTTCAAAAAAAATGAGCTAACCACTTAAGTAACTTACAAGAGAAAAAAAGACATGTGTTCACACATGCATAAGTACCATGTTAGCCTCAATCATCGCTCACTGCAGCCTCAACCTCCCAGTCCTCAAGCAATCCTCCTGCCTCAGCTTCCTCAGTAGCTGAGACCACAGACAAAAGCCATCACACTCGGCTAATTTTTACATTTTTTGTAGAGATGGAGTCTTACTTTGTTGCCCAGGCTCATTTCAAGGGATCCTCCTGCCTCAGCTTCCCAAAGTGTTGGGATTATGGGCATGAGTCACCACACATAGCAGGATATTTTGTAGCAAGTAAAATTCAGGATAAAGTAGTAACATGACACTCTTCACAACAAATTCCTGCCGATCCCTTCAGATCTCTCAACACCTTTACTGCTACCATCCCTGCTCCCAGCTCTAACAGTCCCTGTCCCCTCCTCATTCCCTCAGTCTCCTCCACTCTTCTCCTTCCTGCATCTGGACCTACATCCATCAGACCAAACACTACACGTGCCCACTCCTTGGTTCAATCCAACATCCACCTTCGCTATTAACACAGGGAATACCTTTCTCCCCCATTAAATTCCTATCTTCTTTTCAGACCAACTCCAACACCACTTCTTGTGAGAAGCCTTTCCAGAGTCCCTCATGTGAATGTGCTGTTTCTACCCCAGTTCTATCACAGCACTGTGTTCACACCTCCATGAACCCATGAGTAACACTACTGATTCTCATCACTTGTCTGGGTCCTTCAGAGATGCACCATGAGAAAGACTCCTTTTTAAAAAGCTGCTGACCCGACAACTGAAATAGTTGTGCACCGATGTGTGCACCAAAATACAGGAAAGACAGGTAAATGCTGAAATGTTGTACTTCTGGAGTTTGTTACACAGGTATGCCCCTTTGTGACAACTCATAGAGCTGTACACTTGTGATTTGTGCACTTTTTACATCTTTCTTATACTTAAAACATTACTTAAAAGAAGAGAAACTGCTCTGAATGCAATAAATATCTAAACCTGCTGAACTGAAGATGGATTCACATGCCAATCCCTCATCTTCTTGGTTAGAAAATCATATTATCTCATCTCAACTGTGGAGGGAAGACAAAATCCTGACATGTGAACATTTACTATTATTTAAGCTGGAAACAAACTTTACCAAATGAATACTGACTCTCATTTGCTTTAAGTTACTTTCTAGCTTCCTACTGGAAATACACAGAACAGAGCTTCTTAAAAAATGCCCTTTTGGGCCATGCACAGTGGCTCATGCCTGTAATCCCAGCACTTTAGGAAGCTGAGGTGGGAGGATTGCTTGAGCTCAGGAGTTTGAGACCAGCCTTGGCAACACTGTGAGACCTAATCTCTACTAAAAATACATTTTAAAAAAATTAGCCTGGTGTGGTGGCACACGCTTGTAGTCCCAGCTACTCAAGAGGTTAAGGTGGGAGGATTGCTTCAGCCCAGAGGCTGCAGTGAGCCTGGAGATGGAGGCTGCAGTGGGCCAAGATCACACCACGGCACTCCAGCCTGGGCAACAGGGCAAGACCATGTCTCAAAAAAAAAAAAAAATGGCCTTTTATGTTTAGGTTTTGAAAAGTAAATATTAATAGACATGCAAAATATACTTCAGCAAAAAAAGATACAGAATCTACTTTTCCCAAATAAGTTATTTAAATCTAAATGTTAATCAAATCAACTCTATCCCCAGACTTTCATGTTTACAACGTAATTGGCAACTAGAGTTTTCTCCCAAAAACTAAATTATTGCTTTACCGTAGTTTGAATAAAAAAATTAAGGCTAAATCTAATCTTAAAAAAAAAAAACAAAAAAACACCCGTAGCCAGGCACAGTGGCTCACATCTGTAATTCCAGCACTCTGAGAGGCTGAGACAGGTGGATCATTTGAGATCAGGAGTTCCAGACCAGCCTGGCCAACATGGCGAAACTCTGTCTACACTAAAAATACAAAAGAAATCCAGGAAGGATAAACCAGAAAATAGTGAGATTGAACACCTACAAGGGATGGATGGGTAGAAACAAGGAAGGAATAGAAATGGGACAGAAGGAATGAGAAGAGACACATCTCTCAGCATACCTTTTTTTACTGTTCTGACTCAGAACCAACATGTTTCACATATCCAAAATGTAAATGATTGCCATTAGCAGGACATGGGAGAAACCCAAAACAGAATACAAACAGTAATATATTGACCTAAACAGATTATAAATGAATAACATAACCACACGGAAGAGGAAGTGACTAAAATGTAACCTAAGTAACTTTAGAAAATAGCATCTGTATATTACAAGACTAAATACAAAAAGAACTGTGCACAAATATTGAACCCTAGTAAATTTACTTTTCATTTGTGTATGGGTTAGAATTCCGAAACTACTGTATGTATATACTGGGATTGAGCATAAGCAACTATATTGGGATAGTAAGAGCCATATTTTTTTTTTTCTTTGAGACGGAGTCTCGCTCTGTCACCCAGGCTGGAGTGCAGTGGCGCGATCTCAGCTCACTGCCACCTTCGCCTCCCGGGTTCAAGCTATTCCTGTGTCTCAGCCTCCCGAACAGCTGGACTACAGGCGCATCCACCATGCCCGGCTAATTTTTTGTATTTTTAGTAGAGACGGGGTTTCACCATGTTGGCCAGGCTGGTCTCGAACTCCTGACCTCAAGTGATCCACCTGCCTCGGCCTCCCAAAGTGCTGGGATTACAGGCATGAGCCACCACATCCTGCCAGAGCCATATTTTTTACTGTCAGAGACAGGACTTACAAATAAGGAAAAGAGGAGACTAGCATGGACGCTACAGTATTCAATTAAAATCCGAGGGATCACTATGAATTCAAGAAACGCAGGTGGACATGGAAATAGCTGAGGATGCTATGCACGCACACATGTATCCCCTTGCTCTGTGCACCGAGAGGGACTGGAAAGATGATGCCACAGTAGGAATGAGCACAGCAAGACTCTATTCTCCAAAGGAACTACAGGCTCCTTGGAAAAATGATTGCTTCCAGGACAGGGGTAGAGAAAATACAGGACAAGCCTGGAGCATGCTATGGCACCAGAAAGGAAAAAATGGCTCTAAAAATGATGGAGACTAGATAGAGGTGGTAGTTGCACAACATTGTGAATGTACTAAATTGTTTATTTTAAAAGGGTTAATTTTGTTATGTTAATTTCACCTCGATAAATTTGAAAAAAATGATAAGGGCACAATAAAAGGCTCAGAAGCCAAGCCAACTTGAGGAAGCTCCTAATGGCCACCTCTGAGACAATTTAAACAACAAAATAAGTTACTGTAATAAAGGATCATAACCCACAGAATTAAATAAATATCCATGAGTTCATACTTACAGAAAGAAATACATGAAGGAGGGCCGGGCATGGTGACTCAAGCCTGTGATCCCAGCACTTTGGGAGGATGAGGCAGGTGGATCACCTGAGGTCAAGAGTTCAAGACCAGCCTGGCCAACATGGTGAAACCCATCTCTACTAAAAATACAAAAAAAAGTAGCAGGGCATGGTGGCACACACCTGTAATCCCAACTACTCAGGTGGTGGAGGCACAAGAATCACTTGAATCCGAGAGGCAGAGGGTGCAGTGAGCTGAGATTGTGCCACTGCATTCCAGCCTGGGTGATAGAGCTAGACTTCATCTCAAAAAAAAAAAAAAAAGAAATGAGGGAGAAGAGACATCTCTTCCTTACAGTGGAATTCCAATTAACTAATAAGTACAGAATGAATGATGGAAACAGAAAGTTACATTTGGAAAACATCACAGTAAGAATTGCTGCAGGCAGCCATAAAAAAAGAACGAGATCACTTCCTCTGCAGGGACATAGATGGAGCTGGAGGCCATTATCCTTAGCAAACTAATGCAGGAACAGAAAACCAAATACCCCATGTCCTCATAAGTGGCAGCTAAACGAGAACACATGGACACACAGAGGGAAACAACACACACTGGGGCCTTTTGGACGGTGGAGGGTGTGAGGAGGGAGAGGATCAGAAAAAATAACTAATGGGTATAACACCTGGGTGATGAAATAATCTTTACAACAAACCCCATAACACAAGTTTACCTATGCAACAAAGCTGCACTTGTACCCTTGAACTTAAAATAAAAGTTTAAAAAAATTGCTGCAGGCAAAAATCATCAAAGGATATTAACATTTGTAGGTGAAAGTATGATGAGAAACAGGATACTGGCTTCCACGAAATGCTTATTAATTACAATGGCAAAAATAGTAACTTTACAGTGGAAAAGCCTGTCAGACACCACTTCAACCAAGTGATCGAAGCAAACATCACCAGTAACAAGACACATCAACATCACACACCTCCTGATATAATGTGCTAACTGAAGGATACAGCCAGGGTGCAGTGGCTCATGCCTGTAATTCTAGCAGTTTGGGAGGCTGAGGCAGGAGGATCACTTGAGCCCAGGACTTCGAGACCAGCCTGGACAACATACTGAGACCCTGTCTCTACAAAAAATTTTTACAATTAGCCGAGCATGGTAGTGCATGCCTGTGGGCCTTCCCTCAACTTTGGAAGCTGAGGAGGGGGACTGATTGGGCCCAGGAAGTCAAGGCTGCAGTGAACCATGATCATACTACTTCGCTCCAGCCTGTGTGACAGAGTGAGATCCGGTTTCAAAAAACAAAAAAGGTAGCTGGGTGTGGTGGCTCACGACTGTAATCTCAACACTTTGGGAGGCCAAGGCGGGTAGATCACCTGAGGTCAGGAGTTTGAGACCAGCCTGGACAACATAGAGAAACTCTGTCTCACTAAAAATACAAAACTTAGCTGGGTGTGGTGGGGTGCACCTGTAATCCCAGCTGCTCAGGAGGCTAAGGCAGGAGAATTGCTTGAACCCAGGGGGCAGAGGTTGCAGTGAGCCAAGACTGTCGATTGCACCACTGCACTCCAGCCTGGGCTACAGAGCGAAACTCCATCTCAGAAAAAAAGGACATAACATCAACATCATTTCTGTGGTATTCTTGCCAAAAATGCATTAGAGTTGTCCCTTGCTATCCATGGGGGATAGGTTCCAGTATCTCTGAGGATACCAAAATCTGCAGATGCTCAAGTCTCTGATACATGACACAGTATTTATATATGACCTACACACAGCCTCTTGTATACTTTAAATCATCTCTAGATTACTTATAATATCTAATACAATGTAAATGCTAGATAAATAGTTGTTATACTGTGTTTTTTAAGGAATAATGACCAAAAAAACCAGTTTGTATATATTCAGTACAGACACAAACACTGTAGAGCTAACCACATTTTCCATCTGTGGTTGGTTGAATCTGTGTATACAGAGGGCCAACTGTGCCTCAATCTAACCAGATACATCATCAGGCAAATTCAAATTAAGGGGCATTCCACAAAAATGTCGAGGACATAAGACAAAGAAAGGGCCAGGCATGGTGGCTCACACCTGTAATCCCAGCACTTTGGGAAGCCAAGGCGGGCAGATCACCTGAGGTCAGGAGTTTGAGAACAACCTGGCCAACATGGTGAAACCCCATCTCTACTAAAAATACAAAATTAGCCAGGCATGGTAGAGGGCACCTGTAATCTCAGCTACTAGGGAGGCTGAGATAGGAGAATCGCTTGAACATGGAAGGTGGAGGTTGCAGTGAGCAGAGGTCACGCCACTGCACTGCAGCCTGGGCAACATAACAAGACTCCATCTCAAAAAAAAAAAAAAAAAAAAAAAAAGATAGAGGAAATTTTGCATACTGGAAGAAAGTAAGAGGACATGACAACTAAACACACCATGGGATCCTAGATTGGACTCTGGCACAGAAGGACATTAGTGGGAACTCTGGTGAAATTCATATAAGGTTTGTAGATTAGTTAATAATTTTAAATCAAAATTAATTTTTTGGTTTAGAAAATTATACTACTCTGATTATATATAAGTTGTTAATATTGGGGGAGGCTAGGTATAAGGGAAATCTGTGTACTATTTTTGTACATTTATTGTAAATCTAAAAGTACTTCATAATAAAGTTTTTAAAAACATTTACTGCTGTTCAACTTACTGTTTAATTTACTGTTTTACTGTTTTGCAGCTCTCTCCTCCCTCCTCTCCTACACTACGGCAAGGATATTCCTCTAACATGTTCTAATGCTAATGCATCCCAGACCACAAACAGTGCCTGGCACACAGAAGGCACTCAAAAAACACAGGTTGACAATTTCGGTAAGCCAGAATGATGACGGCGTATTCCAAGTCCTAGACTTAGTATTAATTTTCCTTATATCGTATTTGAAAGCAGCTTTGCTTATTCTGTAAAGAAAAACAAATCTAAAAACTTTTATTCACTGTTTACAAATAAGAATCATAGTTTTCAATAAAATGCTTTGTCTGGTGTTTCTGTTATAGCTAACAGGATATGAATCTGATCTTTTCTTGCAGGAAGTGTTTTCTCAGAATATACTGTAGTCTACTGATTCAAAGGTACACATTTTCTCCCATATTTCAACATCTGAAATCAAGGTGACTCTTACACGTGATGGCATGTCATAGTTTAATCAGCAGCTGCTTTTCCTGCTTAGCAGTACTTTACAATCATGGTGCATCTAATGGTGTATTAAATTTGATGAAATCTGGTAATGAATAAAGCATTTTCAAAATATTTTTGGAGCTCTACTTCCAACGCAACAGCATAAGCTCTGCTGATCCCCTGTGTAGTGAAACTAGTGAAAATTATTGGTTTAAAAACCTCTTAAGAGGACCTGAAAACTGTCTGAAGGACAAATAGCAAATGAAGAAATACTTATATGAGAAAATCTATAAAAATTCAGTGAGAAAGGTGACAGCACAGTACTTGAACCAAGATCATTCCCTTCTCTCTTCTCCCCAACCCGTGAGGTAGAGACCTCACTCCAGACTACAGCAGCCAAGAACACAGGGCTCCCTTTGCTCTCCAGCTCCAAGCTGCAGGATTTCATCCTGGGAGAAGCAGGGCTTCAACTTTTCTCCTGCTGCCCCCAGCTGCCTGTAGCTAAGGTTAAGTCCCAGGCAAGTGCAATTGAGATGTGGGGGCTCTCTTACTCTACCCAGCCCCTGCTGATGGAATGGAGGCTCTATATTGGGTGCAGTGTGCTGAGAATATTAGAGCCCTGACAGCCCTTCCTGGGCTTGTAAGGCAGTGGTTCCACACCTGGAAAAGCACAGCCACAAGAACCTCAACCTCCTGGCCTCTCCACTTAGTGCTCAGCTCCTAGAGTGGGGCTGCTACTCAGAGAAAAACCTGTCATTATCCTCAGTCCCACCTCAAGACTCAGAAATCCTGCCTGGAGCCATAAAACAGCTCCTGATCTCTTCCCAAAGAAGGGGCTTCATTTGCAACAGCGCCTGGAGAAGTTTGGGCTTGTGGTGAGAGAATGGGGAGAATTGTGGATCTAGTGAAGATACAGCCTAGAGTGTGGGAGCTAGCTTGCAGGAGAGAACCTGCAAAAGAGGTGGAAAGGAGTCCTCCTGGGGTCAGAAAAATATCAGACACTGACCTTAGAAACTATTTCTTCAAAGGAATCACAATTTTATCATAGAATACATTATAGGTGGAAAAGAAAAAAAAAGGAACCACAATTTAGTTTGTAGCAGAATTTATGCCCCAGGGCATCGGTGTAAACAATAAAACAATCAGCTGGTAATTATTGTAGGAGTCTTAGAAAGAGTAAAGGGGCATCCCAGGGTGAGTGTGGGCAAACCAAGAGCTGAAGCTGCAGCCAGCCACTAAACAAATAAACCAGCAAATAATAACAGGTGAAGGGGACCTTAGTACCCCAGGTTGCTAAAATACATTTCTCTAAAATGTCCAGTTTCCAATAAAAAAATTATGAGATGTGCAAAGAAACAGAAAAATACAATCAATACACCAAACGGGGAAAAAAAACCAAGCAGGTAACAGAAACTGCCTGTGAGTACAACTAGATGAACTAGATGTTGGATTTATTTATTTATTTTTATTTTTTGAGATGGAGTCTAGCTTTGTCACCCAGACTGGAGTGCAGTGGGGCGATCTCGGCTCACTGCAATCTCTGCCTCCTGGGTTCAAGCAATTCTCCTTGCCTCAGCCTCCCCAGTAGCTGGAATTACAGGTGCCCACCACCACGCCCAGCTAATTTCTTATTTTTAGTAGAGATGGGATTTTGCCATATTGGCTAGGCTGGTCTCGAACTCCTGACCTCAGGTGATCCACCTGCCTCAGCCTCCCAAAGTGCTGGGATTACAGGCACGAGCCACCGTGCCCAGCCAGGATTTATTTTTAAAAGGATTTCAAATCAGCCATTATAAATAAACTCACAGAACTAAAAGAAAATTTAATTGAAGAAGTAAAAGAAGGTATGACAAAGCGGCATCAAATATAAACTATTAATAAGAAGAGAGAAATTTTAAGAAAGAACCAAATGGAAATTCCGGAGTTGAAAAGTACAATAGAAGTAAAAATTCACCAGAAGACCTTGTGATGGTTAATTTTATGTGTCAATTTCATGGGGCTAAGGAATGCCCAGACAGCTGATAAAACATTATTTCTGGATATGTCTGTGAAGGTATTTCTAGATGAGGTTAGTATTTGAATCTGTAGACTGAGGAAAGAACATGACCCCCACCAATGTGGGTGGGTATCATCCAATCTACTAAGAGCCTGAGGAGATCAAAAAGGTGGAGGAAGGGCAAATTTGTTTCTGGTCTGAGCTAGGATATCCCACCCTCAGACATCAGCCCAGCTGGTCCTCGGGCCTTTGAACTTGAACTGGGACTTTCACCATTGGCTCCCTTATCCTCAGGACTTTGGACTGAGACTGAATTACACCACCAGCTTTCCTGGTTCTCCAGCTTGCAGGCAGCAGATTCTAGGACCTCTCAGCCCCCATAATCACATGTGCCAGTTCCTATAATAAATCTTCTTGTGTGTGCGTGCACATGTGTTTGTGTGTGTGTGTGTATGTTCTGTTTCTCTGATGAACCCTAACTAATACATGCCTCAAGAATAGATTTGAACACAATGGAGAAAGAATTAGCAAACTTGAAGGCAGGTCGGTAGAGCTCATGTAAGCTCAAGAGCGAGAAAAAAATGAAAAATGAACACAGCCTCAGAGAAAGGTAGAACACCAATAAGCACACCACCACATGTGTAATGGTAATATCAGAAGGAAAAGAGAGAGAAAGGAGAAGAAAAAAATTCAAAGAAATAATGACTTAATACTTCCCAAATTTACTGAAAAACAATAAGCTATTCATCCAGGAAGCTCAACAGACTCCAAACAGGGTCAATAAAAGAGACCCACAAACAACACATGGTGGAAATGAAAAAAGTCAAACACAAGAAAATCTTGAAAGCTGCAAGAGAAAAATGACACTACTTACAAGGGAACTTCCATAAGATTAATAGCTGACTTCTCAGCAGAAATAATAGAGGACAAAGGCAATGCAATCACACACAGTGTTCAAAACCAACAAAAGTCCTTGTTAACCAAGAATCCTATGTCCAGAAAAGCTATCTTTCAAAAATAAAGGTGAAATAAAGACACATCTAAATAAACAAAAACTGAGGGAATTCATTGTTAGCAGACATGCCTTATAAGAAAAACTAAGGGAAATTCTTCAGGCTGAAAGGAAGTGACCCCAGATGGTGGTTCAAATCCACACAAAAAGCAGCAATAATTATGAAATTAGAATATACACTATTAATGTATTTTTTCTTCTTTCTGTTAACTGATTTAAAAAGTCAATGGTATAAAATATTTATATAATTCATTGCTGGGTCTATAACATGTGGAAATATATCAGTAACATAATTGCCAGTAATAGCACAGAGGAGGTAGGTGGAAATAAAACTGTAATGGGCTAAGGAAATAATAACACATAAAAATAATAATTATAACAATATATTGTTTGGTTTGCAACATTAACAGATGTAATAAGTATAACAATACCCCCCAAAAGGGTAAAAAGGAACAGACCTACATAGGAGCAACACTCCTATATATTACTAAAATTAAGCTAGTATAAATCTAAAGCTGATTCTGTTGAGAGACTAGTAAAAATACTCAAAAGTAGTGAAAAAGTCATTAACGAAATTAAAATGCTATATTAGAATTCAATCAATGCAAAAAAAAAGCAATAAGGGAGGAACACAGGAACAAAAAAGACATGAGGCACAGGAAAAACAAAAAATCAGATGACAGAAATGAATCCAGTTAATAATAGCATTAAGTATGTATGCATATATAACCCAATCAAAACGCAGAGAGTGTCAGACTGGATTTTAAAGAGCATGATCCAATTATATGTTGTCTACAGGAGACACACAGTAAATTCAAAGATAAACAGATTGAAGTAAAAGAATAAGAATGTGTACAGGTCTCATCACTTTGAAAAAGTCTGGTAATTCCTCAAATGATTAAACGTCATAGTTATGATAGGACCCAGCAATTCCACTCCTTGGTAAATACCCAAGAAAAATAAAAACACATGTCCACACAGAAACATGTACCTGAATGTTTATAGCAGCATTATTCATAATAGCCAAAATGCAGAAACAACCCAAAGTTCACCAGCAGATGGATGGATAAACAGTGTGGTACATCCATACAAGGGGCTATTATTCAGCTGTAAGAAGGGACGAAGCGCACATCCTTTCTGTGTACTGTGAAGCAACCCCACTGTGAAGTGATCTGCCACAACACGGGTGAACATTGCAAAGATTACACTAAGTGAAAGAAGCCAGTCACAAAAGACCACATACTATATGATTACATTTATCTGAAAATCCAGAATAGGGAAATCTATAGAGACAGAAAAATTAGTGGTTGCCTAACCCCCCTAGGAGGGGAGGGGAGGGAGGTAGGGATTAGGACAGTAATAGCTAAAGGGTATAGGATTTCTTCTTGAGGTGATAAAAATGCTCTAAAATTGACTGTGGTGATGGATACATATCTGTGAATATACCAAAAACCGATTCATTGTACACTTCAAATGGATGAATTGTATAGTATGTAAATGATATCTCAAGCTGTTTAAAACTGTTTAAATACATTTTTGCTGAAGGAATCAATCATTTATCTAACAGATGTTTACTACATGTTTACTAAGCACCACTGGATCAGGCACTGCAAAAATAATACCAGTCTCTGTCCCCATGGACAGGGACCCATGACTGCTACATCAATCTCGCCCAGGGTCTAGATTGCGCCTGACCACAGCAGGAGGTTCATCAGGAGCCATGCTCCTCCTAGCAAGACAGACATGTAACTACTCCTGCCCCATTCTCACAACAGCCACCTACAACTGTCCCAATTTGTCCATTCCACATAATTGGAAATCAGCCTCATTTTTATGTGAGAATCCAGTATACCCCGCTGAAACTGTTACTCTGTCTTGCACCACAGCTTCCCTGGCAGGATTCCTGACATACTCCCCAACTTATGCCAATCCCATGGACCAGCTCATGTATTCTTTCATGCGGTGAATGAGGACTATGTCAAACCAGTACTTCTAGGAACTGTACTTCTAAGATTCTCCCCAGGGCCTGAAAGCTTAAGGAGATGAATAACTCCTCCCTTCTCAGGCCCAGTCCCAAGGTGCAACCTGCGCCAGCAGCATGCGCCAGCAAGACAGCAGAAGCAGGAAGAGAGTCGGCCGGAAGACACGTACCCCTGAAGATTGAGAAAGGGGTCACCTGGGTACAACGTAGCAGTTATGTCAGATTAGGACACTTCTTATTTACAGGAGACTATAAAACCTTTGCCCCATCCTCACTTGGGGCTGACACCATTTTAGGCCTCAGCCTGCCTGCTCATTAAAACAGCATGTTGCTCCACACCGCCTCGTGTTTTCTGCTGGTGCGCTGTCGGGGTTTGAACCGATACAAGAACCTTGCAGTACTGTGATTACCAGCTAAACTCTGAGAGGGCCTGAGTCCTATGTGCTGGTATTAATGAGCATCTCACAATTCCAAAGGATGAATACTCTACTCCCCTTCAGAACTTGTAGCTGCACACGCAGCTCCCTGGACCTGATATGCCCAGTGTTCCCCACTCTGCCTGGCTTGGCCTTCACATTCATCCTTCACATTCTACCTCCTGTGTAAAGCACCTGAAGAATTAGTAGCCTCTGCTTCTGCTTTTTTGAGCAACAGACCAATAGCTAAGAGCATAAGCTCTTGAATGAGGCTGCCTGAATTCAAACTTTAACTCCACTACTTAACATATGACCTTGGTAAGTTTCTCAGTCACTCTGCCTTGGTTTCTCCATTTACAGAAAGGGGATAATAATATCTCCAATCATTGTTATGAGGATTAAAATACATATAATACACTTACAGGCAAGCACTGTTATTGTTTCTATCTAACTCTATCTGATGGTAAATTTGTTTACATGCATCTTTCCCTGACCAGTCCCTGAGCTGCTCAAAGGCATAAAATTACTTATTGCTTTTCTTATTAATAGCATATAATATAGGGCTAGGTGCAAGATAGGCACATGTAAGGGACCCATGAATGAATGAAAAAACAACAAAAACCCATTAGTATAGCAATGTCAAAGCTTATAGAAACCACACTTTCAAAATAAAAATCAGAGCACGTCATTTATGGGTATATTAGAATTGAGTCTCTCAAATCAGGACTTCTCTGGAAAACCCAGGCTGTCTGACTGCCAGAACTATCTAGAAAGAATCCAAATGCCCAACAGTTTGAGTGGCTACAGAAACGATAACATTTAACACAGAAGATTTTATGTAACCATAACCAGAAACCTGTGTTGATACCTGAAAGAGTCTGGAAAAAACACTAAGTAGAAAATCAGAGCACAAGTTTGCAAAGAAGAATTATGGAGCTATTCAGAGAATGATGATCAAAGTTAACAGATGGTGTGTGTGCATCTAACACTGGGTGGATAAAGAATCTTTATTTTTTTAATTAATTTTCATTCTAAAGACAGCTTAATAATTATGCTTATTATAAGGCCTTTACATAAGAAACAAGGAAAATAAAATGGAGATTCCAAGACTTGTCATCTTTCAAATAAGGCACAGTGAGAAGGGTCAAGTTTCTCCACTACTATAATTCTCTGAATAGGTAAGTTTCCTAATTAAAAAAAAAACCATATACTTTTCTGTTCATCAACCCTCCTATTTCATAAACAGACTTTTAATAGCCAGTCATTTGTTTTGTTCATGTCAGGAACAATCAATAGTTTGATTAACTATTCAAACTACTTCTTGATTGGCCGGGCGTGATGGCCTGCGCCTGTAGTCCCAGCTACTCCTGTGGCTGAGGCACAAGAATTGCCTGAACCCAGGAGGCAGAGGTTGCAGTGAGCCGAGGTCTTGCCACTGCACTCTAGCCTAGGCAACAGAGTGAAACTCTGTCTCAAAAACAAACAAAAACAAAGCACCTCCTGATTAAGCCTTCTCATTTAGTACAATAAAAACATGAATTCTAAAATGTACATATTTGTATATAAAGCAAAAAGGACGTTAGCAAGTTTTTCATTCATTTTCCCCCAAGAGTTCCCTGAAAATTAGAGCCCAACTCAGAGAAAGACAAAGAATGGGAAAAGACTCTACTTGCTCAAAGCACAGAGCATGTTTTTACTTATATCAGATTTTTAACATATACATGCACATACAGATATATACATATGCAATATGTATATATAGACATAGATGTAAACACACATCAGAAAAAAATAAGGTCACAAAGCAATCTTTTCAGTTGTCTTCATATGAGTCAATAAAACATCAGCAACAGCAGCTTCAAATAGCCCAGGTGATGACAGATATTCTAACAAACCAAATATGCAACCACCTCAACATTTCCATCTTTCTTCTCATCATCAACATTCCTTAGATTAATCAAAGGAAAGGAGACAAGTAAGAAGTATGGGTAGGAATTTACTTCAAGTAGTTTCTCTTAAAAAAAAAAAAAAAGCATATAAATACATTATCCTAAAATTATATAATTCCAGTCAATGAACAGACAGCTTCTCTTTAAAACACAGTTCAACAGTCTAAACATAATTAATGTTTTAAAAATGTTTTAATATTCCAGTCAGAATTTCTACTTATCCCTTCTTAAATACTTTTGCCTAAGGAGCAATCTGTCAATGCATGCAGTTTAAATCATTAACTACATAGCACCCAATCATTAGCATAATTAGCATGTAAATCTCATGAAGGCACTAATTGTGTCCTTTTAAGTGTTTTATGCAACACTCGGTAAAAGGAAGCTTATTAAACACTTAATTATGTTTAGTAAAAAGAACAAAATGCCAAAACAAAAGTCTTTATTATTCAACTTGGCTGTCTTTTAGAATATAAACCACTGATCAGTATCTGTTTCTCCAAGTACAATTATAAGAAACTGAAAACAAAACAAGCCCCACTGGAATTAGAAATTCTGTGTCCTCTGTCCAAGAATACTGCTTCATTTTTATATCAGAAAGAAACTGCCAGCAGATAGCATGTAACATGCAGGTTGCCAGGGTATTTTGACCTAAGCATTTAGGCACCTTAACCAAGCAAAAAGCCTAGTACATTTCATGCACATTTTCCGAGTCATTTTCCTTACCTTTCCCATTTTGCCATGTAGTATACCAAGACAAAGTAAGGAAGGAAGTGATAAATGCTAAAGCAGTGGCTACAGTTCCATTGCGGAGCCTCATCTCATTTCACCATCACACTGGTCCATATGTTTATGATGACAACAACCAGGACTGTTTTCTTTTTACCCTGAAAGTCAACTGAATGCAGTACTCCTGGCTCTAGGCCAATAAAAATCAATAAGAGAGGTTCATTTCAGATGAACTGCAGGAGGAGCCTAGCAGCAATGCCGTTCACAACTGTACTCGGGATTGTCTTTGCGGTCTTCATACGCTGATGCCTCGCCTTTTCCCTTCCTATTCAGGGGAAAAGAGAAAGTCAAGCTCATTCGGTAATGCAAAATGTAAGTTTCTTCATTTATTATTCATCATTATAAACAGACTTTTGGCAGGGCTAAATTGTATCTATAAAGATTATCCCTATATCGAAACTACTCATTTAACATACTAGAATTATATGGTCCTTCTCCTCCTGGAAAAAAATACAAAACAGCTTCAAACTATATTCCCTCCTCATTGGTTTTGTTTTGTCTGTAAAAAGAAAGTCATGGTGACTGATTTTAAAGGGAGAAGTGGAGCTCACAGATTCCAGGATGAGAACTCTAATGATCACACAATGGTTCCTGAGTAACATAATTTTCACTCTCTCCAGTTTTCCTATTGCACAATAATAGGAAATTTTTTTAATAAGAAAATTGACAGAATATAATATATAAGCGTCAAAAGACCTGGGCCCTTGACCCAGCTCTGTCATTACTTACATGATTTGGGGCATGCCACTTATCTAGGTCTCAAGGTTTCATTCACAAAATGAGGTAACAATCTGTCCTGTGTCCTCTTTCACATATTGTCATAAATTACAAAAAGGTTACAGTTATAACTGCTGTTTATCACTGTCATAAAATAAATGTCATTTTTCCAGTGACTAACCCACTCCCAGGGTGTAAACTGGAAATATTTAAGCATTTAGAAAATGCAGCAATCCAGCCAGGATACTGTATGCCTTAGGCTCTATCACTCTGCATTGCTTTAACTCAAGAAATCTGGGAAATCACCACTGATCGAACAAAGCTGTTGGGAAAAGGGAACGAAATGAAGTCGTCAGAAGTACTTAAGCACAGCATTCAGCATATAATAGGTTCTCAAAAAATGTTAACTGTACTAAAAACCAACCTTTTTTGGTTAATCGAAAAACAACAACAACAAAACCAGCCAGCTACTGGTTCCAGTCCACTCTATGCCTGGTCAGTCTCAATCCCTGGAGGCACGTCAGGCCCTCCAAGATCTGCACAGATTCCTGGTAGCCTCAGGGGGGTGCCACAGGACGCACCTGGTAATATACTGACACTGTAGTGGGGGAGTTAATATACCTCCAAAAATGGCCAGCAGTTCCAAGGGAAAATTCTCTCTGGGGAAGAGCACGACTGATTCAAGCAGCCATTTGCAGGCAATTCAGAAATTGCCACCACCACTGCTTCTTAACACTGAACACTACTAGAAATTCCCCCTAGTAAAGAAAGATCACAGGGGCATAGTACTAATAATGACAGCCACTACAACTTATGAAATGTTTCCTATGTGCCTGATCCACCACATGGTTTAAATCTTCACAAAATCCTTCCTATGAGGCAGGCATTATCAACCCTGTTCTACACACAAGGAAATGAATCCAGAGAAAGAACTCGAATTTGTTTGTCTCCAAAGTCCAAGCTCTCTCATCTGCTACACTTTCCCTCTCAAATGAGGCCACCTGCACCTGGCAATACGAAGAGAAGTGCCAGGGATACTCCAAGTATCAGGTTAAACTGCAGAATCTTCCCAGAGTATTAATTATACCCAACTGTAAGTGTAAATTTAAAAAAAATTATATAACACACACTGATCTACTATGGAGTAAGTTGCAAAATTCATGGAAATTTTCAAAGTCTAAACATACAACTTTAAACAAATCTCCACTTACTGCAGCTTTTGGCTAATACCTCACCACAACCCTCCATCAAACTATGCCTGTTAACCCTCCTCAGACAGCAGCTCTACCTTCCACATAATATTCTAGAAGCACCTAACCTCTTTTACTACCTGAACACAAAGAGATCTAAAAATATTCTCATGCAGAAGTTATCATTGTTCTCTAAGACTGAACTTATTCACCTTCTACAGTTAAGACAAGTTAACATGAAACATGCCCACATCTACAGTTTAGAATTAAAATCTTCACAGTGGCCAGGTGTGGTGGCTCATGCCTGTAATCCTAGCACTTTGGGAGGCTGAGGCAGGCAGATTACCCGAGGTCAGGAGTTCAAGGCCAGCCTGGCCAACATGACAAACCCTGCCTCTATTAAAAATACAAAAATTAGCCAGGCGTGGTGGCAGGTGCCTGTAATCCCAGCTTACTCGGGAGGCTGAGGCAGGAGAATTACTTGAACCCAGGAGGCAGAGGTTGCAGTGAGCAGAGATCACACTACTGCACTCCAGCCTGGGTGACAGAGACTCCGTTTCAATAAAAATAAAAAAAAAAAACTTCATAGCAACACTGCTCTAATTGTCTTAAATCAATAAGCACCCAATAATGAATTCTGATTATAAAAACAGGGGTGATAATTCTATGAATTATATTATATAACTTGGAACATTAATCCCGGTGTGGCATTACATTAAAATACTTATAACTTTCAGCTGCTATCTACTTAGCCCTATTTTACTTGAGAAAGAATTTTGTTCTAATAAAAGATCTAAAAAGCATACAAGTTATTAGAGTAAGCACTCAATTCATAATAACGGGGAGGTAGAGCGCACATCATATAGTTAAGGATATTTTAAAAGTTTTACTAAATACAAATAAAGCTCGTAAAAACATTCCGTAGAAATGCATTGAGACAAGTAAATGAACTCTAAAACCAAAGTAAACTATTGATATACTACCCCTAATATATGAAAAAATTAAAAAATACTGGATCCAGTAAGTTATGAAACTCTGAAGAAGATACTTACAATAAATTCTACTAGCAAATAAGCCCTGAAATTTTGCAAGAAAAATATGAGTGTTTTACTCAGTAAGAATGTAGTCATACATTTTTAATTAGGGTTTCCCAGCTAATAAGTCTAACTGCACAGCACAAGTGAAGAAACTCTTCGGACAAGAGTAAAACCAAGGATCTACTCACTCTTCAATTATCAGACATAATTCATAGGCTGGCTTGTAAGACACAGGTGACCCACATTTTTATTAGTGTCCACATTTGCAAAAATTTTAATCTAGCCCCTTAATATTCTCGGAGACTATAACCTAACACGTTTGAATATTTAACAACAAAAAAAAAAGGTAGAGGCTAAAATTGCTAGTCATTTCTCCACCCTCCCAAACGTGAATGGAATTTTCAACTCTAGACATCAGACTGTTTTGTTAGCAATCTTTTAAGGGCTTCAGTCTTCATTTTATTATTGGATACAAAACCTTTACTTATTTTAAAGTGCTCTCTGAAATACTCAATATAGTCCACGGCTGAGAACACTTTGCTGAACGTTTGGCATCTTCCTTAATCAGCATCCCACAGACAGGGGAGAAGTGCCTTAAGAATGAAAGGCACAATAATCCCTGATATCTGGAATCAATAAAATCCATGACGTAAGCCTATATAACTTTACACACCACAATTGTGGCAAAATTCATTTATTTGCCATTTATAAACGGGTCAGTAGTTTTCTTTAATACAGCTTACATAATGTCATCGCCCAGTGCGTTTTCGGATTTACACGTGTGGGTTAAAGAAATCTATGTCAAGATAACCTGTTCATCAAACTATTTTTTAAACATTCAGAAAAAGAAACATAAACCACAAAACGCATATTTTTATTCTAAATTTACAGTCTACGTTCCAACGAACGACTCTGTCATTATCTTTTATCATATAATTTGTCCAACAGCAAAAGCACAACAGCAAAACACACGGAAAGCATTCAAAGCATACATTGTGCCTGCTTCTATTTTCCAATGCGGAATGTAGGCAATGAAACCGCTCCAGAGAAACACATTGTTGCGAGGAATAAAGGCGGGTGTGCAAGTGGCACGACTGCCAGCTCAGAAAAGCTCGCCTCCGAGATGTCACCTGGCACACTTGGTGGAGTCACCGAGACCCAGCCTCAGGGTCCTACTGCGGCTTCCTCATTACGGAGAAAGCTGAGGCCTGGGGAAACGGGGGCTGCTCTTTCACGCGGGCCCCGCAGCCCTTCACTTTGTGTGAAAATTCCCTGCGAAGGCTGCACGGCCGGTCCCCTCGGGAGCAGCCCCTATCCCTGCGCCCCGGACCGTCCGGCCCCCGCCCACCTGCCCCGCGGCCCCGCGAAGGCGCCGACTCCCGCGCAGCCCCCGGGTCCCACAGGCAGCTGTCCCTCCCCCTCCGCACCCCCCGGATCCGCACTTTGCTCCACTTTCCCCCAAAGTCGCCGAGCCCCGCCACGCCGGGGAGCGCCAGGAACGCACCAGGCGCCGGGCCGGCCGCAGGCAGGGCGCGCGGCCCCGAGGGGTGCGCGGTGCGGGGCAGGGACGCTGGGAGGACGCTCCGGCCCGCGCCCCGCCGCCCGCCCCCGAGGCCCAGCCGCGCCCGGAGCCGGCCCCGCGCCCAGAGGCGCCAACAGCCCTCCCGCACAGAGCTCCGGCCGGGCCGCGGCGCAGTAGGCTCCGTTACCAGCAGGTGGATCTCCCGCAGCCCGGGGCCGCCAGCCCGGCCGCCGGCGCCGCCCCCCGCTCCCGCGCCCTCCGCGCAGCCGCCCCGCGCCCCCTCCCGCCCCCGCGCGCCGCCGCTGCCGCCGCGAGCCCCTCACCCGCCGCTGGCGTCGCCGTGCTCCCGCGGCTGCCGGCGGAGCTGCTGTGGCCGCCGCTGCCGCCGCCGCTGCGGGCCGCCCCGCCCGCCCCGCCGGCTCCGCCCCCGCCGCTGGAGCGCCCGCCCCGCCCCGCCGGGCCGCCCGACCCCGCCAGCCATTGGCCGCCCGCCGCCGGCCCCGCGGGCCCCGCGCCCCGCGCCCCACCAGTGGCCCGCGCGACTGTCACTTAGGGGCGCCGCCGCGCAGCCTGCGGAGCGTTCGGGAGGCTGGCCCGGCTCGTCAGTGTCACTGCGAGGACCGGAGCGGAGCCGCGGTCTCGGGTCCTAGCTCTGGGCGCCGGCCTGCTCCCCGCCGCCCCGCTGCCACATCTGGCTGGGATCCTCCCGGCGCGTGCAGGGGCCGCTCCGGCGGCCAACAAAGGCCCGGGCGAGCCCTCGGCCTGCGCCTCGCCGCGCGACCCGACCACCCGGGGCTGCCCCAGCTCCCAGGCGCCTGCCTGCCTCGACCCGGCCCCTTCCCAGCGGCGCGCCCCGCTCCCGGCCGCCCGGACTGGGCGGCCTCCCCGGGGACAGATCCCGGGCCCAGCCCCACAGGAGCTCCCGAGGCCCCGCGGACGGTCGCGACAGCCCCAACTTCCCGGTGAGAACCCCGCAAATAGGCCAGAAGGGCTGATTTCAGCAACGGGGAAGGAGAAGAACGACTAGGGTTTCAACGCACATCGTTGGGTGCTAATGCCCCTGATTTTCCACCATGCCCCGTTCTCCTGAACCCCATGTCCTTAACTGTCACCGTTTCACAAGGTTAGAGGTTAACTTCAAAGGCAAAAAACTGACTCATTTGTAGAAAGCCTGGGTGGTCTGTCCCTGTTTTTCATAGTATCCATAGAACTTGTGCTAACAGTAACTACCCCTGGGCACATCCTCTTTTGAATACTTAACCGTATAGCAGGCATGGATGTTAGATCGTTCATTGCATATCTCATGTTTTAAATTCATTCCCCATTTTTCATAAGAGGAAACTAGCTGAGAGGTGAAAGGGCTTGCCCAAGGTCACACAGCTTGTAATGGTTCAAAAACAAGGGATGTGTTAACTTTATTGCTGCAATAATCCTTACAGCAATCCTACCGGGTAACATGTAAGGGAATCGAGGGGCCAAAGATCAAGGAGGCAGCCTTGTTCCTGCCAAGCTCCCAAAGTAATAAGTAGATTCTTTTCAGAAAACAGTAATTTCAATAATTGAAAACTCTAAGAGGCATCAATCAGAACAGGGTCCCCTCCCCACCTCCGATAAATTCCATTATTTTTATCTCAAGAATAAGTAATAATCAGCTAGAACATGCATGGAGTTATCAGCCTTCCCATGTTGAGTTTTCTCCATTACGGCTAATTTAAAACTTCAGAAAGAGACACGTGACGTCCCTGCACCCATAGTCTCTTACTAGTTTAGGGGAACCATACCAAAAGATCTGTCCACTGCCCAGCACTGTGGACACAACTTGGGGGATCACAGCCATGATATCCAATGACAACTCTTCCCTCTACTTTGAGTGTGTTTTCTCTCTACTTCCGGTTTGGCTGTGTCCCCACCCAAATATCATCTTGAATTGTAAATCCCACAATTCCTGTGTGGTGGGAGGAACCTGGTGAGAGGTAATTGAATCATGGGGAAGGGTCTTTCCCGTGCTGTTCTTGTGATAGTGAATAAGTCTCACGAAATCTGGTTTTAAAAAAGGGAGTTTTGCTGCACAAACTCTCTTTGCCTGCCGCCATCCATGTAAGAAGTGACTTGCTCCTCCTTGCCTTCCACCATGATTGTGAGGCCTCCCTTGCCATGTGGAACTGTAACTCCACTGAACCTCTTTTGTACGTTGCCCAGTCTTGGGTATGTCTTTATCAGCAGCATGAAAACAGACGAATACGTTGGGGACCTGAAAGCCAGGTTTCCTGTATTCTATGACAAAGCCATTGCCAAGTAGCAAGCTGGCAATTTGATTCATGACCAGATGTAAACAGAGGTAAAGACTGAGACCATTCCAAGGTAAAGCTTTTAATACATTGTTGGATATATCTTGCCTAAAATATCTCCTAGGAATAGATGATTCTAGGCCTTGCTATTACAGTGCTCTTAATGACAGACAAGCGAACTACTTCTTGCAGAGGAGGAAAGTACTGCCATTTGATAACATCATGGAGAATGCCCCCAAGCCATTTTCATGAATTACCCAAAAGACCAAATGGAACAGGAGCTATTATCCCTATTTTATTCAGGAAGAAACTGAGGCCCTGAGAAATTAAGACATTTGACAGATACAAACAGTAATTTAGGCAATTAGTAAATGTTTGAATCAGAGTTCAAATCCAGATCTGTTTGATTCCAGAGCCCCTACATCACCCCTCCAGACTACCTCTCTGCTCACATCTTCAGCAAGTTACAAAATTTTGTTGAGTGGATGAATATTTTTACATGTATTTCCCAGCTGGGCACAGTGGCTCATGCCCATAATCCCAGCACTTTGGGAGGCAGAGGTAGGAGGATTGCTTGAGCCCAGGAGTTCGAGACTGGCCCGGGAAACATAGTGAGACCCATGTCTTTAAAAAAATAAAAATTAAAAATTAGCCAGGTGTGCATGCACCGGTAGTCCCAGCTACTGGAAAGGGTGAGGCAGGAGGATCACTTGAGCCCAGGAGTTCCAGGCTGCAATGAAATATGATCATGCCACTGCACTAAAGCCTGGGTGACAGAGTGAGACTCTCTCCCTCTCTCTCTCTCTCTTTCTCTCAAAAGAAAGAAAAAAAAAAGCCGGGTGTGGTGGCTCACTCCTGTAATCCCAGCACTTTGGGAGGCTGAGGCGGGCAGATCACCTGAGGTTCAGGAGTTCAAGACTAGCCTGACCAACAGTGTGAAACCCTGTCTTTACTAAAAATACAAAAATTAGCTGGGCATGGTGGTGCATGCCTATAATCCCAGCTACTCAGGAGGCTGAGGCAGGAGAATCGCTTGAACCCAGGAGGCAGAGGTCACAGTGAGCCAAGATCGTGCCATTGCACTCCAGCCTGGGCAACAAGAGTGAAACTCCATCAAAAAAAAAAAAAAAAGGTGTTTCTCTTCACCTTCTCCAGTTTTTTTCTCTTAGTGAAGAAAGGAAATGAAAGCATTTACAGACATTCTATAAGCAGAGGCATATGTCAGAGGAGAAAGGAAAGTGGGGAAGGACAAGCTTCAGTTACAGACTCCACCGGCTTATTCAGATAAAAAGCAGGAATTCCCCCTGCACTCTGGGTAGTGGAGGAAACACAGCAGAAGACAAAAAGTGTACGGGAAAAACACAACTGCTTTCACTTGGAGGCTTTTTTGATACTTCATTGCTGCTTCAACTGGCAGCAGAAGGGCAGGTTTTGGAAAATAGGGTTACATTTATCTCAAACCATATACATTGTAGCTCAGGAAAGTCTGGATTTCAGTGAGTTGTCCCAAGAAACTGGAATGCCATAGAATTTATTATTCCAAGGTATAGGGTATAATTGGTTGATGATTCATGTTAACTTAGCAGAGTTTATGTTCCTGGATTTTCCAACTAGTCCATAGTATCTGTTAATAATCAAAGACAATCCATCCAAACCCCACTGAATCCCATTCCATATGTTTTTCTCTTTTTAATATTGTTGATGATGATTCTCCTCCTCTATCACTTCCTTTTCATTTATTCTCTACTTCTACAGTTTCTGTTTCTGCCTTTATTTCTCAGTGGAATTGTACCCAAGAGGTTCTGCCAGAACTTTACCATTTATTTTATAGTCTGTCCCCAACAAAGCTTCTATGTTGAGGCTATTTTCCTTTCCACACACATTTTTACTGTTCCACAAACTTTTTCTGAGTGCCTATGATTACAGAGGCAGCTGTTATCTAACCACAGAGTGCTCACAGTAGAAGAAATGGGTAAGTAATTAAACCACAGTACAATGCTGCAAATGCACAGTTCTGGGACAGTTGATAGGATTGAGCCATCTGGGGGCAAGGAAGCCTTCCTGGAAGTGATGTCTGAGCTAAAAGCAGAGTACACACAGGAAGTGAATCTTTTCCTTTTATCTCTTTGATGGTAAGTGGCTGTTGGTGGGGCCATGCCTATAGCAGTCAGCTTCTAAGAATTCAAGCACATAATCTCTAGTTTTCTTTTCTACCCCAGCCCATCTCCATGCATTAACAATCAAGCTTGCATTATTTATGAATATTTATAAAGATTGTGTTTTCTGGCTTCTTGGCTACTAACTCTAGTGAGATTCTTCCCCCGACCCAATGTAAAGCCTGCTAGAGGAATCACATCAGGAGGTTCTCCCTGGCTTTTTATTTTATTTTATTTTATTTTATTTTGAGATGGAGTTTTTCTCCTGTTGCCCAGGCTGGAGTGCAATGGCGCAATCTTGGCTCACCGCAACCTCTGCCTCCCGGGTTCAAGTGATTCTCCTGCCTCAGCCTCCCAAATAGCTGGGATTACAGGCATGAGCCACCACGTCCAGCTAATTTTGTGTTTTTAGTAGAGATGGGGTTTCTCCATGTTGGTCAGGCTGGTCTCAAACTCCCGACCTCAGGTGATCTGTCCACCTCGGCCTCCCAAAGTGCTGGGATTATGGGTGTGAGCCACAGCGCCCGGACCTCCCTGGCTTTTTTAAACATATATGCACAAACGGTAGGAGACCTCTCCATTGTAACTGATCAACAGTGCACTCAATCACTTTCATCTAGAAACTAGATAAACTGGGACCAAGATGAACAGTGTAGAGTCTATTAACTCTTTGTTAGATGCAGCATACAAACTATTTCTGTTGTATAATCAGACAGGGCACGGGAGGCCCAAGAAATTAAGGAGAGAAAATTCAAACAGAACCAACCAGTGTGTCTATTCAACTCTAGGTGGATGTTGAGTTTCATCCAGATGAAAGACCTTAGATTTCTAACAGAACTGAATTATTATTATTATTATTTTTTTTTTTTTGAGACAGGGTTTCACACCCATCACCCAGGCTGGAGTGCAGTGGTGTGATTTCAGTTCACTGCAACCTCCACGTCCCAGGCTCAGTGATTCTCTTGCCTCAGCCTCCCAAGTAGCTGGGACTACAGGCACACACCACCACGCTTGGCTAACTTTTGTATTTTTTGTAAAGACAGGGTTTTGTCATGTTGCCCAGGCTGGTCTTGAACTCCTGAGTTCAAGTGATATGCCCACCTTGCTCTCCCAAAGTGCTGAGATTACAGATGTGAGCCACTGTGCCCAGCGAAATTATTCTTATTTTTAAATTTTTATTCTTCCCCCCACACCTTTGCCCAAAGAGAGAACCCTTGAAAGATGCCTTTTCTGTTTCACTTTCATACCACTGGGGAAGATGTATCTATCAAGTGACTCATACAAATGTCAGGTTGTGTGGCTACACAATTATGAAATTGTAAGTGTTTACCATGCTTAAGTGTTGTGGCTGTTGGTATTTACATAATGTACACAAGGCATTCCTAAAATTTTTACAGAAAACTCTAGAGAATCCAACCTGTCTTAGTGGGGGACAGGCTACCCTGCATGCATTGTTAGAACAAACAACAATGCTGAGTGGCAGCAAAAGTCTCTGTCAAGATGGTTTAGAAAGCTTGAAGGGATCGCCCCTCCCTTGTAAGAGATGTAGCCACACCGTTCAAGCTGACTCACTTATTTTCATTATATTCAACGTATACTCAGAAGACACAGTGGAAGAGAATTGTGTGCCAGACAATTACAGAGCTTTGGAGATTTTTTTCTTTTCTTTTTCTTCTTTTATAAATTTGGTACTTGTAAAAGATACTGGATGAACAGCCCTGTATCTGAAATCTGCCCATGCATAAAACCAGTTCAAGCCATTCAACTGTGCTACTCTATCAGTACGTTTCAAAGAGAATAAAAATCTTTCTTCACATCAAACATCCAGTACCCTGACTGCCAATTGTTGGAGTTATGGGTATCTGGACAACAGAGTCTATGCTACCTTGTCATGGCCTCGGATGTTTCTTTATCCTCTTTTAGGGCAACTGACCATATCCCTACAAGTAGGTGTTTGTGAAAGCCAGAGTCCAGTCAAGAAAAAAAGGTGGAGGGGGCCAGGCACGGTGGCCCATGCGTGTAATCCCAGCACTTTGGGAGACCAAGGCAGGCAGGTCACTTGAGGTCAGGAGTTCGAGAACAGCCTGGCCAACATGGTGAAACCCCATCTCTACTAAAAGTACATAATTAACTGGGCATGGTGGCACGCGCCTGTAATCCCAGCTACTTGGGAGGCTGAGTCAAGAGAATCGTTTGAACCCAGGAGGCGGAGGTTGCAGTGAGCCGAGATTGCACCATTGCACTCCAGCCTGGCAACAAGAGCGAAACTCCATCTCAAAAAACAAAAAAACATATTAGGTATCATTTCAAGCCAAACCAGAAGCTGGTCCTGGAAACATGAGGGAATGGAGAACTATAAGCCTCTCAGATCTTTCAGGTCAAGTGGGATTTATACAGATTCTAGAAAACACCTCTCTTATTTACATTGTTCTTAAAAAAAACCATTCATGTGTCTCATGGCAGCCATCAGGACAGTGTCACTGGTAAAGAGAAACTACTCTATCAATGCCTCTGTGTTGAGCTCTCATCACGTGATCAGCTGTCTGAAAGACATAGAAGTGTAAAATGTGGTCTTGGCCCTCAAGGAGTTTACAGTCTGTTTGGAGGAACACCCAAGACCTGCCTCTTCTCATGCCTGCTCGCCTCAAACCTCTGGCCCTCAAGCTGAGCCATTCCTCCTTCTGTGCCGTGACATACGCAGCTGCCTCTGTCAGACTCACTCCCATGTTCATCCCACTGCCTCCTTGGCTAGCTAACATCCTTCAAGACTCAGCTGGAAGCCATCTGCCTAGGAAGCCTCCCCTTACCCACATACCTGGGAAAGACACCGGCTGCAATCTGTCCTTACTCCTATCAGAGCACGTAGCCTCACTCTGAGTTTCCAAGCTGGTCTGCCACAAGTAGGTTAGAGGAAGGCAAGCCTGAGAGCTTCTCAGCCTTTGGAGTGTCTAGGTGCTGGGTGGGACCTAGAGCCAGCTACAAGCAGCCCAGGGTGCCATGATAAATATTTTCATTTTCTCTGTGTTTTATTAAGTGAAAAAGGCTTGGCAGCACCACTGTCGTTATCTGCTACTGTATTTGCCTCATTCACCCAGCTCTTGAGGGCAGAGACTGTCTTAATCATCAATATATCCCAGGCACCTGGGAGCCATTCTGCAAATGTTCATTGACAGAATGGAGGAGGACTTTGTGGGAGAGCACAGACTTGATCTGAACCTTGAAGAACAGATGTCGGATTTGGACATGTGCAGAGAAAAAGGAAATACACATGATAAGAGAAGGAGCACACCTGCAAGGTCACAAAGAGGGTGGTACACACTCGGTGTTCCTGGCACCTGGGCAGGATAGCCTGGCCAAGATGGACGGTGTGAACATAAGCATCATGGGAAATGTGTCACGCCATGGAAGCTGTGCAGGAGGGTTGGCACCTCAGGCTTGGGTAAGAGGAAAGCACTGAAAATTTCTGAACAGAGAAGCAACATTATAACAAAAATATTTAAAGATGAGTCTGAAAAAAGGACAAATTGAGCAGAGGAAGTCTGATGTCACTGACACCAACTAGGGAGTTGCTGTGTAATATTTTCACCTGAATGAAAAAAAAATGGATCTTGTGATCATCAAAAAAATATTTATTGATGGGCCAGGCATGGTGGCTCACACCTGTAATCCCAGTACTTTGGGAGGCCGAGGCAGACGAATCACCTGAGGTCAGGAGTTCAAGACCAACCTGGCCAACATAGTGAAACCCTGTCTCTACAAAAATACAAAAATTAGCTGGGCATGATGGCAGGTGCCTGTAATCCCAGCTACTCAGGAGGCTTAGGCAGGAGAATCACTTGAACCCGGGAGGCAGAGGTTGCAGTGAGCTAAGATTGTGCCATTTTACTCCAGCCTGGGCGACAGAGACTCTGCCTCAAAAAAAAAAAAAAAAATTACTGAGCTGCGACAATATGCCCAGTCTACATACCTCTACTAGAGACCCTTAGTAAATATTTGCTCATTGCCTTGGTTTTGCTTCCTATCTGAAATTGTACATTGGTCTAGGATTAAATTCATAAGGCTTAAGACGCGATAAAGGAGAGTAGGGAAAGAGAGCTGTCTTCAGTACATGACCAAATGTGCTAATATTAGTGTCTCAGAGGCAATTGAAAATGCCGTATTGCTTCAGAAATGAACTGTAGTAAAAACTAAGGTGTCTCTTTACAGAAAAGAATCTTCTGGAATTCTGAAGCCTCCATTCAATAGACTTGTTCAAGTCGGCATCTACATAAGGGAAGCATCTGTCTGGGAAGACAGAGACAGCATAAGAATCAACAATGCCTTCCAAAAATAAAATATTCATTCATGGAAGCATCAATAACACATTCCAAGATAATTTCCGCAAAGTGCACTGTAACACTGTAAACCTAATTTTAACAAATTCTTTTTCTTTTTCTTTTTTTGAGACAGGGTCTCGCTCAGTCACCCAGGCTGGAGTGCAGTGGCACAATCGGGGTTCAGTGCAACCTCAACTTCTCAGGCTCAAGCGATCCTCCTGCCCTGCCAAGGAGCTGAGACTACAGATGTTTGCCACCATACCTGGCTAATTTTATTTTACATTTTAGTAGTGACGAGGTTTCACCATGTTGCCCAAGCTGGTCTCAAATTCTTGAGTGCAAGCAATCCACCCACCTCAGCCTCCCAAAGTGCTGGAATTACAGGCGTGAGCCACTGTGCCCGGCCTAAAAAATTCCTTAAAAACTTTTTGCCAGCAGTTTGTTTTGTGTACTTAACAAATGCTTATTAAAGGTACATGTTATGAAAATGAGTTGCCTCTGGTTCTGTATGGAATGGGATGGAAGAGCAACATTCATATCTTATCCTGGAGATGAGGGGGATGTCAGCAGGTCCTTCCCAGGTGAGGGAGCAAGAGAACAAGGTTAGGAGAGATGCAAGAAACCTGAACATACAGTTGAGTTACGACCCAGAGCCCTCACTCTAGAGGAACTCAAGCCTTGAGCCAGTAGCACTCCCATTCCTTCTCCTCTGGGCCCCTAGGATGGCTCATAGCTTTGGGCCATCTTCCAGCTAGCCGTAGGCTTTCCTCAGTGTTGACTTCCTCCACCAATTGAACAGTTGCTGTATCACTGAGAACCCTCGTCCTGTTGGTTTTCTTCATAAAGACTCCATGTTAGCTGAAGCTTTTGCACACAAGACAAGCACATTTATTGAGCATCATTTTCCTAATATTAATTGAATTATGCACAAACAGGCAATCAGAAGTTTGATTCACACAAATGCGATGCTAGCACAAAGAGGGCTAGCTGGAACACAGGGCCCTAGCACTTGGGCCCTGCCCCACAGGGATGATTTCAGGGACTGAGACCAAAAGAACTCTTCAAATGTCTTCTTGGAAGGCATTTTACACAGAGGCATGCAGTCTCAATTCAGTGCCAAGGTAGGAGCAGAAATGCAGAGCATGGAGCAGGCAGAAGCTGAGAGTAAACCAAGAGGAAGCCAAAAGGCAGAGAGGAAAGTAGAGGGAGAATGCGTGAGTCAGTGAAAGGGCAGAAGCAGCAGAGATGGAAAAGCCAACTGAGGGGCTGAGGCACCAGGGAGGCAGTTTCTGTGGGACAGTGGGAGTATCCACTGCTGGTGGGAAGGACGGATGGACTGGAATTCAGCCATGGGGCTGCAGGACCTTCCTGCTTGGATTCCTGCTCATCTGGACTTACCATCATATAACACTGTGGGCAGGGCAGGGCAGAGCAGAGGGGCCAGGGAGTTGAGAGGAGGAGCTTCGAGTCCTCAAAACAGGACTCAATTGTTTTTTGTGAAGGGCTGTGAGCACGTAACAATATCACATATGTGAATTCAAATGCAAACAATCAAACATTCTAGAATAAAAGACATACACATGCTTTTCAGATTATCCATGGTTTATGTTATGGGCTCCTTTATTCCTTCTCCTGTCACTCTGAGTTGAAGAAAGTAGTAGGTAATTATACTTGTTTTCGTTGAAGACAACTGGGCATGGATGGAAGGTGCAGAAACAACAAACTTCCAGATCTCATTAAGGCAGCCACAGATCCAGTAAGCATAAATGCATGACTGACTTTTCCATACAGTCTACAACCATCATGTAGAGGACAAAAATGATTTCCTTCTAATAATCACGATTCTAATTTTTCTGTTCCATTTATTTTACCAAAAGCCAAAATACCACCAAATGACCAAAATCACACAGATAAATCCTCTTTAAATTTCAGTATTCACTGGTACCACCTGTGTGATACTATTTTTTAATCATTTTTCTAATTTTCTAACCTGAATCCTATCTCACTGGCCACATTTATGTTGCCATTCAGCAATAACAAAGAAGGTGATATTCAGAAGTATTGAAGAGTTGGACTCTGAAACTTCCAGCAAGATGTGAATTTGCCATCATGGGCTTGTAATGAAAAAATATATAAAAGCTGCTCCCAGCTAATGGAAAAATAAATTGGAATTGTATTGGGAAAGTACCCAAAAGAACTGTCCTTAAATGAGAATTGGGTTTTTATTAGAAAAATCTGATAACAGTAAAAAAAAGAACATTAGCTCCCCCCATCATCTAATGGTCTTCATGTGTTATTGTTTCATCGCCCTCGTATAAAAGGACATTCCACTCGAGTATCTCTCAAGTGTTTTCATAATTATGAAAGTATCTTCTGTCCAGCAACCTGAAATAATTTCTCATTTCAAATGAAAGCTTCAATCTTGCAATGAAAGTACATATGCCAATTTCTTCATCTTCCAAGCACTAACAGAAAAGCCATCACCTTGGCCTCTGCAGAGAAGAACAAATATTTGGGAAGCTTTTTCCTCATAGATTTTAGTACTCGCCACAGTCACTATTTGATTATACATCATATTCGTTTCCTGTTAAATATTTTCTGAGTGCTTTCCTTGTGCTGGGCACCAGGCACTGTGTGGTGCCCACAGCTGAACACGGCTCTTCATTGTGTCTGGGGTGAACAGTAAGGGCAGGTAGATACGCAAGAAATGAAGTTTATATGCAGATTTTTCTAATAAAAACAGGAAGGCGGCCGGGTGCGGTGGCTCACGCCTGTAATCCCAGCACTTTGGGAGGCCGAGGTGGGTGGATCACGAGGTCAGGAGATCGAGACCATCCTGGCTAACACGGTGAAACCCCATCTCTACTAAAAATACAAAAAAATTAGCCGGGCGTGGTGGAGGGCGCCTGTAGTCCCAGCTACTCGGGAGGCTGAGGCAGGAGAATGGCATGAACCCAGGAGGCGGAGCTTGCAGTGAGCCGAGATTGCGCCACTGCACTCCAGCCTGGGCGACAGAGCGAGACTCTGTCTCAAAAAAAAAAAGAAAAGAAAAAAAAATGGCAGAAATGGCAAAAGTTTGTTTTGTTTTTTTAATGGGGGAGGTGGGAAGCTCAAGCGCAAGCATAGAAAGTGTGGACTGCCTTTAATGGATGCAGTAGTGGCAGAGGGCATTTGTGAGTGTGACTTGGTCAGAGCTGGGTCAGGAGATCTTCCTGGTGACAGCACAAACAGTGGGCAGGGGAGGAAGGGTGGGTCCTCCAAGCAAGAGCCAATCAGCCCTGACTTGGGGCTGCTGAGAGGATGGTGAGAGAAGGAGGGCACCGGAGGCACTGAGGTTGGGAGCGCAGGTGGGGCTGATGGTAGATTCCAAGGCAAAGCAGGGACTGAGGTGAAGGTGCTTGGGAGGAAGGCTGCTTCAGTGCTGGCTCTGCCGAATCTGTGTTGGTGAGAGACATGTGGATGCTGCCCTTTCGCAGGAGTGGGCAATGAGCACCAGAACTTGAGAGAATCAGAGGACACCAGCAAGATGGAGAGAGATGATGGCTGAGTAGAAGCCATGGAGTTTACCAACTCGGCCACTGGTCACTTTCCTGAGAGTCATTTCAGTGGAACAGTACTGGCTAAAGGCCACGTGGCCATTTGTCAAGGTTGAATGTCTGGGGATGGGCTTGGGCTATGCATTTGCAGGGAGGACTAAGGCTTCCTGGTTTGGTTTTTAAGAAACATGGGGGCTGGGTACAGTGGCTCATGCCTGTAAGCCCAGCATTTTGGAAACCTGAGGCAAGAGGATCACTTGAACCCAGGAGTTCCAGACCAGTTTGGGCCATATAGGGAGACCCCCAACTTTACAAAAAAAGAAAAATATTAGCTGGGCATGGTGGCACATGCCTGTGGTTCCAGCTACTTGGGAGGCTGAGGTGGAGGATTGCGTGAGCCCAGGAGGTAGAGGCTGCAGTGAGCTGTGATTGTGCCACTGCATTCCAACTCTAGCCTGGATGACAGAGCAAGGCTTTGCCTAAAAAAAAAAAAAAAGAAAAAGAAAAAGAAAGAAAAGAAAAAGGGGTCTGATGGATAAATCGTAAATCATGGTCTTTCCCATAACTGGCTGCATCCCACTGAGCATCCCTTTGTCTTGGCCAGCTTAGTATTCCTAACCACTCTTGACACCTCTGCTATTTTTCTATAATTATAGATAAGAATGAAATAATAGTAAAAGCAGCTAGTATTCCCAAAGCATGTATACTGTACCAGGCATCACACTAAGAATATTAATACATATTAATTAATTTAATCTTCCCTACAGCCCTGAGAAGTTGGGACTCTCATTTTGCCTGCTTTACAGGTGAGGAAAATGAGGCAAGAGAAATTAAATAACTTACCTAAGTTCACACAACTAGGAAGTAGCTGAGCTGGGAGTCAGCTCAGGAAATGTGCTGAAGTCTGTGCTCTTAATTAAGATGTTGGCCACCCTCCAACCACTGCAAAGGTAGAAAGGAAGGCAGGGCATGGTGGCTCACATCTGTAATCCCAGCCCTTTGGGAGTCCTAGGGAGGCAGATTGCTTGAGCCAGGGGTTCAAGATCAGCCTGGCAACGTAGTGAGACCCCGCCCCTACAAAAAAATTAAAAAATTAGCCAGGCATGGTGGCATGAGCCTGTGGTCTCAGCTACTTAGGAGGCTGAGGTGGGAGGATTGCTTGAGCCTAGGAGGTCAAAGCTGCAGTGAGCCATTATCACGCCACTGCACTCCACCCTGGGCAACAGAGCAAGACCCTGTCTCAAAAAAAGTATAAAAGGAGTTCTAGGAGTTTTACAGAAACTAAACAAAATTGTAGGAAGCTTTCAATATTAATTTTTTAATATGCCAGCTCCTTTTGGAGAGTGCCATGGACTAAATTCAACATCAGAGCTGAAAAATCTACCAGCACCATAAGCCTACAATTGAGGACTCAGACACAGGAAGGACCTTAAAGCATCTACAGTCAAGTGCCTTCTTTCATATAAAAAGAAACCACCATCCAGGCCAGCAGAGTGGCCTGGTCAAGGTTACATCATGGCTAAGAGCCAGCAGAGACTGGAACTCAATGTCCCAAGTTTTTCCACTGCACCCAAAGGGGCTGGAGGTAGAGGAGACAGGGAGAAGGGTGCGGTGAGGGAGGAAGGAAGCAGCTGAGGTGCGGCTGCGCCTAGAGCCCAGTCCAGGGTGCGGGCTGCGTGGCACGGGCCTGCCCACAGGCTGCAGCCCATCTCAGGCCTCTTCTGAGAGGTGGCTCGGAATTTGCATGTTACCTTTCAGCCATTTCACATGACTCATTTCCTTTTTCTCTCCTCCTGTGTCTTACACTATCTATGCCCAGAACAAAGTGTTGATGAAGCCTGACCCATTAGTGCTTAATTAGTGTTTTAAAATTAACTAACGTATCTCTACATGAGCTAATGATCAAAGGAGAAATGGAGAGGAAAAATAGTTCTCCGGATCTCGCCTTGATCTGCCAGGGAAGCAGGAAAATAGCTTCAGTAGAATCTTCTTGAATCTTGCTGAAGAAAAAGACACTGTCTGTAGCAGTAACTTGAACTGTGCAATGTTCGTACTGATCTTTTTTAAGATTTGTCCACTTCAACATTGAAGCTCCCAGCATATAAGGTGCAGTTGGCAACTTTCACCTTTTAATGGCATTTCATCTTGTTGTCAACAGGGATGCAGTAATGTGAAAACACTGAACGTGTGTCTCTTGCAAAAACAACTTTCCACACACACACACAAACTTACTGTGCAAACATAGCTTCTCCCTAAATGGCCCTACACATAGGCCAAGAAACAAAAAGCACATTTTGCAAAATAACCACCTCTCCCAAAACTGTTACCGCTTTTTGGGTGGTGCTAAAACTTGTAAGCAGGAGAAGGAGAAGTTTTTACTATCCAAGGATCATCTTTTGCATTTGCCTTAAGTTAAATGACTTAAAGAGAATACAAACACATTTACTTTCAACATCAAAAATATGCCTAGTTTTTGGCTTGAATTTTAGAGTATGCTGAATAGGCAGTTATTTACATGGATTTGATTAGGAACACTAGGGCAACCCCAGAAAAAAAAATTAGTTTTCTTGGGGATTCACTGATGTCTGAACCTTAGCATTTCGTTAGTGGCTTTGTTACTTCAGTGGAAGGATTTTCTATTTGTTCAAGAGTGAAGGCTCCTGGAAAGGATGTTGCATTTCACCAGGGTTGATAAAGGCCTGTGGGTGCAGACAAGTCATCAAGACAAGTGAGGAGAGCCAGGGTAAGAACATTGCCAGCTTGAGCACAATGGCAAATGACAACAGAGTTTAGCCCCAGGTCGGGCAGGCAGTAGGGAGTCGTGGAGGTGGGTCACGGATGAGCAGCTGCTACACAGCTCCAGCCAATTTCTCACCTCCTGGGATGGAAGCCCAGAGTAGTCGCATCTGCTTCTTTCAGAAGCAATTGAAGTTCTGAGCCTAATGTTGATTTTCGCAGTTTTAAAGTAGCTGGGGGACTATACAGAACATATTTTCTGGCCATATCTAGTGTGTGGGTCTCAGCTTCCAGTCCCTGTTATTGTTGTCTTTAATGTAACCAATGGATAGGATCTTTTTTCCCCCTTGGCACAGGGTCTTTCTGCATCGCCCAAGCTGGGGTGCAGTGGCAAAATCACGGCTCACTGCAGCCTTGACCTCCTGGGCTCAAGTGAGCCTCCCATCTTAGCCTCCCAAGTAGCTGGGACCACAGGCAACCAGGCCCAGCTAATTTTTTATTATGTTTTATAGAGACGGGGTCTCGCTATGTTGCCCAGGCTGGTCTCAAACTCCTGGGCTCAAGTGATCTGCCCACCTCAGCCTCCCAAAGTGCTGGGATTACAGGCATGAGCCACTGCACCTGTCCAGGTAGGATCTTTAGAGCTAGTCTGAATCCTAGACTTTCCATTCAATATCTGTGTTATATATAAATGAATATATGGTATATACAGTTGTGTGTCATTTAATGACAGGGACACATTCTGAGAAATGCATCATTAGGTGATTTCATCATTGTGTGAACATCATAGAGTGTGCTTACACAAACCTAGATGGTAGAGCCTACTATACACCCAGGCTCTATGGTATGGCCCAATGCTCCTGGGCTACAAACCCGGACAGCAAGTTACTATACTGAATACTGCAAGCAGTTGTAGCATAATGTTAAGTATTTGTGTATCTAAACATATCTAAATGTAGAAAAAGTACAGGAAAATTACAGTATAAATGATATAAAATGGTATACCTGTATAGGGCACTTAACAAAACTGTACGCTTGTATAGGGAAGGCCTGCAAGCTGCTCTGGGTGAGTCAGTGAGTGAGTGGTGAGTGAATGTGAAGGCCTAGGACATTATTGTACACTACCGTAGACTTTAAAAACACTATACACTGGCCAGGTATGGTGGCTCAAGCCTGTAATCCCAGCACTTTGGGAGGCTAAGGCAAGAGGATCACCTGAGGTCAGGAGTCCGAGACCAGCCTCGGCAACATGGTGAAACCCCGTCTCTACCAAAAATACAAAAAATTAGCTCAGCATGGTGGCACATGCCTGTAGTCCCAGCTACTCAGGAGGCTGAGACAGGAGAATCTCTTGAGCCTGGAAGAAGGAGGTTGCAGTGAGCCGAGATTGCACCACTGCACTCCAGCCTGGGCGACAGAGCAAGACTCCATCTCAAAAAAAAAAAACAAAACAAAAAACAAAACAAAAAAAGTATACACTTAGGTTACACCAAATTTATAAAAACAAAACATAATTGCTCTATGACATTATGATGGTTATGATGTCATTAGGCAATAGGAATTTTTCAGTTCCATTATAATCTTTTGGGACCACCATTGTATATGTGGTCCATCCTTGACTGAAATGTCATTGTGAGGTACACGACTGTACCTTATGAATATATGTGTTGCATATTAATGTTATACATTATATGCTGTGTCAATCAGCTATTAATATTATGGGATTGTAGAAGCCCAGTTTTGCATCTGTAAGATATTTTTATTTCATTTTATGTTTTCGTTTATCCCAACCACAAACTGAATGCATCTGTAAAATAAATATGACCTCAGCCACCTTGCAGGACTATTGTGTTAGTGGCATGAATTCTTTTCCATTTGGATTGAATGCTCTAGGGGAGCTACCTGAAACCTGGGTCCCTTTAGGTTTGATATTTTGTGAAAAAGCTTGTTTTTAAAGCCAGAGTAAGGCAGATGGGAATGGGATTGGGAATTGATGAACATAGGGAAATTTCGGAGCAGCCACAGAAGGGAATGCTGGAGACTGGGCCTGTTTCCTTATCTTCAGCTCTTGTCTCTGGTTTTCATGACTGTGCGCTTTTGTGCATCTTGATGTAATGCCCCTCCTTTTCAGAAGTATTCACTCTTTAAGATGGAACAGACGATGAATGGGAAACAGTACTGGTGGCAGGAAGGGGCCAGGGCGGGAAGTGGCCCTGGTCAGCTCGGGTAGGTGGCGCCCCCCACTGTGCTGTGCAGCCTCCAGGGAGTGCGGTTGTCATGCCTCCTGTGGTGTCTGCCTTAGCCCAGACCTGTCCAGACTCCGTAGAGATCGCATCATGCTCAGTTTAACAAAAGCAGTTTGCAATGTGTAAAACACAATTATAACTTTGTAAAAAGAAAAATAGATGTCTGTAGGAATGAAAAACCTCCTGTGTGGAGTACCCCAAAATGTGGGTGGGAGGGAGCACAGTTTTTCCCAGAACGTATGAGCTCCCCAGGCTGATGTTCTTCTCAGTTTGGATTTCCCACCCCACTCAGCAGCCTTGAGCTCTGCTGGGTCCCTTGTGAAATCCTATCTGCTCGTGCTATGCTATGCTAAGCCATCCAGTCTTTGGTATTTTAGAAGGAGACAGGAGAAATGAGACTTTGCTGGGCTGTGCCCCACCTAGTTTTGTTTTTTTGTTGTTGAGTTTTGTTTTTCGTCCGTCAACCAGGCTGGAGTGCAGTGGTGCGGTCATAGCTCACTGCAACCTCAAACTCCTGGGCTCAAGTGATCCTCCTGCCTCAGATCTTGGGAAGGTGGGACTACAGGCAGGCACCACCACACTTGGCTAATTGTTTTTATTTTTTGTAGAGATGGGAGGGTCTCCCTATGTTGCTCATGCTGGTCTCAAACTCCTGGGCTCAAGCAATCCTCCCACCTCAGCCTCCCAAAGCACTGGGATTACAGGTGTGAGCCACCCGCCTACTCCTGGTTTTCAGGCTGCTGCCTCTTCCTTGTTTCCTCGGCACTCTGTGCCTCCCTCTGGCCCTGCCATGTAGATGGAGCTGGAGGTCAGGTCCTCAGCCCGAGGCCCCCGTGCCCTCTTTCTCCATGAGTGTACTCATCCTGTCTACCCTGGCATGCCTCCACTCCCACCCCTGCCCTCATGCTACCATCCTGAATCACTGCCGCTTGCTGCAACTTTGATTGTCCCACACTCTTGAGTGTGTAACATAGAACCAGCCCAGAGTAGGCTGTCTCTCAGTAAAAGAGAAGTGCCTTTCCCTTTTGAAACCAAACTCATCATCTTTCTCCAAAGTACATCTTCTCCCTCCAACTTCCCCATTCCCTGTACAGCATCCTCTTGCTGACACATGACTGTGCCTCAAATCTCAGACTCAGCCTTTGCTCCCCGCCTCTCTCTCCCCCTACCCCTGTGCACTTCTGACTCAGCTGCCAACTCCCATCTGGCTGCCTGTTGTCAGCAGCCTTGAGTACATGCATCTTGTCTCATTTCTCCTGTCTCCTCATTAGCACTAAGCCTCATGACCTCAGCTGTCTGGTAAGTGTTGTGGAAGCCCTTGCAATCTAGCTTAAACATAAAAAGGGAGTACATCTGGGCACTGTGAGGGACAGAAACCAGGAACTGGAACCAAAAACTGGAGAGCATCCAGGAATAAGATGTTAGACTTTATTGGAGGGAAGGATTGGGAGGTGGGAGAAGGGGGGACGCTTGATCTTCTGTAAGGGAAGAGTCCCAAACCCCTCAGCCTGGCACTCAAAGCCTGCCCTGGCCATGTGGTTTCCTACCTTACCAACGGCACCTGTTGAATGTTTCTTCTCAAAAACACCATGAACATTCATGCTTATTTTTCCTCATATCATTCAAAAAATATGATTTTAAATTATAAGGGGCCTTATGAAATAAAAATGTCTAAGAAAAGAAATATATCTCATTAAGATGAAGGCCTCATTTTCAGTAAGACATAAGTAAAATAAAACTTACATCTTGATTTTTTAGAAAATGCTCTGTTATGTAACCTATAACTAGGTGGTATGGCATAGAAGTTTCTTCCACTATATATTGATGGAGTTTCAAAGATATGAAGGTGCTGTGGTCTGAATGTGCCACCAAATTCTGGTGTTGAAATCCTAACCCCCAAAGAGGTGGGGCCTTTGGGAGGTGATTAGATCATGAGGGTGGATCCCTTACCTCTTCCATTATATGAGGACAAACCAAAAAACTGAACCAAGTCTGAACCAGGAAGCTGGCCCTCACCAAGCACCGCACCTGCCAGCACCTTCGACTTCCCAGCCTCCAGAACTGTGAGAAATAAATGTTGGCTATAAGCTATCCAGTCTTTGGTATTTTACTATAGCAGTTTTGGCATTTCCATTATGGCAGTCTTTGGTATTGATACAGAAGGACTGGGCTCCCGACTAAACCCCACCCTTGAGCCTGGAACTGCGGCCCTAAGTGAAAACAGCTGACCCTGTTTTTCCACCCAAATGACGCCTTTTTGGCCTTCCATGCCCCATCCTATGCCCATAAAAAGACTTCAGCTGGCAGAGCAACACAAGCAGCTGAGTGTTGGGGATACAAGCAGCTGAGCACTGGGGATACAAGCTGCTGAGCATCAGGGATTCAAGCAATTGAATGGCGAGCAGAGAAGCAACTGAGCGTCAGAGACTATGGATAGATATGGCTAACTTCAGCCGGTGCAGCTTTGGAGAGGGGTCTGGCTGGAAACAGCCAGGCTTCAGGGAAACATCACCTTCTTCGGGCACCATCCTCTTTCCAACTCCCCATCCCGCTGAGAGCCACTTCCATTGCCCAATAAAATCCTCCACATACACTGTCTTTCAAGCCATTTGTGAGACCTGATTCTTCCTGGATGCTGGACAAGAACCTGGGTGCAAAGACGACAAGGGCTGCCATCCTCCACTGAGCTGGTTGGCACTTGGCTGTCCCAGGATGGCAGAGCTCAAAGAGCATTGGTTGGACACTGATGCAGGGCCCGCACAGTGCCTGCTCCCACCAGAGAGGAGCGACCGGCCAGTTCCAGCGTTGGTTCACTCTGGTGCCTGCACTTGCTCACTCAAATGCTCCCTCTTGCAAGGGGATTGAACATGGGGAGGCTGAGTAAATGAGCCACACCCCTATCACAAGTCCTGAGAGGGAGTCAAGGGAATTATCCCATCTCAGTATTTTATTATAGCAGTCTTTGGTATTTTATTATAGTCAAGTGGATTAACAGAGAAAGGAGCTCTCCAATGGGTATCTGTTGTTTTTTGTTTAATAAGCATTTTAGTGGCAGAAATAGATAGTTGTATTGGGGCTCAGAAATCAATATCCCCAAAGATGGTGTTTTGACCTGTTAAACTGGGATCTGTCTGACTCCCCCACCCCCACTGCCTCTCCCATGGAATCTGGAGTTCCTTTATCCACCTAAGACCCAGACCCACCAAGGAGAAGAATTATTCTTGTTCCCTCCCTGTTGTCATTGTTTATTGCAGGAAAGAAGACCAAGATGTAAGCATACCTGAGCAGATCCTTTTCCAAGTATCCTGATGTCTCCAAGGGCTGTTCAGATTCCAAAGAGAACTATCTACAAGTTTGTCTCTGTTACTGGAGTCATTCATTCTCCGTAGTAATCTGCTCCACAGAATTCCTCTTCTCCTCCCTCCCATAACCTGTTTTACCAGGATCCAAGCTTCCATTCTTTCTGTAACCTCATTGGGAAGTTGGGTCTTCATTTGGAAGGCTCCCATGTGTACATGTTAAATAAATATCTATGCCTTTTCTTCTATTAATCAGTCTGCTTCAGTCAGTGATTTTTAGTGAAACTTTAGGGGGCCAAGGGCCTTGGTCCTCATATTTGCTTGTCCAATATCAATTCTTCACTCTTCTTTACTAATAGAATCCTGATTTGGGTGGGGGCAGGGGGGCATGACAATGTGCCCAACTAAATACCTTTCCCAGTCTCTCTTGAAGATATGGGTGACAATATGATAAAGTTCCTGTCATTGATAATTAAGCAGAAGTTGTGAGGAGGCTTTTATCTTGGCCCTTCCTCCTTCCTGTTGTGTGGACAATGGACCTGATGTCTGGGGCTTTGGCAGTGATTTTATGAGTATGAGGACAAAGACCTCACCCTCCAGGGATAGTAGAGTTGAGAGCCAGGAGGAGCCTGGGTTGCCAATGCTTTGAGAAGCTGCCACATCAGCCCTGAACTGCCTAACTCCAGATTTCTTGTTACGTAAAATCCCTTATCAGTGGTTACCAGTTTTCTCACCAGTGAAGCTCTAAAAATTATTGCTGCCTGGATCTCACCTCAAAAGGTTCTTATGTAATTGATATGGGGTGCGGCCTAGACATTTGGTTTTTAATATCTTCCAGATGATTCTAGTATAAGTCCCTTTCAGCTAAGAAAGGTTTGGCACCATGGGGTGTTAGCTGCTATGTTCTTTGTATTAATCTGCCTTGTCCTTTTCACTGCGTGAATCGATTTCTTGGTTGCCGTCTCTGTTTCACTGTCATTTTCAGGAGACTTCATTTAACTGGTCCTAGGGATTTTAAGTTACCCTTCCCCCGTGTGCCTCCTGATTTCCGTCCAGTTACTTGTGAAACATTGGGGAAAAAAAGCATTGAAGGCTCTGTCTCTAAACTTGCTGATTGAGATTTGGCATTTAACAGCTAAGCGCAATAAGATTAGATAGATGCGATTGTGTTTTGTTGCTGCTATGCCCACTAGGTATGATTGAGAAGCACTAGGATGGAAATCAGGGGACTTTTCTCCTTTCTGCTTTGTTTTATTGTGCACACTAAACAAACAAACACTTATTTCCTCTCTTGGATTTGGGCAAACTGTCTTTTCCTGTCTAATCCACGTGCCACTATTGCCCTGAACCTGTGTGCTCTGTTCATTCCCATCTTTATTAGTCTGTTCTCATATTGCCAATAAAGACATACCCAAGAGTGGGTAATTTATAAAGGGAAGAGATTTAATTGACTCACAGTTCCACATGGCTGAGGAGGTGTCACAATCATGGCAGAAGACGAAGGAGGAGCAAAGTCACGTCTTACACGGCTGCAGACAAAGAGAGTGTGTGCAGGGGAACTCCTTTTTATAAAACCATCAGATCTCATGAGACTTATTCACTATCACAAGAAGAACATAGGAAAGACCCACTCCATGATTCAGTTACCTCCCACCAGGTCCCTCCCTGACATGTGGGAATTATGGGAGCTATAATTCAAGATGAGATTTGGGTGGGGACACAGCCAAACTATATCACCATCTACATCCTCTGCATTTCCTTTGCCTTATTTGACATTTCTTTTGTTGGAGTCCGTGTTGTGTATTATCTAAGATTCATGGCTCATCTCATTTTATTCAGATAGTCTAAATAAGAGAATCCAATTTTTGTCAAAGATCCCCTCATTAATGTAGCTGGCCTTAAAAACTTCTTTTATCCTTTTTAGTGAATGTGGCCAGTGACAATATAATCTCACAAGTTTGGCAATATCACCCGCCTCCTTCATGGGAATCACAGCGTCAATCCCAAAAGACTCACCAGTAAGATGTATTCTTGAATATTGGGACCAGTTTAAACTAAATGGCCTTAAGAAGAGAAAACTGGTGTTTCTGTGTAATATGTTTGGCCTTGGTATTATTTAGAAAAACAAGAGAAATGGCCTCCTACTGGAACTGTGGCCTTTAATACTATACTTCAGCTCGATTTGTTTTGTAAGCAGGAAGGAAAATGGGATGAAATACCATATGTTCAAGTGTTTTACTGCTCAGTCAGAATAAAACCCTGCAGCAGACATGTGCATGTTTGATGAGAGAAAAGGAAGAAAAAGAACCAGACATACTAGGTGATCCCTTGGTACAGCTCCCCCAGTTCAGTGGACATTTTTGGGTGGAGCAGAACCTCCTTCTGTCAGCTCTGAAGGTTCAGATGTGTTGGCCTTTCTCCCTGTAGTCCACCTGAAAGTTCTATTGAGAACCCTTCATCCACTCCTCCTTACCTGTCCAGTCCCACTCTATACTCACCACTCCCTGAGGAACTTAGCCCTGCAAGTACTACTTAGAGTGGAGCCTCTTATCAACCTCCAAAGAGAAATCTTTGCCCATTTAGACAGGTTGCAAATGGGGAAGAAGTCACTGCAAGAATACATGTCCTCTTTTCTATGTCTGATTTGGCTCTATGTGAAGAGAAGTTTGGTCATTTCTTTAAAGATCCAAGAAAATGCATAGATGAGTTTGAGAAATTAACTCTGACCTATAGTTTAACATTGCAGGATCTGCATGTTTTGTTTTCTCTGTGCTGTACAGTGGAAGAGAAACAACACATTTTGGGGACAACTAGGACCCATACAGATGAGGTATTGGCTCATAACCCTAACCATAATATATATAAGGCAGGAGGTGTAACAGTTCCAGATCAAGATCCAGAATAGAACAATCAAAGGGGCAGTGAGGACTTGGAGAGGAGAGATCATACCAGTCACTTGTGTGTTGGAAGGGATGAAGAAATTTGTGAAAAAGCCTGTTAACTATGAAGAGGTTAAAGAAATTTCTCAGGGTAAAGATGAGAATCCAGCTTTGTTTCAAGGGCATTTATTTGAGGCAATTAGGAAATACACTAACACTGATCCTGCCTCAAGGGAAGGACAGACCCTTTTGGGAGTACATTTCATAATCCAGTCTACCCATGATATCTGTAGAAAACTACAAAAATCAACTCTGGGTCCCCAGACTCCTATGGAACAACTTTTGGATGTGGCATTTTTAGTTTTTAATAACAGGGAAAAACAGAGGAAACAGAAAGAACAAGAAGGACCTCCCACAAGGTGCAGCTCTTCACTGCAGCCTTAAACTCTCCTCCCACATGGAGTTGCCCTCCTGACTCTTGGTCTGAACAAGGAAAGCAGAAAGGTGAAAAGCCCAAAGCTGGGTATCCGCATCTCCATGCCTTGGACATAAATCAGTGTACACACTATAAGAAAACTGGTCATTGGAAGGGGGACTGCCCAGCGCTCCAAAGGGGGCCATCAGCACCCAAATTAATGATGGCCGAAATAGCCAGGCAAGCCCAAGAGTGTTGGGGCCTGGGACCCTCTGCCACAACTCCCATTGGACAACTAACCATATCTCCGAAGGAGCCTCGGGTGACCCTCAACATGGCAGGTAAGACTGTTAACTTCCTTTTGGACATGGGGGCTGCTTGCTCTGTTTTGACCCATTATAATGGGATTCTGTCACCCCAGAACTGTATGGTCAGGGGGATAGATGGACAAGCCCATAAATGCCATTTTACCTGTCCTTTAACAACTTTGGTTTTCTCACATGCCTTTCTTATCATACCTGAATGCTCCACCCCCTTGTTGGGAAGGGATTGTTAACTGAATTGCAAACAGTGGTATCTTTTAGAAATCAAAAGACAGACTAGGGGTTGTTCCTTCTCCTTTCCTGTGATAAAGGAGGAGAGTCAAAGGGGCTTACTTACTTTACCTGTTGAAGTAACCTCCTGAGTAAATCCTATAGTATGGGCCACTAAAGTTACAGGCAAAATGCTAAACCTTCCCCCAGTTTGCATCCAACTTAAGCCTGGTGTCCCATACCCGTGGTAGAGACAATACCCCTTAAAGCCAGAGACATAAAGAGGGATCCAACCACTAATTGCTAAGTTTTTGCAGTTTGGGTTGTTAAGGCCCTGTGAGTCTCCTTGTCATACACCAATCTTGCCAGTTAAAAAGCCAAATGGAGACTACAGGTTTGTTCAAGATCTTCGAGCTGTCAATGAGACTGTCATTCCCATACATACTATAGTGCCCAAACCCTACATGCTGTTGGCCCAGGGACCTTTTTTTTTGCATTCCAGTACACCCTGGTTCACAATTCATCTTTACTTTTGAAAAGACTGTTAATGATAGTGATTTAGTTTCTTAATTAACTTGTACAGTTCTTCCCCAGGAGTCTAGGGACAACCCTTACCTGTTTAAAAATGCACTAAGAATTTAAAATGGTACAATTAAGAAAAAACACTATTATCCAATAGTGGGTGACTTGTTGGTGTCTAGCTCAACTAAAAGAAACTTGGACAAAAATATCATTCAGTTACTAAAGTATCTGGGAACTAGTAAGAACAGGGTCTCGCCACACAAAGCCCAGATTTCAACTCAAGAGGTTAAATACTCAGAATAAGTTCCAACCCCTGACAATAACACCAGAATGAAGGGAAACTATCTTGGACATTCCAAAACCCCAAACTAGAAAACACCTGTGGACTTTCCTAGGGATGGCAGGATTCTGCTCTTTATGGGTACCTGAATTTGGGCATATAGCCAAGCCTTTTGATGAGACTCTGAAAGGAGCAGATGTAGATCCTTTTGAATGGGATAGTAATTGTGAACAGGTTTTTAATACTCTCAAGGAGAAATTGGGATCAACCCCACCCCTAGGGATCCCTAATCTTGATAAGCCATTTTTCCTTATATGACTGAAAAACAAAGCACCGCCCTAGGTGTCCTTGTCCAGAAATTGGGAGCTATTCCCTGACCAGTGACATATTTTTCTAAACAACTAGACCATGTCACATCAAGATGGCCTGGATACCTCAGGGCAGTTGCAGCAACTGCCTTAGTAGATGAAACAATAAACTGGCTTTAAGACAACATCTGGAGGTTTTAACCCCACACCAAGTACAAGGAGTCCTAGAAACTAAAAGACACCAGTGGATGACAGGGGGACTCTTATTAAAATATCAAGCTTTATTGCTAGACACTCCTGATGTAACTCTTAAAGTAGGGCATACTTTAAATCTAGCTACTCACTTGCCTGAACCCACAGGCACCCTAGATCATTCTCGTATACAAGTTATGGAGCAAGTTTACTCCATGGATAATCTCGGCTCACTGCAACCTCCGCCTCTCAGGTTCAAGCAAGTCTCCTGCTTCAGCCTCCCGAGTAGCTGGGATTACAGGCATGCGCCACCATGCCCAGCTAATTTTGTATTTTTAGTAGAGACTGGGTTTCACCATGTTGGTTAGGCTGGTCTCCAACTCCTGAAGTTCAGGTGATCCACCCACCTCAGCCTCCCAAACTGCTGGGATTACAGGTGCGAGCCACCATACCCGGCCCATCACATTCTTTAAAAAAGCAGAGAAATGAGTGACACATTCTTGAAAATTTTCCATTACGAATGGATGAAACCTAAGATCAGTTATATAAGGTTTCTCAGATGCTGGAAACCTAGCTTCCTAGGGTGGCCTATTCTTGGAGACTCCAGATAGTGAATGTTTTACCAGGCTGTGTGTTCACTCCATTTGTTATTTGCTTAATTTGTTCATTTTTAAAGGCAAATGATGCTATCAAACTTCATTCTATATGTCTATACTACTGATTTCTGTTGACTTACCTCCCACTTCCCCCTATCTTCAATGGCTAGTTACTGTTTTAACCCCATACTGGGTTGTCTCTTTTATTCATTTACTCTTGCACCCTCCTCTATCATCACTGATGAAAATTTAAGCTATATTGGCCCAAGATCAGCCTTTGAAAACATTCTTTGTGTGTTCTCTCATGCCAACATCGGGACCATATTTTTCTGGTTGTTGAGTGAGTTATGTGATGAGTTTAAACCTCTTGCTGAAGTTAAGATGTATCATGTAAATGACAACCTTTGATTTATCAAACTTAGACTCAGTAGTTAAAGTTTCCTAATGCAACAGGATGTGCTCTTCCCATAGCCATATTGAAGAGTACTTCATGTTTATTCTTTGGAAGGGTTAAGCAGTGAGACGGCCATGAGTGCTCGGATCAGACATTTTCCTTTGTGAAGGTTGGAGAATGATTTTCTCCCGTTTCTTATTGTTAGCTACCTTGCGAACTCTCCTAAAGCTACTGAAACAATGGCAATGGTTTAGATGCCCTGCATCTCCAGGGCTTGTGGTTTGTGCATATCTCTCATCTAAATAAATATAAATATTTTCTCTGTTTCTATTTCATCTTCCCCAAATTCCTGGTTCTGTTGTTGCAACTTCATAAAACCCAGAGCCCACATGGCACTAGCAGCTGCTAGCCCAGGTCAAACTTGGAGAGTGCAGCTGCTTTCCAGGTGTACCCTGTGTGATCCTGACTTCCTCCTGACAGTGCCAGGAACTCCCACGAACTGCTTTCGTGGTTGCATGTGAAAACTTTTGCATTTCTAGAAATCTCTTCTCCAGCAGGCTGGGCTATTGGGTGCTGTGGGATTGCTAGCTGGTCTAGACCCAGCCCCTCCTTCAGGCTTTTCTCACCCCTGCTCCTCTCCTGGGCTTGGGCCTCATGCCTGAGTCTCCAGCCGCCACCTTGCTGTTGGTTTACTGTTTCTCCGTGATGCTGTTTCTAGCTAGTTATAATTGGCAGGCAACCAGAAGCCTCATCTGCCGAGGGCGGAAGTCATGTCTGGAACAGGTTTCCCTCTTAAGACTGTGGGCTAACCCAGCATCTTGCCACTTCGTGTGGGACTTCCTCATTCTTAGTACATAACTGTGTTTGACCCTCAGGGATGACTAGTGTTTCTTGGCCTCAGTACAAGTTGACTTCTCCAGAAACTATCTGGCTCACTCTCAGTTTCCTGGAGCCCTATATCCTAATTACAAAAATGGGAAAATCATATCTAGAATCCCATAGGAAGAGAAATAGAACCCCCATATGAGCCTACAATTCATCCATTCTCAATTCATTATTTTGAAAACGTAGCTGATGGTTTGGTTCTGAGACCAGATGGTACAAAAATCACCATTCACTCATGGTAGGGCCGTCAACTACTATAATCTTTCGGAAAAGTAATTTAGCAATATAAGTCAGGACCACTTAAAAAACCCTTAGAGTTGCTCATTCCGCTCTTAGGAACTTATCCTAAAGACATCAACAGATGCGGACCAAAATTTCTGTGCAAGAATATTATGTAGAATTTCTGTATTGAGAAAATTTGGAGACAGCCTAGCTGTCCAAAAATAGGACTAAATAAAACATGGTACAGCAATATAGTGAAATATTATATAACCATTAAGTTATGTTCTTCAACAGTATTTTTAAAATAAGGAAAATTCCAACATTTTTGTGGAGTCTTTAAAAACGAGAGTACAGACCAGGCACAGTGGTGCGCACTTATAATCCCAGTACTCTGGGAGGCCAAGGCAAGTGGATCACGTGAGGCCAGAAGCTGGAGACCAGCCTAGGCAACACAGTGAGACCCTGTCTCTACAAAAAATACAAAAAATTAACCAGATGTGTTGGTGCACACCTGTGGTCCCAGCTACTTGGGAGGCTGAGGTGGGAGGATTGCTTGAGCCCAGGAGTTTGAGGCTACAGTGAGCTGTGATTCCACCACTGCACTCCAGCCTGGGTGACAGAGTGAGATCCTGTCTCAAAATAAAATAGAATGTAAAAAGAGCACATGCATGAAAAGCGGAACACAACACTTTAGGTAATAATATTATCCCAATCACATAGGCGTGCTTACGGCAAACAAAAACATTCATAGTATTTGTCTCTGGTGGTAGAAGTACTGGTGATTTTAAAAAAATACATTTTTTCTGAATATTCCAAGTGTTCTACAATGCGTGTGTTACTTTCCTAATTAGAAAAACAACTGTTATTTGTTAAAAGAAATTGGACCACAAAAAAAGCAAAAACACAAAGGCCTTGCCTGTTTTTTTTTTCCCCTGTTTTACCACATCCTTTCTCGCTGATGTAGAAAAAAAAAGGAACTAATATTTATGGTGCCAAGAATGTAAATCCTTCCTGTAACTTGGAAGGTACATGTGTATCTTTCCCATTTTAAAGGTAATAAAGTCACCAAAGAAAAGGGTGGCAAAAATAAAATGTGAATGCAGGCCCATTGGCCCCAAAGGCATCTTCTTCTCGCGTCTACACTGTCCCACTCATGATAGTTTTAAGTTGCATCTTATTCTGTACCTGGCCTTTTTCATCTTATCAAAATAAACTTCCCTTTGGTAACAAAGATATTCTACTTTCTGTAAAATTTTCATTCCAGCTAACTTTTGTTAGCTAAGATTTTGTCTAAGTAGTACCAATGCTTTGAATAATCATACTAAAAATATAGCCTAATTGGTCTGAATGAAATTGAACAACTGCAATTGTTCAAACAAGCTGGATGCAGCATTTTTGCACGTGTCTCGTCATTTTGCTACAGTAGTCATTGCAAACCAGTGCCTGATACACAAATCTCGGAGAAGTCATGGTTTCGTGGGATCAACTTGGAGAAGCTGCCATCTTCTCCGTCCCTCTGAGAACATCCTCCTAGCTGGTGACATTAGCATTCTGCCTGCCCAGGTGAAGTCCTGGCAGGTTGTAGGAAGCCTCCCGTGGGAGCTGACCAGACCTTGAATACCCCTTCTGCATCACCCCAAATTGAATATGGTTATGCAAACAGCCTTTAACAATCCTTGTCATCTGGATCTGAGATACAACTTTAACGATGTCACATATGTCATCTTGCCACTTGCCTGCACCCGTAGATCCCCTGCAGCTGTGTGACAGCGACCACTGTGCCATGCTTGTCTGTTACCCTATGACCCAGGAGGAAATGAGAAGACATATCATTCCTCACCATTATGATAAGGAAATGGGGACCAGAGAAGTTAAGCAATTTGCCCAAGGCCATGCAGCTTTAAGTGCATGTGTCAGAGCTGCTGCCCTGTTTTTGTGTTTTGTTTTGTTTTTTTGTTATTGTTTTTTTTTTTTTTTTGAGACGGAGTTTCCCTCTTGTCTCCCAGGCTGGAGTGCAATGGCGCAACCTCGGCTCACTGCGACTCTGCCTCCTGAGGTTCAAGCAATTCTCCTGCCTCAGCCTCCCGAGTAGCTGGGATTACAGGCGCCTGCCACCACTCCTGGCTAATATTTGTATTTTCAATAGGGACAGGATTTCACCCTGTTGGCCAGGCTGGTCTCGAACTCCTGACCTCATATGATCTGCCCGCCTCGGCCTCCCAAAGTGCTGGGATTACAGGCATGAGCCACCACGCCTGGTGGGTTTTGAGCACTTACATTGTGGCTGTCTGAAATGAGATGTGCTCTAAGAGTGAATTATGCCCTGGACTTCCAAGACGTGTTTTGAAAAAATATGCATAATATCTCATCAGTAATTTTTATATCAATGGCATATTTAAATGTTCATTTTGGATATACTGAGTTAAATAAAATATACCATTAAAATTAATTTCAGTCTCTTTTTTATTTTTCTCTTTTTTAATGTGGTTACTAGGAAATCTTAAATTACAAATGTGGCTCGCATTGAATTTCTATTAGCAGCAATGTCTCAGAACTCTGTTTTTCTCATCTGTTAAATGATGTTAACAATGAGAACACCCATAAAGTTCCCAAGACAGTAAGTGTCCTCTACATGTTTATGTTGTTCCTCCATCACTTTTTCTCAGCAGAACACTCAAGCCTCCTGACTTTCATTTCATGATCCAGATACATTCAAAACCATTGTTCCATTTCCATCCAGATTTCTCCCGAGTAAGGGCTTTTTTTTTTTTTTCAGTCATGTGTCACTTGAAATCTTATGATTACAGTTTGTAAATAGCAAGTCAGAAGTTGGAAACTCAGCCAAGATTCTGAAACTGCCTTGCCTAAAGCAGAGGCATCGGAGAATGCACCTATTCATAAACCCGTCCCAGGCGCTTGTGAAAAGATACACTGACATTTAGGCAGGAAACGCACACAAGGTAATTCATTCCTATTGAAGCTCACTGAGCATCAATCTGGTTGCAATATGAATTATTCATGTCCCTCCCATCCCCCCGCTGCCACTGCCACGCCAGCCTCCTGTTCAAGGCTGATGTCAGTGCAGAACCCATAGCTCCTCTCTCTAGGCCCTTTCCTGGGCAGCTGTGCACACAGGTCAACACCCCGTCCTACAGCCAGCTCTCATTCTCTCTGTGGTGAGGCCTCACCCACATGGGCTCAGAGGCTGCGGTCGACACCTGATTGGCCACTACAATTCAATTTTCTTGTCCATCTGCTAGAAGACAGATGAATTCATCCAGCAGCCAGCCCAGGACTCCGGAGGAAACAACTTGAAATAATTTATGAATTGATTTATGCCACTTCTCTTTCCACAAGGAATGTATGGTGGCTGCGTAATATGCCTTTTGTTGAATTTACCAAATTGTTCTCTCATTTCATGTTGTGGATGTCCTAGTAGGGAGTGACAAATGCATATGCTATAAGGCCCAAACAGTTATGCTGATGGGGAGCAAGGAGCAAGGAGCAAGCAACAGGGAGTGGTGGAGACTGTGTCCAATGAAAGAGCACCTGACCCATCTGCAGGGGCAGCCACTGTCCGTCCAAGCCGGTCGTTGCCTGTGATGATGCTCTTGGTGTTGCAAATCCCCTGATTTGTTACAAAAGGTCAGATTCCCAGATTTTAATGTGGAGATCTCCTGATTTTTGAAGTGTGGGGCTGAATAAACCTGCCTATTGGTCCAATTCAGCCAGCCTGTTGATAGTCTCTGATCTTGTTTGTTTGCTTGTATAAACGGCAGGCTTTCGTGCCAAGGATTCTGACTTCATGTTCTTTTTTATTCCCTCTACCTTTCATCCCTCCTTCCACAGTGCATAGCATTTATACCAATTATGATTTTCAGAATTAGACACCAATTTGCCATCCTCATAGTTGCTCCAGACATATCTTTTTACTTATTTCCCTTTGTGTCCTCCTCCTTTTTTCTCGAAGTTCTCCAGACTCCGAGAGAGGAGGGGAAGCGAGAACAGGAGTCAATAATGGCCCTTTTCCAGCCACACACCCTCTCTGTAAGAAAACGTGGCTGAGTCTCCCTCTCCGTGCTTTATCTTCTGTGTTGCCGAGGCATTGCCAGAATGTCAGGGCTCAGGAGAAAAGAGGGGAAGGACGCCAGATGAGGGTCTGGAAGGTCTCTCCTTTGTTGTAAGGCAGCAACGGAGAGTTAAAGGCATGCGGGACCTGCCTCCATACATCCTCTGCCAGGCGTGACTGAACTCCCACCCGCCTCCCCATGTGCCTCCCAACCGTGGGACACTTTCTTTTCTGGGGCTTGTCCTGTGAGAAGGGCCACTGCCTCCTAATGATCTCCCCCATTCAACTAGATACTTTGTCTTTGACGACAAGCCCTGGGGTTCCAAAGAAACCTGGGCTATCTCTGCACAAGTAACCAGAATCTGCAAGTCAAATTCAGTTTCAGTAATTGGCTATTTGAGTCTAAGAGGTAGTTTGTTTAGTTCTTTGTTTTTTTCTTTTGTGTTTCCTATAGTATTGATAAAGACACAGATTAGGCCAGGTGTGGCAACTAACACCAGTAATCCCAGGGCTTTGGGAGGCTGAGGCAGGAGGATCGCTTGAGCCCAGGAGTTTGAGGTCAGCCTGGGCAATTAACAAGACACCCAGCTCTACAAAAACTTTAAAAATTAGCCAGGTGTGGTGGTGCGCACATGTGGTCCCAGCCTCATGAGAGGCTGAGGCCAGAGGATCATCTGAGGCCAGAAGTTCAAGGCTGCAGTGAGCCCGGATGGCACCACTGCACTCCAACCTGGGCAACAGAGTGAGACCCTAGTCTCAAAAAAAAAAAAAAAAGATGCAAATCGACTTCTGTGACAGGAAGCAGGTCCAGACGACTGTTTTTCAATTGACAAATAGAAATTATATGTATTTATGATGTACTACGTGTTTTGATGTATGTTTACATTGTAAAATAACTAAATCACACTAATTAACATATGCAATCTACTGTCTTAGCACATTTCAAGTATACAATACATTGTTATTAACTAGAGACACCGTGCTGTATAACAGACCTCTTGAACTTCTGTCCAACTGAAAATTGGTATTCTTTGGCCATTAAAGGCATTCGCCATCACCTCTGCCCTGACTCCCTGCTAACCACCATTCCACTTTGCTGTTATGAGTTTGACGTTTTTAGGTTTCTCTTATGAATGAAATAATGTGGTATTTCTCTTTCTGTGCCTAGCTTATTTCGCTTAGCAAAATGTCCCCAGGTTCATCCACGGTGTTGTAAATAACAGGATTCCCTTGTTTTCTAAGGCTGAATAGCATTTCATTACATTTATATACCACATTTTAAAAATCCATTTATCCATTGATGCACACATAGGTTGATTTTATATCTTGGCTATTATGAATAATGCGGCAGTGAACATGTAAGTGCAGATAACTCTTTGCCATGCTGATTTCTTTTCTTTTCTTTTTTGAAACAGGATCTCATTCTGTTATCCAAGCTGGAGTGCAGTGGCATGCTTAGGGCTCACTGCAGCCTCGACCTCCCAAGTTCAGGCGATCCTCCTGCCTCAGCCTTCTGAGTAGCTGAGACCACAGGTGTGCACCACCACACTCAGCTAATTTTTAAATTGTTAGTAGAAATGAGGTCTCCCTATGTTGCTCACCATGTTGGTCAGGCCAGTCTCAAATTCTTGACCTCAGGTGATCCACCTGCCTGAGCAACATAGGTAGACCCCTGGACTTGAACCCCTGGACTCAAATGATCCTCCTTCCTCAGCTTCCCAAGGTGCTAGGATGACAGGTCTCAGCCAGCATCCCCAGTCGATACACTGATTTCATTTCCTTTGGATGTGTATTGTAGTTCAATTTTTAATTTTTTGAGGAAGCTTCATACTGTTTTCCATAATAGTTATACTAATTTCCATTCCTACCAACTGTGTAGCAAGGTCCCTTCTCTCCACATTTCCTTATTGGTGCTCAGAAGTCAAAATTTGAGGAACTACAGTATTAGTATAAAAAATGTTAAAGCACTTTTATGGGAATTGAAAGAAGACAGCTGCAATTTCAGGAAACTGATTAAGAAACACTTGGTCATGCAACATTTGCTCCACATTTCAAGAATGTGTTAATCAGTTCTCCGCTTTTTAAAGAATGTGATGGGCCAGGTGTGGTGGCTCATGCCTGTAATCTCAGCAGTTTGGGAGGCCGAGGCAGGTGGATCACCTGAGGTCAAGAATTTGAGACCAGCCTGACCAACATGGTGAAACCTGGTCTCTACAAAAAATACAAAATTAGCCGGGCATGGTGGCACATGCCTATAATCCCAGCTACTCGGGAGGCTGAGGCAGGAGACTTGCTTGAGCCCGGGAAGCGGAGGTTGCAGTGAGCCGAGATTGCGCCACTGCACTCCAGCCTGGGCAACAACAGCAAAACTCCAACTCAAAAAAAAAGGTGATGGGCTGGGCGCAGTGGCTCATACCTGTAATTCCAAAACTTTGAGAGGCCAAGGCAGGCAGATCCCTTGAGCTCAGGAGGTTGAGACCAGCCTGGGCAACATGGAGAAACTCCGTCTCTACAAAAAATACAAAAATTAGCCAGGCAAGGTGGTACACATCCGTGGTCCCAGCTACTTGGGGGGCTGAAGCAGGAGCATTGCTTGAGCCCAGGGGGTTGAGGCTGCAGTGAGCCAAGTTGGCACCACTGTACTATAGTCTGCATATCAAAGTGAAATCCTGTCTCAAAAAAAAAAAAAGAATGTGACAAATATAATGTAGCCTTTTATTGATGACTCGGGGCAATTACTTATGATCAGAAATTCTATTTCAGCCTGTAATCCCAGCACTTTGGGAGGCCAAAGCAGGCGGATCACTTGAGGTCAGGAATTCGAGACCAGCCCTGCCAACATGGTGAAACCCCATCACCACTAAGAACGCAAAAATTAGCTGGGCATGGTGGTGCACACCTGTAATCCCAGCTACTCAAGAGACCGAGGCAGGAGAATCGCTTGAACGCGGGAGGCGGAGCCTGCAGTGAGCCAAGATTGCACCACTGCACTCCAGCCTGGGTGACAGAGTGAAACACCATCTCAAAAAAAAATTGTATTTCAATTCAGTAAGCATTTACTGAGCCTCTCTACTTTGTGCCAAGTACTACACATTGACCTTTAACCATTTTTTAATTTACTTTAAAACTAGGCCTTGAAAACATTATGCTAAGTGAAAGACATCAGTCCCAAAGGACCATACATTTGTATCATTCCATTTATATGAAATGCCCAGAATAGGCAAGTCTGCAAAGACAGAAAGTAGATTAGTGGCTGCCTGGGGCTGGGGGTACTGGGGTGCAGTGGCTAGTGTGGGGTGATGACGATGTTCTAATGACATCTGGGGCAATGATAATGCACTGCTGATTGTGGTGGTGGATACACAACTGTGAATATATTAAAAAACGATTCCGTGGTACATTGTAAATAGGTGAATTGTACGGTGTGTGAAATATATCACAATAAAGCCCATTTTTAAAAAAAGGTGCTGGCAATGTTCGGAAAACAGAAAGAGACAGCACCTGAACAAGGATGAGGAAGGGAGGACAGTGGGTGGGCCTGGGTCAAGATGATGATCAGTCCCTCTTTGTCTCCATAGGATCCTTTGCCCCTCCTGGACTAGCTTGGGACACTCTGCTCTTCCACCGTCTGCTCTCCTTCCTGTCCCCATGCCTGCCTGTGACAGCTTCTATGGCATCAGCTGCTCCCCATCAGCTCTGGTTCTGGAAACCACAGAGGTTCAAGGCTGGGCTTGGGAGTCGGAAAGCCCCCGGTTTTATGACAAGGGTGTGACCTGCACCAGCAATGTGACCTTGGACAAGTTTTTTTAACCTTTTTTTTTTTTTGGAGACGAAGTTTTGCTCTTGTTGCCCAGGCTGGAGTGCAGTGGCGCAACCTTGGCTCACTGCAACCACCGCCTTCCAGGTTCAAGCAATTCTCCCGCCTCAGCCTCCTGAGTAGCTGGGATTACAGGCTCCCACCACCAAGCCTGGCTAATTTTTTTGTATTTTTAGTAGAGACGGGGTTTCACCGTGTTGGCCAGGCTGGTCTCGAATTCCTGACCTCAGGTGATCCACTCACCTCGGCCTCCCAAAGTGTTGGAGTTTTTTAACCTTTTTAAGCTCAGCTTTTCTCATCTATAAAACAGGGATGATGATATCTACCTCATGGTGTTATGGTGAGGATTAAAGGAGATAAAGCTAAGAACGTGTCTGACTCATAGTAAGTGATCAAAAGGACTTTGTATCTGGGAAGGGGAAATCAGCAGGCTGTCAGGGAAAGTTTCACTACAGATAAAGCTGGAATCCTCAAAGCATGACCCTGGAGGTAGTTATTCTGGCTACTCAACTCGGTTAGATGTTAAGGATGTTGGTATCAATGAATGTTCCTGCCAGATGAGATGTTAACTGAATCACCAGTGTTCCTTAAAAGGGGCAGGCTGGGTGCAGTAGCTTATGCCTATAATCCCAGCACTTTGGGAGGCTGAGGCAGGTGGATCACAAGGTCAGGAGCTCGAGACCAGCCTGGCCAACATGGTGAAACCCCGTCTCTACCAAAAATACAAAAATTAGCCAGATGTGGTGGCTGGCGCCTGTAATCCCAGCTACTCAGGAGGCTGAGGTAGGAGAATTGCTTGAACCCGGGAGGTGGAGGTTGCAGCGAGCTGAGATCGTGCCACTGCACTCCAGCCTGGGCGGCAGAGCAAGACTCTGTCTCGGGAAAAAAAAATAGTAGAAGCAGGAAAGGAACAAACACTTGCACCTACTATATGCCGTGTGCTTGTCATTCAGCATCTTGTTTAATCCCCAAAGTAACAATATGCTATAGGTAGGTATTGGTAGCTCTATGCTACAGAAGGGAAGCCAAGGCTCACACAACTAATCACGGCGATAATGCCATTAAACACTACTACATCGTGCTACAGTCGTGTACTTACTCATTTAATCCTCAGCAAACCCTATGTGGGAGTTGCCATTATTATCCCATTTTGCATATGAGGAAACTGAGGCACAGGAGGAATAAGTAACTCGCTGAGGTCACACATATTAAGTAGCAGATCTGAGACACAAACAGAAACAAATCTGACCCCAGAGCCCGTGTCCCCTCCATGGCTATGCTGTCCATGAACACAGCAAAGCATCCTTGTGGTGGCCACATCTAACCATAAGATGTGCTGTAAACAGGGCAGTCCGTGAGACGCTGTACACATTAAAAGGAGGGCAGGCTCTGGCTTCGATCAGGCAGCTGGCTCTTTTGGGGTGACTTGAAGGGCACTAAGCCAGCTTCACTGGGCTCTTCTAAACCTTCCTATCTGAGAATACATACTCAGAATACCATTTTTTAGCTTAAGGCTGTTTGCAGTTTGGGGTTTATTAAAATATCCCTTAGCTGGGCACAGTGGCTCACACCTGTAATCCCAGAACTTTGGGAGGCCAAGGTAGGAAGATCACCTGAGGTCAGGAGTTTGAGACCAGCCTGGCCAACATGGTGAAACCCCATCTCTACTAAAAAATACAAAAATCAGCAGGGTGTGGTGGCAGGCCCCTGTAATCTCAGCTACTCAGGAGGCAGAGGCAGGAGAATTACTTAAACCCAGGAGGCGGAGGTTGCAGTGAGCTGAGATTGCACCACTGCACTCCAGCCTGGGTGACAGAGGGAGACTCTGTCACAAAACAAAACACAAATAAAATGTCTCTTAACAGCTGTTAGTCACTGCAAGAATGTGGGTGGCTGAATTTCCAATCTCGCCCTGGCTTTTTCCCCCTCACACAGTTTCGGTAGCAGAGAAGAGAGGAAGATCTTGAAGGTCCTGATGAGGCCAGGTGAATTCTAAGAACCTTGGGCCTCATCTCCCTCCCACTCTGCCCTCACAAGGCTGGCTCAGTCTTCACAGCTGATGTGTAGAGTGTGCGGGAGAAGGTCGGGCTGGGACTCACTCTGGTCAGATCCATCTGTCTCCTCATCTCCAAGGCTGCTGTGATGGGAACAGCAGGAATCTTTTCCCCGCTGTGTCTATCCCAGTGTGGTTATTCAATGTTGGTGGCCTCTAAATGCTAGAAAAGGGACATTTTCTTCCTTGCAGACATCCTGGGATAAAGGAAGACAGTGGTTCCTAAGGGCATCAGACACGGTTGGAGGGAAGGGTGCAGATGGCATATTAGTTTGTGTTGGCTGCCAAAGCAAATACCACAGACCACATGACTTAAAACAGAAATGTATTTTCTCACAGTTCTGGAGGCTGGGAGTCCGACTTCAAAGAGTCAGCAGGGCTGGTTTCCTCTGAAGCCTCTCACCCTGGCCTGTAGCTGCTATCCTCTCCCTGCGTCTCCACGTGGTCATCCCTCTGTGTGTGTCTGTGTCCAAATTTTTTCCTATAAGGACAGCAGTCATATTGAAGTAAGGACCAGTCCATTTTAATTTAGTCACCTTTAAAGGCCCTGTTTCCAAATGCAGTCACATTCTGGATGTCTGGAGGTTAGGGTTTCAACATTTGAATCTTGGAGGGACAGAATTCAGCCCATAACAGATGGTGAGGGGGACAAGCTCCTTCTGCCACTTGCAGAGAATATCAAGATCACATGCACCTGCCAGAGATTCCCCAGGAGAAGGGTTCATCCTTCTACCCCGGAGGATGTCCAGGCCCGGAGTGCCCTGCAGGGCAGAGGCACAGCCGTGGGCTCACTGCTGGTCACTCCAAGATGCCTGGGTGCCTGGGCCGGGTTCAGGTTTGTTTGAACAGGAGACCTGGAAGGGAGCAGAGGCTCCTTCTCTGCTCTGCAGTTACGAAACATACTTAGGGGAAAATCAAACTCCATGCTAATTTAATAGTTATTAATAATTGATAACACCCATTCCTCGAGGATTGTTTGCACAGTGCTTAGAGGCCTGAGAATTGGTGATAATGAAATTTTAGCATAAGATAAAATTGGGTTAAGGGTTTTTCTGCCTCTGTTTAAAATGTTCCTGTATAAAATATTCATTTTAGGTTATAAACTAATAAACAAATATGTCCCCCATATGCTCCCATGTGTGAAAATCTAATGTGATAATGAAAGTAAAAATAGTAATAAACAAATGATAGGAAAATGATCATTTGCTACACAATGAATAAATGATTAGAGTAATAGATTAACATGAAGAACAGGCACAGGGTGGGAAGGGGAAGGGGTTGGCATCTACGGCCTGCTCTGTGGTTTGTGTGGACATGTGACTCGGTGCCAGCAGCTCTTTCCTTTGTCCTTCCAGCAGGTGTTATTAAGCAGTGATGACTTGACAGTTGTCGGGCTGGTCTCACCAGAACCGGGCAGATGCGCTTCGCCTGCGTTCCTGACTCCCCCTCCTTTCCGTCTCTTCTCTTTTCAAATGACGACATAAATGCAAGAGGGGGCAAAAGGTGAAATGCAAACCCTTTGAGTTAGCCCTGATAAAATCTCCTCATTTCAAATCCTGCTGGCAAAGCCGCCTGCAGCCTCTCTCCGCGCCCCTCTGGTCGCTTGTTCTTCTACCCAGTCCCTAGGGATCATGTCCATCAGGGTTCATCCTAGAGCTCCTGCTCTTCTCTATAGCCCATTCTCATAGCCTTAGAAAATGCCTCTACTGACAACTCCTAACTTATATTCCACGCCGAGACCTTCCTCGGAGCCCCAGCCTCACACATCCCGCCTCGCCTCACACACGCCCACGCCCCCCGCCCCGCCACCCCCACCCCCGGCCTCCCCCTCCCGCCCCCGGTCTCCTTGACATCTCTGCTTGGTGACGTGCAGTCTTCTCAATCTCCCTGCTCCTCCCTCTGCCTCAGTAAATGCTGGCCCAGGCTGCTCACTTGCTCAAGACACAACCCCAAGAGGCATCCTTGATGCTTCCTTTTCCCTCACTCCCCATATCCAACCCATCCATGAGTTCTTTCGGTTCCACCTTAAAAATACCCCTGGGGGCCGGGCGCGGTGGCTCACGCCTGTCATCCCAGCACTTTGGGAGGCCGAGGTGGGCGAATGGTGAGGTCAGGAGATCGAGATCATCCTGGCTAACACGGTGAAACCCTGTCTCTACTAAAAATACAAAAAAAAAAAAAAAAAAAAAAAAATTAGCCGGGCGTGGTGGTGCGCGCCTGTAGTCCCAGCTACTAGGGAGGCTGAGGCAGGAGAATGATGTGAACCCGGGAGGCGGAGCTTGCAGTGAGCCGAGATGGCGCCACTGCACTCCAGCCTGGGTGACAGAGCGAGACTCCGTCTCAAAAAAAAAAAAAAAATACCCCTGGGGTCTGCCCACTTCCGTCCATCTTCCCGGTCATCACATGGGTCCTGTCACTGTCACCTCTGGCTGAGATTTGTGCAGTAGCCTCCCAGTGGATCCCCAACGGTCACTTTGCCTGCCCAACCAGCAGTTAGAGTGATTTAGAAAGAATAAGTAGATCACGTAACGCCACTCCCAACCCCAGTCTGCACAAACCTTTTCAGTGAGTTCCTGTCGCACTTAGAATAATACCCAAGCTTCTTACTGCACAGAGACCCTGACTGAGCTGCCCCACCTATCTGTGCAGCCCTGTCTTGACCTGTTCTTCCCTCTCCTGTGACATTTCTGGCTGGATTGATCTCTAACGATCCCCTAGGACTTTATTTAATACTCTAAGTGAGATCTGGATCAGGCACCTCACCATTACCTGGAGCTCTAGAAATCTCAAGCCCTCTCCAGAACTACTGAATCAGGAATCAGGATTTCAGCAAGATCCCTGGGTGATTCAAATGCAAATTAAGGCTTGAGAAGCTCTGCTGCAGCTCAGAGCACAGCAGGCCCTTTCCACCCCAGGGCCTTTGCACATGCTCCTCTTTCCCCGGCTCCTCAAACAGCTTGCTCCTAGGATACCTCTGGAAATGGATGTGATGAACCATGGCTGCTTCTGGGGAGAGAAACATGGAAGCTGGCATTGGGGATGGGAGGGAGAATTACCTTTTATTATATACTCTCATTCATCTTCAAACAAGCCATTTTAACAGCTCTTTTTCAGCCTTCAGTTCTATTTACAGCCACTATGAAAAGTAACTTCCCTTCCTTCCTTGGTGTCACAGTGTCCTTTGTTTTCTCCATGGTGTTCATCATAATTTGGTGATCGTGATGTTTCTTCGCTGATGTCTCACTTCCGCCATCAGCATGCAGGAAGTGAAGATGTTGTCTTGTTCACCCCCCTGCATCCACCAGCTTTAGATCCATGCTGCACACAGGAAGCTCTGAAACGCTGACAAAATGAGCTTCTCTGAAATCTTACATTCAGATGCTCCTCCCTGCCCCTTCCGTCCCTCCATGCAGTGCACCTACTAATTTGCTCCCAGGACTCCTGTTTCATACCCCCGAGGGGCTTGGGTCCTGATGGCTCTGCTCTTATCTTCCAGCCTCCTTGGTTTGCATTTGTTCTGTGCTGCTTTCTTCTCTGGCTCCCACACACAGAGCAGTTGACCTCACCTCAGCCTAACTGAGAGAAATGAAAGTCATCAGAGGCAACGCGCTCACTTGCCTGCCACAAAGCCCACAAACCTGTCCACGTTTGCTGCTGTCTTTTTCTCCCTTCCATTTGCTAACGTGCCACTGCTGTCTTACTGAAAGTGCTCTGATCTCACTCCTCCAGTGGTGCTGGTAAACGTTTCACAACTGGCTCTCTGGGAATAAATAGGTCTGATTTGAGGAGTTTGCTGGTTTCTGTGGTGTAAATACTCCCATCACAGCCAATTGCAAGCCACCAATGAGATAACACTACACGCAGAGTTGGAAGAGACGCATAGACGTGAGTGATTACATAGCATTCTCGCTATAGGGACACAATGGATGGACATTATCTCAGGGGAATAGATTGGTAGAAGGTAGCAAACTAGGAAGAGATGAGTTTTCAGTATTTACTGCTTTGTTTCTAATGTAACCTATTTAACTGTGAGTTTTCATCATTTAATTTTTGACACTGGCTGTGTTTGGCGCCTGGCTCAGAAAATTCCTGCAGATTTCACAATCGGCTCTCCCGCCTGTGGTCATGCCTTGCAGCCGCTTTTCCACCCCCACACAGCTCTCATTCACCAGTCTGGCTTCTGCCCCACATGCCAAGGAACCTCTCCCACCTCCTTGTTGCTGACTTCCCTCTTACCTTCCTGGATCCCCATGGGTGTGGGACTCTGGGACCACCTACTTCTCCAGCTTCCACAGCCCTGCAGAGCCTGGCTTCTGCCTCTCCTCTGTCCGTATGCTCCTGCTCTCTGTCCTTCCTCAATTCCTCTCCTCCATCCATCCCTCAGTGTTTCTGGCCTCAGCCCTGGCTCCCTTTGAACTCTCTCTGGGCAACTTCAGCCATCTCCCCGCCCCATGATCCTCTTCTCTCTGTGGGTGACACTCCATTCTCTATCCCCAGCCCAGCTCTCTCCCAGGCTCTGGCCCACAGCAGGCGCTCACGGTGCATCATGGCTTCAGTGAACACGTGAAGGAACGGGTCGCTGAAACTATCCCTTGTCCCCTTCTCACTGGCCCCCAGTCCATCCTCCACATTTATCCAAAACCCATCTTTCTCAAATGCAAGTCTTAAGCACCACTTTTGAGCCTCTGGGAGACGGCTGCAGTGGCTCAGGGAGGCCGGGCTGGGGCCAGGCTGGCGAGAGCAGAGGTGCACAGACCTGGATACATTGATGGTGGCTTGTGGAGGGGAACCCACAGACAAGGGCACACGCCGAATGTGGAGGGCAGGTGGTGATTCCCGGGTGCCTGGCACAGGCATCCAGGCGGAGACAAAGCACTCACTGAAACAGGGACTTTGAGCCATTTCTGTTCTAACTTCTGACACCAAGTGTGTGGGTTTTTACCTCACACTAACCAGTTCTCCAGCTCTCCCGACACCAACTGGGTGTCCTACGATTCAATTCAGTTTTGATACTATCCATCAGCCTCAGGTCCTACAGGTTAAGAGCTCTGTCCTGCAAGGCTGCCCCCACTTCAGAGGCCAGTTGCAAGGCCTAGGCCTCCCAGATGTCTGACCAATGGACTATAAACCAGTGGTTCCCGCAAACTCCTCCTCAGGTGTAGAACAGCTCACAGAACTCAGGAAAACATTTTACTTACACTTACTGGTTTATGATTAGGATGTAACTCAGGGACAGCAGATGAAAGGACTGCCCTGGGCAAGGCATTGGGGTGACTGCTGCGGAGCATCCAGGCGCTCTCTGGATGCGCCACCATCCCAGCACCTCCCTGTGCTCTCACCAGCCCGGAAGCTCTCCAGCCCTGTCCCTGAAGAGTTTTGTGGAGGTCGCATCCCTTAGGCATGGCAGATTAAAACACTGGGCATTGGTATGTACCTCAACCTCCAGTCCTTCTCATCTCCTTGGAGGGGAGACGGGGGAGCTGAAAGTGCTAACCCTGTAGTCACAAGGTTGGTTCCTACCTGAGGCTCTCTAGGAGCTCACTATAAACTCAGGTATGGTTAGAAGGAGCTCATCTTGAATAACAAAAGACATTCCTCTCACCCTTACCTCTTAGGAAATCCCAAGGCTTTTAGGGTTTTGTGCCAGAACCAGGGTGGAGAATCAAATATATCTCTTATGATATGATAATGTCACAGGGACTGTCATAGGAAGATCAGATTTGTGTGCAGGGGAGGTGTCTAGGTGTACAGGTGCCTACTGGACTTCCAGAGACCAGGGGAGGAGGCACATGGCGTTCAGAACAGGTCTGGGAGGAAATAAAGGTGGGAGTTGTTAGCATACAGATGATAGTAATGTCACATAGATGAAAACAAAAATTTTCAGCAAGTTTTCATGGATTTTAGAATAAATTCTAAATGCCTAAGCATGGTCTCCCACAACGCCCCCGCCCCTCAGCTCCCTCTTGCTCTTGGTTTGGGTCTCAGCGCCGGCTCCCCTCCTCCACCCTCCCTTGCCCCTCCCCTTCGTCCACTTCCTGCAAGATGGTGGATGCCATACCTGCCTTGGGTGGTTTGGGCTGCAATACCGAAATACCACAGACTGGGTGGCCTGTAAACAACACGCTTATTTTTCACGGTTCTGGAGGTTGGGAAGTTCATGATTAAGGGGCAGATTTAGTGTCTGGTGAGGGCCCAATTTCTGGTTCACAGATGGTGACTTCTGTCTGTGTCCTCCCATGGTGGAAGGGGCGAGGTGGCTCCCTGGGGCCTCTTCTTGTAGGAACCTATCCCATTCATCAGGGCCCCACCCTCATGACCTAACCAGCTCTCAAAGGCCCCACCTCCTAACACCAGCACATGGGGGTTAGGTTTCAACATAGGAATTTGGGGGGACATCAACATCCAGACCTCAGCAGGGCTTCTCCTGCTTACTCCAGCAGATCCTCTGGCAGCGGTGACTGCCATGTGCCCTGCATGGAAGGGCCGTTCTGTCTCTGCCCCAGGACTTGCCCAACTCCTGTGCTCAGTGAGCTGAGAGCCCACTGGGGGCGGGGACATCCTTGTCACTCTCCCCGTGTTTCCTCAGTGCTTCAGTGCCTGGCTCATGGTAGGTGTTCAGTGAGCATGTGTCCGAAGAAGACATTATGCTGTGAGCTCTCTGAGGCTTGTGAGCCGGCCCCAGGGAATGCAAGTCCAACTGTCATTGGTGTTGGAGGTAACTGAACACCAAGTCCTGGCCAGTCTCTCCTGGATGCTATGCACTGTGTTCTCAGGGAGGCAGGAGGACTTGCAGCAGATGCCAGGGACATGTGCCCATTTCTTCCTCCCACGTCAGCCTCCCCTTTTCCGGCCACATTTCAAACAGGTCTCAAAAGCCTGACCATGCCATGTAGCTTTTCCAAACCCACCTTGAGTAAACACACAGCTGCTGCCTCTCACCCACTGAGCTCAAATCTATCATCATTTGTGTATTGTGCACTCATGTATGGTTTGGCTACATGCAACAAGGTGCCGATCTGCCTCTTCATGGAAGCATCGAGGGTCTTGGACCACGAACTGCTCTGGTGAGACGACGAGAAGGGGACATTGGGACTTAGCAGTTGGCACAAGGCCTCCTGGAGCAATTCCAGGACCCCTCTGGGGAGTTACAACGGTGGTGACAGGGAAGATTTACCATCTGGGACTGTGCTAGGTGCCAAGCGGAGCAGAACTTGTCAGGTTCCTGGAACCGAGTTTTAACGATTCCAGTCAAGCAGGAAATGTCTGTGCCTGTTCTTTGCTAAGCTGGATTCCTCGCTCACTAGGCATCAAGGTGCCTGCGGAGTACCCTAGGCATGAGAAAGGTCTCGGGAGGCCAAGAGTGCCTGGCCTGCCCTCTGGCCCCATCCCAGGTCACACTTGGGGTCCCTGTAGGCTGCTCACTGGTAATGGAGGAAGCCATCATGGACTTGGGTCCCATCGGGGTGGCTCTCGGAGAAGCCCTGCAGAACTGTGGTTTTGTTTTAATGAGGGTAGAAGATTCTAAAGTTTATCATGAAAAACCCCATGACCACCTGTGTTTTAGAGACTTTGGTGACTTCAGAGGCCTTGAAATACAATCCCAGAGAATAAGAGTCAGCTTTGGACATGTGTGTTTGCATGTGCGTGCGTGTGTGTGTGTTTTGGTGGGGGATTCCTAATTCTCACCCCACTAGCCGTCCTCCTGGGCTGGAAGCCAGCCTTGAACAGGCAAGGGTGGGTTCTTACCTTCCTCAGAGCTGGCTGAGAACCACAGAGGCAATTCCAAGTCAAATTAAACCCAGAGCCTTGTTCCAGCTTCTGTGTTTAAAGGGAAAGTCATTGTACATTTCTCCTGGATGCCCTCCTGCCCCCAGAGTCTCACTCCTGTGTCTGAACAGTGGGTGACTTCTCTCAGTGAACACGCTTTTGTTGATCATGATTTGCCAATCTGTTTCTGAAGTGGGGGGAAATTATAGCTGGTAAATTCTCAGTCTAGACAACACACAATGTCACTTCACAATAAAATGTGTGAGGACAGATAAGATAGTTATTGTCCTTGCAACATTAGAGATCACCATTAGGTGGTATATTAGTCTAGGTTCTCAGAGAAACAGAACCAATAGCATATAGATATACAATTATGTACCATATAACAATGTTTTGGTGAATGACAGGCCACATATACAACAGTATTTTTATTGTGCCTTTTCTCTCTCTCTCTTTTTTTTTTTGAAATGGAGTCTCTCTCTCTGTTCCCCAGGCTGGAGTGCAGTGGGGTGATCTCAGCTCACTGCAACCTCCGCCTCCTGGCTCCTGGGTTCAAGCGATTCTTTTGCCTCAGCCTCCTGAGTATCTGGGACTATAGGAGTGCACCACCACATCCAGCTAATTTTTGTAATTTTAGAAGAGATGAGGTTTCCCCATTTTGGCCAGGCTGGTCTCAAACTCCCAACCTCAAGTGCTGGGATTGCAGGCATGAGCCACTGCGCCCAGCCTTAGTGTGCCTTTTCTATGTTTAGATACACAAATACTTACTATTGTGTTACGTTGCCTAGAGTATTCAGTACAGTATCATGCTGTATAGGTTTGTAGCCTAGGAGCAACAGGCTATACCATAGAGCCTATAGGCTTGTTTAAGTGTGTTCTATGATGTCCACACAATGACTTAATTGCCTAACAATGCGTGTTTCAGAATGTATCCTCATTGTTAAGCAATGCATGACTGCATATGAAGAGATTTATTATACTGTATTGGTTCACATGAGTATGGAGGCTGAGAAGTCCCACAATCTGCTGTCTGCAAGCTGGAGACTCAGGAAAGCTGGTGGTTAGTTCAGAGGCTTAAGAGCTGGAGGGCCAATGGTGTAGATTGAGTCTGAAGGCCTGAAAAGCAGGAGCACTGCGGGAAGATGGCAAGCATCAGACAGAGAGATGGCAAATCCTCCCTCCTGCTCCATTTTTATTCTGTTTGGGTCTTCAATAGATTGGGCAATGCCTACCTGTATTGCTGATGGCAATCTGCTTCACTCAGCCCGCTAATCCAAATGATAATCTCTTCCAGAAACACCCACACAGACAAATACAGAAATAATGTTTAACCAGCTATCTGGGCAACCAGTGACCTAGTCAAGTTGAAACATAAAATTAACTATCACAAGTGTCATGGTAGCTTTTTTCCCTCTAAGTAGCTGAAATAAAAGTTAGACAATGCCTATTGTACCCTATTACAGAATGAAGGAATGAAGCCTACACTCTTTGGCATCCTGAAAACAAAGTTGCCAGCCAGGTGTGTCCCTGCGTCAGCACTGGGAGCTGTTTTTCATTCCCCAGGTCCAACCCTGTCATAAAAGCACAAGCTGAACAATTAACAATTTGCAGATGATATTTAAGCAGTGCCTTAGAGGGGAAAAAAAAAGAACAACATGCCCTTTCTCTTCTGCTTTTAGTAACATTCTTGGTAACATATTTATGCATTTTGTACAGAGGACATAAGTAAATATCGTGGAAAAACACATTTTATACCTTCCCAGGCCTTAATAATCATGGCAGTTATCAAAGACCCAAGAAGGCCTCAGCAGTAAATCATGTGGCTTCAGAAATGCATGAATAAATCTGTAGTCAAGGCTTTGCAGAGGAAATGTGAACTACAAATCAATTGGCCTTAGACAATTCATTTATTTAATTTGTCCTTTGGATTTACAAAGAGACCCAATTAATTTAGAGATGCTCCCACTGGCACTTGCTGCTCTGGAGGGCCCCTCGCTGAGAATATTGAGTTCCTGGAACCAATGACTCACATCGTTTATTTCTGTGCATTGTGCTCAGCCCCTGGAACCCAGCTTTCCCCATTTTAGAAGGTCAAGGGATTAACCTGTTCAGCATTTTATTTATTTATTTACTTATTTGAGTCTCACTTTGTTGCCCAGGCTGGAGTACAGTGGTGCGATCTCAGCTCACTGCAACCTCCACCTCCAGGCTTCAAGTGATTCTCCTGCCTCAGCCTCCCAAGGAGCTGGGAGTTACAGGAGCCCACCACCACGCCCAGATAATTTTTGTATTTTTAGTGGAGACAGTGGTTCACCATGTTGGGCAGGTTGGTCTCAAACTCCTGGCCTCAAGTGATCCACCCGCCTCATCCTCCCAAAGTGCTGGGATTGCAGGTGTGAGCCACCGCATCAGGTCCTTTCAGCATTTTAAAGGGAACTCATTACCTGAATTGAGATGCTAAAAGGACTTTGCCCCAAGGGAGAACTCTTCAAGCTGACAGCCTGGCTTGGAAAACATCCACTGGATCACCAAATACTGACTGAGGCTTAAAGAGAGTTCTAAGAGCCTTTGTTGGGAACACCAAGCCCAGAACCACTCAAGCCAGTGTGTGTTTGGGCTCAGAACTCTCCTGGAATGATTCACCTCACTCTCAGTGCAGCTGAGGTTGTTGACGTCACTCTTAACTTTCCAGGCGGTTAAATTATCAATCATACTAATACACAGGGAGAAAGGAGAAAACAGTTCGGCCTAATGGATTAATGATGTTCTTTTGAATACCCCCTAGAATATGAAGAACTGAAGCTTTCCTCAAGATAACCTTTAGGAAAAGTAACAGCTTCAAAGAGAAGAACCAAGATAAGCAACCCAAGGTTGGTTCCCAGGGAAAGGAGAGAGGATTCAAGATGTGGACGTCTCAGAGCACCATGTCAGCACAGTGCTTCCAAGAAACAACAGTAGGTTGACCCAGTAAAGGTGCAGAGAACAAGAGTTCTTGAAGATTATTGGTTAGACTGAAAATTGAAATGTGACATGATTTTGAGTATTTACTGGAGTATAAGAAAAAAGAATCCATGTGACTTTGATGCTTTGAACTGATTTAGTACCAGTGAATTATATTTATTTCTCCAATCACACTACTTAGTTCTGCAATGACTAATATTTATATAATTAAAATAATGTAAATATTGTTTCTTGGTTTGCAATTTTTAGAATCAACTTCTGGCAGAGCACCAAAGGCCTAGTTAATTTAAAAAACAGAATACAAACATTATAATATGGGTGCCGTGAAAGTAACAGTAGCATTAATAGCAGTCGGGCAAAGATGGGGAGAAGGGTAGGGTGAGGAAGGAATAGCAAGATCCTCATGTTGCCAAGGGGAGGCTCAAGAGGAACGGTCTCCTGTTAATGGAAAAAGAAACAGCAAAGTTATAAAGGGAAACAAACCGATGGGAAAGACTATTAATATATGTTGATAAAAGACAAGTCTTGGAGGGTTGCGGAGGAAAGAGTGTAAGAAAACAGCCTGTTGCAAGGCAAGAGTAATGCCACCTGAAGTGAAATCACCATCAGGATCGATGTTTGACTCCTGAACACCAAGGTGTTCCTGCAGTCAGGCCAAGAAACAATGCCTGTAGCATAGATAACCCCTTATAAAGATGCTTATCTAACTTCCCCAGTGGTCACACATTTTGCAGGAGGGTCTGAGATGTGACCAACAGTACATGTTTTACCAAAAGCAGCTTGCTATATAAAGACTACTTTCTGGAGGGCAAGTACAGGAATCAACCGTCTCTCGGCCACCAGAGATATTGCTTCTGTTTGTTAGTTCCTATTAAATGTTTCTTTCTTTCTTGGCTAGATGCGGTGACTCATGCCTGTAATCCCAGCACTATGGGAGGGTGAGGTAGGCGAGTGTCACCTGAGGTCAGGAGTTCAAGACCAGCCTGGCCAACATGGTGAAACCCCATCTCTACTAAAAATACAAAAATTAGTCAGGCTTGGTGGTGCACACCTGTAATCCCAGCTACTTGGGAGGCTGAGGCAGGAGAATCACTTGAACCCAGGAGACGGAGGCTGCAGTGAGGTGAAATCATGCCACTGCACTCCAGCCTGGGCAACAGAGTGACCTTTTTTTTTTTGAGACAGGGTATGACTGTGTTGTTCAGGCCGGAGTGCAATGGCATGATTATGGCTCACTGCAACCTCCGCCTTCCAGGCTCAAGTGATCCACATCAGTCTCCCAAGTAGCTGGGACTACAGGCATGCACCACCATGCCCAGCTAATTTTTGTATTTTTGGTGGAGATAGAGTCTCACTATGTTGCCCAGGCTGGTCTCAAACTCCTGGGCTCAAGGGATCTATCTGCCTTGGTCCCCCCAAAGTGCTAGAATTACAGGCATGAGCCACCACGCCCAGCCTAAATGTTTCTTTCTAAGAAATTGGATTTGTTAGTCTCTTTCCTCTACCTCTCAGCTCCTCTGGCCTCTGGGGGTTGGTTTACCTGCTTATCACAGAAAAAAGAGGTAATGTAAGACAGGAAATTTCATTTTTTAAAAAAAGTGTTTTAATTTTTAGTTTTTTATTTTTTGAGATGGAGTCTTGCTCTGTCACCCAGGCTGGAGTATTGTGGCATAATCTTGGCTCACCGCAACCCCCACCTCCCAGGTTCAAGCGATTCTCCTGCCTCAGCCTCCCAAGTCTCTGGGAATTACAGGCACCTGCCACCATGCCCAGCTAAGTTTTGTATTTTTCCTGGAGATGGAGTTTCACCACGTTGGCCAGGCTGATCTCAAACTCCTGACCTCAAGTGATCTACCTGCCTCGGGCTCCCAAAGTGCTGGGAGGAAATTTTCTCATGTTTCATGGTTGGGTGAGGGAGTCTCAATAGATTAATATATCAATAAATAGAGTTATAAGCCTATGTTACGTAGAATTATGTGTGCATCCACTCAAAGAATACAGAAAATAGTTAAATGTGGTTATCCTGGAGAGCAGGACTCCTTCATGGAGAGCAAGGCTTTGCTCATTTAATATTATTCTATAGCAAAGGAATCAGTTAACTATGGCCCACAGGCTGGCTGCCTCTTTTGTAAATAAAGTTTTATTGGAACACAGTCACACTCATTTGTATAAATATGTGGATGTATGAGTGTATGGATGACTTTGTGTTGATAATGGCAGAGTTGAGTAGTTGTGACAGAGACCACATAGCCTAAAATATTTGTCATTTGGCCTTTTAAGAAAAAATTTGCTGACCTCTGCTATAGACTATGATTTAAAAAAAAAAAAAACCCATATGTATGCTTTATCCTGATTTTAAAAAATTAAAGTGGGGGGTAAGTCTAAACTGCCCACTTTTCAAAGCCTATTTCCAAACCACTGTAGACTTGAACTCTAGGTTATAAAACCTCCACATAACTTCTTTTCATTCCTAAATTGTCTCTAGTCACATGTATTTGATCCTGGAACTGGAATATTCACCATATTGTTCTATTTAATATTTCCAGCTCTCAATAATAACAACAACAAAAATGTGGCATACAAAAAACCATGAAAAGCACACTCTGAAGAGATGAAGCAACCATTGGAACCAGACTCACATATGACACAGATGTTGGAACTATCAGACATTAATTACCATTAATATGTTAAAGGACCTAAAGGAAAATGTAGACAGTATGCAAGACCAGACAGGTAATTTCAGCAGAGAAATGGAAACCATTATAAAGAATCAAATGGAAATACTAGAAACAAAACACAGTAATGGAGATGAGATGTGCTTTTGATGGGCCCATCAGTATAATTTGTAGAGCTGAGAAAAGAATAAGTAAACTTAAAGATATTACCCAAACTAAAATGCAAAGAGGAAAAAAGCAAAAAAAACTCAAGACAGTACTGATAATCCAAGAACTATAGGACAATATCAGAAATATCAGACAGTCTAACATAAGCATAATTGGAATTCCAGAAGAAGAAGAAAGAGAAAATTAGGCAGAAAACATATCTGAGAAAAATAATGGCTGAGAACTTTTAAAAATTAGTGACAGCTTTATGCAGTGGCAGTATCATTACCAATGAGGTTTATCTGAGGTGTGATTATTGCTAATTGAAAACTTTTCCCAATACTCCACCATGATGACTTGAAATATAGTCAGCGTTGGCAATTTTTGACAGTCTGTACAGACACTGAACTTTATAGTTAAAAAAAAGAAAAAACTTAGAGACACAGAATCAAAGACCTAAGAATACCAGAGCACACCAGCAGGATAAATACCAAAAACAAAGAAACAAACATACCTGCACATATCATATGTAAATTGCTGTAAATCAAAGACAAAGAGAAACTCTTGAAGGCAATCAGAGAAAATAAACATGCTATCTATTGAGGAACAAGGATAAGAATTACAACAGACTTCTGTCAGAAACCATGCAAGCCAGAACACAATGGATTAACATCTTTAAAGTACTAAAAAAAAAAAAAGGCTGGCAATCCAAAATTCTATACCTACTTAGAATATCCTTAAAAAGATATGAGAAGTAAAAACCTTCTCAGGCAGATAGAGATTGAGGAAATTCACTGCCAATAAACCTACTCTACCATAAATATTAAAGGTAGATCTTTAGGCCGGGTGCGGTGGCTCATGCCTGTAATCCCAGCACTCTGGGAGGCCAAGATGGGTGGATCACAATGTCAGGAGATCGAGACCGTCCTGGCTAACACGGTGAAACCCTGTCTCTACTAAAAATACAAAAAAAAATTAGCTGGGCATGGTGGCAGGTGCCTGTAGTCCCAGCTACTTGGGAGGCTGAGGCAGGAGAATTGTGTGAACCCAGGATGCAGAGCTTGCAGTGAGCGGAGATCATGTCACTGCACTCCAGCCTGGGTGACAGAGCGAGACTCTGTCTCAAAATAAATAAATAAATAAATAAATAAAAAATAAAGGTAGATCTTCAGGGAGAAGGAATATGATAAATGTCAAAAAAGCATCAAAATAAAATAAATAAAAGCGAAGTAAAACATTTTTTATTTATTTATATTTCCTCTAAAAGATAACTGTTAAAAGCAAACATAGTAACAATAGAATATGTGTTTATAACATATGGAAAAGTGAAATGTATGGCAAACAAGGCACAAGAAATGGGAAGGAAGAATTGGAAATATATTTTTATAAAACCCTTACAATAACTGTGGAATTGCATAACATTATTTGAAGGCATACTCAGATTATTTTAAAACGTATATTTTAAATGCTAGAGCAAACACTAAAACTTTTTTTAAAGTATAAATGAGATAAAATTGAGTCATAGAAATACTTTAATAGAGGGGATATTCAGTATTGATATATTAATAGAAGAGATAAAATTGAATCATAAAAAATACTTCCAGTCTGGGCAACACAGGAAGACTCTACCTATGAAAAAAAAATTAGCCACCATGATGGCACACGCCTGTAGTTTGGGAGACTGAGGTGGGAGGATTGCTTGAGCCTAGGAGGTCGAGGCTCCAGTGAGCTGTGATTGAGCTACTGCACTCCAGATTCAATGGCAGAGTGAGACACTCACAAAATAAAATAAAATAATAGAAAAGTAAACACAGAGAAGGTTGTAAAAGAGAAAAAAACAACAAACAACAAATATAACAAATAGAAAACAGCTAGTAACATGGTAAGTTTAAATCTGACCATATCAATAACCATTTAAAATATGAATGGTCTAAACATGCCAATTAAAAGACTATGACCGAATAAAAAAGCTTGCCTCAACTTTATGCTGTCTATAATAAACCCACTTTAAAGATAAGACATACATACATTAAAAGTAAATGGATGGAGGCCGGGCATGGTGGCTCATGCCTGTAATCCCAGCACTTTAGGATGCCAAGGCGGGCAGATCACTTGAGGCCAGGAGTTTGAGACCAGCCTGGCCAACATGGCAAAATCTCATCTTTACAATTAAAAATTAAAAAAAAAAAAGAAAATGGGTGGAGAACTGTACACTATGCAAACACCAGCCAAAAGAAAGCTGGAGTAGCTGTATTAATTTTAAAGTAAACTTAAAACAAGGAAGATAATCAAGAATAGAGGCATTATATAGTAATAAAGGGGTCAATTATCCAAGAAGACATAACAGTTCTCTACCTGTTTGCACCTAACCACAGAGGCTTCAAAATACCCAAGACAAAAACTGATGGATTTGAAAGGAGAAATAGAGAAATCCACAATTACAGTTTGAGAGTTCAACACTCCTCTTTCAGTAAATGATGGAATAAGTAGGAAAAAATCAGTAAGGATATAAATGACCCAAACAACACGATCAACCAATTTGGTCTAATTAACATTTATAGGACTTTTCACCCAACAACAGCATTTCTCAAGTGTACATGGAACATTAATTAGCCAAGAACATTTGCCATATTTTGGGCTACAAAATGCCCATGTAAAGGCAATATTCCGTACAACATGTAGTTGTGGTCTGATATGTAGCTGAGAAGAGCAGGTTTGGATAGTTTCAAACAAAGTTCCTCTTTTCTTTTACCTGTCTCCGTCTTTCCATCTCTGCTGCCCTTCCACTCCCACTAAGAAACCCTGCATGGAAACATTCATGTAGCTGATTACCTTCTTTATTAATCCATTCGATAGACATTAGCTAGACACCTGCTGTGTACCAGGTGCACCACCATGCTGACGACTGACTGGGTGTAAAGTAAAAGACGGCATTGCCAGGGCTGGTGAGTGCCTTGCAAATGAAGACTGCAGCCTTCTCCAGACTGAATCAAAGCAATGTCCTGAGAAGGAGGGAGGGGCACAGAGACTGAAGGTATTGGAAACTAGGGAGAGCGAAGAGAACTAAAAATGGAAGGTGATTCTTTTTCTTTCTTTCTTTTTTGTTTTTGGAGACAGTCTCGCCCTGTCACCCGGGCTGGAGTACAGTGGCACGATCTCAGCTTACTGCAATCTCTACCTCCTAGGTTCAAGAGATTCTCACGCCTCAGCCTCTGGAGTAGCTGGGATTATAGGCACGCACCACCATGCTGGCTAATTTTTGTATTTTTGGTAGAGACGAGGTTTCACCATGTTGGCCAGGCTGGACTGGAACTCCTGACCTGGTGATCCACCCGCCTCAGCCTCCCAAAGTGCTGGGATTACAGGCATGAGCCACCACACCCAGACTCTTTTTCTTAATAAAAAGCTGTCTGCCACAAGTATCAAAAATAAGCTTGCCTTATTTGTGGCTGACCACAAAGGCTCAGAGTTGGTGGGGCCCAAGAGGTCACCTCTCCTACCCCAGACCCAGAGAGGCAACCGCAATCCTAAATGTAGACCACACTAGACTTGTATGTTAATCAGGACTGCCATAACACAGTATCCCAGACTGGGCAGCTTAAACAAGAGAAATTATTTTTTTCATAATTCTAGAGATTGAAAGTCAAAAATTAAGGTGTCAGCAGGGTTCATTTTTTCTGAGGCCTTTCCTTGGCTTGTAGACGGCCACCTCTGTCTTCGTATGGTCTTCCTTCAGTGTGTGTCTGTGTCTTAATCTCCTTTTCTTCTTGGTACACCAGTCATACTGGATTAGGGCCCACACTAGTGACTTCATTTTACTTTGATTACCTCTTTAAAGATCCTGTCTCCAAATACAGCCAATTATGAGGCATTAGGTTTAAGACTTCCACATATGAATTTTGAGGGACCCAATTTAGCCTATAGTATAGCTCTGAAGCCCAGCATCCCATGGGAAGAGATCATAGAGAGAAGAGAGCTCTGAAACCCTGCTATGGCCAGTGCAGAGGTGTCCAGTGGATACACAGAACTGTTGCCTGTAAGGGCAGCAGCTGCTGGGACCCAGGTCCCCTGCAGTCACATTCAGGGTCCCCATTGATCCAAGACATATCTGTCTCTAGCCAGTGCCAGGAAAGCCGGCTCTGATCTTGGCCACTGTGAGTTTAGTGCCCAGCCCTATATCTTTTGTAAACTCCTCATTTCAGCACCATTGGTGGACAGTGCTCTGAGAGGACAGGGCAATTTGAGGCAGAGGCTCCGATGGGCTGCCCTACACCCAGCATTATGGCGGGCGTCCAACCACTGCCTCCTGCTCTGCCTCGTGGGAGCCTGGGCAGCCCGCACTGGCGGAAGCACCTGATTCTTACAGATGAGATGGTAAGTGGGGCGGCAGGGGTAAGTGATGAAAACAATCCCTCCGCCCCCTCCTTGGGAGAGATGGAGAATCTAAATATAAAGGCTTCTGCTCTTGAAAGATTGAGTTGAAAGATAATGCAATTTTGCATTATCCTAAGTTTGACAGCAGAATTCTTATTCCCATGGGAAATCTTTCAGGAGCACCTTGTTCTTACTGGATAGTGAGCTCAATATTGAATTTCAGTTTTTCTGCGAGTGGAATAGCAGCTGTGAAACTGGGCGTTTGGCAGGGAGGGCCACTCAGGCTACAAGGCCTGCAGGTCTGGAGGCCTCTGGCCTGCCTGCACACCTTCAGGGTGCTCTCTGGAGAGACGGGACTCCTGGGGCACACCCTAACCAACAGCCCGGCTGCTGCTGTTTCTAGTCACCCTCTGGACGTCACACACACCTCTCTTTTCTTTCCATGCGAATAAGGAAAATTTCCCAATAGAGAAGGCAGGAAGGAAGCTAGACAATGCATAGAAAGCAAATGTCACCCAACACGCATGTGTTCAGCCTGCATTATTTCTGCTATTTGATCTAAAAACACCTTTTCACTACAGATTATTTCCATCAGTCAAGGGATAAATATTTCCCTCCACACAGGAATTCAACAGAACCAACTGAAGGGCTCAGGGGTGGGGTTGGGGAAGCAGATGTGTACGGGGCCCAGAAGGGCTGTCTTCTGACTGGCTGGTTCTGCATGGCTGCCTTCTGGTAATAAAAAGCTGTCAAAGCATTCTGGACAATGACATTCTACATAAAAGCCTAGTTGGAAGACTTTCTGAATGATTACTTCTTGGTAATAAATAGCAAGAAGAGCACTATATAAAATGCCCCTGCCTTAGATAGTACCTGTTGTAGTTCTAGATGCAGAGTGGCTCCAGGCTGGAGAGGCCGCTTAGTTCAGACTTCCTCCGAGGGTGAGGATCCATGTAGCATCCTGGAGGGGTGAGGTCCTCCGCCAGCCTGCACCCTCAGGTGCCAGAGAGCTCACTCCTGACCAGACATCCTGTCCTGCACTGAACAGCTCTCACAGTTAAAACATGTCTTTCTTTGTCCTCTCAAACATTCATTTATGGTCCTGGTTTGTTCCCTGTGGCGTTATACAGAATGAGTCCATTTTTTCTTCCTCTTTCCTTCCAACAGATGCTGTCGAAACCTCTCCTCCCTCCCCTGGGTCCCTCTGAGCTAAGCTGCTCGCTTCTGTGAAGTCTCACCCACAGGAGACTTTCTCGCCTGCCATCCTGGTTGTCCTCACTTGAACCGTCTCTAGAAGTTAAGGATTTGTATGGGGGGTGGGGTGTGCATATCACTTCCGCCTACATTCCAGGAGACAGGACTTGATTATAGGCTTAGGCAGATGTGTGTGTTGGGTGGGAGGGGGCTGAGGCTGGTGATGCGGTTCCCAACTGGGCATCTGCTTCCAGAACAACTCCATACCATGCGAGGGGACCACAGGTGTTTGAGGTATGCCTCCAGCTATCTCTGCTGCACAGCCTGAGACAGCCTGCCGTTCGGGAGGTGTTAAATAACATTTTCTCATACTGTTCTTATGCTTATATTCTTAACCCCAGCTAAAATGTTAACTTTAAAACAAGTAAGGATTTTTCACTTCACGATCCAGAAAAATAATATGAAAAACCTATTGCTGTGTAACAAATTATCCCCAATCGTGCTGACTTAATAATACATGCAGTTTCAGTGGGTCAAAGTTTGGGAGCACCGCCGCCGGGCAGTCTGATCTGAGGTTTCTTGTGAGGCTGCTGTCAGTGTGTCAGCTGGGTTGCAGGCCTCTGAAGGCTTGACAGGCGCTGGCGGGGCCCATTCCAAGGTGGTTCACCCACTTGGCTGGTGGGAGGCCTCAGCCACCAGCACCAACTTGCTGGCCATCGAGCTGTGTGGGCATCTCCACAGGCTGCCTGAGTGTCCTCGAGATACAGGGACTGACTTCCTTCAGAGTGAATGGTCCAAGAACATGCAAGGCAAATGCAGCTGTGTCTTTCATGGCCTAGCTTCAGACAGCACATATCTTCCCATCTGCTAACTGTTCTGCAGTTAGAAGTGAGCACTCTGTCTGTCCCACACTCAAGGGAAGGGGAATTAGGCTCCACATGTTGAAGAGAGGACTGCCACGGCATTTGTGGACATACTTTGAAGTGCCTAAAATATTTCCATTTCAAACCTCCTCTATAGAAATATTTTTCTGTCTTTTCCCCCAGAATCTAATATAATAATTGCTGTCTTTGAATTTTTTTCCTCAGTTTTCCATTTAACAGTGATGCAAATCTAGAGCCCACCTCACTGGCTGCATTTTTCTTAAAATGTCAGGGGTACCTCTATTTGCTCCCTGTTTTTTCTTCTTCTCAATGACTCTCTGCCTATGAAATAGACGAGTACCCCCTCTGAAGTGTGCACAAAGAAGTCTGGGTTGTCCTCATGTGGGCAGCCTCACCCAAGTCAGAAATGGTGATGGTCTCAGGGACAGGCTTATCCAAACCTGGATGGAGTATGGAGGAGGACTCTCTTCAGGGCCATTTGCATTGTCAGTCCTATAAGATGGATTTTTTTTTGAGAAGCGTGGCAACTCAGGATGAATGGAATCACAAGAACCATAGATCCTGTTGCTGGTGGTTTTAAGCACTCATCAAAGCATGGCCTTGAATGAGGTGGAGAACATTTTACTCATCACATTCTCCTCAGTGGGATGACTCTATTTGTTCTGAAGACATTCTCTGTTAAGCAGCTTGGAGTGATGTATGAGGGAGAGCCCAAGGCAGGCCTGATGTGCCTAAGACAAACAAGGGAAATTTGTCCTGCTAGGCAGGGGGAGCTGTGGGACTAGGAAGCTAGGGAGGGCCATGTCCCTCAGGATGCGTCCCCTCCTTGTGAACCTAGTCCCAATTATTTAACGGGTTTGACCAAGACACAGAATGCAGATACACATGGAGTTATTCTGCAGACTGCTGAAGGGGCCAAGTTCTGGGGAAAGAGATCAAAACTTCCAAGAATGCACAAGTTCCAAGTGCAAAGTAGACAGTAGAAACAGAAGACCCAGGAACCAGTGGGAAAGCTTTGGATTTCCCAAGCATAGAATCTGCTGGCATGCAAGTTGATGTTACCTTGCTCTTCAGGGGAAAGGAGACTCCTGGGGTATCAATCATATATATGGGCTGTCAGAGCGCTGTACACCCAAATAACGTCACACACCCTTCTCCATGAATAACAAAGCTCTGCACTAACACTCAAGCCAGGGTAAGGAAAATGGGCCAGTGTCCACATCTAGCCTGGGCAAGCACATGACCATGTCATCGTTACAGTGGCTCCCCCTTATCAGCTGGATCAAAACGTGGGGCTCCTATTTCCAGGAACAACAAAAGCAGCCTGCAGGTGTGGGTGCTTCATCCTTGTCTGAATCTCTGGACGGCGAGGTGTGCTTCAGAAAGACCTGCTTCAGCAATTTTCCCTTCTCTCCTACAAGTCTATTCCTATCCACATGTAAACCTGCTCTTGTATCAAATGAATAGGAAAATCTTCTCTTGCCCCCAGCTACTGCCATTTCTTCTGCTCCTATTCATGTATGAGTAAAATTTCTTGGAAGTTGGTTATAGCTGATGTAGCTACAGGCTGGCCAGCTTTGATCTACTCTACCTGTGCCTCCACCCCCACTTTTCCACAGAAAGCGCCCTTGTCAAGCCACCTATGGCTTTTGTGTTCCCAAGCCAATGGCCGCTCTTGTTCTCATCTGGTTGGATCTCTCAGCAGATCCCACTCTCAGCAGCAGATCCCACTCTCAGCAGCAGATCCCACTCTCAGCAGCAGATCCCACTCTCAGCAGCAGATCCCACTCTTAGCAGCAGATCCCACTCTCAGCAGATGCCACTCTGAGCAGATGCCACTCTCAGCAGATCCCACTCTCAGCGGGTCCCAATCTCAGCGGATCCCACTCTCAGCAGATCCCACTCTCAGCGGATCCCACTCAGCAGATCCCACTCTCAGCAGGTCCCTCTTGACACTGCTGATTCTTCCCTCTTCTTTCCAACACTTTTTCTTGCCTCGCTCTTGCTTTCCCTCTTCCTTCACAGACCCTTTTAACAACTCTAGATCCCTAGTGCAGGAATGTCCTAGGATCAGTCCTCCCACCCTGTTCTCCCTTGTCTAGACCCCTGAATTCCCATTCTATCCAAATGCTGATGACCTGCAATTGTATAACCTGATATTTCCACTTAGATGTCTAATGGGAATCTCAGATTTAAGATGTCCAAACTGAACTCCTTTCTGTGAATCTCACCCTCCACGCCCATTTCTGTGTTACCACGACTCACCTAGAAGCTCCAACCAAAAATCTGGGTGTCATCTCTACCTCCACCCTTTCCTTCTCATACCAACCATATCAAACCCACCTGCATGTTGGATTTGATGCTAACTTTATTATTTTTGAGATGGAGTCTCATTCTGTTGCCCAGGCTGGAGTGCAGTGGTGTGATCTTAGCTCACTGCAACCTCTGCCTCCCAGGTTCAAATGATTCTCCTGCCTCAGCCTTCCTAGTAGCTGGGATTACAGGCATGCATCATCACACCTGCCTATTTTTTTTTTGTATTTTTAGTAGAGGCAGGGTTTTACCATGTTGGCCAGGCTGGTCTGGAACTCCTGACCTCAGGTGATCCACCCGCCTCAGCCTCCCAAAGTGTTGGGATTACAGGCATGAGCCACCGCACCCGGCCTGACGCTACCTTTAAATTGTGGTTTGAATCCATCTACTTCTCTCCACCTCTAGCATTACCTTAGACTAGGATACCATGATCATTTTTATAATTAGATCACTTCAAGCAAACCTTTCACTAACCACCCAATCTCACGTACTCCTTCAACCATGATCAAGACCTTCTGTTTTAGACTTGTCATTGAACTTGTTACTATTTTTACTTGGGGTTTTGTGGTATGTTTTATATTTATTTATTGTCCCCCCCCCATACCCAAATAAGACAGGTGTGGCACAAGGTTAGCCGGTTACTTGTTTGTTCATCAGCTGTCCCTAGGCCCTCATAGAATGCAGGCACTACAGCGTCACCTGAATGAGGTGAAGGAATGAATGAAAATACCACATAGTTGAGGCAGGTGCTCACGATTTAAAATTATAAATGCCTCACCCTCCCTTTTTCCAGTCTGTCTAAGGAATTAAAGGATGAGGTGTCCCTAGGACATAAGAACCCCCAAGGTCAAGTTCAGTGCTCTCATGTCTGGGTTGTCTTGGAGACCACAGATTCACCACTGCACCAGTGCTTTTTATTTTTAAATTTTTTTTTTCTGAGATGGAGTGTTACTCTGTCGCTCAGGCTGGAGTGCAGTGGTGTGATCTCAGCTCACTGCAACCTCCGCCTCCCGAGTTCAAGCAATTCTCCTGCTTCAGCCTCCTGAGTAGCTGGGATTACAGGCACCTGCCACCATACCCAGCTAATTTTTTTGTATTTTTAGTAGAGATGGGGTTTCACCATGTTGGCCAGGCTGGTCTCAAACTCCTAACCTCAAGTGATTCGCTGCACCAATGCTTTTCAAAAATGGGGATGTTGGCTGGGTGGAGTGGCTCATGCCTGTAATCCCAGACTCTGGGAGGTTGAGGCAGGAGGATTGCTTGAGCCCAGGAGTTCAAGACTAGCCTAGGCAACATAGTGAGACCCCATCTCTACAAAAAAAAGAAAAAAAAAAATAGAAGATTAGCCAGGTGTGGTGGTGCACATCTGTTGTCTCAGCTACTTGGAAGGCTGAGGTGGGAGGATTGCTTGAGCCCAGGAGCTCAAGGCTGCAGTGAGCTGAGATTGCTCCACTGCACTCCAGTCTGGGGGCAGAGCGAGACCCTGCCAATAAAATAAAATAAATAAAATATAAAAATGGGAATGTTACTCGAAGGTAAGTGTTTAAAAGCATGGGCCTTGGAGTTACTTTCCAGGTGCATTACCTGCTGTGGGATCTTAACCTCAATGTGCCTCAGTTTCCTCACCTGCAAAGTGGACATAAGTACTTACCCTCAAAGGACTGTGCAGAGGATTCTAAATTACATATGAAATACAGAGCAGTGGCTGGCTCAGTAATTGTTCCCCCGTCTTTCTTCTTAGGAAAACCAGGGCTGGTAATTCCTTGCAGGCTTTTACCATCTCTGCTGCCACTCTGGACTTCCGACATCCCCAAATTTCGGCCAACGTCTCAGCTGGTTACGACAGAAGGGTCACCATCTCCATGCTGAAAGTGGCAACTGCAGGGCCACACCCTAGTGAATTCTCCCAGTGTCCTAAAAATGGCACCCTTCTAACTCACCAGGCGTCAGAGAGAATTAAACCAAGTCCTCAAATACACAGAGAATATCAGCATCTGCTTGAACAAAACCAAACCAAATACTTTTGATCTTGCAGTGAAATCTGCTGCCTCAAAACGGTTCATCTGGTCATCTGCTGAGGAGAAATGATGGTTTGGGGGTAATAATAGCCAACATAATTTTTGCCAGTTTCAACAATTCACAGATGCCTCGGCTTTGGAAGCAAGGCTAGATGGATGGAGTTCTTGTGTTAGAGCATATTCACCATGGAATTCAGTATTGACATTCTCTAAGAGAATGCAATTAGTAAATCAATTCGGTTGGGAAAAAAACTGACCCAGCACTTTCTCAGTGAAGGTAGGCTCAATCAATTTGTGTAGTACTAACAGCTAGAAAAATAATATTCATGAAGATGGAAAATACAATAAAAGTAGCAAGGCCCTAGGGTATATAAAATCAAATTATAGTATATCATGAAGTTGTACTGATTCTGATGGCTAAATGCCCCAGCTATACGTACTCCCATGGAGATTACCTTGTTCAAAGGAACAAATTGGAACTGTTTTAAACAGTAAAGAGGCATTATGTAACCAAGACAATTCTGAGATTTCAAATATGTTTTCCTTCTGCTGGTTTTCCACATTCCACATTCCACATTCATGGGTCATACTGGCTGATGCACTGGCAACCCAGCTTTCAACAGAAATATGCAGGTTCAATTGATTAGATGCTAAAGAATGATAACTTCTAAGGAAATTTTATATATTTAGTATGTCGTACTAAATAGATGAAAAGAGTTAAAACCCTACATTACCGTCTGTCTTCCAAAATTCTCACTGGGGGAAAAAAAACCCTCAAAAACTCAAATTCCACAATTAACCCAATTCAGAATTTTAAATGAGGCATGTATGAAGCAAAACCCTATTCATTGCATTTAACTCAGCACTGGAGGATGTTCTCTAAATCTGAGTAGAAATAACATTTACACTTAGCACAGAGGCATGTTTGAAACCTTTTATTAAACAGGCAATGCATTGTGCAGTGGTTAAAGACACAGATGCCTAGTGGAAAAGTTTAAAAATTATTTTTGGAAACAGTCTATGAATTGATGAACCCTGCCATGTTCCTTCATCTCCTTCTCAGAGTGGCTGTCGTTAGGAAAACAGATTGTTTTATAGCTGCTCTTGGAAACGGCATCCCTGTTTTGCCATGAATGTCATGCCTCGTAGTAAACATGAAAGAAGACAGGATCCACAGGCAAGACAGCGACCAGAGACATGGGCTGATCTCAGCTGGAAGCACAGATGTCCCTTCTCCTAGAAGGGCTTCTCTTCTGGCCTTTGCCGGGTGTCCTATTTATGTGTCCAATTTCATTTCTATTTTCTTCCTTGTCTGAGGCTTCTTTATCAAGGGAATTCTAAAAGACACATTCGTACCTTTGGGCACAGGAACTGGTTCCTGGACTTTTTCAGTGTTGTTCTTGTTTCTGGGCCCTCTGGCCCAGGAGTATGGCTGTGTGTTTATCCTCTTTGTTTTGCCTGGTTCCTTCCTCTTCCCCAAGTTCGTCATAACTTGAGATAAAATCAGTCTTTAAGTTTCACAGTTTGTTTGCCACGATATACTGGCAGTTTTTAACTAAGTGGCTTCTCAGGGTAGTGAACATGCTTTATCAGCACGCTGCTCACCTATTTTATAATCTGGGGCATGTCACTCCAAGCTTGAGATTTCTTTCTGGCAAGTTCCATCCAGGATGGCTGATCTGTACTGGCATAACTGGCTCTCTTCAACTGATGCAATTCCTTCTCCATCATCATTGCAGACTGAGCTGCTTGGAAGGGAGACAAAAACAACAGAAACATGAGCAGTGACTTTGAATTTTCCCTTAAGCCTCTTGTGTTTCTCAAACTAGACATCGAGGTCTTAACTGTGTTCTCGAACATAAAATTCAATAATATGTCAACATGTAAGGAAGATTTGGGCCTAGAATATGTCATTTATGTGATAAAAAGACTTACGAGCAAGCTCAAACAATTCTGGCAATGCAATGAGGTGAGAGAGACTTTGGAAATAAAATGGCAGGAGCTCTACAGATGGGCTGCAGCAATGTCCCTCTACTTAAAACTACTGAACTGAACTGTGCACTTAAAAATGGCTAAGATGGTAAATTCTGTTATGTGCCTTTACCATAATTAAAAACATATAAAAATTTATATATATATATATATATATATATATATATTTTTTTTTTTTTTTTTTTTTTTTTTTTTTGAGACAGAAGTCTCACTGTGTTGCCCAGGCTGGAGTGCAGTGGTACAATCTCAGCTCCCTGCAATCTCTGCCTCCCGGGTTCAAGCGATTCTCCTGCCTCAGCCTCCCGAATAGCTGGGATTACAGACATGTGCCACCATGCCTGTCTAATTTTTGTATTTTTAGTAGAGATGGGGTTTTGCCATGTTGGCCAGGCTGGTCTCGAACTCCTGACCTCAGGTGATCTGCCCAACTTGGCCTCCCGAAGTGCTGGGATTACACGCATAAGCCATGGCGTCCGGCCTAAAAATTTTTAAATACTGATACATGCAACAACAGGGCATATCTTGAAGACACTATGCTCAGTGAAAGACGCCAGATATAAAAGGGCACATACGTTAGGATTCTATTCATTAGAAATGTCCCCAAAAGGCAAATCTATAGAGACAGAGTAGATTAGTGGTTGCCTAGAGCTAGGAGTGGGAGTGGGAAGTGACTGTAAATGGGCATGAGGTTTCTCTTTAGTGTGAGGGAAATACTGTAAAATTAGATTTTCATCATAGTTGTGCAACTCTGTAAATACATACATGCTCACTGTCAATATACAGTTGTCCCCTGGTGTATGCAGGGGGTTGGTTCTAGGACCTCTCCCACCTGCATATACCAAAATCTGTGAATACTCAAGTACTGCAGTCAGCCCCGTGGAACCCGCACATAAAAAAAGATGGCCCTCTGTTTTCTCAGGTTTCACTTCCTGAGGATAGGATACAGGTAATTTTCCATCTGGGTTTGGTTGGAAAAAAGTCAGCATTTAAGTAGACTTGTGCAGTTCAAACCCGTGTTGTTTAAGGGTCAACCTTATACTTAATGAACTGTACACTAAAATGGATGAGGAGTTTTATGACACGTAAATTATATCTCTGTAAGAGCTGTGTAGAAAACTCAATGTTGCAAGTAATTTGCAAAAACCAAACCAAATCAAAACTCAAACTGCAGGAAGGACCCAGGAAAATGATTTCAAAGTATGTGGTAATGTTTGCAGATTTCATACCCAAGTTCTGATGGGACAATGAGATTCCTCTTTGCAGCCCCTGCTTGAGGTTGAGCTTTGCCCCCTGCTTCCGGTCCACAGCAGGCTTCACAGGGGTTATCAGGAAAGACTTGCTGCGGACAAAGTCAGCTTGCTTCACAGGCTCCTGTTGGGACATAAGACACATGCTGCCAAGTTACCAGTGGTTCAGACAGGGGCAAACACAACCAAAGTGAAGGAGCTGCAAAGCTGCTCGTCCAAGATGCCTGCGCTGCTGGCACTTTCTCGGGAGGGCGCGCTGGTGTCAGCTCACTAACACCAAGTGGTCAGATGCTGGTGCTCAGACCAGTATGCGGCCTTATCCTGGCACACACGTGCATCATGGCTTCCTTCCTGTCCCCACACCTGGCCTCAGTGCCAGATGGCAGGGATTCCATTTGAAAGTCAAGATTTGTTTAGAAATCATTTTGTGATTTTTATGACAGTTGGTATAGTTATAGATGTCCCAAGCTGGTTATTATTTGTTTTCTAAATTCCCCATGCCTGCATGAGGGTCTTCAAGTCTGGGTATAGTTGAGGTTCTGGTTAAAACGAGGGGAAGCAGGTCCTACTGCAGGCTCAGGCTCTCTTCCCCACATGGCTGAAACACACAGATTCATCATGGTGCTATTGGGGGGATACAAAAATTGCGAGTCTCGGCCTGATTCTAGGCATAGTTGTTTGGGTTGGTGAAAGCTGCCTTCAGTTCAGAGTACAAAATGGAACCGCAGGTTCCAGCCCTGCAGCCCCAGGTGAGGAATGAGGAGCTCCAGCATGTGGCTGGTGGAGCAGCAAAGAGCAGGGCTCGCTCCTCACAGCATGATAAGCTGGGATGGAGCTGTTGACATCATTGCTGTGTGTCTAACTCAGAAGTTATTTTAACCTCCTTCCATTTTTCTAGATGCTGAGCTGCTGCGTTGCCAAGGTGGCAGGGAGTAGAGAGCTGTCTGCACTGCCTAAGTGATTCACGTGCTTCTCTGCATCCCCAACAGCTCAGCATATGCAAAGGCAGGCAGAATGCTCCACCACGGAGGTTATGATTTGGCAAGTCATTTAGTTTGCTTCATTGGCCCTTGACCACACATCCACAACCATCACAGGTGACGGTCCCTGTGACGCCCATGCAGGACATGTGGTCCTTACGGGGTCCTCCCCCCAGTCCCAGCTGGCTGCTCCCTCCTGCACCCACAGAACGGAAGTATTTGCTCTAAGCACCTGGGCTCTCTCGGGCACCTTGGCTTGCTTTCCTGGTTCAGACTTCAGGGTCCGTGCCCCAGGCTTGTCTTCCTGGTTGGGTGGCTGGTCCAAGGTCCCTCTCCGCTTCTGCCTAGTGACGGTGATCCAGGGTGGCGCAGGCTGCCCATCAGCTCCAGGCCCTGTTGCTGCAGGCGGCAGACTCTTTTCTGTTGGGTAAAGGCACAAGATTATAGAAACAGTCCTATTCCCTCTTCGGTTTCACCCTTTGTGTCTCCCGCACAGAGAACACTACTGCTTTGGTTCAGGGTTGCAGGGGGTCTGGGAGAGGATTACTTTCTTTAGGGGCTTTGTTTTCTTATTAAAGATGCATCAGAGAGATTATGCTCCTCTAGTCTGAGCCCCCCAAAATTAAATGCAACTGCTTCTATAGGGTCGGTGTGTACTTTAAAGCCAACTTCCTCCTAGGAATCCTTTCTGGAAGGAGATAAAAATAAGCACACAAATAGATAAAATTTCTTTAATATAATCCTGTCATTTTGGACCAGTATGTACTGGTCCAAATGCTGATTCCTGCTCAAATGCTGTAGACACACGATTAATCTCTTGTCTTCTAAAAACTGTGAGCATAACCTTCCCTTTCTGGAGAGAGTGACACCAAAAACTGGTCACAGTTGCTTTCCTTAATGTTCTAGAAAGAAAAGAAATAGTGCCTTTGAAACCATATAGAGTTGGCCAGGTGCGGTGGCACATGCCTGTAATCCCAACACTCTGGAAGGCCAAGGGGGGGGGGGGGCGGGTGGATCACCTGAGGTCAGGAGTTCGAGACCAACTTGGTCAACATGGCAAAACCCTGTCTCTACTAAAAATACAAAAATTAGCCGGGCGTGGTGGCGCATGCCTGTAGTCCCACCTACTTGGGAGACTGTGGCAGGACAATCGCTTGAACTTGGGAGGTGGAGGCTGCAGTGAGCCGAGATCACGCCATTGCACTCCAGCCTGGACAAGAGTGAGACTCCGTCTCAAAAAAAAAAAAAAAAAAGACACCATATGTTTTGTTGAATCTCCTTTCATATTTATTGTGCTTGTCTTTGGGTGGTGAAATTGTGGGTCATTCCCCTCCTCTTACATTTCAACTCTTCTGTATTTTCATATTTTCTACGATAAGAATTTATTACCTTCATCAATAGAAAAAAGAAATCTGTGGATTAAATAAGTGGCTTTTCTTTTTTTTTTTTTTGAGACAGGGTCTCACTCTGACACCTAGGCTGAAGTACAGTGGTGCAATCAAGGCTCACTGCAACCTCCGCCTACCAGGCTCAAGTGATCCTCCCACCTTGGCCTCCTGAGCAGCTGGGATTACAGTCATGCACCATCACGCCCAGTGAATTTTTTGTAGAGATGGGGTCTCGCCATGTTGCCCAGGCTGGTCTCAAACTCCTGAGCTCAAACAATCCGCCTGCCTCAGCTTCCCAAAGTGCTGGAATTACAGGCGTGAGCCACCTCCCCTGGCCAATAAGTGGCTCCTTACAGGTACATCAAAAGCATAGAACCCAAGGTTCCCCATGAGCCTGCTTCTGGATGTTTGCCTGCCACGGGATAAAACAAAGGCTGAAACTGATCTCCAACCACCTGGCACCTCTCCTCGGTTCCCTTCTACACAGTGTGCCTGAGTCAGCCGGGTGACAACAGCACTGTTTCACAGCAACACACGCAGATGTCCAGGAGGAGTTAGTCATTGTTCTCTGTGGCCTGATGTATTCCACCCCTTGCTCTGGTGTGCAGAGGATATTACTAACTTTGCCTTTGTTTCTGCTTCCAGTTCAGGCTGGAATTCTTTTCCCTTAGTGCCCTGGTCAACAAGGAGGTGCAAGCGGGGTGGCCACTGCTTTGCAAGCTACAGTCTCTTGCTGGGGGTGAGAAGAGCCTTCAGCCTCATACATCCAGGACCTGCCCTGGCCCTGGCAGCCGGGGACAGCTCCCACTCCTTTTTCTGGCTGCCCCCTGGGGCCTCCACCTGATTGGCCCCCTGGGAATCCTGCTCCACCTCTTGGACTCATCCTACCCCTTTTCTGACTCTTCAGTCTCTCCCACTGACTTCTTCCCTGCAGCTTTGCAGAATGCTTGGGTCTTCCATAGCTTGAAAGAAGTCTCCACGGAGCCTCACTGTTCCCTGAAGGCCCAGTTCTCCCTCCTCCTCTACCCTTAGCTCAAATGGCCTCTGCCTACGTCTCGTCAGCCACTTGCTGAACCAGCCATGAGTTGACACCACTCCTTCCATCCTCCCAACCACCCAACCCCAAATCCCAAGGTCAAGCCTGGTCCTCAACCTGCTTCACCCCTGCAGCTCTGACGTGGCTGCACATCCTCTCTGGGGGAGCCTGTCCTCCTGGGGCATCCCTCCAGCCTCTGAGGCCCTTCTCCAGGTCCTTGTCTGACTTTTTTTCCTAACCTGGAACTCCTGCTTGCTCCTGACCCTCAGCTGTCATCGCTTCCTCCCAGTGTTCTCTCTTCTACTCCTGATCCAACAGGCAGAATTGATGAAATTACTAATACTTCCTAGTGTAACAATCCAGCCCTACTTTCTATTCCTAGCCAGAGCCCAGCATTTCTATTCTCCTGTTTCACCTTTCTTTCTTCTTCCCATTCATTCAGTGTTTGCTATGAGCAAGGACTACCTTATATTTGAGGTGGGAAAATAAACAACAAATCGTTCCTTCAAAAAGCTCAAAGTCTAGTTGGGGAGACAAGACACAAACAAGTAACTGTGGTAGAAACTGGAAAATGCTAAAATTTACAAAGGGCTATGCGGACACAGGGCCTAACACTGGTAAGTGGGAGTAGGGGTGCCTTCTGGGTTGGGATCTGGAGAACAATCTTCCAGGCTGGGATTGGGGGCAGGTGGAGGAGTTGTGTAAACCAGCCCCAAGGAAGGGTCTTTTCTGTCTTTTTTCTTTTTCTGTCCATAATGGGGACACTGTGGGGGTTTTAAACCATGGGCTCACCCTGAAGGTTGTGTGGAGAATCAGTCTGACTGCAGAGGGAAGAGAGGCTGGGAAGCTAGGAGGGAGGCTGTGGCCACAGCTCAAGAGAGGTGACAAGGGCTTGGATATCTTGTTCTAGAATCCTCCCCACTGGTTCACCAGGGTCCCCAGACACTACCTCCTCCATGAAGTCTGTTCTGGTCAGTCTCTCTCCTAAGTCCTCTGTAACCTCTCGAGACACCTGCCTCACTATGTTTGGTACTAGACATGTTTGCTAGCTGACCATCTACCCAACTGAAGTATGCCTTTGGTCATAAGCATTTCTTATCTACCGAACAAACACACGCCACAGACTATGTACCAGATACAGTTCTAAATGCTGAGCTTGGCAAGAGGTAAATTTTCCTTTCCTTACATCAAGAGCATGCTGGCAGAATTCCATCCCAAGCGCAGAAGGGTCACCTGCTGCTGCCTGTCTGTGGGGTAGGAATGCTTCCAGCTGCACTGTGTGTTTTAAGTGTGTGTCTGTGTTCACATGCAGACCCACAGGAGTGGGTGGGTGCCCTGGCTGGGCCAGGCCATGCTGCTGTGGGATAAGGCAACCTGCAATAGCAGCGTCACCAAGCAGTGGGCCAGCTTATGACCACACCACCATTTCTCTCCTTTCTGGTTCCTGCCTCTTTCCCTGCAACTGCTGGCTTCTCCTTTTATTCTGTATTCTCTTCTTTCTCACCTTTTTCCTTGTCAGGAATGCAAGAGGGCCCTTGTAATCTCCAGACCCTGTTACAGGCACTGTCCAGGGCCACCCTCATGGGCAGAGGAGTGGAGGAATGGCAAATGGGGGTCTAGACACCAGGAAAAAGGGAGAGAATCCACTCCAGCTCCCTAATGTAGTTCACAGATGCCTGAGATTCCACCTGGAGCCTCTCAGCAGGTAAGCTGAGAAAGGGATGATGGGCTGAGCATCACCTTCCACAGTGCTGAGCCTCAGAGAAGCTGCGCCTTTGTCCCCAGTGAGCACAGGCAGAGCAGCTGTGTGATGAGCCACTCTGCTCTGTGGCAGGGGCCTAGGAGGCCTCTCTGAACTGTATGCTCACCTTCCGTGCTTGGCACCCACACTGGGAGTGTAGGAGCTCTGGGATCTATGCCATACTCCACCTGGGGTGGGCAGGAGAAGGAGCTAAAGCCCCTGGCGATGTGCAGGGTAAGGCAGGCTTCAGAGGCCAAAGACCTTACAACGTGACCACTCAAGCATGAACATTCAGGGTCAAGACTGCATCATAAAATAGCTTGAGATTAAACATGTTCAAAATGTCATTAATCCCAGGATAATGTAGATGTGGCCTCAGTTCAGATAAATCGGTTGAAAACACTCCTTTGTTTACCTCTTCCTGCCTCCATACACAGACAACCTTAATCTCCCAGGGATTTGGCTAAAGACTCTGACATCTCAATTTCTCCTCTCCAACTGGCAAAGAGTTTAAGCTGTCAAGTGTGCCTGGGTTTGCAACAAACAGCCCAGGAGCATTTCTCACAGACCAGGGACCAGCAATTCCGGGTCTGTATCTGTGTGATCACCTTTGCGGATTGTGGAAGAGGCTGATTCCCCGTGCAGCTGCCCTGGGAGGAAAGGTAGCAAGTTTGGTTTGCTGCAGAGCAGATGCAGCATGACACCTCTGAAGGCACAGTACATGGGGTACAGGAAGCCAGGACAGCCACAAAGCTCCCCTAGTTTAACTCATAGGAAAACAACTTTTGATCAGAGAAAATATGTTGTCATTTAAGGATAGGATTCCTTCAAAGGAGCAGGTGGTAAGCTTGCTCCAGAGTCCTCCTTCTCCTTAACATGGCCCTGCAGTCCAGGATTGATTCTGAAAAGGACATTGCTCCAGCACTAACTTCTGAGGGCTCCTGTTCTTGGGGTTGGGCTCAATGGGCTGTGCTAATGAAGAATGCTTCCTCCCTGGGGCCAGGGCAACGGAACTGCTAATGATGTGGCCCTGGGGCCTGCAGAGCTAGTTTAGGGCCTCAGGCTAGTGCTCTTGGGCAACTTCCAGGACCTCCCTGAGACTCGATTTCAGTGTAAAATGAAGAAACAGAAGTCTCTACACCTCCCAGTCTGACTGTAACGATTCCATGAGATAACCCACTGTCTACACCTCCTGCTGTGGTTATGAAGATTTCTTGACATAACCCACTATCTATACTTGCCAGTGTGGTGTGAAGATTCCATGACATAATCCACGACCTATGCCTCCCAGTGTGGTTGTGAAGTGAAATATCCACTGTCTATACCTCTCAGTGTGGGTGTGAAGATAAGTGAAATATCCACTGTCCCTCTTGGTGTGATTGTGAAGACCCGGTGAAATATCCACTGTCTACACTTCCCAGTGTGGTTGTGAAGATTCTGTGAGAGAATCCAGGGAAAGCCCTTAGTGGTGTTAGCTGCTGCCACAATTGCTGCTGTTGTTATGTGGTTGTTGCTAGTGTTGTTATCATTGTTCCCGCTGGAGGAGGGGTGGAGAATTTTGGTCAAACCTTACCCTGGAGCTGATGGAGACCAGACAGCCATTCTGCCATGACAACGAGCCCTCATGGCTGTTGCGATAAGAAAACCACAGCAAGCACTGGGTTGTAGCCCAGCCTCTTGCAGGGCCAGGCAGCCAGGCTGACTCTTGGCTCCCTGAGAACATCGTCCACGGGTTCTAGCAGACCATCTCAATGCTGTATGTGCCAGTCTGCCTGCAAGCCCTGTAAGGGCAGGCGCCTCATCCTGGTCATGTCTGCCACAGCGTATGAGAGCCAGTGGGTCTGATCGGGGCTGCCCTGCTGGTGCTGCATCATGGAGGAGCCTGGCCCAAGCCACACCAGTGTGCACCGCAGTCCCACTATCCACAGTGGCACTCTCTCCTCCATGCACACGCTGTGTGTTACGGCGAGCCTGACCATCCTGGATGCAGGACACACTGCCCGAGATGAGAGCCGTTTTCATCTGCATTCCCAGGAATCACTCTTAAAATACCCCCTCACATACAGAACTCTCCTGTAGGAGAGGACCACAAAGTTTTCAGACCCACATTTGGCATTATTACTGAGCTATTTGTATTCGGGAAGATCTAAAATGAACCATTTCAAAAATCCTCAATGTTAAACCATTTCTAGAGATGTTCAACTACACCTACGTGGGACAGATTCATCTCATCACTTCATTTTGACTTTCTGATAGGTGACGGTTAGTCCTTTTAGTGCTTATTAAAATTCAGCCTTAAGGTATTGTTTTTTCCTTCAGAAGAACTTCTGTTATGACCAGTTGAGGGGGCCAGGGTAGGACTCCAATGGTGGACCACAGCCCGTATGACACTAGGGACGCAGCTGTTAAGTCTGGAAGCTGAGGGCTGTCAAGGACAGTCTCCTGAGAGGCAATCAGCTGTAGGACAATGTAAATTCCCAGGTTGCTTGCCTTTTGGCCGAGGATATAAAGCAGAGGCTCTGCCTTAAGGTAAGGCAACAAGGTTTCCAGGCCTCTGAAAAATTTGGTATACGGTGTCCTTTCTGAAGCAGCAACTTTTTCAGCCTCCCGAGTAGCTGGGACTAAGGTGCAAGCCACATGCCTGGCTAATTTTTTTTTTTTGAGATGCAGTCTCGCTCTGTTGCCCAGGCTGGAGTGCAGTGGTGCAATCCAGTTCACTGCAAGCTCTGCCTCCCGGGTTCAAGCGATTCCCTTGCCTCAGCCTCCCGAGTAGCTGGGACTACAGGTGTGCGCCATCACACCTGGCTAATTTTTTGTATTTTTTAGTAGAGACGGTGTTTCACCATGTTAGCCAGGATGGTCTCGATCTCCTGACCTCGTGATCCACCCGCCTCGGCCTCCCAAAGTGCTGGGATTACAGGCATGAGCCACTGCGCCCAGCCATGCCTGGCTAATTTTTTTAAAATTAATTTTTGTAGAGATGGGGTCTCGCTATGTCACCCAGGCTGGTTTCAAATGATCTTCTCACCTCTGCCTCCCAAAGTGCTGGGATTACGGGTGTGAGCCACTGCACCCGGCCTGATGCAGCAATTTTTAAGAAATTTTTTCTTTTCATAACATTTCTTTCTTGTTCATAGAAGTACACAAGCATATTGTACAGATTTAGAAAGTAGATAAAAGTATAAAGGAGAAAAAAGCTTCCCGTAAATCAGCAACCCAAGGGAGCTGTGTGAACACTTCATACTTTGGCATATACTACTTCCAATTTTCTCCGTTATGCTGTCATCCTAAAAATGCACATCAACAGCTCATTCCCAGGTCTTCACAACATTCTCTGTGGAAAAGAGGCCTGAGTTTGCTAAGACTTCGGATCTAAAGTGGATGCATCATCGCCGTTTCTCACAGCCAGCTGATGCTAGAACAGTCACTGTGCCTCGTTGCTTCAACAAATAGAGCAGCGGTCCTCTGCTCTGCCTGCCCTCCAGGTCCACTGCCACAGCCCTGGTTGACCTGGTGGAAATGGGACCTGTCTACGGACACTAAGAAGACTTACGGGGCAGAGGTGGGCCCCAGGCCCTGGGGACACATGGGGCCACACCACTGCTGCAGGGTTTGTCAGGCTTCCTAGATAAACAACTTGAGGGGTTTTGCTTTTTAAAAGCCATTTATTGATCTGTTGTCAGACTTGACTCACAGGCTGCTTCTGATCAATACATGCTGGCAAAGTCTACAGTCGCTCGTCATCAGATCCGTCCCAGAGCCAGGCTGTGTGATCTCACTGTGGAACTCAGGGTGGTAATGCTCAACCAAGTCTTCTTCTCAAAACCGTGCTGAGCATTTTGAGACTGAGCAAGAGCTTTTCACAGGGCAGGCCCCCACTGTTAATGACAGGAGACGGTGCTGTGTCCCAGTTCCACCTCAAGTTAAGCTTACCGCCATTCCTTCCTCTCCTCATTCAACAAATAGAGTCAATCATTGCTGTGAGCTGACTCCGTATTTGAGAATTCGCCTACTCGCCAAAATACATTTGTAATCCCAAAATCAATATGCATGGTGTTGGCATGGTCATTTGCAGACATGTGCAGGGCAGCAAAAAATTTGAGTTTCCCAATGTGCAAGTTCCCAGCTGAGGTGAAGCAGTGATGCGCCGCCTTATTGTTTTAGCTCTTACACCGTATACAGTATCTTTTTTGTAGTCTACTCAGTGTCACATTTTGGGGCACTGGGTTTTCTTGGTGATTCTGCTGGTTAGGCTGCCAAGTGGAGTGCTGATGTGCTGTCTAATGTTCCTAAGCCCAAGGAGGCTGTGATATGCCCAATGGAGATAATGTGTGTGTCAGATAAGCTTCATTCAGGCATGAGTTACAGTGCTGTTGGCTGTGTGTTCGGTGTCAATGCGTCAACAATATATACTAAATAAAGCATCTTTAAACAGAATTACACCTAAAACAAGGTTATGTGTTGATCTATTGATGCTGTGGCAGGAGACACACAGGAAGCTAACCTTGCATTTCCTCCAGAAGCAGTGGCGCAGTACTTGATAAGTTAGCTTGCAGTGACTTTTCAGAGCATAACTTCCTTAGACAATGAGAATGGACTGGACCTGGCGAGTGCCCACCAGGTGCCAGGCCCTGGGGAAGGTGCTGAGTCTAGACAGGAAGGATTTTTTGAATCTTTCTCTCCAGTGCATGGAGACAGACTCTCCTGCAAAAGCCATCAGGACCAGAGGATCTTCTGACAGCCACCATGGTCCACAATCAGGAATGAGTTCCAGAGCCTGCTGAAAGGGGACACGGCAGGGCCTCTGGGGTGCTGGTCTCATTCTGTTTCTTGGTCTGATGTATTCAGTCTGGAAATGCACTGAGCTACACACATAGGATCTGTGCACTTCTCTGTATGCATATTATTCTTCAATTAGAAGTAAAAGCACACAAATAACAAAACCCCCCTAAGACAGGAGTCACTAGGTGCTTGAGAGTGACCAGGAAGAAGAGCCTAGCTCCCTGTGCACATAGAGAAATGAGGCAAGTTTGCACCCAGAGCTGTTTCCACACTGCGATTAAGCAAGGTGCCCCGGATGCCCTCACCAGCAGACCCTTTCCACCGCTTCACTACCCCACAGCTTCAAGTGCACCCTCCCCCTAGGGCCTCACCCCCTTTGCCTTTTCTAACCACTGCCTCCCCTCATCCACACAATCTCCCTCCTCCTCCACCCTCCAGAGCCTCCCCTCCTCTTGCTCCACTTCCTCTCCTAAGTGGAATTGCACAACTCAGCAAGTACAGAGGATCTGACTCCACACAGACTCACTTTGCAGCCTAGGGGCAAACAGAAGGACACTGTTTCTGGGAGCTTCTTTCCCAGCCACCAGCATGGGGCTGCCAGGGCCAAACTGCCCTCATCCCTTACCTGACTCCCAGGTCAGGAGGCACTGCCAAGGGCTCCTCAGCCGGCTCTCCTGCTTTCCCAGGCCAGGCTTTCTGTGCTTTGAATTTCCCAACTGATGCTCAGAAACCCGCCTTCCCCTGGCCTACATATCTCTTTTCACGCAAGCTTCAACTCCACATGGCAGAAAGATAAAAGCCACTGCTGCTTTAACAGCCCTGCTAGCACGCTTCTATCATAAAAGGCGAGGGAGTGAGGGCCCGGAGGGGCCGTCTTCCCCGGTGAAAAGGCTGAGGGAGTCAGAGAGTCTCCCAGTGGCAGCATTTACTTACGAGGGCCTCATATGGTAGCATATTCATCATGGGGTGGGGTGAGTGTCGGTCCTTGTCCCAGGGCAGGAGTTTGCTCAGGTCCCCATAGTAGAAACTGATGTGAGTTTTTCCCAAACGGGGCCCTGGGGTCTGCTTTGGTTGTTAGAGCCCCAACTATATCTGCTTTGGGGATCTATTGCTCACAGGTAACATCTGTGAGAAGGCATTCATAAAGAAGAAACAATCATGAGTCACAGTTTGGGTGTGTGGAGTGAGGCCAGGAATCTGGCCAGCCATGTGTATTGGGGGCACCCCAAGGGGCAGATGCCTTACCAGGCTCTTTTCCTGACTTCTGGGACAGCTGCCCAGCACTTGGCACGTCAAGGCTGGCAGACATCCCAGGGTGGCCTGGTCCAACCTCCACATCTCATAGTGGAGACCCCGGGGAGCCAGGGCCGGGCTCAAGGGCACAGAGTTGTCAGTGGAGGAGCTGGACTGAAAGCACACTTGCTAAACTGCCACCGTCTGTGCAAATAAAGCTAGCCTCTCGGCAGGAGGCAATGACCAGTCTACCTCCACAGAGACAGCTGGTCTCCGCTCCCAACCAGCTGATATAACTGGGACCTCACAAGGATATAGGCAGGGAAAGGCACTGTTATTTAAAAATAACTTTGAGCTAGAGCACATGATTGAGAAAAAGGTGAAAAATTATTCTACTTACACTTTGAAATGTACACAAACGCCTCACCTTAGATTCCTTGTCTCCCCACCTCAGATCTCCAGGAACTGCTAGAATTCTACAAGAACTGTCTAGGGTGGCCAACAGAAGAGTCAGTAATCCATTCCAGGGGTGGTCATTGTCCTTGGAGCTCAGATTTCCCTTTCTCTATTACATCTGGGCCCTCCTTCACTCACCACTAGTCAGGTAGGGAAATTTCTCCCGACCAAAGAAATGTTCACAGCTAAGGTTTATTCCATCTTCGTCTTCAGAGCAGTATCATATTCATAATGACCCTCACAGCCCTCCTTGCAATGTAAGGATATTTTCAATCCCCATTTTGGATATGGGACCACAGAGTCTTATGGAATAAAGTGACTTGTCCAAGGTCACTTGGCCAGTATGTAACAAAGCTGGGATTTGAACACAGACCTCTTGATCGCTAATCTTCATTCACTACATCACATACCATCTCTTACTAAGAGGTATGACCTCATGACTGTCCTATAAAACCACTTCCTCCCCATTTTAACTTATTCATTGAGTGGCAAACAACAGTTACTTAGCCTTGGCACTGCTGACATTTTGGGGTGGATAGGTCTTTGTTGTGGGAACTGTCCTGTGCACTGTAGGATGCTCAGCATCTCTACCTGCTAGATGCTGGTATACCGTCCCTCCCCATCCTACCACAGCAGTGTCAATCAAATATGTCTCCAGGCACTGCCAATGTCTGCTGGGGCCCACGCCTGCCCCAGCTGAGAAATGCAGTGCAGCATGACACTGGGGAGCGTGGGCTGCAGTGAGTCTATGCAGCCTCCACCTCTCCTTCACAGTTTACTGGCTCCATGCCTTTGTGCAAGTTCTTTAACCTAAGTTTCTTTTCTTATTTACTAAATAGAATTGTTGTTGAAAATTAACACGTAAAGCATTTAACGTAATACTTGGCACTTAGTAAGTGCTCACTATATGTTAGCTATTGTTGTTATTATTTACCCATTTACTGAGAGGGTAAATCCGCTGCAGACCCCGACTTCAAGAAGCTGATAGAGGGAGGCAGACATACAGGCAGAAAGGTGAAGTATTATGGTGCCTTGACACCCAAGCCATTTTTGGGAAAAGCACAACCTTTACAGGGTCTCAGCAAGATGCTATTTGCTAATGACAGCCCTGAAACAGTGCTGCCCAGTAAAACTTTGTATAATGATGGAAATGCCCTCTGTGCTGTCAACCAGTCATACGTGGCTCCTGAGCTCTTGAAATGTGGCTGCTGTGACTGAGGAACTGCATTTTAATTTCGCTTACATTTACATTTAAACAGCCACGTGCAGCTACTGGCTCTGTGTTAGAGAACACAGACCTGGAGCCTCACCACTCCAAGTGTCGTCCATGGACCAGCAGTGCTGCCATCATTCCAGACGTACTGGGTGGGAAGCATCACCTTAAGCAGATTCATAAGCACTCCTAAGTTTGAGAAGCACTGCTGTCCTAGGGCCCAGTATCTCAACATTGGCCACACATTAGAACCACCTGGGCAGCCTTTACCACTCCCACTGTCTGGGATTCATCCTGGGCAGGTCCACCAAATCTGTGGGGGTGTACTCCCAGGTGACCGCAAGTTGCAGCCAGCCTTGCCAACCGCTGATCTTGATGCTGCTCTGAGCTTCCGCCCAAAGAAACCCTGAAGAGAGAGCTCACAGTATGTTGTCCCCTTTCTGGGGACAACAGTGCCCAGCTGACCAGATGACCCAGTTCTTGAGAACTGGGCTGACATCTGCCCCCTGCCCCCAGGCTCTGGTAGATGTTTCTTTTAACCAGCCAGTGCCCCTGGTCCCCAGGACATCTACCCCCAGGGCTGCCCATGCTATGGGTCCACACTGTTGCCACCTCAGACCTCACCTCCTGCCACACCCTTGGCCCTGCTCAGAGGGGCCTGGGACACTTCCTACTTGTCATGAAGACACCGTCTTCTCTTCTTCAAACCTATTTCTCTCCTCAGCCCTGGGGTGAGTGCACAGAGGGTCTCAGCGCCCCCACATAAGGTTAATGGCTGCCGTGGAGAAAGCACTGAAGCCGGCCCTCTGAAATGGCACCAGTGCAGCTGCAGGGGATGGGTGGCGCTGCTCATCTGCTCCTGGGAGGTGGGCTGCACCTGTGCAGGAACCAGAGCGCTGCACCTGCAGGTTCTAGAGAGAGAAAAGCACTGCCCAATCCTGGTCTCCCATGGTCCCCCCTCCCAGGTAGAGACTGTAAGACTTCCAGCACCTTCCCAGTCCTTCTCAGGTCCCAGCAGTCACCATGGTCACTTTTGTTATAATCAGTTTTAATTCAGTAATTAAAATGTGTAGCCTCTGGGCGAAGTCAGGTTATGACTCCTGAATGCAGGGTGTCTGAGTTGGGGTGGGGACTCCTTTCCCGAGGGCTGAGAGCTGCGGAAGAAGGAGAGTAGGGAGATCAGCAGGACTCTCTGGAGCCTTACAAGGTTTTGTCCTGCTTGGGCCTGGCAGACACTTGAAACTGACACTGGGGGATTCTCAGCCACCACTGGGACTCTGGTTGTGACCTCTTCTCATTGTCCCCTTGTCCTCTTGGCTGGCTCCTCAGGTGGGGCTCTGGGAGCACAGGTGGGTCACGTGGTGGTCCTGTCTGCCCCATGCCCACAGGTGGTCTGTGTCCAGCAGCAATCCTTCATGTCTCCCAACTGCAGGGCACACCTGTCCAGCTTCTAAGAAGTCCCATGGAAGCCACCCTTGCAGACTGCATGAGGGAAGTTTCCTCTGCGCTCACAGGACTACATGTGCTCTCCACAAAAAGTGTTTTGCAAATCCGCTTTATTCCTCCCCACTGTCCGTATATTCTGAGGGTGGGGGTGGTGAGTGGTTGGTGACTCCACAGATCCTGCACACATGCTTTCTGGTATCTTACATCTCTGCATTGGTGCCTTAACCAAAACTGGGACAACGAGAATCCCATTCTCACACAGCATTCTGTGCAGCTGAGATGAGAATATTTTAGTACATGTTTAGGAAAGTATGACTGTACTCTATGAAACTGTATCACATTTTGCAGTTAAAATGCCTTTGCTGCCCTATATGCTGTTATTACGAATAACCTCATTATATAAAGGAGGAAATTAAGACTCAAGAGTTTACAAGACTCATCTTGCTCAGAATCCCACAGCCCCTGAGAGGTGCTCCTCAGAGTAAACCCCACAGATCCACACTCTTCAATCTTACCACCCAGCCCCTGCCTTGCTCCCTCATCCCAGCACCTGGTCATGCAGACACAGCCTGGTCCAAGGATCACCTACTGCAGGCTAGGAACCCCAGGGCATGGGTATGGGTGCTCAACAGAGGAAGAAAAACCCTGGAAGTTCTCAAGGGCTCAGGATCTAGTTCAGGGGTTGGGTGAAGTACACTCAATATGGGCAGGGGTGTGTACAGAGTGCCAGGGAGCTGGTATCGGGGCGGGGCTGCAGGAGACGTCGGAGGGAGTGAAATGGCAAACTTAGAGAGGCAGAAATGTTTGTTTTGGCCAGAATCTAAAAAGCCTTAAATGCCTTCTCTAGGAGTTTGAATTTTATTCTAAATATAATGGGAAAGCATTGCAAATTTTAAAGAGGAAAGCTCCATGGTTCCACCCACCACCTGGGAAGAAAGGGTAAGAAGAGAGTTGGAGGGAGGAGGTACTGTAGGTGTCAGGTTAAAGATGAGGCTGGCATGGGGACGTGGGAGGATAAAGACGCTGCACATTAGGATGACCAGAACTTGCTGACCAAGGTGAACATCACGACTGGCATTTTTCATCCATCAGACTGGAGGAAAAAAAACACTGATGACACTTAGTGTTGATGAGGGGGTGGAGAAATAGTCTCTATTCTGCTGGAAGAAGTGTAAACCAGCACAACCTTTATGGAGGGTAATTTAAAGTTGTCTATTAAAAGTGCACATAATCTTAGAACCTGAAAATCCACTTTTAGGAATCTATCATAGAGAAACAACCGTGTAAATACATAGGGATTAAAATGGACAAGAATGATTACTGCAGCACTGTCAGCAAGAGGGAAAAAAGCTTAAACAAGCGGAATGTTCCTCAGGAGGGGAACAGTTAAATAAAATACAGAACACATACAGTGTAGCCCTTAAAAAGAAAGAGGTGAGGCAGTTCACTCTGTAAAAAAAAAAAAAGATGCCCATGCTTTACTGTGGAGTGAAAGTGCAAGCCAAGATGTACAGCATTTTTGTGATTAAAATAAAAGGATCCACGTGCCTAGATCTGCATGCCCATCTTGCTGTGGTTATGACTGCAGTATTCAAGGGAAACACGATGAATCTGGTAGTGCGGTTCCCCCTGGGGAGTGGGATTAAAGAGGTTCAGAAAGGGGTGGGCAGGAGGCCACTATCCCTTTTTTTTTGTATTTGAAAATTATTCTGGCCGGGCATGGTGGCTCATGCCTGCAATCCCAGCACTTTGGGAGGCCGAGGTGGGCAGATCAAGAGGTCAGGAGATAGACCATCCTGGCCAACATGGTGAAACCCTGTCTCTCCTAAAAATACAAAAAAATTAGCTAGGTGTGGTGGTGCGCCTGTAGTCCCAGCTACTCGGGAGGCTGAGGCAGGAGAATTGCTTGAATCCGGGAGGCGGAGGCTGCAGTGAGCCAAGATCGCGCCACTGCACTCCAGCCTGGTGACAGAGCGAGACTCCATCTCAAAAAAAAAAAAAAAAAAAGAAAGAAAATTATTCTTACATTTATATATAGTAAAATTCACCCTTTGGTTGCACAGTTCTGAGTTTTAACACGTTTAGCTTCTTATAACAACTGTCACAAACAGGATACAGAATATCAACACCCTGAAGAATTCCTTCTTCCTTCCCCTATGTAACCAGACTCTCCTCCTACCCCCAACCCCTGGCAACTACTGATCTATTTGTTCTCTGTCCATATATTTTTGCCTCTTCCAAATGTCATAGAAATGCAATAATTCAGTTTGCAATTTCGAAAGACTGGCTTTATTCACTGAGCATGCACAATTCAGGTTACTGTGCATATTGAGGGTTCATTCCTTTTGATGGCTAAGTAGTTTTTAATCATATGGATGTACCACAGTTTGTTTACCCATTCACCAGCTGAGTTACATGTGGGTTGTTTCCAGTTTTGGGTGATTATGTCATTTATATTTTTACTTTTGAGACAGTGTTGCTCTGTCACCCAGGCTGAAATGCAGTGGCACAATCTCTGCTCACTGCAACCTCCACCTCCTGGGTTCAAGCGATTCTCCTGCCTCAGCCTCCCAAGTTGCTGGGACTACAGGTGTGCACCACCACACCCAGTTAATTTTTTATTTTTAGTATACACAGGGTTTCACCATGTTGGCCATGCTGGTCTTGAACTCCTGGACTCAAGTGATCCACCCACCTTGGCCTCCCAAAGTGCTGGGATTACAAGCGTGAGCCACTGCACCTGGCTGGTTTTTGGTGATTTTGAATAATGCTGTCGTAGACGTTAATGTGTGACTTTTGTGGGAATGTACATTTCCATTTATCTAGGATAAATACCTAAAGTGGAATTGCTGGATCATAAGCATATTTTTAATTTTATAAGAAATTGCCAAACTGTTTTCCAAAGTGACTGTGCCATTTTGTATTCCCATCAGCCATAGAGATAACACTCCAATGAGAACTGCATTTTCTCCACATCCTCACCAGCACAATGGTATTATCAGTATTTTTTGTTTTGGTCATTTTAATAGTTACGTAATGGTATCTCATTATGGTTTTGTGTTTCCCTAATGGCTAATGATGGTAAGCACATTTTCAGGTGCTTATTTGCCATCTGTACACTTTCTCTGGTGAAATGTCTGTTCCTGTCTTTTGCCTGTTTTCTAATTTTTTTTTTCTTTTTTTTTTTACTATTGACTTTAGAGAATACTTTATATATTCTAAATACTGGTCCTTTATTGGATATGTGGTTTGCCTATCTTTTCTTGCAGTTTGTAGTTTGTCTTTTCAGGCTCTTAAATAGGTCTTTTGCAAAGCAAAAGTTATTAATTTTAATAATGTCCAATTCATCAAATTTTCCACTTTTGGATGCTTTGATGACAAGTCTAAGATGTCTTTGCCTAGCCCTATATCCCAAATATTTTCTCATATTTTTTCTAAAAGTTTTATAGTTTTCATTTTACATTTAAGTCCATGACCCCTTTTGAGTTAATTTTGTATATGATGTGAGACTTAGGTCAAGGTTCATACTTTTGCCTATGAATGTTCCTATGCTTCAGGACCATTTGGTTGTGATGTACAATTTGATAATATTTTGTTAAGAATTTTGCATCTAGGCCAGGCACAGTGGCTCATGCCTGTAATCCCAGGACTTTGGGAGGCTGAGGCGGGTGGATCACCTGAGGTCAGGAGTTTGAGACCAGCTTGACCAACATGGTGAAACCCCGTCTTCACTAAAAATACAAAAAATTGGCCAGGTGTGGTGGTGGGTGCCTGTAATCCTAGCTACTTGGGAGGCTGAGGCAGGAGAATTGCTTGAACCTGGCAGATGGAGGTTGCAGTGAGCCAAGATTGAGTCATTGCACTCCAGCCTGGGCAACAAGAGCAAAACTCTGTCTTAAAAAAAAAAAAAAATTTGCATCTAAATTCAGAGATACTATAGCATACTAAATTGTACATCACAACCAATGGTCCTGAAGCATAGGAATATTCATAGGCAAAAGTATGAACCTTGACCTAAGTCTCACATCATATACAAAATTAACTCAAAAGGGGTCATGGACTTAAATGTAAAATGAAAACTATAAAAATTTTAGGAAAAAAAAAGAGAAAATATAGTATCTCTGAATTTAGTGTAGTATACAGAGAGTCTATAGTTTTCTGTATTGTCTTTAATTCCAGTATTACAATCATGCTGGCCTCATAAAATGGGTCGGGAAATGTTTCCCCTTAGTTTTGCATGAGATTTTGTATAATTGGTGTTATTTCTTCTTTAAATACTTGGTAGAAATCACCAGTCAAACCACATGAAAATGGAGTTTTCTGGAAGGTTTTTACCTACAGATTTGATCACTTTAACAGATACAGGACCATTCATGCTATTTTTTAAGTTTGATAGTTTGTGTCTTTCAAGGAATTGGCCCTTTTCTTCTCATTTGTCAAATTTATGTGCATAGAATTGTTCACAGTATTCCCTTATTATCATTTTAATGTCTATGGAGTCAGCAGTGGCACTCCATAATGTTTGTAATTTGTGTCTTTTTTCCCTCAGTTTTTAAATCAACTTTATTGGCTATTTTGAAGAATCATCTTTTGGTTTCATTAATTTTTTTCTATTATTTTTATATTTTCATTTATGTTTGCCCTTATGTTTATTATTTTTTTCCTTCTTGCTTTGAGTTTAGTTTGCTTTTCTTTTTCTAGTTCCTTAAAGTGGAAGCTTAAATTACTGCTTTGAAACATTTTTTCTTTCTAATATAATTTAATGTTGAGTTTCCCTAAGTACCAGTTTATCTGCATTCCACAAATTTTGATATGTTGTATTTTCATTTTAATTCAGTGTTCTAATTTCCCTTGAGACATCCTCTTTGACCCATGGATTATATAGTGGTGTAGTGTTTAATTTCAAATAGTTGATGATCTTTTTCATATTTCTTTCCAGATATTTTTCAGATGTTACCAAATTCTTATTTAATTCATTAAGGGCAGAGAACAAGCTTTGAATAATTTCAATTCTTTCAAATTTAATAAGGGCTATTTAGTGACCTAGAATATGGTCTACCTTCATGAATGTCCCATGTGCACTTGAAAAGAACATGTATTCTGCTGTGGCTGGTGGGCTGTTCTATAAATATCAATTAGGTCAAGTTGGTTGATGATGATGTTCAACCAACTTGACCTAATTGAAATATCCTTCCTGATTTTCTACCTGCTACTCTTCTTGACTACTGACAGAGGAGTGCTAAAGTCTCTACATCTTACTATGGATTTATTTATTTTTCCTTTCAGTACTACCAAGTTTTTGCTTCATGTATTTTGAAGCTCTGTTGATAGGGACACACACATTTAGTACTCTTATGCATTCTTGATTCACCAATATTACTGAAATTATCATTATATAATGTTCCATTTTATTACTAATAATTGTCCTTTTTCTGAAGTCTTCTTTGTGTGATATGAATATATAGCCACTCCAGCTTTTCCAATTCTAAAATTTCTATCTTTATAGCTTCTATTTTTTTTTACAAAGAATTTCTATCTTTCCATTAATTCCAAAGTACTTATTTTTACTTCTTAGAATGTGGCATAATAGTTGCTTTAAAGTCTTTGTCTAATAATTCCAACATTTGAATCCTCTCAGGGTTGGCATTTGTTGATTGCCTTTTTCCTTGAGAATTTTTTAGGCTTTCCTGGTTCTTTGTATGTTGGATAATTTTGGTTCATATCCTACAGATTTTGAATATTATGCTGAGACTTGGTCCTATTAAAATTCTCAAAAGGTTTTGCTGTGCTTATTCTAGTCAGTTTTACGCATGTGCAGCTCAGGGATGAGCCCAGAACTTCATATACACATTTAACTCAGGATATCTAACATCAGGATATGTAACTCAGATGTCTCCTTTCTGTAATCTCCACTCCTCAAGGTTCTACGGCTAGAAAGCCAAGGTTTAGCCTCTCTGCACTGTAGCACCTTCTTGTGACTGGGACCACCTCAGGACAGAGTCGCAAGGGAAAGGGGCCTGCAGGACCCCCAGCCACCATACCTGTCACTGCTGTCTGGGCTAACGTGGGGGTATAGCTTCATTATTGGGTTTCTCTGGGGGTAATGTCTAAAGAGTCAAAAGAGCTGTGACCCATAGGAGCTGCTGTGGGGAGAGGCAAGTACTCACTTGGAGTGCTCTAGGCTGGTGCATACTTGGAGCGGGGCTGGAAGGGCTAAAGGACCGTTGCCCTGCAGAGGGTATTGCTACCATCTTCAGCAGGGGTGAGGGGTGGGCCACTTCACTGATGACCCAAGATTAGGACTGAAAGAATTAAGAGTTGTGCCTCACAAGGGACATCACTGCCACTGCCACCAGGGCAAGTAGTTTCAGCTTGTTGTTGGCATTTGCCTGGCATAGGGATGAGACAATAGAAAGAACTCCACCCTGCAGGGATGCTGCCGCCAAGAGGGATTTGCTGCTTAGTTGCTGGTGTTCACTTGGAGTAGGGTCAGGGCTGTCCAACAAGCTCTGTCCCATAGGGGCTGGTGGTGGGGGGTACAGTAGGATCTGGGCTAGGAAAGTCCCAGGAGCTCTGGCCTGCGGGGGTTGTTGATACCACCAGTAGCAGAGCGCAGAGGTGCTACTTCACTGCTCACACTTGCTATGGAGTCACCACTCAGGTCCTGATCTATCTCCTCCGGCTACCAGCTCCTCTTACCTACCTTTCAGAGTCCTCTGGTGCTCACTTTATGCATTCTGTATAGGGTTTTATGTTGTATCAGTGGGAGAGATGGGGTGGTAAGTGTTTATTCCATCTTGGTCAGAACAGCAAGTCCCTTTTTATGTCATTTTTAAAGCAGCAGGATTACAAGGTGATTTTACTATCGTTTTTAGGCCTCTCAGGATTGTTCATATAAAGATATTTGTAATAATGCTGAGGTTTCTGGCTTGAGTATCTGGGTAGATGGAGTACTGAGAAGGAAAGAGAACTGTGCTGGAGGTGGCACTGACAAATGGAATTATGAATGCTGAAGTGTCAAGTCAGGGCTGCTCATCAGATGGGTAGGTGGCTGATTGCTGTGGCCCAAGAAGTCAAGGGAAGCAAGAACTCCAGGAAACAGGTGGGAATCTGTGATGTGTCTTGCATAAGGGGAAATGAGGAGAGGTCGCTTTGTACTAGGTGACATGCAAGGATAAGACACACATGGTTGAGGAGCAGAGGAAAGGCAGGGAAACAGAGGTTACAGTGTTGATGACACTTGCTCAGAAGGGACTGTGAAAGGAAGGGCAAGACTAAAAAAAAATGGCAATGTGAGCAAAGTTGGTTTTCTTTAAGAATTCAAGACATGTGTGGGTACATATCCAAAAGAACTGAAATCAGAATCTCAGAGATATTAACACTCCCTGTTCACTGAGGCACTATTCACAACAGCCAAGATGTGGAAACAGCCTAAATGTGTTTGGACAAACAAATGGATAAAGCAAATGCGGTGTATACCTATAATGGAATATTATTCAGCCTTAAAAAGGAAGGGAATTCTGTACTTGCAGCAACATGAATGAACCTTGAGGACATTATGCTAAGTGAAATCAGCCAGTCACAGAAGGACAAGTATTACATGATCACATTTCTATGTGAAATCTAAAATAGTCAAATTCATACAAAATTGAAGAGCGGAAAGGTGGTCATTAGGAGCTGGGCAGGGGAGAGGGAAATTGGGGGCTATTCATCAATGTTTATAAAGTTTCAGTTATGTTAAGAAGAGTACGTTCTAGAGATCTGCTCTACAACATTGTACCTACAGACAACAATACTGCATTGTACATTTAAAAATTTGTTAAGAGGGTCAATCTCATGTTGTGTTCATATCACAATAAAATGAAATTTTAAAAATTCAAGAGATAGGAATATATTTTTAGCGTGATGCCAATAAAACCCCCCACAACTTGTGTTCTAACCCAAATGAATTTGAATATACCTGAACTGTGTCATTAAAAAAGGATGACAGTCTCTTTCAGTTCATTTCCTTCAGAAAATGGCTGTGACATACAAAGACAAGGTGGGCCAGAAAATGGCTGTCTACACTCCTCCGGCATCCAGCTACCACCTGCCTTCTCTGTGCAATAAACTCTGACGGTCAGTCCCCTGTGCTCTTCCCATCTTTTGGGGCCAAGAAAGAGCCTGCACGGCAGGAGGACATTAAATATTTGTTGGAAAAAAGAATGCATGAATGAGTGAGTACTGGAGTCTAGAAAAAGAGGGTCAGAGACCGTAGTGTGTTACTCTGTCACCAATCCTGTCTGGAGGAATCAAGCTCAGATTAGCCAATGCTGGTTATCAAATGAGGTCTCCAGGTGAGAAGGGTGGTTTCTTGTGCTACCTTCCAAAACACCAACATGTGAACATGACTTTGTAAAAAAATGAATCTCATACCCAGAAACAAGACAGACTAGAAGGAGAGTCGACTTAGGAGTGATTTTTTTTTCTACATACTTTCTGTGTTTTGCAATTTTTCCATACAATATTCTCTAACTCCTTTGTTCTCATTCTAATCCTGCGTGCAGAAGCTGCTTTATGACCTGTAATTTAGACTCTGGGATGGATTGAACCAACAGGAGGATGCATAATGTTCTGCACAAATGAACAAGGCTGATAACCCTGGGCCATTTACTTCCTAGGACAGATCAGCAAATTATAAACCAGGCCTATAAACAGGGCTCCTCTGCCTCAAGGAGCACAGACACATACTAAGCTTGCAGTAACCACTCCAGCACAGCCCCTGTGAGGCTCAGCCCCTTCGGCAAGCCAGACTCCTGTTTATTACAACCAACCGCCATTGCATCCTTCCCTACTCCTTCTGCTGAAGCGTCCCTCCATTCCTTCAAAGAAGGAAAACAAGGTGTGGAAGAGAGGAGGAGGAATAAACCAGGTGCTGGGGACAAAGCAGTTTGAGTGCCCAAAGCCGAGTCATCTGGAACACTTCAATCATCCAACTTTACTGTACATGCCCTGGAGGGAGGACGGGGGAGGTGGCAGACTATCTGGGAGCTGTGGGCAAGGTATTTGCCAACACAACAGCAAATACTAGGTCTTTCTGGAAACAGTGATATTGTTATTAAAACTTTCATTATCTGTATGTTTTATATGAACTGAATTGCTTCTAGCTAATATAATTTGGGAGCAATGAGAATGATAATAGTAGAAGTGATAATAATCAATGAAAGCAGAAACAGATTTGGCATCTGGGGAAAGTGTGGGGGCAGCTTCGCTGCTGGGGTCTGAAAGCACAGACCCTGAGATTCTGCTCTGGTCAGCATGAGACAGCCCATCAAGTTCAAGGTAGGATCAGGCAGCAGGCCCAGCCTGTCCTGGTACCTGTCTTTCCAGTACCACTGCCTCTGCCCCCAGAGTTGCTTCCCTATAGAATGTGGGTAATTCCTTCCCTCTGTGTTAAAATGAGTATCATTAACCATACCCATAAAGTAACCTAGATTCTTCTTTTGCTTTGGAATTCATCTAACTCTGTCATTTCTATGGCTTTAGCGAATGTGATTAAACTTAGATGGATGAGACAATTCTCTTCTACTATATAAGCAAAGCTGTTAATAAACAAATACTCTATTACATTTTATAAATCAAAGAAAAATACACAAGGTCTTTACAGATTATCCCAGGCATTTTATAGTGAAGAAAGCCTGGCTTAGGTTGAGAACTTACATATAAATAACGGGCAAAGCATTGCCCTCTGAAGCTTCTTTTCCAGATCTGACCATGAGCTTGCTATTCTGTTTTTAAGTTCCATTCATTTAGCAAGCTCTTGAGAGACATTTTCAATTCTAGGCCATGAAGGTCAAGGTTTCATGTGCACAGAGAGCAACTCCTTCCTCCCTTGCTACTTCAATGGCTTTTTGAATCACTCTACTATAGCTTCAATAACCTCAATGGAAATCTGCAGAGTGGATCGTCAGTGACGGCTTGAACTTCCTCCAAATTCCCGCACTGATTATCCTACTGCAGTGGCAGCAGCAACACAAAATCACGGCTGTGCCAAGGGGCCTTCAGATTGGGAAGGCCACATGTGTGGGCTCTTTGGAACTCTGAATCCTTGTGTGTCACCTTTGGAATTTAAAGCACTGTAAAAGAGCCAGAAAAGATTAGGCTATTTTGGAACTGTTTTCACATTGTTTTGTATGAGCTAATTTTCTTCCTATGTATGCATCTTCCTCTTAGGGCGCAGGATTCCCTAAAAGAGCTACCAGGTTCTATTTCCTCTCTGTCCCACAATGCAGTGCTTGAGTAGCCTGAAACATTCTTTTTTTTGAAATTTTTTTTTGAGATGGAATCTTGCTCTGTCACCCAGGCTGGACTGCAGTGGCGTGATCTCGGCTCACTGCAACCTCCACCTCCTGGGTTCAAGCGATTCTCCTGCCTCAGCCTCCTGAGTAGCTGGGATTAGAGGTGTGTGCCACCACGCCTGGCTAATTTTTGTATTTTTAGTAGAGATGGGGTTTCACCATGTTGGCCAGGCTGGTCTTGAACTCCTGACCTTGTGATCTGCCTGCCTCGGCCTCCCAAAGTGCTGGGATTACAAGTGTGAGCCACCACGCCGGGCCAAAACATTTTTAAAAAACAAAATTTGTCATGGAAAACTTCTCCCTAGGGCCCCCATCACATGCACACACAACTTATTTGTGTAGTTTCATTTTCTGGTTCACAGATTTCCATTAATTTAAAAAACCAGCAGGCCAGGCGTGGTGGCTCACGTCTGTAATCCCAGCACTTTGGGAGGCTGAGGCGGGCGGATCACTTGAGGTCAGGAGTTCGAGACCAGACTGGCCAACATGGTGAAACCTCGTCTCTACCAAAAATATAAAAAAATTAGCCGGGCGTAGTATCGTGCGTGCCTGTAATCCCAGCTACTCGGGAGGCTGAGGCAGGAGAATCACTTGAACCCGGCAGGTGGAGGTTGCAGTGAGCCAAGATCGTACCACTGCATTCCAGCCTGGGCAACAGAGTGAGACGGAGTCTCAAAAACAAACAACAACAAAAACAACAAAAAACCCAGCAATGAAAGATTCTTTAGCTCTGCTGCAAATACACATTTTCAACAGATTTCTCATTTCATCTGAAACACTATAAGAAGTGACAAATGTCAAAGACAGAGAAAGGTCATCTACTTTGTCTCTGCTCATTTCAAAAGACAGCTGCTTTCAAATATTCTTACGTTCTGCCTCAATCTTAACACAATCTCCCTTTCAGGACAGCAAGTAAATGTTGAACCTCTTGAGAGACTTACGTTTTATACAGACTTGTGATTCCAATATATGGAATACTTTCCATGTTGCAGCTGGGCCACGTGAACTTGATTATGAAGCAGGAGGAAATTCTTTCTTGGAGGAAAAGGTCAGAAAGACCCTGATAGAGGAGTATGTTTCATTTATAGCCAAGAAATAGCTTAGGCCCTGAAAGAACCTGCATCAAAATGAGTACACATGTCCTGGGATTTGGACTTTGCTGAGTTTCTCAGGTCAAAAGTGGGAGAAGAATTTGAGGGATTCGCTGAGAGTCCTATCAAAATCAGTTTTTACATTTCTCTTTATCTCATGTCTACACACTTGACTTCTCTGTACTTATGCAAAATCCTGGTATTTATTTTCCCTTTTCTACTCTTTATTCCTTATTTTCTCTCTCTCTTTTTAAAACAGACAGGGTCTCACTCTGTCACCCAGGCTGGAGTGCATGGCACCATCATAGCTCACTGCAGCCTTGAACTCCTGGGCTCAAGCAATCCTATTTCGGCCTCCCAAGTAGCTGGGACTACAGGCGCGCATTACCACGCCTGGCTAGTTTTAAAATTTTTTGTAGAACGAGGTCTCACTATGTTGCCCAGGTTGGTGTTGAACTCCTGGGCTTATCCTCCCAAAGTGATGGGATTACAGGCATGAGCTACGGAGGCCGGTCTATTCCTTACTCTAGATTGGGGGTGTCCAATCTTTTGGCTTCCCTGGGCCACACTGGAAGAATTGCTTTGGGCCACACATAAAATACACTAACACTAAGGACAGCTGATGAGCTTAAAAAAAAAATCGCAAACAGTCCCAATGTTTTAAGAAAGTTTACGAATTCCTGTTGGGCCACATTCAAAGCCGCCCCGGGCCCAGGCCGCGAGTTGGACAAGCTTGCTCTAGATCAGACATGATGTTAGCGGGAATTCTGACTCCTTCCAATTCCCCTTACCAGGAGCATTTGGCGAGTGTCCAGCAAGATGTGCCAGTGGATGTGGATCTCCCCAGGCCCTGCCCTTCCCGCACCCTCGGCAGGCTCTTACCAGCTCCCCTGCGCAGCGGCCTTTTCTCCGCCGTCCTGGGCTCCTTCCTGGGGTCCCGCTCTCCCGGGCCGGCGTCGGGGGGCGCGGGCTGGTGCGGGAGCGTGAAGCTCTGCAGAAGCGGCTTCCGGGGCAGGGGCGGCTTGGAGCTGAGCGGCTCGGGGGGGCGGGCCTTCCCCTTTCCTTGGTCGCTGGGGGCCCTGGCGCCTCGAAGGGCGGGGGCCGTCCCGAAGGGACACTTCTCCTCCTTCGGAAGCACGGTCAGCGACCTTTCTAACCGGACCTCGGCACTGTACCTCTTCACACCCTTCGCCTCCTGAGAGGCGCCATCCCTGTATTTGAGCGAGAGGGAGGTGGACCGGAGCTTGACGGGGAAGGGGTTTCTGTCCTCACTCGGGGCCGGCTCCTGGGCGGCTGGGCAGGGTTCTCTCGTGCCGGGCGCGGCGGCCGCCTCCTGGGGGCTCTTGCGCGGCCCGGCCGGGCTGGCCGCCCTGTCCCCCGAGTCCTGAGGGCCGCACTCATTCGGCTTCCGAGGGCCAGGTTTCGCGTGCTGGGGCTCGGGGAGACCCTGGAGGTCGTCAAGAGCCGCCTCGCTCCTCCAGACCGGGCTGCTCCTCGCGAGGGGCAGGCGGCCGCTGGCCCGTTCCAGCGGACGGGAGACGCCCGGACGAGGCCGCGCTCGGCACGAGGACACCGAGAACTTCTTCGCGCCTCGCAGTTCGGCACCGCCCCTCTCTGCCTTCCGCTCTGGCGCCGCCCTCTCGGCGCCCGCCGGTGGCGCCTCAGCCCGCTCGGCCTTGGGGCGCTCCAGGGCGGCGGCCTCTGCGTCGAGGGAACCGGGGCAGGGCTCCACCGGGGGAGACTCCGCGGCGGCAAGCGGCGGGGACGCGGCGGGGCCCTCGCTGGGGGCCGCGGGCCGGTGCTTCAGGCAGCTCTTGGGCGGCGGCGGGCTCGGGGCGGGCGCCGCGGAGGGCTCGGTCCCAATTCTCTCGGGTTCGGTCCCCGCTCCTCTCTCGGGCTCGGTCCCCGCTCCTCTCTCGGGCTCGGTCCCCGCTCCTCTCTCGGGCTCGGTCCCCGCTCCTCTCTCGGGCTCGGTCTCCCCTCCTCTCTCGGGCTCGTGCGCCAGCCCTGGGGGCCCCTTCTTCTCATCTGGGAGCACGGGCGGCGTCGGCTCCGCTTCCTTCGGGACACTGTGTTCTGGCCCGTCGGGAGCAGAGGGCGCCTCTGAGGTGGCGGCGGGGTCAGTCTCGGGGGGCGTCGTGTCCCCTTCAGGGATGGCGGTGGGAAACGGGCTCGCGACGTCTTCAGGAGCACAGACCGCCTCCTCCGCCTTGTCCGTGGCCGGGGCACACGGGCCTGCGGGGGGCGCCTCTCCATCCTGCTTTCCGCCGTCAGGACCGGGATTCGGGGGGCCCTCCGGCGGGGACGGGGGCTCCACGCGGAGGGTGGGGGCCGACTCGGGCTCGGCGAGCTCCGGGGTGGCCGGGCGGCTTGAGGGGTCCTCCCCGGGGGCGCCCGCCTCCTCCATGCTGGCCGTGAGCGCCGAGCAGTGCTGCAGGCGGGCGCGTCTGGCACGGACCCCTCCGGGTGGCGGCAAGGGCGCTGGTGGCCCAGGCTCAGGGCCTCTGTCTGGCACCACATCCTGCTGCCCAGAGCTGGGGCTTTCTTCTGGGCTGACTTCCAAAAGTGGCTTCTCCTCGTTTTCCTCCTCCTCTGGGGTGCACGTCAGGTCGCTCAGGGATTCAGACTGAGCGCGCTGAGAGAAATAAAGATAAAAAGCATCGTCGCTATAGCAAATTCCAGGAAGCCTGTCACCTCCCCACTTTCTTCAAGGCTTATAATGGTTTAGTGATAGCAGTGATAGCAGCACTATAAAGCTGGCACTTAAGTAGGCATGTACCCATGCGTGTCTTTTCTCAGTCTGTATCCTACTGGTCTACTTTGGCTCACAAGTTTATCAGGACAATGGCAGATATGCCTCCAAAGTAAATGTCTACAGCTCCTCTGGCAGAGCCTCAAAACCAGTGGACTAGAGTAACGCCAAGGGAAGGCGACCAACAGCAGCCAGTGTCTGCTATGCTCTGTGCTCCCACACTTGTTATTTCATTTAATCTTCCATTCATCCCAGTGAGGAAGGGATGATGAGTCCCTTTTTGCACTTGAGAGCCAGGAGCTCAGAGAGGCCAATACCTTGTTCAAGCCTGGGCAAGCAGGTGGTGGAGCTGAACAGCTGGGACTCTATGGCCCTGTGTTCCTCCCAGGCAGTCTCCCATGTCAACACTTCAGGAATGTACCCTCATAGTAAAGCCAGACTGGTTTTCCTAAAAGATGGCTCATATCATGCCAATAGCTAACCATGGCTTATAGGATAAAACCAAAATTTTCAGCTAAATTTAAAGTCCTAGATTCTCTGGTCTTAAGCCGTTTCTTCCACTCCCTACTCAGGTCAAACCAAGCCCTCAACACTGTGCCAGACACTTGGTCTGAGTGACTGTCACCTCCCCACTCTCCCCCACCCCCCTGCCCCCAACCTCCAAGATACTCTACCAGGGCCCCCAAGGACTGTTTCAAACTCTCCCACTCTATGCAGTTTAAGATTCCCCCCTTCTCTGGCCTCCTGAAGCCCTACTGGCTTGGCAAACATACGCTGCCTTGTGATAGTCTTCTGAAAGACCTCTAGAATTCAGATTCCAGTCCAACTTCCTCCTTTTGTCACAAAGTCAGTTCCTGCTCTCTTGGGAAGGAAAGGAGCTCCAGGTAACCAAGAATCATTCAAAAGTAACATGTGGAAATGACCAAAAGGTTGATGGTGTAGAGACTGATCTTTTTAGAAAGTTTGTGATATTAGACACCAAGAGTCACCCAGGCTATTGCTCTCTCCTTCCCCTTTTCTAAAGCAGGAACTGTGACAGGGTATGTTTGCAATAGGTTTTTCTTCTTGCTGTTTGTTATTATTTTAACATTTTTCATGGCATCTGCTTGCTAATAGAATATAGGATGCCTGGGATGTTTGTGACAATACCTAAGCAAACTCTTGCCAAAACGCACAATCCTATTCTTTTGGATTTAAAAAGAGGAAGAGGCACAAAGAAAGCTACAGAAGAACTTTCAAAAGCTGCAGGTTCTTTACTTTGCCATGTTGATGGCCTTCTGCTACTACAGGAAACTGCTGATGTTGAACCTCTTTAGGATGGAGGTCACCTTTTAAAACTGTCAGTCACAGAGCCCACACAAGGCAGCAGAGGGGGCAGCATGGCTGTTCTTTCCGATCCTAGGAGCATTTAGGGAGCATCTGAAAGCATCTTGATCCCTGAGAGGGGCCAGGCCACAAGGAAGGTCCTTGTAGTTGGGAAGAGGGACCTCATGACCAACAGGCAAAGGGTGCTATGGACACTGAAGGACAGAGGCCCCCAGCATCATAGGTTCCACAACAGTGGATGGAGGAAAATATGGACACCTCTGAGAACTTAAGATATCCATGCCTGCTCCTTACCAAGCAGGGAAGGGGAAAAGAGGGAAAGACCATAGATGTGGCAGAGTTGAAATCAAGGAAAGGCTGTGTTTAACCTGTTTGCCCAGGCTGGCTACATCAGGTTTTCTGTTATTCTACAAAGTGGAATTCAAGAACTAAGTCAAGTTCACATGTAAAGAAAGAAGGATACAAGCCCTGCCCAGATGGGAGCAAGAAGGGAGGCTGCGTTTCCACCTGGAATAGACGCCAGGCTTCGCTCTGTCACCAACTCCTGGCCAGGTTGTGGCTGGCTATAAATGCCCTGGCCAGAGCCAAAGACATCCCCGTGGGAGTCATAAATCACAGACTTGAGGGCCAGAAGGGAGCAGGCCCTGGCCCTGTGGTCTCATTCAGCACGAGGACAGGCAGGTCTTGAGTGACTGGACCTTGTCACACCGACACAGCACACAACCTTTAACTGTGCATGCACTGGACACACACACCTACACACAAGTATCCTGGTTCCTAGCTGGCACATCAGCCTGAAGGTAACTCACCTTTGCTTCTTCCTCCAGCATTAGTCCCCTCAAAAGTCTACTCTGCTGGCATGAGTTTAAAGAACACCTTCCATATGCCCAAAGGAAAACTCACTCTCTTCAGGGAGTTGCTGAACTCCTGAGTGGCCCTAGCCCAACTGTCTCCAGCTGAGGCACCGAGCTTGCCCTGGGTACTTCACCAACACACCACAATCATGTCATGAGGGAAGGACGAGGACATTAGCTTGTGGGCATCTCTTTATCAGCACTGTCATTCTCTGTGGCCAGGCTGGCCCCCACTCCAGGGGGGATGTGTTACAGTGCCCGTCAGGTAGGGGAGAGGGAACAACCCTATGTGAACCTCGAACCTGCCAGTAAATGAAGCCAAAGTATTCCATGAACCAATTTCTCAGCTTCTAGGACTAGGAGGTAACGACACCCTGAGGCAGCACACCCAAAGAGGGGTCTATCTTTCCGAGGCATGCTCCCCATGCTACTGAGTAGGCCCTCGTCCAAGACAGGTGTCCATGCTAGTGTTTCAGCTTCTTTCATTCACTCATTTGTTAATTCACTCATTCGTTTGTTCAGTCGTTCATCCATTCAACAACTCTGTGACTAGAAATGTTCTAAGCTGAAAATGCAGCCAGGACAGGGTCTCAAAGAAGACTGGCAATAAGAGCACATCCATTTACAAAGGTCACTTTGGCATGTGGCAAGTGCTCTGAAGGAAGTGAACGGGCAGGGTGAGTTTTTCTGGGGGACTCTCAGGCCCCAAGCCTGGGACACAGCAGCACCAAGGCCTGAGGCTAGAGGCAGCTCATGAGCTCAAGAGACAGAAAGGTGGCCAGAGCGCTGAGTGAGAAAGAAGGTAAGAAGCCTGAGGGGTAGGCAGGACCTGATGTGCCAGGCCCGGAGTGTGGACTTTACTCTGAGTGCAAGGAGAAGGCAACCAGCATTCAGCAGTGAGTGTGTGAGGAATGATGGACAGATGGATGGATGGATGAATGAATGGAGCGTTTCTGCAAGGGAAAGACAGATCTGGTTTATGTTTAAAAAGATGAGCAACTTCAGCTCCTGCAGCATGGCTCCATCAACTGTGGAGGTGCTCAGAGGGGGCATGAGACCCTGTGCGGGGGAGTGAGGCAGGTTGGGGGCGTGTAGGGGGGTGCCAAGCCTGCCTGGCCTGCCTCTGTGTGGAGAAGGAAACCCAATTACCGATGAGAGCCGCCTCATCTTACTCGACCGCTGGTTGCGGGGCTTGACCTGGAGCTTGTGCTTAGCTGCAGAGTTGTCCAGGCAGGAGGAGGATTCTGGAGGGTAACTGAAGTCGGCCACTGGTGCCAGGCTGTTGTCTGAGATCCGGGCAGAGACAGTGCTGTCATTCACGTGGTCTGGAGACACGACAGAGACCTGCATGGGACAAGGAACAAACACACGGAGCATGAACTTCACCGTGTGAAATAAGGACGACCAACGCAACAATGCTCTTTTCTGCCCAGGCTCAGTCTTCCCACACTGTCTCTGGCTTTACGTGTGTGGAAATACTTTCTTTTTTTTTCCCCGAGATGGAGTCTTGTTCTGTCACCCAGGCTGGAGTGCAGTGGCATGATCTCTGCTCACTGCAACCTCTGCCTCCTGAGTTCAATCATTCTCCTGCCAAGTAGCTGGTATTACAGGCACCTGCCACCACATCCAGCTAATTTTTGTATTTTTAGTAGAGACGGGGTTTCACCATGTTGGCCAGGCTGGTGTTAAACTCCTGACCTTGTGATCCACCCGCCTTGGCCTCCCAAAGTGCTGGGATTACAGGTGTGAGCCACCACGCCTGGCCAATACTTTCAATTTGATTCTCAACAAGGAGGGGTCTAGGATCCTCCTGGAGAAAGGTAAATGGCTGGGAGTTTAACGTGCGGGGCCAGCTCCTGGAAACCAGCTACTCCTTCCCAAGACCATGCAGAGAACTTGTGTCTCAGGCTCCCCCGTCACCCTCCCATGGTGGCTGGCACAGGCACTTCAGACAAGAGCTTTCTCTGTCAAAACACGCCAGCCTGATTTGTCCAAGGGCACAGTCACCTGGTCCTGTCTCTGGAAGCTGAGGGGAAGGTTCAAAGGTGTGATTTTAGAGGCTGGGGCACAGGAAGTGCGAAGCCCACTGCCCAGTATTCCATCACTGGAGCCCTGTTGGTTCAACCTAGAAAGTCTCTGTGTGCTCATGTGTCCTTTTGAAGAAATCTGGCTGGACATTGCCATCTGTTAAGTTACAGGTATTTTACTCATTTATACTTCGGCATGGAAGAACTGATAGCAAATGGCAAACATGTCACCTGGGACAAAGAGATGCTGGCAGTCATGTGAAAGAATGAGGGCAAACCCGCAGATCTCTGCCACTCGAACTTGGCCAGCTCCGCCACTGAGTGAGGTCGAAGTGGGCTCCCCTGCAGACACGAGTTGGCATGAAACTCGGAGCGCCTGTGAGCACATGCAGCCCAGATGAGGGGCGAGGTGCACAGGGAGACTCTGGGAGGTGACAGGCTTTTCGTATAACTCTGTGATCTTCAAGCAAGCTTTCTATTTGAGCATGGTGTGCAATATTAGTGTCAAGTTTCCATTTAACTTAAGAATAGAATTTTATTCACACAACAATTCAGTAAGCCCTCATGAAAACAGTGAATGAGGCAGTGAGACAACACACCCGTGCCGTCCCCAGTGGTGAACTCCTAGGGCCATGGGCACATCCGCTGTTTCTTTTCTATAACCCTGGGACCCCCACACAGAGCAGGTGCCCAGCAGCCTTTGCTAACCCGGACAGGGAACCATAAGGATGATCGTACTGGAGAGATGGGCTCCAATACGGGAGGAACAACCTCTTCCTGTTCATGTGAAGGTCTCTCCTATTTTCTAATAAAAGTGTACGTTTATCTGTGTAAACAAGGAGGAGATAACTACTAAAATGGGGGAAAGGGAGCTAAAAGTGGACATAATCTATTTGAATTCTCTTTTAGCTACTCAGGTACTTACGGGAATAAAGCAAGAAATATTATGTTAAAAATAAGCCGCAAGTCTCCTGGCAACAACTACATCTGTGCCTGTGGCTTTGGCTCTCACTGTGGTCACTGACAACTCAGGAAGTCACCTTAGATTGGGAAATCGATACCTTTCCCGGAGAGTCCTCCTTAAAGGTCACAAACGGGATGTGTACATTTAAAAATAATCATACAGAATCTGTAATATTTACCCTTGTCTAGAGGAACAATGTATAAACATTTGGTTAAAAAGAAAATCTCACTGCCTAGGACTAATGAGAATAGACAAGATCAGCTGCTTTGCAAGTGCAGTAAGAATGATCATGGTGCCTGTGACAATAATACCCCTGACCACTCCTCTTTATAGAATGAAGCCCAGTACCCTGAAGGCTCTGAAGGATGCACAGCAGGACCTCCTCCCTGTGGGCCGCCCTGTGTCTGTCCTGCCTGGGCAGATGTCTTGGGCTCAGGCCCACTGTGGCCCCTGGTTAGGGGACCTTGGCATGGAGCTTAACTTCCCTGACCTGTGTCCCAGGTACAAGCTCTCCCTGACTAGGGAACTCAACTCCTCTGGCCTCAGAACTCTCACTTCTCTTTCCACTGTTGCTCTGAGAGATCTTGGGGTCCAGAAAGACCCTCATCTTCATGACCAAGGAGAATCGTGTCTGTTGTTGATCAGTGATGTAACTACATGAGGTAGTTTGGGGCCCATGGGGAGGAGGTGAGGGCTGGGAAGCTGGCTTCACGGAAGGGCTGGCACCATCCAGAACATTCACCTCTGCATGGCTTGCTTCCAGTCACCCAATTTTTCCTGAAATCTGTGCTTCTGGATGATTCTGAAAGCAGAGGATTTAAAAGTCTAGCATGTGTCTCTTTGTTGCAGGGAAGGCAGCTCAAAGGACCCAGAGGAAACAGCTGGGGTCAGAAGCTTTTCGTGGGCGGCCCTGAGTGACAGGTGCTTTAGGATGTGTGTCCTCAAAAAGAGGGGCTCAGCCACTGAGGAGTGGGCCGGGGGCAGTGCATGCAGGAAGGGCCACTGGACAGGAAGCAGGGGGGCCTGGCTGTTCCAGGGGTGAAAAGAAGCCGCTGGTCCTGCTGGGAAGGAGAGGTGCTGATCTACCCAATCTCATCTCATCCCCCCAAAACCCTCTGAGCCAAAACCCTCTGAGGACACAGATTCTAAGAGGTGATAAGCCTGCCTGAGGCCTCCCTCTGGAGCTTTGGGGCATGTATTTGTTCATTTGCCACCAGATCTGTGTTCCCTCCCCATCTTCCCTTCCCGCATCACCAGGAGCAAAATGACTCAGTAGCCTTGCCAGTTTATCACACTCGACCTGGCATGTCCTGCTTCATAGCAGGACAACTAGAATATGACCAGTTAGACATTATTTTATCTTAAAAACCACCAGGTAAACTTTCATCAGTTGTTACCACACTTGGTGATAAAATTTGAAAAATTATTCCATATATTTCCTGAAAACCTTATTCTATCAGGAAATGTCACCTTGGTTATAACATCAAATACTTGGTACTAAAGACTCTTTTTTCCACAATAATCTTAAATTTTTCTGTCTATGTGGGCCTGTGTGTAAGCCTGTGGGCCTGTGTAAGGTGTAAAAAGTCTGCAGCCCATCCTTTTGGGGCTTAAGCCACTACTATATCAAATACCACATATTCTACAAGCCCATTTTAAAGGGTGTGTTGTTTTTCCCTCTCAATCAACCAATTATGCATAAAAACTTTCAGGCCTCAAAATGCAATCATTGTGTCTTCAAAACGATGAAGACACTAAAGATTACCTTTTTGTTTTTAAGTCTTAAAGGCCCAAATTTTGGTTTCCTATGAAGCTAGTAGATTGTCTATATTACCCAATAATTGATTAAATCTCAGAACTTTTTTTTTTTCAAATGCAGGACCAACCACAGGAGGTGGTTGTGCTGTGAGAGATAAAGTCAGGCTGGCCCAGCCGAGCCAGCTGTGGAATTTGTGCCTCATGGTGTCACATGGGTTTGGAGATAGGCTTGCTCTTCAGTGGATGGGTTAGAAACTACCTCTCCTCTTACTGCCTGTCCTGGCTAAAGGCAGAGAACTGGGATGCTGTGAGAGTCAGAGGCCTGTGGGATGGGAGGAGGGAGAGTCCATCTATGATGAGGAAAGAGGCAGCTCATGACAGACCTCTTCCTACTGCATAGCTCAGAAATACACAAAATCACATCTGCTCCTGAGAGGGGGACGCTGAAACTGCACACGGGAGTATTTGGAGGTGTTAAGGGGTACAGGGTTGGCTCGGTGAAATCTATGAACTAGGCCACACCATCCTCCTCATCCTTTCTCCCTTCTGCTTGAGGCTGGAGGGCAGGCCTGGGTAGCCCACAGTCCGCAGACTCTGCTCCTGGAATGAGCAGGGACGGCTTTGCCCCGGAGCAGAATTCTGGAGAGAATAATTCTCTAGCCGGCTTCATGTCAGTCCCCACCCCATACACTCAGCCACACCACAGTCCTTCTGCCTTTTTAATCAGTGACGTTCTGGGAACTCACAACTACACACAAAAATTTGGTGTGGCAGGGTGTATAGGTGTCCACACTGAAGTGGCTTCTGAATAGAATTCAGAGAAGCACAGAATCTGCAAGGCAGTGGGTCACAACGAAGCTCCCCCTTCACTGTGAATGGCCCCTCGAGCAGGCCAGAGGTGACAGGGGCAGGTGTGTGGCTATAAAACATAAACTCTGGCCTTTATTTGTTTTTCAAATGTCAGCATAACAGATAACTCCAACTCTATCCATCCTCCACAGTCAGGCTTTTCTACATGGGAAGGATGACCACCTATTTTTAACATTTATGTGCAAGTATAGTGTATGGGCATTAAGTGTTCTCACCACAATAACATAAAGAATTTAAAATGTGGCAGCATCGCAAGCTATGTTGTTTATGCACGAGAAAGAGCTCAGTTCCTCGGGGCCCCCCTCTTGGATTCTAATGGAGAAGGTGGTGTTTGGGACTGGTTCCTCCACCCTGCTGAGGTCATCAGTTCCTCTCTTGCTTGTCAACCTTTCCCTGCTGCCCTGTTTGCCAGCAATACAGCACATTACTACCCCTATGCCGACACTGCCTCAAGGTCACAAACTCAGGCACTGGAGACCATCAGAGCCTTGACTATCACATGCTCACTACTTCCCCTTCCCACCAGCCAAATGTCATGGCAACGGAAAACAGATACAACGTGTTTCTCTACTTCTAATGGGGTTCTGGGTCTGGTCATCTGCTCAGACAGGAAAGTCAAGGGACAGGGTTGATTCTGGGTTGATTCTATCAACCTATCACCCTCATAAAAAAAGGTCACCAAAACCACGTCTCCTAACCAGACCTGAATTTCTACTCAAAGAACGAAAATAAACACAGCTCAAGGGCTGACTGTAGGCTCCAGTGACCCGGTCGGCCACACCATGCACAGCCTGTTGATCTTAGGGGCACACACAGGGGATCTCAAAGCTCCAGCGCCTTCCAGGGCAGGTGTGGATGGAGACGTGCAGCGCACAGGCCGTACTTGCCTTTATGGTGGTGCCGGGACCCACGTCATGCAGCAGAGACATCTCTGGGGGGCTCCTGGGCAGCCCGTCGTCCTCAGAGCTCATGCCGGCATCCTCTCCCCGCTTGGCAGGAAGCCCCCCTGGAGGAGGTGGTGGCCCCATTTTCACATTACACTGTATTTTTAACTAGATTGGAATAAAGAACATGTGCTCTTATTTTCATCAATGATATTTATCAACAAATCCTCCTGCTCTAATTCATTCATGCTGGAAATGCCTTCAGTGTCTTGGTGGGGTGCAGAGAACTGAACTGAACGTGCATCTGCCACCAGCTCTTCCACTGCCATCTCTTCTTTGTTCATCTAAGAATGAGTCAAGATCCCATTGCAGCTCATTTGGTGTGTCCTGGGGGAGCTGTCATGTACATGTGATTCTACTTTACGGCATATCAAATAAACCAAACAGAAATCATTTAAAAACTTCTTGATGGATATTTGACTTGCACACCAGGTGACATGACCAAGGAAACATTTACCTGCAGAGCTTTAATCCGATCACACACATTTTCTTGGGAAAACACCCGCACAGGCCGAGTAGCGTCCTGTCCGGACTCAGGAATGAAAATACTGTCGTGAGAAAGGGCCCGGCTGCCCAGCGTGCCCCTCGACTCCCTAGGATAAAAGAGCCACTGTGAGACTCTGCCCACCACCATCTTACTGACCCCTGGGGGGCTCAGAATGAGAAAGGGGGATGTGAGTTAACAGAACATCAAACAACACTCCCTCTGCTGCATTTACATTTCAGTGGTCCCTGACTTCAGTTCATCCACACACTGTCAAATGCCAGTCAACTATTTGGAGCATTGCAGAGATAGGAATTTTCCTAGGAGATCTAAAGGTTGTGTGAATTATTTTTATATTAATGAAAAAACCAAGGTTTGACAAGGTGTGAGGTGCAAGACAGCAAGCCTGCAGAGGGGAGGGGCTGGCACGGCCAGCTTCTGAGGAGGCCTGTCCCGGCTGCCCCAGGGAGGGTGAGGTCAGGCCTTGTGGTCAAACATGCAGCCCCTCCCTGGGCTGAAGTCTGTGTGTGCAGCAGGCTGAGGGCCTGCTTGATGAACGCATCCTCGCACACACCTCACACAGACCAAGACGTACATCCGTGGCTGGTTTGAAATGAGAACTGCAAATCTGCAAAGCCATGGCCTCTTTTTATGACCTGGCACCGTCCGTGTGATCAAAACCTCTGTGCCTTCCTAGATCCTGGAGCAGAGATGGTGGCCTTCTGTCATTGCCATCCCAGTCCTTTCCTCAGCTCTGAACTCAAGAGTATGATCTGGGACTGAACCCACAGGACATTCACAAAATGTCCTAAAAGGATGTGGGAATTAGCTGTCAAGTTTTCCTAGCAGCACTGGCTGCCTGAACAATAGGTGGAAGGAGATGACTTGAGACCTGATGACGAAGGAAGGAAAGCCTGCCTCTGCACACACTGGACATCTTGTGTGCACCACCCCACCCACTTCCCTCCTGCCACTCCCCTACCCTGGGCATCCTGTCCATTGTGGGGCATTAAGGACTCTGAGGTGTGGCCCTGTCCAACTGTAGATCAAACTGTGTTGGTTAATAATGCTTCCTTCTAATTAAACTCTCACGCCTGCAACAGTAAGCTTGCAAGTGGGAACCCATGGCTCCCAGGATGTGTGTGTCCTCACATGCCAGGGAGGGAACCACGCCGACTGAAGGAATCAGGACCTCCTTGCCAAGGGCAGCTCTTAACCCAAAGGTCACACACACACTGGATTTCCCTCCCCCAGTGGACAGCCCATGGCCCACACTCTCTGGGAACCACAACCACCACCCAAGCACCTCCGTTTTGGATGTAATGAGGAGTGGAGGCAGCATAAAGAGGCCTCTGCAAAAACACAAAATGGCACATGTGCAAGGCCATTCACTATAGCAGTATTCAGAAGAGTGAAAGACGGGAAACACCTAGTGCCCCCTCAGTAGGCATCTAACTGAATCAACCAGGAATGTCATACAATGGAGGACTCCACAGCTGGTCTGATGGGCAGGAAGGTCTCTACACGCTGCATACAGGCATCACCAGATACTACTAAGTGAAATAAATAACAACCACTGCAGAACAATGTTCACAGCACGTCAGCACTGCATGGGAAAGGGGGGCCTGGATATTATCTGAACATGTGTGTGTGTTTCTTATATTTAAGAAAATGAAAATAGAAGAATAAATAACAAATAAATAAAAGTGGTTTTCTTTAGGGGGAAAGAAATAACTAGACGAGGAGACATAGTGCAAAGATACCTACATTGACAACTTTGTCTTTGAAACTATGCAAACGTTTTATATAATTAAAAGACGAAACCAAACAAAAAGAGAAATAAAACAATCTCTAAAACTAGAAAACAAACACAAACAAACAAATCTAATTTTATATCACATTGTTGGCATGACCGCACAGAGAATATAATAATTTCAAGTGACTTTGACTCCACATCTAAGATAGAATACATTCTAGGAACAACAACAAGAAAACCAAAGATATCAAATTGCACTCTGTAGTTTTATTAGCAATAACACTGATTATAAGACAGTGTGCAGTAAAGTATTTATAGTATTTTTAACTTCCATATAGGAAAGGGATAAGGAAATTATTATACACATATGATAGGTTAAAGAAAATAAGTCATTTTGTTAATATCATAAGGAGCCCTGGTTTCAAGTGTAAGAGAAAAGAGAATACAAAGAATTAAAGAAGTAAAAATGTTGTCTTATTAAACTTGAATTGGAAATATCAGCAAATTAATGATTAATTTTTCTCTTGAAAAATAAACCATTTCCTAGCTATATCTACTGGAAAGGTTTAGAATCAGTGACAGCCAATTAGTAATCATCACCCCTGGCAGCTGGACTGAGGTCTTTAAAAGCCATTTCACACCACAAGGAGGGAGCCAGGGTCCTGTGAAGAAAGTGCTGATTCCAGGTCAGGGGAAGAAAATATATCAAATAAACCTGAGATTTCTCATTGGACAAGAAAGTAAGGAAGCCATCAAAGATGAATGGGGTCATGTCAAAAGACGGAGCGAATTTCAAGTGACTCTCAACAGCCTAAGACGGAACAACTTGAGCATTAAAATGAATAAAGACTGTCATGGATTAAAGCAAATCAAATATGTAAAAAGTAATGCATTCCCAATGATATTTGAAAAAAAAAAAAAGAAAAAAACAAAACCCACTGGCCACTGTCGGGAGTTGCTAGGGGACCACGTCATTACTCTGAGGGTGGATCAATAAAAGGAGAACCAAGCATGATCCTGACTTTACTCTACAAATTGTATTTTGGAGCAACCAAGCAATTGATGAAGGAAAGTTCTTCATCAAAGAATTTCAGTTACCAAGTGTACAATGAATGATAGAATTAGAAAAACCACCACTTTGTGACAAAATAACAGATCATCACCAGGTGTTAAAACTGTCAGGTGAAGGCTGGTGGAGGGACCACAGTGACACACCCTGAACTCACTGCTCAGAAAGCATGTGACTCATCATGGGATGTGACAACATCCAGCACCTGCTTGAACCTAACAGAATCTGGATCCACCAAATGATGTACCGGGAATTGGGAGAATATAGGAAAGAGTTGAGTCACACCAAGAGAAAGCAAAGCCAGAATATGGGACATTCTGCAGGACACATGGTCCTGCTCTACCTTCAGATCAATGACATGAAACAAAGGGAGAGGGCAAAAGGAAATCGTTATAGATTAACAGACTTAAGAAGCACAACCGCACAGACACAGACACGATAAATTGGCGTCACTTTATTCAACCCACAGGGTCCCATGTGGTTTGCTCGCACTAATGTGCCTTAGTAAATGGAGCTGTTTTCCCCACAGTGATGGATGAGAAGTTGCCGCAGACTCTCCCACAGGCCAAACAGTACTTTCCTCTTCCTCTGTGCCGCTCTCTAAAAATGTCATTTGCACTTCCCAGGCCTCATCATGCTCCACCCCCAATCTTCCTTGCCTAGCATCAAAACCAGCAAACTGTTACCAGTCAGTGAGGGCCAGCCCCCTGCAAGGTGCTGGGAATATCAAGATAAAAAGCACACCGTCTCCACTTTCCATGGGCTCCGGTGACAGGGAGGACATCAGCAAGCGGACAGGACAATTCATCCCAGCTTGCCCCTCTGGCTGGGCTCCTGTCTGTGGTTGGAGGAGCCACTCCCAGGCCTGTCTCTCCAACACCAGAACTGTGTGCTCCAGTCAAGAGACAGGGGTGGATGGGGGTGGGTGTTACAGTTTCCCTGGGGCTTGCAAAGTGATGACATTGAATAATTAGTAATATTATCGCGATAATATCTCATTCCCCAAGAGTTCACTTCACCGCCTAAAAAAATGCATGCACGGCCGGGCGCCGTGGATCACGCCTGTAATCCCAGCACTTTGGGAGGCCGAGGAGGGCGGATCACGAGGTCAGGAGATCGAGACCATCCTGGCTAACATGGTGAAATCCCGTCTCTACTGAAAATACTAAAAAAAAAATTAGCCGGGCGTGGTGGCGGGCGCCAGAAGTCCCAGCTACTCAGGAGGCTGAGGCAGGAGGATGGCGTGAACCCGGGAGGCGGAGCTTGCAGTGAGCCGAGATCGCGCCACTGCACTCCAGCCTGGTGACAGAGCGAGACTCCGTCTCAAAAAAAAAAAAAAAAGAAAAATGCATGCACAGTATATCCCTTCCACACTTCACATGGGGCAATGTGAGTCTATTACATTCCCTGCTAGCACCAAAAACAATCAAAACCAAAATCAAACCCAAAACTGAAAAAAAAAAAAAAAAAAAAAAAAAAGTTCCAATCTTTCCTTTCCAGTCATCTGGTGCCACCAAGTGGCCAGCAAAATTTCTACTCCTTTAAAAAACAGGCAAGGAGGCTGGGGAGGGGGGAGAGCAAGGGAGGGGACAGGACACCGCTACTGGGATGCTCAAGCCTGGGACCCATCTCAGCGTGGTCTGTACCCCAAACCTGAGGGATATTATGTTTTATGAAGAGTTCTATCCTTAAAGGGCCAGTGTTGTCTTAAAAAAAAAAGGAAAAGCTAGCATAGCAACAAATCTGTTTCATTTCCTCTTAGTCACAGAAATAACTGCTAGAATAACTGCAGCATATGTACTGTAACTATATTTTAATGAAATACAAGTTACAAAAATAAGGATTTCTTTACTAGACCTCCCCAGTCTTTTGTGCTTATTGGGTCTGTTCTTTATGATATTTTTGGATGATTTTTTTCTAAGATAGCAAGAAGCGCCCCCTCCCCACCCCCATCAAGTGAAAATATTCTGATTAGATTACTCAACGTTCAAGTTTAGAGAAATGTATTTTTCTAGTATAGTATCTAGGTCCTCAAAAGAGTTTTAAGTCAAGTTAAACCAGGGCTCCTATCCTGATCCTGTCACTTTCAGCTGTAGGATGCTGGGCAAGTTCTAAATTTTATCTAGGGCCTATTTTGTCCATTTATAAAATGGCATATAGTGCCTCCTCTCCCACAGTTATTGTGGACTCAAACACACACAGCGTTCTCCATCCCTAGGTTTGAAAAGACAGAAAACACAACTTCTATGGAAGAACCTCTCATGGAATTACCCAGGAGGAAAGGAGGCTCAGAAATCCACCAAGTTACTAGGATAATGAAATAATGTATTTGGGTGCTCCTGGCCCGAGGGATGTAAAATGCAACTTACTCCAGCTCATCCTCGGAGTCGTAGCCCACTGGCCCAGATTCGATGGCAATGACCTCATTCCTCGTCTGACTTTGTTTCCAGGTGCTACTTCCTGTGGACGATGGCGATTCTTTTCTCTTCTTCTTCCCAAAAAACTTCTTAAAAGTTTTGAATTTAGATTTTTTCTTTCCTATACAGATTAGAGAAAAAATAATAAGACTGTTACAGTGTGTGTTTATGTGCATGTATGCAACAGGCACATAAAAGAGAGAAAGCAAGATTTCCATCCATGCATCCGTTATCTGCTTCTGAAAAGTCCTTTTACTGCGCAAAAGTACATGGTATACCAGTTTTGCACACCTGAAAACACATCTTGTTTCTTTTTATTTAGGATATTTAAATAAAAGAGACAACAACACTTTGGAGGATGATCACAGAATCAAAATTAGCAACTTTCCTTTCATGTATAATCAAGTTTTAATTTCTAAAATATATTTGAGGCTGCAGTGAGCTATGATTGCACCACTACACTCCAGCCTTAGTGACAGAGCAAGACTCTCTCTCAAAAAAAATAAAATAAAATAAAAATTATGAATTGCTTTGTCTAGTGTGAATACAGCATCAAGGACAATCAGAGGAGGCCCAACCTCATGGGCAAGAAGGTGGCTCTATGGGGCACCAACTGCATGATGAGCTAATGACTTTTGGTGAGAAAAACAATGAGACTGGTCATCCCTGCAGGGGAGGGGTGTGGCCAGGCTGAGCCCAACTCTGCCATGATTCCTGGATTATTAGAATTCACCACACTTTTCAACATTTTGTGATTGCTCCTCTGGTGACATCTTCATTCTCTCCCATGAATTCTATCATACCCAGGTTTCCATGATTTCACATTAGCTGCTCAGCAAAGTTCATTCCTTTCCCGGAATAGTTACAGAACTGACAGTGGAGGGATGCAGCATTGTAGACTACCAGGATGCTGTCTAATACATCCTGAAAATTTGCACAATTTATTACTTTTTATAATAATTTAATAAACTGAATTCCTTAAAAAACCCAGGATCTTTCTGTTGTGTTTATATTATTGCCTCCTTGGGAAGCTTACATGGTCTTACTCTCATGGGGAGAATTACTTAGGATTACTTTAGTAGGAGTTCCTACATCATTACAGGTAGAAAAAATCCCTCTCCAAGGATAAGTCAGTTCTACAGCACAGTTTTCTCACCTTCTAGTGTGGAAGTGTTCTCAACTTTATAATCGTAAAAAATGTTTATGTTGTTAGTAGATGGTTCTCAATGAGCATTTATGATTTTGAAAGATTCTTAAGAGTTTTCTGCATTTGGTCAGGACACCCTGTGGCTTTTGCCTAAATTGGTATGCATCCTCGAAGGCCTGAATAGATACACAGCCTCAATATTATGACCATCAAAAATGCTGCTTACAGCATTAATGGTCTCCTCAGGTATAACTGGCAGAGCTCAAGTATAACTGCTGTACACCTCTGTTCCACTGGCAGGGCTTAGCCATCCATTTGTTCAAATTATATTTCTTCTCCTACTAGGCTTTGTAATTCAATTTCTTTAATGGTTACAGGACTAGTCCATCTTTCTACTTCCTGAATCTGTTTTTTAAAGTAACATTTTTCTGAAAATGTATTTTCTCCAAATTTTCAAATGTAGTGGCAAAAAATTATCAATATCTTTTTATCTTTCAAGCATTCACAACATCTATAGTGATTGATGCCTCTTTTCTCACCCTGATATTAATTATCATAAATATGCCTCTTCTTTGTTCCTTGATCAGTTGCACCAGAAGCTTATCAATTTTAATTGCCTTAAAAAAGTTTTGCTTTGTTAATTCAGTTGAATGTTTATTTCATATTGTATTAATTTCTGTTCTTATCTTTATTCTTTCCTTCCTACTTTCTGCACGTTTACTTTGCTATTTTCTTAAACTTCTTGAGGTAAATATTTGGTTTATTACTTTTTAGACTTTCCTGTTTTTATAATACAATATTTAAGGCAATGCATTTCCCTCTAAGTCTGTTTTAGCTGCATCTACATGTTTTAAAATGCAGTATTTTCATTATTGTTTGGTCAAAAATATTTTCTAACTTCTATTATGATACCTTCTTAGACTAATGGGTTATTTAGGAACATATGTCTTCTTCATTTCCAAGCAGTTGAGGATTTTCTATCTGTTATTGATTTCTAGCTTAATTGCACTGTGGTCCAATAACATATGCTGAATGATTTGAACCCATTCAAATCTGTTGATACTTGCTTTATGGCTTACCATATGAACAATTTTTAAAAATGTTCCTGGTGTGCTTGAAAATAATGCATTTCCTTCAGTGTTCTATATATGTCAATTAGAACAAAATCTTTTTTTTAAAATTGTGTTGTCCAAGTATTTTATATCTTTACTGATTTTCAAAGTGTTTGTTTTATCAATTACTGAGAGAGATGTGTTAAAAATAACCCCATTCTGCTTATAGATTTTCTTATTTATCTTTAGTTGTCAATTTCCACTTTACGACTTTATTTGTTGGGGAGGTTGCTTTCCTGCAAAAACCGGAAAGCCTGCTAGACAAATTCTAAAAGAGCTGTAATACAACTTTCTATAATACGTTAATGCACAGAAATGTAAAATTATTATCTTGCTGGGGAACTGAACATTTTGTGAAATGGCCCTATTTATGTTTAGTTATGTTTTTTGCCTTACATTTCATTTTGACTGCTATTAGTACAGGTCGATCAGACCAAATCTGAAAATCTGAAAAGCTGAAAAATCTGAAATTTTTGAGCTCCCACCTGATGCTTAAAGGAAATGCTCACTGGAGCATTTCAGACTTTGGATTTTCAAATTTGAGACCCTCAACTGGTAAGCATAATGCAAGTATTCCAAAATCTGAAAAAATCTGAAATCTGAAACACTCCTGATCCCAGCATTTTGGATAAGGGATACTCAATCTGTGTAGCCACACCATCTTCCCTTTACCCAGTGTTCACAAGGTATAGGCTTCTGTATCCTATTACTATCCTTACTTTTCTGAACCTTTATAGTTAAGATTCATGTATTTAGAGTTTTGGAATCTAATCTCATAATCTTTAACTCTTAACTGGAACAATTAATGTAATTAATCTAATTAGTCCACTCACACTCGCTGTAATTACTGATATATTAATAAAAACAAGTCTATCATCTTATGTGTTTTTTAATTGATCTTTAAAAAAAAAATTCCATTTCTTCCATTGCTAGTTTATAACCCTTATCTTTTGCTTCCTCTTTCAGTGGTTATACTACACATTTGATTACAGGTCAATACAAGGACCTTTGAATACTTTAATTCCATTTTTATGCACTATTGTTTTAATTCTGATTGTTAAAAAAAACCTCGAAGTTATTTCATGTTCACACAGGTGTATCCACTTGCTTATTGTTTTCTTTGCTCTTCATTCCTTCTCATATTCCAGATTGTCCACCAGGAAGATCTTCCTTTGGCCTGAGGGTGCATTCGTGAAGAATCTGTTTTACTGGGGGCTTACTGGGGCCAACCCAGTTTTTGTTTGTCCGAAAATGCTTTCATTTCTCCATCACTCCTGAAATACATTTTTTCCTGGGTATAACATTCTATTAAGTTGGTGCAAAAGTAATTGCAGCTCTTGCCATGACATTTAATGGCAAAAACAGCAATTACTTTTGTACCAGCGTAATAGTTTGGCAGTTACTTTTCCTAAGGATATTTAGGCTATTATTTCTCTGTTTTGTGGCTTCTATTGTGTTGAGAAGTTAGGCATTAGTTACTTTTTTGTTCCTGTCCAGGTAATCTGTCTCTTTTTCTCAGACTCATTTTAAGCTTTTTCATCCTCTTTGGTTTTCTGCAGTTTTACCTCATATGGATTTTCTTTGATTTATCCTTCTTGGGATTCATTGGGTTTCTTAAACCTGTGGGTTGGGTCATCTTTTTGATAAAATCCAGAAAATTCTCAGCCCTTCTCTCTTCCTGAGACTATGCTCAAATGGATATTACACCCTTTCACTTACTCTCTATGCCCCTTGTTCCCTTTTCTTTATTTTCCATCTTTTCACCATTCTATGGTACATTTTGTATAATTTCTTGTGATCTATCTTGATCTGATATAATCTGTTGTTATAACCATGCATTTTAATAATTACATTTATTTTACATAAATTTAATTTAAAATAAAATTTTAATAATTACATTTAAATGAATTTATTTAAAATAAAATTTTAATTATTACATTTATTTCTAAAAATTCCTTTGTTTTTCAAATCTGCTATACCTTGTAAAAAAACTTATTTTTTAAATTACACACAGTAAAATTCATTCTTTTTGGTGTACATAGAGTTGTATAATTATCACCACAATCAAGATACAGGACTGTCCTCATGCTGCCCTTTCGTAGTCCAACATTCCCCGCTACCTTTAACCCCTGGCAACCACTTATAACTTCTCTGTTCCTATAATTTTGCCTTTTCTAGAATGTCATGTACATTAAGTCACACAGTATGTCCCCTTTTCATTCTGGCTTCTTTCACTCAGCACAGTGCATTAGAGGCTCACTCATGTTATAGCAAATCAATAGCCTATTCCTTTTTATTGCTGAGTAGAACTCCACTGTGTGGATATATCAGTTTGTTGAACCATTTCAACTTGCTGAAAGACATCTGGGTTCTTTTCAGTTTTTAGCAATTATAAATAAGTTGCTATAGTTTGTGCATATGTGTGTGTGTGTGTGTGTGTGTGTGTAAACATAAGTTTTCACTGCCAAGTAAATACCTAGGAGTTGGACTGCTGAGTCATAGGCTAAGTGTATGTTTAACTTCACAAGGAGCTGCCAAAATGTTTTTCCAAAGTGGCTGTGCCATTTTGCATTCCTCCCTTCAATGCATCCTTATCAGCTCCTGTTGTTATGGTGGTTTTCTCCAGACGTTTAATAGGTGTGTCCTGGTATCTCATTGTAGTTTTACTCTGCATTACATAATGATTATAGATATTGAGCATTTCTTCATATGCTTCTTTGTCATCTGTACATCTTCTTAGGTAAAGCATCATTTAAAATTTGCTCCCCATTTTGTAACTGAGTTATTTGTTCTCTTATTTTTGAATTTTGAGAGTTCTAAATATATGCTGGATATAAGTCCTACATCGAGTGTGATTTATAAATATTTTCTTCTAGTCTGTGACTTGTCTTTTCATTTTCTTAAAAGTGTCTTTCACAGACCATATTTTAAAGTTTTGATGAAGTCCAATTTATACATTTTTTCCTTTTATGGATTCGGTATTTTATCTAAGAATCCTTGCCTAATCCTTGGTCATAAACATCTTCTGCTATGCTTTCTTTTAAAGGCGTTAGAGTTTTACATTCAGGTTTATGACACATTTTGAGTTAATTTTTGAATAATCTGTGAGGTATATTTACATATGAATGTCCAATTGTTACAGCACCATTTGTTGGAATATTATCTTTTCTCCAATGAATTGCTTTTGCAATTTTGTCAAAATTAATTAACCATATTTGTATGGGTCTGTTTTTGAACTCTACTCCCTTCTGTCTCTGTGTATCTATCCTTTTGCCAATACCATACTGTCTTGATTACTGCAGCTTTATAGTAAGTCTTAAAAACAGGTAGTATGAAGCTTTCAACTTTATGTTTTTTCAAAATTGTTTTACCTATTCTAGTTCTTTGCTTTTTCACACACATTTTCAAATCAGCTTGCCAATATCTGCAAAAAGTTTTGCTGGGATTTTGATTGCTTCATCTTTACCCCTCCTCCTCCCTGTTTCTGATGGGTTATTTCAAAAAAAATCATCCCAGACACTATTATTATTTCACCTATATGGACTTGGCTTTTTCCTAAATGAAAAAAATCTCTGACTCCTCATGGAAATCAAATAAATTATTATTTGTCAGTATTCTTGCTACAGAATATTGAGCTAACTGTATGTCTGTCTTCCATAGCTGACTTTTAAAGAGTGCACTGCAATCTTGGTGTATTTGTTTAACAGTTCTAAGTGCTTTTTTGTATATGTTGTATAAACATGTCATCTATAAATAGAGGTAGTTTTATTTCTTTCTTCCATCTCTCTGCCTTTTATTCCTTTCTCTGGCTTTATTGCACTGGCTGGGTGCTACGCCACTTTTCCCTGGATGTTTTAAAACTTTTTTATTATCTTCAAACATAGTATGCATAGTTGTTTTATAGGATGTATTTGGTAATTCTGATATTGATGCCTTCATGTGTCTGTTTCTCTTGTCTGCCTTCATGTGTGCATGGCGTTCTCCTTGTGTGCATATCTGTGGTCATAGTTCCCCTTTTCATAAGGACAGCCATCATATTGGAGTAGCAGCCCAACCTATTCCAGTATGATCTCATCTTAACAAATATGAGCCCACCCTACTCCAATATGATCTCATCTTAACAAATTACATCTGCAATAACCCAGTCTTCAAATAAAGCCACATTTGGAGATACTGGAGACTTCAACATATGAATTTGGTGGGAGCCCCATTCAACATATAGCATGTTGGTTCTCATTCATTGTATCCTGTTGCCTTAGATGCCTGGTTATTACTCACTATATGCTTGTCATGATACTGAAAATATTATTTTCTGTGATAATTTGAAGTCTAAATAGAAGGCGCCTTCCTTTAGTGAATATTATTTGCTTCTGCAAAGTACCTGGGTTTGCATCCAGTCTAGAAGCAATATTAATCAAATTCAAGGGTTGAGGTTCTTTGAATTACCCAAATGATGCAAACTCAAGCTACAAATCTACAAAAGGGTTGGTTTACCCCTAGTTCACACCTACTCAGATTTGGTAGCTCCTTGGCTCCCCTTTATTATAGAGAGTGTCTTCTATTAGACAGCCTACATTATACAGGCCTTGTAGTTTGATATTTGACCCTTGCTCTCACCTTCCACCCCATGAAGACACGAAAATTTCCAAGATTGGTAAATGATCTAAGGGCAAAGTGGCTTTTATACTCTGTTGTCTCTCCAGGTTACCATTTTCCTTTTCTTTCTTCTTCTTTTTTTTTTTTTTGGAGGCAGGGTCTTGCTTGTTGCCCAGGCTGGAGTGCAGTGGCATAATCATGGCCCACTGTAGCATTAACCTCCTAGGCTCACACAATCCTCCCGCCTCAGCCTCCCAAGTAGATAGGACTACAGGTGTGTGCCACCATGTCCAACCAATTTTTAAATTTTTTTGTAGAGACAGAGTCTCACTATGCCCAAGCTGGTCTTGAACTCCTGGGCTCAAGCAATCCTCCCACCTCGGCCTCTCAGAGTGCTGGGATTACAGGTGGAAGCCGCTGTGCCTGGCCCATTTTCCTTTCAATTCTGGCCTTATTATTTCTCACTTTGAAAAATAGTTTAAAGAATATCCTTATCTAGAATTTTAAATTTTAAGTGGAAGAGGATTGGTCTGAATAACTTAAGCTTACTATTTGAAAAAAAGAAAACTTAGTCCCTTTTCTTCAGTAACCTCTGTATGTATTCAGAACTAGCACTTATTGAGGTCGTTTCAGGCTGATGAAATATTTATTCAAACATTTATTGTTTAAAATAAGTAATAATTCAGTGTCCCATAATATGAGAAAATGTGAAACTCAATTTTTTTGCAGGGCTCATCTAAAAACCCTCACCTTAAATTTGGATTTATTTGGTATCCATTAAAATGTGACAGAGGAAAAATGGTTCTAATATGAAATAATAAGAAAAAAATCTATCTTTAATATCTGAAATGGAGTATTTGCTGAAATTAGTATCTGAAGCTAGTGGCTAGCAGCTAGGATTTAATATTATTGGGAGCTGCTTCTCCTGAACTACATCAAAGAAAATCACTACTGGCATTTTGAGTGTAAATAAGAGAGAGATGGAGGCCTTGGTTACCAAAATAAGGGGAGTATATGAATGGCGAATCTAGGGAAAAGGTACATTGTGGGGAAATTAATTTTTTAATGTCAATTTTACAACTCTATTAGGACATAAATAGCAATATGTGGATAACAGTAAACCAATCACATAATTGGAGAACTCTTAGAATGTCTTATGAGATGGTGATTCATGGGCCTAGAATTCAGCTCAGCAGAGAACATACTAAAGATCTCCTTCAGAACAAAAGTCATGAAGGAGAGAGATCAAAGGCTCTCTCCTGATGTAATTATTTTTTACAGATGATCAGGCTGTCAGGTACTTTGCTCAGCTTCCTACTGATGCCTTTGGATATTCTTGGATGGTGAACGAATCCATTTAGTACCTCTTCCTTTGCATTCAAGTCAGCCAAACATGGCGACATGCTTACCTCCATAAAGGAGGAAAATGAGCTGAAAGGTTCCCGTGCTTGACACAGAAGCAGAGGAAATCTGCCCCGAGCAGCCTTAAATAATGTGCACGTGCCCCCAGTCACAGCATGAAGGGCTTGGGGGTATCTGAGCACACTGGGAACTAAACCTCCACTTTTCATACAGAGAGCCCCAAAGGCCTGCCTCTGTCAGTCTCTCTCCCTGCCCCACAACAAAGCAAGTGTCCTCCCCAGAGCAGGGGAAGCAGGGCCTTACCTGTGCTGTCCTCCCCAAGGCCTTCTGCAGCCTCCCGAAGCTTAATGTCCATCACTCTTGTGGAAATCATGTCAAGCTCGCTGAAATTACATGGAAATTCACGTTAAAGAAACATGGTTAGCAGAAGTTACCAATGAGTGAAATGGTGTTCGTGACTGCATTTGCCATGATCTGGCCTGCACACACCCCAGCAAAGACAGTCCAGGGCAGAGTGCAGCACAGTACAGGCCAAAACCATGTCCACGGCCACAAGATCAGTAACCGCACAAGCGTTTAATCACTGACTGGGGCAATTTAATGGAAAACAGATCACTGAAACAAATGCTTCACTAATTTACACACTGCAGATTAGGTTTCTTTCAAAAAAGCTTTTCTCAAATTATAAGAAATGATTTTTTTCTCTTGTTTACTGCAGGAAGTTTGGAAAATAGAATGAAAATCACCCATAATCCAACCAACCAAGGATAACCACAGTTAATGTTTTCATTTCCTTCCAATAATTTTTTACGCAAATATTTTATCCACATGCACACATATCATATTAGGAAGCTTGACTTCCTGATTTTCTTACTTAATTAAAATTATTCACATGTTATTTTAATGGCTACCTAATATTTTGATATACTACTGTACCATCATTTATTTACATTGAAATTCTTTTTTGAATGCAATGAAAAATTTCAAACAGATACAAAAATATGAACAACATAAAATGAACTCAAGATATGGCTAATCTTGCTTCATCTTTACCCCCACATCCCATCCCACTCCTATGAGGTGATTTCTAAGCAAATCATCCCAGACATGATGATCATTTCATCCATATAAATTCAGCTGCTTCCTGAATAAAAAAAATCCCTCACTCTTCATGGAAATCAAATGCATGATTACTGGTCAATATTCCTGCTACAGAATACTGAGCTAGTGGTGTCCACACCTTCCATAACTGACTGTTACAGTATGCTCTACCTCCATATACTATCACACCATTTATTTAGAAAGCTATTTCTTACTGTTAGGTATGATGAATACTCACACTTAAAAACGTGGGCTCGAATATTTAACCAATTCACATTTACCACTCGTACACAACACAGAATGGGAAATGATGGGAGAAATGCAAAGAAAACACAAACAGAGAAAAGGATTTGCGGGTCTGTGCCCGAGTTGGCTCTAATATTTAGATTTCTTCTAATGTTCATCCTCCCTACCAGCCAATCCCTCAAAAGCTGAACAAAGTTTCACCAGCTCCAGCTCTCAATGTTCATACAATTTGGCTTCAAAAAAATGTCCGGTCTTGTGTCAGCTCTGCCGAAAACTCTTGGAACCTCAACAGATTTGACTCATGATCGTGCTATCATTACCTATAAAATGAGGGTTGGACAGAAATAGTATTTTTCAAATCCTTTACCACTGTTTTAGGCTTCAAAGGACATCCTTGCTTTCATCATCTGTGTTCACTGTCAAAGCAACAGACAATGCTATCAAACAGCAGAATGATAGTAGTTCTAGGCTGGTGGCCCAACCCAAAGGCCCAGGTGTTCCAAAGGTCACCGCCTCAATCCCCCCCGCAATATGTTAGTCAGTCAGCAACCCCCTCATCCCCAAGAGTCCTTTAGAGGTGGTAGCTGCCGGGAATTCAATGGAAGAGGCAATGGAGAAGGAAAACATAAGGTGTAAGGGGAAGAGTGAAGATGGTGAGGGTGGCCTAGGAGTCACCATCTGTTCCCCTCAGTGCCATCTCCTGAGGCTGCCACTGAGCTCTAGCTCAGTGCAAGAGTTTTCCATTGCCTGAATTTGGAGTTAACCATGGCAACTGCAAATTACTTATCCAGCATGCAGCTATCACCTGAATTATCTCATTTAATCCCCAAGAACCTTTAATATTCCCATTTTGGAGATGAGAACATTTTTAGCTCACTGCATCCTCAACCTCCTGGGCTTAAGAGATCCTCCCACCTCAGGCCCCCACAAATAGCTGGGACCACAGGCCCACGCCACCACACTTGGCTAATTTTTTGTATTTTTTGTAGAAATGGGGTTTCGCCATGTTGGCCAGGCTGGTCTTGAACTCTTGAGCTCAAACAATCTGCTTGCCTTGGCCTCCCAAAGTGCTTGGGATTACAGGTGTAAGCCACTGCACCCAGCAGAGAACATTTCTGATATTAAGTGGTTTATTAACTTGCCTAAGGTAGCAGAGCAGATATGGCGTCTACACTCACACTGACTGCATACCCAGCATGGGCGGGTGCTTCTGCGGCACTGGGATACGGTGACAGATGAGACTCACATGGTTCCTGCCTCTTTCAGGTGCTGACCCAGTGAAGGGGAGAACCCTGAGCTGTCCCCAGTGGGGCTCAAGAGAAGCTGGAGAATCCAAAGGACAGGATCTCCCACTGAAATGGCTCTGCCTGCCAAGAAGCCCTACCCAGGGTCAGGCCAGAACTCAGAGGCTGGAGGAGCCCCGAGAGATCATGCACTGGGTCTGATGGGGTTTCTTCATCTGGGGAAAGGAACTGGAGGCCACTGTGATGTGTCAACTAACTGGGAAAGGATTAACACTCTGGAGAAACCATGATGTTACGCAACACATCAAGGTCATGTGGACACCTGGCAAATGAAAAGTGTCCTTGTTGGGAAGAACAAGGTGTGTGCCAGAGGTGTGTGTGAGAGTGTGTATGAGCCCTGTGGGTGGGTGTGCAGAGGGGCACCCCCTCCTGCCAAGCCCGGATCAGTCCAGAGGCTCAGGCTTGCTTCTCCCTGGGTTGAAGAACGTGGTTGTGAGAAAGCTGCACGGGGCAGAGGGTGCAGATGCAGATGTAGGCGGAGGGCCGGGGAGGGGGGAGGATGGGAGGGGATGCAGACTCACCTGTGTAGGTCCTTCCACCCTACTCCCAGCCAGAAGATGCAGACAGCACCCCTAGACCACCAAGACTGCCAGTGGACTCACACAAGGAGGCAAAGGTTGCCCACCGACAAAGGGACAACAAATGGATCTCATGTCACATGGAAGGTTTCAGAACCTACTCATGTTTTATGTCCCAAGCATCTTCATACGGATAAGAGCATAACATGGGGTGGAGGAAGGTGGCAAAGACTTGAATGTTAGGCAGACCTGGGGTGGCATGTTTACCCGACCACCTACCAGTGCCAGGCCTCAGTATCCTCATAGGAAAAAGGAGGATCATAATACTATAATCAAATGAGACCAGGACACAGCATGCAGCAAGCACAAGCTGAGCCCTGCTGTCAGTTTCTGCAGCCCACTCCTCACCACCGCGTGATACTGTTTATGGACAAAGGCCTCCAGAGCACACATGCTCGGCAGCAGGTAAGCGCCGGTCTTCCAAGCAAATGGCTCACTTCAAAGTCGCCATTGTCAGTCACGGGACAAACACCCGGCTTCCCAGCTGACCCCTGTGCTTCCTGATCCCCACCGCCCGATGGGCTCAAACCACTGCCAGGTAACTGATGAAAACATGTCAGGGTCACAGAGGAATGTCTGTCCAGAGTCCGCAGGCTGCACAGGTGGAAAACCATTTCCTTCATGTGGACATTCCAGGTGGAAACACCCCACAGCTGTGACAATGGAACGTCATCTACGTTGGGCCAAGTAACTTGCCTTTCTGAACACGCGTTCCCCAAGCCCCAGTAAAGTTCAAGGAAACGCCAGATGTAAAACCGTAATTAGAAAGGCAATGTGGCAAATACCCAATCCCTCCCAGACCTCCTTTTGCTCCTCACACGAAGACAGTGTTTCTAACTGGAACTCCAAGGTCAAGTCAGGCCACCTCAGTGTCCCCTCCACCAGCATCTGCCTTCCACCCTTCCACTCCTGGAGTTCTGAGAGCCCCAAGTCCAAGTTAAAGAAAACTTACTCTTTAAGCTAAATCTGGACCGGCAGGGCCTCTTCAGGGGTTCTAATGCACTTACAAGAGTGCTGAGCCTCCAGCCTCCGCTACAGGGCACACAGCACTTTGTCAGTGTGTATCTGGGCACCCACAGAATCCAAGGGAGTCCTGCCTCTAAAAAGACCCCTTAATGTGGGGGCCGCCCCACTCCCTCTCCCACCACCCTAACTGACACAGCCTCCTTCCCAGCTTATAGCAGAGTTCCATCATTAGTCTCAGCTTCTATAGAAATATTTCTACCAAAGTTAATTCACATAAAGAATGAGAACAGATTTTAATATGGTATTTTAGAGGTTTCAATCCATTATATTTACCTACACAATGCAAAGAAAAATATCTGTACCCTAACTCCATACATCTGAGCACATAATTATGTATGAAAGCTTTAGTGTTCGCCCTATAGATTCCCTAATCCCACACCACCCTCCAGGCTGTTTGGACCCCTGTGGATTCTTTCTTAGCTCCCGGTACCATTCTTTCACATTGCTCACCAAGATTGTCATCAATAACTTGTTTGGGAGGTGTCTGCTTAACATCCGTTCCTCCCAAGGCTGTGGGTTTTGAGGGGTGAGTGCTATGCCTATTACATTCACTGTTCTTTTACCAGTACCCAGGACAGTGCCCGACCAGAGAACTGAACAGATCACACCAAACAAGAGAACTGACAAACTAGAGGGGCTTCTGGGTATTAGAATCCTTTGAGATCTTTGAATATCAATTCATTTAACCTCAGAGAGCTGTAGAGAGACCCAGAAAGAGTGACTCTTGGTTCACCTTTCCCTTATCAGTTTGAAGAGGTGATTTAATCTACCTGAGGTCAGTGTTAGGGAAGACAGGGAAAACACCCACCTTTATTCCGTCTTTACACCTCCCTTTCCAACAGTGCTTTCCCTCACTTTCTTCCCATAGCAGGGTTCTGACATCTACCCTGCATCAGCTTCTCCAGGGTCTCTGTACCCACCAACTTTCAGGTCAGTATCAGCAGTGATGTCCTCTCAGAGGTAAGTATTTTAAGTAGAAAACTCCAATGAAAGAAAATAACTGCCAATGTAGATTCTAAACTCCAGAAAAATATCCTTCAAATTTAAAGGTAGGTTAGACTTCCAAGTGGTAGAGTAGCCTACACCACAGTAGAACTTTCCACTGATGATAAGTATAAACTGTGGAGAAAAGATTAAAAACAATCATTTGAAGGCAGTTATGAGCAACTAAAAGCAGAAATTAAAGTGGAATCAACTCTTCTTTTCTTTTTTATTATTTTTTAGTTTTTTATTTTTGGAATCAACACTTAAAAAAAGGGAATTGCAGTAGGAGTGATTTATGTGTGTAGGGCTTTTGACCTGGAAAAGCCCTCAGGTATGTGTGTTGTGGAGTGGCTGGAGCTCAAACACAAAGCCATAATCTTATGGGTTTGATGAATCCAAGAATGGAATTTAGGGCTGCCAGAGCAGATGGAAACTGAGGCAGAATATCTTAGGAAGGAAAAAACTTCAGAGAGAAGAGCACCAAAATCCACACGTAAACCCTATCTTAATTCTTGGCTCCCCTCCCCTAAATTCTGCACATACTGGGGAGACTCCAAGGAACCAGGCAGAAGATAACAGCTGGGAGGCTGAGGGAAATGAACTAAAATTTTTCTACTGCTCACTGCAGGAGAGACAGAGTTCACAGGTAACAAACAGCCTGCTAGAATAATATCAATAATCTTCGGGACAGCGTAACAGGTTCCAGAGTTCCTATGAAATATCATTTACAATGTCCACCTATAATCAAAATTTACAAAACATGTAAAGAAATAAGAAAATATGACCCATAGTCATGAGAAAAAAACACCTAAGAAAGAATAATCCTGAGTGATCAAAATGCTTAAATAGCCGACAAAGACTTTAAAGAAGCTACTTAAAACAAAAATGTAGCCATAATAAATAAAAAGATAAAGAATTTCAAACTAGAAACATACAATATAAAGAAGAAACACATGGAAATCATCAAGAAAAAAATTATAATTTCTAAAATAAAATATTTACTAAATAGGCTTAACAGCAGATTGAAGACATCAAAAGAAAGGATCAATCAAATTGAAGAGAGATCGATAGAAACGATCCAATCTGAAGAACAGAGAGAAAAAAGACTTAGAAAAAAGTGAATGTGAACACAGCCTCAGTGACTAGTGGTACAGTATTGATTGGTCTAACATATATTTAATTGAGTCCCAGAAACAGGGAGTGGGGGGAGTAAGAAGCAGCAGGAGAGAGAAAGAGGGAAAAGGAGAGAGAAGAAAGAAGGAGAGAGAAGGGGTGGGTAAGGGAGAGAGAGAGAGAGAGAGGGAGAGGAGAGGAGGGGGAGGGGAGGGGAAGGGAAGAGAAGAGGAAGGGGAAGGGGAAGGGGAAGGAGAAGGCGGGGCAGGAAAAAATATTTGGAGAATTTACAAATAAACATTTCTCCAAAATGGTGGAAAAGATAATGTTACAGATCTGAGAATCTTAGCAAACTCCAAGAAAACCGCAACAAGGCACATCATAGACCTCAGAGAAGTGTGGAACACAGCATAGCGTACTAAAACCAAAGATGAAGAGGAAATCTTGACAACAGCCAGAGAAAAATGACACATCATAAACAGGCAAACAACAATATAAATGACCAACAATGGATAAGAAAAGCAACAGAACAGTCTCTTTAAAGTGCTGATAGAAAACAAAGAACAACCCAATATTCTATATCCAGAAAAATTATCCTTCAATAATGAAGGCAAAATATAGACATTTTTAGATAAGTCAAAAGTGCAAGAATCTGTTTCCAGCAGATATGTACTACAGGAAATGCAAAACAAAAGATTTTTAGGATGAAAGAAAATGATTCCAGATTGAAATTGAAAGCTACAGAAAGAATGAAGCACAATGAATGTGGTAAACATGTGAGTAAATATTAAAAAGTACATGTTTTTCTTCTCTAAATTTATTTAAATGCATATAACAACTAAAAAAACTATTATGAATTTACAGTGTATGTAGATGTAATATGTGACTATAACATAAAGGTAGGAGTTGTATGTATGACTAGACTATCACAAGGTTCTGTCATTTTATGTGAAGTGGTACAAGATTAACTCTAAACAGACAGTGACAACTTCAGAATTAATACTGTGATCCCTAGAGAAAACACTAAAAAATTTAATGCAAAGAAGTTTAGCTAAAACGCTAAAATAATATTTATAATGGAACACCCAAAAATTCAATTAACCCCAAAGAAGGCAGAATAGGAAGAACAGAGGAACAAAAACAAAACCAAGCCGGCACAGTGGCTCACGCCTGTAATACCAACACTTTGGGAGGCCGAGGTGGGTGGATCACGAGGTCAGGAGTTCGAGACCAGTCTGGCCAACATGGTGAAACCCTGTCTCTACTAAAAATACAAAAATTAGCTGGGCGTGGTGGTGGGCACCTGTAGTCCCAGTTACTTGGGAGGCTGAGGCGGGAGAATTGCTTGAACCCGGGAGGCAGAAGTTGCAGTGAGCCAAGATCATGCCATTGCACTCCAGCCTGGTGACAGAGTGAGACTCTGTCTCAAAAAAAAAAAAAAAGAAAGAAACCAGATGGGATACATAAAAAAGTGGAAAAATGATAAATATTAAATAAAAAATATATAAAGCTTCTAAAAAATCATCAGAACCTATCTACTTGACCTTGAGATAAGCAAAGATGTCTTACACATGCCTAAAAAAACCATAAAAGAAAAAATTTATAGTTTGCACTTCTTCAAAATGAAATACTTCTGCTCATCAAAAGACAATGTTAGAAAAATGAATAGGTAAGTGACTGGTAGAGAGAAAATATTTGTAAAAAATATCTTACAAAAATAAAACCACTTGTATCTAGCATGTATAAAGAATCCCTAGAACCCAATAAATGAAATGCAAACAATCCCCTGCCTTAAACTTGGGCAAATGATTTGAAATATATGCAAATAGCCAATAATGAAACGTCACATGAAAAAGAATATAATTAAGGAAACATCAGACAAACCCAAATGAGAGACATTCTGTAAAATAATTTTCTAGTACTATTAAAAACATGTCAAGGACAGGAGGAAGGCCAAGAAACTATTTCAGAATAGAAGCAATATATTATCCAGGACTGGAGAATGAGGAAGTGCTATAAAAGCCATTACTGGGACAAATGACAAAAGTTATATATGGACTGTGGATTACATAATAACATCACATCAATTTAAAGTTTGCTGATTTTGATCATTGTAACTATGATTATTAAAAAATGTTCTTGGCTGGGTGTGGCAGCTCACGCCTGTAATCCCAACACTTTGGGAGGCCAAGGCAGGTGGATCACGAGTTCAAGACTAGCCTGGCCAACATGGTGAAACCCCATCTCTATTAAAAATACAAAAATTAGCTGGGCATGGTGGCGCATTCCTGTAATCCCAGCTACTTGGGAGGCTGAGGCAGGAGAATTGCTTGAACTGGGACTTGGGAGGCAGAAGTTAGGGTGAGCCGAGATCACACCACTGCACTCCAGCCTGGGCTACAGAGCAAGACTCCATCTCAAAAAAAAAAAAAAAAAAAAAAGTTCTTGTTCTTTGGAAGTACATATGTGATTTTTTGAGCTCACTAACCGTCCAAAAAATGTTACAAACATATAGATATATATTTTCTTTATATAAACATATAAAGAAATAAGGATAATCACATGAGGCAAAATGTGAAAAACTGGTAAATCTGACTAAAAATTATATGATAAATTCCTTCACTAACTTTTCTGTAAATTTGGTATTATATCAAATAAAAAATTATACAAAAATTATCCAAAAAAAAAAGAAGCAGTAATTTCAGAATGGTAGTGTGAAGAATTTGGTGAAAAGTCTGACTCATACACAGGGAAAAAAGCAGGCAATAGAAACTGCCTTTAAGAGGGCATGGGTGTTGAACTCCTCAGACAAAATCTTCAAAGCAGCTATTATAGATATGCTCAAAGAAATAAAGGAAGAAGTGCTTAAAGAGTTAAAAAAAAGGGATGATTACAGCTTGTCAAATTGAGATTATTAAAATAGAGGTAGAAACTATAAAAATAAACAAACTGAAAATTCTTGAGTTGAAAAGTACAATAAGGGAAATGAAAAAATTCACTGAAGAGGCTCAACAGGAGATTTGAGTTGGCACAATAAAAAAAAATCAGCAAATTTAAAAATAGATCAATAGAGATTATGCAATTTGAAGGAAAAAAATGAACGGAGACTCAGAAAAATTCAAAACATCATTAACTATACAAATATTCAGAATGGGAGTCCCAAAGGAGAGGACAGAGAAAAATGTAGAAAAATGACTCTCTGAAATAACAGCCAAAAGCTTTCTAAATTTGAGGAAAAACAGTAATCTACATATCCAAGTAGCTCAAAAATCTTCAAGTAAGATAAACACAGAGAACTTCTCACAGACACAGAGTGAAAATGTGAAAGCTAAAGACAAGGAGAAAAACTTGAAAGCAGCAAGAGAAAAAAGAGTTATATAGTTGAAAATCATCATAAAATTTACAGCTAATTTCTTATCAGAAACATTAGAGGGCAGAAAGCAGTAGGGTGATATATTCAAAGTACCAAAAGAAAAAAAAATTTCAACCAAGAATTCTGTATCCAACAAAGCCATCTTTCAAAAATGAAGATGAACTAGAGATATTCAAGAAAAACAAAAACTGAGATGATTTCTTGCTAGCAGACCTGTCTTACAATAAATATTAAAGGAAGTTCTTCTGGCCAAAAGCAACACCAAGAAGTAACTTGAATCGACACAAAAAATCAGAGGCATCAATAAAGGTAATTTTGTAGGAAATTATAAAAGACAGTATAATTGAATATTTCTTCTCATTTTTTTCTTATAGCTGATTCAAAAAGCAATGGCATAAAATGGTATTAAAATTGCATTGTTGGGACTATAACGTACAGCAATGTAGTATATTTGACAATAACAACAAAAAGGAGGAGGGTAGAAATGAAATTTTTGTAAATTTTTAAAACTTCATATTTCCTGATGCCTCAACATCCTCACAAACAGGCTGTGAACATCATGCCCAGGCAACCAGGTGTACCAGTGTGAGAAGGCTGGTCCCTGCAACAAATTCCCCTTCTTGTCCCCTGACTATGACCTAGTGACATTCAACATGCAAATGAACCAGTAAGATCTTCTCATGATTCTTTTATTAGGGGTCATGATACCCTGACCCCTAATAAAAGCACTTGCCCAGGGATCCACACTGTTACTTATCTCCCCACCTGCTCTGTTGAGTCTGCTCCCTAGGAGCACCTCCAATATGATCCCATGCATGGTGTGGCATGCCACGTCTCCTTCTCTAGGACCTGCAAGTATAATAAATCCTTTAATGGCATCTGTCTCTCCAGGTGCAATTTGCATAGTCATGTTGGAATGATCCTTAAACACCCTAAAAAGGGAACTTATTACCCCGTTTACAACACAGCTACATTGGAGTAAGAAAATGACATCAGATGGTAACATGATCCACAGGAAAAAAGAAAAACAAAAATGGTAAAAGGTTGATATATTTTGTACAGACTCCATGAATATATTTTTGTTCTCTCTTCTATTTGTTTCTTTAAAAGACAGAAAATGATATAAAAATATAATTATTGGGTCTATGACAAACATAGACGTAATATGTACAACAATAATAGTACAACAAATAGAGCAGGGAATAAAACTACTAAGGAGTAATGCTTTTATATCTTACTGGAACTAAATTAGTATAAATCTTAAATTGATTCCGATATATTAAGATGTATATTATAAGGCCTAGATCAGCTACTAAAAAATAACAGAAGAAAATAGAATTAAAAATCAATAAGAAATTAAAATGTATGACTGACAATATACACTTAAAGGGAAGTAGTAAAGAGTCACAGAAGAACAAAGTACTCTGATATAAATAGAAAACAAAAAGCAAAATGGAATTTGTAGATTTAACCATACCAATGACATTAAATGCAAATGGTTTAAATAATCATTACCAGATAGAACAAATAAGCAGAAAATCAACAGTGATATAAAAAACTTGAACAACCCTATAGAACAACTAAACCAAAGATGTGTGTATGTATGTATGTGTATGTGTGTATATATATGCATATCTATCTTATCTCCCTATGGAACACTTACAGTGATACCATATGCTCAGCCATAAAACAAGACAAAATATATTTAAAAGAATATAGTTCATACAAAATATATTCTCCAACCACAACAGAATTAAATTAGAAATCAAAAACAGAAAGAATTTTGGGAAGTTCATAAATAAGTGGAAATTATGCGATGAACTCCTAAATAACAAATGAGTCAAAGAATAAATTACATGAAAAATTATAAAGTCCTTTGAGATGAATAAAAACAAAACCACAACATACCAAAACATATGTGATGCAGATAAAACACTGCTTGGAGAAAAGTTGTGCTTATGAACACCTACATAAAAAAGAAGAAAAGGCCGGGTGCAGTGGTGCCTGCCTGTAATCCCAACACTGTCTGTAATCCCAACACTGCTGAGGCAGGCGGATCACATGAGGCCAGGAGTTCGAAACCAGTCTGGCCAACATGGTGAAACCCCATCTCCACCAAAAATACAAAAATTAGCTGGGTGTGGTGGCCCATTCCTGTAATCCCAGCTACTTGGGAGGCTGAGGCATGATAATCTCTTGAACCTGGGAGGTGGAAGTTGCAGTGAGCCCAGATTGCACCACTGCACTCCAGCCTGGGTGACAGAGTGAGACTCTGTCAAAAAAAAAAAAAAAAAAAAAAAAAGAAGAAGAAGAAGAAAAATCTCAAATCGCTATCATAACTTTCCACTATATAAAACTAGAAAAAGAAGGGCAATCTAAACTGAAAACAAACAGAAGAAAGGACAAAATAAATATTGAGCAAAAAGTAATGAAATAGAAAATAGAAAAACATTTTAAATAATCAATGCAACAAAAAGTTGGTTCTTTGAGAAAATCAATAAAATGAACAGACCTATCGCTCTACTAACCGAGAGTAAAAGAGAGAAGATTCAAATTGCTAAAGCCAATAATAAGAAAGCATCACTACCAACCTTACAGAAATAAAAAGCATGTATTTTAAGGGAATATTATGTATTACTGTATGCCAAAAAATTAGACAACCTAGATGAAATAGACAAATTCCTAGAAAGACACAAACTACTGAATCTAAGCCAATAATAAAAAGAAAGTTTGAATAGACTTATAATAAGAAAAGAGATTAGTAATTGTAAAACTTTCCACAAAGAAGAATCCAGCTCCAAATGTCTTCACCGGTAAATTCTATCAAACACCTAAAGAATTAACAGAAACCTTTCCCTTCACAAATGCCTCTCAAAAATATAAGAACAGGTGACACTTTCCAGCTCATTGTGAAGCCAGTATTACCCTAACACCAAACCCAAAGACATCACAATAAAAGAAAATTATAGACCAATATCTCTTATGCATATAAACACAAAAATTCTCAACACAATACTAGCAAGCTAAATCCAGTAAGATATAAAAGTGAGTTTTAACTCAGGAATACAGGTTGGTTTAACATATGAAAACTAATTAATGCAAAAGCCATATTAATAAAATAAAGGACAAAAATCACATGATCACTTTAATGGAGGTATAAAAAATAAAGATGCAAAACTCCTCAACAGAATACTGGCAAAAATAACCCAGCAACATATTAAAGAGATTATACAGCATGACCAAGTAGGATTTATTGAAGAATGCAAGGTTGGTTCAACATACATATGAAAAATCAATGCAATAAACCATATTTATGGAAAACTGACAACTATTACATTATTATCTCAGTAGATACAGAAAAAGCACTTGACAAAATCCAACATCGCTTCATGATACAAACACTCAAACAAACTAGGAATTGACAAAAGCTTCCTCAGCATGACAAAGGGCATCTATGAAAAACCTACAGCTTACATCATACTCAGCGGTGAAAGACAGAATGCTTTTTCTCCGAGATAAGAAAAAAGACAAGGATATCTACTGTCACACTGATAATCAACTTTGTACTGGAGATTCTTGACAGGGCAAGCACTTAAGGGAAAGAATAAAAAGCATTGAGATTGAAACGGAAGAAATTAAATTATTTCTATTTGTAGATGACATGATCATGCACATAGATAATGTTGAGGGATCCATTAAAACACTATTATGACTAAAGTTTGCAAGGTTTCAGGATTTAAGACCCACACAAAAATAAAACCAATTGTATTTCTACATACTAGCAATGAACAATCCACAGATAAAATTAAGAAAACAAACAACAGCATTTAAAATGCTATCCAAAAGAATAAAATAGGAGTAAGTTTAACCAAGGAGGTAGAACACTTGTACACTGAAAATAACAACAATGTTCAAAAAAAAATTACAGAAGACATAAATAGATGGAAAGATATCCTGTGTTCATAAATCAGAAGACAATATTATTAAATGGCAGTATTCCCCAAACTGATTTACAGAATCAATGCAACCTTTATCAAAATCTCAGCTGGATTTTGGGCAGAAAGTAACAAGCTGATCTGAAAATTTATGTGGAAATGCAAGGGACCTTGCAAAGTCAAAATAATCTTGAAAAATAACAAAGATGGAGCATTCACACTTTCCATTTTCAAAACTTACTACAAAGCTACAGGAATCAGGATTGCACTGTACTGGCATATTGGTAGGCATATAGTTCAACAGAAATAAACGCATACTCTTATGGCCAATTGATTTTCAATGAGGGTGTCAAGACAATTCAACGGAGGGATATCATCTTTTCAACAAACCGGACTGGAACAAGTAGACATCGACATGCAAAAAATAATGTGTACTCTTACCTCACACTGTACATAAAAATTACCCCAAAATGGCTCATAGATCTAAATTGTAAGTGCTAAAACTATAAAGCTCTTAGAGGAAAACAGGAGTAAGCCTGTCATTTTAGGTTAGCCAATAATTACTCAGATGTGACATGAAATGCATCAAAAGAGAAGATAGGTAGGTTTGACTTCAACATTATAAGATTTTAATTCAAAGGACTCTCAAGAAACTGTAAAGACAACAGACTAGGGAAAATATTTGTATATCATCTATCTGATAAAGGATTGGTATGCAGAACATAAAAAGAATTCTTATAACTTAATAATAAAAAGATATCCCATTTAAAAACAGACAGAGGATTTGAACATAACTTGCACAAAGAAGGCAAACTTACACAAAGAAGGCATAAAGAAGGCAAATGAATGGCTAATAAGTGCATGAAAAGATGCTCAACCCTCTAAGTCACTAGAAAATTGTAAATCAAAACCATAGTGATGGCTCACGCCTGTAATCCCAGCACTTTGGGAGGCCAAGGCGGGTGGATCGCTTCAGGTCAGGAGTAGGAGACCAGTCTGGCCAACATAGTGAAACCCCATCTCTACTAAAAATACAAAAATTAGCTAGGCGTGGTGGTGCATACTTGTAATCCCAGCTACTTGGGAGGCTGAGGAAGGAGAATCGCTTGAACCTGGGAGGCGGAGGTTGCAGTGAGCTGAGATCATGCCACTGCACTCCAGCCTGGGTGACAGAGCAAGTCTCAAAAACAACAACAACAACAACAAAACCACAGTGAGTTACTACTTCATACTCACTAGAATGACTATAATAAAAGAGATAATAACAAGTGTTGCAAGGATGTGAGGAAATTGGAACCTTCATTCATTGCTGTTGGAAATGTAAAATGTAGCAGGTACTTTGGAAAAGCTTGGCAGTTCCTCAAAATGTGAAACATAAAATTACCATTCAGCCCAGCAATTACATTCCTAGATATCTACCTCAGGGAAATAAAAACATATGTCCATGAAAGATTCTGAGAAAACGTTAGTGTAGAAAGCACCACTGTTTCTGCGAGTGCAACTGCACTAGCAGAATCTGTCTGATGTAATTATTTTGAAACTCTGGAGTCAACTGAAGGCTTGCAACTTCCAAGGGAAGGATTGGAGGGTACATTGTGGTTAATTTCTGCCCATTTCTGCTCTTAGCACAGTAGCATCCACCCATCCCCCTACTTCTCCATGCATGTGTTGCAGGAGCAGCTTGTACGCAGCTTGCAGAAGCCAGGGTGAGCAAAAGGGACCCTGTCCTCCAAACACTGGGGATCTGTCCTCTGGCTGTTGCTTCTGGTAACAGAGGTGCAGACAAAGAGGTAGCAGCCATTGTTGTTGCACCTCTCCCCGTTGTTACAAGACTCCCTCCAGCCCCAGGTGACTCTCTGCAGATTTAATGGGCTGGTACCCTTTTTCTTCCTTCACTTTTCTTGTTTCTCATTCTGGGAGCCAGATATCAAAGACTAGGTCACTCAAAAGCAACTATGTATGAGGGGAAATTAGAAAGTCACCATGCATGCCTGCAAAAAGGCTCAGTCTCAGGAAAGATCTGGGAAGGCCTTAAGTTTACACTTCAGGCTGATCATCAGCTCTAAGACTGCCTGCAACAATTAAAACAAACAAACAAACAAACAAAACCAAAAATCCAAACCAGCAAACCCTGGGAAAAGGAGTGAAGCTAATTTCCAGAGTTACCATACTATTAGACTCAAATATCCAGTTTTCCACAACAAAAAATCACAAGGCATACAAAGAACAGGAAAGTATGGACCATCAAAGGAAAAAAACCAACAGAAACGATCTCCAAAAGACACCTGATGATGGATCTACTAGACAAAGACTTTAAAACAACTATCTTAAAGATGTTCACCAAACTAAAGGAAGATGTGGAGAAAATCAAGAAAATGATGTCTGAACAAAATTGAAATATCACTGAAGAGATTTTAAAATCTTGAAACCAAAAGAAATCTGGGAGGTGAAAAGAACAATAACTGAAATGAAAAATTCACTAGAGGAATTGAAAGGCAGATTTGAGCAAGCAGAAGAAGAATCTGCAAACTTGAAGATATAACAATGGAAATTATCAAGTCTAAGAACAGAAAAAAAGATTTGAAGAAAAGTGAACAGAAAATAGGGGATCTGTGAGACACCATGAAGTGGACCAACATACACATTGTAAGAGTTCCAGAAAGAGAAGAGAGAGAGAAATGGGAAGGAAGAATATTTGAGAAAATAATGGCTGTAAACTTTCCAAATTTGATGAAATATACGTTATATATTTATACATTTATATGTTTATACATACACATATCTATATATACATTTTACATTTATACATTTATTCATTTATGTGTTTATACATACACACACATATGTTTATGTGTGTGTATGTATAAAACATCCATTTAGCTCAGTGAAATCCAAGTAGGATGAACTTAAGCCCACACCAGGACACATTATAATCAAACTGTTGAAAGCCAAAGACAGAAAATCTTGAAAGCATCAAGAGAGATGTGACTTGTGACATACAACAGATCTGCAATAAGATTATCAGTAGATTTTTCATCAGAAACTTTGGAAGCCAGAAGGTAGTAGGCTGATATGTTCAAAGTGTGAAAAGAAAAAAATGTCAAGCATGAGTCCTATAACTGGCAAAAGTATCCTTGAAAAGTGAGGGAGAAATTAAGACATTCCCAAGTAAATAAAAGCTGAGGGAGTCTGTTACTACTAGAGCTGTTCTGCAAGAAATGCTAAGAGTCCTGCAGGTTGAAATGAAAGGACACTAGATATTAATTTGAAGGCATATAAAGAAATAAAGATCTAAATAAAAGTAAATACATGGGAATTATAAAAGCTACTATTATTGTAAAAATGGTTTGTAACTCCATTGTTTTGTATTTTATGTGATTTAAGAGACTAGCACTTTTTTAAAAAAAGAGGTACAGGCTTTTAAAACCAACTTATGATGGTTCAATTTATGATTTTTGACTTTACAATGGTGCAAAAGTAATACCCAGTCAATAGAAACCATCCATCTTTTGCAATGCTGGGCAGTGGCACCAAGTCTCCAGTCAGCTGTACATTTTCAACTTAACGACATTTTCAACTTATGATGGGTATATCAGGACATAACCCCATCGTAAGTCAAGAAGCATCTGGAATTATTAGTCTCAAAACTAGATTCCACCTATATGAGGTACTCAGAGTAGTCAAAATCATAGCATCAGAAAGTAAAATGGTGGCTGCCAGGGGCTGAGGGAGAAGAGATTAGGAAGTTACTTTTTAATGTGTATAGTGTTTCTATTTTGCAAGACCCGGAAAAGAGTTCTGGGGGTGGACAGTGATGATGACTGCACAACAATCTGAATGCACTTAATACCACTTAAAATGATTAAGATGGTAAATTTTATGTTAGGTGTATTTTACCACAACTAAAAAATGAAAAAACATGCACAAAAAAACCTGTACACCAATGCTCATAGCAGCATTATTTATATAATAATAAAAAAGTAGAAATAACCCAAATATCCATCTCTGGATAGGTAGAATAAAAAACATGTTACATATATGTAATGAAATATTATCCATCAAGAAAAAGGAATAAAGTAATGATATATACTACAATCTGGATGAATCTTGAACACATTAACCCAAGTGAAAGAAGGCAGCTGCAAAAGGCCACATACTGCATGATTCCACTTAAACGAAATGTCCAGACCAGGCAAATCCACAGAGACACAGAGTAGATTAGTGGTTGCAAAGAGGTGGGGAGAGGGATGCTGGGGAAATGCAGGTAGAATGGGAGTAACTGCTAATGGGCACAAGGTTTCTTTCTGGGGAGATGGAAATGTTCTAAAATTAGATTGTGTTCCTTGGTGCACAACTCTTTAACAAAAACCCATTGATTGTACACGTTTCTTTTTTTTTTTTTTTTTTTTTTTTGTGACGGAGTCTCGCTCCATCACCCAGGTTGGAGTGCAGTGGCACGATCTCAGCTCACTGCAACCTCCGCCTCCTAGGTTCAAGCAATTCTCCTGCCCTAGCCTCCGGAGTAGCTGGGACTACAGGCAGCCACCACCATCCCTGGCGAATTTTTGCATTTTTATTAGAGATGGGGTTTTGCCATGCTGGCCAAGCTGGTTTTGAACTCCTGACCTCAGGTGATCCACCTGCCTCAGCCTCCCAAAGTGCTGGGATTACAGGCATGAACCACTGGGCCTGGCCTGATCATACATCTTAAACAGGTGAACTTTATGATACGTAAATGATATGTCATCAAAGCTGCTGAAAAAGGATGAAATAAAGACATTTTCAGAAAAGAAAAGTTGATACAATTTGTTTCCAGCAAACTCACACTGAAACAACTGTTATAGGAAAAGGGATGCAATCTCCTGGAGAAGACTGGAGATGCAGGCAGGAATAGGGGAAAACACAAACGTGGATAGATACAAACGTCAACAAGAGGAGGAGGTGGGCTGGACTCCAACCCAAGCCCTGTGCACACCGGCAGAATGCATGCCTCAGCCCTGCTCTCCCTCCACTAATAGCACTCCATTTCCTTCCAGCTCGGGGCCTTTGCAGATGTTGTTCCCTCTGCTTGAACTTGATGTTCCCTGCACATTCCACTTTGGTCTTACTCCTACTCATCCTTCAGATTTCAGCTTTCATTCCACTTCCACAGGAAGACCAATCTGTCCCTTCAGGATGTGTCAAGACGTCCCGTGACATACTGTGGGAGACCCTGTGACTTTTGTTCACAAAACTTACCCGTTTTACACATATACATGTTTGTGTGATTATTTGATCCATTTCCCCTTTACAGATTCACGCCTGTTTACATTCCCCATACATTTAATCAATTTTTCCCTTTCCTGGGGAAAAAGATAAAAATAAATTATGACTTAACTATTGTTCTCTAGTGAGTCACGCCAAGATCTGCCTGTACCTTTTTTTAGAAAAATAAGTTTCACATTACTGAAGCAAATGGAATGTGAAATGCTTGCAAAGTTCCTGTGAGAAATCTCTGTTCAAAAATTGTGCCAGCTTGCTGCTTAATGATATTATTATCCTCAAAAGCAGAGGGACTTGACAGCTGTACCCACACCAAAGAGGCGTCAAGACCGGACCTCACTGCAGCCAACCCTTTCTCCCTGAAGGTGTCAGAGGACTGTTTTTTTTTGTTTGTTTTTTGTTTTTTGAGACGGAGTTTCGCTCTTGTTGCCCAGGCTAGAGTGCAATGGCGCAACCTCAGCTCACTACCTCTGTCTCGTAGGTTCAAGTGATTCTCCTGCCTCAGCCTCCCGGGCAGCTGGGATTACAGGTGCCCACCACCGACCTCAGGTGATCCACTCACCTCTGCCTCCCACCTCCTGCTCTTTGAAGCTGTCATCCACTTGTGTGCAAAACCTTCTCTGTCCACTTGTCAGAAAGGATAGTGAGGACAGAGAGACAGATCTGCTCTGACATATAAGAGAAAAGCAAGCAAAGAAATCTCATAATCAAAGGGCTGAAACCAGAGGATATTCAGATGCTAAATGACAGAGCTCTAAGTAAAGCAAGAAGGGTGAGTAAAGGAACCCGGCTGGTCAGATTTGAAGTATCTTACTGCCCTGTAGTTAATGTTTAAGTTAATGTCTGATGTTTAAAAACTAAAGTAAGGCGTGGCCTAGAGAAAGCCCCTTTCTTGCTAAGTAGGTAAAACTGGAAGACTAACTCCGTGAGGAGAGATAACATGTCACCAGCATAGAACAGCTGCATGGTAGTGCTCAATAAATATTGTTAAATGAATGAATGAGCAAATGATCCACAGACACTTATCAGTAACACCTGCTAGATGAAACTATCACTTCTTCTTCTTTTTTTTTTTTTTGAGACAGAGTTTCACTCTCGATGCCCAGGCTGGAGTACAATGGCATGATCTTGGCTCACTGCAACCTCCTCCTCCTGGGTTCAAGTGATTCTCCTGCCTCAGCCTCCTGAGTAGCTGGGATTACAGGCACACACCACCACGTGGGCTAATTTTTTGTTTTTTTTTTTTTAATTAGAGACGGGGTTTCACCATGTTGGCCAGGCTGGTCTCGAACTCCTGACCTCAGGTGATCCCCCGCCTCAGCCTCCCAAAGTGCTGGGATTACAGGCGTGAGCCACCGTGACCAGCAGAAAGAATCACTTCTTAATGATCACCCAGCACATCGATGCCTCAAGGACAGACTTCCTTCAAAATCTATGACTCAGCTAGACAATGTCACATTTCTTTAGCCTGAGTTCTTCTTGCCTAGTGTCTTCCTATAAACATTATCTACCCTATAGCCACACAGAGCTGAAGTCTGCTGGGCTTTGCAGACCCCTTGGTTTGGGAGTAAAGGAATATAGAAGCAGAGGAGGCCCCTGCTTAGAGGCCTGGTTTACTTCCCCAGGCTTCCCCTCGGCCGTGGGCAGGGCAGGGCAGGGACAGTGAGGGCATCTAGAAAGAAGGGCAGGCCACAACTTGCTGGGCTGCTTCTTTGCAAGAAAATACCATAGCTTCATTCCAACACTCAGTCAGCCATGAGATAAACAGCATAGTTTATAAGCATATAAATAGTATCTTATATAAACTACACTATTTTTTAGAAACTACCTACATAACAGTTGATTTAGTGGTATTCAGAGTCCCTATAAATGGACAAATTAACTAACTTAGCTAGGCAAGCATACAGCTATCCAACACAGTGTATACTCATATATACGCACACATGAGCCTATGTTCACACGGGCCATCTAAGCCTGCACGAACACCCCTGAATACAATTCATGTCTTAGACTGCAATGCATGACAGCTTTCATAAGAGCAACCTGTTTTCACATTCATTCAGAGGTGAATGTTTTCATATGAGATTTGAAAAACACTAGTTTAGCCATTTTCAGGTCATTAGAGTAAAAAAAACTATCAGAGACTTTTACAAAACCTTTATTTCAAAAATAGCTAAGCATCAGACTTCATAACCTTATTTTAGAAATTCTATTTGCATAATTCTTGGGAAGATACAATATAAATTCACTCTAACGCTGGGGAGTGTCTTGCAAAGAGGCCATCTAACTTGGCAACGTTCAGTCTCTGAGTGAGAGTTATAGCTCGTGCTGACTGCTGCACACATATGTGACGAACAGGACACCGAAGCCCTGGGCACAGTTTTGCAAGGGCTGGCTTATTTTTAACTTCATGAGTTTATTGAGGTAATATACTCCATTTTTCTATGCACATATCCCCAAAATAATGCTTAATTTATCTAGAACCCTACATTTATGACTGACATTTCTGCAGCACAGCAGATGTGGAGCTGAATTTGTTTTTTTTTGTTTTTGTTTTTTCAGTAGGAAATAATGCTCCAAAGCCTATTACCAAGACATAACATCACCACTCTACCCTAGCCCATACAAAATGGGTGGAATCAGGCCCTGAGGTTTCATTCTTAGTAAAAAGAGTTTTATGAAACAGTAACGATGATGACTTATATGCACAGGGCTTTACCCAGTACACGGCCCTGTCTTCACAAGGAATCCTTCAGTTGTTGGGTTACTACTCCTTTGTAACAAACGAAAGTGAGGCTTTGAGGATGGACTGTCTGCCCCAACTCCCCGAGCACCCTCCAAGCCCTGCTGCCAGGCAGTGGGTGGGTCTTTCCAAAGAAGCAACAACAATTTCCCAAGACCATTCGCCCAGCTCAAGTGATGTGCGGATGTAACCACCACCTGTACTGACAGAGACTGCCCTATTGGGAATTTTCCATGTGGGGTACGAGAAACACAAATCTGTTTATTTATGCTAAGCAAATGAATTTTAACCAAGCCATAGCTCTACTTCCCTCTGCATCACTGTTCACAGAGTCAAAATGCACTGAGAGCCAAACACCTTCCAGGGATAAGGTCACCTACAGCAGGACAAGATGTCTCTGTGCAGGGCCCCTGGCTTTGGCTGTGCAGGAGCACAGGCAGAGCGTCTCCCAAGGCTGTGGCTATCAGTTGAGTACAAGTCCTTCGGTGCTGAGCTTTAGGTAGTGGCATAATTACAACATCCTTAAACTTTGACCTCTGCTGCCTTCCCTTCACTCAAAGCATATCAACTATGCCACGGAGATCCCAAGTGTAAACACGGTATGGTAAGAATGGCACACTCTGCTTACCCAGCCCTCCTCCCCTTTCCCTCTCCCTTTCTCTTTATGAATATGCATGTGTGTCATAAAGGAAACAAAGAAAATCCTTATTTTGCTCCAGAATTTACACAACTCAAGGAGATAAAAGTAAGGAGGTCATAAACATTCTAGAACATAAGGTAACAGAAGCTGCAGTTTATCCATAGGCCTCAGGGGATGGTGGCCACCCATGCCCTGGGAGTCACGGCCTGGCCTCCCGTCCCTCGCGTCTCTCCCCCACCACCTCTTTGCTCTCAGAGGGCCCACCTGGGGTCAGGCCTGATGCACTGGTAAAAGGCAGCCATCCTCCTGAGTGTGCTGTGAGCCTCCAGCTCTCTCATCCTTCTGGAAGCTAGCAGCAGGGAGAAGAGTGGGCCTCCCTGTCCTCTGAGTGGCCTAGGGCCCACAGGTCACCACTGGTTGCTGATCAAGAGCCCTTGTCCCCATCTCTCACAGAAGCACCCGCGGGCCAGGAGGAAGTGGGGCTTCTGCCAAGCCCAGCCCTCCTGTGCCCCGTGAGCTCCTTGGGCGGGTGCACAGGCACACAGCAGAAAAGGCCGTCTAAGAAACGCAACGCACTTCCGCCTTCCACTCCAAGCCCTGAAGGCCGGGATGGGGGTGGCCTGGCTCTGTAGGGAGTTGGACTCGCCTCCCTGTGATTGGCATCCCCACTGAGTTGCTTGGGCTTTGTTGACTGTGCTCACCATGGAAGCAGGCAAAGGGCAATGGCAGGTGAGGCTGCATTCCCTATCTGAGGAAGGGCAGGGCCCAGGAAGAAAGAAGAATGCTGAGAAAATTGGAAACAGCTTCTAAGCCAGACACACCCAGGCCCAGGGCTCTCCTCTCTCATTCCAGCACCAAAACCACCCGGCCCCTCCTGCCTCGCCTTGATGTCCACTTGCTATCTCAGTGTGAGGGACCCTGTGGGAGGCACGTTCGTCTCTGCCCTGCACACTTGCTCCCCAGTTTCAGTTTTCTTTTTACTTTTCCTTAAAGGCTCATTGTGTTACCTCAGGTCCTTGATATGCTTTGTTAACTGCTTTCCTGGGGTCTTCCCAATGCTCCTTTACCAGGGACCTGCTTGCCCCACTCATTGTTGCACTGATGGGATTTCCAGCCCTCCCCCTGGAGCCCATGCCTGACAGGTGCAGGGGCCACACCCTCCCAAAAGAAATCACCCACTGAGCCTGCCCAGCCGGCTCCCCAGCCGCCCCACGTGACACAGCCACTTGCCCTGGTGGCTCCTCTCTGATTACCTGCAGCTGCCACTTCAAAATAATAGACTCCTGCAACTGGCATCACAATGCCACCTGACTCAAGTTCCTCCCAAGTCTGATGGCTGCTAACTGCAACCGGTACAGTCAGCAGTTTCCAGGCAATATCTGGAGTGTTGACAGAGGGCTCTGGGTAGCAGGTGTGATTCTATGTTACTAAAACTCAGGAACAGGCAGCAGCAAGGGCTACTTCTGAAGATGGTTCTGAAAAAGTCCTAGTTGGCTTTTCTGTTTTCCAAATGGCAACTGTATATAGAATTCTACTCAAATGGCCTACAATTTAATTTTAAAGCACAACAAATACATTTGATGATGACAGAAGAAAACAATGAGTTCAGAGGAGAGCTCAGATGATAATCATGCAGTGCGATGAAGGTAGTTTATAAACATTTGCCCTTTGTGCAATTAGAGTCTGCAGCCCACTGTGCTCCTGCCAACAACTTGGCCTTCTCCCAGGGAGAGGGCCAATGAGCTGGTGGAGAGTCCCCTGTATCCTGGGAGGTGGTGCAGGGGCCCCTGCAGCAGAGTGGATTATTGAAGGGACAGGTACCGGGCCCCAGGGCTGAGGTCTCTAAGAACTGTCCCAGCCAGCAGCACTCTGCCCAGCAACACGAGATGGCCAAACCCCACAAGGCCCACAGTGGCAATTCTACCTTGCTCAGTGCGCCAGATTGAGCATGCAGCTTGCTTTTGCCTGCTCTGGGCATATGACCTGCCCTCTGTCAGCAGCAGGGCCCCCTCAGGAGCCTCTTCGGCACTCTGTCCCCGTGGAAGCCCAGCATGCAGGTCTTGCCCAGCACAGAGTGGCCCAATGCCCCAACAAGACACCACTCCACATTGAGACAAAGTCCCCAAAGGGAGGCACTGTCACATCGTGTGAATGCCCAGGGACCGAGAGATTCGCTGAAGAGGAGGGGTAGCAAGACACCTGCAGGCCTTGACACCTCTCACTGCCCCTCCACCGCCTCCCAACACGCTCTCCACAGCACGATGCACACATGTTACCTCTCTGCTCAAATTTCAGGAGCAGAAAATTTCAGTTTTCTTTCTTTACCTTTCTTTGCTGTGCCCAAGCCATACGTTCCCTGAGACATCAGAGAACCAAATGAAAAGGTCAGTGACACCCATGTGCATCTATTAAAATAGAATTTATAAACCGCAACAGAAAATTTCTTATGCAAGGACATCTAAGGACTTTGTGATAGGACCTCCTTAGGCCCTGGGCTCATTTTCATTCAGAGGGAAGGAAATGAACATTTATTAAGCACATCTCAGGTCTCATTTAAGGCTCACGACCAGCTATGAGTTCAACGGTCCATCGCTTTTTTTACAGGTGAGGAAATAGAGTGTCTGAGCAGCTAAGCAACCAGTCCAAGATGACTGAGGCAGTCAGTGGAACGTCCGACCCTGAAATTAAGGCCTATGTCCCTGCGAGTGTGAGCTCTTCCCCATGATGGTAGCTGCCTCCCAAGAAACCCTGGCCAAGGGTCCGAGTGACCAAGCAAGCTACATCCTTTCTGGGCTGGAATCTGGCAGCACGTATCAAAACCTGCTGCTCTAGTAATTTCACTTCTGGGGAATTTGTTCTAAGGAGATAATCCAGCATTCTTATAGCAGTGTCCTGGAAACATCCTGAAGGCTCACCAGGAGGAGACACAGGGAGGAGACCAGACACAGCAGCAGGACACAGTCATATGAGGGATGTTATCCAGTCACTAGAAATCATGATACAGGAAAATATTCAGTGACGTGGGACAATACCCACCATACATTGCAATAGGGGGAAAATCAGCTATGACAGACTGCTAAGAGTATGCAATAGCAAAGTCAGGGAATCAACCTGAGTGTCCATCAACAAATGACTGAATAAAGAAAATGTGGTGCATGTACACCATGGAATACTCCACAGCCGTAAAAAAAGAATGAAGTCATGTCCTTTCCAGCAACACAGATGGAGCTGGGGGCATTATCCTAAGTGAAACGACCAGAATCAGAAAATCCAATACCAGGCTGGACACGGTGGCTCAAGCCTGTAGTCCCAGCACCTTGGGAGGCCGAGGTGAGCGGATCACTTGAGGTCAGGAGTTCAAGACCAGCCTGGCCAACATGGTAAAACACCGTCTCTACTAAAAATACAAAAATTAGCCAGGCGTGCTGGTGCACACCTGTAATCTCAGCTACTAGGGAGGCTGAGGCAAGAGAATTGCTTGAACTCTGGAGGAGGAGGTTGCAGTGAGCCGAGATCGCACCACTGCACTCCAGTCTAGGTGACAGAGTGAGACTCAGTCTCAAAAGAAAAGAAAATACCACATGTTCTCACTTATAAGTGGGAGCTAAACAAGGGGTACACATGGACACAAAGATGGAAACAATAGACAATGGGGACTCCAAAAGGTGGAGGGTGGAAAATTATTTATTGGGTACAATGTTCACTATTTGGGTGATGGGAACACTAGAAGCCCAAACCTCGCCATTATATTATAAAATATATCCATGCAAAAAACCTGCACTTGTACCCCCGGAGTAAAAAAATTAAAACTAAATAAAATAAAAGTGAGGATGTATCCCCGTCATTTGAAGAGCTTGCTCAGCATGGATTTTGCTTCAGTAAGCCTGGGCTGCAGCCCGAGATGCTTGCATTTCTAACAAGCTCCCAGGTGATGCTGACGATGCTGCCTGTGGACCTTCCTTTGATGAGTATCACGTGTATAAAATGATGTATGCAGTAAGAACCCGTTTTTATTTTCGTAAAGCTCTTAGTGCATAGAATAAATAAAGGAAGGATCACAAAATGATGCGAACTGACGTTATCTGTGGGTCACGGAATGATGTTCATTTTAAACTGTCTCGTGCTTTTTCATGCTTCCTAAGTTTTCTGACTTCGCATGCATTTTGTTCATAATTAGAAGAAGCTCCAATAGTTTCTTTTAAAGACAAGGCAGTGTGATGTAAATAGACTGGGATTTGGGGCCCAGGATTTGGAGTTAAGTTACTTCCCCTCTCTGAGGCTTAGTTTCCTAACTTGGAAACATCATGCCTAAGCGGTTGTGAGAATTGAAGCAGATCCTATGTGTAAGTTTCTACGCAGTGCCTAGCACACAGAAGAAACCCTCGATGTCAGGACCTACCTTCTCCACTGCTGGGAACAAGATCTCGTGTCTCTGAGGGGCAATTTCTATCTTTTTCACAAAGTACTTTTGCACCGGCTCCCTTGTTTGTCTCCACATCATCTCTGTGACAGAGGCAGGAAGAGAAGCTATCGCTGTAGAACTTGAGAGCAACCAAGCTGCCCAAGGCCACAAGGCAAGTCAGCACAGGTGCCTAGAATCTCTGTCCCCAGAACACAGCTTCCCTTCTGGGCTCCACTACCTCTAATGTACCCATTGCACGACCCACACACAGGAACCACAGTGGCTGAGCTTTGACCCCAGGGTGGGAACAGGTCCACTGCTGAACTGGCCTGGGACAGGGATACAGAACTGGAGTCCCTCTGGGCCTGCCAGGAAACAGGCTAGGGGATCCCCCACATGATGTGCCACTTAGCCCACTGCCCCTCTAAGAGGAACACTCACCCACTCGAGGGGATTTACAAACATTACAACGTGCTTTTCCTCATGGAATATTTTGAACATCTAGTCTGTTGAAATAACTCCACAATTGGCTGGGCGTGGTGGCTCATGCCTGGAATCCCAGCACTTTGGGAAGCCAAGGCAGGCAGATCACCTGAGGTCAGGAATTTGAGACCAGCCTGGCCAACATGGAGAAACACCATCTCTACTAAAAATACAAAAATTAGTCAGGCGTGGTGGCACATGCCTGTAATCCCAGCTACTCAGGTGGCTGAGGCACAACAATCGCTTGAACCCAGGAGGCAGAGGTTGCAGTGAGCTGAGATTGTGCCACTGCACTCCAGCCTGGGTGACTGAGTGAGACTCTGTCTCAAAAATAAAAAAAAGAAATAATTCCGCAAGACAAGTTTGCTACTGGTAAGTTCTTTTCAGCTGCAAAGGCAGTCAACCAATTACAGGCCCAAAGCCCAACTGAGCACTTAAATTACTTAGATCTGTTGTTAACAATGGTCAGAAACGAGTCAGGTAACTTCAGAATCTTCCCTTTGCTGTGTGTTGTTCAGGGTGAACTTTTATAAGTGGTACCTGACACAGATACACTCTTTTCTCGCTTAATACCCCAAAGTGATGCTACATGGAACCCAACAGCCATCATAGATTACATTGATCCCTGATCAAAATCGAAACAGGAAACCACAGCTGCAGCTCATGTTGCCCCCTGATGGTTTCTCACAGTTCCTTCAACGTGGACATGGCTCTGTGGGAACACCAGAGTGAAACCTGAGGGCTGTGCCCTAGCCGGGAATCAGGAGGCTCCGCATGGGCTGCTGGGCAGAATCACTACACCTTGCGCCTCGTGGGGCCAGTCTCCCTCCGCATGCCTGGATGCACCCCTCCCAATGTCCAGGAGGCAAAGAACAGTCATTGGAGAACTTGTTCTTAAAGATGGGACCTGCGTGGTGACCTCCTCCACGGCCTCCAAAAATCCACACTGTGGAACAACAAGGGACTGCAGAATCTCTGGAAGGTTTCTGGGCAAGGGATGGTGACAGAACCAGTGGTTCCTTCTGTTCTGGTCTTGGGCCAGCCCAGTATTGTCATCATCTGTCACCCCATCACCCCACCATGAGAGGTAGACCAAGGCACAGGGAACAAATGCTGGTGTTTCTACAAAGAAAGTCCCATCCTCGTTACTGATCACTTCATGCTGTTTCCAAGGGTGTCACAAACACAGACTCTCAGCTCATGAAGGCAACCTAGGCTCACCCCGATTCTGTTCCTCTGGCCATCTCTAAGGAAAGCAAGATGTCCTCCCCAAAACAACCCCACTGTAGCAATGCCCCCCACAAGGCCTGCTACACAATTTGTTCTTCACTTCCCTCCCACCTGGAGCCCATGTACTGCGTTCAGAACAAACACAGTTTGCATAATAAGCATCTTATGAGATCAAACCACATTCACAGGAATGCCTTGCAAACATCACCTCCCAAAGTGCCGTCACTCTACGCAACCGCCTAAGTTAAGCACCTCACTGTCAGGGGCAGGCACGGCCCCCCGCCCACGTACACCACGAGTCACAGAAGAGAGTGTGGTCGGGCCCTTCACTCAGCACATGAAGACACAGCTCAGAGAAAGATTTGGCTGCTGGCTCAGGTTTTCACAGTCACCTAGTGGGAAAGGCACAGCCAGATGCTTGGCCTCCTAACTGCCACTTCCCTGTGCTTCTTCACACAAGACAGGCCACCGCTAGTCAGCTCAGCAAATTAGCAACTCCCAGCTGTGTCATCTCAGACACTGCTCCTCACTGACATCTGTCACATCTGTCAGTCGCTCTGTATGGGTGTGATGAGACAGGCCACTGCAATCTCTGACAGAGGGAAGAAGGAAAGTCCCAGTTGACAGACAGCAAGAGAGAACAGAGCAAGCCTGGGACAGTGGGCTGTCACCCGACATTCTATCAGCTGGTGGTCTGGGCAGAAGAACCGCACTCAGGATCCTTGTGGCCTGACGCGTAAGACATGCAGACATAAATGATTCAACACAGGGGCATCATGAATTACTGGAAAATAACCCATTACAAGAGACTAAGAAAATAGGCTTCAGCACGAAGGACAGAAATAGATGTTCCATACAGAGCTAGTATCTGCATTTATTAAACAAAAATAAACATGATAGGAACCTGTCAGCTAGTGAGATTACACATGTCCCCCTGGTGGCCGGCACTTTGGAACTCTGATGACATAGAGGTCACAGATGCCAATGATTTGCCCCGGTGGGGCTGTAGAACATTGTCTGTAGGCACATAACATGGCCTGCCGGCCTGCTTGCTTTCCTCTTGGTCAGCTCTCAGGTTTTCCATCAGCCAGCCGGACCCCAGGTTAAGCCACAAGCTTGCAAACTGGTTTCTTACACTCGGGAGCAAAAGCCAGCGTGCTCCAGTGATCTCCCTGACCTGGGAGGACATTCAGGTTTGGAGTTGGAGATGTAGATATGGGGAAATTATACAATTATTGAGAACAAATAGTATGTCTGAATTTGTTTGCCTTTATTTTCTTAAATCGAGAGTAAAAATATAGGTAATATTGAGATTCCTTTACAGATCTAAAATCACCTTGAAAGTTTAGTAATTCAAAAGGTATTGATTTAGTTTGTATTTTAAGTTAAAAATAGTTTAGACAACCAGCATGAATGCTCTAGAGTGGGGGTCCCCAACCCCTTGGGCCATGGACTGGTACCAGACCGTGGCCTGTTAGGAACTGGGCCACACAGCAGGAGGTAAGCAGTGGGCAAACAGACATTAACCACCTGAACTCTACCTCCTGTCAGGTCAGCAGCGGCATTAGATTCTCATAAGAGTGCGAGCCCTATTGTGAACTGCGCATGTGAGGGATCTGGGTTGCACACTCCTTATGAGAATCTGGCTAATCCCTGATGGTCTGAGGTGGAACAATTGTATTCCAAAGCCGTCCCCCTGCCCTTCCCTGGTCCATGGAATAATTGTCTTCCATGAAACTGATCCCTGGTGCCAAAAAGATTGGGGACTGCTGCTCTAGAGAGTTTAAATCCACTATTAAATTATTTTCACATTTTCTCATTGTGTACAAGTTGTTGAAATCTCAGGAAGGTTCCCTACTGAACAAGGCTTTTGCCCTAAGACTGTGAGCCTGTGGAGGGCCAGTCTAGGTGAAATTCAGCTTTGTCTTCCCAGCACCGACAGCATGTGTTAGGCCCCAGTAAATAGTCACAGACTTAAATAAATGCATTGTAAGTCTACTTTCTAAAGGGATTAGTAACCACAGCTTCCACTTTTAGAGATACATTCTTTTCATCACCACAAGGAAAGATAAAGCAAAAAGGCAACACTGGCACACCCATTGCCACGCTACCATCACCTGCCCTTGGCAGAAATCAGTAATCAATCACAGTGTCATTCTCAGGTTGCTCACAGCACAGTGTATACTCCAGGCAGCTACTGCCAGTGGCTCAGGGCAGCACTTGGCTAGACACTTGCTGCCTCTATTGGTAGAAATAGCAATAAGTCTGTAGAACTGGGTTCTACCCTTGACTTTACCACTAACAAGCTACTAAGCAGCTGAGTGACTTGTGATCAGTCACTTCCCTCTCTGGGCCTCAACTGTGATCCAAGTGGTTTGGGCTCTGATATCTAACATTCTATTATGGTCATGCACCATGTAACGGTGTTTCAGTCAATGATGAACAGCCTTCATGACAGTGATCCTAGAAGATTATAATGGAGCTGGGAAATTCCTTTCACCTAGTGATGTTATAGACATTGTAACATCATAGTGCAATTAGTTTTAAAAATAAATTTAGTCGGTGGCTCACGCCTGTAATCCCAGCACTTTGGGAGGCCAAGGCAGGTGGATTACCTGAGGTCAGGAGTTTGAGACCAGCCTGACCAATATGGTGAAACCCCATCACTATTAAAAATACAAAAAAATTAGCCGGGTATGGTGGCGGGTGCCTATAGTCCCAGCAACTCGGGAGGCTGAAACAGGAGAATTGCTTGAACCTGGGAGGAAGAGGTTGCAGTGAGCCAAGGTCGCGCCACTGCACTCCAGCCTGGGCAACAGAGTGGGACTCTGTCTCAACAATAATAATAATAATAAAATTTAAAATAAATAAATAAATAAATTTAGTATATCCTCGGTTCATAGTGTTTATAAAGTCTATAGTAGTGTAAAGTCATATCCTAGGCCTTCATATTCACTCACCACTCACTCACTCAGTCACCCAGAGCAACTCTAGTCCTGCAAGCTCCATTCATAGTAAGTAACTATAAAGGTGTACCATTTTTAATCTTTTTTTTTTTTTGAGATGGAGTTTCACTCTTTTGCCCAGGCTGGAGTGAAGTGGCACTATCTTGGTTCACTGCAACCTCTGCCCCCCAGGTTCAAGTGATTCTCCTGCCTCAGCCTCCCAAGTAGCTGGGATTACAGGTGTGTGCCACCATACCCGGCTAATATTTGTATTTTTAGTAGAGACAGGGTTTCACCATGTTGGCCAGGCTGGTCTCAAACTCCTGACCCTAGGTGATCCACCTGCCTTGGCCTTCCAAAGTGCTAGGATTACAGGCGTGAGCCACCACACCCGGCCAATTTTTAATCTTTTATACCATCTTTTTACTGTCCCTTTTCTATGTTCAGATATGTTCAGATACTGTCCCTTTTTACTATCCCTTTTCATGTTTAGACATGTTCAGATACACACAAACTTACCATTGTATTACAATTGCCTACAGTGTTCAGTATAGTAACATGCTATTCACGTTTGTTGTCTAGAAGAAACAGGCCACATGTAGACTCGCTGCGTAGTAGGCTATAGCATCCAGGTTTGTGTAAGCATATTACATGATGTTCACACAATGAAATCACCTAAGGATGCATTTCTTAGAACATGTTCCTGCTATTAAGTGATCCATGACTGTATTTTACTTTTGAAAAATAAAAGTCTGTAAAATTGGCACAAACTCAGTTTTACGTGAAGACGTTTTAGTTAACCAACATATGAAACAGGTACAGGAGCTGAGACCAACAGGTACAGATGCTCCTCGACGTACTATGGGGTTATGTCCGGATAAACCCATCGTAAGCTAAACATATTGTAGTGGCAAACGCATGGCTGACTGAGAGGCGCCCAGCATCACGAGAGAAGTACAGTTTCCATTGAATGCGTATGGCTTTCATACCATCGTGAAGTTGAAAAATCCTAAATTGAACCACTGTAAGGTAGGGACCATCTGTATTGAAGATATATTTTCAAAATCTGGTTCTCAATATACGGCTTGTGTGTGATCCAGAAAAATGAATGCTATGACCACAGAAAGTCCCTCTGGCCTGGCCCAGTGCACCTCACCTCTGGCCATTACCACCGCCCTGGCCCTGAGAAACCTTCCCGCTGCCCTGGCAACCCGCTCCCTTCCTCTGAGCCCTGCCCACTCACACCTGATTTCACACATCTCCCTCCTGGACTCTGAGCTCCCTGAGGGCAGAAACCAGTTCTTTTCATCTTTGTAGCCCTAATACATATGCACAGTGGGGCTTGATAAATGTTTTATGAATGAGTGAGCCTCATCACCTATGCTTAGAAAACCTAAGGAGAGAATGCCTCAGATACCAAACCTGCACTCGCTTTTATTAAGGTCTTTCACTGTGTTCATTTCTTCTGAATCTCTAAGAAAAACAAATGTCAAACAGTTGATTTTCTTTGGACTGTTTCATAGGATTCTCTGTGTGATTTGGATGTGGGGTTGGCCTGGTTTGACATCAATATCTTCCTAGTTTGTAATTCTGAGACACGCATTTAGAGAGTGAGGACACAGAACAATATGGAAATGCATTTGGCTCATTATATGAGACACCTAATGTTCCAAATCATTCTAGCCTCTGTATTTTATTTATTATTATGTTTCTCAGAGATGGCGTCTCACTCTGTTGCCTAGGCTGGAGTGCAGTGGCGCAATCTCGGCTCACTGCAACCTTTGCCTCCCGGGTTCAAGCAATTCTCCTGCCTCAGCCTCCTGAGTAGCTGTCCCAGGTGCACACTGCCATGCCCAGCTAATATTTTACATTTTAGTAAACACAGGGTTTCACCGTGTTGCTCAGGCTGGTCTCGAACTCCTGAGCCCAGGCAATCCGCCCGCCCTGGCCTCCCAAAGTGCTAGGACTACAGGCGTGAGCCACTGTGCCCAGCCTCAGCCTCTGTATTTCAAAGATCTTTAAAAAAGCAGCGAACCCTCAATTTTCTTAAATACTTCCATGTGAGTGGACACAGTACACAGGTGGCCCACACCATTTAGCACATAATGACTTCTGCGTTGTCTCATGGGTCATAACCGGCCTCCTTAGTTAGACTGTAAAGTGCGTGTGCATGGTACCAATAAACTTGATAAGTTCTGCATATCCCACAGTGCTGAGTACTTGGTAGGTGTTAAATAAATGCAGAGTTATTAATATAGTGCAACATGTATGTACACTGTGTAATCCTCCTATTGGTACAGGTTACGTTGGACCCAGCACTGGGCATGGTACTGTAGTCACTAAGGGAGCATTTGCCTGCGTTCCTTAGTTGACTGATGCACAGAAGAGTGACCAGAGGAGGACGGGCTGTGCTGATCAGACAAGATCCTGTGAACGAACAAGGACATTGGAGAATTCTCCAACTTTACTGTTCCAGGAAGCCACGGCATGATGACGACAGCAGCTTACCCTGTGCTAGGCGCTGTTCTAAGTAGCTGATATATGTTTACTCCTTAAGCGGTAGCTGAATAGAATATTATGAGCACCAAGCCAGGCAACTCGGAGTCGTTACTAAAAGGTAGCGTCATCAGGTGGCAGTGAGTGACATCGCTGCATCAGTATGGGCACGGCGGGCAGGTGGGCCCCCCTTCTCTGGGCATCCTGAGTCCTACAGACGACAGGATGGAGTGTGTTTCTGAGCGGGTGTTTGCAGGGTGTCTGCCCCTGGGGTAGTAAGAGGATTTCCAGCTCTCTGGCCGCGAGGTCAGGTGGCCACGAAGCCAGGAGAGGAGCTGACAAGGTCTCCTCCCACACCTGCATCTAGTTGCTCCAAGGGCAAGGGCACTGGAGCCAAACTCAACCCAGACTGGCCCCAATGAGTCCCGAGGGAAGGCAGGTGTCGGGAGAGCCCCCAGCCGGGGGGCTTTCTGGCCGTTGTGACAGGTGGTCATTTGGACAAGTGTGACACATCCACCTCCCCGCAAGGGGGACGCCTTGCCTCCCCTACTCACTTGGCCCCTCGGCTGCTGTGGCTGAAGGAGAACTTGCAGAATGCCCTTTTTAATAGCTTGAGGGGCTGTGAGCTAAAACCCCCTGGAGAGGCCTCACCCCTGCCACTGCAGGGCTCCTAGTGGCTTCAGAGCCAACACGTCAGATGGGCTGCACTCAGCACCTGCCTAAAACCAGATGGACACTTCTGGGTCTGGGGAGGCTGTGGCTTTGGTTTCTACCTAAAGGCAGCCCTGTAGGACCAAGTCTGTGATGGTGAGCATGGTCACAGGCTGATGTGCCCACCTGCCAGGGCATGTTCAGAAGCCTCACGGAGGGAACGCTGGTGCCCCTGCCCCTCAAGTGCAGCCTGGGGCCCGGCGGCTTCAGCCCCACCTGGGAGCGGGTCGGAGATGCAGACGCTCAGGCTCCCCCCAGACTGGGGAATCTGAATCCGCACTTCACCAAGGTTCCCAGGTGGTTCCTCTGCACATTCAAGCTTGAGAAGCACTGCCTTACAGCTCTTGTTCTCAACCCCAGCTGCACATCAGAATTGCCTGGGAGCTCTGACAAATCCTGACACTCAGGTTATGCCTCAGCCCAGCTGCTGGCAGTGGGGCTAGGGTGTGTAATTTTTGAAGCCCCACCCTGGTGATTTTGGAATGCAGGCAGAGTAGAGAACCACCATTCTAGAGGTGTATCAAGACCTTTGAGTGTGGCCCTCATGTCATCAGGGGAGCCTTCAGCTGGGGCACCATGTATATGCATATAGGGCTCACCCACAAGAACAAGGAGCTGCCACCAGCTTGGTGCCTGCACCATCCAGGCGATGGAAGCCACTCATGGCCAATGAGTGTTTTCCAGGTCTGTGACCTGGTGTGGAAGCTGGGCACACAGCATCATGGCGGGGAGGGGAGGGAGTCTCTGAAGTTGATCCAGTCCACTTCTGAGAGGTGCCTCTTCCAACACAAGCTTAAGGCAGCCCAGGAAGACCCGGCCTCTAATCGTTTAGGCTGCACTCAGAAGGCCTGGACAACTGGAGTTCCCTGGGAAGGGGCATGATGCTTTCTAATCCTGGGGGAGGACCTGGGAACAGTAGAGTTGATGTGACTAAAACACAACGTGGGTGCTGTGTGGGTGGCACCTGGTTCCACGTCCCATACTACAGTCTCCAGAACAAAAGGTTTTCCTTCAAGTCACTGAAGGCCAAATAAAGAACGGAGGGACTGCAGCCTCCTAGAAATGGGAACTCATCTGGGCGACTAAAGGCCACTTAGGCTGCATTTCACTTGAAACCAGTGGTGAGGCGGCAGCTCTACTCCGGGCACTACTGAGCAGAGGGGACCACTCCTCCAGCAGGGCTAGAAATTGTGCTCAACCAGGAATTCAGTTAGCCAGACTCTTAATACATGGTATGGCCCAAGACAGAAACTGCAGACATGGCCCAGGCCTAAGCCAGTCAATGTAGTTCTATCCCCTGGCAAGAGTGGCTGTTTCAGGGACAGGTATGTGACTGGTTTCAGGCCCAGAAGAGCAAGGCTCATGGATTTTCAGAATTGTTGCAAGAGAATATTTCTTTTCTGTCGGGCCTGGGAAAATGAGTCTATGAAGGAAGGAAGCACCGCACAATGAAGAGAGGAAAAGCAAATGCCTCTGGGGACTCTGTTTGGAGTCCTGGATCCAGCTATTCCTGAAGCTAGCTAGCTGCGATTTTCCAGATGAGCCATAAAACCTGTCTCTCTGGTTTTTTAAAAGCCAAACAAGCCTTACCTGCAAGAGGAAGAGTCCCAACTAATTCCCTGAGCAAACAGGGGCTGGCTGAGTGATGTCAAACCATTTGAACCCCCCTGATTCCACGTGGAATGCTTTGTTTAGTTCCATTTTTAGATCTGTAGAACAAAGGGGCTTGGGATACTTTCAGGACTTTCAGTGACAGCCAGGACAGGCTGAGGCAATCTCTAAGGAAGGTATCAGTAGAAGCAGCATCTGTTTGTTGTGGATTCACAGGGTCGAGGGATGACCGCTTTATATCAGGGTGACTTTTCAACAGCTCAGTAACCAACAGAATAAGCAAACCTCAAGCTTTGGCCCATCCCCTGCACATGCCCAGTGTGATCTGATGGCCACACTTCTTCTGCCAGGTGGGAAAGAACCTAGCAAAGGATGAAGGGTCTTAGAGTGAGACAGACACAGGCAGACCCAGGTAGTGGAAGCAAGGTCCTTGGATAGAAAGAGCTGCAAGTGGTGTTTGGGAAAGGAAGCGTTTGGATGTCTCATACAGTATTCTGTGCCCACTGGGAGCAGGGGCGGGGTGCCTTAGGGCAGGGCGCCCTAGGGCAGGGCAGGTCACCAAAAACAAAAGAGACCACAAGACAGAAGGCTCCATGCCAACCCAGGGTGACTGGCACAGAGCTGGGAGGATGGGGGTCTTGTTGGCATGGAGGAGCAGTGGTGTTTCTCCCATCCACATGCCTAGGCACCACAATCTACCTCCCAGAACTTGGGTGCTGGAGGCTGGAAGAAACACCAGGCTGGGTGGGATTAAGATGGCAGGCAGTCAGCCCCAGGGGCTCAAAGCATAAACAAGGCTGAAAGTTCTCAGGCGCCTGCACTGGTGGCCTGAGGCCTGCACCTGGAAAGCTCAGCCTGGAGTTGTGTACATATCAGGTGCTCGGCAAGGGGCGCAGCATATTGCTCCCACTGGTTCCCTGGCCCCTTGGGAAGAGCGTGTTTGTATAAAGCTAACACAGCCAGTGCAACGAACCAGAGATGGCAAACCTCTGCCATCCAGAGAATAAACCCGAGCCTGGGTAGAACAGAAGTAACTCCAAGTTCTGTCTTTACTGGAGTCCTGGTGTTGCTTAACAGCCTGGGCCTAGTAAGTTTCTCACCTATCAAAAGGGGAAAACAAGGCCTGTCATCCAGGCTGCTGTTTAGGACCGAATGAGATGATGTAATGTACAAAGGAGGGATGAAGCTAATGGCAGGGATTATTGCTCACTGTTATTTTTGGCATCTCTCAAAATGCAGCACATGGGCACCCACCCACACCACCTCCAGACAGACCTGCTCTGGCTGTCCCGTCCTAACTCACTGGGATTCAGAAATAGTGCCGCCCACAGGAGCTGATCAGTGGCTGGGAAGCGGCGTGTGTTGGGGGGATGGGGCAGGAGTGGGGTAGCAGACTCACAGGTGCCCCACCCACCTGGAGATACAGGCCAGTAGAGGGCATGAGGGGGGCGGCATGGCAGAGCCTGGTGCTAAGGAGGCCCTGGAAGCACAGGCAAACACCTGCCCCTGCCTGCCACGGACCAGCAGCACTGAGTCCAAGAGGGAGCCTGGATCAGCAGCAATCTCCTACACTGGCCAAATAACTCAGAGGCCTGCACAGCTCACACAGTCAAGAGAAAGGGCTCAACACAGAAGGACAGGGAGGGCGATAGCCAGATATTGCCAAGTACCTATCACACTCTCTGCACAGGTCTTCAGAGAAGAAACATGCAGGGCTGGAAGCAGGTAAAATAGAGTAAGGTGGTGGGGCTGGACCTGAACCCCACCCTCTTCCACAGTGACAAAGCCAGGCAGCAGGACATCTCTGGCCATCACTGCCACCTGACCCAACTCCAGTGGACAGAGGATTGCATGGATGATCCTATATACACAAAATTGTTAGGTCCCCTGCCTAAAATTCACGTGTTGAAACCTAATCCCCAGTGCAATGGTATTAGGAGGTGGGGCCTTTGGCAGGTGATTAGGTAATGAGGGTGGAGCCCTCACAAATGGGATCTGTGCCCTATAAAAGGGACCCCAGAGTGTTCCCTCACTCCTGCTATGTGAGAACACAGAGAGAAGACAGCTGTCCATGAACCAGGAAGGGGACTCTTGCCAGACACCAACCTGCCAACGCCTTCATCTTGAACTTCTTGGCTCCCGGAACTGTGAGAAATGCCCTGCTGTTGTTTGTAAGCCACCCAGTTTATGGTATTCTGTTAGAGAAGCCTGACAGGACTGAGACCTATCCCCACCTGCAGGCACCTGAAAAACAGGAGGATGGACTTGGGCCTTCCAGAGAGTGCAGTCAGATCCTGTGCCTACTTCTTCAAACCTTGGAACAAGTGACCACTGAGTCAGCTTCAACTCAAAAGGAAGATAGCAAGAGGGTGCAGGGCATAGAAAGGTGCAGGAGTGTGGAAGGGTGTATATCTCTGGCAATTAGGCATCTGCACCATGGGACCATCAGAAGAAGTCGAAGCTCAAATACAGGGGCTGTGGTTTATAGAGACGATCCAGTCTAGACAGTGACTGAAATCTGCTGCTGGGGCCAATTCCTCGGCAACTATGAGGGTGCATGAGACGTAAGGCTGGATAATATGGGATCAGAACTCTTGACTTCATATCAGTACCCTGTACTAGGCTGATTTAAAGGTCTCTCTTTTAACTTATGCCAAGGAGCTGCTAAACCAATGGGGAGGATGTTGGTGGGAAAAGCTACTGCATTTTTTTTCCAATTTTGTTATGGTGGTAAAATACGTAGCAACTGCATTTTTAAAGTTTCTCGGCAGAAATAAATAACAGCCAAAAGCCATAATGATGCTGTTGGATGCTAATGTTTATAATTCAGAATGAAATAACTGTCATGAAAATATGACTGACAGGGTGTGGTATGAACTTAAAAAAATAAGCTCGATAAAACAGCACAAGAGAATAATAGAAAACACAGATGAAAATATGGCCTTCAGAGGCTCAGCATCTCAGAGGTGGTAAAAACTGGAGCTCTCACTTGGCAACCAACCAAACATTTTTCAAGCAATGGAACTGAGGTTGACAGGTTCTGTAACTTGCCTCAGGATACAAAGTGAATGAGTGACAAAACTGATCTCTCTTGGTTAATCAAATATAATGATACCAAACATTCAATGTGATTCAAAACACTTTAAATAATAAAACCAAAAGCAAGTGACATCAGCAAAAATGACAGAATAAGGATCTCCAAAAATTCTTTCCCCCATGAAAATAATGAGAAAACTGGTTAAAAAAAAAAAAGTCAGAATGAACTTTGTCAGAACTCTGGAAATTAATGCAACAATTCAGGGAACATTATCTCAAATAAACATTTATTTGAGATAAACAGCCAAATCTCGGTAAAAACGTGAGCTTTACAGCATTTTAACTTGCCATATTTCACTACCCTGCTCTCTAATTCCATGGCAGCCTTGACAATCAACAGCTTCCTAATAACTGTATAAACCAGCAGCCTGGCAGCCACTGGAAGGGGACAACTGGGTTGAAGATTCTTCAAAGCTTCATTCTCAGAGATTTGTCATTAATTGACCTGGCTGGTGGTTTCCTGGAAAACCTCAGTTGCAAGAAGGAAAACCCACTATGACCTGAGTCGGAAGTCACCCAGTGTGAAAAGCCTTTTCTCTCCCACTGAGGTGCTTGCTGAAGACAATTACAGGCAAATATTTAACTTCACAGCTGCCTGAGGCAGTGAATAACAGTTGGGGCAAACAACAGATTGTCTAAAAAACTTGCAAGGAAGCTCAGCATATCCCTGAGTATCTAGAATATCACCTGCACATATACTCAGGGAAGGCCTGAGAAGGCCCTAACTAAGCTCTCAAGGCTGATCTTGAGATTCTGCACAAATAGGAAGAGAGGGTTTAGACAGAGTCATCAACTGCCTGGTTGAGTGTTGAAAGGAGTGTCCCAACATGCACACAGAGATTTCAGCAAATATTGGGAGGTTTACTAGTTCTAAATGTTTAAGAAAATCTCAGTCTGATCATGAGCTGATCACTAAGCCAACTAAGCAGAGACTTCAGCGGCCACACATGACAAAAATACAAACCTTACAGAATTAGTTTAGAAACATCAATAAACAAAGAACAACAACAACAAACCCTAGGGAGAGAGAAAGAATCTAATATTCCAAGTTGCCACATTATATTTTTAAAAATGTCAGCAAAAAATTACAAGATATAAAAAGAAACAAGAAAATATGGTCCACATATAGGGAGCCCGGTCAGATCTGCTAGACAAAGAACTTAAATAAATTCTTTTAAATATTTTCGAAGAATCAAGAAAACATATATAAAGGAAAGTATGAGAATGATGCCTCATCAAATAGACAATACACATAAGGAAAAATTTTTAAAGAGAACCAATAGAAAGTCTGGAGTTGAAAGTACAAATACTGAAATTTAAAAATCACTAGAGGGGCTCAATAGCATATCTAAACTAAAAGAAGAAAGATTCAGTGAACTTGAAGACAGGTCAATTGAGATTAGCCAATTTAAGGAATTGAAAAAAATAACAATGAAGAAAAATGGCTTGGCACAGTGGCTCATGCCTATAATCCCAGCAGTTTGGGAAGCTGAGGCAGGATAATTGCTGGTCAGGCGTTCAAGACCAGCTTGGGCAAAATAGCAAGGTCCTATCTCTATTAAAAAAAATTAAAAATTGGCTATATATGTTGTGTGCACCTGTAGTTCCAACTACTCAGGAGGCTGAGGCAGAGGATTTGCTTGGGCCCTGGAAGTCAAGGCTGCAATGAGCCATGATCAAGCCACTGCACTCCAGCTGGGGTGACAAAGAAAAAAAGAAAAAGAAAAATGAACAGAGCCTCAAAGACCTTGGGGTAGGATACCACTGAGCATACAATGTGTATACTGAGAGCCACAGAAATGGAGGAAAGAGAAAGGTGCAGAAAGAATATTCAAAGAACTAGTAACTGAACACTTACAAAATTTGAGGAAAACATGACCCATCCAAGAAGCTTGATGACCTTCAAGGAGGATAAACTCAAAGAGATTGACACCTAGACGTATCATAATCAAACAGTCAAACCCAAAGACAAAGAGAGAATCTTGAAAGCTGCAAGAGAGAAGTGACTTATCACATATAAGATAAAATTAGTAACTGATTTCTCATGAAAAGTTATGGATGCCAGAAGGCAGTGAGATGAACTATCCAGGCTGAAAGAGAAATACTGTGGACCAAGAACACTATATCCAGCAAAGCTACCCTTTAAAAATAAAAGGAATGGGGAGAAATTGCTTAACGAATATAGAGTTTTCTTTTGGGGTGAAGAAAATGTTTTGGAACTAGATACATGTGGTGGTTGTACAACATTGTAAATGCACTGTCACTAGATTGTTCAATTTAAAATGATTAATTTTATGTTACATGAATTTCATCTCAATTTTTAAAAGAAGGGAAAATTAAGACATTCCAAGATAAACAAAAACCGTAGAGAAATTAGCACTACCAAACCTGTCCTACATGAAATGAGCATTGAACAGTAATCTAATTCCAAATGAAAGAATAAAGAGTACTAGTTAAGGCAATTACATGGGTAAAAATAAAAAATAGTATAAATATACTTGTGTTTGTAATTTTTTCCTTCTAATTTAAAAGACGACTGTGGAAAGTAAGAACTATAAATCTGTGTTAATGAGCTTATAAAGACATAACGTGTATAACAATAACAACACAGAAAAGGGAGGAGGGAATAGACATACGTAAGAGCAAAGTTTTTGTATAATATTGAAATTAAGTTGGTATTAATCCAAACTAGATTGTTATTAATTAAGATGCAATCTGAAACCCCCAGGGCAACTACTAAGAAAATAACTAAAAAAATGGTAGAAGAAATGACAAGGGAATTAAAATGGTACACTAGAAAATACCTGTTGAACATCAAAGGAGCAATGGAGGAATAGAGACATAAAAAAGACATGAAATGTACAGAAACCAAAGGGCAAAATGGCAGACGTAAATCCTACCTTATTAAAAATTATGTTAAGTAAAAATCATTTAAATACTCCAATTAAAAGGCAGAGGTTAATAGAATAAAATTTTAAAAAGATCTACATCTATGCTGTATACAAAAGACACATTTAAATTCAAAGACACAAATAGGTTGAAAGTAAAAGAACAGAAAAAAATATATACTATGAAAACAGTAACCAGGCTGGGTGGTTACTAACAAAAGAAATTTGAGAAATTCACAAATAGATTGAAATTAAACAACACACTCCTAAATAACCAATGGATCAAAGAAGAAATCTTAAGAGAAGTAGAAAATACTTTGATATTAATAAAAACAAAACCACCACATACCAATATTTATGGTATGCAGTTAAAACAATGCTTGCAAGGATATTTATAGCTGTAAGTGACAATGTTAAAAAAGAAGAAAAGTCTCAAATCAATTACCTAAACTTCCACTTTGAGGAATCAGAAAAAGAGCAAGAGAAACTGAAAGCAAACAGGAGAAAAACAATAATAAAGATTAGAGAAGAAATTAATAAAATTGAGAGTAGAAAAACAAAGAAAATGAACAAAACCAAAAGTTAGTTCTTTGAAAAGATCAATGAAATCAACAAACCTTTAGTTAGACTGACCAAGAAGAAAGGAGAGAAGGCTCAAATTACGGAAATTAAGAACGAAAGAGGGGACATCACTACCAACATTACAGAAATAAAGATGATAAGAAAATAATACAAACAATGGCATGCCAACAAACTAGATAACCTAAATGGTCAAATTTCTAGAAAGACACAAACTACCAAAACTGACTAAAGAAGAAATAAAAATTATGAACAGACCAAAACAACTAAAGAGATTGAATTAAGACTTTTAAAACTTCCCGCAAAGAAAAGCCAAGGCTCAGGTGGCTTCTACCAGATAAATTCTACTAAATGTTTAAAGAATAGTACAAATTATGTATCCCTTATCCAAAATGCTTGGGATCAGAAGTGTTTCAGAGTTGGGGGTTTTCCAGATTTTTGAATATTTTACATTATATATACTAGTTAAGCATTCCAAATCCAAAAATCCTAAATCTGAAATGTTACAATGAGCATTTCATTGGAGCTACATGTCGATGCCCCAAAAATTTGAAACTTTGGGGGCTGGGCGCGGTGGCTCACACCTGTAATCCCAACACGCTGGGAGGCCGAGGTGGGCAGATCACCTGAGGTAAGTAGTTTGAGACCAGCCTGGCCAACATGGTGAAACCGTCTCTACCAAAAATACAAAAACTAGCTGGGCATGGTGGTGGGCGCCTGTAATCCCAGCTACTTGGGAGGCTGAGGCAGGAGAATTGCTTGAACCCAGGAGGTGGAGGTTGCAGCGAGCCAAGATTGTGCCACTCCAGCCTGGGTGACAAGAGCAAGACTCCATCTCAAAAATAAATAAATAAATAAATAAATAAATAATTCCAAACTTTGGGCTGGACGCAGTGGCTCACATCTGTAATCCCAGCACTTTGGAAGGCCAAGGTGGGCGGATCACTTGAGGTCAGGAGTTCAATACCAGCCTGGCCAACATAATGAAACCATCTCTACTAAAAATAAAAAAATTAGCCAGGCATGGTGGTGGTCACCTGTAATTCCAGCTACTCGGGAGGCTGAGGCAGGAGAATCACTTGAATGTCGGAGGCAGAGGCTGCAGTGAGCCAAGATCACGCTACTGCACTCCAGCTTGGGTGACAGAGGGCAACTCCGTCTCAAAAAAAAAAAAAAAAAAATCCAAACTTTGGAGCTTTTTGGGTTTCAGAATTTTGGATTTGGGATGGTCAACCTGTAATGGGTACATGGTTTCTTTTTGGGGTAATGAAATTGTTCTGGAATTAGATAGTATTGACGGTTCACAACCTTGTTTGGGGATATGTTAATTATATCTCAATTATTTTAAAAGTAGGGAGGAGGAAATGAAACAATAGCAATCAAGGACAGTTATAACAATGTAAATCCTGGATATTTTTTTCTTTCTTATTTGGTCAAGTTGAACATAATTTGGAAGGCTGTATACAAATCATAAGCCCTTTACATTTTTTGTCCTAAAAGTATGTGACTTTCTATTTTATTTATTTCAAACCTTTTCTACATGGTGAAAGCTTTCAATAAAGTTTAAAGGCATGAGTCAGACTAGGAGGAAGTATATATAACATATACAATAAAGGGTGTCTGCGTGACTGTATCCATCCTTGATTTATAAAGAGGTCCTATAAAGCAGTATGAAAAATGGCAAAAATTCAATTGAAAAGCAGGCAAAGGACATGTAAAAACAATTCACATGATAGCAAATTCAAAATGGGCAATCCTACTGAAAACTAAATGTAACAATCAGACTCCTGGAAATTTAAGAAGGTAGACACTACTCAACTGGCAGAGTATGAGAAATAGGCATGCCAATATACTGCTTGTAGGAGTAAAAAAAAATCATATACCTTTCTTGGACAGCCATTTGGCAATTTCTATCAAAATCTTAAATGTACTCATCCTTTGACCAGGCAATTCCACCTCTGGGAATTTATTCTACAGAAATATTCACAGGGGCAAATGTAGATAAATGAATAAATACATTCCCTGCAGTCAGGTTTGTATTAAAAAATTATACATATCATAAATATTCCTTGGTAAGAGAATGATTAGCTACTAAAGGGTAGCTAAAAGAAATGAGGTAGATCTATTTATGGACATAGAAGTATCTATAAAATATATTGTAAATTAACAAAAAAATGACCTGAGCAGGCTGGGCGTGGTGGCTCACGTCTGTAATCCCAGCACTTTAGAAGGTTGAGGTGGGCGGATCACTTGAGGTAAGGAGTTCGAGTCCAGACAGTCAACATAGTGAAACCCCATCTCTACTAAAAATACAAAAATTAGCTGGGCGTGGCGGCAGGCACCTGTAGTCCCAACTACTCTGGAGGCTGAGGCAGGAGAATCTCTTTAACCCAGAAAGCAGAGGTTGCAGTGAGCCAAGATCGCACCACTGCACTCCAGCCTGGGCGAAAGAGTGAGGCTCAGTCTCAAAAAAAAAAAAAAAAATGAAATAAAATAAAATTTTTTTTAAAATGATCTGAGGAAAATATGCATATATATAGTATGATTTTATTTTTGTGAAAAAACCCTACACCCTAATATGCATATTACATATATGTAAATGTAGCCAGTGATAGACCCAGCTGGACTCCTTACAGTGAAAGCAGAAACCCACTGCACTCTTCCTCACACTCTTACTAAACTCACTCTGTGGCCCTGCTCTGCCAGTCCCAGGGACCTCAGCCACAGATTTTTTTGGTCTCTCTGATACCTGGGCCTGGCCTCTCCACCACCAGCTCACAAACCCCTGGCCAGCTCCTGTGTGGGGAGCCCACACCGTGACATCACCCCTTGCAGGAGCATCTTCGGCTCAGAAAGGCCCTTCCCAGGTGCCCTCAGCCTCCAGGCAGAGCAGCAGGGAGCAGGGCACAGGGAGGGAAATGGGCTCCCTGCACCATCCTCCAAGGTAATCCTCTCCACCTGAAAGTGCACCTCTGTAGCAGGCTGGAGGTCACTAGAGCCAATCTGCCTTCACCACACCATGGGACAAGGAGCTGTCTGGTGCTACTAAACTGTCCTCAGTCAAGAGCAGAGAAGGAACCCTTTTTTTTTTTTTTTTTTTTTTTTTTTTAGACGGAGTCTCACTCTATCGCCCAGGCTGGAGTGCAGTGATGCCATCTCGGTTCACTACAAGCTCCGTCTCCTGGGTTCACGCCATTCTCCTGCCTCAGCCTCCCGAGTAGCTGGGATTACAGGCATCCACCACCATGCCTGGCTAATTTTTTTATTTTTTAGTAGAGACGGGTTTCAACATGTTAGCCAGGATGGTCTCGATCTCCTGACCTCGTGATCTGCCTGCCTCGGCCTCCTGAAGTGCTGGGATTACAGGCATGAGCCACCGCGCCCCACCTGACGGAGCCCTATTTTCATATCCTGCTGTGTAAACATATCAAAAAGATCTGGAAGGATACACAAGGGCTTTATCTCTGGGGAAGGGATTATATCTTTTTACTTCTATTGCTTCTGTAGTGTATTTTCCCCCAATTACTCATGTAATTAAACGATAATTAAAAAGAAAGAAGTCTCCCACGTCTATTTCTGTCCCCCTCATTTTGAACAGGTTGTCTTTTACTGAGGAAATCCATGCCATCAGGGGTAGTCCAGTCAGGGCATAAGAATCAGCAAATACTTATGATCACATCCACCCGAACGCCCGTGCACCGCATAATGGAGACCCCGGGTGCCACCCCCAGAGGCTCTTACTGAATTCACTGGGCATGGGCGTGGGCATCAGGCTGTGTTCAAGCTCCCCAGGAGATTCCGAGGGGCAGCCAGGGTCAAGAAGCAATGGGCTTGCTCCTCTCAACAGGGCCCAGAGCACACTCAGCTACTCCGTGCCTGCACTCACCTCCCCTACACACCACTTCCTCTTCCTCCGCCAGTGGCGCTAGCTATATAGTTCGAATCAGCAATGCTTCTGCTTAAGCTTTGATTCAAGACACTGCTTTCCAAGTGGAAAGTGATATTTTAGGTATAGGGGGAGGGAAAGAAGAGTGGGAAGAGGGTGAGAACACCCTCTCCCATCACATCTCCATAAATGATTTGGCTGCGAAGTCACCCTGAAGGAGAGAGATGGCTCAGGAGAGGCCACATGAGGAAGAGTGGCAATGTGAATTAGCGCACAGAAGCAACAACACAACCACACCACATAAAAGCAGCATGAACCTGACAGGCTGGGCAGAGTGGCCATATAAAATAGCCGGAGATGTGATTTCCCAAGGTACAATGGAAAATCCTCGGAGTTACCTAAAGTCACGCACAGAGGGGTGCGGGGCGGGCCCTCCTGGCCCAGCACTGGTGAGTGGGTGGCAATCTGTGTAGTGAGAGAAGTGAGGCCAATATATTTATATATACGCAATGAGAAAACAGGCAAGAAACCGTGTGGGGAAAGAAGCTCTGTGAACCTTCTCCAACAGCGTCAACTCCTCAGCCTCTGTCCTCTCTCTGGATGGCATCTGGAGATCATGTCCCATGGTTTAACACACTTATTTTCAAGTATGTCAACAGTTATGATCTCCCTAAGCAGAATGTAAGCAAATCCGAAGACAGAGACCTGCACCTAGATGTCACTCATTACATTCCTGTTGGTGGCTGTGCATGGTGGCTCACGTCTCAGCACTTTGGGAGGCAGAGGTGGGAGGATTACCTGAGCTCAGGAGTTCAGGACCAGCCTTGGCAACATAGCAAGATCTCAACTTTACAAAAAAAAAAAAAAAAATTAAAAATTTAGCCAGGTGTGGTGACATGCACCTGCGGTCTAGCTACTCCGGAGGCTGAGGCTGGAGGATCACTTGAGCCTGGGAGATTGAGGCTTCAGTGGTCCATGATCATACCACTGCACTCCAGCCTGGGCAACAGAGGAGACCCTGTCTTAAAAAAAAACAAAAAAATTCCTGTTGGTGGCTGGCTCTGGAATCCCACAGATGCCTCTGTCCATTCATCAGAAAATTTGTCCTCAGCAGCTTCTAGCTACAAGCACCATGCTAGGTGCCTAGGATACAATAGTGACAACAGAGGGAGGGCCCTGATGGCAAAGATCTTATAGCCTAGATCTAGAATTATGATGCACACAGTGGGGCAGGTGCTGGGATAGAAGGATTGGTGGTTTTGAGGGCAGGAAGGACGGACGCTCAGCTTGGAAGACAGAACTAGGCTGAAGTTGGACAGATGAAAGGAAAACATGCCAGACAAATACGGTGCGTGGGAAGGAGGGAAAGAACAGGGAAGGCGAGATTCCAGGTCCAGGGAATGGCAGATGAAAAGGCCCGGAGGCAGGGGGAAGCACAACCTGCTCAAGGCCCTGGAAGAAATTCAGTATCACTGAGGTTTTGAGAGCTGGATTTGGGTGGGGAAGGGAACTAAGTAGAGGGGACTAGATGATTCCAGAACATTACACCATGCTAAGGTGTTTGGATTCTATTCTAAAGGTAATTAAAGCACGGCAAGATTTCCGTCAGAGGATCTCATGATCAAATTCAAGTGTGAGGAAGATCCATCCCCTTGGTTACAGGGCTGCTATGGTCTGAATGTTTGTGTCCCCTCAAAATTCCTGTGTTGAAGTCTTAACCCCAAGCTGATGGCTTTAGGTGGTGGTGCCTCTGAGAGGTGATTAGGTCATGGGGCTGGGGCCTTCATGAATAAGATAAAAGAGAACCCAGAGAGCTCGCTTGCCCCTTCCACCATGAGAGGACACAGCAGGAAGGTGCTACCTACGAACCAGAAAGTGGATTCTCACCAGACACTGAATCTGTTGGCGCCTTGATCTAGGACTTCCGGCCTCCAGGACTGTGAGCAAACAATCTCCAGAAGTCTGTTACACCAACTCAAATGGACTAAGACGGGCAGAACTGGGAGTGGGGGGCTGTGGCAGGAGGGCTGGCTGGTGGCATGGGACAGGAGGAGTAGGCCAATTTGAGGACAGAATACACAGGACATGGTGCCTGAAGCTACGCCAGCAAGTGAGGAGAAGACACGGCAAGCATGCATCCAGGTTTCACATGTGGGCATGCGAGTGCATGGTGGAGTCCCTCGCTGAGACAAGACACAGCTGTGCTGGGGAGAGTTTTGGACACGTGCATGACTTCAGACAAGAAAATATTTCAGAGGAATAAATCAAGAGCTGAACAGGAATAACTCTTCTAAATTCATCAATTTCATATAAACAAACACATTCATATAAATAGTCTCAAAAGGAAGTAAATCCTGAGAGTGGCCCAAAAAAATCCACCCAAAGCTGTGCCCTACATTCATCTTAAGGGGCAAGTCTGGGGCAGAGCTGCAAACTCCACAATCTTTTATGCAGCAGAGGAAACCAGACTGTGACCTTCAGGGAGTCCTGACAGCTGCTGTCGGCAGAATGATTGACACTCACCACACGGAAGTGAGCCCTAGGCTGGGGATGTGTTTAAATCTCAGCACAGAACAAACACCCTGCATCTGGAGGGAGGGCTGGGGTCTGAGCCTGTCGTCAGTGACTACCAAGCTTGTCCAATCTATCTTGTTTTGTTGTTGTTGTTCTGTTTTGTTTTCTTTTAGGCTTTTAGCAGCCTGAAGCCATGGTTTTTAGTTTCTGCCTCTAGTGATAAGTGGAAAAGAGGGATGAGGAAGGGGCTTTACTAGACCAGCCAGAAATAGAAACTAAGAACCCATGACAGTACTCTCTCTCCTGTGGACACCCCTGGCGGGCATTGCTCACCCTTCTGGAAATATTTTGCGTTATTTCTAAAGGATCGCACCATAAATCAGACTTGGGTTTGGCATACAAGTCCATGGGTTTTGACACACATGTAGAGTCATGTAGCCACCAGCACAGTCAGGATGCAGAGTTGCCCCATCACCACCCCACCCCTAAAATCCTCCCCCATGCTGCTCCTTTATAGCCACACACTCTTCCCCGCTGGCAACCACTGATCTGTTCTCCGTCACGATCGTTCTGTCTCTTCGAGAATGTCACAAAAATGGAATCGTACAGTATGTAACATTTTGAGACTGGCTTCTTTCACAAAGTGTGATGCTTTTGAGCTTCATCCAAGCTGTTGCATGTACCGGTGGTTTGTTCCTTTTACCCTTCTGGTATTAAACGTGAAGGCACTGACAGCATCGCTAAATATATATTTGCCTTGCTCCTCTTAGCACCTACCTTTTATCTTGCACGGACGCCAAAGAAATCATCTCAGTCACAGGTGTCCTAATCTCAGCACACCAGATTCATAACACGGAGTATGCAGAAAATCAGTAACTTCTGCTGAAACAGATGAGCAAAACACCAAAACCTTGAAGGTTTCATAACTTTTTCTGGTCACTTTAGATTCCTAAAGTAGGGATGTTCCATGTAATCCAATGAAAGGAGAAAAAATTAACCTTCATTTTCATTATTTACAAACCTAACTTGGGAGATATAGTTAAGACTCAAGTTATAGTTTTTCCTTACCATTGCCACAAAAATAGGAGGGGACTAGAGGTGCATATAATCATGGGTTCAGCTGTTCACAGACTTTTGAGATAGAAGGCAACTCTGGATAATATCCTTGTTTGACAATGTATCCAGCAAACATTTACTGGATGCCTGCCTGTGCACAGCACAGTACTAAAAACAGAGACGGGGTGCAGCTCCTGCCCTCCAGGCGGACAGTCCCAGGAGATCCCAGCTGCGGAGCCCACTGTGAGGTTCAGCAGCTGGCTTATTACTGCCCTCTCTGCACCTTGCTTAGGTTCCATTAAAATCCTGATGCTCCCCAAGCTTTCACCACTAATGTGTGGGTCAAGGAGCCTCAATGCAGCTGGGGAGGCTGCTAAGGGATTCACAGGTTGTCACGTATAATCCAAAATGGCGAATTCATAATAACGAATCAAGAGTTAGTTATATTAGGCTCTAGCAACTCTAAAGGTCAAGATACAAAGAAGATGAAATCCGCTGAAGGAAAATTCTCTGTTGGTCACTTGACTGGAATGTGAATGTGAGGCTTAACTGTCAGACAGTATTTCACAAATAAAAGAGAAAAAGCAGCAATGATCAATACTCGAGAGAAGAGCCATGGGCAAGCCAGGTTGGTATGCAATGTGGGGGCCTCAAAGAGGTCACCTTGCTAAGTGCATGGGGAGAGAAGACATGCCCGCAGTAAAAGCCTCAAAGCATGGTGTCATGTGACGAGTGACAAATGTGAGGCCTAGAAGAGAAATGTCACAGAAGTTCAAAAAATGGAGGGCCAGGGTGGCCAGCCAGCTCTTAGCATCACAAGTCAGGTAAGGCACACCTCCAGCCCCGTTACCTGGTCACAGTGAGCATGCTCGGGGCCAGGGCACGTGCACCAGAGTCAGATGGGCTTGCGGGAGCTGAGTCTGACCTCCTCGGCCTGCCCTCGTCTGCCCAGACTCACAGCATCTGCCTGTGGCTCCCACATTGTCCAGAGCTCAGCAGGGCCCACGAGGCCCTGAGCGTCTTTCTGACAGCATGGAGAAAAACTGAGCCGTTGTGCGGATGAGGAAGGGAGGCCACGTGTCCCGTCACTGTGTGCCTCAAAGGTGAGTGCAACAGAGCAGCCGCCGCCGCTGTGCTTAAGCAGCGTAAAGGCCGACCTGTTCTCATGCCTAGAACAGCAAGAGCCTATTTCAAAGAAGATAATATTTTTTTTCCTTAAATAGAAGATGAATGCACTTATTTCTGCCAGAAGGTAATCTTCTTCCAAAAGGGGGAAGACAGGCTGAAATCCAGACAGGAGTCACAATTCACAGCCTCCTTTTTTTGTAACTGAAAAATCCCCAGTGATAGTTCATGGCTACCAAGCCTCCCTAAAGTCAAGATGCCAGCAACACACCCTCTGGTTTGTCAAACCAAACAGGGACCTGAACATGAACAAGCTGACATGTCTGGGATGTGCCCCTCCCACCCCACCATCATGCAAACCAGACCATTCCCCAGACTCCAGTGAAGCAATTCCCTGCAGCCACTCCTCTGCCAGCCTGCGGGCTGCTGGGTCACACAAAGGGGTGACACAAGAGCTCTTAACCTTAGACGTTAAGCCTTTTAAAAATGTACAAATATGTAATAAGCACCCAAGTGACAAAGATACACAAGAGTCCTCATAGGACCTCGTAGTCAGTGGAAGAGCAGACATAGACAGTTGAAGGAGTCTCCATGAGAAAGAGAAAAATGTTCTCAGGGTAGTGCAGGAGCAGGTGCCAAGTGGACATCCCAGAGGCTGTGATCCCATGTGTGTGGAACACCTAGGACTGCAGTTGAGCCTGAAGGACAGTGAGGGAATGGCCCCACAGGCAAGGGGAGTGCCCGAGCAGGGGGCACTCATGGCAAAGAGCAAGATGTGCTCAGCAGTCAGAGGGGCCCAGTGACACTGGAGTGAAAAAAAAAGGCGTCTATGGAGGAAATGAGGGAAAAGGGCTGAAAGGCCAGGGCGGCCTGATGGTGGAGGTCTGAGGCTGACACCATAAGAAGTATGTCTGAGAAGTCTTAGCTCAGTGGGGAGGCAGGTGGACAGAGGCTCAGTAGCAGGGAAGGCAGGGGAACGGAGGCTCAGTGGGAGGGGAGGCAGGGGGATGGAGGCTCAGTGGGAGGAGTGCCCTGGTACCCCTGTGGCAGAGCCAGGCCACAAAACCCACCCAGCAACCACACCTCCAATACCCTCCTCCTCTGGCTTTTCAAAGGAGTCTGGGGGACTAGGTGAGAAAAAGAACAGGGGTGGGAGTAGGGCCTGTCCACTCTGTGTGCACATGTGTGTGCGTGTGTGTGGGCGTGCGCATGCGTGCGTGCAGGTGTGTGTGCATGCGTGTGTGTGGAGGGTGGTGAGCTGTTTAGTAAAGTACTGTTTGTCAGCTCCTTGGTCCCAAGAGATGGAGAAAAACAGGCTTCTCAAGAGCACTAAGCACCCTCCTTCCATCCTGACTTGGCACCCTGAAAATGACGCAAGGGCCCAAGCCCAGCCAGGGAGCAATCTGGCCACTCCACTCCACAGCCTCGTTGGGCAGAGCAGATCAGTCACAGGAAACAGAGACTCCAGTGTGGCTGCGGGAGGGTGCCTCACCTGTGAAGGAGAAGGTCACCCGGCTCCACCTTCTATGATGGTGCCAGGAGGCAGGTGAAGGAAGTCAAGCTCCAGAGGAAGGAGTGCTGAGCCCTTCTCCTCACTTAGGACAGAAAGCGATTCTGCAAGTAATGGGGTTGGTGCACAGGGTCAAGCCTGTAAAGGCATGTGGCTCTGCCAACCCTGAGTTTTTCCCTTGGCTCCACTACTTAGAGTACCATGACCTTGGACAGGTTCTGCAACCCCTCTCATCTGTGAAATGGGCTCATCCCTCTTTGCAGGGTTGTTGAGAGTTAAATGCTGATGTGTTGGCACAGAGCCTGGCCATAGAAAGGGCTCAATAAATGGTGACCATTTTGACCATGATGGGCCACTGAGCCTCTGCCACAGTGGGAAAGTTGCCAGCATGACACAATAGGACCTCTGGTTTTAGTTCCCACCAAGATCTGCCCAACCCAGCGCTTGGGAGAACCCTGATCTTCTATATACAGATCACAGGGCATGGCACAAACCTCAGTCCCAGGGCTCCCCCCATCCAGAGCTCAGAGCCCTGAAGGGCGGAGCAGATGTCCTGGGTGGCCAGCCCACGTGGCCTGAGGCCCTAACCAACAAGCAAACTGGGGGCCGCAGGTGGACAGCACAGCCCACAGGGCTTCTTATCCTGGATGTGTGACGGGACTTCACACAAAGGTCACATCAGACCACAGGGCCTGCAGTTCTCAAGAAATCCTATGTCTTCTCAAAGTCCTGAATCACAAAAGAGACAGTCTAGAGTCTCCAATTTATACTCTGGGATAGGGCCTCTTTGTTAGAGTCCGGAATCTGGGGTCAGAATGAGCAAAATTGAGTGAACCCCCACTGGGTGTGCATCAAGTGACCTGGTGCCAGTGAGTATTAACAAGTGACCTGGTGCTGGTGAGTATTAACAGCAAGTGACCTGGTGCTGGTGAGTATTAACAACAGCTTGCCGGGAACACACTGCGCCCAGCTGGCTGCACATCAGGATCAAACACAGCCCCTCCCCAGGAACTCACGAGCCGGGCGAAGCAGTAACACAGGAACACAAGAGAAGCTGCGAACAAAGGCGGGCGCAATGAAGTCTGGACACCAACCGAGAAAGCAGGATGTCATAGATGGAAGAGACCCTCATGCCAGGACAGTCAGAAAAGGCCATTCTCCACTGTAAAACGTCCCAAAGGTCTGCAAAGGGAACAGCTAGGGCTAGCGACTCTGACACCGACTGAACCTAAACTGTGACTTGGAAACAGCTTGCAAATGAGATTTATAGGTCAGGGCAGCCCATATGGCACAAGGGAAGAATGTCATCAATGAAAGGAGGCAGGACGGGTGTAGTCATGGACATGAGTGCGCTCGCCTCTCTCAGTGCTGCCAGCCCTGTGCTGAAGGGGTCTCCGGCAGCCTTCACCCCTGCTCTGCCTGCACGGCCCCGAGTCAGGCCTCCGGAGAAGGCACGTGATGACCCTGCCTCTCAGCCAGGAAACATAATCCTTCCGCTAAGACGGGATCAAGACCTTTCCCTTGAGGACTCCAGCCACGCCAGCAAATGATCTGATCAATATGAAGTGGGCTCCCTGAGTGTGTGGGGTGCCTGAGTGTGGGGGTGTCAGGGACTCCTGAGCAGTGGACACAGGCGTTCTGGTCTTTGGAGCAGATGTATCCCCTCTCCCAATTCATAAACCAGGCTTCTGGCTTTCAAAGTAGTTTAAGATGAGCGTGGGTGGGGATCGCTGGCTACTGCCAGGGCCTGACCATCCCTCCAGCTGGAGGGAAGGGTCTGTAGGACCGAGGGCCCTGTGCTAGCTAGGCCTCTCCTCACTGGGTAAACTCTCAGAACTTGCCACGGCCCAGCCTCCCTGACCTCTGGGGACCCTGAGTCACCCCCGATCTCAGTATTCCAGGCTCAAGTCACCTCTTCATCCAGAAGACATCCTGGCCCACAGGTCTTCTCTCCCAAGGTAGGCAAAGAAGCCCCAGAAAACATGCCCCCACGTTTACTACCTCTACTTAGGAAAACGGACAGACTGTCCTAGAGCCTACGACCAGCTTTTACCACTCCCGCTAGGAAGCTTCGCATCCTGAGATGGAAACACCCTTCCCCTTGGGGTGCACCCCCAGGGCCACGCTAGCACACTCTCCCAACCGCACAGCAGCAGGCGGGGGACCCTCACCCCTATGACCCGAGTGCTCCTGCCCATTTGCTGTGGGGATGGGATCAGCCTCTGCTCCTTAGGAGACCTAACCTCAATGATGCAGAAGCCCGCGGAGAGCTCACTTCTCCGAGCCCCGGGGCTTCACATGAACTGGCAGATTCAGCACCTTGATCAAAACAGCCTGAAGCCACGAGGAGCTCCCTTCGGGCCTCAGCTTTCCTCACTGCTGCACAGACTCATGGCAAGGCTCACACCGAGTGAGTTCACTGCTCCATCCCTGGGGGCACACGGACCATGATCGGGGGTGCTGAGGGACCCGCTGTCTTAAATTTGCCAAAAGCCCACCTTCAAGACACATCACTTGTAAAAATTCCCTGATTTCAAACCCATTTTGTTTTGCCCCATGCCTAAAAATCTCACTAAGAAAAAAATAAGGGAGTCCTCTAACTGTTTCTCACTGAGGCATAAGAGCGGACATCGCCTTCACTTCACTCTGTGAAATAATTCCACCTTGCGGAAGAAACCACATCTCAGTGGGCCTGTGGAGGAGACAGACGCTTTAAACTACTGCAAACACTTAAATCAAGGAATAATTCTTTTTCCTAATGTGCCAATATACCAATGATGAAACCATTTGCATCTGATTAACCCCAAACTCTGAGAATGCACTAGTATTCTCACAAGCTTCCCCCTCTAATTGCCCTTGAAGTTAGTCTCAGTAGTCATTTTTAAGTCAGATGCATCACCAAATTATGAAGAAAAAAATATTCTTTCCAGGATCATCCTTCAACACGCACATGCGTCCACGTGCATACACACGAGTGTGGTCCTGCGATTAAGAAACGCTGCTGCATTCAGAAGTCCTGCTCTCCCGGCCCTCAGTCTGGGTGACGCTCCTTTGTCTGATCTCTGGCATGTCCCCTAGCTGCTCGGTGCCCAGAAAGACATCTGCAAAACATAGGGACACAGCCTCATGTAAGAGAGCCCTGAGCCACTTTCATCCCAGGTGTCATCGATACTTGGAGTTCCCGTCAGCCTCAAACGCTGTGACAACACGGTAAAATGATCCCTAGAGATCATGTTATACAAACAGAAGGAACACTGAGAGGTCAGACGCTGAACACAAAACAGTGTGATCGAGGGGCCCACTTTCCACGCACCCTCCACTGAGCTATTGCAATCCCTTTCCTTACTTAGGTACACCCTCATTGTCCTTTCCTCGGGAACAGATCTCCAGGAAGCTCCCCACTGCAGTTACCACGGCATCACAGTCGCCATGTGACTCTCTGTCCCAGCCACACACCCCATCATTCATTCAGTACAGGAAGTCTCTCCATGGGAGCCCTCCAGCAGAGCACCGGCCTTGCCGTTTGAAGACCTGGATCCTTGTCCCTGATGAGCCACCACACATGGGAATGGCCTTGGGAAACCCAAGTGATTGTTCTCAGCCTGCTTCTTCATCTGAGCAGATGAAGACGTCATTTTTTCTTATCCAGTTTGAGGATCCAATTAGATACTGCACATGAATGCCCAGCCTTCCAGGTGACAATGGACCCATGAGTGTTTATTGACTCAATTTTCATTCGAGAAGAACAAAGCCACCTTTATTTTAATTGATTTCGTTTCATTCAAGAACAAAGCCACATGGGCCCCCTCACTGCTCAATTTGTTTTATTGTGTCTCTATGTTTATGAAGAATATTGGTTTGTAATTTCTTTTCCTTTTTAAAACAATCATGGTTATACCTGCTGATATAGTTTGGATATTTTGTCCCCTACCCAATCTCATGTTGAAATGCAACCCCCAGTGTTGGAGATGGGGCTTGGTGGGAAGCCTTCTGGTCACGTGGGTGGATCCCTCCTGAATGCTTTGGTGTCTTCCCCGTAGTAATGAGTTCATGCTAGATCTGGCTATTTAAGAGAGGCTGGGCCCGGCCGGGCGCGGTGGCTCAAGCCTGTAATCCCAGCACTTTGGGAGGCCGAGGCAGGCGGATCACGAGGTCAGGAGATCCAGACCGTCCTGGCTAACACAGTGAAACCCCGTCTCTACTAAAAATACAAAAATTTAGCTGGGCATAGTGGCAGGTGCCTGTAGTCCCAGCTACTCGGGAGGCTGAGGCAGGAGAATGGCGTCAACCCGGGAGGCGGAGCTTGCAGTGAGCCGAGATTGTGCCACTGCTCTCCAGCCTGGGCGACAGAGCCAGACTCCGTCTCAAAAAAAAAAAAAAAAAAAAAAAAAGAAAAGAAAAAAAGAGAGGCTGGGCCCTCACCTCCCTCTCTCTTGCTGCCTCTCTTGCCATGCGACATGCTGACTCCCCCTGCCTTCCACCATGCTTGGAAGCTTCCTGAGGCCCTCACCGGAAGCAGATGCCAGCACCACATTCCCTGTAGTCTGCAGAACCATGAGTCAAATAAACCTCTTTGCTTTATAAATTACTAAGTCTCAGATATTCTTTTATAACAACTTTTAAAAACTCTTTGCTTTTTGAGTTACCCAGTCTCAGGTATTCTTTTATAACAACACAAATGGACTAACACGCTGACCTCAAACTTATCTGGGAAGTGTTACTCCCTCCTCTGCGAAAGATTTAGTCTAAGACTGGTGTTACCTCATTTTTTTTTTTTTTTTTTTTTGAGACAGAGTCTTGTTCTGTTATCCAGGCTAGAGTGCAGTGGCACGATCTCTGCTCCATCTCCTGGATTCAAGTGATCCTCCTGCCTCATCCTCCCGAGTAGCTGGGATAACAGGCACATGCCACCATGCCCAGCTAATTTTTGTATTTTTAGTAGAGACAGGGTTTCGCCATGTTGGCCAGGCTGGTCTCGAACTCCTGACCTCAGGTGATCTTCCCGCTTCGACCAACCAAAGTGCTGGGATTACAGGCGTGAGTCACCATGCCCGGCCTAGGTGTGATTTTTTTTTAAGTTTACCCTGCTAGGGGTTCCCTGAAATTCTAGAATCTGTAGGTTGATATTTTTTTCATCAAATTTGGAGAAATTTCCTCAAATATTTTTTGGCCCCAATCTCTCTCTCATCTCCTAAATTCCAATTGCACGTGTTGGGCTATTTGATATTATCTCTCATATGTCACTAAGGCTCTGCTAATTTCTTTTCAGTGTTTCGTCACTCTGTGACTCAGTTTGAATGGTTTTTATTGATCTGCCTTCAAGCTCACTGACATTTTCTTCTGCCAGTGTCCAAACTGCTCTTAGATCCATCCAGTGAATTCTTTTTCTTTTTTCTTTTCTTTTCTTTTTTTTTTTTTTTGAGACAGAGTCTCGCTCTGTCATCAGGCTGGAGTGCAGTGGCGCAATCTCGGCTCACTGCAACCTCCACCTCCCCGGTTCAAGCAATTCTCCTGCCTCAGCCTCCTGAGTAGCTGGGACTACAGGCGCATGCCACCATGCCAGGCTAATTTTTGTATTTTTAGTACAGACGGGGTTTTGCCATGTTGATCAGGCTGGTCTCAAACTCCTGACCTCAGGTGATCCGCCTGCCTCGGCCTCCCAAAGTGCTGGGATTACAGGCGTGAGCCATCGCACCTGGCCATCCATCCAGTGAATTCTTCATTTGAGACAGTATATATTCTAGCTTGGGAATTACCATTTGGTTGTTTCTTAAATTGCCACTTCTCTGCTGAAATTCCTATTTGTGCACTCACTGTGTTTGTATGGGTTGGTATTTATTGACCTTTTCTCTTTGTTATTAGTCTCATTGTCCTGCCTGTCTAGTGATTTTTTTAATTGTATGCTGGATATTGCAGATAATAATTTGTTTGAAGAGTGCTGAGTTTTATTCTGGCAGAGACTTAGTTGACTGGCATAGCATCTGGATCCTAACAAGGCTTGTTTTTAGGTTTTGTTACGGAGAGTTTAGCATGGTCTTGGGGCTAGAGCAATCTTACTCCTAACGTATGACATTTCTGTGATCTCGGATTCAATGTTCAAGGTGCTCCGTAAGGTCTCCTCACTCTAGCAGATTGGAACTCTAAGTGTTGGCCAGGTGCAGTGGCTCACAACTGTAATCCCAGCACTTTAGGAGGCCGAGGTGGGTTGATCACCTGAGGTTGGGAGATCAAGACCAGCCTGGCCAATATGGTGAAACCCTTTCTTTACTAAAAATACAAAAATTAGCTGGGCATGGTGGTGGGCACCTATAATCCCAGCTACTCAGGAGGCTGAGGCAGGAGAATCGCTTGAACCCAGGAGGCGGAGGTTGCAGTGAGCCAAGATCGCGCCATTGCACTGCAGCCTAGGCGACAACAGCGAAACTCCATCTCAGGAAACAAAACAAAACAAAACAAAACAAAAACTCTTAGTCTCCCAGCACAATGTGACTGTGTGACTTCCAGGTTGTGTTTAGCTCACCATCCTCCCCACAATGTCCTGCCCAGTAGTTGTTCTCTGCCGAGCCTCAAAGAGTCATTCCCTGTGCAAATGCAGCTTAGCATTTGGCCAAGACTCAAGATCACTTTGAAGACTTCTGAAGTCCCTTCTCTGCTCAGAACCCTCCTCTCCACTACCCTCCCCACAAGTTCCAGCTGCCTGCACTCTGATCTCTGTTTCTTGTGCTCAGCTCTCTGGTGGCCTCTGCTTCCCTTGTACCTTGGTTTTGAAGGCACTCTCAGACAGAAAGCCAGAGTGAATGTGGGGCTTGACTCACATGCTTCCAGTTGGACCAAAGACCTGCACTGAGTGTTGTTCCATTCTCGAAAACAGTTCCTTCATGCATTCTGTCCAATATCACAATTGCTTGGGAAAGAAGAGTAAGTCCAATATTTATTATTCCATCATGTCTGGGATTGGAAGTCTGATTACATTTTAAAAGGTGACTCTGGTTGCTGCATAGAAGAGACTGCCAGGTGAACTACATACACTAAGACCAGATGAAAAAGGATGATGAGGGAGTATTTCTCGAAGCAGAAGACCTAATGTTTCTGCACGTGTTAAACATCTCTGCAAATTTTGCAGCCCATCAGGAGTAAAACATGTACCTTCAATAAACCCATGGGAATAGAAGGCCAGTTTTCATCTCCGACGTCAGGTAGAACATGCAGTTTTGAAGCTGGAATGGGAGGATCTAACCTCATGGGTTTTCTGGCCTAGCCCAGCCACTCTGTAGCAGGAGCTGCCAGTGCCCTGGAGCTCCTTTCATGTTCAAAGCTGTAACCAGTGGACGGACTGGCTGTCTCATCTGGGAGGCAAGCCACAAGAACAGAAGAGCCTAAATGTGTGGCCTAGAGAGCTCCGAGGTTACCCTCAGGTAGGGCATCTCTTCCAGACAATTCCAAAATCTCAGCTGTGGGACAGGAATGGGTCCCACACTGCCTCTCTTGCAGATGCCGTTCCATGTCAACCCTCCAGCAAAAGTTATTTACCTGGCAAATGCCTGCCCTGTCCCTGCAGTGAGGAGTCTGGCAAGGGAGAGGCTAGCCATCCTTCCTGGCCACACAGCTGGATGGCTCCACAGTTTCTCCCATCCCACAGTCTGTGGACAGCCCGTCGACCCAACAGCTTGGAAGTGAACAGAAAGATTTTATCAGCCCAAACAAAAACCCAAAGCCAAACTCACTCTATTACTGCAAATGCCTATCAGGCAGATAAACTCCATTAAGGTCTGTCCCCTCCCTTCCCTGGTACAAGCTGCCACTTGCCCTGGACAACAGACCAAGGCTGGGGTTTCCAAGGTGGCTTACAGTCCAATGACCTTCCCCTCTCTGGTGTTGCCTCCATCAGTGGTGCAACAACATTCAGAGTCTACCGAAGGCTGGGACCTACACTTGGGAAGTGGAGTGAGCCTCACAATTTCCACTAAAAGTCCATCTGTACAGAAATAAATTTCATTCATATCTCATCTGTTTTCTCTCAGCCTAGCCTGAGTCCCTATATTTATTTGTATCAGTAAATTTGCACAGCCAGAATAATCCTAAAGGTTCAGAGGTCTACACACGGAAAAAGCCCACTGCCCCAAACTTGTCTCGCCCAGCCCTGTGTTTAAAAGCTTCATGCAAACACTGAGAGTACAGGATGTATAAATGCGTCCTGAGTTTAAGCCTCACACAGTGAATCAGCATCTCAGCAGCTCTGCTTCCTCTGAGACTCTGGGGAGGTTTTTCCAGTGAAAATTCAGAAGAGATTGGCAGAAAGCTGTCAAGCGATTGCTATGTATGGTTTCTGTGCACATCAGGAGATTCATGAGCCCTAGATAGCAACAGCAGATTCTTAACTGTCCCTTATGATATTTGCATTGGATTCCCGGTGCTTCTCAAGGGGAACTTATTTGTTCATAAAATTGCTTTCTTTATTTTGGTTCAACTTGCTTCTGGTTTACATATAAAAACTGCGATGTCACTGCTGTAACTTATAAGAAGGGGTGAGCAGGTTCAGGAAAACCCTTATTACACATCTGAGAAAGCAGTTATGATTATTAGATAAGGATGCAATCCCAGGGGAGGTTCTAAATGTTTCCATGTAATTTGGACCCAAGCAACCGTCGTCAAACCACTGTTCATGAAATCTGCGGGTGCAAACAAATTGAGCTGTCAGGCTGCAGGACGCGAGCAAACACTGGCCGGGTAAATGGCATTTCCTCCCTCCAGCACATTCCTGCTGCTGACCTGCCTGCTCTAAGGCCCACTGAAACCTGATGCCCAGACCAGCAGGCCTCTCCAGGGAACGGGCCTGGCACCAAACGCTCCATCTGTTAGCACATCCCAAGCCACCTGGCCACTTTGCTCTTTTTCCCTGGTTCCCTTACAGGCAGGAGAATCTTGTTTCTCTGCCACCTGTAAACTCACAGAGCCTGTCTCGAGGTACAAAGCCCATCAGTGAGAGTGGCAGAGGGCCAGCGGAGTAGCTACGGAAGCCAACAACAAAAGGAATGGGTAGTGGGGCTCGGGCCGCTTTCAAAAAAGGGAAACAATTCTGAAGCAGGAAATGGTTGCATTTTGCCCCGATTCCTACCCCTCCGGATTAGTACATCATGAGTAGTCAGTAACGCCATCTCTCCCACATCGCACTTTCCCTATAACTTGGCACCACTTCCCACCTTGGAAGGATGGCTCTGTCTCCTCCTCCAGCTGCTCCTACCTGCAGGAAGCTGATTTCAGAGACCTCTTACCAAGGGGGCTGTGAGCTGGGACGCACCCTCAGGCAGGACCTCCCACTTCCCCATTGAGAAAAGGAGACTGTCTCACCTCTGAAAACGTAGTCTAAGAAGCTCCTTGAGGCCAGGTGCGGTGGCTCATGCCTGTAATCCCAGCACTTTGGGAGGCCAAGGCGGGTGAATCACCTGAGGCCAGGAGTTCGAGACCAGCCTGACCAACATGGTGAAACCCCGTCTCTACTAAAAATACAAAAAATTAGCCGGGCATGGTGGCGCATGCCTGTAATCCCAGCTACTTGGGAGGCTGAAGCAGGAGAATCACTTGAACCTGGGAGGTGGAGGTTGCAGTGAGCCAAGATCACACCAGTGCACTCCAGCCTGGGCAACACAGCAAAGACTCTGTCTCAAAATAAATAAATAAATAAATAAATATGCTCCTTGTTTCCCAGCCACTGTTTTGAGGATCCCCCAAAACCAGAGTCTGCTCTGCTCACAATGAATGACAACCGTTTCTACAAAAGAAGGAGCAGCCTCAAAGCCGAGAGAGTGGGAGTTGGAGTGTTCCCTCCCTCCACACCCACCTGCCGTCAGAGCGCAGGGTTGCAGTTCACCAGGCCTGGCTCCATTCACCTGCTGGTGGCCTTGGCCAGGGTTTGCCCTGACAGGGCCCATTTCCTTTTCTGCAAAGTGGAGCCAATAACGTGGTGCCTCCTCTCACAGGTGACAGGAGGATTAAATGAGGTGATGTAAATAAGGTGTTGAGCTCAAGATTGCAGGGAATTACCGCTCAGTAAAAGAGGGGCTGTTCTGGGCTTAGCTTCCAGTGAGTTTGCTGGGTACAGAGAATCAGAAAAATCTAAGACACCTTTTATTTTTAAAGGGAGGCTGAGAAGTTGTCGGCAGCACATCCTGGTAGGACAGTGCCAGGCATCGGGAGAGCAGCAGGCACCTGGGTGAGGTGCTGAACTGAGAGGCGGGAGACCCCCACGCCCGTGCTTCTGCTCTCATCACAGGCACACCCCTCTTCTGCTTTCTGGGCCTCAGGTATCTCGTCCTTAAAAGGGGCATATGAATTCTGGCCCTGCCCCCCTCATAGTGGACGGGGGCTCAAGCGAGACTGCCGGGTGCACACTGGGCCTTGCAAAGAACAGAGGCTACATCAGTGGGAGGGTTTCTCCAGATGTGTGAGACCCTTTGCACGATGCCTCTGGGGCTGGTACCAGCAAAGGGATGTGGACAGGGTGGGAGTCCACAGCACTTAGCAAGGGGCCTCCATATGCCACGCATTACATCAGGCTCCGCAGGGACAAGGCTGAGGGCAGCAAGGTCCCCGCTCTCAGACTCTCACAGATGAGAATTTCCCACTTTGTGTGCCAGGCCCAGTTGTCATCCAACACGCGTTGTCCAAAGATCAAAGAGAAGGACCAGATCCCAGTCGGAGTGCCAGTGCCAGGAAGGGAGGCACCTGAAGGACAGTGTGCTCCCGACCCCACCTGAAGGAGCTGGTGGGTGGCCCCTTATCAGTGCTCTGCAGCCAGCCCACCCTGATTTTGTGAAACCGAATGCTGGTGACCAAGGCCAGGTCAGGGCAGAAACCATCTGGCTGAGCCTCCAAGCTGGGCCACCCCGAGAACCTGAGGGTGCTTTGTTTTCCTCCTAGTCTGCGGTGCTCACAAAATTAAACCCACGGAAACCCCAAACATACCAATCCCTGCTCTGTGTGTGTTTCGCATGTGGCTACGGGAAATCCACAAAGGTAACATGGTGTGCCCATACCACATACCAAAGCCTTTAAAGATGTGTTTTTCTAGAACAATGCTGACACGCTTGTGATTAAATATTTCACTGTTCCATCTAGCTGACTCATTTGGTGGTGACACAAGTGCCTGACCCCTCCACACACCTGGGAGGCACAAAACCCACCCTGCATTTTGCCCTAATGAGCAGAGAGTGACAAGTGCTGCTCCCCTGTTTTCTGGTGTGACAACCACTGGCGTCCTGGGCAGCATACCTGTGCCAGAGTTTAGAATGCGCAGGAAAGGCGCAAGGGCAAATAAAACATTTTGCAATATATTGAAGTACCTGTGCTAACAATTCTCTGCCTTTTAACAAAAAGGCAGTTTGCAAAGAGTGAAAGAACGCCATTCAGGAGGCGATGCATTGTCTGGTATTGGCTCTGCCTGCCTGGGTGTGCTGCGGGTAGGTGAAGGCACTAAGCTGGCCATCTCTGCTAGACTGTGAGCAGTGAGCTCGGTGATGCTCACACCTGTCTGCCACTCGCTCCCCAGGCATGACCTGGCCACACCCATGCAGGGTCCATGTTTGTCTCCGGCAGGCTGGGGTCACACCAGCTGTGGCTGTGTGTGGGGTCACACCAGCAGAAGGTCCTTTGACCTTCTGCTCATCTATGATTGGGCTTGTGCTCAGCTCACAGCAGGCTTTCCCTGAATGCCCTGAGGTCTATGACAGCTCCTGAGAGCCGACCCCCACTGTGGTTGAGGGTGCTGACTCTCAGCCCCCGCCTGGCACAGCCTCCCCCTCCCCGTTGCAGCCTTGCTGAAACGCAGCTGAGCTAATTCTGGGCTCCCTGCCACCCGCACAAGCCCACGCTGCACATGCTCTGACTCACGGCTAAGGCGTCCAGAAGCAGGGATGGGAAGGAAGGCTGCTGCCAGGCACCCACTTGGCATCAGTCAATGGCCAGGGGTCCGTCCTTGGGCCTGACAGTGGAATCCGGGGGTGGATCTGAGACCTCTATCCGCTTTCATCAAATCATACTGGCAGTAGCTAAGCCCACATTTTAAAGCCAGTGAATTTCTTGAGACATGCAGCCATATACTCATAGCACACAATCATGAAGTTAAAACCTGGAATTAAAAATTAAACCTGTTACTCTTTATCACTGAGACCTATTTCAGCATGTGGCAAATTCTTACACTACTGCCACATTTCTCAAACATAAAAACCATTTGATCCGAAAAGAAGGGAGATAATTTGCCTCCAGAAGTTCAATGCAATCTTATTTGAAAACCTTTTCCTGAAGACCTACTATGTGCTCTCTCTCTGAGTACGCCAAAACCTAAGGTGCCATCCCCACCCTTGAGAATCCTCGGTCTGTGCAGGAGGCAGACAGGCATGTCTGTAACCCACTTGTAAAGGAAGCGTGTGGAGTGCTGTCTAGAGGGAAGCCACATGAGAACGGTCACCTCTGTCTGGGGTGGGGGAAGGGAAGAGAGCTGGCAAAGCTACTCAGGGTGGTCCATGGGCAGTCAGCCAGCGGGGCAGGTCCCTGGGCAGAGAGGACACAGGTGTGAGGCCTGTGGTAGGGGAGTGCTTGGGGAACAGGGAGTACAAGACTGGAGCCTGTGGGGAGTGTGGGGAAGGGCTCAGACACAAGAAGCACTGTGGTCAGTCTGGGAAGGGCCCATGGGGCTGGCTGGGAGGAGATAGATTGGAGGGTGCAGGCAGAGGGCCAAGCTGATGGACTCACCCAGGAGTCCCTTAGTCACTCAGGACCACACCTCCCACCCAAAGGCAGGTCTGGGCATCCGAGGAGTCACGGAAAGCATGGTCTTCGGGAGCAGAAAGCCCTAGCAAATGTACATGGCTGTGCAAGTGACTTACACGCTCTGAGCGTCCCCAGTCATTAGAATGAAGATTCAGGCAATCCTTTTCTTGCAGGGTTGTTTACAGGATGCAATCAGCTAAGCTATGTGGGAGTCCTGGCAAGGCGCCTGGCCTTGGGCAGGTGATCCTGCAGCAACCCAGTAGGATGAGATGGGGAGAATATAAAGCCAGCTTCAGACCCAACTCCACGGTTTATGCCTTATGCGCAGCCCTAGGACCTGGGGAGGTCCCGAATGCCTGGAAGCCTCGGCTGCCTCCCTCCCAGAATGGGCATTGTATGTGCCCTGTTGAAAGGCTAAGCAATCACCTCTGCAATGCAGGCTTTCAGCATCATCTGGCCAGTAAGAGGCTGGCTGCCTGCCCATGCCCCTCTCATGCCCAGGAGCCAGGAAGCCAAGGCAGGAGCCAGGTAGCGGGAGGAGGCAGGAGCTCCAAGGACCCAGGTGACTGTGTTGGTGAAGCTCTTCACTTTAGAGGTAATTGTAATTGCAGACACAGGAAGGGGGCCTTGAGCAACTCGCAGCGTCCTGCTGACCCAGCTCCCAGCCCCCCACAGCAAGGAGCACCACCTCCTCACAGGCTTATTTCCTGGGCTGGACCCTACCCCCTCACTCCCTCTACCCTCCCCTCAAGGTTGGGGCCCAGCCCTGAGCCCACAGCATGAGGAGGAGCCCTGCAGCAGCTTCCAGCAGAGCCTGCAGCCCTCACCCAGACATCAGGTTACGGAAGTTGAGTCCTGTCCCGGCCGAGGTGGGGGGCTCTAAGATTACATGGCTGGATATGGGCCAGGACAGCTTACTGTTAGTTTCCATCCTCTTCAAGGGAGACTTTTTTAAAGACAGGAGCTTGCGCAGGGCACAGAGGAGCCCTGTCCCCTGCCCCCCACCAGCCCTCGCCTGCTTCCAGGGAACTGGCAGGCCACCTCACGGAACTTCACACTGGCCCCACAACTGGGATCTCCTGCCAACAGACCCCTCCATCGGTGTCTCTGCTGAACGTGGGGACATGGACAGAGGCCTGAGGCTGGGCGACTCTGGGCACAGGTCCACTAGCACTCCTCCAGAGGGAGTCCCTGGGCAGCCAGCCTCTCTTCCTCCTGTGCCCGGTAAGACAGCACCATCCCAGGACTCCAGGCCCCTGAGAGAGAAGGAGGGGAAGGCTGCTCCCAGAGCAGGGCCCAGCCCCAGAAGATGCTGTTTGCAGTTGGAGGGTGTCCAGTGGGCAAAGAGGTGCTGTCCAGAGTCCCCCTGGGTCTAGAAGACCCAGGGTCTTGGCACCAGCCTCTGTTCACAGTCACAGGTCCCTGCCAGTGTGAATGGTTTTGAGGGGGTTGGCAAAGGCTGCTCAAGGTAGAGAAATAATGAGGGGAGGAAGGTCGACCAGGACAGGACTGCGTCCAACTCATGCTTGGAGTGATAAGAGAAGGCAGAAGAGGACATCACATGCCAGACCTTAGGAGACTCAGGCTCAGAGACAAGGGGGCACAGAGTGCTGGAGAGGTGCTGGCCACCTGCCCCTTTCTACACGGAACAGCACAGGCTAAGTCCTCCCTTTCAGCCCTGGTGACAGTGCCGGGAGCCGACCAGAGCAGGTATCATAGCAGTTTCTTTCCTGAGCGCGTGGGAGGCACCTCCTGGAAACCTCAGAGATGAGTGGGGCAAGGCATAGGGCAGGGAGCAGACCATGGGACCACAGGGACCAGGGATGCCCGGGGACTGGTGGAATATGACTCGCTCTGGAGCCCTGGAGGAGCTGCCTGGGTCTGTGCTAATCCAAGAGACAGGGAGACCTCATGAAAGTCACCTAGATCACAGAGGGACAGCCATCAGCTCTGCCAGGTGAAGGACAAGAGCCACAGAGTGACGGTAGGGGCTGCACTGGGCAGGCAAAGGGGGGACCGCTCTTCAGAGAGGGTGGGCTGCCTGCTGGGGATGGGGGAAAGAGCTGTGAGCCACATGTAGGCGTAGGCAAGGGCATGAGTGACATGCGGAAGTTAGGCAACACCAACTTCGGACAAGACATCAAGCTTTCTCCAACTCTCCCACCGAGGCAAGGCACAAAGGCAATTACTAAGCATATCCGCCGGCCACCACTAAACCTCCTGGCACCCAAATCAAAGCTCTAACCATGAGGCCGTGCTTTCTAGGCAGCTTGAGTGTTTCAAGGCACGGCCAAGCCTTGTGTTTGACGAATGACAGCCCAGGTGCCCACTGGACTGGCCAGGCCGTTGCCCTCAGGGTCACTGGGCCAGGCCTGAGGAACTGCCCCAAACTTACAGAGATGGATGGATGGCACAGATCCAAACTCCCAGGACCCTAGCCAATCTCTGGGCTTGCTTACAAAAAGGGGAAACTTTCCTAATTATCAAGTGATTCATTGGATTAGAAAAACTATACTATGCCCACACAATGGAATACTTCGTAGCAACAGAAAGGAAGAAACCACTGACACACACAACTACATGGATGAATCACAAAATAATTACGGGCTGGAAGAAGCCAAAAAGCGCAAGATTCCATTTAAGCCAAATCCTAGGAAACTGTGTGAACTGAGTAATAGGGATAGAGAGTGGACCAGTGGCTGCCCTACAGGGGATCTGGGGAGGGATTATGGACGTGCATGAGGAATTTTGGGGAAGATGGGTACATGCACTATCTTGATCGTAGTGTTGTTGGTTTCACAGGTATATACATATATCAAGATGTATGAAACTGTGCACTTTAAATGTGTGCAGATTATATGTTAATGATACCTCAATAAAGCTGTTTAAAAAAATGCTGATTATAAAAATATAGAAAGATATGAAATCTCCCATAATTCTATCACAGCTAACCAGAAATCACATTTTTATATGTTTCCTTCTAGTCTTTTCCCTACTCCCACACATAAATATCATTTTTTTTAATGTAGGATACAACCTCTCTTTTTAAAAAGTTTTATTATCCTGAATTTTTTTTCTTCTTTTTAATTTTAAAAGTTCTATGCACCCTGGGAAGAGGAGGTGAAGACAGCAGCTCCCCAGAGAAGGGGTGAAAGGCCAGGAGAGGAACGAGTCCCTGAGTGGGGGCATGGACACAGGGCGGAGCAGCTGCCTGTTGCCCTGAGCAAGAGCCTATCCAGGGTCAGCACCTGTCCTTCGGTATACTTCACCCAAACCATCTCCTTTGCTAAACTGAGCCCAAATGACAGTACTTTGCACCCAGTATCTGCTCAATCAGAATTTGCTAATGGGAATCTGAATGAAATGAAGCTGAGCCTGCTCTCCAACACATCCTGCACCTTCTGTCTCCTATCTTGGCACTGGCCCCCGCCTCTTCCCCATGGGCCTTCTTCTCCCTCCGGCTCGGCCCACTATCCTTCCTGCCTTCTTCATTTAGCCTTAGATCATGAAGTTCCTTCATTCCCTTGTGACTAAGCATCCTTCAGAAATGCTCCTAAGGGCCTCACTGCACTCCGGCAGACGAATGACTCATTCCTCGTCATTGGATGTTCAAATTCCTTCCAAATCTGCACCTCTATATATAACATTGTGATGAACATCCTTGCATAGGAATTTTGGACTGCAGATTTAATTGTTTCCTTGGGATAAATTCCTAGAAATGGAATCCCCAGGATAAAGGGAGGAATTCTTTTAAAGGGTTTGAGACATCCTGCCAAACTGCTTGGCAGAAAGCTTGCAGCTTCCTCTCCCAAGGCATATGAGAGTCCTTGCCAAACACTTTCACATGCATTGAGTACCATCGTTCACAAAAACAAACAAACAAAAGCAAAGCACACCACAAATTTGTCAATTTAATAGCAAAAAATAGTATCTTACTTTAACAGGCGCCTACTTCATTAACGTAAGATTGACTTTCTCACACTTACTGACATTTATTTCTCCTTTTACGAGCAAATTCCTTTTTTAAAATGTGTACACATTTAAAGGGTACAAGCACGATTTTGTCACATGGATATATTGTGTAGTGAACTCTGGGCTTTTAGTGTAACCATCACCCAAACATTGTACCCAGTAGGCAATTTCTCATCTCTCACCCATTAATCCTTCCCAGTTGTCAATGTCTATCATTCCACACTCTATATCCATGTAAACACGTTATTTTGCTCTCATTTATAAGTGAGAACATGGGGTATTTTGTCTTTCTAAGTTATTTCACTTAAGATAATGGCCTCCAGTTCCATCCATGTTGCTGCAAAAGATATGCTTTCATCCTTTTTTATGGCTGAATAGTATTCCACCGTGTATATATCACATTTTCTTTGTCCGATCATCCATTAATGGACACTTAGGTCGATTCCATATCTTTGCTATTGTGAACTGTGCTGTGATAAACATAAAAGTGCAGGTATCTTTTTGAAATAATGATTCCTTTTCCTTAGGGTAGATACCCAGCAGTAGGATTACTGAATTGAATGGTAGTTCTATTTTTAGTTCTTTGAGAAATCTCCACACTGTTTTCCATACAGTTTGTACTAATTTACATTCCCACCAACAGTGTAGAAGTGGCTGGGTGCGGTGGCTCACACCTGTAATCCCAGCACTTTGGGAGGCCAAGACGGGTGGATCGCTTGAGTTCAGGAGTTCAAGACCAGCCTGGCCAACATGGCAAAACCCTGACTCTACTAAAAATACAAAAATTAGCCAGACATGGTGGTGCATGTCTGTAATCCCGGCTTCTTGGGAGGCTGAGGCCCAGGCTGAGAATTGCTTGAACCTGGGAGGTGGATGTTGCAGTGAGCTGAGATCACGCCATTGCACTCCAGCCTGGGCGACAGAGCAAGACGTTGTCTACAAAAAAAAAAAGAGTTCTCTTTTCTCCTCATCCATGCCAACTGTTATTTTTTGTCTTTTTTTATAGTAGCCATCCTTTCTGCTATGATACCTCATTGTGCTTTTAATTTGCATTTCTCTAATGATTAGTGATGTTGAGCATTTTTTCATATGCTTGTTGGTCATTTGTATGTCTTCTTTTGAAAAAAAAAGTCTATTCATGTCCTTTGCCCATGTTTTAATGGGATTATGTGTGGGTTTGTTGAGTTGTTAAGTTCCTGGTAAATTCTGGATATTAGTCCCCCATTGGATGCAAAGTTTGTAAATATTTTCTTCCATTCTGCAGGTTGTCTGTTCTGTCTGTTGATTACTTTTTTGCTGTGCAAAAGCTTTTTCATTTAAGTCCCATTTGTCTATTTTTGTTTTTGTTGGATGTACTTTTGAGGTCTTAGACATGAATTATTTGCCTAAATCAATGATCAGAAGAGTTTCCCCTAGGTTTTCTTCTAGTGTTTTTATAGTTTCAGGTCTTTCATTTAAGTCTTTAATCCATTTTGAGTTGATTTTGTATATCGTGATAGATAGGGGTTCCAGTTTCATTCTTCTCCACTTGGCAATCCAATTTTCTCAGCACCATTTACTGAAAGGGGTGTCCATTTTTATACCAGTGCCATGCTGTTTTGGTTACTTTAGCCTTTTAGTATAGTTTGAAGTCAGGTAACGTGATGTCTCTGGCTTTGTTCTTTTTGCTTAGGACTGCCTTGACTCTTCGGATTCTTTTTAGGTTCCATATCAATTTCAGGACAATTTTTTCCTTTGGTGAACTAATTCATATCTCTCACCCACTATCTCATTAAGAAGTTCATTCACAATGAGTTGTTCATATTCATTATTAAAGTTGTTTATATAATGCATTAGTCATTTATGTTGCAGACATTTTTTTCTGTCTCTGGTATCATGCGTAGAAAGATGTTTTTCATCCCTTAACTACTTATTTACCTAAATTATTTTTAGCACTTCAATGATTTCATTTTTATATTTAAATTTTAATCCACATGGAATATATTTGGGGGTTTGATATGAGCAAGGGGCTTGATGGTTTCCCAAGTGGTTAAATAGTAACCAGATATATTAACTTTTATATTCCAGCCTTTCTAGTCTGTTCCATGGGCACGTTGTCTATTTCCATCACAATATCAAACTGTTTAAATTATTATAAATTTACAAATTTTTTTGAAACAGGGTCTCACTCTGTTGCCCAGGCTGGAGTGCAGTGGTGCAATCACAGCTCACTGTAGCCTTGAAGTCCTGGGCTTAAGCAATCCTCCCACATCAGCCTTCTGAGTAGCTGGGACTGCAGGTGTGCACCACCACATCTGGCTAATTTTTAAAAGGTTTTGTAGAGATGGGGTCTCTCTCTGTTGCTCAGGTTCATCTTGAACTCCTGGCCTCAAGCAATCCTCCTGCCTCAGCCTCCCAAATTGTTGGGACTACAGGTGTGAGCCACTGTGCCTGGCCTACAACATGTTTTTTAATGTGTTTTAATATCTGGTAAGTTATCCATCCAGATTCTGGCTAGGGGTTGCATTAAATCCATAAGTTAATTTGGAAACAACTGAAATACGTAAGATATTGATCCCCCACTGCTGGAACATGCTGAACATCTCTACCAGTACAATGGCTCTTTTGTGTCCCTGGTACAATTTCATTATCCGGATTGCACACACTTCCCATGAGTATCGTTCCTGGGTATTCCATCTTTGATTCTATCATGAGTATAATTGCCTACCTGTCACATCTGCTGAGCTTCTTGCAGGCAGAGGACTACACTGTGGATACTTTGCATGTGTAGGCACTGTCTCTGCAGCTTTCACAAACAGGGCACAGCTGGTTCCAAAGCCTTCACTGAGTGGTCATCCCACAGGCAACCAGGGCTGTCACCACCAAGGGGTGCCAGCACTTTCCTGCGGGACACAGGACCTCCCCAGTCTGGCTGCAGCTTACTTTGAAACTCCTCTGTCCCCTACAGCCCTCCAGCACCCGTCCAGTCCCATCAGACATGGCACACTTATGCACACTGGACCCCTCTCCCAGCTGGAAAAGCCTCCCCATACTTCCCTGCCTGTAGAAATGGGTCTGACTCCTCTAGATCCACTCCAACGCCACCTCCCCAACCCAAATTCATGAATCCCCACTGGAAGTCCGTCTTGCACAGTAGCGCTTATTTTCATCTACTTTGTGATAAGAATCACCCACATGTCTGTGTCCCCTGTCAGGTGTGAAAGCACACCCCACCCTAAGTCATCCTGCCTCAAATCCAGTGCTGCGCCCACAGCTGCAGCAAATGCGTGTTGACAAACTGGATCAAAGAAACCTCAGGAGTGGAGAACCTGCTCCTCCCTGCTCACTCCCTGAGCCAAAAAGAAGTACTCCAGGAAGACAGGAGGCTGAGGACAAAGAAGCATTTATGCTTCTGCAGAGTGGATGGGGGTGCATGCCAGCCCTGCTCAGCCTGCACTCCCAGAACCTTCTCAACAAGGTCCCAGAACCTTTCCAACAAGAGAGGAGCCGATCCTCTCTCCCTTGGGAAGGTGGGAGCCCCGTCTTGGAAATCAAGTCTGCCTGACTATGGCCCAGACGTGCTCAGGCAAAGGCTAAGTTCTCAGCCCGAGTCACAGAGCAGATTCACCTGCAAAGCTTGTTAAGCCCCAGAAGGTCCCACCCAGCCCTCCTGAGTCAGTCTGGCAGGGCGCGGCAGGGCAGCCACAAGTGGTGCCGATACTGGGCCAATCTGCGGCCCAGGTGAGCGCACCTCCGTCTCCCTGGCCTTCCTTGAATAAAACAATGCAGACAGGCAAAGGAGGAAACCAACAATGGGCAGTGCCCAGAGGCAGGCCTTGGGCTTGGAAGGCTCTTGACATGTATTATGGTGTTTCCTCAGTGAACCTGGGTGAATTCTTGCCCCCATTTACAGACAAAGATACACAGTCAAAAATGTAAGTCTCATCCCCGAGTGACCAGGCTGGGCCTAGGACCAATCCCACTCCCCCACATTTGAGAAATCCATCCTTTTCTACTTAGCTAAAACTCCAAAGTTCCTGAAATTCCCACATATCCATCTCTTGGTAATCCCTAAGGCTGAGGCCCCTGAGCACTTGATCCTGAGACGTGCTCAGAAGCCAGGGCTGCTTGACTCACAGAACAGGTTCTGTCTGAGGTGGGGTCTCTCTGTGCTCCTGCAGCTCCTCCTGCACCCGTGCACAGCTACGCCAAGCCACCGGCCAGCCCCTCCTGCACGGAATCATTCCCGCCTCTGTGACTGCCCCAGGTCATGGAGACCCTGAGTCCCACTCCCACCCAGGGCCACATTATTACTTTCTCGGGCTCCACGCACGCTCACCCTCCTATGCCCCTTGCTCCACTAAAAAAACAAATACAAAAGCATATTTTCCGATTGTGTCAGTACAAAGGTGAATATATTAATAGTATATATTAAAACATTTTCTTTGACCTAAAGTTCGTGTTTTTCTTCTTTTTTGATTTCTTTCTTTTCTTTTCTTTTCTTTTTGAAGAAGGCATCACAGCTCAGTGTTTATCTTCCGATTAAAGAAATTAAAATGGCCGGGCGCGGTCGCTCACGCCTGTGATCCCAGCACTTTGGGAGGCTAAGGCAGGTGGATCATGAGGTCAAGAATTCGAGACCAGCCTGACCAACATGGTGAAGCTCCGTCTCTACTAAAATACAAAATACGCCCATGCATGGGCGTGGTGGTGCGCGCCTGTAGTCCCAGCTACTCAGGAGGCTGAGGCAGGGGAATCGCTTGAACCCAGGAGGCAGAGGTTGCAGTGAGCCGAGATCCCGCCACTGCACCCCAATCTGGCAACAGAGCAAGACTCCGTCTCAAAAAAAAAAAAAAAAAAAGAAAGAAAAGAAATTAAAACACTTTCACAGGCCTCTCAAACTACAATGGGCCCTTGGCACTGTGCCCCCTGTGCCCAGTGGGCCGGCTGGCCTGGACCTGCCATAAGCAGCGCACGATGCCCAGAATACTCCCCAGGGAAGACCAGCTCAAGCACAAGCTGCCTATGACACCATGCAGCTCCAATTAGCTTGATACCTAGCTCTCCCTCACAGGGGAGCCTAGGACAAGGTCTCCTGCAAGACAGGGCCACGGAGGGAAGGACATGCCTGCAAGGGTCCGAGAGCTTCTTGTGAGGGGCCAGGGAGGAGAGAGGGGTCTGGGGTGTCTCACGATCCCTGAGCAGACAAAACAACTTGTATATTTCTAATGCTGAAAGCTCTACCAGGCTAGCCGATGCTTAGGGTTACTTTTAATGCCTGGAAGCTAAAAAGAAATGAAATACAAAATTCGATAAAACTGAGCAGCAATTCACTAAGAGAGTTTAGTTATCTGAACCTACTACATCTTTTAAATTTATAGGCCGGGAGCAGTGGCTTATGCCTGTAATCTTAGCACTTGGGAAGGCCGAGGTGGGCAGATTGCCTGAGCTCAGGAGTTTGAGACCAGCCTGGGCAACACAGTGAAATCTCGTCTCTACTAAAATACAAAAAATTAGCCAGGTGTGGTGGTGTGCGCCTGTAGTCCCAGCTACTTGGGAGGCTGAGGCAGGAGAATCACTTGAACCCAGGAGGCGGAAGTTGCAGTGAGCCGAGATCATGCCACTGCACTCCAGCCTGGGTGACAGAGCGAGACTTCGTCTCAAAAAAAAAAAAAAAAAAAAGAAAAGAAAATTGTGATCATGTTTGGTTACCTCTTTTAGGCTATATTCTGCTAATTCATATTATTTTTAAAAATTCATGGGGAAAATGGTACTTTGTCTCATAGCTGGAGTGAAAGCCTCATCAATTGCAGAAGCGCTGTGGTCCCAGGGCACCCCCTAATGGAACCTACTCAAATTGCAAGCAAAGTACCCAGGAAGAAAAAGCAAATTGCAAAAGGAGAGCCTGTCATACCCACTTCTTTGAGAGGCTACAAATATTAATTATCCAAACACAGATCCTTATTTCTTTATATGTGAATCCTTGATGTACATGCACTATTTAGAAATGAAATCAATACTGGGTCACATATTTATACAGGCTATTATTTCTCAATATGTGTCAGATGTTGACGTGATTAATAAAATATGACACCTAGACAAGTCTCAAAATTCACAGTGTCTGTCTTTTTGCTGATATGCATTTTTCCTACTGATGAATTGTGAAAACATAGTTACTGTCATATGAAAGGTTTCTCAAATTGTTCAACGTTACAAAGGGAACTTCATACTCAGAAAAACTGGGAACTCTGGCTTTAGGGCAGAATTTCCAGCCTTTACAAAAGCAAACACCATGGCAGGCCATCCTGGATATTGATTCTTGGAGGGAATTTGATGGGAATTCCACTTTAGTTGACAGTGAAGAGCTTAAGCCACAAGTTTGTACAAAAGACCATGTGTCCATCAGAAGAGCAAAGAACTGTTGTAGTATTAACATGCTATTACAACAGAAGCGTTTATTTAGGAATTGGGGAGAAACAAGAACAGATGATGTTTGGGAAGTCTCTGCTCCTTCAGTGAATTATGCTGGCACATGGTGAGCAGTTCACTCAGGTTCACCCCAGGAGCCAGAAGACTCAGCTGCAGCCCCTCTGGTGCCACGTGACCACTGACCAAGTGCAAGTCAGGATCCTCCCGGCAGACCCTGGGCTGGAGCTGCCAGCTCGGGACCCCAGCCCACCCCGTCAGGGGCTTGAGCGACCACCTCCCTCTCTGCCCCACCTTGGTCTCCTGGGCTGGGGACAAGCAAGCCACTTTCACCTCCCTGAACTTCAGTTTCTTCACCTCAAAACAAAGATAATCATTCCTGCTTTTAATTAGTGGGGTAATACATAAGGCTATAATATATCCCTTAAGTACCTAACAGCGCATGGAATACAGCTCATGCTCAGCCAACCACGGAGCCATTCCCATCTCCCTCTGTTCAGCTTTTATTCTCACAGACAGGAGCCAGTTGACCTTTACTCCTTCAGAAGGTGAAGAAGGACTTAACAGTCAGGGCTAATTATGTGCTCACGCTGGGCCCAGGAAGGTATGCCCCACAAAACATGCCTCCCCTAAGGGACCCCCCCAGGGCATGGCACCCCCAGGCATGGCCCACCTCCTCCCTACTACTCCTCCACCTCCCATGACCTAGGGGCCCTGTCCAGCACCTCCACCCAGCAGGTCTTATTCCATTTTAACCAGGAATGCCTTAGCCCCCCAAAAAGGGGGTGCTGAATGAGGTCTCATTATAATAAAAATGTTGTTTCCAACTTTCTTGGACATCAGTTACAGCATATCTGCCATTTCCACACAAATGCTTGCCTTTCCTTCTCCCCACAGCCCTAGGAGGCAGGTGCCACAACCTCGCAGAGTGCAGAGGAGGAAAGTCAGCCCAAGGCTGCACCTGAGGCCACCTAAATAGCACGGGGCCCCACCAGGGTGTGGTCCAGGATGACCCAGCTTTCAGCCTGTCCCTTTCCTTCCCCTTCTCTCCTGTGGAAGCTGCTGCCAGTAGGGGCTGGGGAGAGGCAGGAGGGAAGGAGGCGGGAAGAGGCTGTTGGCTGGACTCCAGCCAGGGTCCAGTCCCAGGTGGGACTTCAAGGAGGAGGAAGGAGCTGACCAGGGAATGAAGGGCCCCTCCCTCGCCTAGGCTCAGCCCCAGGCCCTGTGCACACTTTGGGGAGGAACTTGCCCAAGAATGTTGACTTGCATTAAGTGAAACCCTGGGTGGGTTACCAGGACACTTCCTGACACTGTTTCCAAGTTCTCAGCTCAAGACAGGTTAAAAACAAGGTGACAAGGAAAGGACCCTGGGTTCAAATCCCTGCATAACTTGTCTGTGCCTCAGTTTGCTCTTCTATAAAGTGGGGATAAAAACAGTGAGAGGTGAAGCAATCATGGCAGCCCCTTTGTGTCAGCTGAATAGCCACAACAGTACTGAAACCGACAACCACACAGCACACGCAGGCAGAGGGGCAAAGGCATCGGGGTTCACCCAGAGGAACAAAGGCTGCGTTCACGGGGAGGGCGCCTCGTGAGGGTAAGTGGGATAAAGGTGGGCTCACAGCTCTCGCTCACCAGCTATGCAATCCTGCCAAAGTGACTTCACTTTGCTAAGCCTGGGTCTTCTTACTTATAAAACACACAGGGTGACTACAAGGATTAAATAAGATGAAAAGGGTGAAGTTACCCAAAAGGCAGAGCAATGCTCGACAGGTGGAAAACAGCATCAAATCTCTGAGCTGGAATGGACTTCTCTTCTAAACACTCACATGCGCACGCACACACATGCACACACACACACACACACTTTATTAATTATTTTAAATCACAATATGGGGTGGGCAGGAGGGAGAGGTTATGCATTAGGCAGCCTGGATTATCCAGTATTTATATGCTACAAAAAATAATTGTATTTTTTAAATTTTTTAAGATCTCATTTTATATGGTTAGAAGAATTGAAAGAAAAACTGCTGTAGCTGGTAAAATAATTATTACAATTTACTTCATAATACACAATCAGCACTTACCCCTCAAAACTGAAGAAAACCAGCTGTTACATATAAATCATATCCTATTTTTAATTCACAAAGGGGAGGTGCCATAGAAACCTAAGGTGACTCATTTGGTACATGTGAAATCAGTATGATTTTCTCTTTTTAAAGAAAATATGGGTTCCCTGGACAGGCCTAATTCCTAGATAGGCTAGAAGCATAAGCCACTGTACCCTCCCAGGATTAGAATGGGGAAGGCTGTCCACTCCACCTCAACTTAGAGGGGGCTGGGCGCCTTCTTTCTATCCCGTCCCACCATCCTCTTGGGAGCTTGCAGGGTGGGGAGCACCAGGCCATTTTAAACAGTTCATCTCTGAAGGGGTGACACTTACTGCTGGCTCCCAAGAGCGTGCACCATGAGGCAAGTAGCTGCCCCCATGGTCTCCAACCCTCGCAGGCCTCCAGCTGCACTTGGGGTTGCTAAAGACAATGTGTCTCCTGGAACCCTTCCTCAGCAATGTTCTCTCTGAACACAGAAAATACAATGATCCACTCAGAGGGGCAGCTTGGAACTCTACAGACACCTGAATTCACAGTAATTATGCACAAAGGCCTGTTTGAAGAGGCAAAGAGAAATGTTGTTCATAAACTGAATGCGAATCAATTATGACTCATGAAAAAACATTGGCTATTAACTTAGCAGTGGGTTAATTCCTGCCTCCTTCCCACGCCTGCAGCGAAGGGTTGCTCGGCATTGACTCAACACGGCCGGGAAAGGGGCAGAGAGAGCGAAGATTCTCCAATGTCCAGACAGACTCACCAGACAGCCCCTCGCAACCCACCCACCCTCTCAGCTAGGGCGGGTCTCCAGGGATTCGATTCTAAGTACTTGGTTTGTATGCAAGGTAAATCTGCAGGAGCTATTTGCGTGTGGCTTCCCCGCATTTCTCCACCTGCTTTGAAAGTCAGGCTGGGAAACGTCCAATCTGACTTCCAGGAGACAGCAGGGAGGGAGGTTTCAGGGCTCACGTCAAGAGGCCCCACTATGGTATCTGGTTTCCCCTGTGGACGGAGGCGGAGGTCACAGAGCCTCCTCCACGGCTCCACTAATGCAGAGCAGCCGGTGGGACTCTCCCTGGTGCGGGTGGACGGTGGGAGGTGTGAGGCCTGGAGCCACCAATGACTCCCTGGCCATGCTGGAGGCAGGAGTTACCGGCGGACCAGCTCTGCGGTGTCACTCTGCGGTGGTTCCTGCACATGCGGCCAAGGCCCAAGCTTGCAACAATTCTGTTGGTCCTGAATTCCCTGCACTAAATCCTCTTCTGCCTCAGCGAATGAGAGTGAGTCCTGAGTAACACAGATGCTGCCAACCAAGATTCAGGAAATCTTGGTAAAGACTCATCTCTTGGGAAAAAAAAAAAAACTTGGTGTGAAAAAATTATTTCAGGCAGGACATATCAAAGAAGGAGTCTGGTATATACACAGGAAATCTACTTAGGAGACAGTACGCAAAGGCACTCATCAGACAAAAGCGCAAAAAATACAAAAACCCATGATGCACAAAACATCACAATTTTAAATGACAAACGGACAAGGATGTGTATCGTCATGTTACTAACTGGCAAATGGTTGAAAATGACTTAATTAAACATCCATCCCAGAGAAGGCTCGCGGACTGGAACCTATCCCTACAATGGGATTTCTTGCAGCCCTGAGAATGGATGCAAACGAAGAATATCTAATAATCTAGTAGTGTGGAAAAGAGGCTCAACTTGTACCATTCATTCTGAAAAGGTAGCTCATGGCCAGGTACAGTGGCTCATGCCTGTAATCCCAGCACTTTGAGAGGCTGAGGCAGGTGGATTACTTGAGGTCAGGAGTTCAAGACTAGCCTGGCCAACATGGTGAAACCCTGTCTCTGCTAAAAATACAAAAAAAATTTAGCCAGTCATGGTGGTGCGTGCCTGTAATCCCAGCTACTCGAGAGGCTGACGCAGAAGAATCTCTTGAACCCGGGAGGTGGAAGTTGCAGTGATCAGAAATGGCGCCACTGCATTCCAGCCTGGGAGACAAAGCAAGACTCTTTCTCAAAAAAAAAAAAAAAAAAAAAAAAAAAAGGCAGCTCACAAAACAATACAGACATTACCTCTTTGGGGTAAATATGTACGTTGGCTCATATATGTATGTATGTATAGTCAGTATAGCGCAGACAGAAGTTCGGAAGGCTCTGCCCCAAATGTTTTAAGAGATCCGTTCCTGTTCCACCCCCAGGCTTGACGGTAGAGACAGTTACTGCAGCACCCAGCTTCGAGCCACGTAACACTGTGGCCAAAGAGCAGCCTGACTGAGGTGAGGGAAATCTCAAGTCTGTTAGGAGCCCCAGACAACTGACCAGCCTTCTCCGTGCTAATTGCTGGGTCCTCCCTGCTGGCTGGCCTGGCCATGTCCAGTCTACAGGGCTTCCTCCCCTACCGAGGGTCCAGCTACTCGAGAGGCTGACGCAGGTCCACAAAATTCACTCAGTCATTTCTGTTCTAGAATGTGGTACCAGAGAAGCCCCCTGCACCAGCACACCTCAACTTAAAGATCTGTTTTGGCTCACAAAGGGTGTGAAGAGAACAAGATAACACTGGCCAAGCCTCACAAAGCGAGTGACTCAAACCTTTAAAATGCTTGTATTTGTCTATAAAAATGCCACTTTCAACCAGAGAGCATACTGGAAGCACTAACACATGATAATTTCAGAATGTGATTTCCAATGGAGCTTGTAGCTGACACCCAACAATCATCCAAAACTACATGGAATTCAGTTCCTGTAGAAATGATCACAGCTCAGAGACCGAATCACCCAGCCCCATGGAGAGGTGTGGCCATTTGACTCAGACCTTCAAGGGAGTGGGTCTTGTGACTCAGACCTCAAGGGAGTGGGTCTGACCCCTGAAAACACCCCATTTCTTCTCCCTTCTCACCTCCACTGGCCAAGCTAGTGCTGCAGATTCAAAGTCACAAATCTTCCATGCAGAAAAGATCCACAAAAAAGTTCTTAATACCCCTCCTTGGGGAAGAAAGGTCAATAATGAAGGTATTAAAGCAAGATCACAGAAACTCCGGAGCCAGGAGGGAGGGGTTAAACCCAGGTTACAAAGCAGGCAAAGAGTGGAGACGGGGCTTCAGAGCGCTTGCGGTATTTCCCATGCCGCCTGCACAGAAGGGAGAGAACCCGAGAGCCACGGTCTGGGCCGACGTCCTTGGACCTGGTGTGGCCCCTCTGCCCACCACACCTGCTCCCTTACCTGTCTGGTGCAGACCTTGTGTGTAGTCGCGGAGTTGTAATCAGACCAAGAGCTCGGAGAGCAGCCCAGTATGCCCCAGACTCCAAGCAGCATCTACAGTGGGACGGGTGAGCCGCCTCCCTGGTCATGTCTCTGTCCTGAGGAGCCCGGGGAAGAAACCATCCCTGAGCACACAGTTCAGTGTCTGTGGACCTGAAGTGAGTGTAAGCAAAGCTTCGCGAACCTCTACAGACCCACACCTGGTCCCAGAATGCCCCAGGCACAGCAGGCTCCCCCATCCGGATGGGATGATGGCTTCACAAAAACACGCCCAATCTCAAAACCCATTCTCAGGGACGAGTTTAGTGTCTTCTATAAGGGACGTTTGTTAAATTGTTTGGGAACATTCAATTCTGAAGAAAAAAACAACAAACGCAATGGGTGAATCTCACAGGATATGTCAAGTAGAGATAAATAGTAAGTAGAGCAGGTGTGTACCAAACAGAGGAGGAGATGCGAGCTCTAAGACACCTAGTATTCATGAAGCGCCACATGGACCCAAGGCAGCTGGGCAGCAAAGACTCACGATACATTCGACATGGAAAAGGTGCTCGATACCACGATACATTCGTATGCACGGGACCAGTTACCTAGAGGAACCTGATATTCCCTCAAAATTCGCTTCCCCACTGGTGACCCAATTCTGGTCCTCTGAATCCAAGGCTGTTCAACACACTCGTGAGCCCAGACGTGGCAGGGCGGAACCATCCCCGTGTCTCTCCAACAGGACGGGGCGTATGTCTTGGCCCAGGGCACCTCCCATCCATGGCCTCCATGCAAGTGCTTCAAGTCAGGTCCTTCTCCTCACACATTAGTGGGGAAGGCGGATGCTGCAGAGCAAGATGGGACACACGGATGCTTTCCAGCTACCGCATCTCCATCCCCACTCTCTGTACCGTGTCCCCTACTCCATCCCCGTCCCCACCCTCTGTCCTGTGTCGCCTACCCCATCTTTGTTCCCACCCTCTGTCCTGTGTCTCCTACCCCATCTCTGTCCCCACCCTCTGTCCTGTGTCACCTACCCCATCTCTGTCCCCACCCTCTGTCCTGTGTCCCCTACCCCATCTCTGTTCCCACCCTCTGTCCTGTGTCCCCTACCCATCTCTGTCCCCACCCTCTGTCCTGTGTCCCCTACCCCATCCCTGTCCCCACCCTCTGTCCTGTGTCTCCTACTGCATCTCTGACCCCACCGTATCCTACCTATATCACCTACCCCATCTCTGCCCCACCCCTGTCCCGTGTCACCTACCCCTCTTCCATCCCCTCGCTTCTCTCTGTGTGTTCTAAATTGCATCAAGGTTGTTCCCCACATGACAGCTTCCACCGGCAGCTGTGCTCAGGAACACTGTGTATGGCAGTTATGCTCATTTTCCTTAAATGCCATCAGATCTCAGATGTGGAAGGACCCTTTATTGCTTTAGGTAACATTAATAGTGGGGGTCCTAACTGGTAGTTATAACAAATGCCCTTTAACCTTCTTATAAGAAAGACAATAAGAGAGTAATACCCATAAATAATTTATGGAGCATTTTCTATGTTTGTCATACAGCACCTCATGTAATGCTCGTGCGTGTGTCTGTGTGCATGTGTGTGTGTGTGTGTCTACCACCCCCCACCCCATCTAAGGGGTGACTGAGGTTGCAGGACTTCTAAGTAGCACAGCAGAAACCAGAGCCTGGGCTGGGCATGGTGGCTCATGCCTGTAATCCCAGCACTTCGGGAGGCCATGGTGGGTGGATCACTTGAGGTCAGGAGATCGAGACCAGCCTGGCTAATATGGAGAAACCTCGTCTCTACTAAAAATACAAAAATTTGCCAGGCATGGTGACAGGCACCTGTAATCCCAGCTACTCAGGAGGCTGAGGCAAGATAATCCCTTGAACCCAGGAGGCAGAGGTTGCAGTGAGCAGAGATCACGCCACTGCACTCCAGCCTGGGCGACAGAGCAAGACTCTGTCTCAAAAAAAAAAAAAAAAAAGACACCAGAGCCTGACTCCCCTGACCTTGACTGGACCAACTGCTTTAAAAAGAAGGCAATCTCCCTGACATTTTCTCCTCCCACATATGGGGCAGTATTTCTGAGAGTAGTTTCTTGGGAACTGCACACCCCACAAGCTAATGGTTCTGGTGCTTCCCACAGACATGAGAATTTGAGGGCAGAAACCATGGAGACACTGGTGTATGGACCTCAGAGGTTAAGGCAAATATTTCTGGAAGTTCTTCAACTACACACATAGTTAAAAACCAGCCCCACACACCACAGCCAGGAGGAGGTCTGAGCAAATAAATACGTTTCCATCTGCACTTTTTGAAACGAACTTCCATAATTTCCTTTCACAGATACCCAGATCATAAGAAAAATGTCTGAGAATCCTTCCTACCAGCAGTCTCCTCCAGAATGGTATCTGAGCCTGCGAAAAGCTGGGGGCTGATGCTGCTAAGGGGGTGCCCTGTTACATCACATGCCTGTCTTATCATTTCCCATCATTTCACTGCAAAATTCACTGGGCACTGACAGAAACAGCATCTCTTGTTCATTATCCACTTGGCTCAGGATTATGGGTTAGACCCCCTTAAAAGCAATACAAATATCTTCAAGGTAATTTGTCAAAATCATAAATGTGTCTTAAGGACTCTTAATCTGACCTAAAGTTTTGAAATTATTTTCCAGACACAGAGATCTAGAAAGAGCATTATTTGATGAGAATTCTCCTGATTTCCATTCAGTTTGGGGAAAACAAAAGGATTTTGAACGCTGGCTGTCTGTGTTGTCCTACCCACAGGCGACACCAGCAGTACCGGTGTTTGCAAGTATCTAGACAACGGAAGAGATCAGCGCGACACCAGCCAGCGTCAAGCCACAGGTGGGCCTGTGAACACCAGGCCGGGCCGGCCTGTCTCCCTTTCAAAGGCGGTTCTCTTGCATCTCACATCCGTGTGGCCAAGTTGTTACTTTAAGTCCCACCTCCTCCAAGAAGCTTCCCCTGATTACCTCCCCTTCCAAATCCAGTGTGAACTAAATCCAGGGCTTGGGCTTGCATGTGCAGGCTTGACAAGGGCTCATCTTATTCACCAGAAGCAGCAATTATGACTCGGACCTTTCCGGCTTGTAGTGAGTGCCAAGCACATGGGGGGTTGCTCTGATGACGAGGCAGCAACAGCATAAATAGGAACGGTGGTTTGGAAGACGCCCATCCCCATGACAGTGGGCCGGGCTGTGTATGCAGAAAGCCATTCGATCCCCCCAACGCCGCTGCCAGCTACTCCTTCCTTGCCTTCTCCCAGCCCTGACTGAAGTCTCCAGCAGCCCCGACGGCTCTCCCAGTCTTTTTCAGGTAATAAAAAGGCCTAGCACACTTTACCCAGGACAGTGGTGAATACAGAGATATTTTAAACTTCCTTTTATGTATCAAGGGCAAAGCCTGGAAGCTGGAGCCTAGAGCTCTCCCCAAAGCCATGATGTGCAGAGGACAGAAGACAGAACCTAAGAAACAGCCCTGCCCCACAGGTAGAGAAATCCCCTCTGGGTCTGGGACATGAACCCAGGCACTGAGCACCTACTGCTGTGCACCACCCCTGGAGGGGCAGGGGTGGGGCTGAGGGGGTGTTCTTGTCCTGCTTCCTGTGGGAACTCTGGGAAGGCCGAGCTCAGAACAGTAGAAATGGAGGCCTAGCACGGTTCCACACAACCTGGGCGGGCTCCCAGGTGCCCAATAGGGGCCCAGAAGAGACCTCAGAGCATGGGGACCTCTGGGCCAATGCAAGAGCCAGGTTCCCGCTGTGGCTCACCCTGGGGACACCAGCTGGACAATGATGGAAATGTGAGCCGGAGGCTCCGTGTGGAGGGGAAAGGGACTCACTGGGGCACCGCAAGAGGACCAGATGACCAGTCAGGGCCACTCCCCTCAAGCTCTGATGGGACTACAACCCTCTCCTGGTGCCCAGGGGTGACTTGTAGCGAAAAGGGGTCCCCGAGGAGTAACCTGGAGAGACTGAGAGACTGACTCTCCAGGGACGAAGCTACCTTTAAGCTAAATAGTGACTGAAATAATACCATTGAATTAGGCTCTAGAAAAACAGAACCATGCACTGGGAACTGAGTATACCAAAAAGGGAACCAAGGGACTTCACTAAGGACAGCAAAATCAAGCTCACTTACACAAAATTTTGCACCCTTCCACAATAAACCCTGGGCAGGTTTCCACCCAGAGAGTCCACCTGCAAAACAAGCAGTATTTACGTGCACAACAAGCAACTGCATGACAAGGCACGGGGCCAGCCTGCAGGGGAAGTGCCAGTGGCTGCAAGGCAGCTAAGTCAAATCCAGGCCCACCAGGACATCACAGAAAACCCGCCCTCCTGGAGGCCTGGTACCTTCACATCTATTCTCTCATTTAACCGAGAGCATCCCTGAGGGCTGGCCAGCTGAGTCCATTTCAGCTGCTATAACAAAATACCATAAACCGGGCAGCTCATAGACAACAGACATTTATTCCTTGCAGTTCCGGAGGCTGGAAGTCCAAGATCAAGGCACTGGCAGGTTGGGTGTCTGGTGGGGGTCCGTTCCTCATAGAAGGCGCCTCCTCGCAGTGTCCTCGCATGGTGGAAGGGACGAGCAAGCTCCTTGAGCTTCTTTTATAAGGGCACCAAGCCCATTCATGATCTATCACTTCCCAAAGGCCTCATCTCTTAATACCATCACCTTAAGGATTAGGAATCCACATATGAATTTTTGGGAGGACACAAACATTCAAACCATAACACTATCACTGCTCTCATTTCCCTGAATGGTGCACTGAGATTGGTCAAGATTCATCTTTTTTTTTTTTTTTTTGAGACTGAGTCTCACTCTGCTGCCCAGGCTGGAGTGCAGTGGTGCCATCTCAGCTCATTGCAACCTCCACCTCCCTGGTTCAAGCAATTCCCCTGCCTCAGCCTCCCGAGTCGCTGGGATTACAGGCGCGCACCACCACATCTGGCTATTTTTGTTTTGTATTTTTAGTAGAGTCAGGGCTTCACCACATTGGCCAGACTGGTCACGAACTCCTGACCTCAGGCAATCCACCTGCCTCGGCCTCCCAAAGTGCTGGGATTACAAGTGTGAGCCATCGCGCCCAGCCAAGATTCATCTTAACTAGCCTAAGAGGGCCAAGCAGAGCAGTGATCCCAGCAGGACAGCCACCCGTTAGTGAGCCCCACATGACTGATCCTATGCACCAGCTGAGCTGCACAGCATCCATGGATGGTACACTTTATTTTATAAGTGAGGAAACAGATGCTTAGAGAATAAGAACTTGACTCGCGGAGGAGGTCCAGAATTAGAGTCAGGCAAGCCAGGTACTCACTACAGGCACAAAATTTAAGGGGGTACCAAAAATGCAGTCAGATAAATGCCTCATTACAATATTTTAAAACATCAAAACAAATACAAAAATCCATAATGTACAAAATCTCACACTTTTAAATAAAGACAGGATCAGTGTTCCTGATTTTCCCTCTTGCCTCAGACTCCAAGATGGCACAGCATGGGGGCAGAGCCCAGAAACCAGCCCAGCTCAACCTTCTCCACCAGCTCCAAAGCAGGGACGCCGGATGTCACGACACGACACTGTCTCTAGATATCTTTCCCCTCACAATTTTATAACCTCAATAGGTTCTTAGGATGACCACAGTGCTCCATCATTCCAGGCGTGCACCCGTGGGACCGAGCTCCAGGGAAAATACCAGGGCCCTACACAGATTCTAGTCTATGGTATATGCAAATGAAGGAAGCCTGCAGGCTCCAATAACCTAGTAGGATACTTTAAGACCAGTTTGGGAAGGTGTGAGCTGGCTCTAAAAGGGTGACACAGCTGCCTGTCTTCCACTTGGATTTCCTGGCTCAAAACTGTCAACAGGACCTGATGCCTGCAGGCGGCTTGCACCTACACGGAGTCAAATTCACACAGCCGCACTGCTTCTGACTTGCATTTCAAAAACAAGTGACTATTATGCTCTGATCACATGTGAACTTCATACCAAATCTTTGCCTGTGATGAAGCTTCTGTTCAACAAATATTTGTTGATTAAAAATGTGAACACTTCTTAGATCAACTCCAGAATCCCTCCCAGGTGGCGTGTAATCAAAGCCTAAAACCTGTTAAATAAACCATCACCTAAAGCATAAGGCAGTTCGTGAATGTGTCCACTCCTTTCCCCTGCAACGGCGTGTGGAGACAGTGGGCATAAAGACCTCGTATGCTAACAATTTGAACCGAGCAGGACCTTCTCTCCCTCCTCTTTGATTTTCCTGGCGCCTAAACTGCTGGTTTTGCCTCACAATGGAAAGTTAGGTCCAGCAAAGTGAGCAAAGGGAAACTTTGGGCACTTGCACGAGCGCGTCCCGCTCCCCCTCGGCCCCAGGAGCTGCCCAGGGCTTCGGCGGCGGGGGTGGCGCCTCTCCGGGTCCGAGGCGCCCCTGGCTTCACGGCCTCTGCCCTCGACCCCCTAGCCCCGGCCCGCGCCACCTCCGCCCGGTGCCCCCACGCCCACCCCGTCTTCGACCCACGCCTGCCTTGGGCCACGCGATTTCAAACCCCTCGAGGTACCTGGCACAGGAGCGTGGCCCGGGCTCGGCGAGACGCGCAGAGAAGGGCACCTTCCGCGGGGTGCGGTGAGCCGGTGCTGCTCCAGCCGCGGGTGCGCGTCTGGCCCCAGCCCAAAGCCGCGGCGACGCAGCAGGTGGCCGCGCGGCCTCCAGACAGCCCGGGTCTGCGGCCGAAGACCGGGACGCGGGCGCTGACACTACCCTCCCGCGGCCGGCCCGGCCCTGCGCCCGGCGCGCTCCCAGCTCCCAGCTCTCAGCTGCAGGCGCGCCGGCTCCGCTCGGCTCCGCTCGGCTCGGCGGGGGCGGACGCCGCTCAGCTCCCCTCGCCGGCCGCCGCGCGCACCTCCCCCGCGGCGCGCAGCTCCCAACGCCGCCTCCGCAGCTGGTCCGGCGGAGTGGGGCCGAGACCTCGGGGCGGGGGGTGCAGGCGCCGGCCTGGGCCTTGGCCGCCCCGCGGGAGGGTGATCGGGGTGCGGGCCCGGCTGCCCAGCGCTCCCTCCCAAGTCCACGCCGCTCCCGATCCGCCTCGGCCTGTCCGCGCAGCGGCGCTGTCGGGGCTCCGGGAGGGCCGGGGGGCACCGGAGACCCCGAGCGGGCGGCAAGTCAGTCCGGGACTGGCCCAGGGCACCCGCGCGCGTCGGGGAGAGGGACCCGGGACTCCAGGTCACCTCCGGATCCGCCCTCGAAGTCGGTGGCCTGCGGCGGGCGTGGGCGCCGAGGGAAGGAAGTGTGCATTTGAATAAAAGTAAAAGTTTGTTATTGTTGTTGTTTTATAACCGTGTGGGTCCTGAGCGTCTCCAGGCTAATTAGGGAAGCTGCCGCCCTGTCTGGAGGTGATTCATGGGTGTGACACCGGCGAGTGTGGGAAGAAAGGCAGCTGATGCCGTCTCAGCTGCGCTCGCCTTTCTTTCTTTATTTTCTTTCTTTCTTCTTTTTTTAAAATCCTTTTTCTTGTAAAGACAGGGCTGGTCCATTTAGGGAGACTGCGCACGGAGGGAGCTGCCTTGGGTGGTCGCCCAGCGAATCTCCTCCGGAGCCCGAGCCGCGGCTTCGGTCTGCGGATGGCACAGCCCGGCGACCCCGTCCCGGCCTCTTCCCCGGCGGTGCACGCCCAGGGCCAGGCAGGCGAGAGGCGCGGGAGTCGCGTCCCAGCAGGGAGCCCAGGCCGCGACGAGTCCGCAGGGGACGCCTTCAGCCCGGGCTGGAAGAGATGATGCTAACGTCAGACGGGGACTCTCGGGTGTCACCGAACGCCAGAATGAGCGGCGAGGTCCGCATTGTTTCGAGGGGATCACGCGGAATCCGCGCTACTCCGCGGGACGCTGGGTCCGACGGTTAGCGCCGAGCACACTGGAGGCCTGGAAAAGCCGCGCTGCTCCCCTGTCGGAGGCCGAGCGGGCCTGGACCCCGGAAGGAGCTCTCTCCACCTGTGGCTTTCAACTGGGTCAAAATCCCAGATAGAAGAGTCGAGCGAAACGAGGCCCAAGACAGTTTCCCATTTACTTGGGCATATCAAACGAAGTTTCCTTTTTGAATTTTTAATGTTATCCCTTGGGCACAAGCTATTCACGTAAAAGCCTCTTTTGATGGTTAAGTGCTTTAAGTTCCCTGTATGAAAAGAACAAAAATAGTGATTCAGCCTTATAACCCCCCAAACTAATAACCTGCATTCACAATGAACGGGTGACTCATGACAATCAGAGACAACGAGTTTGTTGGGTGTCTGTGTGTTTGTTTTTTTCAAAATCCTCAAACTAAACTGAACAACTGCAAAAACTATACTCCCCTCTCCTCTCCCACCTTGAGCCTCTGCTCCTTGCTCTTCAAAATCATGTTAGTTTTTGCAACTAACTATTTGCAACTAACTACTAAATATTTATGGACTCCATAAACTGCCTTTCTACCTAAGAATTTCGTTTCCAGAATATCTTAAACCTCTGGCTTTATTTGTATTCTGTGGGTGGCTTTTGAAGTTCCTGGAGGTTTTCAGAAGACAAAAACCGAGGTTCCTGGTGATTAGTTAAGGCCGAGAACATGGTGTCAACACTCAAAATAGAAACTGGTGGGGAATTTTGTGAATAGGTTGGGAAAATGGAAAATTATCTGGAGCCTGGTAGAGCAAGCACCTTCATGCTTTAAAAATGTGGAAAGAAACAGTGCCCCTCCCCTACCCCTGGGACTTTCACCTTCCGGTGAGAGCTCTGGTTCCCAGGGCCCTGCCAAGTGGCTGGCAGTCAAGGAGGCTCTTCCCCTCCTTAATGCCTTTTGGATTAAGCCTTGAAGCCAGGTTGAGAAAAGACTAAAATGTTCAAGTAAGGATTTGTCAAAGGTGCAAAAGAAACATAGACCCCACATAGTGTTTCTTGCAGCCTGCATGGACAACCAGAAAGCCAAGAGCATGGGGTTGGTTGTTTTTTGAGGCTCCAGAAAATCTCTCAGCTACCCCTGAACACATCCCTTTCAGAGAAGGAGAACCTCATTGACAAGCCAAAAGAAAGAAGACCGTGCTACTTCTAAATAGATTGCACCTCACTGGGAACATGCTTTTATCAAATAACCAGGCACTGATCTAAGCCATTTACAAATAGTCACTCATTTAAATCATCCACCTGCCAGCAGACCCTCTGAGCTAAGACCTGCCATTACCCTGATTTTGCAACCGAGATGCTGCTATTATCTCCATGTGGTAGATGAGGAGACTCAGCATGAGAAGGGCAAGTACCATGCCCAAGGGCATGCAGATAGTAAGTGGCAGAGCCAGGGTTTGAACCCCTAATCTGCACTTAAGGCTGGGCAAAGCTGCCTTTCTGAAAATGATGTCTACCTCTGCAAACTGAAAATATTTTTTAGTTTAGAAAAGAAAGGAATATCAGCCCTTCCTGCACTCAGGGAAAGGCATCTTTTGGGATCTCAGAAAGCAAGAGTATTTACACTTTTGATATTTACACTTAAAAATATTTACATTTGCTTCTTCACTCAGTTATTCCCAACACCATCATCATCATTGCTAATCATCAGTCCTGAATCTTCACTTAGTCAGACCAGAGGCTGGTAATTAATGAGGTGAAGATGGTGAAGTCAAAGGCAATGTGCTTTCTAACCCAGGATGGTAGCAGGGACAATTTTCAGCACAGTGTTCACCCTAGGGTTCTACTTTTGGGTCTTCACAGACACTCAATCTGCTTGTCTTCACTTGGGTTCAGAAAATACAGACCCCATAGGCACAGACATCCCTACCTGGGGAGAGGATTGGAGTCAAGGGCCAGCCAGGAACCAATTAGGAAGAAACAATATCTCAACAGGCCCATTGCCCAGGTGAGCTGTGGTGGCAGAGGTCGAATTGAGCTGCCTCACTGCCAGAGGCCACAGGGACCCTACTCCTGAGGGGCTCTCTGCAGGCGGCTGTCCAGGAATACCCAGATCTTAGCCACCATCCCTCTCATCCTCCTCCAGAAATGGGGATTGGACCCTGTCCTTTCCCTGTTTCAAAACCCTTTCCTGGCTTCCCTGCAGTTCGGGTGAAATCCAGACTCCTTAAGAGGACCACATCTCTTGGGCTTCCTTTCAGTACCACCCTCTGCTCCCTCCACTTCAGCCACACTGGCTTTCTTCCAGTTCTGTGAACACCCCAAGCTTCTTCCTGCCCTGAGGGCTTAGCCCCAGCTGCCCCCACCCTTCACCTGGCTGACTCCCACTAATTTTTCAGGTCTTAGCTTCAATGATACTTCCTTTGGTCTTTTTTTCCTGACCTGTATTTCCCTCCTACTCCTCTTCTTTAGAGAACATATTACACTTTGGAGTCGTTTATTTTTTATTCCATACTGGAGTCCCTCACTAGTGCACAACCTCCAGGAGGGTAGGGTCTGTATCTGTATCCAGCACCTAGCACGGTGCTGGTTTACAATAGCTGCTGGATCAATATTTATTAATCAATGAACTTTCACCATGGCCTGTGATGACCCTGAAACTGCTGTACCTCAAATGCATGAGACCGCACCCACTCTCTCTTCCCAATTCTTTTCCACCCTAGTCTTGATCCCGTTGTTTCCTAAACTTCTGCTCCTCCCCCATCCAAGGATCTTCTGCTCCGACTGCTCATTTCTCACTAGTCATCTCTCTCCAGCCTCCACCCTGCCTAACCCTTGGCCTCATGGTCATCCCTTGACTGCTCTCTTACCAGCACCCCCAGTGCCCTCATCCCTTGGTCCCCCCCCACCACACCTTCCTGGTTGAAACCCCAACCATACACCAGCCTCCTCTCTTCCTACACAAGCCCTTTTGTGCTGCCAAGGAAATTCACAGAACCATGCAGACCTAAACCACAAAAATACAGTCTCCACCCACACTTGGGCCTTACTACTTTGAGCCCATTAATGCCTAGTGTTCCATTATTGGAATGCTAAGCTTGTGGGAGTTATTTACATCCTACTGCTCAAGGTCATGGCCAAGGTCTGATTTTTCACACAAAAAAATTGCAACCTCCAGCATAAATGGGTTAAACATTCCTGAAAAACAAACAGGATGGTACATAAAATAAGAAAGAAGGAAAGATCACCAATAATTCCAACCGCAGAGGTAATCACTGTTGGCATTTTATTGTTTTTCTTCCAGTTTTTCTTTTTCCAAAAAAGGGATTCAAGCTGGCCTGCAAACTCAAATGGCTTTTACATAGTTGAGATTAAGGCAAATACACAAGATAGTATCCTGGTTTTTTCAGCTACATTATAACACAAGTATCTTCCCTTGTGATAATGTAGTTTTTATAAATATAAGTTTTTAATAACTAATATGCCATTATGTGATACATCATGATTTATTATTTTAAACCATTTATCTATTGTCTTGTTTTCAACTTGGGAGTGTTCTACAAAATTCTTTGACAAGATCCGTATGCAGCAGACTCAGCGGCTCACGTCTGTAATCCCAGCACTTTGGGAGGCTGAGGCAGGCGGATCACCTGAGGTCGGGAGCTTGAGACCAGCCTGGCCAACATAGTGAAACCCCGTCTCTACTAAAAATACAAAAATTAGCCGGGTATGGTGGCACGCGCCTGTAGTCCCAGCTACTTGGGAGGCTGAGGCAGGAGAATCGCTTGAACCCGGGAGGTGGAGGTTGCAGTGAGCCAAGATCGTGCCACTCCACTCCAGCCTGGGTGGCAGAGCGAGACTCCGTATCAAAAAAAAAAAAAAAAAAAGTATCTGTATGCATAATTTGTCTGCATTTATTTTGCCTATATTTAATTTATTTCCTTAGGAGATATTCAGAGAGGAATCCCTGAGCTAATGGCAATGAATGAGCTGAAGGCTCTGAGTCTCAGGGTGGGAAGGCGTCTAAGGTTCTAAGGCCTGAAAAACACCACATTATTTCCTTTGTTCCTGCACAGCTCACTTTGCCATTGCCCACAGCAAAAGTAGCCCTAACTGCTCTCACATACTGTGTGTTCCCGGTCTGCACCATGTTCTCCTCTGAACAGATGGTTTTGCGTTCTTCTTTGGAGAACATTAATGACGGGTATGAACTCTCTCAATGCCCCATATCCACCCCCAGACCAGTAACACTGATCTTTGATCCTAGACGTGAGACGGTATCTCCCTGCCGCTTAGATCTTAGGGAAGATTAGCTTGCACCCACTTCCTCCAAGAGCACCACCCACAAAGATGGATCTTTCCAATCTGCAAATACGATCATGACACCCATTGTTCATTTAGTGCCTATAATATATGACATAGGGCCAGGTGCGGTGGCTCATGCCTGTAATCCCAGCACTTTGGGAGGCCGAGGCAGGTGGATCACCTGAGGTCAGGAGTTCAAGACCAGCCTGGTCAACGTGATGAAACCCCGTCTCTACTAAATATACAAAAATTAGCCAAGCGTGGTGGTGGGCACCTGTAATCCCAGCTACTCCTGAGGCTGAGGCAGGAGAATCACTTGAACCTGGGAGGCAGAAGTTGCAGTGAGCCGAGATAGTGCCATTGCACTCCAGCCTGGGCAATAAGAGTGAAACTTCTTCTCAAAAAAAAAAAAAAAAAAAAAGGTATTACATTATTTGCTTTCACAGATTCCCATTTGAACTTCTGTGAGGGAATTTTATGAAGGTCAGAACTTTTGTGGAATGTGCCCAAAGGTCACAGTGAGACTAAATGTCCAACTCCATACACGACTCCAAAGCTCTTGACTTCTGCGTGGCATTTCTAGGCATTTTCTGTGTTTTAGGCTTCATTGTTCCAGATTTGTCTTGGAAAGGGGGTACATCATAGTTCCATTTTTCACGTGAGTTTGCAAATATGGTCTGAGGATTACAGATTCTTATGCACATCATTTAGTGCTGATGCTTTGTTCTAATTCTATGAAATTCTGTTAACATTTAGGCAGGCATTGAGGGCCTGTTTGCTCTCTTTTATTTTTCCTACTTTCTTGCCTGTCATTTATGTGTATCATCTGTCACCACAACATCCAGGTGGGTACATTTTTTGTGTACACAATCAAGCAGCAGTGTGCATTTTGTCTCTAACCAGCAATTAACTATCTTCAGGACAATTCCAACAGCCGCGAGTTTCTGCATTTATTATCACGCCTTTTTTCAGTGGTTCTGAATGTTTTCTCACAAATTGTTACAGCTTTTTTTTTTTTTTTTTTTTTTTTTTATTTAATACAGACTCTCACTCTGTTGTCCAGGCTGGAGTGCAGTGGCATGATCTTAGCTCACTGCAACCTCCACCTCCCTGGTTCAAGCAATTCTCCTGCCTCAGCCTTCTGAGTAGCTGAGATTACAGGGGTGCGCCACCACACCCAGCTAATTTTTGTATTTTTAATAGAGATGGGGTTTCACCATGTTGGCCAGGCTGGTCTCAAACTCCTGACTTCAGGTGATCCACCCGCCTCGGCCTCCCAAATTGCTGGGATTACAGGCGTGAGCCACTGCGCCCGGCCTGTTACAGAATTTTTTGTAAAATAGATGGCAGACTAAAAAAACAAGTGGGGCTGGGCATGGTGGCTCATGCCTGTAATCCTGGCTCTTTGGGAGGCCAAGGTGGGCGGATCACCTGAGGTCAGGAATTCGAGAACAGCCTGGCCAACATGGCGACAACCCATCTCTACTAAAGATACAAAAATTAGCCAGGCGTGGTGGTGCAAGCCTGTAGTCCCAGCTACTAGGGAGGCTGAGGCAGGAGAATTCCTTGAACCCAGGAGACAGAGATTGCAATGAGCCAAGATCACGCCACTGCACTCCAGCCTGGGTGACAGAGTGAGACTCTGTCTCAAAAATAAATAAATAAAAATAAGTAAGTAAATAAATAAATAAATCAAAATCAAGCAGACTTAGGTCAGAATAAGTTCAAGGCATTCTATATTTTCCCTTTTGGAATGTTTCTCCTAATTTAAATACTATACATCTGATCTGGCCAGTTTACTGATCTGTAGGAAGGTATCTCAGGTTTAGTGAACATTAAATAGCTCTGGCTTAGTGTTGGCCGAGGCTGGGAGGTTATATTTCTATTAGAAATTTATCATGGCTGATAAATTGCATAAAATTGCATTGTTTTACAGTTGGGTAAATCTTGTTTGTGTGCAGGCAAGGATTGGTTTGGTTTCTGTTTTCAGAGTCTGTCTGACCTAAAGGACACACATCTTAAGTGTGTAGCTTGAACTTTTACATATGATTAATCCCCTACCACCGTCATCCACATCATGATCTAGATCATTTCCAGCACCCAGGAAGCCTTCTTGTGTGCTTCTTCAATTCGTGACAACCCCAGGTTAACCACTATTCCAACCTCTATTATCATAGACTAATTTTGCCTGTTGTTAAACCTCATAGACAGGCATAAGTAGACTGACACAGTGTATCTTCTTTGGTATCTGACTTCTGTTATTCAATATTATGTCTGTGAGATTCAACCATGTTTTGAATATTGGCTCATTCCTTTTTATCACTGTGTAGTATTCCCTTGTATGGATATACCAATTTACCTTGGGCACCATCTTGGGCATTTGAGTTGATTCCAGGTTTGTGCTATTATGATAAATCTGCTATGAACATTCTTAAAGATGTTTTTGGGAGGCACAAGCACTCAATTTTCTGGAATATTATCCAGGTGTGGAATTCTAAGTCAGGGCATATGTATGCTTAGCTTTGGTAAATATTGCCAAACATTTTTCTAGGGTGATTGAACTAGTTTACATTACTAGCATTCATGTAGAAGTTTCATATGCTCCACATCCTTGCATATGTGATATTGTCATTCTTTTTAATTTTAGTCATTTAGTGGGTGCTGTAGTGATGTCTTATTGTGGTTTTAATCTTCATTTCTCTGATAACTAATGAAGAGTATCTTTCCATTGGCTACTTTGATATCCTCTTTTGTGAAGTACCTATTTGTCTTTTGCTTTTTATTGGGCTATTTTTTTCTTTAGATAGATAGATGATAGAGATAGATGATAGAAAGATAGATAGATAGACAGATAGATAGGATTTTTTTTTTTTTTTTGATGGAGTTTTTTGCTCTTTGCCCAGGCTGGAGTGAAGTGGCGTGATCTTGGCTCACTGTAACCTCCGCCCCCCAGGTTCAAGTGATTCTCCTGCCTCAGCCTCCCAAGTAGCTGGGATTATAGGTGCCCACACCACGCCCAGCTAATTTTTTGTATTTTTAGTAGAGATGGGGTTTCACCATTTGGCCAGGCTGGTCTCGAACTCCTGACCTCAGGTGATCCACCCACCTCGGCTTCCCAAAGTGATAGGTCATAGGATTACAGGTGTGAGCCACTGCACCCAGCCAGATAGGACTCTTTATATATTCCAGATTTCATTCCTTTATTGGAAATGTATCTATATTTGTATATATTTATGTATTTAAGTCTGTGCGTACATATGTGTGTGCATGTGTAGATACATACATACATAGAGAGAGGGAGGGAGGGACACAGAGAGAATGTGCGAATACCTTCTCCCAGTCTGTGGCCTGCCTCTCCGGCATCGGCCTCCTTTTTTCCTGCACAGGCCTTTCTGTGCTACCAAGGAAATTCACAGAGCCATGCAGACCAAAACCACAAAAATGTACAGTCTCCAGCCTCACTTGGGCCTTACAACATTTAATCATTCTCTAAAAAAACAAATGGGATAGTACATAAAATAAGGAAAAAAGGAAAGATCAATAATTCCAACCACAGAAGAATCACTATTGCCATTTTATTGTTTTTCCTTCCAGTTTTTCTTTTACAGAAAAGGCATTTGAGGTGACCTGCAAACTCAAATGTTTTCTACATAGTTGAGATTAAGACAAATACATAATTTTGTATCCTGATTTTTTCAAGCACATTGTAACACAAGTATTTTCCCATGTGATAAAGGTTTTATAAATATAAATTTTTAATAACTGGCTAATACTCCATTATGTGGGTACATCATAATTTATGTTTTATCATTTCTCTATTGCCTTCTTTTTAGTTTGAGGGTATTATACAAAATTATTTGACATATATCTGTGTATGTAGTTTGTCTGCATTTATTTTGCCTATATTTATTTCCTTAGGAGACAGAGAGGAATTCCTGAGTAGATGCTATGAATGGGCTGAAGCATCTGACTGAGTCCCAGGGTGGGAGGCTTCTAAGGCCTGAATGACACCACATTCTTTTGTGTGTTCCTGCACAGCTCACTTTGCCATTCCCCACGGCAAAACTAGCCCTAACTGCCCTCACTCATTGTGTGTTTCTGGTCTCCACCGTGTCCTCCTCTGGATGGTTGTGATTCCTTCTACAGGAAACATTCAAGTTACCAGGTACAAGTTCACTAATAAGCTGACCTCAAAATGGGGAGAGTTTCCTGGATCATCTAAGTGGGCCCAAGGTAATCATTAGGGTGTTTCAGAGTGGAAGAGGGAGGCAGATGAGGACCAGAGAGACGATTGTGTGAAAAGGGCTCGGCTCAGCACTGCCGGCTCTGAGGGTGCAAGAGCCACAGGCCGAGGAATGCGGACAGCTTCTAAAAGCTCAACTAGGCAAGAGAATGGATTCTTCCCTTGCACCTCTAGAAGGAATGTGACCCTGAAGACACCTTTATTTTAGCCCAGCGAGACCCCTATCAGGCTTCTGGTCTCTACAACTGTGAGGAAATTAATTTGTGTTGTCATAAGCCACTACATTTGTGGTAATTTGTTATCAAAGCAGTAAGAAACTAATGCTGAATCTATTTTCAATTTCCCTAGTTGTATTGCTGGCAACCCCATTTTCCAATTCCTACTCACTGGCACAGTCTATGGCAGAGGTGTCTAGCGGCAGACACACCTTGGCTGAAACCTGAAACCTGGCCAAATATAATAATATTTTAAATGGGAGTTATCATTCACACTGCTCTAATGGGAGTTAGACTGACTCTAAGCTAAGGCTCTTCTAGGCACCACTTTTTTTTTTTTTTTTTTTTTTTGGCACATGCTAAATAAACACTGACAATCTTGAGATTTTGGAGTCTTGGGCAGCCATTTAAATGCCTGTGGGCAGTGTCCATCACAATATCTGCTGGTAACTCAAAAACATTTTCAGTTTTAACTTGTTCAAATTTTACAGGATTTATTATTAATTCTTCCCTCTTAAAAAAAAAGGTGTGTCCTTTTTGCTACGCTATCTAAAACTCATAGTTTTGTTGGTTTCTAACATTAACAATGTTACTTTCCATGAAACTGCACTTTCCTGCTTAAGGCTTACTCTTTCTGACACTTACTACTTTCTTATTCGGAGGCAGTCTTAGCTTCCTGGACTACAGGCGAATCTGAAAGATTATTTTGAAACAGTGCACATAATGATGCTCATTTTATGTTTATACGAAATAATATTTTAAACAAGAGAAAGACGAACTTTGATTATGGTTATACATAAAAAGTCCAGACCGCTGCTTTTCTTTTGGGCAAAGAGATAAAACCAGCATGTGTCTGATTTGCGTGCTGGCCCACATAGCTCCTTTTGCAAATGTGGCTTTAAACCAGCTAATCTTTTAAAAAGTCTTTACAGACTAATTTAGAAGCAAGGAGAACAAATGTGGGAGTATAAATGTGAGGCACTGAATAAGAGTGACAGTCTCTGCCAATGAACGTACTGCTGTGTTTCTGCGTACCCAATGGCGTTCACGATTTTCATTTAGATGAAGCTACCTGGGGCTTGTTTTGCCTCCCCAGCACGATGTGCTACGTGACTGGAATTCAGATTTGGAAGGTTCGATCAGCCCTGGAGCCTACAGATCATGCTCTTCAGCTTCACTGTCTGAAGGACGAGAGAGTGACTGGCCCAAGGTTACCCACAAATGGCCAAGCTTGCCTCACGCCTGCACCCAAGAGGCAGCGTATATAGCTCCTGCCACCTGCTCTCCCAACAGTCCATCTCTGTCTGATTCTGCCGCTTCTCGAGTCTCTGCTATTTTGCTAGTTGCCAGCAAAATTTTCACAGACAATTTTATCTTCTTAGTAGAACAAATTAGCAACATTCTTATTAATTTGATAGGAAAGCAACATCTTATTTGTCTGACGGATTGTACATAAAAAAGGGAATGTAGAGCTTTTTAAATTACAAAGATGTTACAATAGGTCAATATGTGGGGAGTTCCTTAATTGTGGCTGAGTTATGAACAAAAATATGTTCAGAAGCAGTTGTTTGGTACCCAAAACACATCCTCCTGTGAAAACTGCTTCGGCAGCTCTTCCTTATCTCTGTCAGGGAAATGCTCTGACATTAAAGCGAAAGAACTAAGCGAATGTTTCTATAGCAAATGGTAACACTAAAAATAGTGTTTGGAGTGAAAGTAAGACGTGGAATAATTTCTTCACTGTTTCCATGGAAAAATAGGGAAGTGGGAATAGATGTAGCCACTGTCTGGCTGTGCCTGTGAGGCCTTAGGCAGATTGGGAGACTTGCTGAAAAGAAGTGGGATGGCATGCGCTGACATCACTTTCTAAACAACTGTTAATCATGTTACCACCGTCTCCATTATCTCCTCCCATTCTGAATGTCTAGGACTCTGTGGTTTACTTCATCTATGTATATATGAAAGTTTTCTTTGACTGTGTTTTTGTATCTAGTTGCCTATTGCCAGATCAGTGTTAATTCTATACAAAACCACCCAGGGAGTGGTGACACTATATGAAATTGTGATATAGGTGAGGCTTGTTTGTGGTGCGCTTGGAGTTCTCTTGCAGCTCAAAGACCTATCCTGCAAATGCCTGGATCCGCCTTCTGCAGGCAAAGCCCTATTTTATTGCCTACCTCCAGACTTCATTCAAATATACCCATCATATAAATGTCAGCTAGTAAACCAACGTGTTGGTAAACCCATTGCATAGCAGGCTTTGTTGGCCAACACATGTTCCTGCTTAATACTCATAAAAGTCCTGTGAGATAAATGCTATCTCCATTCCAAGAAACAGGAAACTCACAGGGAACTTGCCCAAAGTTTGAGTAACTAGTGAGTGGGGAAGCCAGAATTCAGAATCAACTGGGTTTGACCCCAAAGCACTTAGTATGAGGCCTCAGGCATATGCACTCAGAAGTTGCCTCTCTTCCTCTCTATTGTGAAGAATTTGGAGAAATTCTGATAAATGGATTAAGATAATTTGGTGGTTCTGAATTCAAATGCTTGGTAGAAACTTAAATGTATTTCCCTTCTAGCCTATGGGGCATAACCATAACACCAGCGAGCTGTGAGAGCTGCATACGGCGAAGCTGACTCCCATGCTTTTCTGGTATTGCCTGCAGCTTAGGGATGCCACCCTCTTGCCTCCCGTGGCTTATCTTCCTTCTAAACTAACATATTCCTTCTAAACTAACATATTCCTGCTTCCTCGTATACAAACGGGTGCTGGCTGGGAGAGGACCTGTGATTAATGTCATTACCAGCCTTCGTGAGCCTCTGGGAAGATGGCCCTGCAGTTCTTTTAGCTAAGCCATGATCTGCAAATAGCACATCCCAGTATTCAATGTTCTGCAGACAATTAAAGTTGTGGATTTTACATCATCACAAGTGATTTTATAGCTGAGTTTTTAAAACAAGAGATTTTTAAAAGTTCATTCTGAACTTCTGACCTTGAGTACAATGATGTACAAAGGACTAGTTTTAACAACTAGAAAACTGGGGGGAAAAATGAAACAATTATGTTCATTTAACTGCCAGCAGCACAGGACTGTGAGCCCTGAGAAGGAAACAAATTAAGTTGAGTCCTAAGATGGCCTTGGCTTCCTGCCTGAAGGTGATTTCTGGACTGCGTGGGCAAACAGAAAGAACTCAGTGTCTGGCAGCCTCACTGAGTTAAGAAAATTGAGATCAGAATTGAGGGAGGTTGAAGAAGCTGGAATTTGCAGGGAACAGTTCTGGAAAGGAAAAAGCCAGAGGGATAAGAACTCCAGAAGTCTAGTCTCTGCTGACAATGAGGCTGCAATGCACAGAATGAAACTCCACAAGGCCGGGCAAAGGATGAACAGGGACCTGTAGGTTGAACAATTCCCAGTGCTAACTACAGATAGGGGTATATTCAAACATTGACTAGCTTGTGAGCCCCAACAGGGAGTCCTTGGGGATCACACAGCTCAATTGGTGAAGACAAACCTTAGTAGTGGGATTTTCCCTATATGAATCATCCTCTAGACCTATCTGAGCAAAGCGTAAGAGCTTAAATTGTGTCTCCTCAAAACTCCTATGTTGAAGACCTAACCTCCAGTACCTCAGAATGTGCCCTAATTTGGAAGAGGGTCATTACAGGTGTTATTAGTTAAGATGAGGCCATACTGTTTTGGGCGGGGCCCCTAATCCAATGAGACTGATGTCCTTATAAAAAGGGGAAATTTGGCTGGGCGCAGTGGCTCACTCCTGTAATCCTAGCACTTTGGGAGGCCGAGACAAGCAGATCATCTGAGGTCAAGAGTTAGAGACCAGCCTGGCCAATATGGTGAAACCCCGTCTCTACTAAAAATACAAAAATTAGCCGGGCGTGGCAGCGGGCGCCTGTAATCCCAGCTACTTGGGAGGCTGGGGCAGGAGAATCGCTTGAACCCGGGAGGTGGAGGTTGCAGTGACCCAAGATCGTGCCACTCCACTCCAGCCTGGGCAACAAGAACAAACCTCTGTTTCAAAAAAAAAAAAAAAAAAAGAGGTGTGGGGAAATTTGGACACAGACACACACAGGAACACAGGAAGAAAGCCATGTGAGCAGGCAGGCAGACAGCAGGGTGATGTGTCTACAAGTCAAGAAACACCAAAGACTGCCCGGAAGCCCCCAGAAGCCAAAGGACAGGCCTGGAACAGATTCTCCCTCACAGCCCTCAGAAGAGACCCGCCCTGCAATCACCTTGACCTAGGAATTCCAGGACTGTGAGAAATACATTTCTGTTGTTCAAGCCACTCAGTTTGTGGTACTTTGTTATGGGAGCCCTACCAAATTAATGGACAAAACTCAAAAGCAGGTGGCGGGGCATGGACAGTGGGGGAATGCTGGGGATGCCACACTCTACAAGATCCTGTGTCCTTGGCCAGACCAGTTTGCACCCACATTGCCACAACCAGATTCTAAACGTCAAAAAGCTGAAGGTTCACTTGACAAGTCTGTGTTCAATAGAAACTTCAGGGCCAGGCACGGTAGCTCACGCCTGTAATCCCAGCACCTTGGAAGGCTGAGGTGGGTGGATCATTTGAGGTCAGGAGTTCGAGACCAGCCTACCCAACATGGTGAAACCCCGTCTCTACTAAAAATACAACAAAAATAGCCAGGCATGGTGGTGGGTGCCTGTAATCCCAACTACTCGGGAGGCTGAGGCAGGAGAATCTCTTGAACTCGGGAGTAGGAGGTTTCAGTGAGCCGAAATTGTGCCATTGTACTCCAGCATGGGTGACAAGAGCGAGACTCCGTCTCAAAAAAAAAAAAACAACAGAAATTTCAGGTGATCAAGTCTCTCTAGATAAGACCCTTGTGAAAGACTGGCAGAGGAGATGTTGGACTTTTTCATAGAGTTCTTTAAAGATCTTGCAGACAGACTTTACATGTTTGGAGACATTATGTCTTCTTTGGGAGTGGTGTTATAACCAGATCTTCACCCAATGGTTAAACTGGTGAACTGGGAACCTACAGGACTAACTGGCAGACTCCAAACAGGCAAACCAGGTGTATTTTCCATCCAGTGGGCTCAAATGTTAAATTTGGACTGGAAAAATCTGGGCATTCTTGGGAGGCTGAGGCAGGAGAATGGCGTGAACCCGGGAGACAGAGCTTGCAGTGAGCCGAAATCGTGCCACTGCACTCCAGCCTGGGTGACAGAGTGAGACTCTGTCTCAAAAAAAAAAAAAAAAAAAAAAAAATCTGGGCATTCTCCCACAACAGTGTATCTCTCCGTGAACTGCTGGACAGAGAGCAGTTTAAAGCATTAAAACTCAACTAGACATATCGTTCTTAGCCTATTCAGGAAAAGGTATTCAATGATCAGCCCATTTTTAAAGGTTTTAAAAGCTGCAATTCCAAGACTGCAGTTTCATTCTGCAGTTAAATTGGTGTGTGATCTTTTTAATTCTATTTTTTGCAGACAGTTGCACTGTATGTAACAGCTGTGTCAAAAGAACTTATTCTCTCCCATCCTATCTCCAAGTTTTAATTGTTAATTAATGAGTTGTTTCTAACTTTTTGGCTAATTTCCTTCCTCACATGATGTCTCTTATCTTTTATAGTATCTAAATCTACATACCTTAAGAGAACCTTACAAAAAAGAAAAGTAATAGGAAGGAAAAAGTCTGGGAGGTGAAATGAATTGGTTTTACCCTTCATACTCTGAAAAACTCACTGCAAAGCCTTACAAGAAGAATAGCTAGCCCAGTCTTGCCATTCTTTCTCAAAGTGAGGCTCATTAAAAAGACTAGACCGCTAACAACTCCATGCCCCTTGAAAGATTAAAATCACTGCCTGAGTCATTTAGTACTGAAGTGACAAGCAGCATGAGGATTCTCAGACAGACTGTTCCTTTTGTGACTACCAAGGTATGACCTCCAGTGGGACAAGGCAGGGAAATATACCCTGGTTTTCTTCCTATAATTTTTTTTGACTTAAGGTTGCTGCAGAAACATGGGTGGGTTTGGGAAGTATTCAAAAATCTTCCACAATTCTTCCCCCAAGAAAAATAGGGGCAGATGCCTACTCCCATAGGGTCTCCACAGGATGAGCAGGGGAGTGTCATAAACAAAGCCAGGTAGTGGAAGGAGGCATTGCCTAAACTCCGAAGGGTGCCATAAACGTCGATGGTGTTAGCATTGGTGAAAAGAACCCTGGTTCTGGACTTGATTCAGCCCTGAGCTGATTGTCTACCTGTGACAATTTTCAGAAACTTCCTTAACTTCAATTTTCCTATCAGTAAAATGAAAAGATTAACCTGTTTAGAATATACCTGATTTCAAATTCCAACATTCAGTAGTTCTGGCAGAAGATTAAGAGGCTAGATTTCATTCTTTCTTGGTAGATGAGAGATTGACAATGAACAATTTTTTGAAAGTTATACATTACATATAGTGTTATTTGGCATTGCCATTGAATTTTCAGCTGTATTTGTGTTAAAATAACAGCCACCTTTTACTGTGCATTTACAATGTGCCATACACAGTACCAAGCATGTTATAACCATATTGTCTCCTTTTACTCCTTATTCACTGGCACTGACATCTGAAGAAACAAAGCTTAACAAAGGCACCTTAAGTATAACAGCCAGGAAGCAAATTTAGGTCTTACTGGTTGCAAAGCAATGCTTTCGACCACCAGCCTCCTCCACATGACTCAATTGTTTCTGTTTTAAATCAAAGGGGGTTCACTTTCATAATAAACTCAACTTCCGTTGATTTCTTCATGAAATTAGATATATTAGTTTTAAATCTGTGTGAATGCACGGCACAGAGTTTCCAACAGGTGAACAGAAGTACATACATTCTATTATAGGAAAAAATAATGGAATAATATTCATTCTATTATAGGAAATAGCAATGGAATAATATCCATAAATGGGAAAAGAATTTAAAATGTTTCTCTTTTTCAGAAATAAGATTTTTTTAAATCAAGTGGAAGGAAAAATTTTAAGTGATAGGTCAGTGCATGTGAAAAAATAAATAAAATCACATCTTCTTCCTTCTCCCTTCCCTCCCCCACCCTCCTTCTCCTCTTTTTCTTTTTTTGAGAAAGGATCTCACTGTGTCACCCAGGCTGGAATGCAGTAGTACAATCATGGCTCACTGCAGCCTCAGCTGTGGTGAGTAGTTGGAAATTAAAAGAAATACAAGGCATTCATACTCAAAAGGAAGAGTAAAACTATATTTTCAGATGACTTGATGCTGTAGATAGAAAATCCTAGGGAATTCATCAAAACTATTAGAACTAATAGACAAATTCATAAGGGTTGAATAGCAAAAGGACAATACACAAAAATCAATTGCATTTCCATGCACTAGCAATAAACAATCTGAAATTAAGAAAACAATTCAATTTAGAATAGCATCAAAATAATAAAATACATACAAGAGAAGTCAAATTCATAAATTTGACAATAGAAGCACAAGACTCACATAGTAAAACTGCCAAACATTGAAAGAAATTAAAGAAAACCTGAGTAAATGAATAGTTATTTCATAATCATGGATAAGAAACTTAATATTGTTGGCTGGGCTCTGTGGTTCACACCTGTAATTCCAGCACTTTGGGAGGCTGAGGTGGGAGAATCAGTTGAGCCCAGGAGTTCAAGACCAGCCTGCGCAATATAGTGAGACCCCATCTTTACAAAAAAAATTCAAAAAATTAGCTGAGCATGGTGGCATGTGCCTGTAGTCTCAGCTACTCAAAAGTCTGAGATGGGAGGACTGTTTGAGCCCAGGAGGTTGAGGCTGCAGTGAGCCATGATTGCTCCACTGCACTCCAGCTTGGGTGACAGAGCAAGACTCCATCTATAAAAAATAAAAATAAAACTTAATGTTGTAAACAGGATAATACATTCCAAGTTGATTTACAGATTTAATGTAATGCCTATCAAAAACCCATCTCACTTTTTTTGCAGCAATTCATAAGCCGTTCCTAAAATTCATAAGGAAATACAAGAAACCCAGAATAGCCAAAACAACAATCTTGAAAAATAACTAAGATGGCGGGCTTACACTTTCCAGTTTCAAAGTTATTGCAAAGCTACAGAAACCAAGACGATTTGGTACTGGTACAGGATGGACATATATCAAGGAAACAGAATTGCTAGTATGGAAATAAACCCTTACATTTATGGTTAATGTTTGATAACAATGTCAAGACAATTCAATAGGGGAAGGAATAGTCTTTTCAATAAATATTCCTGGAACAACTGGAAATCTGCATGCCAAACAATGAATGAGGATCCTTTCCTCACATCACACACACACAAAATAATCTACAGTGGATTGCAGACATATATGCGAGAGATAAAACTATAAAACTCTTAGAAGGAAACACAGGAATAAATAGTTTTGACTTGGGTTAGGCATTGATTTCTTATGTTTGATGCCAAAGGTGCAAGTGATAGAAGTCAACATTTGTAAAAATCATAAACTTTGTGTTTCAAAGTACACCATCAAAAAAGTTTTAAAAACCCAAAATATTTGTAAATTATATATTTTATAAGGAACTTGTATCCAGAATATGTAAAGAACTCTTGCAATTCTATAATAAAAAGACAATCCGGTCAGGTGTGGTGGCTTACGCCTGTAATCCCAGCACTTTGGGAGGCCAAGGTGGGTGGATCACAAGGTCAGGAGATCGAGACCATTCTGGCTAACATGGTGAAACCCCGTCTCTATTAAAAATACAAAAAAAATTAGCCGGGCGTGGTGGCACGTACCTGTAGTCCCAGCTGCTGGGGAGGCTGAGGCAGGAGAATTGCTTGAACCTGGGAGGCGGAGGTTGCAGTGAGCCAAGATCATGCCACTGCACTCCAGTCTGGATGACAGAGTGAGCTCTGTCTCAAAAATAAATAAATAAAACAATAAAAAGACAACCATATTAAAAGTGGGCAAAAGAGTCAAACATGCATGTCTCCAAAGACATACGAATGGCTAATAAATACATTAAAAGATGCTCCAAATCATTAGTTATTAGGAAATGCAAATCAAAGCCACTTCGCACCCACTAAAAGGGCATAATAATATTGTCAGCAAGAATTAAAATATACAGATTTAAAGATACATATTTATAAAAGCATTCAAAAATTCAAGTATTTAGTAACATATTTAAAAATTTATGGAACAATACCTCCACACAGAAAACTATGAAATATTACTGAGAAAAATCAAATAAATATTACTGAGAAAAATCAAATATATATTCAGGGACCGGAAAACTCCATATCATGGAGATGTTCATTCCCCTCAAATGGATCTATAGATTTGATGTGGTACCATAAAAATCTTAATAAGTTTCACAAGGAATTTTGCTAAGTGATATTCAAATTATATGGAAATGCAAAAGCAAAAATGGCCAAGATACTTTTGAACAATAACATAATATGAAAAGACTTGTGCTAAAGGATATCAAGACTTTATTGTAAAGATATACTAATTAAAGCAATGAGGTATTTGTCAGATAGACAAACAGACCAATAGAATAGTATACAATGCCCAGAAACAAAGCCACACATAATTCATCCTTGATAGGACAAGATGGTAATGCACAGCAGTGGGGTAAGAGGGTCTTTTCAATAAATGATGCTGAGTTAACTCAAAATCTATATAGAATATTTAAAATTTCCACATCTGTCACAAACCATATATAAAAATCAATTACAGATGAACTGTAGCTCTAAAATTGACAAGCAAAACAATAAAGTTTATAAAAGACAATATGAGATATAGTTATGACCTTAAGGTAGGGAAAGATTTCTTTTTTTCTTTTTCGTTTTCTTTTTTTTGAGAGGGCATCTCACCCTGTTGCCCAGGCTGGAGTGCAATGGTGTGATCTCGGCTCACTGCAACCTCTGCCTCCCAGGTTCAAATGATTCTCCTGCCTCAGCCTCCTGAGTAGCTGGGATTAGAGGTGTGCACCACCACGCCTGGCTAATTTTTGTATTTTTAGTAGAGACGGGGTTTCACCATATTGGGCAGGCTGGTCTCGAACTCCTGACCTCATGATCCATCTGCCTTGGCCTCCCAAAGTGCTAGGATTACAGAAGTGAGCCACTGCAACCTGGCCAAGATTTCTTAGAAGGACAGAAAAAATCCACATCCTTAAAGGAAGTTATCAATAAATTGGACATTATTAAAATTAAAAACTTCTGTTTATTAAAAGACAACATTAAATGAGTGAAAAAGCAAGCCACAATGGAAGATTATTTGCTACAGATGTTACCAACAACAAGCTTGTATCCATAATATTACCTAAAAAACTGTAATTTAAGAAAAAGAGAAAACCCAGTAGAAAACTAGGTAAAAAACATGAATAGGAACTTCACAAATACCGGTTGGGAAATAAGCACCTTAAAAGGTGCTCAGCTCCATTAGTTATTAGTGTAATGCAAATTATAACTGAGTGAGACACCATTTTACACCTACCAGCAAGGCAAAAATTAAAATGATTGACAATGCCAAGCTGGTGGAGCAACATAAACTCCCTTGCTGGGGGATGTGTAAATTAGTGCGATTACTTTGGAAAACAATATGGATTATCTACTAAGGGGAATATATATGCATACTCTTTAATCCAGTAATTCCACTTCTACAAGTATATCCCTCAAAAATGTGTGCACATGTGCACCAAGAGACATATATATGAATGTTCATAGCAGTGTCATTTGTAAGAGTCCAAACCAGGAAACAACCCAAATGTCCATTACCAGCAGAATGAATAAATTGTGTTACATTTGTACAATCGAATAATACACAACAATGAAAATGAACATACTGAAACTATAGTTACATTTATCAATATGGATAAATCTCATAAACATCACATTAAAGAAGGAAAAATAGTACTCTATGATTCCAGAGACAATCCTTGTCTCTGAATAATCCACCTTCGCAAATAACTGAGGTTTGTAGAAAAGCAGAAGGATTTGATAGATGTGGTGAGGCCTACAATTTTCAAATGTAGATCAGTTATAGCAATAGCCATAGTTCATGGAAGGCACAAAACTATTTTGTCAAATAGATAAAACTAAATTATAAGTCTTAGAAATCAGGACATTGGTTATTTCGAGGAGACAGGAATAGTGATTGAGTCTGGGTACAAAGGAAACCACTGAGATTTGATTTATTCATATTTTTACTCAGGTGATAATTTTATGGGTATTTATTTATCCCACGATAACTTATTGAGCTCATAAAAATTTGTTTTGTATGCTTTTCTGTATGGTTATAATACTTTACAATACAAATGCATGCTATGAAGTATTGTTAAAACTTTATTATCTTATTAGATTTTTCTAATAATAAAATACAGAAAATTAGAATCAAATACATTCCCTCTCATCCTTACAGGTGACTTTTTCTAGGCTTTCTCAATTTATCTGGCATATCTGATGTCAGGTCTATAATCCTATGTGATCATGGTCACAAAGATATTATTTTTCAGAAAAAGCAAACAAACAAAAAACTCTTCCTTCCCATTGCAGAATCCGGAGATGTCTTTGTTGTTTTACCCCAGAGAGCTCTTAAACATTATGACCAACAGTACACAAACAGAATAGATAGCACAGAGAAGTGGCCAAAGAGACAACAGTCTGCTCTGTCTGGCTTTGATGATCTGTGAAAACTCTTCAAATAGACAACTCCTAGTCACTCTTTCTCATTAAGAATTAATATCTATAAACCTGCCATTCATTGCTATAAAAGGAGATACTATTCTATTGCTTCATGAATGAATTACCCACTTGCCCCAGTGAGGGTATTTCTTTCTTTCCTTTTTTTCTTTCTTTTTTTTTTTTTTTGAGATGGAGTCTCACACTGTCGCCTGGGCTGGAGTGCAGTGGCATGATCTCGGCTCACTGCAACCTCCGCCTCCCAGGTTCAAGTGATTCTCTTGCCTCAGCCTCCCGAGTAGCTGGGATTACGGGCGCCCATCACCACACCTGGCTAATTTTTTTGTATTTTCAGTAGAGACGGGGTTTCACTATGTTGGCCCGGCTGGTCTCGAACTCCTGACCTCATGATCTGCCTGCCTCAGCCTCCCAAAGTGCTGGGATTACAGGCGTGAGCCATGGCGCCCGGCCGAAGGTATTTACTTCAAAACCTCTGAAGGCTAACCTATTGCCAGGCAGGGGCTTAATGAAAACCTAGTCATTTATCTTTTGATCCACTGGCTGAAAATCCTTGTCTCTGAACAATCCACCTTCACAAATAACTGAGGTTTGTAGAAAAGCAGAAGGATTTGATAGATGTTACGACGGCTGCAATATTCAAATGTAGATCAGTTATAGCAATAGCCATAGTTCATGCAAGGTGCAGAATTGGACAGAAAAAAATCTTTTCTTCCTGCACTAGAGGAAGTGTGAAGTTCTGATCACAAATACAATTTAGAATTTCTAAAACACATGAAAACTTTTTGTAACAGGCAATTGAAATTCTAGGTTTCTATGGACATATACTATATAAATATGTATACTATATAAATATTTATGTGGATCTATATACACGCACAACTATTTATCTCTGTGTGTGTATACAGATACACATACACATATATATGGAGATATATTTATATATACATATTAATATATGTGTGTATATATAAAAACCCAGAACTTTCAATTATCTACTGTAGAAAGTTTTCACCAGTCTATGTAATTGTTAAGGGTGTATATATATACATGTATATTTATATATACATATTACATATTATATACACATTACATATTACATGTATATATAAATATACATTTGTGTGTGTGTGTGTGTGTATATATATATATATATATATATATATAAACCCAGACCTTTCGATTACCTACTGTAAAAAGTTTTCACCAGTCTATGTAATTGTTAAGGGTGTATATATACATGTATATTTATATATACATATTACATATTATATACATATTACATGTATATATAAATATATGTGTGTGTGTATATATATATACCCAGATCTTTCAATTACCTACTGTAAAAAGTTTTCACCAGTTTATGTAATTGTTATTAAGGGTGTTTTCAAAAAGGCACTAGATATGGCTTTCCTCCAATAGATGTAATTGATAGATTTATTAATGCTTACAAAACCCAGGATTAACTGCCTTCTTCCAAATAGAAGGACTGAAATGGTCTAAGAGACTTGTATCATCCTGATTAACTTGACTATTGAATTTTCCAACTCTAGGCTGCTAAGAAAGTTCTTGAATTGTTTTCTGCCCATGACCATTTTCTTCAGATCTGCCTTTAACTCCCTTCTGCAAAGACTCACTGCCTGCTTTTGTCTGAGTAAATGCTTACATAAATAATTACATGGACTTACTAAAGTATGTTTTTTTAGTAAGAAAGTTTTGGAAGGTAGAGAGAAGTGGACCATGTTCCAAAAATGTAAATGTAATTGAAAAAGGAATCCCTCAGCAGCATGCAGTTTACATTGCCAAAAGACAGGCATGGAGTTCACCAGCCATATGGCAGAGAATGAGACACATGCTAAGACTGGCTGCGCGAGAGTGCAATTTCAGTGAGTTCTTAGGGTTACATAAAAGTGTCGAGGCAAACCTTTCACCCAGATGAATGTAAAAAAATTGGTTTCACACATGTTCATTCAATAAATATTTATTGAATATCTTCTATATGAAAGATACTGGCACTTGAGGATGAATTAGTGAAAAATGGTGCAACAGTCCACTGAAAGAAAAATAGGAAGATCTACATACTAAATAAAAGTAAATGTCAGTTTAAGTTTATACTTAAATACAGATGAAAACATTTTTCTTTGATAATAAAGTCAAGAACAAGATGATCGTGAGACATGTTCCTGATTCCATGGTCTATTTGTCTAAAGGCTGTTATCTTGAATCACAGACATGCACAGATGGAGTTAATTAGCTGCCCTTCAGCTAGGCTTACCTCCAATTGCCCAGACATTGATGGCAACATCATTAAAGAAACCGATCTTTAATAGCAATCCCTGAGATTCCACAGCCTGTTAAGAAAACTGAAGAAGCAGAGGGATTTCTGTCACATCAAAGAGTCTGAAATCTTCTATTTCAGAATATTGCAAGATGGCATCTCTGTTACATCAGTTTAAGAGATAATGCAGTGCGTTAATAATTACTATAATGTCTGTTTTATTCTCAGATAAAACTGCTTAAATTGAGCTCAACTAAGCACATATAAGTAGGTGGCAAACAGAATGTAGAGTTTTTCTTAAATCTTAAAAACATGACATCATATGTGTCTTGCCTAAGTAGATACCAGCTCCGTATTACCATACATGTAATTACCATTACTCCAAAAGCAAAATAAACATAAAATAATTCTTTGTTTCCTGAGAGACAAGAGTGGAGTACTTATATATTTTATCTTTTGTTGTTTGTTAAAACTTCATTTCGCCTTCATTTTACTAAACATGTGGGGTATAAGATACAAAATTTCCTATAAGTACAGCAAGAACTTTAAAACATAAAGGGAAGTGGCTTTTTCCCCAACACTAGTCATAAACTCTTAGTCGACACTAAGAAAGGGAAAGGGGCTCAGAAAGGATAACAAGAGCTTGTTTCCCAACTGAAGACCTGGCCTTTCTCCTTGGGAGAGCTTCTCCCAACTCCCCTCCCTGCCTCAGCTGCCTCTGGAATTACCCTTGGCCCTTGAACAACATGGGTTTGAACTGTGCAAATCTACTTATACACGGATTTTTTTCAATAAAAGTTAACATGGAGTGTGCCTGCCTCTCCTTTGACCTCTCCTACCTCTGACACCCCTGAGACAGTAAGACCAACTCCTACTCTTTCTGACACCCCTGAGACAGTAAGACCAACTCCTACTCTTTCTGACACCCCTGAGACAGTAAGACCAACTCCTACTCTTCCTTCTCCTCCTCAGCCTGCTCAATGTGAAGGTGATGAGATAAAGATCTTTATGATGATCCACTTCTACCTAATAGTAAATATATTTTCTGTTATGATTTTCTTAGTAACATTGTCTTTTCTCTAGCTTACTTATTGTAAGAATACAGTATATGATACACACAGCATACAAAATGTGCTAATCGATTATTTATGCTCTTGGTAAGGCCTCTGGTCAACAATAATTAACAGATAAATTTGGGGCGAGTCAAAAGTTATTGAAGAGTTATCCACAGATTTTTGGCTGAGTTGGGGAGGGAGAGTGTCAGTGCCCCTAACACCTGCATTGTTCAAGGGTCAACCGTACCCTCCGCAGCTTCACTGGCCCCTTGTTTGACTCCACATGCCACACCTCTCTGACCACTTCCACTGAAAGCAATAAACATGAGCCCCTCAACCACAGCCCAACCAAGTTCATGGAACTCCTAGGGTCCATGAACTTGCATCTTTTCTTTTTGTGACCATCAAGTACATGAATTTTTGTGAGGCCTAATCCTTTTTTATTTTTTAAAAAGCTTTTATTTTAGGTTCAGGAGTACATGTGCAGGTTTTTTATGTAGGTAAACTTGTGTTATGGGGGTTTGATGTACAGATTATTTTGACACCCAGGTACTAAGCCTATTACCCAATAGTTATTTTTTCTGGTTCTCTCCCTCCTCCCACTCTCCAGTAGGCCTCAGTGTCTGCTGTTCACCTCTATGTGTCCATGTGTTCTCATCATTTAGCTCCCACTTATAAGTGAGAACATGCAGTATTTGGTTTTCTGTTCCTGCTTTAGTTTGCTAAGGATAATGGTCTCCAGCTCCCTCCATGTTCCTGCAAAGGACACAATGTCATTCTTTTTTATGGCTGCATAGTATTCCATGGTGTATATGTTCCACATTTTCTTTATCCAGTCTTCCATTTATGGGCAATTAGATTGATTCCATGTCTTTGCTATTGTGAATATAGTGCTGCAATGAACATTCATGTGCATGTGTCTTTATGATGGAATAATTTATATTTCTTTGGGTATGTATCAGTAATAGGATGGCTAGGTTGACTGGTAGCTCTGTTTTTAGCTCTTTGAGGAATTATTGCTCTGCTTTCCACCCTGGTTGAACGAAATTTACACTCCCACCAACAGTGTACAAGTGTTCCCTTTTCTCTGCAACCTCACCAGCAACTTGTTTTAAAACTTTTTAGTAATAGCCATTCTGACTGTTGTGAGATGGTGTCTCATTGTGATTTTGATTTGCATTTCTTTTCATATTCTTGTTGGCCGCACGTATGTCTTCTTTTGAAAAGTGTTTGTTCGTGTCCTTTGCCCACTTTTTAATGGGGATGGGTTTGTCTATTGCAAATTTGTTTAAGTTCCTTATGGATGCTGGATATTAGACCTTTATCAGATGCATAGTTTGTAAATAGTTTTGCCCATTTTGTAGGTTGTCTGTTTACTCTGTTGATGGTTTCTTTTGGTGTGCAGAAGCTCTTTAGATCCCATTTGTCAATTTTTGCTTTTGTTGCAATCGCTTTTGCCATCTTAATCATGAAAGCTTTGCCCGTTCCTATGTTCAGAATGGCATTGCCTAGGTTGTCTCTCAGGGTTTTCATGGTTTTGGGTTTTACATTTAAGTCTTTAATCCATCTTGAGCTGATTTTTGCATATGGTGTAAGGAACGGGTGCAGTTTCAATTTTCTGCATATGGCTACCCAGTTATCCCAGCACCATTTATTGAATAGACAGTCCTTTCCCCATAGCTTGTTTTTGTCAGCTGTGTCAAAGATCAGATGGTTGTAGGTGTGCAGCCTTGCTTCTGGGCTCTCTATTCTGTTCAATTGGTCTATGTGTCTGTTTTTGAACCACTCCTATGCTGTTTTGGTTACTGTAGCCCTGTAGTATAGTTTGAAGTCTGGTAGTGTGCTATCTCCTGCTTTTTTTCATTTTGCTTAGGATTGCCTTGACTATTTGGGCCTTTTTTAAGTTCCATATAAATTTTTTTTTTTTTTTTTTTTTTTTTTTTTTTTTTTTTTTTTGAGACAGAGTCTCGTGCTGTTGCCCAGGCTGGAATGCAGTGGCAAGATCTTGGCTCACTGCAACCTCCGCCTCCCAGGTTCAAGCAATTCTCCTGTCTCAGCCTCCCGAGTAGTTGGGACTGCAGGTGCCTGCCACCACGCCTGGCTAATTTTTTTTGTATTTTTAGTAGAGACGGGGTTTCACCATATTGGTCAGGCTGGTCTCAAACTCCTGACCTCAGGTGATCCCCCACCTCGGCCTCCCAAAGTGCTGGGATTACAGGTGTGAGCCACCGCGCCCAGCGGGTTCCATACAAATTTTAAAATAGTTTTTCTAGTTCTGTGAAGAATGTCATTGGTAGTTTGACAGGAACAGCATTGAATCTGTAAATTGCTTTGGGCAGTATGGCCGTTTTAATGATATTGATTCTTCCTATCCACGAGCATGGAATGATTTTCAATATGTTTGTGTCTTCTCTTCTTTGAGCAGTGTTTTGTAGTTCTCATTGTAGAGATATTTCACCTCCCTGATTATTCTCCCTGTACTCCTAGGTATTTTATTCCTTTTGTAGTAACTGTGAATGGAAGTCCATTCCTGATTTGGCCTTCAGTTTTTCTCTTTTTGATGTATAGGATTGCTAGTAATTTTTGTACATTGATTTTGTATCCTGAAACCTTGCTGAAATTGTTTATCAGCCTAAGGAGATTTGGGGCTGTGAATATGGGGTTTTCTAGATACAGGATCATGTCATCTGCAAACAGGGATAATTTGACTTCCTCTCTTCCTATTTGGATGCCCTTTATTTCTTTTTCTTGCCTGACTGCTCTGGCCAGCACTTCTAATACTATGTTGAATAGGTGTGGTGAGAGAGGGCATCCTTGTCTTGTGCTGGTTTTCAAGGGGAATGCTTCCAGCTTTGGCCCATTCAGTATAGTATGATATTGGCTGTGGGTCTGTCATAGATGGCTCTTATTATTTTCAGCTATGTTCCTTCAATACCTAGTTTGCTGAGAGTTTTTAACATGAAAGGATGTTGAATTTTATCAAAAGTCTTTTCTGCATCTATTGAGATGATAATGTGGTTTTGTCTTTAGTTCTGTTTATGTGATGAATCATGTTTATTGATTTGCATAACCAACCTTGCATCCCAGGGATAAAGTCTACTTGATTGTGGTGAATTAGCTTTTTGATATGGTGATGGATTAAGTTTGCTAGTATTTTGTTGAGGATTTTTGCATCAATGTTCATCAAGGATATTGGCCTGTTTTCTTTCATTGTTGTGTCTTTGTCAGGTTTGAGTATCAGGATGATGCTAGCCTCATAGAATGAGTTGGGGAGGAATTCCTCCTCCCCAATTTTTGGAATAGTTTCAGTAGGAATGGTACTAGCTCTTCTTTGTACATTTGGCAAATTCAGCTGTGAATCCATCTGGTCCAAGGCTTTTTTTGGTTGGTAGACTATTACTGTTTCAATTTCAAAGCTCGTTATTAGTCTGTTCAGGAATTCAGTTTCTTCCTGGCTCAGTTTTGGGAGAGTGTATGTTTACGGGAATATGTCCATTTCTACAAAATTTTCTAGTTTGTGTGCATAGAGGTGTTCATAATATTCTCTGATGGTTATTCCTATTTTTGTGGGGTCAGTGGTAATATCACCTTTGTCATTTCTGATTGTTTATTTGGATCTTCTCTCTCTTCTTCTTTATTAATATAGTTAGTGGTCTAGCTATCTTATTAATTTCTTCAAAAAATCAGCTCCTGGCTTCACTGTTTTGAATGGCTTTTCATGTCTTAATCTCCTTCACTTCAGCTCTGATTTTTGTTATTTCTTGCCTTCTGTTAGCTTTGGGGTTGGCTTGCTCTGGTTTCTCTAGTTCTTTTTGATATGATATTAGGTTGTTAATTTGAGATCTTTCTAACTTTCTGGTGTGGGCATTTAGTGCTATAAATTTCCTTCTTAATGCTGCATAAGCTGTGTCCCAGAGATTCTGGTTTGTTGTATTTTTTGTTCTCACTAGTTTCAAGGAACTTCTTGATTTCTGCCTTAATTTCATTATTTACCCAAAAGTCATTCAGGAGTGGGTTAATTTCCATATAATTTTATGGTTTTGGGCAATTTTCTTAGTCTTGAATTCTATTTTTATTGTGCTGTGGTCCAGGAGAGTGGTTAGTATGATTTCTGTTCTTCTGCATTTGCTGAGGATTGGTTTATGTCTGATTGTGTGGTTGATTTTAGAGTATGTGCCATGTGGACATGAAAAGAATGTATATTCTGTTGCTTCTGGGTGGAGAGTTCTGTAGATGTCTACCAGATCCATTTGGTCCAGTGTTGAGTTAGGTCCTGAATATCTTTGTTAATTTTCTGCCTTGATGATCTAATACTGTCTATGGGGTGTTGAAGTCTCCTACTATTATTGTGTGGGAGTCTAAGTCTCTTTGAAGGTCTCTAAGAAATTGCTTTATGAATCTCAGTGCTCCTCTGTTGGGTGCATATATATTTAGGATAGTTAGGTCTTCTTGCTGAATTGAACCCTTTACCATTATGTAATGCCCTTGTCTTTTTTTTTAAATCTTTGTTGGTTTAAAGTCTGTTTTGTCTGAAATTAGGATTGCAACCCCTGCTTTTTTGTTTTCCATTTGTTTGGTAGATTTTTCTCCATCCCTTTATTTTGAGCCCATGAATTTCACTGCATGTGAGATGGGTCTCTTGAAGATAGCATACCATTGGGTCTTGCTTCTTTACCCAGCTTGCCACTCTGTGCCTTTTAATTGGGGTATTTAGCCCATTTACATTCACAGTTAGTATTGATATGTGTGTATTTGATCCTGTCGTCATGTTGTTAGCTGTTCATTATGCTGACTTGTTTGTGTAACTGCTTTATAGTGTCATTGGTCTGTATACTTAAGTGTGTTTTTGTAGTGGCTGGTAACAGTCTTTCCTTTCCATATTTAGTGATTCTTCCAGGAGCTCTTGTAAGGCAGGCCTAGTGGTAACAAATTCCCTCAACATTTGCTTGTCTGAAAAGGATTTCATTTCCCCTTTTGCCTATGAAGCTTAGTTTGGCTGGATATGAAATTCTTGGTTGAAATTTCTTTTCTTTAAGAATGTTGAACATAGGCCCCCAGTCGCTTCTGGCTGGTAGGGTTTCTGCTGAGAGGTCCACTGTTAGTCCGATGGGCTTCCCTTTGTAGGTGACTTGTCCTTTCTCTCTAGCTGCATTTAACTTTTTTTTCATTTTGACCTTGGAGAATCTGATGATTATGTGTCTTGGGGATTATTTTCTTGTGAAGTATTTTGCAGGGGTTCTCTGCATTTCCTGAATTTGAATGTTGGCCTGTCTAGCTAGATTGGGGAAGTTTTCATGGATGATATCCTGAAATATGTTTTCCAAGTTGCTTCCATTTTCTCCATCTCTTTCAGAGATGCCAATCAGTCATAGATTTAGTCTCTATATAATCCCATATTTCTCGGGGGTTTTGTTCGTTCCTTTTCATTCTTTTTTCTTTATTCTTCACTGACTGTCTTATTTCACAAAGCCAGTCTTAAAGCTCTGAGATTCTTTCCTCAGCTTGGTCTATTCTTCTGTTAATACTTGTGATTGCTTTACAAAATTCTTGAGGAGTGTTTTTTAGCTCTATCAGGTCAGTTACATTCTTTTCTATATTGGCTATTTTGTCTGTCAGCTCCTGTATCATCTTATTATGATTCTTAGCTTCCTTAGATTATGTTTCAATGTTCTCCTGAATCTTGATGATCTTCATTCCTACCCATATTCTGAATTCTATGTGTCATTTCAGCCATCTTAGCTCAGTTAAGAATCCTTGCTGGAGAACTAGTGCAGTTATTTGAAGGAAAGAAGAAACTCTGGCTTTTTGAGTTATCAGAGTTCTTGAGCTGGTTCTTTCTCATCTTTGAGGGCTGACGTTCCTTCAGTCTTTGAAGTTGCTGTTGTTTGGATGGGTTTTTTTTTTTTTAATCTTGTTTGATGACCTTGGGGGTTTGATCATCATATAAGGTGAGTTCAGTCTACCGGCTTTGTTATTAGAAGACTGTAGGGGACCAAGGCTTAGCTAAGGACTTCTGGACTGTGTGCTCTAACTCTGGGGGACTGGTATTAGGCCTTGGCTCTGATTTCTGGCTCCTTGAGGTTAGGAACGTGCTGTGCTGGAGAGGCAGAGGTGCTCCCAGATGGCTGGTCACAACACTACAATGGCTGGTGCCAGCCAAAGTACTTCACAGGGCAGTGGCAGCAGGATCTGCCCTCGTGTGCATGTGCCAGCAGCAGTGGCAGCAGCAGCACACTGGGTGCATGCTCATCCACTGCAGCAGGCTGCTAGTGGGTGCTGGGGTGCTGGCCTCTGTGCAGGCATTTGCAGCAGTGATAGTGCTAGTATGGCTCAAGAGGATGGGAGCCCCCGCCAGCAATTGTGCGCACATTTGCACTGATGGTGGTGTTAGCATGGGGACTGAGTGCTGGTGGGCACAGGACTATGTATGCCTTCTGTGCATGTTCACTCTGGTGGCAGTGGCCGCTCAGAGCTGGGGTCAGGTCTGCTGTTTTCTGTGCCTAGTTTTGTGCCAGCCTCCCTGGTGCAGGGCTGGGGTGCTGGTGGGTTGGGACTGGTGGATTCCATGCCCACCAACGCTTCCATAACAATGATGATGTGGTGGGGTGCACTCACACCAGCAGCAGTGGCATGGCATGGTGCACACACACAGGTGCACTGGCAGGGAAGGGAAGGCTAGGTCCATCTGTGCACATATGCACCAGCAAAGCAATGTGGTGGGTGGCTGTGGGTACCTACAGGCAAAGGTGGCATGGCAAGGCTGCAGGGGAGGGAGGGTACAGGCAGGTTGCCTGATCATTTTGACTCCTCATCAGCAGCCTGTTCTCACCATTATTAGATTTATCTCTTTTTTTTTGTTGTTGGTGATGATTATATGGGATATTTGTTTTTGGTATCTGACATTTTTTATTGATATATAATAATTGTACATATTTATGGGGGCACATGTGATACTTTGATACATGCATATAACGTGCAATGATCAAATTAAGGGAAATTAGTATATCCAACATGTCAAATATTTATCATTTCATGATGTTGGGAACATTCCAAATCTTCTTCTCTAGCTATTTTGAGATACACAAGAAATTATTGTTAATTATAATCACTCTGCTACGCTATTGAACACTATAACTTGTTCCTTCTATTTAATTGTGTTTTTGTACTCACTAACCAACCTCTCTTCATTCCCTCTTCCCCTGTACCATTCCCAGCCTCTGGTAACTGCCATTCTACTCTCTACTTTGATGAGATCAACTTTTTTAGTTTCTGCATAAGTAAGAACGTGATATTTGTCTTTTGGTGTCTGGTTTGTTTCACTTAACAAGTCTTCTAGTTCCATCCATGCTGCTACTGCAAATGACAGAATTTCATCACTTTTTATGCCTGAATAATATTTCACTGTGTATAAGTACTGCACTTTCTTTATCCATTCATCTGCTGATGGACACTTAATGTTGATTCCATATCTTGGCTACTGTGAATAATGCTGCAATAAACAAGGGATATCTCTTCCACAGACATCTCTTCCACATAGTGATTTCTTTTCTTTTGAATATATACCCAATAGTGGGATTGCTGGATCATATGGTAGAGCTATTTTTTTTCTTCATTTTTTTGAGGAGCCTCCATATTATTTTCCATAGTGGCCATACTAATTTACATTCCTACCAATAGTATGTTAAAGCAAACTAAATATGGCCTGAGAAGGACTATGTACTTCTATATTTGAGTCCTTGTGGATGAACTGTAATGTAATTTAGTAGGTAGACAAGATTGAAAACCCAACTTAGGAGTATGTGCCTGTAACTTGTAGCTGAGTCCTGGCCAATCCTAGCAGCCATACTTCAACCACTCATATAATGCTCAGTGTTCAAACTGTGTTCAAATAAGACAAACATCAACTGGTAACCAATCCAGCTGTTTCTGTACTTCACTTCTAACTTCTGTACATCATGTTCCTTTTATTGTCTATAAATTTGTTCTGACCATGAGGCATCCCTGGAGTGCCTCTGAATCTGCTGTGATTCTGGGGGCTGCCTGATTTGTAAATCATTTTTTTTCTTGCTCAATTAAACTCCATTAAATTTGAAGTTTTTTATTTTTTATCAAGTGTATGAGAGTTTCCCTTTCTCCATATCCTCACCAGCATATTTTTTGTCTTTTTGATAATAGCCAGTTTAACTGAAGTGAGATATCTCATCGTGGTTTCAATTTGCATTTTCCTGATGATTAGAGATGAACATTTTTTCCCATCTCTGTTGGTCATTTGTAGGTCTTCTTGGGAAGGTCTTCTTGTATTCAGATCATTTGCTCATTTTTTAATCAATTTTTTTTTGCTAATGAGTTGAGTTCCCTATATATTCTGGTTATTAATCCCTTATCAGATGAATAGTTTGCAAATATTTTCTCCCATTTTGTAGGCTGTCTCTTCACTCTGCTGATTGTTTCCTTTGCTGTGTAAAAGCTTTGTAACTTCATGTGATGCCATTTGTCTATTTGTACTTTCGCACTTTTGTGTTATATTTTATAAGACCTTTTGAAGTCTTAATAAAATATTTGCCCAGACCAATGATCTGAAGTGTTTCTCCACTGTTTTCTCCTAGTAGTTTCAGGTCTTACATTTAAGTCTTTAATTCACTTTAATTCATTTTTGTATACAGTGAGAGACAGAGGTCTAGTTTCATTCTTCTGCATATGAATATCCAGTTTTCCCAGCACCATTTATTGAAGAGATTGTCTTTTCCCCAGTGTATGTTTTTGGTGTCTTTGTTGATAATGAGTTAGCTGTAAATGCACAGATTTATTTCTGGGTTCTCTATTCCATTCCATTGTTCTATGTGTCTGTTTTTATGCCAATACCATGCTGTTTTGGTTATTATAGCTTTGTAGTATATCTTGAAGTACAGTATTTTGATGCCCCCAGCTTTGTTATTTTTGCTTGGGATTGTTTTGGCTATTTGTGGTCTTTTGTGGTTCCATACTAATTTTAGAATTGCTTTTTCTAGTTCTGTGAAGAATGTCACTGGTATTTTGATAGAGGTTGCACTGAATCTGTAGATCACTATGGGTAGTACAGACATTTTAACAATATTAATTTTTCCAATTGATGACCATGAAATATTTTTCCATTTTTTGTGTCCTCTTTAATTTCTTTCATCAGTGTTCTATAGTTTTCATTGTATAAATTTTTCACTTCTTTGGTTAAGTATATTTCTAGGTTTTTTTTTCCCTTTACAAGCTATTATAAATGGGATTGCTTTCTTCATTTCTTTTTCAGGTTATTTGCTGTTGGTGTAAAGAAATGCTACTAATTTTTGTATGTTGATTTTGTATCCTGAAACTTTACTGAATTTATCAGATCTAACAGTTTTTTTATGGAGTCTTTAGGTTTTTCTAAATATATGATCATGTCATCTGTGAACAAGGATAATGTGATTTCTTATTTTCCAATTTGGATGCCTTTTATTTCTATCTCTTGCATAATTGTTCTAGCTAGAACTTCCAAAAATGTGTCAAATAAAGTTGGTGAAAGTGGGCATCCTTGTGTTGTTCCAGATCTTACAGGAAAGGCTTTCAATTTCTACCAATTCAGTGTGATGTTAGCTGTGAGTCTGTCATATATGACCTCTATTGTTCTGACGTATGTACCTTCTATAGTCAGTTTGTTGCAGAATTTTTTTTTATCATAAAGGGATGTTGAATTTTATCAAATGGTTTTTCAGCATCTATTGAAATGGTCATTCGTTTTTGTTCTTGATTCTGTTAATATGACGTATCATGTTTATTGATTTGTGTATTTGGAACCATCCTTGCAACCCTGGGATGAATCCCACTTGATCACAATGAATGACCTTTTTAATGTGTTGTTGAATTTGACTTGCTAGTATTCTGTTGGGGATTTTTGCATCTATGTTTATCATGGATATAAGCCTGTAGTTTTCTTTGTGTGTGTTTGTTCTTGTCTGGTTTTGGTACCATAGTAATGCTGGTCTTATAGAATGAGTTTGGAAGTATTCTCTCCTCTTCAATTTTCTGGGATATTTTGAGTAGAATTGATATTAGTTCTTTAAATGATATTAGTTCTTTAAATGCTGTCTGACAGCAGTGAAGCTGTCAGATCCTGGTCTTTTCTTTGGTAGGATACATTTTATTACTGTTTCAGTCTTGTTACTTATTATTGGTCTGTTCTGGTTTTCTATTTCTTCATGGTTCAATCTTGGTAGGTTCTATGTATACAGGAATTTATCTGTTTATTCTAGGCTTACCAATTTGTTGGCATGTAATTGTTCAGAATAGTCTCTAGTGATCCTTTGTGTTATCTGTGGTAACAGTTTTTTATTTTATTTTTATTTTTTTATTATTATTATACTTTAAGTTTTAGGGTACATGTGCACAATGTGCAGGTTTGTTACATATGTATAGATGTGCCATGTTGGTGTGCTGCACCCATTAACTTGTCATTTAGCATTAGGTATATCTCCTAATGCTATCCCTCCCCCCTCCCCCCACCCCACAACAGTCCCCAGAGTGTGATGTTCCCCTTCCTGTGTCCATGTGTTCTCATTGTTCAATTCCCACCTATGAGTGAGAACATGTGGTGTTTGGTTTTTTGTCCTTGTGATAGTTTACTGAGAATGATGATTTCCAATTTCATCCATGTCCCCACAAAGGACATGAACTCATCATTTTTTATGGCTGCATAGTATTCCATGGTGTATATGTGCCACATTTTCTTAATCCAGTCTATCATTGTTGGACATTTGGGTTGGTTCCAAGTCTTTGCTATTGTGAATAGTGCCGGAATAAACATACGTGTGCATGTGTCTTTATAGCAGCATGATTTATAATCCTTTGGGTATATACCCAGTAATGGGATGGCTGGGTCAAATGGTATTTCTAGTCCTAGATCCCTGAGGAATTTCCATGCTGACTTCCACAATGGTTGAACTAGTTTACAGTCCCACCAACAGTGTAAAAGTGTTCCTATTTCTCCACATCCTCTCCAGCACCTGTTGTTTCCTGACGTTTTAATGATTGCCATTCTAACTGGTGTGAGATGGTATCTCATTGTGGTTTTGATTTGCATTTCTCTGATGGCCAGTGATGATGAGCATTTTTTCATGTGTCTTTTGGCTGCATAAATGTCTTCTTTTGAGAAGTGTCTGTTCATATCCTTCGCCCACTTTTTGATGGGGTTGTTTGTTTTTTTCTTGTAAATTTGCTTGAGTTCATTGTAGATTCTGGATATTAGCCCTTTGTCAGATAAGTAGGTTGTGAAAATTTTCTCCCATTTTGTAGGTTGCCTGTTCACTCTGATGGTAGTTTCTTTTGCTGTGCAGAAGCTCTTGAGTTTAATTAGATCCCATTTGTCAATTTTGGCTTTTGTAGCCATTGCTTTTGGTGTTTTAGACATGAAGTCCTTGCCCATGTCTATGTTCTGAATGGTAATGCCTAGGTATTCTTCTAGGGTCTTTATGGTTTTAGGTCTAACGTTTAAGTCTTTCGTCGATCTTGAATTAATTTTTGTATAAGGTGTAAGGAAGGGATCCAGTTTCAGCTTTCTACATATGGCTAGCCAGTTTTCCCAGCACCATTTATTGAATAGGGAATCATTTCCCCATTGCTTGTTTTTCTCAGCTTTGTCAAAGATTAGATAGTTGTAGATATGCGGCATTATTTCTGAGGGCTCTGTTCTGTTCCATTGATCTATATCTCTGTTTTGGTACCAGTACCATGCTGTTTTGGTTACGGTAGCCTTGTAGCATAGTTTGAAGTCAGGTAGTGTGATGCCTCCAGCTTTGTTCTTTTGGCTTAGGATTGACTTGGCTATGCGGGCTCTTTTTTGGTTCCATATGAACTTTAAGGTAGTTTTTTCCAATTCTGTGAAGAAAGTCATTGGTAGCTTGATGGGGATGGCATTGAATCTATAAATTACCTTGGGCAGTATGGCCATTTTCACGATATTGATTCTTCCTACCCATGAGCATGGAATGTTCTTCCATTTGTTTGTATCCTCTTTGATTGCATTGAGCAGTGGTTTGTAGTTCTCCTTGAAGAGGTCCTTCACATCCCTTGTAAGTTGGATTCCTAGGCATTTTATTCTCTTTGAAGCAATTGTGAATGGGAGTTCACTCATGATTTGGCTGTCTGTCTGTTATTGGTGTATAAGAATGCTTGTGATTTTTGTACATTGATTTTGTATCCTGAGACTTTGCTGAAGTTGCTTATCAGCTTAAGGAGATTTTGGGCTGAGACAATGGGGTTTTCTAGATATACAATCATGTCATCTGCAAACAGGGACAGTTTGACTTCCTCTTTTCCTAATTGAATACCCTTTATTTCCTTCTCCTGCTTGATTGCCCTGGCCAGAACTTCCAACATTATGTTGAATAGGAGTGGTGAGAGAGGGCATCCCTGTCTTCTGCCAGTTTTCAAAGGGAATGCTTCCAGTTTTTGCCCATTCAGTATGATATTGGCTGTGGGTCTGTCATAGATAGCTCTTATTGAGATACGTCCCATCAACACCTAATTTATTAAGAGTTTTTAGCATGAAGGGTTGTTGAATTTTGTCAAAGGCCTTTTCTGCATCTAATGAGATAATCACGTGTTTTTTGTCTTTGGTTCTGTTTATATGCTGGATTACATTTATTGATTTGCGTATATTGAACCAGCCTTGCATCCCAGGAATGAAGCCCACTTGATTATGGTGGATAAGCTTTTTCATGTGCTGCTGGATTCGGTTTGCCAGTATTTTATTGAGGATTTTTGCATCAATGTTCATCAAGGATATTGGTCTAAAATCCTATTTTTTGGTTGAGTCTCTGCCCGGCTTTGGTATCAGGATGATGCTGGCCTCATAAAATGAGTTAGGGAGGATTCCCTCTTTTTCTATTGATTGGAATAGTTTCAGAAGGAATGGTACCAGTTCCTCCTTGTACCTCTGGTAGAATTTGGCTGTGAATCCATCTGGTCCTGGACTCTTTTTGGTTGATAAGCTATTGATTATTGCCACAATTTCAGAGCCTGTTATTGGTCTATTCAGAGATTCAACTTCTTCCTGGTTTAGTCTTGGGAGAGTGTATGTGTCCAGGAATTTATCCATTTTTTCTAGATTTTCTAGTTTATTTGCATAGAGGTGTTTGTAATATTCTCTGATGGTAGTTTGTATTTCTGTGGGATTGGTGGTGATATCCCCTTTATCATTTTTTATTGCGTCTATTTGATTCTTCTCTCTTTTTTTCTCTATTAGTCTTGCTAGTGGTCTATCAATTTTGTTGATCCTTTCGAAAAACCAGCTCCTGGATTCATTAATTTTTTGAAGGGTTTTTGTGTCCCTGTTTCCTTCAGTTCTGCTCTGATTTTAGTTATTTCTTGCCTTCTGCTAGCTTTTGAATGTGTTTGTTCTTGCTTTTCTAGTTCTTTTAATTGTGATATTAGGGTGTCAATTTTGGATCTTTCCTGCTTTCTCTTGTGGGCATTTAGTGCTGTAAATTTCCCTGTATACACTGCTTTGAATGTGTCCCAGAGATTCTGGTAAGTTGTGTCTTTCTTCTCGTTGGTTTCAAAGAACATCTTTATTTCTGCCTTCATTTCGTTATGTACTCAGTCATTCAGGAGCAGGTTGTGCAGTTTCCATGTAGTTGAGCAGTTTTGAGTGACTTTCTTAATCCTGAGTTCTAGTTTGATTGCACTGTGGTCTGAGAGACAGTTTGTTATAATTTCTGTTCTTTTACATTTGCTGAGGAGAGCTTTACTTCCAACTATGTGGTCAATTTTGGAATAGGTGTGGTGTGGTGCTGAAAAAAGTGTATATTCTGTTGATTTGGGGTGGACAGTTCTGTAGATGTCTATTAGGTCCGCTTGGTGCAGAGCTGAGTTCAATTCCTGTGTATCCTTGTTAATTTTCTGTCTCATTGATCCGTCTAATGTTGACAGTGGGGTGTTAAAATCTCCCATTATTATTGTTTGGGAGTCTAAATCTCTTTGTAAGTCACTCAGGACTTGCTTTATGAATCTGGGTGCTCCTGTATTGGGTGCATATATATATTTAGGATAGTTAGCTCTTCTTGTTGAATTGATCCCTTTGCCATTATGTAATGGCCCTCTTTGTCTCTTTTGATCTTTGTTGGTTTAAAATCTGTTTTATCGGAGACTAGGATTGCAACCCTTGCCTTTTTTTTTTTTTCCATTTGCTTGGTAGATCTTGCTCCATCCCTTTATTTTGAGCCTATGTGTGTCTCTGCACATGAGATGGGTTTCCTGAATACAGCACACTGATGGGTCTTGACTCTTTATCCAATTTGCCAGTCTGTGTCTTCTAATTGGAGCATTTAGTCCATTTACATTTGAAGTTAATATTGTTATGTGTGAATCTGATCCTGTCATTTTGATGTTAGCTGGTTATTTTGCTTGTTAGTTGATGCAGTTTCTTCCTAGTCTCGATGGTCTTTACATTTTGGCATGATTTTGTAGCGGCTGGTACCGGTTTTGCCTTTCCATGTTTAGTGCTTCCTTCAGGAGCTCTTTTAGGGCAGGCCTGGTGGTGACAAAATCTCTCAGCATTTGCTTGTCTGTAAAGCATTTTATTTCTCCTTCACTTATGAAGCTTAGTTTGGCTGGATATGAAATTCTGGGTTGAAAATTCTTTTCTTTAAGAATGTTGAATATTGGCCCCCACTCTCTTCTGGCTTGTAGAGTTTCTGCCGAGAGATCCGCTGTTAGTCTGATGGGCTTCCCTTTGTGGGTAACCCGACCTTTCTCTCTGGCTACCCTTAATATTTTTTCCTTCATTTCAACTTTGGTGAATCTGACAATTATGTGTCTTGGAGTTGCTCTTCTCTTGGAGTATCTTTGTGGCGTTCTCTGTATTTCCTGAATTTGAATGTTGGCCTGCCTTGCTAGATTGGGGAAGTTCTGCTGGATAATATCCTGGAGAGTGTTTTCCAACTTGGTTCCATTCTGCCTGTCACTTTCAGGTATACCAATCAGACGTAGATTTGGTCTTTTCACATAGTCCCACATTTCTTGGAGGCTTTGTTCATTTCTTTTTATTATTTTTTCTCTAAACTTCCCTTCTCGCTTCATTTCATTCATCTTCCATCACTGATACCCTTTCTTCCAGTTGATCGAATTGGCTACTGAGGCTTGTGCATTCTTCACGTAGTTCTCGAGCCTTGGCTTTCAGCTCCATCAGCTCCTTTAAGCACTTCTCTGTATTGGTTATTCTAGTTATACATTCGTCTAAAGTTTTTTCAAAGTTTTCAACTTCTTTGCCTTTGGTTTGAATTTCCTCCTGTAACTTGGAGTAGTTTGATCATCTGAAGCCTTCTTCTCTCCACTCGTCAAAGTCATTCTCCATCCACCTTTGTTCCATTGCTGGTGAGGAACTGCGTTCCTTTGGAGGAGGAGAGGTGCTCTGCTTTTTAGAGTTTCCAGTTTTTCTGCTCTGTATTTTCCTCATCTTTGTGGTTTTATCTACTTTTGGTCTTTGATGATGGTGTTGTACAGATGGGTTTTTGGTGTGATGTCCTTTCTGTTTTTTAGTTTTCCTTCTAACAGACAGGACCCTCAGCTGCAGGTCTGTTGGATTTTGCTAGAGGTCCACTCCAGACCCTGTTTGCCTGGGTATCAGCAGCGGTGTCTGCATAACTGCGGATTTTTGTGATCTGCGAATGCTGCTGTCTGATCGTTCCTCTGGAAGTTTTGTCTCAGAGGAGTACCCGGCCGTGTGAGGTGTCAATCTGCCCCTACTGGGGGGTACCTCCCAGTTAGGCTGCTCGGGGGTCAGGGGTCAGGGACCCGCTTGAGGAGGCAGTCTGCCCATTCTCAGATCTCCAGCTGTATGCTGGGAGAACCACTGCTCTCCTCAAAGCTGTCAGACAAGGACATTTAAGTCTGCAGAGGTTACTGCTGTCTTTTTGTTTGTCTGTGCCCTGCCCCCAGAGGTGGAGCCTACAGAGGCAGGCAGGCCTCCTTCAGCTGTGGTGGGCTCCACCCAGTTCGAGCTTCTGGGCTGCTTTGTTTACCTAAGCGAGCCTGGGCAATGGCGGGCGCCCCTCCCCCAGCCTCGCTGCCGCTTTGCAGTTTGATCTCAGACTGCTGTGCTAGCAATCAGCCAGACTCCGTGGGCATAGGACCCTCCGAGCCAGGTGCGGGATATAATCTCCTGGTGCGCCGTTTCCTAAGCCCGTCGGAAAAGCACAGTATTCCGGTGGGAGTGGCCCGATTTTCCAGGTGCCGTCTGTCACCCCTTTCCTTGACCAGGAAAGGGAACTCCCTGACCCCTTGCGCTTCCCGAGTGAGGCAATGTGTCGCCCTGCTTCGGCTGGCGCATGGTGCGCTGCCCCCATTGTCCTGCACCCACTATCTGGCACTCACTAGTGAGATGAACCCGGTACCTCAGATGGAAATGCAGAAATCACCCATCTTCTGCATCGCTCACGCTGGGAGTTGTAGACCAGAGCTGTTCCTATTTGGCCATCTTGGCTCCTCCCCGGTATCAGTTTTAATGTCTCCTTTTTCATCTCTCATTTTATTTATTTGGGCCTTCTCTTTTTTTTTCTTAGTCTTGCTAAAGTTTTGTCAATTTTATTTTTCAAAAAATAACTTTCTTTTCATTGATCTTTTGTATTGTTTTTAGTTTTATTTCTGCTGTAGTTTTTATTATTTCTTTCCTTCTACTACTTTTGGGTTGGGTTTGTTCTTGTTTCTCTAGTTCCTTGAGGTGTATCACTAAGTTGTTTATTTGAGATCTTCCTACTTTTTTGACATAGGTATTTATTTTTATAAAATTCCCTCTTAGAGCTACTTTTGCTGTATCCCATAGGTTTTGGTATATTGTGTTTCCGTTTTCATTTGTTTCTAGGAATTTTTAAATTTCCTTTTAATTTCTCCATTGACCCATTTGTTGTTCAGCAGTACGTTCTTTAAGATACCCGATATGATTTCAATTTTTAAAAATTTATTAAGACTTGTTTCGTGACATAACATATGGTCTATCCTGGAGACTGTTTTATGTGCTGATGAGAAGAATGTGTATTCTGCAGCTGTTGAATGGAATGTTCTGTAAGCATCTGTTAGGTTCATTTGATCTACAATGCAGTTTAATGTCTCTTCATTGATTTTTTGTTTGGATGATCTGTTCATTGTTGAAGGTGGGATGTTAAAGACCCCTTCTATTACTGTATTCCAGACAATACCTCCCTTTAGGTCTATTAATATTTGTTTTATATATTTGGGTGCTCTGGTGTTGAGTGCATATATATTTACAATTGTTATATCCTTTTTCTGTATTGACCTCTTTATCATTATACACTTGCCTTCTTTGTCTTTTCAAAACTGTTCTTGACTTAAAGTCCATTTTATGTGATATATGTATAGCTACTCCTGATCTTTTTTGGTTTCTATTTGCATGGGGTATCTTTGTTACATATTTCTGTATTGCCTATCTCTTAACCAATTATATTAGTTATTGTTTTTAATAATTTTAAGTCTGCATACTTAATATATAAATTGTTTACTTACAGTATTCTGAATTTGCCTATTTTCTTTCTTTTACCAGTGAGTTTAATACCTTCAGATGTGTTCTTGTTACATGTTAGCATTCCTTTTTTTTCAGATTGATTGAAGAAATCCTTTTAGCATTTCCTTTAATACAGGGCTGGTGTTGATGAATTCTCTCAGAAGCAGAGTCTATTGCTCTTTCATGTTTAAAGGATTGCTTTGCTGAGTACAGTAATCTTGGCTAGCAGTCCTTTTTTCCCTCAGCACTTTTAATATAGCATCCCATTTTCTCCTGGCCTGCAGGGTTTCCACTGAGAAATCCGTTGAAAGCTGTATTAGGGCTCCATTGAATGTGATATGTTTCTTTTCTCTTGCTGGTTTGAGAATTATTTGTCTTTTATTTTTTGTGAACTTGATTATAATATGCCTTGAAGATTTCCTCTTTGGGTTGAATTTCGTTGGTGATCTCTGAGCTTCCTATACCTAAATGGTGTCATTTTTTTCCAGATTTAGGAAATTTTCAGCCTTCATTTCCTTAAATATGCTTCCTAGGCATTTCTCTCTCTCACTGCCTTCAGAAATTCCTATTAGGTGGACATTAGTTTGCTTGGTAGTGCATCATAATTCTTGTAGGCCTTGTTTACTCTTTTTTATTTTTATTTTTGCTCCTCTGATTGGGTAATAAAGCTCACTAATTCTTTCCTCTGTTTGATCAAGTCTGCTGTTGAAGCTTTCTACTGAGTTTTTCAGTTTAGTTATTGCATTCTTTATTTCTAGGATTTCTATTTGGCTTTTAAATTGTTTCTATTTTGTTGTCAAATTTCTCATTTTGTTCCTGGATTGTTTTGCAAATTTCATTTAGTTTTCTTCTCATATTTGCTTGTGATTCCCTTAACTTCTTTAGGGGGATTATTCTGAATTCTCTGACATTTCATAGATCTTCAAATCTTCTGGGTCCATTGGTGGAGCTTTGTTGGTTTCTTTTGGTCATATTTCCCTGAGTTTTCAAAATCTTTCTGTCTTGACACCTTCAAAATTTTTCTTGATGCCTGCACATTTGAGAAGACATCCACCTCTTCCAGCTTTTGCAGGTGTTCTTTGGTACTGTCAGAGCTTTCCTAATTAGTATCAGAACTTAAATACCAGCCTGTTGTTTCTTCACATTCTGGGGAGGACTTATAATGAGCCCCAGAACTAAAACACTGCCCTAGAACTAACCCATTGCCCTACCATTGTTTCCTGGTCTGAGGAAGACTTACAGTGAGTGCCAGAAGTTAAACATTATCTGGGAACTATATTGCTGCCTTGCCATTGTTTCAGTCTGGGGGCAGACTTAAGTGGGCATGAGAAGTTAATCCTCACATTTTAGTTGTTTCCAGGTCAGTGAGAAACTCTACATGAGCACCTGAGCTTTCTGGAAAAATCTGGCCAGCTACTCAAGACTTCCCACAGATTGTACCCCTTGCAGCTCTATGTCATCATCCTATCTCTTCAATGTGGCATCCCTGCTGATCAAAGCACATAGTAGCCGCCAAGATCAATGCCCCAGCCACTGTAGTCAGTGCCCCACTCTGTGTTCCTAATTCACCCCAGGTAGCTCGGCCCTTCTGACACTTCCAACGGTTCGTTTGGAATGAGACCAGAATGGGTTTCCTTTGAAGATTCCCAGACTGATGGGGATAGTGAATGTTCACCTTCAATTCCCTCCTCTTATCTCAGAAACTGTGAGTCTAGGGCAATTATCTGTGAGTGGCATTGTGCCTGTTTGGGGGAGGAGGTGGCACATTCTGAAATGACTATTTCTCTTGCTGATCATGGTTTCTCTAGATTTTGTAGGCCTAGGGGGTTTCTCTACTTCTCCCCTAAGTTTTGGTGAATTCACAGTGGCAATCTTATCTTTGAATAGTTTCTAATTGTATTTTTGTAAGGGTAATGATGCCAGGAATCTTCTATTCTGCCATCTTGCTACCATTAAAAAAAAACTGCAACAAACGAACAACCCCCACCCCCCACACACTTCCATCAGTACTTGTAGCAAAAAAAAAATAAAATAAAATACAATCCTTTTCTTAAAAAAGAGGAAAATCTACTTTGACGTATTCTGGGAGTTTATTAAATCCAAGTCCTAAAAAGTGGTGACTTTTAAAAACCAATTAAAAAAATAATTGGGGCAGGACTTCTAGAATGAAGTGTGAGGAGCTTGACCATTTCATGGGGGTAGGGGAGAGCAGGAAATAAGACAGCTTTTTAGGGTTCCTAGATGTTGGACTTAGAAAACAAAGACTTCAAAGCAGCTATTGAAAATATGTTCAAAGAACTAAATGAAATCATGTTTAAAGAATTTACATAAGGTATGATGATGTCTCATAAAATAAAGAATATCAACAATATGCAGAAGTTGTATTTTTTAAAAAAGAACTAATTGAAAATTCTGGTGTTGAAAAGTACAATAACCACAATGAAAAACCGCTAGAGGGACTCAATGGTAGATTTGAGCTCGCAGAAGAAAGTATCAGCAAACATAAAGACAGATCAATAGAGTATGCAATCTGAAGAGTAGGGTGAATAAAGAATGAAGAAAAGTGAGCAGAACCTCAGAGAAATGTGGGACACCATTAATCTCAAAAACATATGTGTAAGGGGACTGCCAAGAAAGGAGAGAAAGAAGAAGCAGAAAATATATTTGAAGAAATAATAGCTGAAAAGAAAAAACTTTGATGGAAAACATTAATCTATATATATCCAATAATGTCAACCAACTACAAGTAAGATAAACACAAAGAGATACATACCCAGACACAACATAGAATATTCAAGCTAAATACAAAAAGAAAAACTTGAAAGCAGCAAAAGAAAAATTACTCATTACATACTCTGATAAGATTAACAGTTGACTCCTGGGCCATTATAGGAAGCCCCAAAAGACTAATAGCTTATTTCTCATCAGAAGTAATGGAGGTCAGAAGGCAGTGAGACGAAAAATTCAAAATGCTGAAAAAAAATCCTGACAAACGAGATTCCCATATCCAGGAAAACTATCTCTCAAAAATGAAAGAGAAATAAATACATTTTAGCTACCCCAAAATGAAGAGAATTTGTTGGTGGCAAACCAGCTTTAAAAGAGCTACTATAGGAAGTTCTTTACCCTGAAAAAATGTGATGCCAGACAGTAATTTAAATCCACACAGAATAACAAAGAGTTCCAGTAAAAGTAATTATGTAAGTAATTAATTACAAAAGATGGTATAACTGTAGAGTTCTTCTCCTTCCTTCTCTGAACTGATTTATAAAGCAATTATATAAAACAATATGTATATAATTACATTATCGGTTTATAACATACAGAAATAAAATATATTTGAAAAAACAGTAGTCCCCCTGTATCAGGAGGGAGGGGATACATTCCAAGACTACCAGTGGATGCCTGAAATCAGACACAGTACCAAACCATATATACCACGTTTTTTTTGATGTGATAACCAAGATGCCTACTAAGTGACTAATGGGTGGGTTGCCTATATAGCATGGATATGCTAGACAAAGGGATGATGTGAGTTTTCATTACACTATTCAGAATGGCATGCAACTTAAAGCTTATTAATTGTTTATTTCTGGAATTTTCCATTTAATATTTTCAGACCGCGTTGGACCATGGGTAACCATGGGTAACTGAAACCACAGAAAGCAAAATTGCAGATATCAAGGGACTACTGTAATATCACAAAGGAGACGTGTGAGAACAGAACTTTATTGGAATAAGGAAATAACACTAGTTGGTAATTTGAAGTCAAAAGAAGGAATAAGGAGAACCAAAAATAAAAAATAAGAAGGTTAATTTTTAAAAACCCTCTATAAGACTTGTGCTTTTCTTTTTTCCTTGAGCTTATTTAAAAGACATAAAGTTATAAGAAGTAAGCATTATAACTGTGTATTACTGGGTTTGTAATATATAAATACTACATATACACGTATATACACAGACGGAAGGGCAAAGAGTTATATAGGGGTAACACTTCTATAAGTCATTAGAATTAAGTTAGTAAAAACATGAAGTAGATTCTAATAAGTTAAAATGTATACTGTAAGTCCTAGGGCAACAACTAAGGAAATAACTTTTAAAATATCATGTAAAAATTAGGTCAAATAACATGTTAACTAGAAAGTATTCACTTAATGCAAAAAAATACTAAAGGAACAACACAGGGAAAACAAAACATGAGATATATAGAAAACAAAATATTAAATAGCAGAGGTAAATCTAACAATATCAATAATAATATTAAGTGTGAATATAAATAAAAAAATTCAATCAAAAGACAGAGATAGACTGAATGTGAAAAAGTGATCCAACTATATGCTATCTACTGAATACACTTTAGATTAAAAAACATAATAGATTAGGCCAAGGCAGGTGGCTCACCTGAGGCCAGGAGTTCAAAACCAGCCTGGCCAACATGGCGAAATCCCATCTCTACTAAAAATACAAAAAATTAGCTGGGTGTGGTGGCAGACACCTGTAATCTCAGCTACTCAGGAGGTTGAGGCAGGAGAATTGCTTGAACCCAGAAGGCGGAGGCTGCAGTGAGCTGAGATCATGACATTGCACTCCAGCCTGGGCAACAAGAGCAAAACTCCATCTCAAAAAAAAAAATATATATATATATATAAAAAATATATATATTCAATCTTATATATATAATATATATAAAATATATACATATTCAATCTTATATATAAAATATATATATTTAATCTAATATATACATATTAGACTGACGGCAAAAAGACTGAAAAAATATATTATGCAAATAGCAACCATAAGAGAACTTGAATGGCTATAAAGTATCAGACAACATATAAATTAAAACAAAAAATGCTACCAGAGGCAAAGAGAGAAATTTTATAATTATGAAAGAATCAATACATCAGGAAGACATAACAATTACAAATATATATGCACCACCTAACAACGGAGCCCTAAAATACGTAAGGCAAAAACTGATGGAGTTGGAGTGAGAAATACACAATTCAATAATAATAGTTGAAAACCAATATTCCACTTTCAATAATGGATAGAACAGTTGGCAGTAGACAAGGAAACACAAAAATATGAATAACACTATAAATCAAGACATAACTGACATCTACAGAACACTCCACACAAAAACAGTTTAGTACACAGTGTTCTCAAGTGCACATGGAAGATTACTCAGGACAGACAAAAAAAATGTTGGACCATGACACAAACCTCAATAGATTTTTAAAAGATTTAAATTATATAAAGTATGTTCTCTAGCCACAGTGAAAATAAATTAGAAATTGGTAACAGAAGGAAATTTAGGAAATTCAAAACTATGTGAAAATTAAATAAGATTATTTGTTGATTACTCCTGAATAATCAATAGGGCAAAGAAGAAATCACAAGGGAAATTAGAAAATGTTTTGAGATAAATGTAAGAGAAAAACACAACATATTAAAATTTGTGGTATGCAGCTAAAGCAATAAAGGGAATTTTAAAAATTTATTTAGTAGAGGAAAATTTATAGCTACACGTATTTAATTTAAGTAAAAAAAAATCTTAAATAACATAACATTTCATTTTAAGAAACTGTAAAAAGGAAGAGAAAATTAAATCCATACAGGAACAGCTCCAGTCTACAGCTCCCAGCATGAGCAATGCAGAAGATGGGTGATTTCTTCATTTCCAACTGAGGTACCGGGTTCATCTCACTGGGGAGTGGCAGACAGTGGGTGCAGGACAGTGGGTGCAGTGCACTGAGCATGAGCCAAAGGAGGGCGAGGCATCGCCTCACCCGGGAAGCGCAAGGGGTCAGGGAATTCCCTTTCCTAGTCAAAGTAAGGGGTGACAGATGGCACCTGGAAAATCGGGTCACTCCCACCCTAATACTGTGCTTTTCCAAGGGTCTGCACACCAGATTATATCCCGCGCCTGGCTTGGAGGGTCCTACGCCCACAGAACCTCGCTCATTGCTGGCACAGCAGTCTGAGGTCAAACTTCAAGGTGGCAGCAAGGCTGGGGGAGGGGCGCCCGCCATTGCCGAGGCTCGAGTAGGTAAACAAAGTGGCCAGGAAGCTCCAACTGGGTGGAGCCCACCGCAGCTCAAGGAGGCCTGCCTGCCTCTGTAGACTCCACCTCTGGGGGCAGGGCACAGCCAAACAAAAGGCAGCAGAAACCTCTGCAGACTTAAATGTCCCTGTCTGACAGCTTTGAAGAGAGTAGTGGTTCTCCCAGCACACAGCTTGAGATCTGAGAACAGACAGACTGTCTCCTCAAGTGGGTCCCTGACCCCCGAGTAGCCTAACTGGGAGGCATCCCCCAGTAGGGGCAGACTGACACCTCCCACGGCCGGGTACTCCTCTGAGACAAAACTTCCAGAGGAACGATCAGGCAGCAACATTTGCTGTTCACCAATACCGGCTGTTCTGCAGCCTCCGCTGCTGATACCCAGGCAAACAGGGTCTGGAGTGGACCGCCAGCAAACTCCAACAGACCTGCAGCTGAGGGTCCTGACTGTTAGAAGGAAAACTAACAAACAGAAAGGACATTCACACCAAAACCCCATTTGTACGTCACCAACATCGAAGACCAAAGGTAGATACAACCACAAAGATGGGGAAAACACAGAGCAGAAAAACTGGAAACTCTAAAAATCAGAGCACCTCTCCTCCTCCAAAGGAACGCAGCTCCTCACCAGCAATGGAACAAAGCTGGACGGAGAATGACTTTGACGAGTTGAGAGAAAAAGGCTTCAGATGATCAAACTACTCCGAGATAAAGGAGGAAGTTCGAACTCATGGCAAAGAAGTTAAAACCTTGAAAAAAAATTAGACGAATGGCTAAATAGAATAACCAATGCAGAGAAGTCCTTAAAGGACCTGATGGAGCTGAAAACCATGGCATGAGAACTACGTGACAAATGCACAAGCCTCAGTAGCCAATTCGATCAACTGGAAGAAAGGGTATCAGTGATTGAAGATCAAATGAATGAAATGAAGCGAGAAGAGAAGTTTAGAGAAAAAACAATAAAAAGAAACGAACAAAGCCTCCAAGAAATATGGGGCTATGTGAAAAGACCATATGTACGTCTAATTGGTGTACCTGAAAGTGACGGGGAGAATGGAAGCAAGTTGGAAAACACTCTGCAGGATATTATCCAGCAGAACTTCCCCAATCTAGCAGGGCAGGCCAACATTCAAATTCAGGAAATACAGAGAACACCACAAAGATACTCCTCGAGAAGAGCAACTCCGAGACACATAATTGTCAGATTCACCAAAGTTGAAATGAAGGGAAAATGTTAAGGGCAGCCAGAGAGAAAGGTCGGGTTACCTACAAGGGGAAGCCCATCAGACTAACAGCTGATCTCTCAGCAGAAACTCTGCAAGCCAGAAGAGAGTGGGGGCCAATATTCAACATTCTTAAAGAAAAGAATTTTCAACCCAGAATTTCATATCCAGCCAAACTAAGCTTCATAAGTGAAGGAGAAATAAAATGCTTTACAGACAAGCAAATGCTGAGAGATTTTGTCACCTAAAAGAGCTCCTGAAGGAAGGACTAAACATGGAAAGGAACAACCAGTACCAGCCACTGCAAAAACATGACAAATTATAAAGACCATTGAGGCTAGGAAGAAACTGCATCAACTAACGAGCAAAATAACCAGCTAACATCATAATGACAGGATCAGATTCACACATAACACTATTAACCTTAAATGTAAATGGGCTAAATGCTCCAATTAAAAGACACAGACTGGCAAATTGGATAAAGAGTCAAGACCCATCAGTGTGCTGTATTCAGGAAACCCATCTCACATGCAGAGACACACATAGGCTCAAAATAAAGGGATGGAGGAAGATCTACCAAGCAAATGGAAAACAAAAACAGGCAGGGGTTGCAATCCTAGTCTCCGATAAAACAGATTTTAAACCAACAAAGATCAAAAGAGACAAAGAAGGTCATTACATAATGGTAAAGGGATCAGTTCAACAAGAAGAGCTAACTATCCTAAATATATATGCACCCAATACAGGAGCACCCAGATTCATAAAGCAAGTCCTTAGAGACCTACAAAGAGACTTAAACTCCCACACAATAATTCTGGGAGACTTTAACATCCCACTGTCAACATTAGACAGATCAATGAGATAGAAAGTTAACAAGGATATCCAGGAACTGAACTCAGCTCTGCACCAAGCAGACCTAATAGACATCTACAGAACTCCCCAACCCAAATCAAGAGAATATACATTCTTTTCAGCACGACACCACACCTACTCCAAAACTGACCACATAGTTGGAAGTAAAGCACTCCTCAGCAAATGTAAAAGAACAGAAATTATAACAAACTGTCTCTCAGACCACAGTGCAATCAAACTAGAACTCAGGATTAAGAAACTCACTCAAAACTGCTCAGCTACAAGGAAACTGAACAACCTGCTCCTGAATGACTACTAGGTACATAATGAAATGAAGGCAGAAATAAAGATGTTCTTTGAAACCAACGAGAACAAAGACACAACATACCAGAATCTCTAGGACACATTCAAAGCAGTGTGTAGAGGGAAATTTATAGCACTAAATGCCCACAAGAGAAAGCAAGAAAGATCTAAAATTGACAACCTAACATCACAATTAAAAGAACTAGAGAAGCAAGAGCAAACACATTCAAAAGCTAGCAAAAGGCAAGAAATAACTAAGATTAGAGCAAAACTGAAGGAAATAGAGACACAAAAAACCCTTCAAAAATCAATGAATCCAGGAGCTGGTTTTTTGAAAATATCAACAAAATTGATAGACTGCTAGCAAGACTAACAAAGAAGAAAAGAGAGAAGAATCAAATAGATGCAATAAGAAATGATAAAGGGGACATCACCACTGATCCCACAGAAATACAAACTACCATCACAGAATACTATAAACACCTCTATGCAAATAAACTAGAAAATCTAGAAGAAATGCATAAATTCCTTGACACATACACCCTCCTAAGATTAAACCAGGAAGAAGTTGAATCTCTGAATAGACCAATAACAGGCTCTGAAATTGAGGCAATAATTAATAGCTTACCAACCAAAAAAAGTCCAGGACCAGATGGATTCACAGCCGAATTCTACCAGAGGTACAAGCGGGAGCTGGTACCAGTCCTTCTGAAACTATTCCAATCAATAGAAAAAGAGGGAATCCTCCCTAACTCATTTTATGAGGCCAGCACCATCCTGATACCAAAGCCTGGCAGAGACACAACAAAAAAAGAGAATTTTAGACCAATATCCCTGATGAACATCGATGCAAAAGTCCTCAATAAAATACTGGCAAACCGAATCCAGCAGCACATTAAAAAGCTTATCCACCATGATCAAGTCGGCTTCATCCCTGGGATGCAAGGCTGGTTCAACATATGCAAATCAATAAAACATAATCCAGCATATAAACAGAACCAAAGACAAAAACCACATGATTATCTCCATAGATGCAGAAAAGGCCTTTGACAAAATTCAATAACGCTTCATGCTAAAAACTCTCAATAAATTAGGTATTGATGGGACGTATCTCAAAATAATAAGAGCTATGACAAACCCACAGCCAATATCATACTGAATGGGCAAAAACTGGAAGCATTCCCTTTGAAAACTGGCAGAAGACAGGGATGCCCTCTCTCACCACTCCTATTCAACATAGTGTTGGAAGTTCTGGCCAGGGCAATCAAGCAGGAGAAGGAAATAAAGGGTATTCAATCAGGAAAAGAGGATGTCAAATTGTCCCTGTTTGCAGATGACATGATTGTATATCTAGAAAACCCCATCGTCTCAGCCCAAAATCTCCTTAAGCTGATAGGCAACTTCAGCCAAGTCTCAGGATACAAAATCATTGTGCAAGAATCACAAGCATTCTTATGCACCAATAACGGACAGAGAGCCAAATCATGAGTGAACTCCCATTCACAATTGTTTCAAAGAGAATAAAATACCTAGGAATCCAGCTTACAAGGGATGTGAAGGACCTCTTCAGGGAGAACTACAAACCACTGCTCAATGAAATAAAAGAGGATACAAACAAATGGAAGAACATTCCATGCTCATGGGTAGGAAGAATCAATATGGGGCCTTGAAGAACGTTTATGTCTAGCTCAGGGATTGTAAATACATCAATCGGCACTCTGTATCTAGCTCAAGGTTTGTAAACACACCAATCAGCACCCTGTGTTTAGCTCAAGGTTTGTGAGTGCAGCAATCGATACTCTGTATCTAGCTGCTCTGGTGGGGCCTTGGAGAACCTTTATGTCTAGCTCAGGGATTGTAAATACATCAGTCGGCACTCTGTATCTAGCTCAAGGTTTGTAAACACACCAATCAGCACCCTGTGTTTAGCTCAAGGTTTGTGAGTGCAGCAATCAATACTCTGTATCTAGCTGCTCTGGTGGGGCCTTGGAGAACCTTTATGTCTAGCTCAGGGATTGTAAACACATCAATCGGCACTCTGTATCTAGCTCAAGGTTTGTAAACACACCAATCAGCACCCTGTGTTTAGCTCAAGGTTTGTGAGTGCACCAATCGATACTCTGTATCTACCTGCTCTGGTGGGGCCTTAGAGAACCTGTGTGTCGAAACTCTGTATCTAACTAATCTGATGGGGACATGGAGAACCTTTGTATCTAGCTCAGGGATTATAAACGCACCAATCAGTGCCCTGTCAAAACAGGCCACTTGGCTCTACCAATCAGCAGGATGTGGGTGGGGCCAGATAAGAGAATAAAAGCAGGCTGCCCCAGCCAGCAGTGGCAACCCGCTCGGGTCCCCTTCCACACTGTGGAAGCTTTGTTCTTTCGCTCTTTGCAATAAATCTTGCTACTGCTCACTCTTTGGGTCCACGCTGCTTTTATGAGCTGTAATACTCACCGCAAAGATCTGCAGCTTCACTCCTGAACCCAGCGAGACTACAAACCCACCAGAAGGAAGAAACTCCGAACACATCCGAACATCAGAAGGAACAAACTGCAGACGCGCCACCTTAAGAGCTGTAACACTCACTGCGAGGGTCCGCGGCTGCATTCTTGAAGTCAGTGAGACCAAGAACCCACCAATTCCGGGCACAATATTAACATATTTCAAGTATCTGAATTCATAATTTCAAATAATTTTTGAAGCAATAACTGTTTAGGAATCATAATTGACTTCAAATCCAGTGGCTTCCACTCATAGTCTTTTTTTCTTCTTTTATTGCTCCAGGGTGAATGACTTATAATCATTGTGGCCAATATTTGTACAGAGTGTCAGCTAGAAATTTTCTTTACATCATTTACACTTTTAGTTGATTCAAATCTAAGTTTTTAGTAGCTGATATTATTATCAGAACATATTTAATTAATTCATTATGCCCACTGGTTGCTAAACTGTAATAAGGGAGATGAACTCTAATAGTAATAATATACTAAAGATCAAAAAGATAACACCTGCTCCTTTTGAAACTATAGCTTATGAACTTCAGAATGGAGGCTTGTGTCAATGCCTTGCTCCTACTTCCAACAGAAAGTTGCATGATGTCTCAGATAAACCAAAGAAAAGACAGAGTTCTGGTGGTGCCTGGAATTTGAAAATAGGGTTTATATACAACAAATTTTAGATTTAAATTACTCAGAGGGTTAACAATTCTTTTTTCACAAACACTCTTACTCTAGCAGGAGTAGGTGTTTTATATTGAACATGATATTTGAAAGCTGAGAACTCTTTTTCAGGAGATTTCCTTGTCATCCAAGGAAGAATATGTTTGGTATAGTTTCATATATTGTGTTTACATTAGGCAGTCTCTACCATAGCAACAGGCTATTAAATATTTATATCAAGCAATTAGAATCTCATTTAAGATAATAAATGTTCTTGAATATTACCAAAACAAAAATCTTTTCTTTGAAATTTTAACATAGAATGCAGATGAGTTTTCTCCTTCCTTTACATAATGATGGTCCCTTTATACTTACCATATAATTGTCCCATATAAATGTTCTGTAATTAATGGCACAAGGCAAGTAAAGCATACTTTCAATCAAACATGGAAATATTTTCTTACATACTTCATTCCTGCTTCCTTCATGCTCCCTTCCCACATACTGCCCTCCACACATAACATGTATTAAGTGCATATGACAGTAACATTCAGCTCTTTATCAGCTCTTCTAGGTGGATAGATTAAAGTTAATGTGATGATCTAGTGCTAAGGTCATTGAGTCACCCAAGAAAGATGAATTTTTCATGTTTATCAACATCTTATTTAATAATAGCAAGGACAACTTTTTTGCATATTATTTTTTAAAATGCTTATAAAAGGGTATTTTACTTTAAATTATTAATTCTTTAACCAATCTGTAATTAATGTCTTAAACCAGATGACTGAACCTGAAGGTTTTAAAAAAGCAAACTACAGTGAATATGTAGCATGAAATGATAGTAAAATATCAGCATGCTAGTGATTAAACAAAACCTAAATCAGAGCACTTTCCTACATCACTATAGTCATATTGAATAGTGACTATATAAAATGAGAAATTGTCTACATCATATGAATACTATTAATGACAAGCATTTTTTTATTAAAATGGCAAGAATACAAATAGTTTATATCAGTAAAATACAGTAGCATTCAGGCTCTAATACGAACATTACATCAAAGCCTATGGATAGATAAGGTAAGAGATTTAGGAAATTGGGGGAGGAAGGAAACATCACTTATCTTGTCACTCTAGATTACAGACAGCTGCCACAGACAATAAAATAAAATGGCAATTAAATTGATTGCAGTACTTGAAAGAAAACTTATTAAAAATACAGATTTTTAATAAAATCTTACATTCTTGACAGATATATCATCACCTACCTTTCTAAAAGCAGTAGTAGTAAACACAATTGTAGAATATGTATGTTACTTAGTCTCTGAGTGGTACAATATTATAGATTTTAAAACCCTGACAACATTCCTACTTTCTGCTGCTTCAATATCAGATTATGGCATGGAATTTATGTAAGGTTGGTTCCAAAATGGAATATCAGATCCCAGACCAGTATCAGTAAGTTGTACCCATTTTGGCACAGATGTTCCAGCCATGAAAACACAAATCACAAAGAAAAAAAGTTAACCAACCAATTATTTGAGAAACCAAGAAAGGAAAGGAAATCAGTTTTGTAAAAACACTTTTCCCTGTTTTAATAAGCTTCTTTATTTACTCCGGATAGTGAACATAATAGTGTTCAATAGTGAAGTAAGCAGATTTTACACTCACTATCACTGCATGGATAGAAAGAGCCATATACATTTTTGTTTTTATAGGTCATCTCAGATCACTGCAACATGGCACATTAGAACAGAGATTCAGAGACACAAAGTTAATAAATACATTTAACATTGCCAAGCATTTAAAAGATAAATGCACTCATGTAGCAAAAAAAAAAAAAAAAAAAAATCAGTTTGTAACTTTGACCTTTCTCAGGGATTTGAAGAATCATTTCAGGTGTCAGAAATCTCTGTAGCAAAGATTCCTATAAGAGAAAAAATCATGCTGTTTAATATTTTTAATTCAGCTTTTTCAACATGTGTAACAAATTTATTCTAGTAAGTGTATCACTTCAGCAAAACGTAAGATTTTTCTTTGTTTCTATGAAGGAAAACAAAAAATATATACTTTTTCACTCAGTTTTCACAAACTGTGGTACATTCATACCATGGAATACTATTCAACAATAAATAGGAATGAACTATTGATACTTACAGCAGCTTGGATGGATCTCACGGGCATTATGCTGAATGAGAAAAGTCAATCTCAAAAGGTTATCTCAAAACGACAGAATTATAGAGATGGAGAAGAAAGTAGTGTTTCCCAGGAGACAGGGAGATGAAGAAGGGCAGGGCTACAACTATAAATAGGCATAATGAGGGAGTGAATTCTTTGGTGCTGATGGAACAACTTCCCATCTTGATCATAGTTGTGCAGTGTGGGTTGTAAAAAATATATATATACACATACAAACAAATGAGTGCATCTACAAACTAGTGAAATCTGAATAAGGCCTTTAGACTAGTTAATCACATTGTGTAATGTCAATATCCCAGTTTGTAAGATATTCCATTATAGAAGCTGGGGTAAGGATATGTGGGACTGTCTGTAGTATTTTTGCAACTACTTGTGAGACTATAATCATTTTATTTTTATTTTTTAATTACTATTTTTTTGAGACAGAGTCTCACTCTGTCACCCAGGCTGAAGTGCAGTGACACGACCTCAGCTTACTGCAACCTCTGCCCCCCAGGTTCAAGCAAATCTCATGCCTCAGCCTCATGAGTAGCTGGCATTACAGACATGCGCCACCATGCCCAGCTAATGTTTGTATTTTTAGTAGAGATGGGGTTTTGCCACGTTGGCCAGGCTGGTCTCAAACTTCTGGCCTCAAATGATCTTCCCACCTCAGCCTCCCAAAGTTCTGGGATTATAGTCAGGAGCCACTGCGTATGGCCAAGACTATAATCATTAAAAAAAAGTACCTGTGGTACATCTATACTATGGAATACTACTCAGCAGTTAAAAGGAATATGTGACAACTACTAATACATGCAGCAACCCGGATAAATCTGAAATATATTATGCTGGGTGAAAGTCAACCACTAGAGGCTGCATACTGTATGATTCCATTTACGTGACAACCTGGGAAAGGCAAAACTAGAGAGGCAGGAAACAGAGCAGTGGTTAGAGGAAAGTAAATTCAGTGTGATGTCTGTTGTCTAGATAATAGGTGCCGTCAAAGGACACCATTTGAAACTCATAGTAAAAGGTTAAGTGAGAAAAAAGGTGATTAAGGGCATTGTTAATCATATTAATAGAAAGGTAACAACTAAAATAAAATAAACTCTTCATAAAAGCCAAAAGAAATTTGTTAAAAAGCAAAGACTGATCAAATGAAGAAATACAACAAATATCACATAGTACAGAAAGTAATTATAACTATTGATGTGACATAACAGTCATATCAATAATGTAAAAGATTTTAACTTATCTATTTTATTTATACTGTTCTATTCTATTTTTGAGACAGGGTCTCATTCTGTTGCCCAGGCTAGAATGCAGTGGCACGATTATGGCTTACTGCAGCCATGACCCTCCAGGCTCAGTTGATCCTCTCACCTCAGCCTACCAAGTAGCTGGAAATACAGGCACGTGCCACCACATCTGGCTAATTTTTTTTGTGTGTGTATTTTTTGTAGAGATGGGGTTTCACCATTGCCCAGGCTGGTCTCTAACTCCTGGGCTCAAGTGATCTGTCTGCCTCAGTCTCCCAAAGTGCTAGGATTACATGTGTGAGCAACCACGCCCAGTGTAACTCACCTATTTTTTAAAAAGATTTTCAAAATGGCCGGGTGTGGTGGCTCACGCCTGTAATCCTAGCACTTTGGGAGGCTGAGGCGAGTGGATTACCTGAGGTCAGGAGTTTGAGACCAGCCTGGTCAACATGGTGAAACCCTGTCTCTACTAAAAATACAAAAACTAGGCCAGGTGTGGTGGCTCATGCCTGTAATCCCAGCACTTTGGGAGGCCAAGGCAGATGGATCACCTGAGGTCAGGAGTTCGAGACCACCCTGCCCAACATGGCAAAACCCCATCTCTACTAAAAAAAAAATGAGCTGGATGTAGTGATGGACACCTGTAATCTCAGCTACTCAGGGAGGCTGAGGCAGGAGAATCACTTGAACCTGGAAGGTGGAGGTTGCAGGGAGCTGAGATCCTGCCATTGCACTCCAGTCTGGGGGACAAGAGTGAAACTCTGACTTTAAAAAAAAAAAAAAAAAAGGGGGGGAGGGATCGTTCCAAGATGGTCGAATAGGAACAGCTCCGGTCCACAGCTCCCAGTGTAAGCGACACAGAAGACGGGTGATTTCTGCATTTCCAAGTGAGGTACCAGGTTCATCTCACTGGGACTTGTTGGACAGTGGGTGCAGCCCACAGAGTGTGAGCCAAAGCAGGGCGGGGCATCACCTCACATGGGAAGCACTAGGGGTCAGAGAATTCCCTTTCCTAGCGCTTGGGACACTCCCGCCCTAATACTGCGCTTTTTCAATGGTCTTTGCAAACAGCACACCAGGAGATTATATCCCATGCCTGGCTCGGTGGGTCCCACACCCATGGACCCTGCTCACTGCTAGCACAGCAGTCCGAGATCGAACTGCGAGGTGGCAGCAAGGCTGGGAGAGGGCCATCCAACATTGCTGAGGCTTGACTTGGTAAACAAAGCAGCCCGGAAGCTCGAACTGGGTGGAGCCCACCGCAGCTCACTGAGGCCGGCCTACCTCTGTAGACTTCACCTCTGGGGACAGGGCATAGCTGAACAAAAGGCAGCAGAAACTTCTGCAGACTTAAACGTCCCTGTCTGACAGCTTTGAAGAGAGCAGTGGTTCTCCCAGCACGGAGTTTGAGATCTGAGAACGGACAGACTGCCTCCTCAAGTGGGTCCCTGACCCCCTAGTAGCCTAACTGGGGGACACCTCCCAGTAGGGGCAAACTGACACCTCATACAGCCAGGTGCCCATCTGAGATGAAGCTTCCAGAGGAAGGATCAGGAAGCAATATTTGCTGTTCTGCAGACTCTGCTGGTGATGCCCAGGCAAACAGGATCTGGAGTGGACCTCCAGCAAACTCCAACAGACCTGCAGCTGAGGGTCCTGACTGTTAGAAGGAAAACTAACAAACAGAAAGGAATAGCATCAACATCAACAAAAAGGACACCCACACCAAAATCCCATCTGTAGGTCACCAACATCAAAGACCAAAGGTAGATTAAAACCACAAAGATGGGGAGAAACCAGAGCAGAAAAGCTGAAAATACCAAAAATCAGAGCATCTCTTCTCCTCCAAAGGAACACAGCTCCCCACCAGCAATGGAACAAAACTGGACAGAGAATGACTTTAACGAGTTGACAAAAGTAGGCTTCAGAGGATCAGTAATAACTAACTTCTCTGAGCTAAAGGAGGATGTTCGAACCCATCGCAAAGAAGCTAAAAACCTTGGAAAAAGATTAGATGAATGGCTAACTAGAATAAACAGCATAGAGAAGACCTTAAATGACCTGATGGAGCTAAAAACCATGGCACGAAAACTACATGATGCATGCACAAGCTTCAGTAGCCAATTCGATCAACTGGAAGAAAAGGTATCAGTGATTGAAGATCAAATGAATGAAATGAAGCGAGAAGAGAAGTTTAGAGAAAAAACAATAAAAAGAAACGAACAAAGCCTCCAAGAAATATGGGACTATGTGAAAAGACCATATCTATGTCTGATTGGTGTACCTGAAAGTGACGGGGAGAATGGAACCAAGTTGGAAAACACTCTGCAGGATATTATCCAGGAGAACTTCCCCAATCTAGTAAGGCAGGCCAACATTCAGATTCAGGAAATATAGAGAACGCCACAAAGATACTCCTCGAGAAGAGCAACTCCAAGACACATAATTGTCAGATTCACCAAAGTTGAAATGAAGGGAAAATGTTAAGGGCAGCCAGAGAGAAGGGTTGGGTTACCCAAAAGGGGAAGCCCATCAGACTAACAGCTGATCTCTCAGCAGAAACTACAAGCCAGAAGAGAGTGGGGGCCAATATTCAACATTCTCAAAGAAAAGAATTTTCAACCCAGAATTTCATATCCAGCCAAACTAAGCTTCATAAGTGAAGGAGAAATAAAATACTTTACAGACAAGCAAATGCTAAGAGATTTTGTCACCACCAGGCCTGCCCTAAAAGAGCTCCTGAAGGAAGGACTAAACATGGAAAGGAACAACCGGTACCAGCCACTGCAAAAACATGACAAATTGTAAAGACCATCGAGGCTAGGAAGAAACTGCATCAACTAACAAGCAAAATAACCAGCTAACATCATAATGACAGGATCAAATTCACACATAACACTATTAACCTTAAATGTAAATGGGCTAAATGCTCCAATTAAAAGACACAGACTGGCAAGTTAGATAAAGAGTCAAGACCCATCAGTGTGCTGTATTCAGGAGACCCATCTCACATGCAGAGACACACATAGGCTCAAAATAAAGGGATGGAGGAAGGTCTAACAAGCAAATGGAAAACAAACAAAAAAAAAAGCAGGGGTTACAATCCTAGCCTCTGATTAAACAAACTTTTTTTTTTTGTGAGATGGAGTATCGCTCTGTCACCCAGGCTGGAGTGCAGTGGTGCGATCTTGGCTCACTGCAACCTCCACCTCCCAGGTTCAAGCAATTCTCTGCCTCAGCCTCCTGAGTAGCCGAGATTATAGGCAAGTGCCACCATGCTTGGCTAATTTTTGTATTTTTAGTAGAGATGGGGTTTCACCATCTCGGCCAGGCTGGTCTTGAACTCCTGACCTTGGGATCCACCTGCCTCGGCCTCCCAAAGTGCTGGGATTATAGGTGTAAGCCACCGTGCCTGGCCTAAAACAGACTTTAAACCAACAAACATCAAAAGAGACAAAGAAAGCCATTACATAATGGTAAAGGGATCAATTCAACAAGAAGAGCTAACTATCCTAAATATATATGCACTCAATCAATACAGGAGCACCCAGATTCATAAAGCAAGTCCTTAGAGATGTACAAAGAGACTTAGACGTCCACACAATAATAATGGGAGACTTTAACACCCCACTGTCAACATTAGACAGATCAACGAGACAGAAACTTAACAAAGATATCCAGGACTTGAACTCAGCTCTGCACCAAGTGGACCTAATAGACATCTACAGAACACTCTAACCCAAATAAAAAGAATATACATTCTTCTCAGCACCACATCACACTTATTCCAAAATTGACCACATAGTTGGAAGTAAAGCACTCCTTAGCAAATGTAAAAGAACATAAATTATAACAAACTGTCTCTCTGACCATAGTGTAATCAATCAAATTAGAACTCAGGATTAAGAAACTGACTCAGAACTGCACAACTACATGGAAACTGAACAACCTGCTCCTGAATGACTGCTGGGTAAATAAAGAAATGAAGGCAGAAAGATGTTATTTGAAACTAATGAGAACAAAGACACAACATACCAGAATCTCTGGGACACATTCAAAGCAGTGTGTAGAGGGAAATTTATACCATTAAATGCCCACAAGAGAAAGCAGGAAAGATCTAAAATTGACAACGTAACATCACAATTAAAAGAACTAGAGAAGCAAGAGCAAACACATTCAAAAGCTAGCAGAAGACAAGAAATAACTAAGATCAGAGCAGAACTGAAGGAAATAGAGACACAAAAAACCCTTCAAAAAATCAATGAATCCAGGAGCTGGTTTTTTGAAAAGATCAACAAAATTGATAGACCGCTAGCAAGACTAATAAAGAAGAAAAGACAGAAGAATCAAATAGATGCAATAAAAAATGATAAAGGGGACATCACCACTGATCCCACGGAAATGCAAACTACCATGAGAGAATACTATAAACACCTCTATGCAAATAAACTAGAAAATCTAGAAGAAATGGACAAATTCCTGGATACATACACCCTCCCAAGACTAAACCAGGAAGAAGTTGAATCTCTGAATAGACCAATAACAGGCTCTGAAATTGAGGCAATAATTAATAGCTTACCAACAAAAACAAGTCCAACACCAGACAGATTCACAGCCGAACTCTACCAGAGGTACAAAGAGGAGCTGGTACTATTCCTTCTGAAGCTATTCCAATCAATATAAAAAGAGGGAATCCAGACACAATAAAAAATGATAAAGGGGATATAACCACCGATCCCACAGAAATACAAACTACCATCAGAAAATACTACAAACACCTCTACGCAAAGAAACTAGAAAATCTAGAAGAAATGGATAAATTCCTCGACACATACACCCTCCCAAGACTAAACCAGGAAGAAGTTGAATCTCTGAATAGACAAATAACAGGCTCTGAAATTGTGGCAATAATCAATAGCTTACCAACCAAAAAAAGTCCAGGACCAGATGGATTCACAGCTGAATTCTACCAGAGGTACAAGCAGGAGCTGGTACCATTCCTTCTGAAACTATTCCAATCAATAGAAAAAGAGGGAATCCTCCCTAACTCATTTTATGAGGCCAGCATCATCCTGATACCAAAGGCTGGCAGAGACACAACAAAAAAGGAGAATTTTAGACCAATATCCTTGATGAACATTGATGCAAAAATCCTCAATAAAATACTGGCAAACCGAATCCAGCAGCACATCAAAAAGCTTATCCACCATGATCAAGTCGGCTTCATCCCTGGGATGCAAGGCTGGTTCAACATATGAAAATCAATAAATGTAATCCAGCATATAAACAGAACCAAAGACAAAAACCACATGATTATCTCAATAGATGCAGAAATGACAAAATTCAACAGCCCTTCATGCTAAAAACTCTCAATAAATTAGTTATTGATGGGACGTTTCTCAAAATAATAAGAGCTATCTATGACAAACCCACAGCCAATATCATACTGAATGGGCAAAAACTGGAAGCATTACCTTTGAAAACTGGCACGAGACAGGGATGCCCTCTCTCACCACTCCTATTCAACATAGTGTTGGAAGTGCTGGCCAGGGCAATCAGGCAGCAGAAGGAAATAAAGGGTATTCAAATAGGAAAAGAGGAAGTCAAATTGTCCCTGTTTGCAGAAGACATGATTGTATATCTAGAAAACCCCATTGTCTCAGCCCAAAATCTCCTTAAGCTGATAAGCAACTTCAGCAAAGTCTCAGGATACAAAATCAACATGCAAAAATCACAAGCATTCTTATGCACCAATAACAGACAAACAGAGAGCCAAATCAGGAGTGAACTCCCATTCACAATTGCTTCAAAGAAAATAAAATACCTAGGAATCCAACTTACAAGGGATGTGAAGGACCTCTTCAAGGAGAACTACAAACCACTGCTCAATGAAATCAAAGAGGATACAAACAAATGGAAGAACATTCCATGCTCACGGATAGGAAGAATCAATATAGTGAAAATGGCCATACTGCAAGGTAATTTATAGATTTAATGCCATCCCCATCAAGCTACCAATGACTTTCTTCACAGAACTGGAAAAAACTACTTTAAAGTTCATATGGAACCAAAAAAGAGCCTTCATCGCCAAGGCAATCTTAAGCCAAAAGAAGAAAGCTGGAGGCATGACGCCATGTGACTTCAAACTATACTAAAAGGCTACAGTAACCAAAACAGCATGGTACTGGTACCAAAACAGAGATATAGATCAATGGAACAGAACAGAGCCCTCAGAAATAATGCTGCATATCTACAACCATCTGATCTTTGACAAACCTGAGAAAAACAAGAAATGGGGAAAGGATTCCCTATTTAATAAATGGTGCTGGGAAAACTGGCTAGCCATATGTAGAAAGCTGAAACTGGATCCCTTCCTTACACCTCATACAAAAATTAATTCAAGATCGATGAAAGACTTACATGTTTGACCTAAAACCATAAAAACCTTAGAAGAAAACCTAGGCAATACCATTCAGGACATAGGCATGGGCAAGGACTTCATGTCTAAAACACTAAAAGCAATGGTAACAAAAGCCAAAATTGAGAAATGGGATCTAATTAAACTAAAGAGCTTCTGCACAGCAAAAGAAACTACCATCAGAGTGAACAGGCAACCTACAAAATGGGAGAATATTTTCACAACCTACAAATCTGACAAAGGGCTACTATCCAGAATCTACAATGAACTCCAACAAATTTACAAGAAAAAAAACAAACAACCCCATGAAAAAGTGGGCGAAGGATATGAACAGACACTTCTCAAAAGAAGACATTTATGCAGGCAACAGACACATGAAAAAATGCTCATCATCACTGGCCATCAGAGAAATGCAAATCAAAACCACAATTAGATACCATCTCACACCAGTTACAATGGCGATCATTAAAAAGTCAGGAAACAACAGGTGCTGGAGAGGATGTGGAGAAATAGGAACACTTTTACACTGTTGGTGGGACTGTAAACTAGTTCAACCATTGTGGAAGTCAGTGTGGCGATTCCTCAGGGATCTAGAACTAGAAATACCATTTGACCCAGCCATCCCACTACTGGGTATATACCCAAAGGATTATAAATCATGCTGCTATAAAGACACATGCACACGTATGTTTATTCCGGCACTATTCACAATAGGAAAGACTTGGAACCAACCCAAGTGTCCAACAACGATAGACTAGATTAAGAAAATGTGGCACATATACACCATGGAATACTATGCAGCCATAAAAAATGATGAGTTCATGTCCTTTGTAGGGACATGGATGAAACTGGAAACCATCATTCTCAGCAAACTATCGCAAGGACAAAAAACCAAACACCGTATGTTCTCACTCATAGGTGGGAATTGAACAATGAGAACACATGGACACAGGAAGGGGAACATCACACTCCCGGGATTGTTGTGGGGTGGGGGGATGGGGGAGGGATAGCATTTGGAGATATACCTAATGCTAAATGACGAGTTAATGGGTGCAGCACACCAACATGGCACATGTATACATATGTAACAAACCTGCACATTGTGCACATGTACCCTAAAACTTAAAGTATAATAATAATAAAATAAAATAAAAAAAGGAAAAGAGGGAATCCTCCCTAACTCATTTTATGAGGCCAGCGTCATCCTGATACCAAAGCCTGGCAGAGACACAACAAAAAAGGAGAATTTTAGACCAACATCTGTAATGAACATCAGTGAAAATTCCTCAATAAAATACTGGCAAACCAAATCCAGCAGCACATCAAAAAGCTTATCCACCATGATCAAGCGGGCTTCATCGCTGGGATGCAAAACTGTTTCAACATATGCAAAATAAATGTAATCCATCATATAAACAGAACCAAAGACAAAAACCACATGAGTATCTCAATAGATGCAAAAGCCTTTGACAAAATTCCACAGCCGTTTATGCTAAAAACTCTCAATAAACTAGGTATTGATGGAATGTATCTCAAAATAATAAGAGCTATTTGTGACAAACCCACAGCCAATATCATACTGAATGGGAAAAAATTGGAAGCATTCCCTTTGAAGACTGGCACAAGACAGGGATGCCCTCTCTCACCACTCCTATTCAACATAGTGTTGGAAGTTCTGGCCAGGGCAGTCAGGCAGGAGAAAAAAACAAAGGGTATTCAATTAGGAAAAGAGGAAGTCAAATTGTCTCTGTTTGCAGATGACATGATTGTATATTTAGAAAACCCCATTGTCTCAGCCCAAAATCTCCTTAAGCTGATAAGCAACTGCAGCAAAGTCTCAGGGTACAAAACCAATGTACAAAATTCACAAGCATTCCTACACACCAGTAACAGACAGAGAGCCAAATCATGAGTGAACTCCCATTCACAATTGCTTCAAAGAGAATAAAATACTTAGGAATCCAACTTACAAGGGACGTGAAGGACCTCTTCAAGGAGAACTACAAACCACTGCTCAACGAAATAAAAGAGGATACAAACAAATGGAAGAACATTCCATGCTCATGGATAGGAAGAATCAATATCGTGAAAATGGCCATACTGCCCAAGGTAATTTATAGATTTAATGCCATCCCCATCAAGCTACCAATGACTTTCTTCACAGAATTGGAAAAAACTACTTTAAAGTTCATATGGAACCAAAAAGGAGCCCACATTGCCAAGGCAATCCTAAGCCAAAAGAACAGAGCTGGAGGCATCATGCTACCTGACTTCAAACTATACTACAAGGCTACAGTAACCAAAACAGCATGGTACTGGTACCAAAACAGAGATATAGACCAATGGAACAGAACAGAGTCCTCGGAAATAATACCACACATCCACAACCATCTGATCTTTGATAAACCTGAGAAAAACAAGCAATGGGGAAAGGATTCCCTATTTAATAAATGGTGCTGGGAAAACTGGCTAGCCATATGTAGAAAGCTGAAACTGGATCCCTTCCTTACACCTTATACAAAAATTAATTCAAGATGGATTAAAGATTTAAATGTTTGACCTAAAACCATAAGAACCCTAGAAGAAAATCTAGGCAATACCATTCAAGACATAGGCATGGGCAAGGACTTCATGTCTAAAACACGGAAAGCAACGGTAACAAAAGCCAAAATTGACAAATGGGATCTAATTAAACTAAAGAGCTTCTGCACAGCAAAAGAAACTACCATCAGAGTGAACAGGTAACCTACAGAATGGGAGATAATTTTTGCAATCTACCCATCTGACAAAGGGCTAATATCCAGAATCTACAAAGAACTTCAACAAATTTACAAGAAAAAAACAAACAACCCCATCAAAAAGTGGGCGAAGGATATGAACAGACACTTCTCAAAAGAAGACATTTATGCAGCCAACAGACACATGAAAAAATGCTCATCATCACTGGCCATCAGAGAAATGCAAATCAAAACCGCAATGATATACCATCTCACACCAGATAGAATGGCGATCATTAAAAAGTCAGGAAACAACAGGTACTGCAGAGGATGTGGAGAAATAGGGACACTTTTACACTGTTGGTGGGAGTGTAAACTAGTTCAACCATTGTAGAAGACAGCGTGGCAGTTCCTCAAGGATCTAGAACTAGAAATACCATTTGACCCAGCGATCCCATTACTGGGTATATACCCAAAGGATTATAAATCATGCTATTACAAAGACACATGCACACGTATGTTTATTGTGGCACTATTCACAATAGCAAAGACTTGGAACCAACCCAAATGTCCATCAATGATAGACTGGATTAAGAAAACGGGGCACATATACACCATGGAATACTATGCAGCCATAAAAAATGATGAGCTCATGTCCTTTGTAGCGACATGGGTGAAGCTGGAAACCATCATTCTGAGCCAACTATCACAAGGACAGAAAACCAAACACCACATGTTCTCATTCATAGGTGGGAACTGAACAACGAGAACACTTGGACACAGGAAGGGGAGCATCACACACTGGGGCCTGTTGTAGGGTGGGAGGCGGGAGGAGGGATAGCATCAGGAGGAATACCTAATGTAAATGACGAGTTAATGGTTGCAGCACAGCAACATGGCACATGTATACATATGTAAGAAACCTGCACATTGTGCACATGCACCCTAGAACTTAGAGTATAATAATAAATAATAAAAAAGGGTGTAAATTTCTCAAAAAAATTCACAATGACTCATAAAGCAAAACTCAAGAGGAGGAGCCAAGATGGCCGAATAGGAACAGCTCCGGTCTACAGCTCCCAGCGCGAGTGACGCAGAAGACGGGTGATTTCTGCATTTCCATCTGAGGTACCGTGTTCATCTCACTAGGGAGTGCCAGACAGTGGGCGCAGGTCAGTGGGTGAGTGCACCGTGCGCCAGCCGAAGCAGGGGCGAGGCATTGCCTCACTCGGGAAGCGCAAGGGGTCAGGGAGTTCCCCTTCCAGGGGTGACAGACGCACCTGGAAAATCGGGCCACTCCCACCCGAATACTGTGCGTTTCCGACGGGCTTAGGAACCGGTGCCCCAGGAGAGTATAGCCCGCACCTGGCTCAGAGGGTCCTACGCCCACGGAGTCTCGCTGATTGCTAGCACAGCTGTCTGAGATCAAACAGCAAGTCGGCAGCGAGGCTGGGGGAGGGGCGCCCGCCATTGCCCAGGCTCGCTTAGGTAAACAAAGCAGCCTGGAAGCTTGAACTGGGTGGAGCCCACCACAGCTGAAGGAGGCCTGCCTGCCTCTGTAGGCTCCACCTCTGGGGGCAGGGCACAGACAAACAAAAAGACAGCAGTAACCTCTGCAGACTTAAATGTCCCTGTCTGACAGCTGTGAGGAGAGCAGTGGTTCTCCCAGCACGAAGCTGGAGATCTGAGAACCGGCTGACTGCCTCCTCAAGTGGGTTACTGACCCCTGACCCCCGAGCAGCCTAACTGGGAGGCACCCCCCAGCAGGGGCAGACTGACACCTCACACGGCCGGCCAGGTACTCCAACAGACCTGCAGCTGAGGGTTCTGTCTGTTAGAAGGAAAACTAACAGAAAGGACATCCACACCAAAAACCCATCTGTACATCACCATCATCAAAGACCAAAAGTAGATAAAACCACAAAGATGGGGAAAAAACAGAGCAGAAAAACTGGAAACTCTAAAAAGCAGAGTACCTCTCCTCCTCCAAAGGAACGCAGTTCCTCACCAGCAACGGAACAAAGCTGGACGGAGAATGACTTTGACGAGCTGAGAGAAGAAGGCTTCAGACGATCAAATTACTCCGAGCTACGGGAGGATATTCAAACCAAAGGCAAAGAAGTTGAAAACTTTGAAAAAAATTTAGAAGAATGTATAACTAGAATAACCAATACAGAGAAGTGCTTAAAGGAGCTGATGGAGCTGAAAACCAAGGCTCGAGAACTACGTGAAGAATGCAGAAGCCTCAGGAGCCGATGCGATCAAATGGAAGAAAGGGTATCAGCCCTGGAAGATGAAATGAATGAAATGAAGCGAGAAGGGAAGTTTAGAGAAAAAAGAATAAAAAGAAACGAGCAAAGCCTCCAAGAAATGTGGGACTATGTGAAAAGACCAAATCTACGTCTGATTGGTGTACCTGAAAGTGACGGGGAGAATGGAAACAAGTTGGAAAACACTCTGCAGGATATTATCCAGGAGAACTTCCCCAATCTAGCAAGGCAGGCCAACATTCAGATTCAGGAAATACAGAGAACGCCACAAAGATACTCCTCGAGAAGAGCAACTCCAAGACACATAATTGTCAGATTCACCAAAGTTGAAATGAAGAAAAAAATGTTAAGGGCAGCCAGAGAGAAAGGTCGGGTTACCATCAAAGGGAAGCCCATCAGACTAACAGCGGATCTCTCGGCAGAAACCCTACAAGCCAGAAGAGAGTGGGGGCCAATATTCAACATTCTTAAAGAAAAGAATTTTCAACCCAGAATTTCATATCCTGCTAAACTAAGCTTCATAAGTGAAGGAGAAATAAAATACTTTACAGACAAGCAAATGCTGAGAGATTTTGTCACCACCAGGCCTGCCCTAAAAGAGCTCCTGAAGGAAGCGCTAAACATGGAAAGGCACAACCGGTACCAGCCACTGCAAAATCATACCGAAATGTAAAGACCATCGAGACTAGGAAGAGACTGCATCAACTAACGAGAAAAATATCCAGCTAACATCATAATGACAGGATCAGATTCACACATAACAATATTAACTTTAAATGTAAATGGACTAAATGCTCCAATTAAAAGACACAGACTGGCAAATTGGATAAAGACTCAAGACCCATCAGTGTGCTGTATTCAGGAAACCCATCTCACGTGCAGAGACACACATAGGCTCAAAATAAAAGGATGGAGGAAGATCTACCAAGCAAACGGAAAACAAAAAAAGGCAGGGGTTGCAATCCTAGTCTCTGATAAAACAGACTTTAAACCAACAAAGATCAAAAGAGACAAAGAAGGCCATTACATAATGGTAAAGGGATTAATTCAACAAGAAGAGCTAACTATCCTAAATATATATGCACCCAATACAGGAGCACCCAGATTCATAAAGCAAGTCCTGAGTGACCTACAAAGAGACTTAGACTCCCACACATTAATAATGGGAGACTTTAACACCCCACTGTCAACATTAGACAGATCAACGAGACAGAAAGTCAACAAGGATACCCAGGAATTGAACTCAGCTCTGCACCAAGCGGACCTAATAGACATCTACAGAACTCTCCACCCCAAATCAACAGAATATACATTTTTTTCAGCACCACACCATACCTATTCCAAAATTGACCATATACTTGGAAGTAAAGCTCTCCTCAATAAATGTAAAAGAACAGAAATTGTAACAAACTGTCTCTCAGATCACAGTGCAATCAAGCTGGAACTCAGGATTAAGAATCTCACTCAAAACCGCTCAACTACGTGGAAACTGAACAACCTGCTCCTGAATGACTACTGGGTACATAACGAAATGAAGGCAGAAATAAAGATGTTCTTTGAAACCAACGAGAACCAAGACACAACATACCAGAATCTCTGGGATGCATTCAAAGCAGTGTGTAGAGGGAAATTTATAGCACTAAATGCCCACAAGAGAAAGCAGGAAAGATCCAAAATTGACACCCTAACATCACAATTAAAAGAACTAGAAAAGCAAGAGGAAACACATTCAAAAGCTAGCAGAAGGCAAGAAATAACTAAAATCAGAGCAGAACTGAAGGAAATAGAGACACAAAAAACCCTTCAAAAAATAAATGAATCCAGGAGCTGGTTTTTTGAAAGGATCAACAAAATTGATAGACCGCTAGCAAGATTAATAAAGAAAAAAAGAGAGAAGAATCAAATAGATGCAATAAAAAATGATAAAGGGGATATCACCACCGATCCCACAGAAATACAAACTACCATCAGAGAATATTACAAACACCTCTATGCAAATAAACTAGAAAATCTAGAAGAAATGGATAAATTCCTCAACACATACACTCTCCCAAGACTAAACCAGGAAGAAGTTGAATCTCTGAATAGACCAATAACAGGAGCTGAAATTGTGGCAATAATCAATAGCTTACCAACCAAAAAAAGTCCAGGACCAGATGGGTTCACAGCCGAATTCTACCAGAGGTACAAGGAGGAGCTGGTACCATTCCTTCTGAAACTATTCCAATCAATAGAAAAAGAGGGAATCCTCCCTAACTCATTTTATGAGGCCAGCATCATCCTGATACCAAAGCCTGGCAGAGACACAACAAAAAAAGAGAATTTTAGACCAATATCCTTGATGAACATTGATGCAAAAATCCTCAATAAGGTACTGGCAAACAGAATCCAGCAGCACATCAAAAAGCTTATCCACCATGATCAAGTGGGCTTCATCCCTGGGATGCAAGGCTGGTTCAATATACGCAAATCAATAAATGTAATCCAGCATATAAACAGAACCAAAGACAAAAACCACATGATTATCTCAATAGATGCAGAAAAGGCCTTTGACAAAATTCAACAACCCTTCATGCTAAAAACTCTCAATAAATTAGGAATTGATGGGATGTATCTCAAAATAATAAGAGCTATTTATGACAAACCCACAGCCAATATCGTACTGAATGGGCAAAAACTGGAAGCATTCCCTTTGAAAACTGGCACAAGACAGGGATGCCCTCTCTCGCCACTTCTATTCAACATAGTGTTGGAAGTTCTGGCCAGGGCAATTAGGCAGGCGAAGGAAATAAAGGGTATTCAATTAGGAAAAGAGGAAGTCAAATTGTCCTTGTTTGCAGATGACATGATAGTATATCTAGAAAACCCCATTGTCTCAGCCCAAAATCTCCTTAAGCTGATAAGCAACTTCAGCAAAGTCTCAGGATACAAAATCAATGTGCAAAAATCACAAGCATTCTTATACATCAATAACAGACAAACAGAGAGCCAAATCATGAGTGAACTCCCATTCACAATTGCTTCAAAGAGAATAAAATACCTAGGAATCCAACTTACAAGGGATGTGAAAGACCTCTTCAAGGAGAACTACAAACCACTGCTCAAGGAAATAAAAGAGGATACAAACAAATGGAAGAACATTCCATGCTCATGGGTAGGAAGAATCAATATCATGAAAATGGCCATCCTTCCCAAGGTAATTTACAGATTCAATGCCATCCCCATCAAGCTACCAATGACTTTCTTCACAGAATTGGAAAAAACTACTTTAAAGTTCATATGGAACCAAAAAAGAGCCCGCATCGCCAAGTCAATCCTAAGCCAAAAGAACAAAGCTGGAGGCATCACACTACCTGACTTCAAACTATACTACAAGGCTACAGTAACCAAAACAGCATGGTACTGGTACCAAAACAGAGATATAGATCAATGGAACAGAACAGAGCCGTCAGAAATAATGCCACATATCTACAAGTATCTGATCTTTGACAAACCTGACAAAAACAAGAAATGGGGAAAGGATTCCCTATTTAATAAATGGTGCTGGGAAAACTGGCTAGCCATATGTAGAAAGCTGAAACTGGATCCCTTCCTTACACCTTATACAAAAATCAATTCAAGATGGATTAAAGACTTAAATGTTAGACCTAAAACCATAAAAACCCTAGAAGAAAACCTAGGCATTACCATTCAGGACATAGGCATGGGCAAGGACTTCATGTCTAAAACACCAAAAGCAATGGCAACAAAAGCCAAAATTCACAAATGGGATCTAATTAAACTAAAGAGCTTCTGCACAGCAAAGGAAACTACCATCAGAGTGAACAGGCAACCTACAAAATGGGAGAAAATTTTCGCAACCTACTCATCTGACAAAGGGCTAATATCCAGAATCTACAATGAACTCCAACAAATTTACAAGAAAAAAACAAACAACCCCATCAAAAAGTGGGCGAAGGACATGAACAGACACTTCTCAAAAGAAGACATTTATGCAGCCAAAAAACACATGAAAAAATGCTCACCATCACTGGCCATCAGAGAAATGCAAATAAAAACCACAATGAGATACCATCTCACACCAGTTAGAATGGCAATCATTAAAAAGTCAGGAAACAACAGGTGCTGGAGAGGATGTGGAGAAATAGGAACACTTTTACACTGTTGGTGGGACTGTAAACTAGTTCAACCCTTGTGGAAGTCAGTGTGGCGATTCCTCAGGGATCTAGAACTACAAATTCCATTCGACCCAGCCATCCCATTACTGGGTATATACCCAAAGGACTATAAATCATGCTGCTATAAAGACACATGCACACGTATGTTTATTGCCGCATTATTCACAATAGCAAAGACTTGGAACCAAGCCAAATGTCCAACAATGATAGACTGGATTAAGAAAATGTGGCACATATACACCATGGAATACTATGCAGCCATAAAAAATGATGAGTTCACGTCCTTTGTAGGGACATGGATGAAACTGGAAATCATCATTCTCAGTAAACTATCGCAAGAACAAAAAACCAAACACCGCATATTCTCACTCATAGGTGGGAATTGAACAATGAGAACACATGGACACAGGAAGGGGAACATCACACTTCGGGGACTGTTGTGGGGTGGGGGGAGAGGAGAGGGATAGCATTGGGAGATATACCTAATGCTAGATGACAAGTTGGTGGGTGCAGCGCACCAGCATGGCACATGTATACATATGTAACTTACCTGCACATTGCGCACATGTACCATAAAACCTTAAGTATAATAATGATAATAATAATAATAATAAAAGAAAAAAAAAATAAAAAAAAAAAATAAAGCAAAACTCAAATCCATACTGTATATAAGAGATACACTTAAAATGCAGTTACTCAGAAAAGTTAAAAATAAAAATATTTACCATGTAAGTAGAAACAACAAGAAAATAGGAGTGGCAACTCTAATACCAGACAAAGTAGAGTCCAGCAAAAGAAAAAAATCTAAATGCATCAGAAAAGGACACTTCATAAAAGCCACATTCCATGATGAAGAATGACAGTTCAGAATATCAATGCAACAAATAAAACAGCAAACCACCTATATAAAGCAAAATTTAGAGGATATGGAAAAAGAAATTAAAACATACTAATAATAGGAGACTTTAGAATACCACTCTTGATTTAAAACAGGTCAGATGAACAAATATTAAACAATGATATAAAAGATCTGCAAAAAATGAAAAAGTGGAGGTATTTACACCACAGAAATTGACAAGTGCTACAGATCAGGGCCTCCCCCTCCTCTCCTTTGGAAAGCCAGTTTACCAGCACGCCACTGAGCTATCCCTATAGAATTAAAAATACCACATAGCCTCTATAATTAAATAGTGTGGGACTGCACATGAATAGGCAGATCAATGGAATAGAAATAGAAAGTCCAAAAAGAGATATGAATGACTGGGACAAAGAGTCTTTTAAATCAATGATCTTGCAACTGGATAGTCGGTTGGAAAAATAAAATTAGATCCATTTCTCAAACCATACATAAAATAAACTCCAAATGAATAAGATATCTAAATGTAAAAAGTAAAACTATACAAGTACTAAAAGAAAACATTCCTCTACTATCTGGGGAGAGAGAAAGATTTGCTAACTATGAATAGAAATCCAGATGCATTAAAGGAAAAGGTTTAAAATCTGACTACACAAAAATAAAAACTCTTTATAGAGAAAAAGGCAATACAGTAAGATTAAAAGACAAATGACAAAAATGTGAGAAAATATTTGTAGCATATATCACCAATAAAGAGATAATTTCTGAAATGTACTAAAAATTTTTTTAACAAAAAGATCTAAAGTCCATTAGAAAAATAGGCGAAGAAATGAATAGCTAATTCCCAAAAAGAGATATAATAATAGCCCTTAAACCTATGAAAAGATATTCAACTTCACTCACAATAAGATCAATGCAAATTAAAGCTACACTGAAATACCATTTCTCATCCACCACAGTGGCACAAATTCAAAAGCTTGACAGTGTGTTCTATTAGTGACGCTGTGGGGAAACAGTACTTTCACACATTGCTGAAGGGACTGCAAAATGGACGGGAATGTGGCACTGTCTAACAAAACTACATGTGTATTTACCCATTGACCCAGCAATCCCACTTCTAGGAATTTATTCTGAAGATACTGCAACAACATGAAAATATATATGTACAAGATTATTCATTACAGCCTTGTTTGTAATTGCAAATTATTGGAAACTACCTAAATGTCCAAGTTTAGGAGGTGGGTTGCATAACTATGGTACATCCATACACTGGAGTAGTGTGCACCTGAAAAAAAGGAATAAGGAGAATCTATATGAATCAATATGGAGAGATTTCCAGGTGATAGTGTTAAGTGAGAAAAGCAAAGTGCAAAGAAGCATGCTACTTTTTGCATAAACAAAGAAAGATATGTATCTGTGTATCATTAGCACAAAACCACAAAGAAAGGGGGTGGAGGCATGGCTGATGGGATGGAAGGCATAAAGAGAAAGTGACACTTCTCTTAGTATTATTTTTTGCAGAGTGTTGACCTTTAAAAGCATGCTAATCTACATATTCAAAAATAAAATTAAGTTGAGGAAAAAACTAGGAAGTGGAAATATGAAAAATGAAAGCAAATTGAAACAAATGAATCCAATGTTACTTACAATGAATACCATGACCAAAATAAAAGATGGAAAAAAATTAATCCAAATAAGTTACAAACTCAGTATTTAACTATATGCTCTTAAGACTTGGGCAAGGTAGCGTACAGGCATAAGAAGGAAGAACTGCAAACAGATTCTGAACTTTTAAAAAGTTGGCCTGTTCAGGAGATCGAGACCATCCTGGCTAACATGGTGAAAACCCCGTCTCTACTAAAAATACAAAAAATTAGCCGGGCATTGTGGCGGGTGCCTGTAGTCCCAGCTACTCAGGAGGCTGAGGCAGGAGAATGGCGTGAACCCGGGAGGCGGAGCTTGCAGTGAGCCGACATCGCGCCACTGCACTCCAGCCTGGGTGACAGAGCGAGACTCTGTCTCAAAAAAAAAAAAAAAAAAAGTTGGCCTGTTTATTGTGGTGACATCGGTGAAGAAATTTTGAAACTATTGTAAATGTATTCTGGGATTGAGCAAATTAGTAACTACATTGATATTGTTGAGTAAACATGTTAATGTTGAGCCAAGGTTCTCACTGTGGAAGAAAGAACATATATATAAGTAATGGAAGAAAGCAAGGATGAAACCTGTGGGCATGGTTTGGAGTTTTGGTTATATTTTTAAATGAGCCTCTGTGAGTGTGTGTGCAAGTGTGTGTGTCTGTGAAGAAACATGCAAGCATGTGAGCACATGAGCCACCACATGTGTACATAAGAAAACAAATGGGGTAAAATTTTTTAAATAGTGAGTATGGGTAAAGGGCATGTAGATGTTCTTTGTATTCTTATTTTTGGAACTTTTTGAAAGTTTGAAATTGTTTCCAAATAAAAAGTTTTTATGAAATTTGTGATACATAGAAATATATCTAAAATATTTTCCTCTGAAAAACAAGCTGATTACTTTCCTAGAACGTATAAATTTTGTGGTGCTATAATAACCAATGTTTTGTAATTAAATGAAAGAAGTTAATGTTGTAGAAATAAAAAGGAAATCAAACTCTTAAAATACAATTTATGGGGCAGGTGGAATATGGCAGAAAGGAGACAGGACTAATGTGCAGCTCCCACATGGAAGGACAGAACAGTGTTAGAGACTCATACTGTGATCTTTTGCTCCAAGATTCACTGTAGGAATATACCAGGAAAACCAAAAGAATTCACATATCCTTCGAAAGAAGTGGCATGCTGCTGCCAATTCCATGAAACAGGTGAAAAACTGAGTTCCCAAAGTGTGAGACGGAAGAAAACCTACCTTCGAACACGTCCCCACTGGGGAATCTAAAAATCCACATCACGGGAGAAAAATTTAACCTTATCTAGAGATGAAAGGGATTTATGGAGTCACGTAAAGTATAAAAGTAGAAGTAGCAGCAGGAAGTGCCTTGCAAGCACTCTCAGTCTCCAGCTAGAGCCCAGGGAAGCCAGCAATGACTATCTCACAGGTGTCCTTGGGAAGGCAGCCAGCAGAATTGGGGAGGGGTCACAGAGTGAAGGAAGCTCCCAACTGAAATTGGTAGTGGTTTTGACTGGGCACAAATTTTCTTGAGCAGAGTCCAGGGGGCGAGTGGAAGCTGCTGCAGATAGGAGCCGGGGCAAGAATAGCCAGACAGGGAAGGGCCAGCTTCAAATGTTGTGCTTGCTTTTTCAGTGGGGTAGCTCATGGCCTGGGGCAAAATCTGAACAAGGCACTGCAGGAGTGAGGCTGGCCTTGCCAACTACATGGGAGCTGGGCGAGGCCTCTTGCTACTGGCTATTCCCCACTTCTCTGGCAAACTGTAGATACAGCAGAGGTGGCCAAGATCCCCTCTATAACATAAGCCCATTGGCCTGAGAACCATACCCCCATCCCCCAAGGTGGCTGTGGCAAGCCCTGCCCAAGGAGAGTCTGAGCCCAGACCTACCTAACCATGCCCCGACCTAAAGTGATGCATCACTTTCCTGTCACCTTTACTAGAGCAGGTACTGGTATCCATGCTGTTGCCAGGCTATAGTACAGTGGTGTAATCTCTGCTCACTGCAACCTCCGACACCCGGGTTCAAGTGATTCTCCTGTCTCAGCCTCCCAGGTAGCTGGGATTACAGGCATGTGCCACCCACCTCGCTAATTTTTGTATTTTCAGTAGAGACGGGATTTCACCATGTTGGCCAGGCTGGTCTTGAACTCCTGACTTCAAGTGATCTGCCCACCTCGGCCTCCCAAAGTGCTGGGATTACAGGCATTAGCCACCATGCCCGGCCGAAGAGAGGTCTTTAGAATTGGCCCAATCAGACAAAGACAAAAAAGAATTTTAAAAAATGAACAAATCCTCCAAGAAATTTGGGATTATGTTAAATGGCCAAACCTAAGAATAACTGGTGTTCCTGAGGAAGAAGAGAAATCTAAAAGTTTAGAAAACTTATTTGAGGGAATAATTGAGGAAAGCCTCCCTGACCTTGCTAGACCTCCTCCCTGACCTCTAAATGTGCCTCTGCGAGTGTGTGTGTGTGTCTGTGAAGAAACATGCAAGCATGTAAGCACATGAGCCACCACATGTGTATATAAGAAAACAAATGGGGTAAAATTTTTAAAATCATGAGTATGGGTAAAGGGTTTGGAGATCTAGACCTCCAAACACAAGAAGCTCAAAGAACACCTTGGAAATTCATTGCAAAAAGATCATCACCCAGGCACACAGTCATCAGGATACCCAAAGTCAAGACAAAGGAAAGAATCTTAAGACCTGTGAGACAAAAGCATCAAGATAAACTATAAAGGAAAACCTATCACATTAACACCAGATTTCTCAGCAGAAACCCTACAAGCCAGAAGGGGTTGGGGTCCCATCTTTAGCCTTATGAAACAAAATAATTGTCAGCCAAAAATTTTGTATCCAGCAAAACTAAGCTACATAATGAAGGAAAGATAAAGTCATTTTCAGACATGCTGAGAGAATTTGCCGCTACTAAACCAGCACTACAAGAACTGTTTAAAGGAGTTCTAAATCTTGAAACAAAACCTCAAAATACATCAAAATAGAAGTTCCTTATGACATAAATCTCACAGAGCCCATAAAACAATAACACAGTGGGGGAAAAAAACACCAAAACAAGGTATTAAGGCAACAACTAATGTGATGAATAGAACAGTACCTAACATCTTAATACTGATGTTGAATGTAAAGAGCTTAAATAGTCACTTAAAAGATATGGAATGGCAGAATGGATAAAAATTCACTGACTAAGTATCTGCTATCTTCAAGAGACTCACCTAACACATAAGGGCTCACATAAACTTAAGGTTAAGGGGTGGAAAAAGATATTCCACGCAAATGGAAAGTGAGCAAGAGTAGCTATTCTTACATCAGACAAAACAGACTTTAAAGCAACATCAGTAAAAAAAGAAAAAGACGGACATTATATAATGATAAAAGGAATAGTCCAAAAGGAAAATACTGCAATTCTAAATATATATGCACCTAATACTGGAGCTCCCAAATTTAGAAAACAATTACTATTAGACCTAGGAAATGAGATGCACAGCAACACAATAATAGTGGGAGACTTCAGTACTCCACTGACAGCACTAGACAGGTCATCAATACAGAAAGTCAAAGAAACAATGAACTTAAACTATACCCTAGAACAAACGGACTTAACAGGTATTTACAGAACATTCTACCCAACAACTGCAGAATATAAATTCTTTTCTTCAGCACATGGAACAATCTCCAAGATTGAACATATGATAGCACACAAAACAAGTCTCAATAAATTTAAGAAAATCAGATTTATATCAAGTATCTTCTTTTTAAATTTATTTTTGTAATTTTTTTGTCTCATTTTCATTCAGTTCTGCTCTGATCTTTGTTATTTCTTTTCTTCTGCTGGGTTTAGGTTTGGTTTGTTCTTGTTTCTCTAGTTCCTTCAGGTGTGACCTTAGAGTGTCTATTTGTGCTCTTTCAAACTTTCTGATGTAGGCACTAAATGCTATGAACTTTTCTCTTAGTACTACTTTTGGTGTATCCCAGAGGTTTTGATAAGTTGTGTTTCACTACTATCTCTCAGTTCAAAGAAGTTTTTAATTTCCATCTTGATTTCATTGTTGACCCAAAGATCATTTAAGATCAGATGATGATGATGATGATGATGATGATGATATTTATTATTAATTTTTTTGAGATGGAATCTTGCTCTGTTGCTCAGGCTGGAGTGCTGTGGTGCAATCTCGGCTTACTGCAAGCTCCACCCCCTGGGTTCACGCCATTCTCCTGCCTCAGCCTCCCGAGTGGCTGGGACTACAGGTGCCCGCTACCATGCCCGGCTAATTTTTTGTATTTTTAGTAGAGACGGGTTTTACTGTGTTAGCCAGGATGGTCTCAATCTCCTGATGTTGTGATCTGCCCGCCTCAGCCCCGCAAAGTGCTGGGATTACAGGCATGAGCCACAACGCCCAGCCTGAAGTATCTTCTTAAACCACAGTGGAATACAACTGGAAATTACCTCAAAACTATAAAAATACATGGACATTAAATAATCTGCTCTTGAGGCAGGGTGCGGGGGCTCATGCCTGTAATCCCAGCATTTTGGGAGGTGAAGACAGGCGGATCACTGGAGGTCAGGAGTTCAAAATCAGCCTGGCCAACATGGTGAAACCCTGTCTCTACTAAAAATACAAAAATTAAGGCTGGGCGCAGTGCCTCATGCCTGTAATCCCACCACTTTGGGAGACTGAGGCAGGCAGATCACCTGAGGTCAGGAGTTCAAGACCAGCCTGGCCAATATGGTGAAACCCTGACTCTACTAAAAACACACAAAAAAATTAGCCAGGCATGGTAGCGGACATCTGTAATCTCAGCTACTTGGGAGTCTGAGGCACAAGAATCGCTTGAACCTGGGAGGTGGAAGTTGCAGTGAACCGAGATTGTGTCATTGCACTCCAGCCTGGGCAACAGAGCGAGACTCTGCCTCAAAAAAAAAAAAAAAAAACATAAATATAAAAATAAGCCGGGCATTGTGGCGCATGCCTGTATTCCTAGCTACTTGGGTGGCTGAGGCAGGAGAACTGCTTGAACCTGGGGAGCAGAGGTGGCAGTGAGCCGAGATCATGCCACTGCACTCCAGCCTGAGCAACAGAGAAAGATTCCATCTCAAAAAAATTAATAATAGTTATCATCATCATCATCATCTGATCTTGAGTGATCTTTGGGTCAACAATGAAATCAAGATGGAAATTAAAAACTTCTTTGAACTGAGAGATAATAGTGAAACAACTTATCAAAACCTCTGGGATACACCAAAAGTAGTACTAAGAGAAAAGTTCATAGCATTTAGTGCCTACATCAGAAAGTTTGAAAGAGCACAAATAGACACTCTAAGGTCACACCTGAAGGAACTAGAGAAACAAGAACAAACCAAACCTAAACCCAGCAGAAGAAAAGAAATAACAAAGATCAGAGCAGAACTAAATGAAAATGAGACAAAAAAATTACAAAAGATAAATCAAACAAAAAGCTGGTTCTTTGAAAAGATAAACAAAATTGATAGACCACTAGCGAGATTAACCAAGAAAAGAAGAGAGAAGATCCAAATTAGCTCAATGAGAAATGAAACAGGAGATATTACAACCAATACCACAGAAATACAATTCGAGGCTACTATGAACACCTTTACACACACAAACTAGAAAATCTAGAGGAGATGGATAAATTCCTGGAGATATACAACTCTCCCAGATTAAACCAGGAAGACATAGAAACTCTGAACAGACCAGTAACAAGTAGAGAGATTAAAACAGTAATAAAAAAATTGCCAATAAAAAAAGTCCAGGACCAGATGGATTCGCAGCTGAATTCCATCAGACATTCAAAGAAGAATTAGTACCAATCCTATAGAACACTATTGCACAAGACAGAGAAAGAGGGAATCCTCCCTAAATCGTCCTATGAAGCCAGTATCACCCTAATTCCAAAGCTAGGAAAGGACATAACAAAAAGTGAAAACTATAGACCAGTATCCCTGATGAACATAGATGCAGAAGTCCTCAACATCAAACTTGCTAACTGAATCCAACAGCATATCAAAAAGATAATACACCATGACCAAGTGAGTTGCATACCAGGTATGCAGCAATGGTTTAACATATGCAAGTCAATAAATGTGATAGACCACATAAACAAACTTAAAAACAAAAATCATGTGATCATCTTAATAGATGCAGAAAAAGCATTTGACAAAATCCAGCATCGCTTTATGGTTAAAACCCTCAGCAAAATTGGTATAGGAGGGACACACACTTCACACAGATAGGTAATAAAAGCTATCTATGACACACCCACAGCCAACATTATACTGAATGGGGACAGTTGAAAGCATTGCCCCTGGGAACTGGAACAAGACAAGGATGCCCACTTTCATCACTTCTATTCAACATAGTATCTGAAGTCCTAGACAGAGCAATCAGACAAGAGAAACAAATAAAGGGCACCTAAATCAGCAGAGTCAAACTATCACTGTTCACTGATGATATGATCATATACCTAGAAAACCCTACAGACTCATCCAAAAAGCTCCCAGATCTGATAAATGAATTCAGTAAAGTTTCAGGATACAAAATTAATGTGCACAAATCAGTAGCACTGCTATACACCAACAGCAATCAAGCTGAGAAACAAATCAATAACTCAACTCCTTTTACAATGGCAGCAAAAAACAAACAAACAAACAAACCAACAAAAACACCAACTTAGGAATATACCTAATCAAGGTGGTGAAAGAATTCTACAAGGAAAACTACAAAACACTGCTGAAAGAAGTCACTGATGACACAAACAAATGGAAACACATCCCATGCTCGTGGAGAATCAATGTTGTAAAAACGACCATACTGCCAAAAGCAATATGCAAATTCAATGCAGTTCCAATCAAAGTACCATAATCATTCTTCACAGAACTAGGAAAACAATCCTAAAATTCATATGGAACCTCAAAAGACCCCACATAGCAAGACTAAGCAAAAAGAACAAATCTGGAGGCATCACATTACTTGACTTCAAACTATACTACAAGACTATAGTTATCAAAACAGCATGGTACTGATATAAAAATAGGCACATAGACCAATGAAACAGAATAGAGAACCCAGAAATGAAGCCAAATACAGCCAACTGATTTTTGACAAAGCAAACAAAAACATAAAGTTGGGAAAGGACATCTTATTCAACAAATGGTGCTGGGATAATTGGGAAGCCACATGTAGAGGACTGAAACTGGATCCTCATCTCTCACCTTATACAAAAATCAACTCAAGATGATCAAAGACCTAAATCTAACATCTGAAACCATAAAAATTCTAGAAGATAACATTGGTAAAGGTCTTCTGAACTTTGGCTTAGGCAAAGATTTCATGACCAAGAACCCAAAAGCAAATGAAACAAAAACAAATATAAATAGATGGGACTTAGTTAAACTAAAAAGCTTCTGCACGGCAAAAGAAATCATCAGTAGAGTAAACAGACAACCCACAGAGTGGGAGAAAATCTTCCCAAACGTGCATCTAGCAAAGGACTAATATCTGGAATCTACAAGGAAGTCAAACAAATCAGCAAGAAAAAAACAAAACAAAACATAATCCCATCAAAAAGTGGGCTAAGGACATGAATAAACAAGTCTCAAAAGAATATATACAAATGCCCAACAAACATATGAAAAGACGCTCATTATCACTAATTATCAGGGAAATGCAAATTAATACCACAATGAGATACCTACCTTACTCCTGCAAGAATGGCCACAATTAAAAAATCAAAAAGCATAGATGTTGGCATAGATGTGGTGAAAAGGGAATGTTTTCATTTACACTGCTGGTGGAAATGGAAACTAGTATAACCACTAAGGAAAACAGTACAGAGATTCCATTTAGAACTAAAAGTATAACTACCATTTGATCCATCTATCCAACTACTGGGTATCTATTCAGAGGAAAAGAAGTCATTATATGAAAAAGATACTTGCACACGCATGTTTGTAGCAGCATAATTTGCAACTGCAAAAATATGGAACCAGCCTAAATGCCCATTGACCAACAAGTGGATAAAGAAAATGTGGTATAAATATACCAGGGAATACTACTCAGCCATAAAAAGGAACGAAATAATGGCATTCATAGCAACCTGGATGGAGTTGGAGACCATTATTCTAAGGGAAGTAACTCAGGAATGGAAAACCAAATATCATATGTTCTCACTTTAAGTGAGAGCTAAGCTATGAGGATGAAAGTTATAAGAATGATACATTGGACTTTGGGGATTCAGGGGGAAGGATGGGAGAAGAGTGAGGAATAAAGGAGTACACAATGGGTACAGTGCACACTGTCTGGGTGTTGGAGGCACCAAAATCTCAGAAATTACTGCTAAGGAACTTATCTGTGTAACAAAAAACCACCTGTTCCCCCAAAACCATGGAAATAAAAAAATATATAATTTATGCAAACAGATAAAATATTAGATCTTTCACTTTAGTATAATATATACAATTCTAATTTAATTATCAAAATCCTGTATTTTATATCAATATATCTTGGTAATCATGTTTAAATATCACTATTAAAGATAGACTACTGAGTTTCCTTATTACCCCAAATGTTCACTATATTAGATACTGCTATTTGATCTCAAGAGAATGGATCCTTAAACAGACTCACTCTTCTAATGATCGATCTAGGCCTCGGTCAGGAGATCGATGGTGAGCACGTTCTGGTGAATGACATTTTGTATTTGGCTTCATTGTAGAACTCATATGATAAGCATTACTTGAATAATTTTGGCGGCGAAGTTCTTGTACGGCCCTCTCCCTAAAGCAAAATAGTGATGCTTTAAATTTTATATCCAGCAAAATTATTAAAACATAAAACTAGCTCAATTCATACTTGAAAATCTAACCACCATGAAAGAACTAAAACCTCTTGTTACCTAAGAAACAATGCTTTCCATGCTGAAAAGCATTGTTTTTGAGCTTGCATAGAGATAAACTTACCTTTCAAAGCGCTCTGTTCCTAGTTGTCTTTTGGTAATGTCTAAATCAGCTTCCAATTGTGTGACAACATTTCTGAACTGGGCCACATCTCTACTCTGGATGGCCCTGTTTAAAAGAGGATAAGAGTTATAGTTGACTAAACTTAAAATATGGCTATGATTCTGGGGTACATTAAACCATATTGATAGTGGTTTCTCAGCTGGATCCAAATCACATTGTGATTTTTATGGCCAGATTTATTAGTAGATCTAAAATATGCCCATGTTAGACATGGTAAGTATGCAGAGTAGCCTACTTGAAAAGCCTAAGCAATCCCAGTCCCATTTAATTAGTTAATCCTTCTCTGTTTCAGTTTCCCTGTTTGAACATATTATACATCATCTGTCTATACTACTTACTATAAATTGTTTTTTATGTAAGTACTTAGAGGTATTATATAAAGTAGTAGTATGATCAAATAATTAACACCGGAATTCACTAGCTCCATGATTAATATGGTCTGTTTTATATATATCTATTCAACCAAGTGCCTTATAATGAAATTTGACATACACAATCTTCAATTTAATAGAATCTTCCTTAAGGCTAAACAATGCCTCAAAAAACCTGTAATAAGGCACAATATCATAGGGAAGATAAACATTGATGAATGCCACTCACACAGAACATTCTATCCTCTTCACTTGCTTTCAGGATACTATCATAGACTGCTGAAATCTAAACTTTAGAGACTAATAACAAACACTTCTCATGCTAATTCTAAGTGTTAGTATTTAACAGCCAGTCTAAAACAGAGTATAGCCCTTAGGGTGGAAGTTTTGGCATATTTCACGAAGGTAGATTTCCACCTACCATCCTGAGAAAGTGATCCTGCAAAACCTGTTGAAGGAATCATAATAGCCTAGCTACAGTAATGGAAAAGAAGGACTCAGTCACCGCCACTATAACCTGAAAAGTTTCTGAAGGAAACAGGCCCTGGCTCTGAAGCCCTTGCCTAGTCAGGGGCTCCTAGGAGTGGCTGATTGCCGAGACCATGCTTCTTATCCTTTCCCATGCCCTGACCTCAGATGTGAGGACAGAGTGGAGGCTGGATGAAAAGTGTTACAGATGGGACAGGTAAGAACAGGGGTTAAGGGTCCCCCATCAGTTTTTATGAGAGGTGACCAAGTTTAATAGAAAAAAAATTCACTATACAGGGAGGCAATTCCACCCAATTCTCCAGCCAAACGTCTTTTAATAAGGTGCTAGGAGTGCTAGAGATGCTTAAAAAAAGAAAAAAAAAAGAAAAGAAAAAGAAAGAAAAGAAGCCAAAATCAATGTCCTGGGAAGTCTTCTGTATTTTGTGAATGCAGGTGTTCTTCTAGGTATCCAGTACATGCAATAGGTACAAAAGAAAATATGATGTGGCAAATGCAAACACTAGGTTGCAATATATTGGTCTAAATATGAAAATTCTTCTGGTTTCAAACTGGTTAATTTTTTTCTCATTTTGTTGTATTTCCTAAATGCAGTATTTTAGATCAGACATTCTATTATACTCAAAACTCTGTTGGAAAGAATCAATAGAGATCATTAAACTTAAATTTAGATAAGAAAAACATAATAGAAAAAGTACCACCGCTTAGGCAAATCACAGTATTTTTGATCCTTAGGCAAATTATAGAATTCTCTAAATTCTAGCTTAAAAATTCTACTAATCTATAAAGTACCAAAAAATTAAGATGTATGACTTTACTTTATATTGCTAAACAACTCACATTTTATTTTCTGCCAAACAAAGGTGTTCTTTAAGAAGCTGAATTTCAGATTCTTTTTCTTGAAGTGCTATCTGAGACTGATATTCTTTGTCTCGATTGGCCACCAGCAAAGCTTCTAGATTCTGCATGGAGATTCTCTCATTTGTCATCTGACTCCTCAGGAGTTCAATTTCAGAACGAGCAGAATCTAACTCATTCTCCATCTGTACAATAATAAGAAAATATCTACACTTATTCCCATTAATTCACTTAACTATTATATTATCAGGGACTCACAAAATTTTCATAATCTGTTATAAACTGGCAACTACTTTTAATGTGATTTGAAATTGTGTCCCTCCTTCTTACCAAATAAACACACCACACATATATGTATAGTATCACTTTCTCCATCTCTCTGATCATATCAGAAAATTCATTAATTTAAGAAAAGGCTTATTAATTTCAAACTGCAACCAGTTTCTACTATCAGCTTTGATATTTCTTTATATACTCCTGCAAGTCTGATGATATCTGTGAGCACTGCTTTGTCCTGAGTTAGGTGAGCTACATGCTTATAGAATGTCATTGGACTCCATAATTAAGGAGTATAAGGAGTAATCTCTTATATTCTTATATAAAGAGTAATCTCTTATATTCTCTTAATATAATTAATAATTATATTTAATAATGTAATTAAATATAATTATAATTAATATAAGGCATAATCTCTTATATTCTCTTGCATAAACTTGTGGAAAGCTTCCTTTTGAAAATTATCTTGAGCCTGAAAATATGCTCAGTGAGACAAATGTTTTTTAAAAAGGAGGAAGAACAGTCACTAGTATTTAGAAAACAATTATTCCTTATCTTGTCATATACATAACAAATTCTATATGCATTTAAAAAGTTAAATTTGAAAAGTTAAGCTTTAAATTCCAGTGAAAAGAAATAAAAATGAAATTACAGGGAAAGGAGATAGGTAAGTAGGGAAATTTTCTAAGCTAGATACAATGCAAAAAAAAGTTTCATCACCTTAAAAAAATAAACATTTTGATAGTCAATATAAACTTAACCAAAATTTGAAAGGAAACAACTGGAAGACAAATAAACTTAGTAAATAAAATTAATAGCTTATATCTCTACTAACATAAAGAACACATATAAACTGATGAGAAATATGAGCTAAATGATAATGATCAGAAAATTTACAAAAGGAGAAATACAATTAAATTGTAAACGTATGGGGAAAATTTACCTTTACTAGTAATCAAATAAACTAAAACAAGATGCCATTACTAGTTCAGGGCTTCTTACCTCAACATTACTGATGTTTTGGGTTGGATAATTATTTGGAGTGGGGGGCAGCACTATGCATTACAGGATGCTTAGCAGTATCTCTGGCCTCTGCCCAATCGACGCCACCAGCATTCCCCACTCTAGTCATGACCATCAAAAAGGTCATTACTAAATGCAGACTAGGAGCAAACTCTCTTTCAGCTGAACTGGAAAAACTCTACCAAAGACACTGTTCTAGTCTATCTAATTTGCAAATTTGTTAGTTTGTGTTAATGAACATTACATTGGGCAATGGCAATCTCATATACTTTGCTGGCAGGAGTAGAAAATAGACCGTGATTTTTTTGACAATAGCTTTTTTGAAATATAATTCACATGCCATCAATGATTTTTAGCATATTAACACAGTTGTACAATCGTTACCACAATCTAATGTGAGAACTTTTTCATCACCCCAAAAAGAAACTCAAGGTTGGGCATGGTGGCTAACACTTGTAATCCCAGCACTCTGGGAGGCCAAGGTAGGTGGATTGCTTGAGCTCAGGAGTTTGAGACCAGCCTGGGCAACATGGTGAAACTCCATCGCTACAAAACATTCAAAAACTTAGCCAGGCATGATGACATAGGCCTGTAGTCCCAGCTACTCAGCAGGCTGAGGTGGGAAATCGCTTGAGCCCAGGAAGCCGAGGATACAGTGAGCCAAGATGGCACCACTGCACTCCAGCCTCGGCCACTGAAGGAGACCCTGTCTCAAAAAAAACAAAAAACAAAAAAACCAACACAGAACCTTCTCTGGCCCTAGGCAACCCCTAAACTATTTTCTACTATTTGCCTTATTCTGGATATTCCATATAAACGGAAACAAACAATGTGTATGCGGTCTTTTGTGACTGGCTTCCTTTATTAGCACAATGTTTTTAAGAGTTGTCAATGTTTTAGCAGGATCAAAACTTCATCACTTTTATTGCCTAATAATATTCCATTGCATAGATAAACCACAGCTCTATTCATGAGTTAAAAATATTTGACTTATTATACTCTGGGACTATTACAAATAATATTGCCATAAAAATTTGTATACAAGTTTTTGTATGGACATGTTTTCATTCCTCTTGAATAGATAGAAGTGACATTTATGAGCTGTAAGGTAATCTAATTTTTAACATTTTGAGGAACTGCCAAAATGTTTTACAAAGTTGCCTTACTATTTTACATTTCCACCAGCAATGTATGAGGGTTTCACTTTTTCCACATTTTTGTCAACATTTTTTATCTTCTCTCTGATTACAGCCATCCTAGTGGTTGTGAAATAGTATGGTTTGGATTTGCATTTTTCTATTAATGATGTTCAGCATCTTTTCATGTGTTTATTGGCCATTTATGTATCTTATGTAGAGAAATGTCTATTAATATCCTTTGCCTAATTTTTTAGTTGGGTTCTTAGTTTTTTGTTTTTTGAGACAAGGTCTCATTCTGTCACCCAGGCTGGAGTGCAGTGGCATGAAGATGGCTCACTGAAGTAAACCTCCCACCTCAGCCTCTCAAGTCGCTGGGAATACGACTGTGCACCACCACACCTGGTTAATTTTTGTATTTTTTGTAGAGATGGGTTTTTGCCATGTTGCCCAGGCTGGTCTTGAACTCCTGGGCTCAAGCGATCCTCCTGTCTAGGCCTCCCAAAATGCTAGGATTAGAGGCATGAACCACCACTACATATTTTGAATATGAATCTCTTATCAGATATATGGTTTGCAAATGTCTTCTCACATCTTGTGCATCGTCTTGCCACTTTCTTGATGATATCATTTGCAGCACAGAAGGTTTTTTTTTTTTATTTTGATCAAGTCTACTTAATCTATTCTTGTGTGTGTGTGTGTTTTTGACGTGTATTTAAGAAAGCGCTGCCTAACCCAAGGTCACAAAGATTTACTTCTGTGTTTTCTTCTTAATATAGTTTTTGCTGTTACATATAGCCCTATGATTCATTTTCAGTTAATCTTTGCATGTGATCCAACTTCATTCTTTTCCACATAGATATTAGGTTGTCGCCATTTGCTAAAAATACGATTCTTTCCTCATTGAATTGTCCTAGCACCTGTATTTTGAAAAATCATTTGGGCACAAATGTATAAACCATTTCTGGACTCTGAATTCTGTTCCATCAACCTCTATGTCTTTCCTTATGCTAGTACCACATTGTCTTGATTACTTCAGTTTTGCAGCCAGTTTTGAAATCAGGAAGTGTGATTCTCCAACTTTGTTTTTCTTTTTCAAGATTGTTTTGGCTATTCACTTGCACTTCCATATGAATTTTAGATCAGTTTGACAATTTCTACAAAGACACCTGGGATTCTGATAAGCACTGCATTAAATTTGTGGATCAGTTTTGGGAGTAATGCCTTCTTAACAATGGTAGGTGTTCTGGCCCATGAACATGGGATGTGTTTCCATTTATTTAGGTCTCCTTTAATTTCTGTTGACAACGTTCTGTAGTTTTGTAAAATACAAGTATTTGTCTTTTTTTTTTTTAGACAGAGTCTTGCTCTGTCGCCAGGCAGAGTGCAGTGGCATAATCTTGGCTCACTGCAACCTCTGACTCCCTGGTTCAAGCGATTCTCCTGCCTCGGCCTCCCAAGTAGCTGGGACTACAGGCACGTGCCATCACACCCAGCTAATTTTTGTATTTTTAGTAGAGATGGGGTTTCACCATGTTAGCCAGGATGGTCTTGATCTCCTGACCTCATGATCTGCCCACCTCGGCCTCCCAAAGTGCTGGGATTACAGGCATAAGCCACCACGTCCGGCCGTATTTGTCCTTTTTTAGTGCTACCCTTTTTGATGCAATTCCATTTGATATAATTTTTTTTTCATTTTCAGATTGTTCATTGTTAATGTATAGAAATAAGAAATACGATAATTGGATATTGATCTTGTGTCCTACAACCCTGATGCTCATTTATTCTAATACTTTTTTAGTGGATTCTTAGGATTTTCTGTATTTCAGATCATGTCACCTGCAAACAGAGATAGCTTTACTTCTTTTCCAATCTGGATGCCTTTTATTTCTTTTTCTTGCCTAACTTCTCTGCCTAGAACCTCTGCTACAATGTTGAATAGAAAAGGCAAGGTGGGCATTCTCGTCTTGATACTGATCTTATGGCAAAAGCATTCAATCACCACTAAGTACAGTGTTTGCTGTGGGTTTTTCATAGATGCCCTTTGTGAGGTCAAGAAAGTTTCTATTTCTAGTTTATAGAGTGTTTTTATCAGGCAAGAATGTTGGATTTTGCCAAATGCTTTTTCTGCATCCATTGAGAAGGCTGTGTGGTTTTCGTTCTTGATTCTATTGATATGATGATGTATTAACTGATTTTTCAGGTGTTAAACCAACCCAGCATTCATGGAATAAACCCTACTTGATGGTGTAAATTTCGTTTTATGTGTTGTTGGATTCAGTGTTACAGTATTTTCTCGATAATTTTTCATCTGTATTCATAAGAGATAATGGTCTGCAGTTTTATTTTCCTGTGACGTCTTTGTCTGGCTTTGGCCTCAGGGCAATAATGGCTTCATAGAATGCATTAAGAAGTGTTCTCTTCTACTTTTGGAAGAGTTTGCAAAAATTCTGGGTCAATGCATCTTGAATCATTTGGAAGAATTCACAACTGAAGCCATCTGGGCCTCGGTATTACTTTATGGAAGTTTAAAAATTTCTATTTTGACCTCTTTAGGTTACAGGTTTATTCAGATTTTCTACTTTTCCTTAAGTCAGTTTTAATAGTTTGTGTTTTTCTGGAAATTTGTTGATTTCATCTAAGCATTTAATTTTTGGCATTCAGTTGTTCATGATATTCCCCTATGATACTTTTTTTATAAGGTTAGTAGTGATGTCCCTTCTCTTATTCCTGATTTTAGTAATTTGACTCTGTCACTTTGCTAAAGATTTGTCAATTTTGTTGGTATTCTGAAAGAACAAGCTTGTGGCTTCTTTGATTCTTGATTGTTTTCTCTTCACTTAGTTTCTGTTCTAATCTTGATTATTATTTTCATTCTTCTTGCTGTGGGTTTAGTTTGTTCCCTTTTCCCAGTGTTCTAAGTGGAAAGCTAGGTTAGCGACTTAAGAGTTTTCTTCTTTTTTAATATAGATAGGCATTTATAGCTATAAATTTCCCTCTAAGTACTGCTTTAGCTGCATCCTATATGTTTTGACACAGTACACATTCATTTTCACTAATCTCAGAGTATTTTCTTTTTTTCCTTTGTGATTTCTTCTTTGACTCACCACTATTTGGGAATGTGCTGCTCAATTTTCATATACTTCTGAATTTACAAAATATTCTTCTTTTATCAATCCCTAACAATTCCATTGTGGTGGGAAAACATACTTTGCATAAGTTCAATCCTTTTAAATCTATTGAGGCTTATATTATGGCCTAATGTATGATCTATTCTGGAGGATCTTCCATGTTGAGAAGACTATGTATTCTACTGTTTTTGGAAGAGTGTTTTATACATTTATGTTAATGCCAATTTGGTTTTTGTGTTGTTGAAATCTTATATTTCCTTGTTGATGTTCTGCCTAGCTGCTCTCTTCATTATTGAAAGTGGGGTACTGACATCTGCAACTATTACTGTTGAACTGTTTATTTACAGCTCAGTACAGAAATGTTATTCCTACATAGCTGTTTTTCTTCCTTTTCTCACTAGTGATATTAATCTTACACTTACATCTATATATGTCACAAGCCCAATGATATATTGTTACAACTATTACTTTTAAATGTTATAGCTTTTAAAGAAGTTGATAGAAGAAAGGACAGCAAACATATACAGTCAGACTTAGCAGCTCTTTTTTTTTTATTTTTGAGACGGAGTCTCACTCTGCCACCCAGGCTGGAGTGCAGTGGCATGATCTCGGCTCACTGTAAGCTCCGCCTCCCAGGTTCATGCCATTCTCCTGCCTCAGCCTCCCAAGTAGCTGCGACTACAAGCACCTGCCACTACGCCTGGCTAATTTTTTTGTATTTTTTTTAGTAGAGACAGGGTTTCACCGTGTTAGCCAGGATGGTCTCGATCTCCTGACCTCGTGATCTGCCCGCCTCAGCCTCCCAAAGTTCTGGGATTACAGGCGTGAGCCATCGCGCCCAGCCCAAAGCAGCTCTTTTAAATATGTTCAAAGAAATAAAGGAAGTCATACTTAAGGAGGTAAAGTAAGTCCATAAATGGATGAATGGATAAAGAAAATGTGGTATAGATACAAAATGGAATACTATACAGCAGTGGTCCCCAACCTTTTTGTCACCAGGAACTGGTTTCATGGAAGACAATTTTTCCATGGACAGCAGTGGGGGTGGGGATGGTTTTGGGATGAAACTGTTCCACCTCAGATCATCAGGCATTAGTTAGATTCTCACAAGGAGTGTGCAACCTAGATCCCTTACATGCGCAGTTCACAACAGGGTGCACGCTCTTACGAGAATCTAATGCCACTGCTGATCTGACAGGAGGTGGAGCTCAGGCAGTAATGCTCACTCACCCACCGCTCACCTCCTGCTGTGCGGCTAGGACTGGTACCAGTCTGTGGTAACAGGCTATGGGCCCATACAGGTCTGCGGCCCAAGGGTTGGGGACTCCTACTATACGGCCTTTAAAAAGAAAAAAATTCTGTCATTCATGGCAACCTGGGTGGAATTGGAGGACATTATGCTAAGTGAAATAAGCCAGGCAAAGAAAGACAAATACTGTATGATCTTACTTTATAAGTGGAATCTAAACAAGCTGACTTTATAGAAACAGAGAGTAGAATGGTGGGAGGAGGAAGGATGGAGAAAGGGGAGATGTTGATCAGAGTCCAAAGTTTTAGTTAGACTGGAGAAATAAGTTTTGGTGATTTATTACACTGTATGGTGACCACAGTTAATAATAATCTACTGTATAATTCAAAATTGCTAAAAGAATAAAATTTTAATGATATCACACAAAAAATAAGTTGATAAGTTGATTGATATGTTATTAGCTTTCTACATACATAGACCAAAACGTCACATTGTACTCCATAAATATACACAATTATTATTTGTCAAATAAAAAAAGAAAGAAAAAAGTAAAAGAAGGCCTAATAACAATGTCTCATCAAATAGAGACTAATAATAAGGAAATAATAAGCTGCTCTAAAAGACAGTTTCTTTTGTTTGCTTTATTTTCCTATGGATGGGCTGCATTTTACTGGCTTTTTGAGGGTTAAATTTTTGTTGTTGAAAAACTAGAAATTTTAAATAATATATTGTAGCATCTCTAAATACTGATCCTCCCCATCTTGGGGCTTTTTATGGTTGGCTTATTTCCTTATTTATTTGTCTGGACTGTTTCTATGATGTCTGTTTCCCTTGCAGTATATAGCCTCTGATGTTGCTCCTCAGGGTATGCACATAGTTACCCTGATCCCCTCCCATGGGCATTTACACCGTCATTCTAGCCCCTCCCGCTAGGATGCAATGGATTTAGCCAGGCTCTCTTTGACTGTCTCTCTCTGATCTCCCTGTTAAGTGTCTGGCTGATCTGTCCCTACTGGTATCAAATCCAACTATTAGCCTCTATTAATTGCTAGCTGACTATTCTATTTATTTTGACAATCAACTGTGGGTTACCTTGCTTCACAGTCTGATCCAATTACATTTGATCCCTTTGCAGGGGTACTACTTCCCAACCCAAGCATTGTTGAGGTATGATTGACAAATAAAAATTATATATACTTAAGGAATGTAACATGATGTTTTGATACACACATACATTGTAGAATGATTGCCACAATTAAGCTAACTAACATATCGATCACCTCTCTCTCAACTAGTTACTGTTGTATGTGTGTGTTAAGAACACATGAGATCTATTCACAGCAAATTTCAAGTATACAGTATATTAACTGTAGTTACCATGCTGTACATTAGATCTCCCAAACTTATTCACCTTGTAACTGAAAATTTGCACCCCTTGTCCAACGTCTCCCTTCTTCCCCTACTCCCCTCACCCCCAGCCCCTCATCACCACCATTCTACTCTCTGTCAAACTCACAGAAGGGGTAGTTTTGAGGCAAGTTTTTGAGGCTTGCTCTGATCCCAGAAGGGCTCTTGTTAGCTGCTGCTGTCCATGGTTCTCTATTCAACTTCTAACTGGTCTATTGTTTCCATTTTTGTTTTCATGATGTTTCCTCTTAATTGTGAAGCAGTGGCTTTTTGAAAGCTCGTTGGCTGTATGTGCCAAAAGTTCCACTTGTGGGAATCCATCTTAAGGATATAATGCAAAATGTGATGAAAGTTTTATGTAAAAAAATTTTCCATGTTGTTTTATACAATAAAAATTTTAATTTTTTTATACAGAAATGGTAAACAGTAGAATAATTCATTTAATATATTATTTTGCAACTATGCAAAAGAACACAAAAATCTGGCCAGGAAAAGAAAAGGCCAGAAGGAAATGTAACAAAATGTCTATAGTGGGAGAAAGTACCTTATTCTAGTTTTAGGTTCTGAAATCCATTGTAGCCTAAGGTGATGACTACATTTTTTAAAATCCTTTGCTTCCTTCAAAAATTATGAGAGATTCTCCAAAGCACTTCTCATATTATGCCTAAGGAAATCACCCATAACATAAGCATTCATAAAAAGATGTTAAAGGAAGAATATTTGGAATTCATGTTCTCAAAATTCCTCTTGAGAAGAGTTAGTTAATAGATATACTATTAATTTAGAGATAGAAAATCAAGACCAGGGTATATTGTATATTATGTGAATTATATATCAACAAATATATCTCAGTAAATGTATTTAAAAAAAAAGAAAAGCAAAGAAAACTAAGACTGAAAAAAAGGTCCAGATAGTGCTTTAAACTATTTTTATAGGAGAATGAAGGTGGCAATATAGATATTTTTGACCCTAACTTCTCTTTTCTTATTTAAAATTATCTGAATGATCTCAGGGATGGAAGGCTAGTTCAATATTCAAAAACAATTAATGTGATCTATCATATTAATAGGCTAAAGAAGAAAAATCATTGGATCTTATAATTAGATGCTGAAAAAGCATTTGACAAAATTCAACATCAATCTATGATAAAACCTCTTAGAAATATGGGAATAGAGGGGAAATCCCTCTACTTGATAAAGAGCAACTGCAAAATACTACAGATAACACTAGTGGTGAAACACTGAATGCTTTCTGCCTAATATTGGGAAGAAGGTAAGATGTCCACTTTCACCATTCTTAACTGACACAGTGCTTAAGTACAAAACAGTGCAAGAAGGCAAGAAAAGGCAAACAGATCAGAAAAGAATAAAACTGTTCTTATTTTCAGATATAGCGGTTGTTTACCTAGAAAACCCCACGCAATCTGCAGGAAAACTCCTAGGACTAGTAAGTGGATTTGGCAAGTTCATAGGACACAAGATAAACATTCAAAAATTAAAATTGTTGGCTGGGCACGGTGGCTCATGCCTGTAATCCCAGCACTTTGGGAGGCTGAGGCGGGCAGATAACTTGAGGTCAGGAGTTCGAGACCAGCCTGGGAAACGTGGTGAAACCCCGTCTCTACTAAATACACAAAAATTAGCTGGGTATGTTGGCACATGCCTGTAATCCCAGCTACTTGGGAGGCTGAGGCAGGAGAATCACTTCAACCTGGGAGGTGGAGGTTGCAGTGACCCAAGATCACGCCACTGTACTCCAGCCTGGGGGACAGAGCAAGGTTCTGTCTCAAAAAAAAAATTAAAATTATTGGCTGGGCATGCTGGCTAATGCCTGTAATCCCAGCATTTTGGGAGGCTGGGGCAGGAGGATTGCTTAAGGCCAGAAGTTCGAGACCAGCCTGGGCAACATAGCAAGACCCCATCTCTACAAAAATCAAAATATTAGCCAGGCATGGTGACACATGTCTGTAGTGCCACCTAGCTACTTGGGAGGCTGAGGTGAAAGAATTACTTGAGCCCAGGGGTTCAAGACTGCAGTAATCTATGTGCCACTGCACTCCAGCCTGGGCAACAGAGTGAGACCCAATCTCTAAAACCAAACCAAAAGAAAACAAAAAACAAAAATCAATTGTACTTCTACATACTAGCAAAGAACACATTGACAATGACATTAAAACTAAAATACCACTTACAATAGCTCAAAAAAAGATACTTCTTTTAATTTTGTAGGTGGAAATCCAAACATGTACAGAACTTGCATGCTGAAAACTACACAGTTAACAAAAGAAATCAAGGAAGATCTAAATAAGACATATCACGTTCATGAATTGGAAGCCTTAGCATAGTAAAGATGTTAATTCTCCCCAAGTTAATGCAATTTTAATGCAATTCCTATCAAAATTCAAGCAGGATTTTTGAAGATATAAAAAGATTATTCTAAGATTTATGTGAAAAATCAAAGAGATTAGAATACCTAAAACAATTTTGAAAAAAAAAGAATAAAGCAGATGAACCCAAATTAAAGACTTAATATATAACCACAGTAAACAAAATTCTGTGGTATTGGGGGAAAGACAGATATATAGGTAAATGTAAAAGAAATAGAAAACCAAGAAATAGACCCACACAAATATACCCAACTGATTTTTCACAAGGGTACAAAATCAATTCAATGGCAGAAAGATAGCTTTTTAAACAAATGGTACAGAAGCAGTTGGATACTCATAGGCCAAAAAAAAAAAAAAAAAAAAAGAACCTCTATGTCAACCTCACACTTTACGCAGAATTAACTCAAAATGGGTCACGGAATTAAATGTGAAAAATAAAACTATAAAACATTTAGAATAAGAAGTAGGAAAATCTTTGTGATTTAGAGCTATAGCAAATAATTTTTAGACTTAAAGCCAAAAGCACAATCCATAAAAGGAAAATTTATAAATGCAACTTCATCAAAATTGAAAACTTTTTAATTGAGAAAGACCCTGTTAAGAGGATAAAAACCACAAGCCACATACTTAGTGAAAGAAAATATTTGCAAACCACATGTCTGATAAAGCAGGATTCCCTAACCCCTGGGCCACAGACTGCTACCAGTCTGTGGTCTGTTAGGAACCAGGCCACACAGCAGGAGGTGAATGGCAGGTGAGCCAGCAAAGCTTCATCTGTATTTACAACTGCTCCCCATCACTCGCATTACTGTCTGAACTCCGCCTCCTGTCAGATCTGCAGCAGCATTAGATTCTCATAGGAGTGGAACCCTATTGTGAACTACACAGGCAAGGGATCTCAGTTGTGCACTCTTTAAAGGAATCTAATGTCTGATGATCTGAGGTGGAGCTGAGGCACTGATGTTAGCTCTGGGGAGCTGCTGCAAATATAGATTAACATTAGCAGAGAGGTTTGACTGCACAGAGACCTTAATAAATCAATTGCTTGCAGACTCATATCAAAACCGTATTGCTGAGTGGCAAGTGACAATTAAGTTGCATCTGGTGGTAGGCTTTATAGTGGCAAGTGAGTTGATGTGCTTCAATTGTACAGCTGCATCTAGTGGCAGGCTTTAAGTCAGAATCTGACACTTATTTTAGTCTGCATGTGGCCTGCCCATTTTTTTATTTACCACTTCCATCCGTGTCTCTTTCCTGCACTGAGTACTTGTCTCAGTCATAGTTTTGGTAAGCCCACAAGCTAACCCTAGCCAAAATGAGTAAAAAACAAACATCACTAGAGAGCTCCTTTGAAAAGGGCAAAAGACCCAATGATGAGACAGCAGAAGAATCTAAGACTATCAACAAAAGGAAAGCTGTATTTAAAAGAAAATACCAAGTCCTACTAAATTATGGGTTCATTGCAACAGGTAGATTCACATTCTCCAAGTCTGCTTTGTATAATATGTAGTGACCGGCTATCCAGTGAAACCATGAAACCTTCAAAACTACTTTGCCACTTGGAGACCAAGCACCCTGTATTAAAAGACAAGACTTTGGAGTTTTTCAAAAGAAAAAAAAATGTGAACACAAAGAACAGAAGCAATTATTAAAGGCCACCACTTCATCAAATGTGTCTCCACTGAGAGCATCATTCTTAGTGGCTAAACACATTGCTAATGCTAAGAAGCCCTTTGCTATTGGTGGAGAGTTGATCCTGCCTACTGATAAGGATAATGTCATAAAATTTTAGGAGAGGCTGAAGTTCAAAAGGTGGCACGTGTTCCTCTTTTGGCTAGCACCAATAACTAGATGAATTGATGAACTAAGAGGATATTGTGACACAATTGTTAGAGAGGATTAATGAATCACCGTGGTATGCAATCCAGGTTGACGAGTCTACAGATGTTGACAGCAAGGCAACAATGCTTGTTTCTGTGTGATATATTTTTCAGGAGCCTGTGTATCAAGATATGTTATGTGCACTTTTGTTGCCAACCAACATCACAGCTGCAGACTACTCAAGTCTTTGAATGACTACATATCAGGAAAACTGAATTCAGGTCATTTTGTGTCAGTATATGCACAGATGGCAGTGGTTGCCATGGCTGGATAGCTCTCTGATTTCATTACTTGGGTCAAAGAGGTCGCTTCTGAATGTGAGTCTACACACTGTGTCATCTATAGAGAAATGCTGGCTATCCAAAAAATGTCACCTGAACTTAACAACATTTTGCAGGACGTGATTAAAATTATCAGCCACATTAAAGTACATGCCCTTAACTCATGTCTGTTCGCATAGCTCCGTGAAGAGATGAATGCAGAGGAAACACGTCTTCTCTTATATACAGAAGTGAGATGACTTTCTAAAGGTGTATCACTGGCCAGAGTTTTTGAGTTATGAGAGCAACTCCAGAGATTTCTTTCAGAAAATGTCACCACTGGAAGCACATTTTAGTGACAGAGAATGGGTCTCAAAACTTGCTTACTTGTATGACCTATACAGCCTGCTCAACAAACTCCATCTGTCACTTCAGGGGAGAATGACAACTGTGTTCAAGTTCGCAGATAAAGTGGCTACATTCAAAACTAAACTGCTGAAATCCCAGCACTGGGAGGCCGAGGTGGGCAGATCACTTGAGGTCAGGAGTTCAAGACCAGCCTGGCCAACATGGTGAAATACTGTCTTACTAAAAATACAAAAATCAGCCAGGTGTGGTGGCGGGCACCTGTAATCCCAGCTACTCGGGAGGCTGAGGCAGGAGAATTGCTTGAACCTGGGAGGCGGAGGCTGCAGTGAGCCAAGATCACACTGCTGCACTCCAGCCTGGGCGACAGAGCGAAACAAAACAAAACAAACAAAAAAAGCCAAACTGGAATTATGGGGGCAACGAGTGAACACTGGGATTTTTGACATTTTTCAAACATTAACAGAGATTTTGAAGGAGGGTGAGCCAGGGCCTTCTTTCTCCCAATTGGTGTATGATCACCTAGCTCAGCTTTCAAAAGAATTTGAGCATTACTTCCCAATCAGAAAAGACCCCTGAACTTGGAAGGAATGGATCTGCAACCCATTTGTGAATATGCTAGGTGAATTGACTTTGTCCATGCTAGAAGAGGATCAACTGTTGGAGAGCGCAAATGATGGTGGCTTTAAAAGTACGTTTGAGACAACTTCAAATCTCCATACATTCTGGATTAAAGTCGAGGAGTTCAAGACCAGCCTGGCCAACATGGTGAAATACTGTCTTACTAAAAATACAAAAATTAGCCAGGTGTGGTGGCGGGCACCTGTAATCCCAGCTACTCGGGAGGCTGAGGCAGGAGAATCGGTTGAACCAAGGAGTCGGAGGTTGCAGTGAGCCGAGATCATGCCACTGCACTCCAGCCTGGCAACAGAGTGAGACTCCATCTCAAAAATAAAAAAAATAAAGGTTCAATAGGGTTTGATAATAACAGAACTTTAAACATGACCAAAATTTTCCACTATTTCAAATATACTATGCATCTTCTATATATACCCCTTTAAAATTCGGGCTCTATCTCTCCAGCCACTTCCTCGCATGTATGCTACACTAGCCATTACAAAGTACTTATTATTCACTCCATACCCTTGTCTGTGTTGTTTTTCCTTCTGAATGGGATGCCTCATTCCTTTAGAGCTCCTGAGTATCTCCTTGTGTACTCCTCCCTGATATTCCTGGGCTGAATAGAAATTTCCTCTATAAAGCTTTTAGTGTCTCTTATTAATACATCATACATTACAAATTATTTGTATGTCAATGGGAAGTCCCTGAGGACAGGAACCTATATCTTTTGAATATTATACTCCCAGTGGCAAGTACAATGTCAGGCACAAAGTAGATACAATCAACTGAGTTACAGTTAAAAGAACCCGGCCAATTAGTAAATAAATTTAGCTTAAAAGAATATCATTAAAGTTACAATTTAGCTAAATAAACCTCAACCTCATGGTTCTTTGCTGATCGCTATGTCAGTGTGTTTTATGATTCTGCTGGCTAAAAGTAAATGCAAATTACATGCTCAAAGGAAGAGTTTCTGTTACAGTCTTAAGTTGTTTGGAATACAGCTGTCATAAACTAACCTCTTGGATTTTAAAAATAAAATCTAAGTTCAAAGACATGGCTTGATGTAATATTACATAAAAAAGAACTTACTTTTCCAAAATTATACTAACTTTACAGTAATAGCAATTTTAAAGATTTTAAAAATATATTACATACCATTTCTATTTCTTGATCTTTAGCAACCAGCTGTCGATTAAGAAGTTCTTTGCTTGAGTCAAGTTTAATACAGAGTTCCCTAGTAGAAGACAAATCTGCAAGAGCGGACACTTTTTCAAACTGAACCTTCTGAAGCTCCTCTTCCATTTTTACAACAGATTTATGTAAGGTAGAAATCTGGGACTTGTAAGACCTTTCTGCATTTAAGTGCTGTAAGAATAAAATTATATGTATGTATGTATACATATATATTAAACTGGAAGAAAACTATAACATGGAAAACGAAGTGGGGCAAATCTAAGAGTAGTGCACTTAGATTGTATGAAGTTTTAGATAATACAGGTAGTAACAATATGTACAAAACAGTCTAAGATAAATTCAGGTTTTGATTTTTTTTTTACATAAAATTCATGAGCAGGGTGGTCAACTTTTTAATGTACTTAGCCATTCTTTTTAATGTACTTAGGAAAAAAAACCTTTCCCACTTAAAAGTCCCCAGCCCCAAAGCTAGTTGAGATATATCATTTGACCAACAGTTTTACCTATATTAGCCGGTTTCAATTATTTTATAATACAAATGCTATTGTTGTTGTTAAAAACAAAAATGCTAGCCACTGTTTTATTCACAACATCTGTTTTTGAATTCTTGACTGGCATGTCAATTTCAATCATAATATCATAAAATGAAAACTGATAACTCTTTAACACTTACTAATACCTCTGAGGGAAAAAGACTAAGGGCAAGTATAAATTAAGTATATACCCACATTATAGGAAATAAGAGTATGTTTTTAAAACTATGAGATTTAAGTTACATAAATGCTTTTGAATGTTCAAGATAATTCCACCCCCACCCTTTTCTTTCAGAAGAATGTCTTATGTAAGTGCACTGCCACCTACAGAGAAGTATTTGTTTGCTATAATGTGAAGACAAGTAGATCTGAGAGGCAAATAAATTTATGTGTTTTTACAAGTGATTTTACAAGTGTAAAGCACTAGAATTTGCTCCCATTATAAGTTATTTGGCCATAATTCACTTCTACTTTTTCTCTATCTCTTCCCTTCCTTCCTCACTCACTCTTTCTTATTCTCCAAGCCAACTTTTTATCCATCCTTCCATCCACCCACTCATTCATCACATATTTATTGAATATACTCTATGTTCCAGTCACTGTGCCTAGGTACATATTCGATGGTATGTGGTATCTGCTCTAATGAAACATCCAGACTACTAGAGGAGTCATATACAAATAATTATATAAATACATACAAAGAAAATATAATTAATACCCTAAGAGAAAAAACAAAATGGAATTATATAACACGCTCAATTAAACCCAGAAAAGGCAGAAGAGCCGCTGAAGACTAAACAAACAAATGAACAGGGCAATAAATTAAAGATACTTATAAATATGGGAAATATTAATCCAACTATAATTACTTTAACTGTGACTAATCTATATACCCCAATTAAGACAAATGGTCAGAGTGGATAAGAAAACAAGATCTACTTATTTATCTACAATAAATTAATATTAATATTCAAATGTTAATGCTAATAAAAGGAAAGTTGGGGTAACTACATTAATTTCAGACAAAGCAAATTTCAGAGAAAGGAAAATTATCAGTAATAAAGAGAGGGCATGACATAATGATTGTAAAAAGTTAATTTTCAAAGAAGACATAACAATCCTTAATGTGCACATTCCTAACAACAGAGCATGCCAACATATATGAGGCAAAAAAATTGATAGGATGGCAAGGAGAGATACCCATATCTACTATTCTAGATTACTATTATAGATTATTATTGGAGAATGCAACACCCATGTATCAGTAACTGACAGATCAAGCAGGCAGAAAGCCAGCAAGGATACAATTCAACTGAACAGCGTTATCAATCAATTGGATCTAGACATTTACGGAGTACTTTATCCAAAAACAGCAGAACACACATTCTTTTCAAGCTCACATGCAACATTCACTAAGACAGACTACATATGCCCTATAAAACACATCTAAACAAACTTAAAAGAGCAAAAATCATACAAAGTATACTCTCAGACCACAGTGGAGTTGAACTAGAAATACATTAACAGAAGGATAGTTGGAAAATCCCAAAATATTTAGAAATTTAACAACATACTTCTAGATAACACATAGGTCAAAGAAGAAATCACAAAAAAAATTTAGAATATTTTGAATGAAACAAAAATTAAAATATAACTTACCAAAATTTGTGGCATGTAGTTAAAGCAGTACTTACAAGAAATTTATAGCACTGAGTGCATATATTAGAAAAGAAGGAATATCTAAAATCAATAACCTGGCCGGGTGTGGTGGCTCACGTCTGTAATCCTAGCACTTTGGGAGGCCGAGGCAGGTGGATTGCCTGAGGTCAGGAGTTCGAGACCAGCCTGGCCAAAATAATGAGACCCTGTCTCTACTAAAAATACAAAAAATTAGCTGGGTGTGGTGGCAGGCGCCTGTAATCCCAGCTACTCAGGAGGTTGAGGCAGAAAAATCACTTGAACCTGGGAGGCAGAGGTTGCAGTGAGCCGAGATTGTGCCATTGCACTCCAGCCTGGGCAACAAGAGTGAAACTCCGTGTCAAAAAAAAAAAAAAAAAAAAAGATCAACAACCTAAGCTTCTACCTTAGGAAACTAGGGAAAAAAAGAACATACTAAATCCAAAAACACCCAGATGTATTAATGTGCTTTGCATTGCTATAAAAGAATACCTGAGACTGTGTAATTTATTAAAAAAAAAAAAGAGGTTTATTTGGCTCATGGTTTTACTAGCTGTACAAGCATGGTGCCAGCATCTGCTTCTGGGGAGGGCCTTGGGAAGCTTTTATTGATGGTGGAAGGCAAGTGGGGAGGAGGTGTGTCACATACCAAAACAGTGAGCAAGGAAGAGAGAAAAGAGGTCTCAGGTACCTTTTTTTTTTGAGACAAAGTCTCCTTCCATTGCCCAGGCTGGAATGCAGTGGTACGATCTCTGCCAACCACAACCTCTGCCTCCAGGCTCAAGCAATTCTCATGCCTCAGTCTCCTGAGTAGCTGGGATTACAGGTGTGTGCCATCATGCCCTGCGCATTTTTGTATTTTTAGTAGAGACAGGGTTTCGCTATGCTGGCCAGGCTGGTCTCGTACTCCTGGCCTCAAGTGATCCATCCTCCTAGGCCTCCCAAAGTGCTGGGATTACAGGCATAAGCCACAAGTCCGGCCCCAGATACCTTTTAACAACCAGATCCCATGTCAACCCATTAGCCTTGGGAGAGCACCAAGCCATTCATGAGATCTGCCTCCATTACCCAAACACCTCCCACTAGGCCCCATCTCCAACATTAGAGATCACATTTCAACATGAAATTTGGAGAGAACAAACATCCAAACTATACACACAGAAGAAAAGAAAAATAAGAGCAGAAATCTATGAAACTGAAAACAGGAAATTAATAGAGTAAATCAAAGAAATCAAAAGTTGGTTCCTTTAAAAGATCAATAAAATTGACGCACATATGGGCAGGCTAATCAAGAAAAAAGTACTAATACTGAAATAAAAGAGAAGCCATTACTATGGACTATATAGACATAAAAATAATAAGGGAATATTATTAATAACTCTGTGCCCACAAATTTGATAACTGAGATCAAATGGACCAATTTCTTGAAAATAGTAGAAATGATTTACCCTAATACCAAAATCAGCAAAAGACATTACAAGAAATAAAAATTATAGACTAATATCTCTCAGAAAAATACATGCAAAATCTTCAACAAGATATTAGGAGATTAAATACAATAAAGTGTAAAAAGACTTATACACCATGACCAAGTGCAATTTATTTTGGATATTCAAAGCTGATTCAACATTCAAAAATCAGTTGATGTAATCCATCACATCAACAGGCTAATGAAATCATATAGTCACATCCATAGACGTAGAAAAAGCATTTGACAAAATCCAATATTCATTCATGACAAAAACTGTCAACAAAGTAGGAATAGAAGATAATTCTCAATTTGATAAAGAAAATCTACAGAAAATCTACAAAAAATCTACAGCTAATATCAGACAAGGGTGAGAAACTAGATGTTTTTCCTCTAAGATTGGGAACAAGGCAACAATGTCTTCTTTCAACAGTTCTATTCAACATATTTCTAGAAGTCCTAGCTAATTCATATGATTTGGATCTGTGTTCCCACTTAAATCTCAGGTCACGTTATAATCCTCAATGTTGGAGGTGGGGCATCATGGGAAGTGATTGAATAATAGGGGTGAATCCTTCATGAATGGTTTATCACCATCCCCTTGGTGCTGTTCTCATGATGGTGAGTGAGTTCTCATAAGATCTGGTTGTTGTGTAACACCTTCCCTGCCCTCTCTCTTCCTCCTGCTCTGGTCATGTGATGTGCCTGCTCCCATTCTGGCTTCTGCTATGAGTAAAAGTTTCCTGAGGCCTCCCCAGAAGCATAGCAGAAGCCACTGTGTTTCCTGTAGAGCATGTGGAACCGTGAGCCAATTAAAGCTCTTTTCTTTATAAATTGCCCAGCCTCAGGTATTCTTTTTATAAGAATGTGAGAACTAATACAGAAAACTGGTACTGAGTGGGGCATTGCTATAAAAACACCTGAAAATGTGGCAGCAGCTTTGTAATTGGGTAACTGGCAGAAGGTGGAAGAGTGTAGAGGACTTAGAAGACAGGAAGATGAGGGAAAGTTTGGAACTCCCTAGAGACTTGTAAAATTGTTGTGACCAAAATTCTTATAGTGATATAAGCAGTGAGGTCCAGGCTGAGGAAGTGTCAGATGGAAAATGAGGAACTTATTGGGAACTGAATTGCCAGAAATATCTGAATGACAAATCTCTTAATGGCATTTTCTGCATTGCCAGAAAATGCATTCAGAAGGTAGATTATTAAGCTATTCAAGAAGGCACCAGAAAAAGGTGAAAATCAACTTAAAGAAATTTTAAGAAATATAGGATATGGATGACAAAATTTCCAGAGAAATAGATAGCATGAATAAAAAACAATCACAACTTCTGCAAATGAAAGTCAAACTTAGAAAAAGGCAAAAAACACTGGAAAGTTTCAACAATAGACTAGAACAAGTAGAAGAAAGAAATTGAGAGCATGAAGACAAGGCTTTTGAATTAACCCATTGCAACAAAGAGAAGGAAAAAAGAATTAAAAAAATAACATTGGGAAGCTGAGGCAGGAGAACTGCTTGAACCCAGGAGGTGGAGGTTGCAGTGAGCTGAAATGGTGCCATTGCACTCCAGCCTGGGCAACAAAAGTGAAACTCTGTCTCGAAAAAAAATATTAATAATAACAAACCCTCCAAGAAGTTTAAGATTATGTTAAATCACTAAACCTAAGAGTAATTGGTGTTCCTGAGAAAGAAGAGAAATCTAAAAGTTTGGAAAACTTATTTAAGGGAATAATTGAGGAAAACTTCCCATCCTTGCTAGAGATCTAAACATCCAAATTCAAGAAGTCCAAAGAATACCTGTAAATTCATTGCAAAAAGATCATCACCTAGGCACATAGTTATCAGGTTATCTAAAGTCAACACAGGCCAGGTACGGTGGCTCACATCTATAATCCCAGCACTTTGGGAGCCCGGGGCAGGTGGATCACCTGAGATCAGGAGTTTGAGACCAGCCTGGCCAACATGGTGAAACGCTGTCTCTACTAAAAATACAAAAATTAGCTGGGTGTGGTGGCGGATGCCTGTAATCCCAGCTACTCTGGAGGCTGAGGCAGAAGAATCATGTGAATTCAGGAGGCAGAGGTTGCAGTGAGCTGAGATCGCGCCATTGCACTCCCCCTGGTCAACAAGAGCGAAACTCCATCTCAAAAATAAATAAATAAATAAATAATAAAATCAACACAAAACAAAGAATCTTAAGATCTGTGAGGCAAAAGCATCGAGTAACCTATAAAGAACAACCTATCAGATTAATAGCAGATTTCTTAGCAGAAACCATACAAGCTAGAAGGGATTGGGGTCCTATCTTTTACCTCCTTAAACAAAACAATTATCAGCTAAGATTTTGTCTCCAGTGAAACTAAGCTTCAAAAATGAAAAAAAAAAAAAGTTTTTTTTCAGACAAATGCTGAGAGAAGTTGCCACTACCACGTCAGCACTATGAGAACTGCCGACAGGAGTTCTAAATCTTGAGACAAAACCTTGAAATACACCAAAATAGAATCTCTTTAAAGTATAATTCTCACAAGGCCTATAAAACAATAACACAATTAAAGAAAAACAAAGTATTCAGGCAACAAGTAGCATAATGAATAGAATAGTACCTCACATCTCAATACTAACATTGAATGTAAATGGTCTAAATGCTCTACCTAAAAGATACAGAATGGCAGAATTGATAAGAATTCACTAAATAAGTATCTGATGTCTTCAAGAGACTCACCTAACACCTAAGGACTCATATAAACTTAAAATAAAGGGGTGGAAAAACATATTCTATACAAAATGAAAACCAAAAGCGAGCAGGAATAGCTATTCTTATATCAGACAGAGCAAACTTTAAAGCAACAACAGTTAAAGAAGTCAAAGAAGGATATTATATAATGATAAAAGGAAGAGTCTAACAGGAAAATCTCACAGTTCTAAATATTTATTCATCTAACACTGGAGCTCCCAAATTTATAAGCAATTACTACTAGACCTAAAAATGAGATAGATGGCAACACAATAATAGTGGGGGACTTCAATAGACAGGTCATTAAGACAGAAAGTTTAAAAAGAAACAATGGACTTAAACTATACCCTAGAACAAATGGACTTCACAGATATTTACAGAACATTCTACCGAACAATTGCAGGACATACATTCTATTCATCAGCACAAGGAACATTCTCCAAAACAGACCATATGATAGGCCATAAAACAAGTCTCAATAAATTTTTAAAAATCGAATTTATATCAAGTATCTTCTCAAACCACAGTGGAATAAAACTGGAAATTACCTCCAATAGGAACACTTAAAACTATAAAAATACATGGACATTAAATAATCTTCTCTTGAATGATCTCTGGGTCAACAACGAAATCGAGATGGAAATTAAAAAATTATTTCAGCTGAACAATAATAGTGACAACTTATCAAAACCTCTGGGATACAGCAAAAGTGGTTCTAAGAGGAAAGTTCACACCATTAAATGCCTACATCAAAAAGTCTGAAAGAGCACAATCTAAGGTCACACCTCAAGGAACTAGAGAAACAAGAACAAACCAAACTCAAACCCAGAGAAGAAAAGAAATAACAAAGATCAGAGCAGAACTAAATGAAATGGAAACAACCAAAAAAAAAAAAAACCACTACAAAAGATAAAAGAAACAAAAAGCTGGTTGAGAAGATAAACAAAGCTGATAGACTATTAGTGAGATTAACCAAGAAAAGAGCAGAGAAGATCCAAATAAGCCCAGTTAGAAACGAAATGGGAGATATTACAACCAATACCACAGAAATACAAAAGATCATTCAAGGCTACTATGAACATTGTTACACGCATAAACTAGAAAACCTAGAGGAAATGGATAAATTCCTGGAAATATATAACCCTTCTAGATTACAAGCAGCAAGATTCAAATGGTAAAAAAAAAAAAAACACACACACACACAAAACAAACTGCCAATGAAGAAAAGTCCAGGACCAGATGAATTCACAGCTGAATTCTGTCAGACATTCAAAGAACTGGTACCAATCCTACTGAAATTATTCCACAAGGCAGAGAAAGAGAGAATGCTCCCTAAATCATTCTATGAAGCCAATATCACACTAATACCAAAACTAGGAAAGGACATAACAAAAAAAGAAAACTACAGACCAATATCCCTGATGAACATAGCTGCAAAAATCCTCAATAAAATACTAGCTAGCCGAATCCAACAGCATAACAAAAAGATAATACATCATGATCAAATGGGTTTCATATCAGGGATGCAGAGATGGTTTAACATACGTAAGTCAATAAATATGATAGACCACATAAACAGAATTAAAAACAAAAATCACATGATCATCTCAATAGATGCAGACAAAGCATTTGACAAACTCCAGTATCCCTTTATCATTAAAACCCTCAGCAAAATCAGCATAGAAGGGACATACCCTAAGGTAATAAAAGCCATCTATGACAAACCCACAGACAATATTACTGAATGGGGAAAAGTTGAAAGCATTCCCCTTAAGAACTAGAACAAGACAAGGATGCCCACTTTCACTACTTCTATTCAACATAGTACTGGAAGTCTTAGCCAGAGCAATCAGACAACAGAAAGAAATAAAAGGCATCCAAATTGGTAAAGAGGAAGTCAATTGTCACTGTTCGCCAATTATATGATCATATACCTAGAAAACTCTAAAGATTCATCCAAAAAGTTCCCAGATCTGATAAATGAATTCAGTATACAAAATCAATGTACATAAATCATCACTGCTATACACCAACAGCGACCAAGTTCGGAATCAAATCAAGAACTCAACTCCTTTTACAATAGCAAAAAAACCAAAAAACAAACCAAAAAAAAACAACTTAGGAATATACCTAACCAAGGAGGTGAAAGATCTCTACAAGGAAAACTACAAAACACTGCTGAAAGAAATCATTTACAACACAAACAAATGGAAATACATTCCATGCTCATGGATGGGTAGAATCAATATTGTAAAAATGAGCATACTGCCAACAACAATATACAAATTCAAGGCAACTCCCATCAAAATACCATCATCATTCTTCATAGAACTAGAAAAAAAAATCCTAAAAATCCTAAAATTCATATGTGACTAAAAAAGAGCCAGCATACTGTAGAAAGTAGAAAAGTTCATCTTCAAAGCTCATCTTGGTTTAAAAGTAAAATAATAGACACTAGGAATAACAGTTCCTTACTCTAAAGCCTCCTATCAACTATTCATACACTTTAGCCCAGTTAGTTGCTTTGGCTTACTCAGGCATGTCTGGACAGGCCCAGGCAAGTCTTAGCTCATAGCTTATGCCCCTTCCTTATTTGGAAATGTTATTGCTTCCTTAAACCTTTCATAAGCAACTTCCTCTTCTTTGTTCTCCCTTGCACTTACCTATTTAGGAAAGTTTTAGGTTATTAGCAAATTGGGTATCAGTTTAAGATTGTGAGGTCCAGCTCCAGCCAATGGATGCAGGACACTGCAGTAAGGACAACCCAAATGCATAAGAGATAAACATGTCTGCTTTTCCTTTCTTCAAGTGTTCAAGTGTGCTCTCACCATTGTTCCATCTGCAATGGGCACCCTTTCTGCAGAAAGTAAAAATGGCCTTGCTGAGATAACTAAATTTATGTTCAAGTGCTATTTCTTTGGGACACCAGGGAACAAGCATTTCTAACAATACCCAAAGCAAGACTAAGCAAAAAGAACAAATCTGGAGTTCTTACCCAACTTCAAACTATACTACAAGGCTATGTTACCAAAATAGCATGGTACTGGAATAAAAATAGGCACATAGACCAATGGAACAGAATAGAGAACCCAGAAATAAAGCCAAAACTTACAGCCAAGTGATCTTCGACAAAGCAAACAAAAACATAAAGTGGGGAAAGAACGCCTTATTCAACAAAATGGTGCTGAGATAAGTGGCAAGCTATATGTAGAAGAATGAAACCGGATCCTCACCTCTCACCTTATACAAAAATCAACTCAAAATGATCAAAGACTTAAATCTAAGACTTAAAACCATAAAAATTCTAGAACATCGGAAAAACCCTTCTAGACATTGGCTTAGGCAAACTCTTCATTTCCAAGAACCCAAAAGCAAATGCAACACAAAGATAAATAGAAGTGACCTAATTAAACTAAAAAACTTCTGCACAGCAAAAGAAATAATCATCAGAGTAAACAGACAGCCCCCAGGGTGGGAGAAAATCTTTGCAAACGATGCATCCAATAAAAGAATAATATCCAGAATGTACAAGGAACTTGAACAAATCAGCAAGAAAGAAACAATCTGATCAAAAAGTGGGCTATGCACATGAATAGACAATTGCCCCCCTCCTTTTTTTTTTTTTTTTTTTTTTTTGAGACAGGGTTTTACTCTGTTGCCCAGGCTGGAGTGTAGTGGTGCTGTCTCGGCTCACTGCAACCTCTCTGGTTGAAAATGACATTTTTATAGATAAACACAAACATTTTGAAGGTTTGAATCACTCACTTTGTGAGGCTTGGCCAGTGTTATATTGTTCTCTTCACAGCCTTTGTGAGCAGACAGGTCTTTGAGTTGAGATGCACTGGGGTGTGGGTCTTATGTGGTGCCACATTCTAGAACAGAAATGACTGGGTGCATTTTGTTGGCCCTGGGGCATCCTAAAAGGGCCCCTCAGTAGGGAAGAAAGTGCTGTAGATGGGACATGACCAGCCTATCCAGCAGAGAGGGCCCAGCAGGTAGCACGGAGAAGGCTGGTCAGCTGTCTGGGGCTCTGACCAGACGAGATTTCCCTCACCTCAGTCAGGCTACTCTTTGGCCACTGTGTAACATGGCTTGAAGCTGGGTGCTGCAGTAACTGTCTCTACCGTCAAGCCTAGGAGTGGAACAGGAACACATCTTTTACAACATTTGGGGCATAGCCTTCTGAACTTCTGTCTGTGCTATACTGACTATACATACATATGTATATGTGCAAAAGTGCATATTTACCTAAAAGAGGTACTGTCTGCATTGTTTTGTGAGCTTTTTTTTTTTTGAGACGGAGTCTTGCTTTGTGGCCCAGGCTGGAGTGTAGTGGCACGATCTCAGCTCACTGCAACCTCCACTTCCCAGGTTCAAGTGATTCTCCTGCCTCAGCCTCTCAAGTAGCTGGGATTACAGGCATGCACCATCATGCCCGGCTAATTTTTTTTAGTAGATACATGGTTTCACCATGTTGGCCAGGCTGGTCTCAAACTCCTGGCCTCAGGTGATCCTCCCACCTCAGCCTCCCAAAGTGCTGGGATTACAGGCATGAGGCCACCATGCCTAGCCATATTCTTTATTTTCTAAGATTGAGAAGAACACATTTTCAAGCAACCAGATGTCATATTTAACAATCAAAACTTCAAAGTAGGCATTAAAAATATGTTCAAGGACCTAATGATGCATGGTTAATGAAGCAAAGGAAGATATGATGACAATGTCTCATGAAATAAAGATTATCAAAAAAGATATATAAATCATTTTTTTAAAAGAACAAAATGGAATGTCTGAAACTTGAAATTAAAATAATTGAAATGAAAAGGTTTCCCAGAGGGTCTCAGCAGTGGATTCTGAACTGGCACAGGAAACAATTAATGAATTTGAAAAAGATTGATGGAGATTATGCAATTTGATGAAGAAAAAAAAGCCGAATGAAGAAAAATGTACAAACCTCAGAAAAATATAGGACACTATTAAGCACACCAACCTACATATAATGATAGTACTAGAAGGAGAGGATATAGAGAGAGAAAGGACCAGAAGAAATAATTAAAAAAAATAATGGCTAGACCAATGGAACAGAACAGAGCCCTCAGAAATAATGCTGCATATCTACAACTATCTGATCTTTGACAAACCTGAGAAAAACAAGCAATGGGGAAAGGATTCCCTATTTAATAAATGGTGCTGGGAAAACTGGCTAGCCATATGTAGAAAGCTGAAACTGGATCCCTTCCCTACACCTTATACAAAAATTAATTCAAGATCGATGAAAGACTTACATGTTTGACCTAAAACCATAAAAACCTTAGAAGAAAACCTAGCCATTACCATTCAGGACAAAGGCATGGGCAAGGACTTCATGTCTAAAACACCAAAAGCAATGGCCACAAAAGCCAAAATTGACAAATGGGATCTAATTAAACTAAAGAGCTTCTGCACAGCAAAAGAAACTACCATCAGAGTGAACAGGCAACCAACAGAATGGGAGAAAATTTTGGCAACCTACTCATCTGACAAAGGGCTAATATCCAGAATCTACAATGAACTCAAACAAATTTACAAGAAAAAAACAAACAACCCCATCAAAAAGTGGGCAAAGGACATGAACAGACACTTCTCAAAAGAAGACATTTATGCAGCCAAAAAACACATGGAAAAATGCTCACCATCACTTGCCATCAGAGAAATGCAAATCAAAACCACAATGAGATACCATCTCACACCAGTTAGAATGGCATTCATTAAAAAGTCAGGAAACAACAAGTGCTGGAGAGGATGTGGAGAAATAGGAACACTTTTACACTGTTGGTGGGACTGTAAACTAGTTCAACCATTGTGGAAGTCAGTGTGGCGATTCCTCAGGGATCTAGAACTAGAAATACCATTTGACCCATCCATCCCATTACTGGGTATATACCCAAAGGACTATAAATCATGCTGCTATAAAGACACATGCACACGTATGTTTATTGTGGCACTATTCACAACAGCAAAGACTTGGAACCAACCCAAGTGTCCAACAATGATAGACTGGATTAAGAAAATATGGCACATATACACCATGGAATACTATGCAGCCATAAAAAATGATGAGTTCATGTCCTTTGCAGGGACATGGATGAAACTGGAAATCATCATTCTCAGTAAAGTATTGCAAGGACAAAAAACCAAACACCGCCTGTTCTCACTCAGGTGGGAATTGAACAATGAGAACACATGGACACAGGAAGGAGAACATCACACTCTGGGGACTGCTGTGGGGTGGGGAGAGGGGGGAGGGATAGCATTAGGAGATATACCTAATGCTAAATGATGAGTTAATGGGTGCAGCACACCAGCATGGCACATGTATACATATGTGACTAACCTGCACATTGTGCACATGTACCCTAAAACTTAAAGTGTAATAATAATAAAATAAATAAATAAATAAATAAATAAAATAAAAGAAAAGAAAAGAAGAAAAAATAATGGCTGGAAACTTCATCAATTTCAAGGAAAATTTTCATCTTCATATTTAGCATGCTAAATAAGCAAGTAGGATAAAGGCTAAGAGATCTACAATCAGACACATCATTATAAAAATGCTGAAAGCAAGGAAAATATCTTGAAAGCAGCAAGGGAAAAATGGCTTGTCAATTGCACAGGAACTCTAATAATATTAACAGCTAACTTCTAAGCAGAAACAATGGAATCCAGAAAGCAGTGATCTAACATATTCAAAGAGCTCAAAAAACAAAACAACCCAAAATACCAAGAATTCTTGTCAACCAAGAAGCCGACACCCAGGAGAGCTACCTTTCAGAATGAAGAGAAAATCTCTGCAGAAATGCTACGAGTCAGAAGAGAGTGGGAGCCAATATTCAACATTCTTAAAGAAAAGAATTTTCAACCCAGAATTTCATATCCAGCCAAACTAAGCTTCATAAGAGAAGGAGAAATAAAATCCTTCACAGACAAGCAAATGCTGGGACATTTTTTGTCACCACCAGGCCTGCCTTACAAGATCTCTGAAAAAAGCACTAAAATTGGAAAGGAAAAACTGGTACCAGCCACTGCAAAAACATGACAAATTGTAAAGACCATCAACACTATGAAGAAACTTCATCAACTAATGGGCCAAATAACCAGCTAGCATCATAATGACAGGATCAAATTCACACATAACAATATTAACCTTAAATGTAACTGGGCTAAATGCCCCAATTAAAAGACACAGACTGGCAAATTGGATAGTCAAGACCCACTGGTGTGCTGTATTCAGGAGATCCATCTCACGTACGAAAACACACATAGGCTCAAAATAAAGGGATGGAGGAATATTTACCAAGCAAATGGAAAGAACAAAAAAATCAGGAGTTGCAATTTTAATCTCTGATAAAACAGACTTTAAACCAACAAAGATCAAAAGAGGCAAAGGACATAAAATAATGGTAAAAACATCAATGCAACAAGAAAAGCTAACTATCCTAAATATATACGGACCCAATACAGGAACACCCAGATTCATAAAACAAGTTCTTAAAGACCTATGAGAGACTTAGACTCCCACACAATAATAGTGGGAGATTTTAACACCCCACTGTCAATATTAGACAAATCACTGAGACAGAAAATTAACAAAGGTATTCAGGACTTGAACTCAGCTCTGGACCAAGCAGACCAAGCAGACCACAGAACTCTCCAACCCAAATCAACAGAATATACATTCTTCTCAGCACCTCATCACACTTATTCTAAAATTGACCATATAATTGGAAGTAAAACACTCCTCAGCAAATGCAAAATAACAGAAATCATAATAAACAGTTTCTCAGACCACAGTGCAATCAAATTAGAACTCAGGATTAAGAAACTCACTCAAAACCGCACAACTACATGGAAACTGAACAACCTGCTCCTGAATGACTACTGGGTACATAACAAAATGAAGGCAGAAATAAAGATGTTCTTGGAAACCAACGAGAAAAAAGACAGAACGTAACGGAATCTCTGGGACACATTTAAAGCAGTGGGTAGAGAGAAATTTATAGCACTAAATGCCCACAAGAGAAAGCAAGAAAGATCTAAAATCAACACCCTAACATCACAATTAAAAAAACTAGAGAAGCAAGAGCAAACAAATTCAAAAGCTAGCAGAAGACAAGAAATAACTAAGATCAGAGCAGAACTGAAGGAGACAGAGACAGAAAAAACCCTTCAAAAAATCAATGATGCCACAAAGATACTTCTCGAGAAGGGCAACTCCAAGACACATAATTGTCAGATTCACCAAAGTTGAAATGAAGGAAAAAATGTTAAGGGCAGCCAGAGAGAAAGGTCGGGTTACCCACAAAGGGAAGCCCATCAGACTAACAGAGGATTTCTCGGCAGAAACTCTACAAGCCAGAAGAGAGCAGGGCCAATATTCAACATTCTTAAAGAAAAAAATTTTCAATCCAGAATTTCATATCCAGCCAAACTAAGCTTCAAAAGTGAAGGAGAAATAAAATGCTTTACAGACAAGCAAATGCTGAGAGATTTTGTCACCACCAGGCCTGCCCTAAAAGAGCTCCTGAAGGAAGCACTAAACATGGAAAGGAACAACTCGTACCAGCCACTGCAAAAACATGACAAAGTGTAAAGACTATTGATGCTAGGAAGAAACTGCATCAACTAACGAGCAAAATAACCAGCTAACATCATAATGACAGGATCAAATTCACACATGACAATATTAACCTTAAATGTAAATGGGCTAAATGCTCCAATTAAAAGACACAGACTGGCAAATTTGATAAAGAGTCAAGACCTATCAGTGTGCTGTATGCAGGAGACCCATCTCACGTGCAGAGACATACATAGGCTCAAAATAAAAGGATGGAGGAAGATCTACCAAGCAAATGGAAAACAAAAAAAGGCAGGAGTTGCAATCCTAGTCTCTGATAAAACAGACTTTAAACCAACAAAGATCAAAAGAGACAAAGAAGGCCATTACATAATGGTAAAGGGACCAATTCAACAAGAAGAGCTAACTATCCTAAATATACATGTATCCAATACAGGAGCACCCAGATTAATAAAGCAAGTCCTTAGAGATCTACAAAGAGACTTAGACTCCCACACAATAATAATGGGAGACTTTAACACCCCACTGTCAACATTAGACAGATCAGCAAGACAGAAAGTTAACAAGGATATCCAGGAATTGAACTCAGCTCTGCACCCAAGCAGACCTAATAGACATCTACAGAACTCTCCACCCCAAATCAACAGAATATACATTCTTCTCAGCACCACACCACACTTATTCCAAAATTGACCACAGAGTTGGAAATAAAGCACTCCTCAACAAATGTAAAAGAACAGAAATTATAACAAACTGTCTCTCAGACCACAGTGCAATCAACTAGAACTCAGGATGAAGAAACTCACTCAAAACCACTCAACTACATGGAAACTGAACAACCTGCTCCTGAATGACTACTGGGTACATAACGAAATGAAGGCAGAAATAAAGATGTTCTTTGAAACCAATGAGAACAAAGACACAACATACTAGAATCTCTGGGACACAGCTAAAGCAGTGTGTAGAGGGAAATTTATAGCATTAAATGCCCACAAGAGAAAGCAGGAAAGATCTAAAATTGACAACCTAACATCACAATTAAAAGAACTAGAAAAGCAAGAGCAAACACATTCAAAAGCTAGCAGAAGGCAAGAAATAACTAAGAACAGAGAACAACTGAAGGAGACAGAGACACAAAAAACCCTTCAAAAAATCAATGAATCCAGGAGCTGGTTTTTTGAAAAGATCAACAAAACTGATAGACCGCTAGCAAGACTAATAAAGAAGAAAACAGAGAAGAATCAAATAGAGGCAATAAAAAATGACAAAGGGGATATCACCACCGATCCCATAGAAATAGAAAGTACCATCAGAGAATACTATAAACACCTCTACACAAATAAACCGGAAAATCTAGAAGAAATGGATAAATTCCTGGACACATACACCCTCCCAAGACTAAATCAGGAAGAAGCTGAATCCCTGATAGACCAATAACAGGCTCTGAAGTTGAGGCAATAATTAATAGCTCACCAACCAAAAGAAGTCCAGGACCAGACGGATTCATAGCTGAATTCTACAAGAGGTACAAGGAGGAGCTGATACCATTCCTTCTGAAACTATTCCAATCAATAGAAAAAGAGGGAATCCTCCCTAACTCATTTGATGAGGCCAGCATCATCCTGATACCAAAGACTGGCAGAGACACAACAAAAAAAGGATAATTTTAGACCAATATCCCTGATAAACATCGATGCAAAAATCCTCAATAAAATACTGGCAAACCGAATCCAGGAGTACATCAGAAAGCTTATCCACCATGATCAAGTGGGCTTCATCCCTGGGATGCAAGGCTGGTTCAACATATGCAAATCAATAAATGTAATCCATCACATAAACAGAACCAAAGACAAAAACCACATGATTATCTCAATAGATGCAGAAAAGGCCTTTGACAAAATTCAACAACGCCTCATGCTGAAAACTCTCAATAAATTAGGTATTCATGGGATGTATCTCAAAATAATAAGAGCTATTTATGACAAACCCACAGCCAGTATCATAATGAATGTGCAAAAACTGGAAGCATTCCCTTTGAAGACTGGCACAAGACAGGGATGTCCTCTCTCACCACTCCTATTCAACTGTTGGAAGTTCTGGCCAGGGCAATCAGGCAGGAGAAAGAAATAAAGGGTATTCAATTAGGAAAAGAGGAAGTCAAATTGTCCCTGTTTGAAGATGACATGATTGTATATTTAGAAAACCCCATTGTCTCAGCCCAAAATCTCCTTAAGCTGATAAGCAACTGCAGCAAAGTCTCAGGATACAAAATCAATGTGCAAAAATCACAAGAATTCTTATACACCAATAACAGACAAACGGAGAGCCAAATCATGAGTGAACTCCCATTCACAATTGCTTCAAAGAGAATAAAATACCTAGGAATGCAGTTTACAAGGGACGTGAAGGAACTCTTCAAGGAGAACTACAAACCAGTGCTCAAGGAAATAAGAGAGGACACAAACAAATGGAAGAACATTCCGTGCTCATGGATAGGAAGAATCAATATCATGAAAATGGCCATACTGCCGAAGGTAATTTATAGATTCAATGCCATCTCCATCAAGCTACCAATGACTTTCTTCACAGAATTGGAAAAAAACTACTTTAAAGTTCATATGGAACCAAAAAAGAACCCACATTGCCAAGACAATCCTAAGCAAAAAGAACAAAGCTGGAGGCATCATGTTACCCGACTTCAAACTATATTACAAGGCTACAGTAACCAAAACAGCATGGTACTGGTACCAAAACAGAGATATAGACCAATGGAACAGAACAGAGCCTTCAAAAATAATACCACACATCTACAACCATCTGATGTTTGACAAACCTGACAAAAACAAGAAATGGGGAAAGAATTCCCTATTTAATAAATGGTGCTGGGAAAACTGGCTAGCCATATGTAGAAAGCTGAAACTGGATCCCTTCCTTACACCTTATGCAAAAATTAATTCAAGATGGATGAAAGATTTAAATATTTGACCTAAAGCCATAAAAACCCTAGAAGAAAACCTAGGCAATACCATTCAGGACATAGGCATGGGCAAGGACTTCATGTCTAAAACACCAAAAGCAATGGCAACAAAAGCCAAAATTGACAAATGGGATCTAATTAAACTAAAGAGCTTCTGCACAGCAAAGGAAACTACCATCAGAGTGAACAGGCAACCTACAGAATGGGAGAACATAACCTACTCATCTGACAAAGGCTAATACCCAGAATCTACAAAGAACTCAAACAAATTTACAAGAAAAAAACAAACAACCCCATCAAAAAGTGGGCAAAGGATATGAACAGACACTTCTCAAAAGAAGACATTTATGCAGCCAACAGACACATGAAAAAATGCTCACCATCACTGGCCATCAGAAAAATGCAAATCAAAACTGCAATGAGATAGCATCTCACACCAGATAGAATGGCGATCATTAAAATGTCAGGAAACAACAGGTGCTGGAGAGGATGTGGAGAAATAGGAACACTTTTACACTGTTGGTGGGACTGTAAACTAGTTCAACCATTGTTGGAGACAGTGTGGCGATTCCTCAAGGATCTAGAACTAGAAATACCATTTGACCCAGCCATCCCATTACTGGGTATATACCCAAAGGATTATAAATCATGCTGCTATAAAGACACATGCATATGTATGTTTACTGCGGCACTATTCACAATAGCAAAGACTTGGAACCAACCCAAATGTCCATCAATGATAGACTAGATTAAGAAAATGTGGCACATATACACCACGGAATACTATGCAGCCATAAAAAAGGATGAGTTCATGTCCTTTGTAGGGACATGGATGAAACTGGAAACCATCATTCTCAGCAAACTATCACAAGGACAAAAAAACAAACACCGCATGTTCTCACTCATAGGTGGGAATTGAACAATGAGAACACTTGGACACAGGAAGGGGAACATCACACACTGGGCCCTGTCATGGGGTTGGGGGAGAGGGGAGGGAAAGCAATTAGGAGATATACCTAATGTAAATGACGAGTTAATGGGTGCAGCAAAGCAACATGGCACATGTATACATATGTAACAAACCTGCACGTTGTGCACATGTACCCTAGAACTTAAAGTATAATTTAAAAAGAAAGAAAAAAGAAAAAACAAACAAAAAAATCAATGAATCTAGGAGCTGCTTTTTTGAAAAGATCAACAAAATAGATAAACCCCTAGCCAGACTAATAAAGAAAAGAGAGAACAGTCAAATAGACACCGTAAAAAATGATAAAGGGATATCACCACTGATCCCACAGAAATACAAACTACCATGAGAGCATAATATAAACACCTCTACGCAAATAAACTAGAAAATCTAGAAGAAACTGATAAATTCCTGGACACATACACCCTCCCAAGTCTAAACCAGGAAGAAGTCGAATCCCTGAACTGACCAATAACAAATTCTGAAATTGAGGCAGTAATTTATAGCCTACCAACCAAAAAAAAGTTCAGGACCAGACAGATTCAGAGCCGAATTCTACCAGAGGCACAAGGAGGAGCTGGTACCATTCCTTCTGAAACTATTCCAAACAACAGAAAAAGAGGGACTCCTCCCTAACTCATTTTATGATACCAAAATCTGGCAGAGACACAACAACAACAAAAATTTCAGGCCAATATCCCTGATGAACATTGATGTGAAAATCCTCAATAAAATACTAGCAAACCAAATCCAGCAGCACATCAAAAAGCTTATCCACCACGATCAAGTCGGCTTCATCCCTGGGATGCAAGGCTGGTTCAACATACACAAATCAATAAACGTAATCCATCACACAAAAAGAAACAATGACAAGAACCACATGATTATCTCAATAGATGCAGAAAAGGCCTTCGGCAAAATTCAACACCCCTTCATGCTAAAAAATCTCAATAAACTAGGTATCGATGGAATGTATCTCAAAATAATAAGAGCTGTTTATGACAAACCCACAGCCAATATCATACTGAATGGGCAAAAGCTGGAAGCATTCTCTTTGAAAACTGGCACAAGACAAGGATGCCCTCTCTCACCACTCCTATTTAACATAATATTGGAAGTTCTGGCCAGGGCAATCAGGCAAGAGAAAGAAATAAAGGGTATTCAAATAGGAAGAGAGGAAGTCAAATTGTCTCTGTTTGCAGATGACATGATTGTATATTTAGAAAACCCCATCGTCTCAACCCAAAATCTCCTTAAGCTGATAAGCAACTTCAGCAAAGTCTCAGGATACAAAATCAATGTGCAAAAATCACAAGCATGCCTTTACACCAATAACAGACAAACAGAGAGCCAAATCATGAGTGAACTCCCATTCACAATTGCTTCAAAGAGAATAAAATACCTAGGAATCCAGCTTACAAGGGATGTGAAGGACCTCTTCAAGGACAACTACAAACCACTGCTCAAGGAAATAAGAGAGGACAGAAACTGAAAAACATTCCATGCTCATAGATAGGAAGAATCAATATCGTGAAAATGGCCATACTGCCCATAATGCTCATATTCAGACTTCAATACTGCACTTACAATAATGTTACCACAATAAGGCAGAAGATAATAGGTAAATAGAAGACTTAAACAACATTATAAACCAATCAGGCCTAGAAGACATCTATAGATCACTTCATCAAACAAAGTAGAATACATATTTTTTTCAAGTGCACATGAAACATTCTGTAGAATAGACACTACACTGGGCAATACAACAAAATCAAGAAATTTTTTTAAACTGTAAAAATATACAGTATGTTTTCCAACCATAATAATAAAATTAAATTAGAAATGAATAACAGAAAAAAAGGGGAAACTAACAAATATGTGGAAATAAAAAATATAGTCCAAAATAACCAATGGGACAAAGAAGAAATCAAAAGAAAAACTGGAAAATACTTTGAGATTACTTAAAATGAACATACAACATACCTAAACTTATGAGATGCTGCTAAAGCAGTGCTTAGAAGAAAATTGATACAGGTAAGTACCTACCTTTAAAAAGAAAAAAAATCTCAAATCAATAACCTAATTTCTTAAGACACTAAAAAAGAAAGGCAAACAAAATCTAAAGCAAGCAGAAGGAAGAAGAAATAAAAATATAAAGGATTGGAGCAAAAATTATAATAATAAAGACTAGAAAAAATAGTAGAAAATATCAATGAAACAAGAGTTGATTTCTGAAAAGATAAACAAAACTGAGAAAACTTTAGCCAAACTAAGAAAAAAAGAAGTCTCAAGTATACAATTATAAATGAAAGAAGAGACACAACAAGAAATACAAAGGATCATAAGTGACTACTGTGAACAATTATATGCCAACAAATTGGATAACCTAGAGGAAATGAACAATTCCTAGAAATATACAACCTACAAAGACTGAATCATGAAAAAAAAAATTTTTAGTCTGAAGAGACCAAAGCAAGTAAGGAGATTAAATCGGCAATAAAAATAAATCTGTCCCAGCACTTTGGGAGGCCGAGGCGGGCAGATCACGAGGTCAGGAGATTGAGACCATCCTGGCTAACACAGTGAAACCCCGTCTCTACTAAAAATACAAAAAATTAGCTGGCCGTGGTGGCAGGCGCCTGTAGTCCCAGCTACTTGGGAGGCTGAGGCAGGAGAATGGCGTGAACCCAGGAGGCAGAGCTTGCAGTGAGCCGAGATCGCGCCACTGCACTCCAGCCTGGGCGACACAGCGAGACTCCATCTCAATAAAAAAATTAAAAATAAATAAATAAATAAATAAATAAATCTGTCCGGGTGCAGTGGCTCATGCCTATAACCCCAGCACTTTGGAAGGCTGAGGCAGGTGGATCACTTGAGCTCAGGAGTTCAGGACCAGCCTGGGCAACATGCCCATTTCTACCAAAAATACAAAAATTAGCTGAGCATAATAGCGTGCACTTGTAGTCTCAGCTACTTGGGAGGCTGAGGTAGGGGAATAGTTTGAGCCTGAGACACAGAGATTGCAGTGAGCCTTGATGGCGCCACTGCACTCCAGCCTGAGGGACAGAAGCAGACCCTGTCTCAAAGATTAAATAAATAAATAGTGTGTTCCTGATAGTTAAGATTAAAAAAAAAAAATCTTACATCAAAAAAAAGCTCAAGACCAGATGGCTTCATGGGTGAATTCTACTAAGCATTTAAAGAACTACCACCAATCTTCAAATTCTTCCAAAAAATTGAAAAGAAGGGAAGACTTCCAAATTCATTTTAGTGGTCAGCATTATCATGATACCAGAGCAAGACAATGTTTTCTACAAGGAAACTACATGCCAATATTCTTCCTAAATACAAATTCAAAAATTTGTAAAAAAAAAATACTAGCAAACAAAATTGGATAACATGTTAAAAGGATCATACACCATAATCAAGTAGCATTTATCCCTGAGATGCAAGGATGGTTCAACATATACAAATCAATCCATGTGAAAGGCCACGTTAACAGGATGAAGGATAAAAATCATATGATAAATCTCAACACACGTAGAAAATGCATTCGACAAACTTCAACATCCTTTCATAATAAACATAAAAAAGCTCTAAAGAAACTAGGTATAGAAGGTATGTTCCTCAACACAATAAAGGCTATATATGACAAGCCCACAGTTAACATCATACTCAGTGGTGAAAAGCTCCAACAAAAAATGGTTAGAACTAATAAATTCAGTAAATTTTAGGATACAAAATCAACATACAAAGATCAGTAGCATTTCTATACACTAACAGAATGGAAATCAATAAAACAATCCCATTTATAATCACATAAGAAAAAAGATTATATCCGTTCACTGAAAACTATAAAACATTGATGAAAGAAATTGAAGAAGACGCAAATAAATGGAAAGATATTCCATGTTTACAGATCAGAAGAATTAATAATGTTAATGTTCATACTACCCAAAGCAATCTACAGATTCAATGTAATCCCTATCAAAATTCCAAGAGCATTTTTACAGAAATAGCAAAAAAATCCTAAAATTCATATGGAACCACAATACACCCTTTAGACAAAGCAATCTTGAGCAAAAAGAACAAAGTTGGAGGCATCACACTACCTGATTTCAAAATACTACAAAACAACAGTAATCAAAACAGAATGGTAGTGCCATAAAAAGCAGACATAGAGACCAATGGAACAGAATAGACAGCCCAGAAATAAATCCATTCATTTACAGTCAATTGACCTTTGACAAAGGTGCCAAGAAGATGCAGTGGAGAAAGGACGATCTCTGCAAATGATACTGGGAACACTGCCTATGGACAAGAATGAGATTGGACCCTTATTTCACCATATACAAAAATCAACTCTTAATGGATTAAAGACTTAAATGTAAGACCTGAAACGGTAAAACTGCTAGAAGAAAATGGAGAGGAAATGCTTCTTGACATTGACCAGGGTAGTGATTGTTTTGGATATAATTCCAATAGCACAGGCTTCAAAAGAGAAAATAGAGAAATGGGGTTGGATCAAAGTAAAAAACTTCTGCACAACAAAGAAAGGTGTGAAGAGAAAATCTACAAAATGGGAAAAAATTTGTAAACCATACAGCTGATAAGGGCTTAATATTCAAAATATACAAGGAATTCAATAGGAAGAAAATAAATAACCCAATTTAAAAGTGGGCAAAGAGCCTGAATAGACATTTCTCAGAAGAAGTCATACAACTGGCCAACAGGTATGTTAAAAAACACTTGACATTGGTAATTGTTAGGGCAATATTGCTAATTATTAGAGAAATGCAAAGTAAAAACCACCTCACATCTGTTGGAATGGCTATTACAAGAAAGACAAAAGATAAATGTTGGTGAGGATATGGAGAAAAGGAACCCCTTGTACACCATTGGTGGGAATGTAAATTAGTATACCCATTATGGGAAACAGTATAAAAGTGTCTTTAAAAATTAAAAACAGAACTACTATATAATCCAGCAATCCCACTTCTGGATATACATCCAAAGGAAATGAAATCAGTATGTCAAAGAGATATCTGCATTCCCATGTGCTCTGAATTATTTACAATAGCCAAGATATGGAATCAACTTAAGTGTCCATCAGTGGCTGAATGGATAGCAAACTTGTGGTATATAGATATACAATGAAATACTATTCAGCCTTAAAAACAAAGAAATCCTGCCATTTGTGACCACATGGATGACCCTAAAGGTTCATTATGCTAAGTGAGATAAGCCAGGCACAGTAACACAAACACTGATCTCGTTTATATGTGGAATCTAAAAAAGTTGAGCTCATAGAAGCAGAGAGTAGAATGGTGGTTACCTGGAGCTGATAGGGCAGGGTGAGGTGAGAGAAAGTTTCAGTTAGACAGAAGGAATAAGTTTTGGGGACAATAGTTAATAATAATGTACTGTATGTTTGAAAATTACTAAGAGGGTAGATCTTAAATGTTCTCACCACAAAAAAAAAAATGGCAAGCATATGAGGTGCTGGATATGTTAATTAGCTTGATTTAATCATTTCACAATTTATACAAATATTAAAATATCACATAGTACACTGTAAATAAATACAACTTTTTATTTGGTAGATTATACCTTAATAAAACTGGTGGGGGAATAAAGCCAGGCAGAGTTCCTACTGCCAGAAAGAGAGACAGAGAGAGAGAGAGAAAGAAAGAAATTAACAAAACAGCCAGGCAGAGTAGCTCACACCTGTAATCCCAACACTTTGGAAGGCTGAGGTGGGAAGATCTTGAGCCCAGGAGGTCAAGGCTGCAGTGAGCCGTGATTGCACCACTGCATTCCAGCCTGGGCAACAGAGCAAGACCCTGTATCCAATTAACAAAAAAAAAAAAAAAAAAAAAAAAAGGAAGAAAAGAAATTACTGAAATAAAGAAAATAACAATAGTCGGCCAGGCATGGTGGCTCAACGCCTGTAATCCCAGCACTTTGGGAGGCTGAGGAGGGTGAATCACGAGGTCAGGAGATCGAGACCATCCTGGCTAATACGGTGAAACCCCGTCTGTACTAAAAATACAAAAAAGTTAGCCAGGCGTGGTGGCGGGCACCTGTAGTCCCAGCTACGCGCGAGGCTGAGGCAGGAATACAGCATGAACCCGGGAGGCGGCGCTTGCAGTGAGCCGAGATCACGCCACTGCACTCCAGCCTGGGTGACAGAGCAAGACTTCGTCTCAAAAAAAAAAGAAAATAACAATAGTCAACACAACCAAGTAACCAAGTTAGTTTCTGAACAGATCAACTAAATTGACAAGTCTGTAGCTAGATTGATCTAGAAAAAAAGACTCAATTAATAGAATCAGAAATGAAATAATGTAGTAACACAATCCTTACATACTGCATTAGTAGTAATGTGACCTTACTGAAATAAAATAGATTATAAAAATACACTATAAACAACTGTATGCCAATAAATTAAATATCTTGGATGAAATGAACAAATTCCTAGAAAGCACAAACTAGCAAAACTGTCTCATGAAAAATAGACTATCTGTATAGATCTATAACAACAAAGAAATTGATTAGCAATTTTAATACTGCCCATAAAGAAATAATTTTAAAACTTCCCATAAAACTTCTCTACCAGATGGTTTTACTGGTAAATTTTACTAAACCTTTAAAGAAGAACCAATGCCAATTCCATACAAACTGTTTTGAAATACAGAAGAGGAGGAAACATTTTCTAACTCATTCTATGAGGCCAGTCTCACTCTGATATTAAAAACAGACAACACATTACAAGAAAAGAAAATTACAGACGCTCCTAGAAATACACAAAATCCTTCAAAAAAAAAAAAAAAAAAAAAAACTAGAAAGCCAACTCCAGCAACATAAAAAATAATTACATACCATGACCAAGTGGGATTTATCTAAAAATGCAAAGTTGGCTTAGCATATGAAAGTCAATTAATGTAATATACTATATCTATAAAATAAAGAAAAATTATATGATCATCTCAATAGACACAGAAAAAGCACTTGACAAAATCCAACACCGTTTTTGATAAATACACTCTTCAAGGTATGAATAGAAGTGAATTTCTTCAATGTCATAAAGGGTTTCTATAAAAAACCAACAGCTAACATCACACTTGATGGTAAAAGATGAAATGCTTTCCCCCTAAAATCAGGAACAAGATAAGGATGCCCCTTCTGGACCCTTCTATTCAACACCGTACTAGAAGTTCTAGACAGGGTAGTTAGGCAAGAAAATAAAATAAAAGGCATCCAGATTGGAAACGAAAAAGTAAAAACTATCTCTATTCACAGATGACATGATCTTTGATATAGAAAATCCACCAGCCCAGGCGACAGATATAGAAAATCCTAAGGCATTCACTAAAAACTTTTAGACTTCATAAATAAGTTCAGCAAGGTTGCAGGATACAAGATCGATATACAAAAATCATTGTATTTTTATACACTTGGGATGGAGAATCTGAAAATAAAAATAAGAAAACAATTCTATTTACAGTTGCATTCAAAATAATAAAATACTTAAGAATAAAATTAACACAAGAAGACCTAACTTATACTCTGAAAACAACAAAATATTGTTAAAAGAAATTAAAGATCTAATAAATGAAACTACACCTTGTGTTCATGGATCAGAAAACTTAATATTGTTGACAGCCATATTCCCCAAATTGATCTACCAGCTCAGCATAGTCTCTATCAGAATCCCAGGTGGTTTCTTTGTAGAAATTGACAAGCTGATCCTAAAATTTATATGAAAATTCAAAAGACTCAGAATAGCCAAACAATCTTGAAAAAATGAAAACAAAGCAGGAGGATTTTCACTTTTCCATTTCAAAAGCTACTACAAAGCAATAGTAATTATGCTAGTGTGGTACTGACATAAGGATAGACATACAGATCAATGAAATAGAATTAAGAGTCTAGAAGAAGCCCATGTGTCTATGATCTATTGATTTTTGATAGAGGTGCCAAGACCATTCAAATGGTGGGGGGAGGAGAGAAATAGTCTTTTCAACAAATGTTACTAAGATAACTGGATGGACACATGCAAAAGAATGAATTTGGACTCTTACTTCACACCATGTGAAAAAAAAATGAACTAAAAATGCATCAAAGACCTAATGGAGGGTTTGGTGGTGATAAAGGGTACAGTGATTCTTTTCAAAGAGATGAAAATGTTCTAAAATTGATTGTGGTGATCACTGCACAACTCTACGAACATCTAAACACTATTAAATTGTATACTTTAAGTGGATAAACTATATGGCATGTTAATTATTCTCAATAAAGCCGTTACAAAAAATAGCAACATAAAAATATGTAGAATATGACTAAAGCACTGTGTAGGGGAAAATACACACCTTAAATGCTTAGAAAAGAAGAATGGGCTAAAACCAATGACCTAAGCACCTACATCAAAATACAAAGAGAAAAATTAAACCTATATTATTTAGAAGAAAGAAATAATCAAGAGAAGAAATCAATGAAATAGAAAACTAGTTCATTAATGGAGAAAAATCAATGAAATTAACACTCCTTCTTTGGAAAGATAAACATAAATGATAAACTTCTGGCTAGACTGATGGAGAGAATAGAGAAATGCTACAAATTACCAATAACAAGAGTGCAAAAAGGAATATAACTACAAAGTAAGAACAAATTTGCCTACAAATTTGACAACTTAGATGAAATAGGCAAATCCTAGCAAAACACAAATTACCAAAATGACTTAAATCAGAAATCCCGGCTGGGCGCGGTGGCTCACGCCTGTAATCCCAGCACTTTGGGAGGCTGAGGTGGGTGAATTATGAGGTCAGGAGTTCGAGACCAGCCTGACCAACATGGTGAAACCCCATCTCTACTAAAAATACAAAAAATTTGCTGGGCATAGTGGTGGGCGCCTGTAATCCCAGCTACTCAGGAGGCTGAGGCAGGAGAATTGACCCAGGAGACAGAGGTTGCAGCGAGCTGAGATCACACCAGTGTGCTCCAGCCTGGGCAACAGAGTGAGACTCCATCTCAAAAAAAAAAAAAATATATGCATATATATATATGCAATCTAATAATGTATTTTTAAAAATACATCATGACCTTGCACCACGAGTGCAGCCTGGGTGACAGAGCTAGACCACGTCTCAACAAAAAACAAAACCACCATGACCTACTATCTAGGAATTATTTTTTAAAGCAATGTATTAGCCAGTTTAACAAACTAAAAAATTAAAGTGATATGACTATCTCAATAGCTGCAGAAAAAGCATTTGATAAAATTTTATACCCATTCATGATACAAACTCTAAGTAAACTTAGGCCAGGTGTGGTGGCTCATGCCTGTAATCCCAGCACTTTCGGAAGCCGACGTGGGCACATCACCTGAGGTCAGGAGTTCAAGACCAGTCTGGCCAACATGTCAAAACCCCATCTCTATTAAAAATACAAAAAAAATTAGCCACGCATAGTGGCAGGCACCTGTAATCCCAGCTACTCGGGAGGCTGAGGCAGGAGAATTGCTTGAACCTGGGAGGTGGAAGTTGCAGTGAGCCGAGATCACGCCACTGCACTCCAGCCTGGGCGACAGAGCAAAACTCAGTCTTGGGGGAAACACACACACACACACACAACTTTAAGTAAACTTGTAAGAAAAGGGAATGTTTTCAACTTGACAAAATGCTTCTACAAGCCCGGCCAACATGGTGAAACCCCGTTTCTACAAAAAAATGCAAAAATCAGCCAGGCATGGTAGCACACTCCTGTATTCCCAGCTACTTAGGAGGCTGAGGTGGGAGAATCCTTTGAACCCAGGAGGCGAAGGCTGCAGTGAGCCGAGATCGTGCCACTGCACTCCAGCCTGGGCGACAGAGTGAGACCCCATCTCAAAAAAAAAAAAGCTTCTACAAAAAACCTGCAGCTAATATCATATTCAAAGATGAAACACTGAGTCCTATTCCCTTATGGCTATATATGAGGCAAAAAATATCCACTCTCACCACTTTTATTCAATATTGATATTTGAAATACTAGGCAGAAGAAAAAGGCGTTCTGAGAAAAGTAAAAGAGAAGAAGTAAAACTATCTTTATACATCTAGGTCATAATTACATATGTAGAAAATCCTTTTAAAATCTACAAAAACCTACTAGGACTAAAACATTGAATTTAAACAATGTCACAAAATAAAAGGTCACAAAATTCTATTCTACTTTTGTGTATAGGCTATCAAAACCTGGAACATAAAATTCAAGAATAAAATATCATTTTTACAATGGCATTGTAAAGACTCATGAGATATTCTATAAGAGCCATAAAAAACCCCATGAGATAATATGGGATACATTTAACAAAATATATTTAATACCTATACACTGAAAAGTACAAAACATTGTTGAGAGAAATAAAAGACCTGCCTAAATAAATAAATGCGTGGATACACCATGTTTATGGATTGGAAGACTCAATATTGTTAAAATCTCAACTCTTCCCATACTGACCTGTATATTCAAAATAATGCTAATCAAACCCCAAGTAGGTTTTTTTTTTTCTGTAGAAAATGATATACTCATTCTAAATCTATATGGAAATGCAGAGGACCCATAGTAGCCAAACATTTGAGGAAAGAACACATTTGGAGGACTTAACTAACTCATTTCAAGATTTACCATAAAGATATATTAATCAAGTCACTGGGTTACTGGCTAAAGATAGATGTATACCCAGAAGAGAGTATAGAAACAGATCCACACATATATGATCATTTGATTTTTGTGAAAAATTTGTAGATAATTCAATGATGAAATAAGTCTTTTCAATAAGTGGTGCTGGATGACTTCATAACCGTATGGGAAAAAATGAACCTTGACCCTTATCTTACATCATACACAGTATTAATTCAATTGTAGCACAGATCTAAATATAAAATCTAAAAATATAAAATTCCTAAAAGAAAGTCCATGCACCTTGGTGCATGCGAAGATTTATCAGGATATAGAAGTACAAAGTATAAAAAGAAAATTGGTAAACTGGACTTCATCAAAAATGTAAAACTTCTGCTCTTAGAATGATTTTATTAAGAAAACAGAAAGGCAAGCCAATGACTGGGAGAAAATATCCAAAATCTAAAGTGTTCAAAAAATATCTACAATTTAATAACAAGAAGATAAACATGCCAATAAAAAGATGGGCAATAGATTTGAACAGCTACTTCACAAAAGAAGATAGACTCATGACCAATAAGCATGTGAAAAGCCGTTCAGCATCATTTGTCGTGAGGAAAAGGTAAACTAAAATACGAATGTGATAATCTTACTCATCTATTAACAATACCAAGTGTGGGAGAAGATTTAGAGCAACTATCACACAGTGCAAGCAGGAGTGTGAAGTGATACAACCACTTTGTTTTTTGTTTCCATCTCCTCCAGCATTTATCCTTTGTGTTACAAATAATACAATTAGACTCTTTTAGTTATTTTTAAATGTACAATAAATTACTGTTGACTATAGTCACCTGGTTGTACTATCAAATACTAGATATTATTTATTCAATTTGTCAGGTTTTTACGAAGTTAAGCATACTTACCATATAATCCAGCAATTCCACTCCTAGTTATTTATCCAAGAAAAATGAAAACTTACATGAACATAAAGACTTGAACACAATGTTCACAGAAATTATATTCCTCATGGCCAAAAACTAGAAACAACCTGTTATGGACAAAACTGTGTCCCCTCCAAATTCATACGTTGAACCCTAACCCCCTAGCGTGGCTGTATTTGGAGACAGGACCTTTAAAGAGGTAATTAAGGTTAAATGGGGTTATAAGGATATAAGAACAGGGAGAGACACCAAGGATGCACATGCACAGAAGACAGGCCATGTGAGAATGCAGCAAGAAGGCAGACATTTGCAGACCAAGGAGAGAGGCCCCAGAAGAAACCAAACCTTCCGGCACTGTGATCTTAGACTTCCAGTCTCCAGAACTGTGAGAAAATCATTCAGAGGGAAATAAACAAATCCACAGTTACAGAGGAAAATCTTAACATGTCTTTTCAGTATTTGAGAGATCAAGAATACAAATATAGTAAGGATTTATAAGACTTGACTGACACTATTAACAAGCCTAATCTGTAAATATATATAACATACATATATGCGTCCACCAAGAAGTGAGCACAGATGCTTTTCAAGGTCACGTAGAATATTATCAAATATTGATTACATAATCTGCCACTAAGCAATTCTTAGCAGATAACAAAGAATTAATTATCATAAGCCATTTTATCTGATCACAATATTAGAAACATTAGACAATAAGATATTAGACACAACAAAGTAAAAATAGACTAATAACCTCAAGTCCCCTGTACATTGGAAAGTTTTTTAAAACTTCAGGTCAAGTGTGGTGGCTCATGCCTCTAATCCTTGCACTTTGGGAGGTTGAGGTGGGAGGATCACTTGAGGCCAGGAGATCAAGACCAGCCTGGGCAATATAGTAAGACTCCATTGCTACAAAAAAATTAAAAATTAGCTGGGTGTGGTGGCTCACATTTGTAGTGTTAGCCACTTGGAGGCTGAGACAGATGGATCACCTGTGCCCAGGAATTGGAGGCTGCGGTGAGCTATGATTGTACCACTGCACTCCAGCCTGGGAACAGAGTGAGACTCTGTCTCAAACAAACAAACAGACAAACAAACTTTAGTAATTAAAAATAAATCATAATGAAACGAGATGATATTAAAAACTGAATGGCAATGAAAGGATTATCTCAAAACTTGTGGGCTGCAGGTGGCTGCACCCAAAAAAATAGAAATTTCCAGTCTTCAATGCATAGAAAAGAAATAAAATCATGAAATGTGATACATTTATTCTAAAATTCATTTGAGACAGTTTAATAAGGACCAAGTACAGTCCAGATAATTTGAGGGAACATTAATTCTTCCAGATATCAAGACTCAACATAAAATTATAATAGCTACAAGAGTGTATTATTGACAAGGGGATAAATTGACCAATGGAGCAGAATGTATGGGAACTTATTTTTATGACAAAGCAGACTTGACTTATATTTCAGAGAAGAAAGGACGACGGATATCTATTCACAAAAATAAAAATTATATGTCTACTTCGAACTGCACAAAATCAATCTCAAGTAGGTTAAAGTCCTAAATGTAAATGGCAAAATTTCACATACTTTCAAACATTTAGAAGAACTTTTAAATGAAAATATAGGAAAATATCTCTCTGGCCTTGGGATTGTATAGGATTTCTTAAAGAAGACATAAAAGTATAAACTATATAGGAAAATACTGATAATAATTCTGAGTATATCAGAACTGAACATGTCTGTTTATACTGCAAGGAAGGTGAAAAGACAAGCCACAGACAAGGATAAGATAATTGTAATATCTTTAAAAGGATTATTATCAAGAATACATAGAGAATTCCGTTAAAAATCAATATAAAGGCAGGGTGTGGTGGCTCAGGCCTGTGATCCCAGCACTTTGGGAGGCCGAGGTGGGTGGATCACGAGGTTAAGAGATCAAGACCAGCCTGGCCAACATGGTGAAACCCCATCTCTACTAAATACAAAAAAAAACTAGCTGGCCAGGGTGGTGCGCACCTGCAGTCCCAGCTACTTGGGAGGCTGAGGCAGGAGAATCACTTGAATCTGGAAGGCAGAGGTTGCAGTGAGCCAAGATCATGCCACTGCACTCCAGCCTGGCAACAGAGTGAGACTCCATCTCAAAAAATATATATATATATGAAAAAGATAAGCTACACAATAGAAAAATGGCCAAAGTTTACAAAAATTTCATTCAAGAGAAATTCGAGAAAATGTTCATAGAGGAAGAATCCTAAATGGCTAAGAAACATGAAAAGGTCCTCAATTTCACTTGTAATCAAGGAAGCACAAGACAAAAAGTATGGAAAAAATTGTCTGACAATATCAAGTATTGATTCATATTTGAGAAAATAACTCATGATTTCTAATGGCAGAATGACACTGTAGAGAGCAATTTGACAAAAACTTAGAGTTGAAATTGCATATATCTTGGATCTACTCCAGGCATATAGCTTTTTAAAATTCACTTCCAGGCATAAATATAGGGAAACATGTCGTCAAGGAGAAATGTAAAAGGTTTGTTGCAGTGTTTTATCACAGAAAAAAGTGAAAAAAAATTAACTTTCCTTCAATATGGGAATGAATTTTAAAAAGGGAATATTTATATAATGAATATATGCAACTGTTTGAGTAAAGCAGTACACTATGTATATATCAAAATAGATGTGTCAAAATTATAATATTGAGCAAAGAGGGCAAGTTGCAAATGAATATCTCCAGCTATGTTTGTTATCACTTAAATAAAAACCAAAACATACCAAATAACATTATACATTATTTGTGGGTATAAGATTGTAGAAAAAGTATAAACATATGCAAAGGAGTTAGACACACTGAGAGGAAAGTTATGCACACCAGCAATTAGGGAGGTAGGAGGGAAAAGGATGAGAGAAGTTTTATCTGTAATGTTTTATTTCTTTAAACAAGGAGACATTTGAAGCAAATATGGCAAAATGTTAGTATACTTACATGTGGGAGCTGGGGATATGTTTATCTGTTTTGTTACTTTTGCACTTTTATGGTATGTTTGAAATAGTTTCTAATTTTAATAAATGCTAATGATTGTTCTGGATGTAGGGTAGATAAGAGATTGTAGAAGAATCAAAGTATAAGGAGAATGGTTAGCATGCTACAATCCACAGTACATTTAAATAGTTTAAGTGTTTGTTCATACATTTAATTTATGGAAGGCCAAACAAAACTCTTTTAAATATGATGCAGGATGTATTATAAGCATATTTTTCCAAACTTACTTGCTCGACCTCTCTGTTGAGGGAATCTACTTTTTCTTTTAATCTGTTACCCTCTGCCTCAGCAGTGATAAGTTCCAGTTTGAGGGTATTGTTATCCGCCTCTGATTGACGGGCTTTATTTTCCCAGTTTTCAGCATCTTCATTGGCTTTTCGAAGTTGTTCCATCATTTGCCGGTTCTCAGATTCCTGAAAAGCAAACTTTAGCTATTACTTTAAAATGTTTAAAATGTTCAACATATGATAAAAATTAAACATTATTATCCAAGTCGTTGGGAATTCACTTGCCATGAGAAGCGTTTATAATAGAACCCTGAGGAAATGTATCTATACTCTTAGTTTAGAAAACAGGTCATCCTGTAATTAACAAAGAGTGCAATCAGGATCTGCCCTGGCTCCTGAGTAACACTCAGTGAACACTAGCAAATAGTAAATTTAGGTAAATTACTCTTTTCTTCAAGACCTGAATGAATTTGTTCTTATATTTCCTTTTGTTCAAAGTCCTCCACAGCCTGCTTTTCCCATATGTCTGCTTACTGACTACTTGCTGGTCTGGATTCTGAGCCTCTGACCTTTCGTACTGGTGTATTCCCTTGTTCCTGACCAATTTACTGGGCTGTGCTGGCTACAGAGCTTCTGAGTACTTGCATATTTTAAGTGTCAACTTCTGATAATTTCCTGTCTGGTGCCTGCCTTTTATTCATAGCCCCAGCCTTAATTATCTTGATCATGAACTGTTCTGTGATTATCTTTTACCTGCTAGTCTAGTAACTTTCCCTGCCAGTCTAGTAACTTTCCTGAAATTGCTCAGAAGTAAACTATCAAACCTATGCCAATAAACACTAGTTGTAAATATGCATTCATGTATAAATTGAGCATACAATAAGAACCAGATTTTTTAAACTTTCAAAATTCTATCATGAGCAGAGCAATTGAAGTAGGGTCTGATTTCTAGTAGGGAAATAAGGAGGGAAAAAAATTCAGCTCCACAAACAATATAATAGACCGAGTAATCATTATTAGGCTATTTTTAAAAATATTTTATTATGGTTTGGTGAATTCATTCTAAAAAATTAGTTGTAATTTTGGTAATTTTTTTAAAAGGCACTAGATCTCTTTCTCTCCTGTTAATAAATAGTGCATGTCCCTATCAGAAATGCTGGGCTAAATAAAATGACCAAATTGCAATAAATAATGTCTAATACTCCTTTCAAATCAGATAAGCCATCCCCCGATTATGTTTACTGGTGGAAATTCAGCTAATATTGCCACCTTGTGGCCTCTAATGTGAAAGATCTTTGCCAAGACTGTGTTAGTCAACAATATACTAAACTACCTCATTGGCTTTCAAGATTCAGATACTCCAACTGTGTCAGTAGGAACCTGATATGTGTTTTCCATGATTGTACTAAAAATCATAGTTGTGTACAGAGTATGTACTTGGAGGGTGCTTGTACAATATACTTAAACGAATTGTATTCACATTGATCTTTACCCTCTTTAACTTTGTGCAGTACTTACTGTCTATGTCATTCACTTAAAACTGCCTTACAGCTTTGTGTTGTTAGGTGTGGATGTAAAGCCTCCCCGATAACACCTTGTATTTCTCTAAAACAGGAACCATTTTTATATTAAATTTAGTTCTGTGACCAGGTAGTACATTATTCAAAGTGAAAAGGGATTCCACAGAATGTCTCTCCTGTCCTCCAACCACCCAGTGCTCCCTCCTTCTTGGCAAGCAGAAAGCATATTTTACCCTTTTTCATATCCTCCCATAGAGGCCAGAGCAGTGTTGAGCATGACAGGCAACACTATAAAGAAAATGAAACTGTTCTTTGGTATTCTCTATTTTCTTTCAGGATCTCTTTACTTCTATATGGTGCCTCCCCTGTATCCACAGCTCCCTCTGGCCACCCACAAGTCTCACTGCAACACTCCATAGGCCTCAGCTGAAATCCTTTGCATTTCTTGCCTAAATTATGGCCACAACCTCTTCTAACTGCTCTCTCCACTTCTGATTTTGTTACCCTTCTGGTTTATTCTTGACGTTTCCAAAATAAACTTCCTAAAAGGCAATCCTTAAATAACTTCTATGTTTTAGTTCTAACAAAAGCTTCTGAAAATAGGGTTCAAAGAAGGTCTTTCTTACCTCTCCTTTATCATCCACTTGTACACACTACTCTACCTACAGGACCTACTTTTTCCCCTACACCTTTGCTCATGTTGTTCCCACTGCCTGGCAGTCATTCTGTTTCCTCTCCGTTTTTCATCTCTGGAACTCCAGCAGCTAGCACACTGCATAAATGAGTGAATGAATGAACTACTCGACACTTCTTGATGGTCTATCCCTATCAGAATGGATCCATGGTTCATTCTCTCCGGGCCTGCATCCGTCCAGTGTTATGCAATCTCATAAACAAATTCATACTAGGATGCTAAAATCCCCAGCACTTTGGAAGGCCGAGGTGGGAGGATCACTTGAGCCTAAGAAGCTTGATGTGTGATGTCTGAAAATATAATTCTAGAATCTAAAAGTTCTAATCCCTAATGGTGGAATTTCAGGTAATATTACTAACAGTCTAGGGAGATAAAGGGAAGTGTTTAACACTGGCTGAAAGCTTACTATGTTAAATGTTGCTCTGGGGTGAGTGCGGTGGCTCATGCCTGTATTCCCAGCACTTTGGGAGGCCGAGACAGGTGGATCACTTCAGGTCAGAAGTTCGAGACCAGACTGGCTAACATGGTGAAACCCCCGTCTCTACTAAAAATACAAAAATTAGCCGGGCATGGTGCATGCACCTGTAATCCCACCTACTCAGGAGGCAGGAGAATCACTTGAACCTGGGAGGCAAAGGTTGCAGTGAGCCACGATTGCACCACTGCACTCCAGCCTGGCAATACAGTGAGCCCGTCTCAAAAAAAAAAAAAAAAAATGTTGCTCTGGATATTCATTTATTTATTTCTGACCTATTCTAGAATAGATTCAGATGGCTCACTGTGCTAGGTGTTTTAAATTATTTCACTTACTTGGGTGTTCCTCCTGATTACAGATGGGAAGAATCAGAGAGGTTGAGTAGCCTGCATAAATAAAAAGCCTTCTGTTCATTTATGGTATTACATTGCTGAAACCTTAAAATCAAGAAGTGTAGGAAACCACGTGCTTTTCCTACACAGGCTGCTTGCTGCCTGAAAGCAAGGATTGCAATTTAGAAATCCTTAGAATCTCTTCTGTCTCAAAGCCCTTAACAGCACTATGCATACCATAAATAAATGTTCAAGATATGTTTGTGGACTGACATGAAACGATAAAATAGTGTAGGTGGATTGATTATTATAATAGGTATAGTATTACCTACATACCACTCAAACCATTAATGGGAACATTCTCCCTCAATTTTAGATAATATTTTACCTAATAGACATATCTAAAATCCTCAGTAAAGCTGCCTGTTTATTCCTGAGTTGCCACACATGCACCACACATGTCATCTGAAGTCATGTACATGTGCCTGGTCAAATGATTGCTAACAGAGAAGTGTGAGGAGAACCATCTGCCTTGTGGTCCTAAAAAAAAATGGACGGCCCCGTAACAGGGTAACCAATTCTGATCTGCTACATAATCAGGTGGAACCTCTTTTATCAGAGGTTTGTAACTGGAAACTCCACCACTTTCAATTAATTATAAGCGAGGTCAGATTGATTCTAGCCCTTTGTCCATCATCCAGTTAGGAAGATTCTGCTTGTTTAGAGTGGCAGAGTCACAAAACAAAAGAGGCATATTCTCGAGGCATCTTTCTGAACATTTTAAATATGTAGTTAACCCACCATTGTCAAAACTAAAATATACTATGTATTAAAGAAAGCTTTGATTCACCTGTCGCTCTGAGTATACCAAATTCTAAATTAACTCTAGTGAAAACTAAGTATCATGAACAAAAAGAAAAAAAAAATACATACTTCAGACTTTAATATATTCTTCAGCTTGTTAACCTCCAAATTAGTATCTTGAACCTTCTGTTTTATGTCATTAAGTTCATTATGAGTGTCATTCAATTTTTTGGACAGTGCCTATGAAAAAAAGGTATATTTGACTATGAAAAATAAAAAATTTCTATATCTCAAAAATACCATAAACAAATTTTTAAACACTTGGAACAAATAAAATTAACGTACCTAATATATAAACTCATGTAAAAAAAGAAAACACATGAGCCCAATAGCAAGTGGGCAAATGACCCAAATAAGCAATTCAAAAAAGGAAGCATAAGTAGGTAAGACCTGAAAAAAACTAAACTTTACTAGCAACTGAAGATATGCTAATTAAAACAACAAATTACTATTCTGCTTATCAAATTAATAAAGATTTAAAGCTATTCAGCTATGGTAAAGAATGGGCATTTCCATGTACTACTGGAGTAAATGTAGATTTGCAGAAAGCAAATCTGTGATCAGGTATCTGGTGATGTATCAAGAGACAATTTTTAAATGCTCATAAAAACAAGAAAGACAAAAATGTTGATTATTGTTGAAGGTGGGAAATGGCACATGGGGATTCATTATATTTGAAAATGTCTATTTACATTTTTTTAATTTAAAAAAGAAACCTCAGCTGGGTGTTCTTCCTGTAATCCTAGCACTTTGGGAGGATCACTTGAGCCTAAGAGTTTGAGACCAGCCTGAACAACATAGTGGGAACCCAACTCTACAATAAATAAATAAATAAATAAATAAATAAATAAACAAACAATAATTAAAAAGAAACCTCACAATTTGTGATTCAGTCTGAAACGAAATCTAATAAAATTTAATGAGATGCTGCCATTAAGGCATTATTTGTTACAGTGACAATATTTATTCACATTAAGTGAATCATGCAGTAAATAATAGTATATCTACATAGTGGCATAACCACATAATGGAATATTACATACCTGTGAGAAATGTTTGGAATGATTTTTAATAATACAGGGAAATATTTGCCTATGTTAAGTGAAAAAAAATCGTGCTAAAACACAAAAATACCTCATTATTCCAATTTGTTAAAAATTGTGGTATCAAGGATAAAATTTTTTAAAGTTTCCACTTTCTAGTCTTCTGCAATACTGGTTCTTAACCTGTGGTCCACAGAGACAGACCTCTCTTCTACCTTGGGCCTATGACCATAACGAAGGAAAAAACTACTTTTGAGCATATGTAAATTGTTATGACAACAGTTTTCTTCTGATTATAAAAAATGTTTACAAAGTTCGAACAAGGCAGGAAAATGCTTACAATATTATAGTAAGCTAATAATAGCTAAAAAATATTTACTGAGTGATATACTGGACAGTACAGTAAGTGTTTTCCAGGTATAGTCTCACTTACTAACCATTTTTACAGATGCTACATACAGAGACTCAGTTGGTTTATATGATCACACACACAGAGAGCAAGATTCAACCCATGTGAATCTTACTCGACTCTACTGCCTCTTCATGTAGAAAAAAGCATGATACAAAGTGATAGGTGATTTTATCCCACTACATTAGAAAATGTGTATAAAAATAGTGTTAAAATTTTTAAGTGCACTGTATAGCAATTAAAAATATGTCAAATGTAACAGTAACTGAGTGTTAAAAACATGGGGGCTTTTCTAAACTCTTAACTTTTTGTTTAGAAAAAAGACTTTCTATAATAAGCTTCTATTTCTAAACCAATAAAAAAAATAGAAACTAAATTTCTAGGTTTTCATAAATAAGATATATCCACCTTTAGCCCATATGCTCTAGCTGTAAAGAGTACACAAAGGCAAACCTTACAAATTCCCATGTTTTGGTTTTTATTGCTATTCATTAATTTTTTTAATAAACTTTTAGAATAGTTTTAGATTTACAGAAAAGTTGTGAAGACATTATAAAGGGCACGTCTATTGTTAACATTTTACATTAGTATGGTACATATGTCACAATTAATAAGCCAATATTGGTACATTATTATCTAAAGTCCATACTTTACTCAGATTTCTTTACTTTTTACATAATGTCCTTTTTCTGTTCCAGGATCCCATTATTCATTAACTTTTAAACAAAATACTTTAACATCTCAGATAATTTCTTATGATTAACAAAGTATTACAACTTTATAGCTGTTTAAGCACATTAATAATCTTCAACAGTTAAAGAATACAGACTTTCAGGATGCAAACTAAACACACTGAAAGTAATATCAAAGTGGGGAAAACCACTTGGTCTTAAAAATTTTGAGAAGGGAAGAAATTTTCCAAATAGGATTTTTAAATGTTCAAGTTAAAATAAATGTTATTGGAAATGAGAACTGCAGATTAGACTTAAATATATTGCCTTAGGGAGAAAGAGTAATTATAAGAGGAACTTTCCTAAAAAGAATCACAGTGCTAATGAGGACCAAAAAACAAGGCACAGTCCATACATTCATACTTAAAACAGAATAATATGTAGTCCTTTTTTTTTTTTTTAAAAAAAACCTATTCTTTTCTTTAAGGTTTCTCAAGGTTTTTATTCTCATTTGTTGATTATTCAAATATTTATCCTTCAGCAAGGAAGTACTAAGGTTTAATACAAATATAGCCCTGTTCTCTCTTTTCTTTAATATTTAACCCTTTGTGTCTGAGAATTCCATTTAAAAATTATGTGGCCTATTTTGTTATTTAAAAAAAAAAAAAAAAAAGGCTAGTTCCAGTGTCTGAGCTCTTCTATAAAATGAAATGAGGGCTGTTCCTCACAAGAAATTCATATTTTTTTTTCTTGGAGAAAATGATTCTAGGAACAAGTATACCTGGTTTTCTTGTTTAGCTTTGGCAAACTGTTCCTGGAGATTGTCATTGTCATGAGCCAAGATATCTCTTTCCCTGGCAATCTGGGCCAACTCATCATTTGTCTCATCCAATTGCCGACGCATTCTGGAAATGTCTTGTTCACACATAATTAGGGCCTCAGTAGACTGTCTATTCCACAAATCAAAGAATACATAAGAAGAGACATTTTACTGAAACAGAGCAACAAATTCTCACAAGATAGAAGATGGACAGTTAGCATGAAAACATTTGAAGAGATTTTAAACACGTTTGAATTTATAGGAATAAATACCGCAAAGACAGTGCATTAGAGTTTCTCAATGTTGCCATCATTTCACTATGAAAAGGATGCTAAGTATACATAATAGTCAATGATTTGCCAAATATTTCAAAACTTCTGACATCAAGTATTAGGAAGGCTTTCATCCTACTTCTGTTATGGCTTAGTCTCCTTTACAGATTCCTCTTCCTCTGCCCACTTAAAAATTAATGCTTTTCAGGGCTCAAGCCTTAGCCTCCCAGTTATTCTCACTCTAACCCTTCTCTCAGACAAACTCTATTCATATCCATGGTTCCCAACCCCATCTATACCCAATGACTCCAAATTAATTATCTCTAGTTTTAGCCCCTCTGTTATACCCCAGACTTATATTTAACTGCTTACTAGACATGTCTACAATAAGGTCCCAAAGGTTCTTCAAATTCAGAGGTAAAATCATTTTTTCTCCTTATACTTTCTTCATGTTCAGTATTCGTCCCTGGCCAGAAACTTGGCATTTTCCTGGTGTCTCTCCTTCATACAAAAGCATTTCACTCCTTCTGTCCCACAACTCCTAAACCCCAATTTATCACCACCTCTTCTGCTTAGGTATCTTTCTAACACAAAAATCTCCTCAGAATTCTTTAATGATTTCTTATTGCCCAAAGGATATAACCAATACTCATTTGTCTATAACACAAGCCTCTGCCTGCCTATTTAGCCTCCTCCCTTCACTTCTCCCCTTACACTCTAGGTTTCAACAACACTCACCCACTTGTTGGTCAAGAGGCTTGAGAACATGATCTGTGGTTCTTTGCTATTCTTTCTACTTTAAATGCCCTTCCCTTCCCCTTATTTTACTTGGCAAACACCATCCCCTCTTTTAGTTCCCTAGACAGACTTAGGCCTCCTTTGATGAGAGAGTTAGCACTTTACACGTATCACTAAGCCCCTTGTTTCTTACTATCTTTGTACCTAACATGGTACTTGGCCCCCCAGTAAGAGCTCAAATATTTGTTGAATGACTGATTTACCTTGATGCCTGTTCCATCTCAGCAATGATATTCTTCATGCCTGAAATGGTCTTTTCCTTGAAAAATAATATAAGTATTAAATAAAAAAATCTTAAGCTGTTATTTCTGTTAAAATTGAATGAACAAAAAGAAAATTTCCCTTTCCCTTTAGGTTTCCATTTAGTTTTAAAAACATGTATGTCCTATTCTTTTCCACACTTTAAAGCCTAGTATATCAATGTGAATATTTGCACTGGGTAAAAATAGATTATGTTCATTAAAGTAAAGGCTATACTTAGGTGTAATTATATGAGATCAGTATATCAAATTCTTTGTTAAAAGATATTTTGTGCAGTCACCCAGCAACACAAGAACCGTATAACCACCTGTTTTTGGAGGCAAACCAATGGTTTGGCATTGGAGTATTGGCATTTTATACCGGGAATAGAACTGGTTCTCTTGTTCACATTCTTTATGTTATAAAACCCAGGGAAGCCAATCATGTATACCTAAATTTAGTTTTTAAGAATACTTTTGATTAAGTGTATTATTTATATTAGCCAGCAATAAAATCTTCAAAAAGCTGTTCCAATCCAATTACTTATAGAAGTATACTACTGATATTTAGGTCAGAGCTAATAAGGAGGTAAGCATTAGGCCTAGAGCAAAGGTAAGAAAAATAAACTATTTTATATTTTCCTTTTTCAAAGGTGTGGTGAGGGAGTAGAAGTAGTGGAGTCAGTCAAGGCAGAAATGGGTTTGAATATCTCAATGCCTTTAATACCATTCCCACACCTCTTTTTAAAACTTCCATTGACCCTGAACTAGTCCAACTATAAACAGATACTTAGAGCTAACATTAGCCCTAAAAAAGTAAGAAAGTTATTTCACTAAGTAATAACTGGATTTCACCTTGCCCTTTGAATTTTCAAATCTTAAGTAACTAAGTAAAAAGATTTTTAAAAACCCAAACCTATATTTTCCAACCAATTCTGTTGCTTTTTCTTTTTTTTTTTTTTTTTTTTTTGAGACGGAGTTTTGCTCTTCATGCCCAGGCTGGAGTGCGAGGGCGCGATCTCGGCTCACTGCAACCTCTGCCTTCCAGGTTCAAGCGATTCTCCTGCCTCAGCCTCCCGAGTAGCTGGGATTACAGGCATGCGCCACCATGCCCAGCTAATTTTTTGTATACTTAGTAGAGACGGGGTTTCACTATATTGGCCAGGCTGGTCTCAAACTCCTGACTTCAAGTGATCCACCCGCCTCGGCCTCCCAAAGTGCTTGGATTACAGGCGTAAGCCACTGCGCCTGGCCGTTCCTATTTCTTTAGCATTAGTTTTACACACATTTGCGTGTGTGTGTGTGTGTGTGTGTGTATCTTCCTTTATTCATGTGCTCTTCTCCAGGGTATTTTTAGCTACAGTTTCCCATTCTGCTTTCTCATGGAATGGTACAGATTCCACATCTGGCAGTAATAGATACTGGTGTGTTGTTAAAATATGCATTAAAAAAAAAGTTAAACCCCTTCAAGAAGGACAAGCTAACGAAGGAAAAACTAAAAGACAAAATACTCCATAAAATGGAATGTTTACACATTTTTGAAATATAATTTAATAAATTTCTAAACAAATTCTGAAAAGCTAGTTGAACTAGTGCTTTTGAAAGTCCTTACTTGAGGCCGAGTGCGGTGGCTCATGCCTGTAATTCCAGCACTTTGAGAGGGTAAGGCAGGCGGAACACGAGGTCAGGAGTTTGAGATCAGCCTGACCAACATGGTGAAACCCCATCTCTACTGAAAATACAAAAATTAGCCGGGTACAGTGGTGGGTGTCTATAATCCCAGCTACTCAGGAGACTGAGGCAGGGAATCACTTGAACTCGGGTGGTGAGGGTTGCAGTGGGCCGAGATTGTGTCACTGCACTCCAACCTGGGCGACAGAGACTCCGTCTCAAAAAAAAAAAAAAAAAAGTCCTTTCTTGATTAACCTTAAAATATGTTTGATAAGCCTAAAAAGGGCTTCACTTTATCAATGAAAGTGCATCTTTAAAAAAAAAAAGTTCTCTAGAAACATTGTAAAGTATCCAGGGCAACAACATTTCTGGGTTGAATCCAATAACATATACTCTTAGCCTATTTTTCTCTTAATATGACCCTAATACCACCATTTCTCAAATGTGCCATCATTCCTTGTACAACCTCAGTATGTTCTAAGACGTATTCCTTGTACAACTTCAACGTTTAACAATTTTTTAAAATAATATTTAATATTCCTTATTCAACCTCATATGTTGTCCAACTAGGGATGTAGATTCATGTTAACTGTCAAAATTCAGTCTGGACAGGATGGTGCTAGGTATATTGAGAAAAAATAAACAAACTATAACTTTATTCAAATAATTCTGGCTTTTCTTACCCAAAAATCTATGAAGTTGCCATTGAGTTTTCTAATTTTAATTGGTAGCAAGTAGTATAACATCTTTTTAAACCACGGATACTAGAAAAAAATCACTTTATTCACTATAATGTAGACTTTTCCATGCTAATTTATTTCTGTTATCTCTATATGAACAGTATTAGTTTTCACCGAGTAGCCTTTGTTAGTTCAGCTCTGAGGTATTATTGTAGAGAACATTTCCTCTTTTGATTGCCTAACAGTACCTTACAAGTTATTTTCCGTACAGAGGATGGATGTGTTTACTTTCATAAAATCTTATACAAAGTTCTTGATTTTGAAGGAGACTTGTAACTCAACATTGCTTGTAAAGGAAATATAACATTGGTACAGTTCACAGAATGAAGAAATGTGAAATATTAGATACAGCACAAGAAAATGAGACTTTGAAAGATGTGAAGAATTTTGCTTCTAAATGTTAGTGTTTTGAAAGGAAATCATGCTTAAATATTCAAAAATGTTTTGAATATAATGAGAAGCAAAATTCCACCTAAAAAACCTAAAATTTCAAAACAGTGAGTCAGCCTTCTCCACAAGTATTTACCATCTCATGCCCTTTGATGACTTCAATTATGTTCATGATTCCCAAATCTATTAACTTTAATTAAATTTTCCTTCAAACCTAAAAGTCCAAGAGCCTTTGAATATTTCAATATTTCACCTACGTATCCCAAAGACAATTCAAGCTCAACATGTCAATAACTTTCCTTTCTAAGCCTGTTCTAGTTCCTGTTTCTTCCTTCATACATAGGAACTATCCATGTGATTCTTAAGCCAGAAACCACACCTTGTCAATTTTACTTCCTTAAGAGACCTATTTCTCTCACTGATACTCCTACTATTCTAATATAGCTCTTAACACTGTTTTCTTAACTAATGTCCCCGTCACTACTCTCATTTCCCTATAATCCATCTTTTATATGAATTTACAAATGCCAGAATATGTTATAAAATAAAGACCTAATTGTAACATTTCATTATCATTATTTCAGTGACCCTCTATATCCATGATGATAGATCTCACATTCAACATACATGTACTTTTATGATTTTTTTGCTTAACTATCCATCTCTTCATATATCTATATCTATATCCCACAGAGATATATCTATATCCCATAGAGATATAGATATATGAAGAGATAGGTTATATATATATACACACACACACATACACACACTGTAAGGTTGCAATGAGCATCACAGCAGAGAAGGGACTGTATGCCTATCCCATCTTTTCTTTGCCCTCCCATATCTATCTCTCTACAACCTGTCCTCTGGCCATGCTAAACTATCAGGAAGTCTCATGAAATTCTCTCATGAAAGCCACTGGACTCTCACTTAAGCTGTTCAACCTGTCTGGATCACCCTTTCTCATTGTCTTCTTTCCCTGACTACTATCTAGTCATTCTCCTGACTACTACCTAGTCATTCAATGACTACTATCTAGTCATTCAAATATTCTCCTGACTACTATCTAGTCATTTTTCAGGGTAGTCCAGGCACCATCACTTAATGGAAGATTTTTTCAGACCTTCCTCCTCCCTTAACCCAATTCCCAGGCTGAATCAGGTGTGTTTTTACCCAATTCCAACAACACATTGTGCATATGTCATTATGGCACTTAATACATTCTATCATAACAGTATCTTTATCTCTCTATTACACTAGAAGCTTTGAGAAGGCAGACCATTCACCTTTTTTTTTTTTTTTTTTTTTTTTTGAGACAGAGTCTTGCTCTGTCATGCAGGCTGCAGTAGGATGGCACAAACTAGGCTCACTGCAACCTCCACCTCCCAGGCTCAGGTGATACTCCTGCCTCAGCCTCCCAAGTAGCTGGGACTACAGGCGTGTGCTACCATGCCCCCACCTCACCCTCAGTTTCTAACATAACACCTGGTACATGTCAACAAATGTTTGTTGAAAGAATGAATGGATGGATGGAAACATAAATTAATGAATTAGTTACCTTACTAATAAAGTAAACTAATAAAGCCCTTATTCCAATGATGCTGCTTTTGCTTAAGATATTTGTGAAAACAGCTTAGGAATTGCTTTCAGAATCAGTTTATAAGCTAGAAAATAATATCAGTATCTCTGCCTTGTTGGCAACACCTTTTATGTATTTTATTTATTTATTTTTGAGACAGAGTCTCGCACTGTCGCCCAGGCTGGAGTGCAATGGCCCAATCTCGGCTCACTGCAAGCTCCGCCTCCGGGGTTCAAGCGATTCTCCTGACTCAGCCTCCTGAGGAGCTGTGATTACAGGCGCCCGCCACCACGCCCGGCTAATTTTTTGTATTTTTAGTAGAGACGGGGGTTTCACTATGTTGGCCAGGCTGGTCTCAAACTCTTGACCTCATGATCCGCCCTCCTCGGCCTCCCAAAGTGCTGGGATTACAGGCGTGAGCCACCGCGCCCAGCCTGCACGCGGCCGGCAACATCTTTTTTCAACAACAAAAATGTGGGATGGAGGTTATCATCCAGCTTTACTCACCAGCCCTATATGATCTATTCTCAAAGCCTGAGGATGATGTAAAAATGTGCTCCTAGGGCAGGGTGCAGTGGCTCACGCCTGTAATCCCAGCACTTTGGGAGGCTGAGGTGGGCGGATCACGAGGTCAGGAGATTGAGACCATCCTGGCTAACATGGTGGAACCCTGCCTCTACTAAAAATACAAAAAATTAGCCAGGCGTGGTGGCGGGCACCTGTAGTCCCAGCTACTCGGGAGGCTGAGGCAGAAGAATTGCTTGAACCCGGGAGGCGGAGCTTGCAGTAAGCCGAGATCGCGCCACTGCACTCCAGCCTGGGCAAGGGAGCAAGACTCCGGTCTGAAAAAAAAAAAAAAAAAAAAAAAGAAAGAAAAGTGCTCCTAGTTCTAAACACAATTACAAAGGGTAACTACCTGAAAATATGCTTTTAAGATGAAATCAGTCTCACTACTTTATTGTCATGCTTTATATTTTGATATCTGAATTAGTTCTTGTCAGTTGATATTAATTACTAATTCATGATAGAAAAATCAACTTAAAATATTAGCTACTAGATTTGTACACACACTTCCTAAGACTATCTTAAAATATTTCAAAGTCAGATTTTGAAGTTCCAACTTCTAGAAAAAAATTTGAGAAAATTCGAATATTTTATTCAGATTCTAGTTCTTTTAAACCATAGTTTAACATTTTAACATTTCATTTAAACGTTTCTTATAAACCACAGTTCTCAGAACATACTTTCATTGCCAAACTCTCTCCAAGGGATGCAATATTCTCAGATTTTTTATCCAAACATGCTTGCAGGCATTCCTTTTCTTTAGCCAGATCATTGAGGGTTCCACCAAGGATGCTGATTTCTTCTCGCTGTGCAATATTTTGCCTTGTAAAATTATCTATATATGCAATCATAAAAGTGTTGTTTTAATCAAAATAAAATCTTTTTTCTATTTCAAGCAGATTATTGTACTTTTTGAAGTTCTCCTTACTTCTAATGTATATTATATCCAATTACTAACGAGTACTATATCCCAAATTAAAAAATTTTTTTTGGTTAAAAACTACAGTGAATTACAAAACTCTAAATGATGCATAAACACAAAAGCACAATAACAATGAATTAGAATAGTGAAGGAAAGCTCTACATTGCAAGCTCTCAAAGTAGACTTAATGTATGATGGGAAAAGAGAGAGTGGGTGGATGAAGTAAGTGGAATATCAAAACAATCTGTGGCATTTCTCTCCTGTAGTTTCTCCTCCCCTCCCTCTAGCCTAGAATCACTGTTGTATATAAAGTTGGTAAGTAACAAATCTTAATAAAATATTCAATTAAGTCATCTTTAAAGTAAAATGTCTTCTAATATTCTGGTATTTCTAAAGTAGTGTTATAAAAATTCCTAGGAAAAAAAATCATCCCAGGAAGTATGATTCAATTTGTGAGAACTCTTGCAAGCCAATGTCAATTTGGTACAGGAAAATAGTTTTCAAATTGTGGTTTCTCAACCAGCACCATCAGCATCACCTGGGAAACGTACATTCTTAGGCCTCCACTCCAGACCTACTGAATCAGAAATTCTGGGGGAGGGCACAGAAATTTATGTTTTAAAAACTCCTTCTTTCCCCAGTGATTCTAATGTATAATGAGGACTGAGAACCACTCATCTAGAGTAGTTTACCTACTCTAAGTATTAGATTTACCTACAGAAACTGTTAGAGACACAAAAGCTCTGGTTCTAGCCTACTTCAAGGAGGCTGGCTCCAATGATCTTTATTAGCTCTCAAGGTGATTCTGACACAGATGAAAGTTTGAGAACCACTGGTCTAGAGCTCTGCAAGGGAAGCTCTGTTAGACAGACTTCTAGGTTAATCCCTACTAGGTTAATACCTGTGAGGGCCATCCAGGAGCAGTGCAAAGGGAGATAATACCATATTGTCATATGCCAAAAGCTTGATCTATATAGTACTGGAGAATACACCATGTCTCTTTTTGCAGGCAGTATTGCCTTTAAGACAACCCACATGTTCTGTGTGTCCTGATATCTGAGTTCATTCCCACTGGCAATCAAACAATCAATACATCTCTAAAATAGCTCTAGTATCTCCTAGCTTAAAAAAATTATCAACCTAACAGCCCACTCAAACTATTACCCTATTTTCTTGCTACCCTTTAATAGCCAAACTTCTCGAGAGACTTCTATTCTTTTCTGTCCTGACTTCACTTCCCATTTATTCCTCAACCCACTCTATCTTCTACATCCAACACTCCATTCAAACTTTTTTTTGGTGTTACCAAATCTTCCAATGTGCCAAATCCAATCAATATTTTTCTTTAGCCTCACTTATTTCACTTCTCAAAAGTGTCTGACAATTGATCATACCCTCCCCTTTTAAAAACACTTTGCTTTCTGGTCTTCCAAAATAACACTCACTTCTGGGTCTTCTTCCTACTTCTTTGACTTCTTCTTACTCAGTCCTGGATCCTCTTCTCCTCATTCTCTATATTTCCCTAGGTAATTTCATGGTTTTAAAATATCATTTATATGCTAATGTGTCCCAAATATGTATCTTTCTCTTCTGAGACACAAACTTAAATATTCAGCTGCTTACCTTAGATCTTTATTGGGACTTAAAATACCCAAATATGAGTTCTCCTTCAACATTATCTTTTATATTTCTCTTTTAATATTTCCTGGTTTGATAAATAGTATCTCCACCTACCTAGTTGGTTATACCAGACATTCTTGAACTATATAATAGCAAGTGTTAACAATATGTCTTCTGCTTTAAAATAGGCTCTTTTATAGCCCTGACCAAAATTTTACCCTGTAAGATTAAGTTCTGACCATATTTTCATACTGATCACTAACAAGAAACATAAATAAGAAACTTTAAAAAAGTAACTTTCTCTATAAACCCCAGTAATATCATAGACATAACTAACACTATCCTCTTGGTGATAAGTGAGTTCTCGCTAGACATAACTAAACATATGTACACTTTCCACCAAAAGTAATATATAGTTACTGTTTCATTACAGCAGCTATGGACAAGCTACAATATTCAAATTTATATTGTACAAAAAATTCAAATTTAAGTTATCATCATAAGTTTACCAACTGTTGCTGCTGAGTTTAGCTATTACTACATTGATAAATTTTAACTTATCACTAAGTACTTATGGTGCTAAATCTAAAAAATTTTGCTGTCAAAGAAAAATGAATTTTTCTACTATTTTTTATTCATAAACTTAGTTAAGGGCTTGTTTCCAAGTTTTTCTATGTTATACTGAAGAGAAGAAAACATATCTTTGCTACCAAACTTAAGAAAAACTAAAAGTAATATTAAGAGAAAAAAACTCACCAATTTTTTCATCCAAGCACATAATTTTCTCCTGAGTAAGCTGTAACTCATATTTTTTCTTAGCAAGGTGTCGCTGAGTATCAGAAAGATCTTTTTCTGTGTTTTCATACAAAAGTCTGCAAATATTTTAATAATAAAACTAATTCTGAAATTTTTGTTTTGTCATCTTGTAGTGTGTTTAAATCTAAAAACTTTTAAGGACACTAATATATTTATTTCCTCTTAATATTTTTATACAGTTTGAATATTTTCATTATAAAACCAGGAAGTTTAAAAAATAAAGGGTAAGAAGGGATCTTCAATCCACCACTCTAACATAAGCTACTACTAGCATTTTGGTAATAATACCTTCCTTAGGTCCCCTAATGTCAAATCAGAGCAATCAGATTAGGAACTATTATGTTAGCTACGGTTGGGGTTTGTCTGTCTCAATAGCCTAGGGTTTTATGTTTTAGTTCAGATAACAAGATGAGGCCATAGAGATGTCTGCAACACAGGAAATAGAACTAAGGTGTCCCACGTAAATATGGAGAGATATACCATTAGTGAGAAGGTCAGACTAGAGAAAAACACCTTGTCAATTGCTGCTAGGCTCAGGAAAATAATAACAACTGTAATGCCTAACCTTGTTTTTTACTAACTCTATTTTTAAATTTTCCCTTTTTGTCTCCTTAACTACCTAGCTTTGTTTCCCATATAAATAAGACTCTCCCTTAGCTGGGAAAGCCGGACAAACTCCATTTGGCCCCTTGACTTACAAGACATTAAGGGCTCCTTACCCAACCCCCTTCCTCAAGGAGTTAACCTGTGTAAGCAGATCTTCAGCATTTCAAAGGAGCCCAATTAACTGATAAGGTACTGGAACAAACAATGTATGAAGTTCCCAGGATTTTGCTCAAAAAGATAACATAAAGCCTTGAGACTGCGTCCGGCATAGCATCCATATCTAACTCTTAATAAAGGATTTAGAGCCCCGCACTTGGTTCCGTTGCTTTTTTTGTAACCATTTGCCTTTTAAATCGTTAATCTCTCTGTAACCATTTGTTTTTTTGATTCTTGCATGTTTTTACTTCTGTAGAATTATTGCATTTGAGCTCCCCTCCCCTTCCTAAACTAAGGTATAAAAGTTAATCAAGCCCCTTCCTCGAGGCTGAGAGAATTTTGAGCATTAGCCGTCTCTTTGGCTGCCGGCTTAATAAAGGACTCTTAATTCATCTCAAAGTGTGGCGTTTTCTCTAACTCACTTGGGTATAACACAACAAAGAGTCGTAATCTCAATCTAAGACATCAAAATAAAATTTGGTTCCCGATTGGTCATATAATCAGGAACCCCTCGCAAAACTCTGGAGGCATGCTCTCAACCCAAGCACAGAACTAACCCCAGACAAAGGCCTATGGAAAATGATCTTATAATTCAAAATTTAAAAATACATCAAGAAACAATCCAACCTTAGTGGGAGTCAAAAGACACACAAACTAAATTAGATCCCTAAGAACTTCAGACTACAGCACTATCAAATAGAAACTTAGAAATACATGTGTTTAAATACAAACACATAAAATAATAGGATATATAAAGAAAAAATAATCAACAAATTTGGAAAAGAACCAAATAGAACTTCACAAAATTAAACTAACATCAAAATTTTAAAGATTACAAAACTCAGTGGACAAGTTGAAAATAGAGAATAGACACTGCGAAAGAGATAACTGGTAAACTGGGGAAAAAAAACAGATCAGAGGTCCTATATTAGAGCACAAATAAAACAATGAAAAAATACAAAATAGAGGTTAACAGACATAAAAGACAGAATAAGAAGGTCCAATATTTACCAAATCAAAATCCCAGTAGGGAAGAATAAAGACAATATTCAACAAAATAATACCTAATAAAAGATGAAATCCAAGACTAAAGAGGTATTAACCTGTATCTATTAAGACAATTATAAATGGGGGAGGATAAAAGGACTTAAAAGGAGGCAAGATTTCTATACTTTATTCAAACTGATAAAATGTGACACCAGTGGATCGTGATAACTAAGTACAATTCACAGAGCAACCACTGAAAAATCTATAGACACTCAAAAACACTACAGATATCAAAAATGGGATTCTAAAAAATGTCAATCCATGAAAAGGCAGGAAAACAAAAACAGAGACATGAGAAACAGAGGAAAGAAACAAACGAAAAACACCCCCAAAAAATAACATGGAGAATTGAGCCCTACAAATAATTAATATTAAATGCATATGGTCTACCTTATTTTTAACAGCCAAAACCTGGAAAAAATCAAAATGTCTCTCACCAGGTGAATAGCTGAACAAATTATGGTACATTCATACTATGGAATGTTACTCAGCAATATTAAAAAGTAGCAAAATTTAATACTTGGCTGGATCTCAATGGCATTATTCTGAGTTTTCAAGTGAATCTTGAAAATCATGTCTGTATGACTCTATTTCTATAACATTCTTGAAATGACAAAATTACAGAGTTGGAAAACAGATTAGTGTCAGATATTAGGGATCGTGGTGGGGGAAGAGGAGATGTGACTGTAAAGGAGTAGCATGAGGGATATTTTTGCAGTAATAGACTTTCCGTGTCTTGAATGTGGTAGTAGTTACATGAAACTACATATGTGATAAAATGACAGAACTATGCACACACGTTGTACCAATGTCAATTTTCTGGCTTTGATATTGTACTATAGTGATATAAAATGTAATCACTGTGGGAAAGTGGGTGATGGGTACACATCAACTTCTCTGTATATTTTTGTAACTTCCTACAAATTATGAAATTATTTTAAAGCAGCAAAACAAAAAAAAGTCCTAGAGTTAGGCTGCACAATTATGCCAATTAAATTAAAATCTCTGGGAATGAGAATCAACATCACTATTGTTTTTAAAGCTCCTCATTTGATTCCAATATGCAGCCGAGGCTGTTAAGGAATGCATCTGATATGGTTTGGATGTCTGTCCCCTCCAAATCTCATGTTGAAATGTGATTTCCAATGTTGGAAGTGGGGCCTGGGGAGAGATGACTGGATCACGGGGGCAGGTCCCCCATGAACGGTTTAACACTATCCCCTTGGTGATAAGTGAGATCTCGCTAGTTAGTTCACATGAGATCTGGCTGTTCAAAGAAATCTGGGACCTCCCCTTTTCTCTTGCTCCCGCCCTTGTCAGGTGATGCACTGGCTCCCCCTTTGCTTTCCACCAAGATGGTAAGCTGTCTCGGGCCCTCACCAAAAGCAAATGCCAGCACCATGCTTCCTGTACAGCCTGCAGAACCATGAGCTAAAATAAATCTCTTTTCTTTTAAAATGACCCACACTCAGGTATTTCTTTATAGCAACACAAGAATAGACTAATAGAGCCTCCTGATGTCTCTTCATCTAGAGGAGCAAAGGGTGAAAAACTGACAAAGCAGGTGTATACGAGGCAGAAAGTGATAGTGGTTTTATGGCATCAGCATCTCTCCCATCCCCCCATACCATGAATTCAAAGAGGCTGACATTGTTAGCCACCCAAAAGCATTGTTTTACACAATAACTTATATCTCCATGGGAAAATGTGTTCCAGGGCCAAAATTATAAGACATTTGAGAAGGTCAGTCATTTAAAAATGAAACAAAACAAAACACACTGATTACAAAATCAAGCAGAAGCTGGTATATTAGAATAAACGCATCCAGGCCGGGAGCGGTGGCTCATGTCTGTAATCCCAGCACTTTGGGAGGCCAAGGCGGGTAGATCACGAGGTCAGGAGTTTGAGAACAGCCTGAACATGGTGAAATCCTGTCTCTACTAAAAATACAAAAATTAGCCGGGCACAGTGGCATGCGCCTGCAATCCTAGCTACTCAGGAGGCTGAGGCAGGAGAATTGCTTGAATCCAGGAGGCGGAGGTTGCAGTGAGCTGAGATCGCATCACTGCACTCCAGCCTGGGTGACAGAGTGAGACTCTGTCTCTAATTAATTAATTAATTTAAAAAATGCATCCAAAAAATTAATTAGCCCAAAAAAATTTAAAAGAAAGGAGAAGCCAGGCATGATGGCTCATGCCTGTAGTCCTAGTACTTTGGGAGGCCAATGTGGGAGGATCACTTGAGGCTGGGAGATCAAGACCAGCCTGGGCAACACAGGAAGACCCCATCTCTATAAAAAAGTTTTTAAAAATTAGTCAGGCACGGCGGCACATGTCTGTGGTCCCAGCTACTTGGGAGGCTGAGGCTAGAGAATCACTTGTGCCTGAAAGATCAAGGCTGCAGTGAGCTGTGATTGTGCCACTATACTCCAGCCTGGGCAACAGAGGGCGATCCTGTCTTTAAAAAAAAAAAAAAAAAAAAAAAAAAAGTTTTTTTGGAGGTTCTAGAAAAATTTAAAAAACTAAAGAAAAGACACTGCTAGATATTATCAATATGAAAAAAGACAAGGAAAAAAGGTACAAATAACAGTTATGAGAAATGTAGTAGATGAAGTTAAAAAAATACATGGTGTAAATAGTAGAATGGATACACTTGATAAATGAATTGGCACACTGACAACAAATTGAAGAAATTTCAGTAGAAGGATAAACAAATAGAAAACAAGAAATAAATGTAGAAGACTTACCAAAGCTGACTTGGAGACTTACTACAGTATTCAAGATGGTATGGCATTAGTATACGGATCAACAGACTAATAAAGCAGAATACAGAGCACAGAAATAGACCACAAATATATGGTCAATCGATTTTCAATAAATACACCAAAGCAATCCAATGGGGAAAGGAAACAACTGGTGCTAAAACAACTGCATTGCCCTGAGTGATGAAATATTCTGTACAACAAACACCCATGACAGGGGTTTACCTACATAACAAACCTATACATGTACCCCTCAACTTAAAAGTTGAAAAGTAAAATAAAATGAACAAAAACAAGCCAAAAAACACAATTGTATTCTTTTGTGGAAAAAAAAGAACTCTGACCACTACATGACATCATACACAAAAAACCTAACCATAAAATGTAAAATCACAATGCTTTTGGAGAAAGCATACACATGTATAAGTTTTAACCAATCCTGGTAATCAAATCCAACCAAATCAGAATCTACTATGACCAAGTGGGGTTTACCCAGGCATGCCAGGTGGGTTTACAATTTGAAAATTAAAAGTTAATCAATAATAACTCATCATATTAACAGACTGATAGAGAAAAAATTATGATCATATCAACAGATGCAGAATAAGCATTTGACAAAATCCAATATCCATTCTTAATGAGAACACTCAGCAAATTACAAAGAGAAGACACCTTTTCCAATCTCATAATAGGCATTTATGAAAAGCTTATTGCTGACATTACAAAGATGAAAGGCTGAATCGCTTTCCTTCCAAAACCAGGAACAAAACAAGGATGACCATTCTCATTCTTCTGTTGAACACTGTACCAGAGGTTCTACCAAGTAAATAAGGAAAGAAAAAGAAACACAAGGCATTAAGATTAGAAAAGAAGCAAAACTCTTTATTCACAGGTGACATGATAATCTACATAGGAAATCCTATAAAATCTACCAAAAAACTGAGGCTACATGTTCAAGACCACCCTGGACAACATAGCAAGCAAGACCCTGCGTCTAAAAAAAAAAATTTGGGGGCCGGGCGCAGTGGCTCATGCCTGTAATCCCAGCACTTTGGGAGGCCGAGGAGGGCGAATCACAAGGTCAGGAGATTGAGACCATCTTGGCTAACACGGTGAAACCCCGTCTCTACTAAAAATACACAAAATTAGCCGGGTGTGGTGGCGGGCAACTGTAGTCCCAGCTACTCGGGAGGCTGAGGCAGGAGAATGGCGTGAACCCGGGAGGCAGAGCTTGCAGTGAGCCAAGATCATGCCACTGCACTCCAGCCTGGGCGACAATGCAAGACTCTGTCTCAAAAAAAAAAAAAAAGTTTTTTTTAGGCCAGGCACGGTAGCTAACACCTGTAATCCCGGCACTTTGGGAGGTCGAGGCAGGCAGATCACCTGAGGTCAGGAGTTCGAAACCAGCCTGACCAACGTGGAGAAACCCCATCACTATTAAAAATACAAAATTAGCCGGGCATAGTGGTGCATGCCTGTAATCCCAGCTACTTGGGAGGCTGAGGCAGGAGAATCGTTTGAACCCGGGCGGCAGAGGTTGCAGTAAGCCGAGATGGCACCATTGCACTCCAGCCTGGGCAACAAAAGTAAAACGCCGTCTCAACAAAAAATAATTTTTTTTTTTTTTTTTTAAATTGGCCAGGCATGGTAGCGCATACCTTTAGTCCCAGCTACCTAGGAGGCTGAGGCAGTAGAATCACTGGAGCCTAGGAGTTTGAGGCTACAGTGAGCTGTGATCGTACCACTGCTGTCCAGCCTGAGTGACGGAATAAGACAGTGTCTCTAGGAAAAGAAATACTAAAATTTTTTGTTCATCAAAAACAAAGCAATTACAAGCAAAAAACAAGCCACAGACTAGTTTAAAAAAATCATACATTTCAGATAAATGGCTTCTAGCTACAATAATGCCTACAAATAAACAATAAAAACCACCAAGCAAAAAAACGAGCAATAGAATTGAACAGACACTTAACAAAAGAAGATATATAAATGGCACACAAACAGGCACTCAACATCATTAGGAATCAAGAAAATACAGATTAAAACCACACAATTATACCTCTTCACATCCAGTAAAATGGCTAAAATTAGAGACTGAAAACACTAAATGTTGCTAAGGATATGGATGGAACAAATTAAACTCTTAAACCTTTCTCACATGGGGTTCTGTGGGAGAAAGAACTAGATAAAATTAATTCAGTGACTATTTTCTCAATTCTCTCAAGGATAGCCCAAAGCTAGTACAATTCTAGATTCCTATGAATCTAAGAGAGATGAATTCGGTGTAGTAGTCCCCTCTTATCTGTGGTTTCTCTTTCTGTGGTTTCAGTTACCCACAGTCAACTGAAAACAGAGAGACCACATTCACATGACTTTTACAATATGTGGTTATAATTGCCCTATTTTATTATTAGTTATTGTTGTTAATCTCTTACTGCACCTAATTTATAAATTAAACATTATCATAGGTATGTATATTTAGGAAAAAACACATAGTACATATAGGGTTCAGTATTAATATCTGTGGTTTCAGGCATTCACTGAGGGTCTTGGAACATATCCCCCCTCGATAAGAGGGGACTACTATACCTATACAATAGGTATCTTAGCAAATTAGAACTCAAATCTCATTCTCTCGGAGAGGCCTGATTTAAAAGGGCTGCATTATAAATTGTTACTGGGACTGTAAAATCACACAATCACGTGGAAAACTGATCATTCCTTATGAAATTAAATGCATGCTTACCATGTAACCCAATAATTCCACTCTTATTTATTGAAGAGAATAAAAACATATGCCCATAAAAAGGCATATGCAAAAATTTTACAGCAGTCTTACTCATGAATTACAGCTAAAAGTGGGTGACTAATCCAAATAGCTATCAACAAAGTATTAATAAAAGCATGTGGTTTATCTATACTATGGACTACTACTTCACAATTTTAAAAAAGGATTGTGGTGGGGAAAATGGCAGATAGGAGGCAGGACTAATTTGAAGCTCTCACTCAAACAAAGCAGTGTGTGGAGACTCACATTGTGAACTTTTGCTCCAAGAACTACAGCAGGAACATACTAGGAAAGCCGAGAGAATCCACAGACCCTTTGAAGGAAGAGGATTGCTCCTGCAGGACCTGAGAGACAGCCCAAATAATTTGAGTGCCCAAAGTGGGAAAGTGGGAAAAGGGGATCATCCACCCCCAAACACACAACTTCACTGGGGAAACTGAAGGTCTGGATCACGGGAGAAGGATTTGACCTTACCTGGAGCTGAGATACTTTAGAAAGCCAAGCGAAATACAGGAGTAGAGTAAGCAGCGGGAAGAGCCCTATGGGCTCTCTCAGTCCCCAGGGAAGCCATCTTTGACACTGTCTCACAGGGGTCCTTGGGGAGGGCTGCCAGAGGAACTGGGAAAAGACCACAGGGAGAAGGAAACTTCCAACTGAATTTTGTAACAATTCCAACCAAATGTGAACTTTCTTGGACAGAACTCAGGGAAAGAGGTGAAGCTCAAGTGCAGATGTGGACAGGAGGGGTGGCACAAAACCTGAAAGCCCTGCTTGCTTTCTCAGCTGGGAGGCTGGTAGCCTGGGGCAAGTTCTCAGCCCTGCTTGCCCACTGCCTGGAAACAAACTCGGTGCTGTTGGTGGGGAGGGCACAGTGGGAGTGAGATTGGCCTTTTGGGTTGCATGGGAGCTGGGTGAGGCCTGTAATTGCTGGCTTTCCCCCACTTCCCTAGTGACCTGCATGACACAGGAGAGGCAGCCATAATCCTCCTGGGAGCATAACTCCGTTGACCTGGGAACCACACTCCCATCCCCCACAGCAGTGGTAGCAAGCCCCACCCAAGGAGAATCTAAGCTCTGACATGACTAACCCTGCCCCCACCTGAGGGTCTTCCTCTATCCACCTGGTAGCTGAAGACAAAGGTCATATTCTCTTGGGAGTTCTGCGGCCCCACTCACCACCTGATCCTCCCTATACTATCATAGCTGATGCTCTCTTGAAACTGCCACCTCCTGGCAGGAGGCCAACCAGCATAAAACCAGTGCAATAAACAACAATAATACAACCAAGGACCCTCATGGAGTCCATTTCACTCCCCTGCCACCTCCACCAGAGCAGGTGCTGCTATCCATGGCTGAGAGACCAGAAGATGGTTCGTATCACAGGACTCTGTACAAACACCCCTCAGTACCAGCCCAGAACCTGGTAGACCCGCTGGGTGGCTAGATACAGAAGAGAAATAACAATCACTACAGTTTGGCTATCAGGAAGCCACATCCCTCTAGGAAGAGAGGGAGAGTACTACATCAAGGTAGTACCCCATGGGACAAAAGAGTCTGAACAGCAGTCCCTGAGCCCCAGATCTTCCCTCTGACATAGCCTACCCAAATGAGAAGGAACAAGAAAAACAACTCTGGTAATATGACAAAACAAGGTTCTTTAACACCCTCAAAAAATCACACTAGCTCACCAGCAATGGATCCAAACCAAGAAGAAATCCCTGATTTGCCAGAAAAAGAATTCAGAAGGCCAGTTATTAAGCTAATCAAGGAGGCACCAGAAAATGGCAAAGTCTAATTTAATGAAATAAAAAAAATGATACAAGATATGAGGGAAGAAATCTTCAGTGAAATAGGTAGTATAAATAAAAAACAATCACAACTTCTGGAAATCAAGGACACACAGAAATGCAAAATGCACTGGAAAGTCTCAGCAATACAACTGAACAAACAGAATAAAAAACTTTAGAGCTTGAAGACAAGATTTTCAAAATAACCCAATCCAACAAAGACAAAGAAAAAAGAATTTTAAAAAAATGAACAAAGCTTCCAAGAAGTTTTGGATTATGTTAAACAACCAAACCTAAAAATAATCGGCATCCTGAGGAAGAAGAGAAATCTGAAAGTATGGAAAACGTATTTGGGGGAATAATCGAGGAAAACTTCCCTAGCCTTGCTAGAGACCTAGACATCCAAATACAAGAAGCTCAAAGAACACCTGGGAAATTCATCACAAAAAGATCATCACCTAGGCACATAGTCATCAGGATATCTAAAGGCAAGACAAAGAAAAGAATATTAAGAGCTGTGAGGCAAAAGCATGAGCTAACCTATAAAGGAAAACCTTTCAGATTAACAGCAAATTTCTCAGCAGAAACCCTACTAGCTAGAAGGAATTGTTGTCCTATCTTCAGCCTCCTTAAACAAAACAATTGTCAGCCATTAATTTTGTATCCAGTGAAACTAAGCTTCATACATGAAGGAAAGAGTCTTTTTCAGACAAACAAATGCAGAGAGAATACACCACTACCAAGCCAGCACTACAAAGAACTGCAAAACGAGCTCTAAATCTTGAAACAAATCCTCAATATACATCAAACAGAACCTCCTTAAAGCATAAATCTCACAGGACCTATAAAACAACACAGTAAGTAAATACATACATGCATACGTACATACACACATACATACATAAATACCAAGGTATTCAGGCAGCAAATAGCACAATGAATAGAATAGTATGTCACATCTCAATACAAACATTGAATGTAAATGTTTAGTGGCCTAAATGCTCCACTTAAAAGATACAGAATGACAGAATTTATAATTCACTGAACAAGTATCTGCTGCTTTCAAGAGACTCACCTAACACATAAGAATTCACATAAACTTAAGGTAAAGGGGTGGAAAAAGACATTCCATGCAAATGGACACCAAAAGCAAGCAAGAATAGCTATTCTTATATCAGACAAACAAACTTGAAAACAACAGCAGTTGAAAAAGATAAAGAGGGACATTATATAATGATAAAAGGCCTTGTCCAACAGGAAGGTATCACAATCTTAAATATAGAACAATTACTACTAAACCTAATAACTGACATAGACAGAAGCACAATAATAGTGGGGGACTTCAATACTCCACTGACAGCACTTGACAGGTCATCAAGAAAGAAAGTCAACAAAGAAACAATGGATTTAAACTATACCCTAGTACAGGACTATACCCAAATGGACTTAACAGGTATTTACAGAATATTCCACCCAACAACCACAGAATATACATTCTATTCATCAGCACATGGAATGTTCTTCAAGATAGACCATATCGTAGGCCACCAAACAAGTCTCAATAAATTTAAGAAAATTTAAATTATATCAAATACTGTCTTGATATATCAAGTACTGTCTCTGACCACAGTTGAATAAAATTGGAAATCAACTCCAAAAGGAACCTTCAAAACCATGCAAATACATGGAAATTAAATAACCTGCTCCTGAATGATCACTGGGTCAACTATGAAATCAAGATGGAAATTTAAAAATTATTTGAACTGAACAATAATAGTGACACAACCTATCAAAACCTTTGGGATACAGCAAAGGCAGTGCTAAAAGAAAAGTTCATAGCTTTAAATGCCTACATCAAAAAGTCTGAAAGAGCACAAACAGACAATCTAAGGTCACACCTCAAGAAACTAGAGAAACAAGAACAAAGCAAACCCAAACACAGCAGAAGAAAAGAAATAATAAATATCAGAGCAAAATGAAATGAAATTGAAACGAAAAACACAAAAAAATTATTCAAAAAGCCAGTTCTTTGAAAAGATAATCAAAATTGATAGACCATTAGTGAGATTTAACTAAGAAAAGAAGACAGAAGATACAAATAAGCTCAATTAGAAATGAAATGGGAGATATTAAAACTGACATCATTTAAGGCTACTACAAACACCTTTACACGCATAAACTAGAAAACCTAGAGGAGATGGATAAATTCCTGGAAATATACAACCCTCCTAGCTTAAACCAGGAAGAATTAGAAACCCTGAACTGACCACTAACAGTGGGATTCAAATAGTAATTTAAAATTGCCCACAAAAAAGTCAAGGACCAGCTGAATTCTATCACACATTCAAAGAAGAATTGGTACCAATCCTACTAAAACTATTCTACAAGATAAAGAGGGAATTTTCCCTAAATCATTCTATGAAGCCAGCATCACCCTAAATACCAAAACCAGGAAAGGACATAACAAAAAATGAAACTATAGACCAATATATCTGATGAATATAGATGCAAAAATCCTTAACAAAATACTAGCTAACCAAATCCAACAGCATATCAAAAAGATAATCCACCATGATCAAGTGGGTTTCATACCAGGGAGGCAGGGAAGGTTTAACATACGCAAGTCAATAATGTGACAGACCACATAAACAGAATAAAAAACAAAAATCACATGATCATCTCAATAGATGGAGAAAAGGCATCTGACAAAATCCAGCATCCCTTTATGATTAAATCCCTCAGCAAAATCAGCATAAAAGGGACATACCTTAATGTAATAAAAGCCATCTACGGACATACCCACAGCCAACATAATACTGAACAGGGAAACACTGAAAACATTCCTGCTAAGAACTGGAAAAAGAAAAGGATGCCCACTCTCTCCACTTCTATTCAACATAGTACTGGAAGTCTTAGCCAGAGCAATCAGACAAGAGAAGTAAAGGGCATCCAAATCAGCAAAGAGGAATTCAAACTGTCACTGTTTGCTGATGATGCGATTGTAGACCTAGAAAATCCTAAAGACTCCTCCAAAAAGCTCCTAGAACTGATAAATGAATTCAGAAAAGTTTCAGGATACACAATGTACACAAATCAGTAGCACTGCTATACACCAAGAGCAATCATGCAGAAAATCAAATCAAGAACTCAACACCTTTTATAATAGCTGCAAAGAAAAAAAAAACCAACTTGGGAATATACCTAACCAAGGAGGTGAAAGATCTCTACAAGGAAAACTACAAAACACTGCTGAAAGACATCATAGACGACACAAACAAATGGAAACATGTCCCGTGCTCATGGATGAGTACAATCAAAAATGTGAAAATGAACCTACTGCCAAAAGCAATATACAAATTCAATGCAATTCCCATCAAAATAACACCATCTTTCTTCACAGAACTAGAAAAGACAATCCCAAAATTCATATGGAACCAAAAAAGAGCCCACATAGCCAAGGCAAGACTAAGCAAAAAGAACAAACCTGGAGGCACTGCATTATCCAACTTCAAACTATACTACAAAGCTACAGTTATCAAAAAAGCATGGTACTGATATAAAAGTAGGCACTTAGATGAATGCAACAGAATAAGAACGCAGAAATAAGGCCAAATACTTAAAGCCAACTGATCTTCGACAAAGCAAACAAAAATATGAAGTAGGGGAAAGGACACCTTCTTCAAAAAATGGTGCTGGGATAATTGGCAAGCCACATGTAGAAGAATGAAACTGGATCGTCATCTCTCACCTTATACAAAAATCAACTCAAGATGGATCAAGCACTTAAATCTAAGACCTGAAACCATAAAAATTATAGAAGATAACATTGAAAAAACCCTTCTAGACATTGGCTTAGGCAGTGACTTTACGACCAAGAACCCAAAAGCAAATGGAACAAAAACAATAAGTAGGTAGGACTTAATTAAACTAAAAAGTTTCTGCACAGCAAAAGAAACACTCAGCAGAGTAAACAGAAAACACAAACAGTGGGAGAAAATCTTCACAATCCATATATCCGACAAAGGACTAATATCCAGAATCTACATGGAACTCAAACAAATTAGCAATAAAAAAACAAACAATCCCGTCACAAAGTGGGCTAAGGACATGAACAGATAATTTTCAAAAGAAGATATATAAATGGCCAACAAACAAATTAAAAAATGCTCAACATCACTAATGATCAGGGAAATGCAAATCAAAGACACAATGTGACACCACCTTACTCCTCCAAGAATTGGCCATAATCAAAAAAATAAAAAACCAACAGATGTTGGTGGGGATGCAGTGAAAGGGACCACTTTTACACTGCTGGTGGGAATGTAAACTAGTACAACCACTATGGAAAACAGTGTGGAGATTCCTTAAAGAACTAAATGTAAAACCATTTGATCCAGCAATCCAACTACTGAGTATCTACCCAGAGGAAAAGAAGTCATTATGCAAAAAAGATACTTGTACACATGTTTATAGCAGCACAATTAGCAATTTCAAAAATATGGAACCAGCCCAAATGCCCATCAATCAATAAATGGATAAAGAAATTGTAGTATATATATACCATGGAATACAATCCAGCCATAAAAAGGAATGAAATAATGGCATTCGCAGCAACCTGGATGGAACTGGAGACCATTATTCTAAGGGAAGTAACTCAGGAATGGAAAACCAAACATCTTATGTTCTCACTCATAAGTGGGAGCTAAGCTATGAGGATGCAAAGGCATAAGAATGATACAATGGACTTTGGGGATTCAGGGCAAAGGATGAGAGGTGGGGTGAGGGATAAAAGACTACAAATTGGGTACAGTGTATACTGCTTGGGCTATGGGTGCACCAAAATCTCACAAATCACTTAAGAATGTACTCATGTAACCAAACACCATCTGTTCCCCCAAAACCTATGGAAATTAAACAAATAAAATAAAATAAAAAATAAAAGATTCATATTAGAAATATTAAAGATTGTACTATCAATACTTTTATAAGTGATAATGATTCTTTAAAAAATTCTATTGGAAGAAACAAGCCAGATACAAAAAAGTATATACTTTATACTTAAAAAAGTATATACTTCAGTGAGATTTAACTAAGAAAAGAAGACAGAAGATACAAATAAGCTCAATTAGAAATGAAATGGGAGATATTACAACTGACATCACAGAAATACAAAAGATCAGACAGAGTTTCGCTCTGTCACCAGGCTGTAGTACAGTGGCGCAATCTCGGCTCACTGCAACTTCTGACTCCCTAGTTCAAGCGATTCTCCTGCCTCAGTCTCCCCAGTAGCTGGGATTACAGGCACGCGCCACCACGCCCAGCAAATTTTTGTATTTTTAGTAGAGACGGGGTTTCACCATTTTGGCCAGGCTGGTCTCAATCTCCTGACCTCGTGATCTGCCAGCCTCAGCCTCCCAAAGTGCTGGGATTACAGGTGTGAGCCACTGTGCCTAGCCAAAAAAAAGTATATTGTATCAGTACCTATGCAGGCAGCCCCAACTTTGACAACCATGCAGGACCAAAAAAATGACTGTACAAGCTGTCCAGGCAAAGTAATCTTTAACAATCAATGAGAAAAATAATTTTTCCAAAACTTTTAAATTTTAAGTCAAAATATAACTTTATTACTGTCATTTATAAGTGTATAGCAAAATTTAAAAAACTAGTATTGAGTACATTGTAAATTAAAACATTAGATACACTGAGAATTAACATGTTTTATTCTTTATAAAAAGTTTATCAAGAGCAGTTTGAACAGTGCTTGCCGCCTCTTATCAAAACAAAATACAGAGCAAGCATGTTTTTTATGTCTTGGCAAGTTGTTATACACCTTTCTAAGTTTGGATCAGCTTCCGTGTTTTACCCTTTATGCTTTTAATGGCATGAAACATCTCTGAGAGTTCTTTTAATGTGATGGCTTTTGCCAATGTCACGTCTACTGGGCTGCCTTCATCCTTTTTGTCACAATCACTTTCTTCACTTATGTTGATAAGGTTGCCTTTATTAGTTTCCCTGGCTGCATATCTAGAATCTTTTTAATGGCAGCAGTGTCAACATTTCCATGACAGCTATTTCTTCCTTAATTCCCTTTACACTTGACTCAAATTTTGCTTCCAGTGTTATAACTCTTGGTTTCTTTGTAGCATTTTCATCTTTGATGGCCAATTCCCCCCTTTCAACTATCCATTTTATAAAATGTCACGTTTATCACTGGGAAATGAGGAGGCAACAGAACAACAGACTTTGCTACCTAAGCATAAACTGATTAACATGTCACTGATCAATCACCCACACACTTTAAAAGAAGTGATGTGATTGGTCACTGGTCATGATTTATATCTGTTATTTTCTTAGGGATTTGTAGATTAAAGAGCTATCAGTAAGTTTGTACTTAATGCGATTACTCACAGTAATTACTCTGGTAACTGAAACTGTGTTGGTAGAGAACTGATATTACTTAACTAAACCCTACTAACCAAATTAATGCATATAGAAACCATGCAAAGCGGGGACTCCCTCTAAGAAACCCAGATACAGGCAAAATTTACCTATGGTAATAAGTGTCAGGCAATGGGGAGGAGGAGAACTGACTGGAAAGGAGAATAAGGAAACTATCTGGAGGGAAGGAAATGCTCTGTATCTTTTTTAAAGCATGGTTACACAGTTATATACAATTGTGTACATTCATCAAACTGACCATATGTTATTGCATATTAATGACCTGAATCTGAAAATATATATATATAGGACCCCAAAAACTTAAATTCAGACAAAATTCTAAAATAAATTCTAAAGGATATTTTTCTAACAGAAAATAAAGGACCCCAGATCACTCAAAGGCAACAAAAGGAATGAAGGGCAATGAAAAGAATAAATGTACAGGTAAATCTAAACGAATATTGACCGAGCAAACAACAGTAAGTGTTTTATTCAGTTTATATATATAGTTATACACACATGTATGTATATGTGTTATTAAAATATTTGGCTAAAAATCGTACAGAAGTTAAGATGGGTAAATGGAGTTACTGTTCTAAGGTTCTTGCAATTCTCAGGTAATCACTAAAAGAATAATAAATAAATGAGTTTATGACATCTAGAATGATTTCTAAAGCTGACAGAAAACAATAAAATGATTTTTTAAATACCCCATCAATCCAAAAGAAGGCAAGAAAAGAATCATATAATTGATAATAACAGAAAGTATATAAGACATTAGATTTAAACCCAAAGATATAAGTAAATAAAATACAAATGGACCAAATGATCCAGTTAAAATATAAAAGATGTCAGATTAAATTTTAAAAACTTAACACATGCTATTTGTGAAAGATGTCTAAAACATAAGGACACTGAAAGGTTGACAGCAAAAGAAAATATTTTTCATGAAAATGAATACCGAAAGGAAATTGGTATAGCTATGTTAATATCACACAAAGAGGTAAGAAACATGAGTAGAGATAAAGAAAGTCACTTAGTAATAGAAAAATTGTAAATGTATATGCACCTAATAACATACCATCAAAATATATAATGAAAAAATTGACAGGTCTCCAAGGACAAAAAATTTTTATATAGAAAATAGTAAATATCAAAACCTTCAGAATATACCTAAAGAAGTATTTTGAGGATAATTTAAAGCTTTACATGTTTCTATTAGAAAAAAAGGCCTAGCCAGGCACGGTGGCTCACGCCTGTAATCCCAGGACTTTGGGAGGCCGAGGTGGGTGGATCACGAGGTCAGGAGTTCAAGACCATCCTGGCTAACACGATGAAACCCCGTCTCTACTAAAAATACAAAAAAAATTAGCCAGGCGTGGTGGCGGGTGCCTGTAGTCCCAGTTACTCGGGAGGCTGAGGCAGGAGAATGGAGTGAACTTGGGAGGTGGAGCATGCAGTGAGCCGAGATTGCACCACTGCACTCCAACCTGGGTGACAGAGCGAGACTCCGCCTCAAAAAAAAAAAAGAAAGAAAAGAAAAAAGAAAAAAAGGCCTAAAAAGTAAAAATGTAAACATTCATTTGAAGAAAATTCAAGAAAAAAAAAATCTAAAAAAAATAGAAGAAAGGAAATAATAAGAACAAAAGTAATGAAATAATAAAAACAAACAACAGAGAGGATCAAAACCAAAGCAAAATGTTGGTCTTTGGAAAAAACTAATAATAACCACCAATTGCAGAATAGAAAAACAGGAAATAACTACAGACTCTATGTACATTAAAATGTTCACAGGATATTATAAATAACATTATACTAAACATCCTTTTAAATTTAGACAAAATGAAAACTGCTTACATATATATACTGACTCGCATAAGAAGGAAATTCTAATTATTTCTTTAATAAATAAATGAAATAAAACCTTCCCTTAAACAAGCGATCCGAATGACTTTATTGGTAAGTTCTACAACTCCAATCTTATACAAACTGTTCCACAAAATGACAGAAGAAAAAATGAATTAAAAAGAGTATTATAGTATGAGTTTACATTACCTTGATATCAAAATCTGATTTAAAAAAGCCATAAGAGACAGCCGGGCGTGATGGCTCACACCTGTAATCCCAGCACTTTGTGAGGCCAAGGCAGGCGGATCACCCGAGGTCGGGAGTTCAAGACCAGCCTGACCAACATGGAGAAACCCCATCTCTACTAAAAATACAAAATTAGCTGGGGGTAGTGGCGCATGCCTGTAATCCCAGCTACTCGGGAGGCTGAGGCAGGAGAATCACTTGATCCTGGGAGGCGGAGGTTGCGGTGAGCCAAGATCGCGCCATTGCACTCCAGCCTGGGCAACAAGAGTGAAACTCCGTCTCAAAAATAATAAAAAACAAAATAAAATAAAGCCATAAGAAAGGTAAATTATCAGCCAATCTAAATTACAAAAATAGATGTAAATATACAAAACAAAATATTAGTTAACATAGACCAATAATAAGTAACAAGCATAATATAGTATGACCAATCTGTATTTATTCTACCCTGTAGGCTGGTTTAGTATTACAAAATTAATCAGTGTAAGTTCACATTTTAACAGAATAAGGGAGAAAAATAATGTGACCATCTAAATACATGAATAAAAATTATCAGATCAATTTCAACATTCATGTATGATTTTTTAGTATCTGGGCAAAATAAAAATAGGAGAAAATTTTCTTAAATCTAATATTACATAGTTATCAAATAACCTACAAGAAATATATTTAATAGTTAATTGGAAGTAATTCACATATAACAAGGCAAGAAAAATAAAATGTATAAGAATTAGAGAGGCAAGAAAAGAATACTTGCGGATAACATGATTTTATGTACACAAATGAAAAAAACTTCTGTAGGTGGGTTATTAAAATTAATGAAAAGTTAGCAGGACTGTTGGATACCACACCAAAATACAAAGATCAATTTTATTTTTACATAACAGCCACAATTTTTAAAAACAGTTAAAATCATCTCAAAATACTGAGTACCTACGAATTTAACAAAATAAATGTAAGACCTCTCTACACACAAAAAATAGGAAACATAGAGCAAAACTGAAAAATACAGAGAGATATACAATGTTTATGGTGGCCCAGAAGACTCAAATAACATAAAAATAAATTATTTCAAAATTAATCTATGATTCAACTCAATGCCATTAAAATCTTAATAGTGTTTTTCTTTTTCGGGGTGGACTTTGACCAGCTCACTCTAAAATTTATATGAAAATTGAAAATGCAAAGGGCCGGCAATAGTCAAGACTTTCTTGATGAATAACAAGGTAGATTTGTTCTTATAGGTTTAACACTTTTACAGTTATAGTAATTCGGAAAGTTTTGTAATGGTACAAGAACCATGTAAAAGACAAATGGAACAGATTATTGACCCTAGAAATACACACATACACAGATATTTATTTTTAAGAAAAACATCTCTGCAGAGGGGTAAAGGACAATCTTTTCAACAAATATTACTGGGAAAATTGAGTAATCATGTGTTAAAAAGCAAAATAAAACAAAACTTGACCACTGCCTCACAACATACACAAAAATACACTCCTGGTAGGGCCAGGTGCGGTGGCTCACGCCTGTAATCCCAGCACTTTGGGAGGCCGAGGCGGGCAGATCACGAGGTCAGGAGATCGAGACCATCCTGGCTAACATGGTGAAACCCCGTCTCTACTAAAAATACAAAAAATTAGCTAGGCCCGGTGGTGGGCGCCTGTAGTCCCAGCTACTCAGGAGGCTGAGGCAGGAGAATGGTGTGAAACCCGGAGGCAGAGCTTGCAGTGAGCCGAGATCGTGCCACGCACTCCAGCCCGGGCGACAGAGTGAGACTCTGTCTCAAAAAAAAAAAATACACTCCTGGTAAATTACAGATATAAATATGAAGATAATATAGGAACACAACTTCATGATCTTAAGGTACAAAAATATTCTCTCAGTTAAAAAAAAAAAAAAAAGCATAAATTAGGCTGGGTGAAAAAAAAAAAAAAAAAGCATAAATTAGGCTGGGTGCGGTGGCTCATGCCTGTAATCCCAGCACTTTGGGAGGCCGAGGTGGGCGAATCACGAGGTCAGGAGATTGAGACCATCCTGGCTAACACCGTGAAACCCCATCTCTACTAAAAATACAAAAAAATCAGCCAGGCGTGGTGGCGGGCACCTGCTGAGGCAGGAGAATGGTGTGAACTCGGGAGGCGGAGCTTGCAGTGAGCCGAGATCGCATGACTGCACTCCAGCCTGGGCGACAGAGTGAGACTCTGTCTCAAAAAAAAAAAAAGCATAAATCAAATGGGAAAGATGAATAAATCTGACTACATAAATAACGTCTGTTAATAAAAAGATACTTTTATTTTTGTAGAGACAAGGTCTTGCTATGTTGCCTAGGCTTATTTCAAAGTCCTGGCCTCAAGTAATCCTCCTCCCTTGGCCCCTCAAAGTGCTGGGATTACAGGCATGAGCCACTGTCCCCAGCCCAAGACAAGCTTTCTTGGAGAACATCAACAGTAGACTAGATGAAGTAGAAAAAAATAATTTGTAAACTCGAAGGCAGGTCATTAGAAAATACCCAGAGGATAAAAAAGAAAAAAGAGTAAAAAGAAATGAAGAAAGCCTATGGGATATATGGGACACTATCAAGAGAGCTAACATTAACAAAGAATTATAAAAACAAAAGGAGAGAGAGAGAAAGGAACAAAAAGATAAAGAACTAAAGATTCAGCCTCAAGAAAGGAGGAAATTCTGTCATATGCTACAACGTGGACAAACACTGAAATTATGCTAAGTGAAATAAGACAATCAGAGAAATACTACTCAATACTCCACTTACAAGATGTCTCTAAATAGTTAAACTCAGAAACAGAAAATAAAATGGTAGTTGCCAGGGATTGACTGGAGGGGGAAATAGGAAGTGCTGTTCAAAGGATACAGAGGTTCAGTTATGCAATATGAAAAACTCTAGAGATCTGCTTTACCATACTGTTCTTACATTTAACAATACCGGATTATACACTTAAATTTTTGTTAAGAAAGGCCAGGCCCGGTGGCTCATGCCTGTAATCTCGGCATTAATAGGAGTGTGAACTACTATTTTTCTTTCTTATTTTAAGTTCCGGGGTATATGTGCAGAACACGCAGGTGTGTTACATAGGTAAACATGTGCCACAGTGGTTTGCCGCACAGATCAACCCATCACCTAGATATTAAGCTATTACTATTTTTCAATGTTCATAGATGCAATGAAATTCAACCTTACTGAATCTGTAGAACCTCTGTTTCTCACAGCAACAGATACTAAAAGTAAAACCACTCATGTAGAGGTCTTCAAAAACTCATTCTCCCAAGCTTATTGCTGTAGGCTGCTTCAATTGATACATCTTCGGCAACCATACCAGTACATAGGAAAGGCTAAGTATAGTACTTGCATTCAATTAATAGATGTTCCATCACGTGCGCCTATTTCTCTGTTATGGCTTTTCATTATATTCTAAATCACCCTTTTTCTAAGCAACTGCCAAACCTGTGCTTTGTGTTTTCTTTTACTGTTCATATCCCCGAACAGAATTTAAAGTTATAAAGGTAAATTAAACAATCAAAGTCAAATATATTCTGTACCCAGAAGAGCTTTGTAAAAGCTATTTCAGTTAAAAGTTGAAGTTTTTTACAAATGTAAAGTAAGATTACTAGAAGTGTGATTCCTAGTTAAGTGTGGCATTACCAGTCTGTGATTGAGCTCAGGAAAATTGTTCACTGTGTGCCAAGGGTTCCTACAACTGCTTTTCAATAATCCTCTCAGAAACTGAACTCAACAAATAATTTTCATTATAAAATACACTATAAAAAGCAGAGCTATAGTTATAGTAAACTGTTGGTTGTTTAAAGGTGATTTAGTTTACCTCAAAGAATTATTCTCTGCTTTTTGTCTGCCAAGTTCACTTTCGGTATCCATTGCCTTTCTTGCTAGTGATTTCATTTCTTTTTCCACAGTGCTTATGGTTTCCTTCATCAAAGTCATATTTGACATTTGCTCCATACGTTCGTCATCAAGCTATACAAGTAGAATGACAAGGTTACTGCCATCACTAAAAACACCTTAGTAATCTTCCAGAAGGGCATACTCCCTCTGTACAAACTGGTTTATGGCAAGACTGACATGATGAGAGTATCAGGTTAGACCTGACTGCTGTAGAAGGTCTTACAGATAAGGTGCTGTGAAGTAGGACCAAGAAAAAGCCACTGCAAAGCTTTCCTATAAAGCTTATCACAGTATATCAGTCTATATTTTTCAATCTGGTTCAATTTGACTATAGTATAAATATGCTGTTTGCAAAAGAATTTATTTGTTGCCCCACATTAATAAATTACACATATAATGTAGAATTATGAAAATAAAAATTATTTTCTCCTGTCTAGTAATTTTTTTTTTTTGAGACGGAGTCTCGCTCCGTCGTCCAGGTTGAAGTGCTGTGGCGCGATCTCGGCTCACTGCAATCTCCGCCTCCCGGGTGCAAGCAATTCTCCTGTCTCAGCCTCCCAAGTAGCTGGGACTACAGGCACATGCCACCACATCTGGCAAATTTTCATATTTTTAGTAGAGACAGGGTTTCACCATATTGGTCAGGCTGGTCTCAAACTCCTGACCTTAGGTGATCCACCCGCCTTGGCCTCCCAAAGTGCTGGGATTACAGGCATGAGCCACCGTGCCCGGCCCCTGTCTCATATTTTTAACTCATTACAATAAAACAGTACAGATGAATTTATAAATATATTCAATTATATTTGGTAATAGAAAGTTAAATTCTCTTAATTATGTTTATATAGTGACAATATCATCAATATATATTCATAGCAATATCAAATCTGATTAGGAAAAAGGTGATGTTTCACATTTAAATTTAGTTTAAATAAACTTTGCTTGTAATTTTTATTTCATCATAATTTTCTCTCCTTATCCACTCTTTAGATAGAATAAACCATTTTCTTTACATCTGGCAATATTATCTTTAACAAAATATGGAGATGAGAAAGTAGATAAGATCTCTGAAAATGAATTCCTAATGATTTTTTTAAAGTACATACTTTGCAACCTAACACCAAAAAAATTTACTCATATTTTTAGAAGGAAATAAACAAATGAAAAAGTGACAATTTACACTATAAAATACCTTAAGTATTTTAGGACTATAAACACTATCTTAGAAAAATAAAATAACTTCTCTGAACACAGAAAAAGGGGAAAGGGGAAAGCCATTGAGTGTTTATAGCCAAAAGAGATTTTTTTTTTTTTTACATTATGAACTGTACACTCCAGCTCCTCTATCCTTTGTTCCAGGTGAGCCTTCTCATTAAATGCTGTCTCTTGAGCAATCTGATTAAAAAGCAAAAACAAAATAAAGTGATTTCAATATCCCTGAATTTGTGTTTCACATATATTCACGTAAATAAAATCCTTTCCAACCTTCAGCCTCTCCCTTAGACTGTCTCGTTCTGTGGTCATTCTTCGTAAATCAGTGAAGGCCACATCTCTTTCAGTCTCCACTCGCCGGAGAATAGCATGTGCCGTTGTTGATTTAGGACTCTTACAGCTTTTCATCATTTCTCGTCGAAGTCGGGCAATTTCTTCCTGTGCCTATTATTTAAATCATAGAATTTGGTTTAACAAGCTTTAGAACACATAAATATAAAAAATTTTATGTATCTAGCCAGTTAAAATGCAAACCTACATCAACATGCATGCAGCAGGGTAATGGTATCACTTTTATTTTAAAATGAGCTTATACAAATAAATGAAAATGAATATATTTAAATAGAAGTTCATGTTACAACATCTTTGCCAAAAGTCTAAAATAAAATTAATTTGGAGGAAGTTATTGCAACAGAGAATGTTTTGCTAAGAAATATATTTGGTATACTCCATTTATTCATTTTGTAGTGTAATTTAAATTCAGCACAATTTAGACAGACTACCGGTTTAATGAATATTATCATAGAGTTTCAGTCTTCCTAAATATAAATGCGTATGCCATTCCTATGTCTTGGCTACTTCTGCCCTGACAGAAAGGCCCACCAATCCTTACTGATAACCCAACAGAGTCTCTGCACGTCTGTTCAACCATCCTTGGGTCCCAAATCTATTCCAAACCTGCAGATTATTTAATATCATAGTTCGCTGCACAGGTCGCTTTTCCTCTTGATTTTGATCACTGTCTATTCAGATAGTCTCCAAGCCCCAGAGGAAAATATATACCTTCCCAATTTCCACAGCTAAGCCTTCACCAGAACCCCAAACCTCATCTCCTAAAGTGTCTTCTAAGATCTCCCTGACTCAATTATAATTATTTCTCCTCATCTTGAATAGTACCCTCTCCACTGGCACTTTCTCCCCGGCCTTCAGTCATGTACAGTGCTCCCTTATCTTGAAAACCTGTCACTTGATCCTGCTGACCAATTTACCATCCTATGTCTCTTCTTCCTGCAACACATTAAAAAAAAAAAAAAAGTCCCATGGTCTATAACTATTGCCAATGGTTCCTTACCATCCACTCTATCACCCCAGAATAACCTGGCTCCCACCCTCCGGTGCACCCTCTGTGGAATTTCAACTAAAGACCTAACCAAATATAATGGTCTTTTCTCAGTTCCTGTTCTCCTTGATATTTTAGTGGTCTGTTGCTATTTACAACATCCTTCTTCTTGAGACTCCTTCCTCCCTTACAACATTGTTCCTCCCTAGCTCTCTGTCATCTTTGTCTCTTTCAAAGGTTCCCTTCTGCATCTTGAATATCATAACTTTTCTTCTCCTCTATGTACAGTTTTCTCATTCAGAGACTTCATCCACTCTGAAGGCTCGAAGCTCGCCTCTAAGCAGATGACTTCCAAAGCTAACTATTTAACTCTTGCCTCTCTCTACTCCAGTCCCACATTTCTTACAGCCTGATGGCAATTACGACCTGAGTGTGCTACCATCATCTTACCCTGTCTAAAAACAAACTCACATCTTTTTCCTCAAACCACCAATGACTCTCCTATTTCTTATTTTATTACTACATTGCTGAGTCATTCAAGACAGAATTTTAGTGACTGTCATGCAACCCTCCTTCTTCCTAAAATCAAATCATGTCAAATCTTCCTTCACAGGGTCTTTTGCATCTGTCCCTATATTTATTTCCATTGAAACGCCCTTTCTTAGTCCCTTAATGCCTTATATGTGCACTACTGTGACAGCCTTCTAGGAGGAGTCCATGGTCTCTCCCTCCACCAATTCTCTCAAAGGAGAAATTGTTATATAAGAAGACAGTATAGAAAGATTATGTGAAAAATAAAAATTTGCCATAAGGTTAAAATTGTAACATTGTAAAAATGATACTTTGGTCATATTTTGCCTGCCTTTAAAAAAAAAAAAGATTGTTGCTTATAAAGCAAAATATAAACCCCATATAAGGCCCATTGAACAGCCTGTACCGTTTAGTCCAGAAGTCAGCAAACTATATATAACTCACAGGTCACATCTAGCCTGCCTCCTGTAGGTCTGTAAGTGGAGAAATATTTTTGCATTTTTAAATGGTTGGGGAAAATATCAAAAGAGTATTTTAAAACGAGTAAAAATGATGTGAAATTCAAATTTCAGTATCCATAAAGTTTTACTGTAATACAGCCAAAGTTATTCATTCATGTATTGTCCAAAGCTGCTTTCACCCTACAACAATAGGGCTGATTAGTTACAACAGAGACCACATGGCTTGCAAAGCAGAAGATATTTTTTGTCTGGGCCTTACAGAAAAAGTATATTGATTCCTGCTCTAGTGCAATCTACCTTTCAAGTCTTAGCTCTCTCCCTTCTCCACTGACATATACCCTCTATTCTAGTCTTAAACCAATTTATTTATCTGCTGATTTTCCTACCTTTATCCTTTACCTCATACCATTCCTTTAGTCTGGATTGTTCCTTCTAGCCCCTTTCAGGGTAATAGAAACTCTATTCATTTTTCAGGGCTCACACTTCGAATCTTTTAATAAAGATTTCCTTGATCACCATATCTAAAAATGCCCACTTCTTTTGTTTTTTATAATATCTTCTAGACCACTTAATAAAAATAAATACAATATACTTTATCTCCCTAACTAGACTGTAAATTTATAGGAAAACATGGTCAGCATCTTATCATTTTTCTATCCCTTAGAGTAGTGAGCCCAGAACCCTGTGTATAGTAGCTATAATTCGTTAAAAAATTGTGATACTTTTAAAAGAAGTTATATGGGTGATTTATAGGATTTAATACTTGTTGGGTAAAGAAGGTATTTGATTAATAAAAGCTATGCAATTTTAAGCTAGAAAGCAGAGATAAACTACACACTTCTTTTATTCTCTAAAATTAAGCAAATTATATAAAAGTTCCTAAAGTGATGTGACAAGGTGTGGCAAGTTCAAGGTAAAAAGGTCAGGATTTGATCTTTTTACCTTGAACTCATAACAACTTATCATTTAATGGTTTCTTCATATCTTATTCCAAAAATAAGACTATTTTTATGCATGTATATGATTTTTGGCTATGGGGATAACATATGTGTGTACTCACATACCTACTGTATTGGAAATGTATTACATTTCATTAAGAATATCTTAAAAACATAGGTAATCCCTAAATGTTAGATTAACTTGACTTGCAGGTTTAAGCAGTCTCATGGATCTCAAAGAAGAATTACATACCTCTAGAACTCAATGTTATTACTTACATGATTTATTTTTTATAAGTTTACCTGTTCATAAAGAAGGAAGGTCTTGTCTCTCTCAGATGTAAGAACCTTGACATTACCCTGAATTTCTGCCAAATGGCGCTCATATTTTTCCAGCATGCATTTAAGTTCTTCACGATCTCTTGTTGTTGTCTTCAAAATTTCTACATCACAGTTTGCACCCTATAATTATATAAGGAATTTAAAATTCTTCTTTGATATGTAGTACTGATAGAAAGGTGCTACTGATGGTAGTGCCCAATTTCTAATTAAGAAAACAAGACTATATAATGAAAGGAAATTATAAAAAATAAGTTTAAAAACCATGTCTTTTTAAAACAGCTTCATTCCAAATTATTCCACATTTGCCTGATTACCTCCCAAGCGCTACTTATGCTGAGGATAAAGAACCAATATCAGTAGTCTACTGTGCCATCAAAGAGACCTCTGTCTCTCAACCCCTTTGAAACAGCAATTCACACCAAATCAAAACAAATTATTTTCAAATTAGGTAAAACAAAGAATAAAAGCCAGTGTCTGGGCAACAAACTCCAAAATATTTACAAATTTATAAAACCTACCCGGGCAGTTGGTGATGGGCGTCTCGGACTTTTAGACCTACTTCTCATCATCTTTCTCAAATGTTGAGCTTCAGTCTTATAGTAATCTTTGTCTGCTTCCAAAGTCTTGACAAAGGAATCAAGTCTAGAAGGAGATTTATTTTGTGCTTTTTCAGTATCTAAAATTATCTTGCCAAGGAGGAAAAAATTAGGCCATTATTTCAAGCTAAACTATAGCATCATTTTCTAAGTGAAATTGAAAACAAACAGGATCCTTAAAAACATTTAATTTGGTATTTTTTAAATACAACATTTAAAAAATTATATATCAATAATTTTTAAAAAGCAGTTAGATATCTTTCTTTTCCAGGATTTCTGGGTATGCTATTTTAACTGAAAGATAATTTTGGAGAAAAAATGGTAAAGAAATTTTAGAGAGGCCAGAAACGTCCACAGACCTAGCACACATCCTAGAAATGGCATGGATTTGCTTTAGAAAAACATATGCTACTAGGCTGGGCATGGTGGCTCATGCCTGTAATCCCAGCACATTGGGAGGCCGAGGCGGGCGGATCTTGAGGTCAGGAGTTCGAGACCAGCCTGGCCAACGTGGTGAAACCCTGTCTCTACTAAAAATACAAAAAAATTAGCTGGGCATGGTGGCATGCACCTGTAGTCCCAGCTATTTGGGAGGCTGAGGCAGGAGAATCATTTGAACCCGGGAGGCAGAGGTTGTGGTGAGCCAAGAATGCGCCATTGCACTCCAGCCTGGGCAACAAAGCAAGACTCCATCTCAAAAGAAGAAAAACATATGCTACTATTAAAGCATCTGTTATAGCATCTAAGTTTTGTCCAATATTGTTCAATGAGTGAATAAATTAACTGAACGCTGGATATTCCATACTTGCAAGCATTCCCAGAAATTTGCATTCACTTTCATATATTTAGAAACACTTCTTTGACAACATTTATTTAACAATACTTTATTGGGAGAAAATTATAGATATACTTTCAGATAGAGGGTTTTAAATATTTTAAATAACACTAAAATGTTTAAACAGAACAGTTTTCATTTCACATTGTTAGATAAATAAAACATTGTTTGGAATTATGTAACAAAATTTATGGCTTAAAAGTATTTATTATTAAGGGGGATAAAAGTTAATGTGTAAACAAACAAACTTTATATTTTGAGAATTATTCAGTCATCATTTTAAATCAATTAACAGATAAGGACATTGATAAAACCAACCAAAAGTTGTTCTTTGCCTGTAGGAAACAAAGGAGTAGTGATGAAAAAAGCAAAAAAAAGTCACTCTTACAGATGGGGGTTCCCCTGTGTCCCTAGCAGTTGGTGCAGATTTTAGAAAACAAACATATTTTATTCCTCACAAAACGCGTGAGAGCCAAAGATATAATTTTTTATAGCTTACTGACCAAATAAAAATGATTCCGTAACACATATTTATGAAAAATGTACTTACAGATTTAAGCCTTTTTATTGTATCTTCCAATACTATAATATTATTTTGCTGGCAAATGAGTTCAATCTGAAGAAAAAGTAAAAAAAAAAAATTATTTCTATTAAAGATGTTTAAACTAATTGGAAAAAGAACATCAAAAAAAGGAAGCCACTTAAAATAAAAACATGAAGGCAGTGAATATTTTAAAGAAGAAATAACCTGTTTAGCAACCTTTGATGATAAAAGATAAAAGATGATTTACCCAGGATGAAATAACAATTCCCTTAAATTCAATCTTTTGTATAAAATGTTAATTGATTGTATTTTACCAAATTATTCCCCATAAACTGGAACAAAATGTTAGTACTAATTACAATTCTGAAGATAATAGGAAAGCAATAAAAGAATGACCAGAATAAAATAAGTCGACCCAAATTATCCCATTCAAAAAAGATTGCTTTCTCTTCTGAACTCAACTGCTTAGTTCAATTCAACCCACAAAATACTTTTTGTATCAATTTATGACAGTGAACATACCCAGTCTTAAAAGATAGGTACCTATAGTCATATATTTAGCATATGACTACATTGTATGTCCCTACAGGACACTGACTAAGTTTTTATGCAAAGCAGTAAAGTTCTTTGCTAATAGCATATTCACTTAATGTATTTTGCAATTCATCAACCTTTCCCTCATTATTCTAAACTGCATCCCGATCTTGCCTACTACATTTTAAATTTGAATTCTCTGGAATTATTGTACTTCATTTGTTTTTTAGACCAACGTTCTCTTCTACAATTTTTCTGGCAGTCATATTTTAAGTTTATGAAATATTAAGGGGTGCTATTATTTGGAACGCTTTTCTCACAAGTAAAGTACTTAGAAATAGAACATAATTACATAGAGTTTGGATAACCTTATGTATAGCCTTGAATAGACAATTTTCAATGTTTTAATATATACTACTAAGTAGACACTAAAAAGATACAGGTCTACTTTGAATGTGTTAAGATTTCCACATAAGTACAAAAATTCACTCTGTGAAAGAGTATCTGGTATGACACATTCTCATAAAAAATAAATTTATATGCAGACATCCTACATGTAAACATAACCAAATAAACTGAAGATTATGTCTAGGCATAACAAGGTATGATTATGGTAGATGTTATTTTCTTCATTTACTTTTCTATATGGACTAAAATTTTGTATAATAAATATGCATTAATTTTACAGTGATTAAAAAAAATGTTGATTCCACTCTGAAAAACAAAATAACTGGCCCAAATGAAAAACTGCTAACTCAGTGTTTTCACTTACTTAACAATTAATGAATGCCTACTACCTGCCTGCCATTGTGTTATGTGCTGGGCAAAGTAATGAATAAAAAAGGCAAAAATCTCTGCCGTCATGGAGTATATATTCTAGCCAAAAAAAGAAAAACAAAAGATAATAGTCAAAATATATGTTAGTGATTGCATCCCTCAAAAAATAATACAAGGAGCACTCACGTTCTAGGCACTTGAGTTAAGTAAACAAGAGAGACAAAGATTTCTGCCTTTGTGGATCCTACATTCCAGCTAGAATAGACAATAATAAACCTAACAAATAATTATATGGTATACTAGAAAAAGAAGAGCAGAGTTAAGGATACTGGGAATATTTATGGAGGAACAGATTGGAATTTTAAATAGGGTGGTCAGGAAGTCCTCATTGAAAGGTGACCTTTGACCAAAAACTTCAGAGGAAAGGAAGTCAATCGTGAAAATCTGGGCAAAAAACATTGCAGGCAAAAGTTACAGCTCTAACAAAGGTCCTAAGGCAAAAGAACATCTGATTGGTTCTAAGTATGGAGACCGGCATGGCTGGAGCATAGTGAGGGAAGGGGAAAGGAAGAGCAAAGTGCTACAGGGAAAAATAAAGCAAGGGAGAAAGACAGGGAGTGTGTGCAGGGAATGTGGGGATGGGTATTTCAGAGCCCGCTGTGTGGAAGACATTGGGTAAAGTCTTTGTTGTCCCCCACCCCACCCTTTGTTTGTGGGGGACAAACAAAGACTTTACACAATGTCTTCCACACAGCAGGCTCTGAAATACTTTTTATTGAATCACACACAAAAGTAACAATAATGATAAGGACTATCAGAGATCACAATAATGATAAGGACTATCAGAGATCCAGTCCAATAACATAGCCCCTAGGTCAATTAAAAATATAAATTGTAGGAAGAAATAATGGTAAAATTGTAATTCTGCTTCACATTTCAAAGTGTAATGTTCAATTATCTGGGAAATGCCATGTTAACACATGAATGGTAAACAACTCAAGATGAGAGAATAAACGAAGGCATATAGTTGAGGTGGTTTTAACGTACGTCCACAAATTCTAATACTCCTTCCTTCAATAGCTGGAGCTTAATTTCCCTCCCCTAGAGTGTGGGTTATACTTAGTGACTCACTTTTAAAGATTAGAATATGGAGGAAGTGAAGAGATATAACTTTTGAGACTGGGTCATGCTAAGCCCTGCAGATCCTCCTTATTATCTCTTGGATTGTTGGCTGGGGGAGAGGGGAAGGTGGAGGGAGAATAAACTTCCACAAAGAATACATGAAGCAACCCTAGAGAGAGGTCCACCTAGCAAGGAACAGGCCTCCTGCCAATAGCCAAAAGCCATCTGAGTGAGCCATCTTAGAAGTAGATCCTCCAGTAGCAGTCAAGCCATGACTGTGGCAATCACCTTTTTTGTTGTTTTTTGAGATCGAGTCTCTGTCATCCAGGCTGGAGTGCAGTGGCGTGATCTCGGCTCACTGCAACCTCTGCCTCCCGGGATCAAGCAATTCTCTGGCCTCAGCCTCCCGGGTAGCTGGGATTACAGGTGCCCACCACCATGCCCAGCTAGTTTTTTGTATTTTTAGTAGAGACAGGGTTTCATCATATTGGCCAGGCTGGTCTTGAACTCCTGACCTGAAGTGATCTGCCTGCCTTGGCCTCCCAAAGTGTTGGAATTACAGGTGTAAACCACCAGCACTGGCCATCATCTTGATAACAATTTCCTGAGAAACAGTGAACCAGAACAACCCAGCTAAGACACTCTTGAATTCCCAACCCAAGAACCTGTGAAGTATCGATATTTGTTGTTTGAAGGCATTAAGGTTTCAAAGTAATTACATAGCAATAGCCAATAGTTAATACTGAAAATATTTTAATGAAGTAAATCATGGAAGAAGTTACTGTTGACCTTTAAAAATAAGACTAAAAGTAAATACTTCCCAGTGAATACATTTAATACTATCTCAATTCCAGACAAACTAACAGTAGCTTTAGCCTCAGACTCTACCTCCGCATACCCAGAGTATAATCTCAAACACTAGAAACCCAAACATTTTTTCTCAGCAATCGAATTAGAAATCTTGTTTCAAGTGCTACCCCACAAATTAGGCAACGAATCTCTCCCCCATAAATATAAACCTAACATGCATATCTAATGTCTTAGGATGATGACAACACACACTGGAGTTCATATCCCCAGTGTTGGTTTTGCATCTTTCTAATCCCCTTTCTACTTGGGGACATTCACTTACTGAGGTTGGTGATTTCCTCATTTCAGGGCATTCTACCAACTCAAAGGCCTATTTTCATTTTGTTCTCTCTTTATTAAGTCTCTGATGTTTTCCCTGTGTCAGCAATGGTATCTCTACTCCAAGACTGCTGCTTACCTCTTTTTCACCCGATAGCTTTCCAATCCTCAAATACACCCAACATTCCACATTATTTATGGAGATCTATTTCCTAGAAATACTCTTTGCCAAGCCAGGCAAAATTCCACCTGTAAATTTAATACTTACAGTTTTAGGTAAATCCTAGCTTTTATATTTTAGATGTTTTCCATTCCAAAAATTCTTCCTTTTGATAGCAGAGAATTCACCCCAACATAGTACTTACTCTTTCTAGAACATAAACCCTAACAACTCTTTAAAAGTGATGACTTCTAAACAGGGCATTCTCATTGCTGGAATTCAGTCAACTTGGTTTCCCGCAGTCTGGGAAGGCGTGCAGTTAATTTTTAATTTGAAGACAAAAACAAGGAAGACATACTAAAACTCTTCAATATTGATAATTTTTTTTTTTTTTTTTGAGACAGAGTCTCACTCTTTTGCTCAGGCTAGAGTGTGACGCGATCTTGGCTCACTGCAACCTCTGCCTCTCAGGGTCAAGCTATTCTTGTGCCTCAGCCTCCTAAGTAGCTGGGATTACAGGCGTATGACACCATGCCCGGCTATTTTTTTGCATTTTAGTAGAAATGGGGTTTCATCATGTTCACCAGGCTCGTCTCAAACTCCTGGCCTCAAGCGATCCACCTGCCTCGGCTTCCCAAAGTGCTGGGATTACAGGCATAAGCCACCATGCTTGGCCCAATTTTGATAATTTTTATAATTAAGACAGATGGAAATCAATTTACCATTAAACTGTGAATGTTACCTTAAAAAAAGTAACAATACATTCCACCTGAAGTGGCATTAAAAAATTAAGTTAAAAAAATTTTTAAAGTAACAATACAAACAAAAGTGTATTGAAAAATGTTTAAAATATTCAAGCTACTTTTAAATATCCTTCAAATACTTTAACAGCATCCATTTGAAGATAAATAATTCAAAAGTTAAAAACAAATCATTCTTATCTAGTATTTCAAGTAGTTCTAAGGACCTGTTCCAGACAACATGGTTAGAGAAGACTATATCCTTAAGGTAATAAACTCGTGTATTTAAATATTGCACTATTATGGCCAGGTGTGGTGGCTCATGCCTGTAATCCCAGCACTTTGGGAGGCCAAGGTGGGAGGATCACTTCAGGTCAGGAGTTCAATACCAGCCTGGCCAACATGATGAAACCCTATTTCCACTAAAAATATGAAAATTAGATGGGTGTGGTGGTGGGTGCCTATAATCCCAGCTACTTGGGAGACTGAGGCAGGAAATCACTTGAACCTGGGAGGTGGAGGTTGCAGTGAGCCGAGATAGTGCCACTGCACTCCAGCCTAGGTGACAGACGGAAACTCTGTCTCAACAACAACAAAAAAGTTGTATTATTTGACTTTCCACTAATTTAAACTCATCCATTAAGCAGTCTCAATGAGGTTACTGCATAAAAATACATACAATCCTAGAGTTCATCAATTGGACTCATATTTCAAATTACTGTAACAGTGACTTCAATAATGTTTCACCTGATAATTTATTTAATTGCTTTATTATTTGCTATAAGAATACTGTTACATTAAAAGAATGTTTAAGAAATAACATGCAATAACAATTAGCTTTGGGAAATTACTTTGTTACAGACACAATTTACTAATTTGGTGATTAATAAAATCAAGACAAATAAACATGTTCACACGCTATCATTTAAAAATTCAAAGGTTGTTTTTTGGCCTTCAAATATGCTCTATCTTGCTTATCAGCCATTAGGCAGCAATGGAGAAGTGAAACTGTCATTTTATAATTATGTTTCATCTCTAGTTTCTAAATTTCATGGCAAAGTACTCAATCAAGAAATAAAATGTTGATCAAAATATCATAAAGCTACAGTAACTAAAACAATGTGATGGTGGCAAAGAAAAAGGCAAATGAATCAATGAAAACAAATAGTCCAGAAAGTCACAGATATCTGAGAATTTAGTATCTGTTAAAATGATACGTCAAATCAGTGGAGAAAGGACTACGCAACCCTACCTCATATTAGAACAAAAAGAAACTAGCAGTATCAAAAGAAGGAAAACTATTAAAAAGTATTAAAAGAAAACTTTAGAAAGTATATATGTAGTTCTTGAGGTGAAAAAAAAACCTTCCTGAACAAGAACCAAATCTCAGACATCAGTAAGAAAAAAAAAAAGATTGGCACATTTTTAAATTTTAGTTAAAAAAAGTTTTAAATTGACTTTTTATTGATACATAATAATGGTACATGTTTATGGGGTACATGTGATATTTTAATACATGCATCAATGTATAATGATCAAATCAGGATAATGGGGATATCCATCACCTTAAAGATTATTTCTTTGTTCTGGGAATACTCCAAACCTTCTCTTTCAGCTATTTTAAAATATGCAATAAATTGTTAACAATAGTCACCCTACTGTGTCATCAAACAGTAGAATTTATATCTTCTCTATAACTGTATTTTTGTACCAATTAACCAGCCTCTTTTCATCCTCTCCTCCCCGCTATCCTTTTAGCCTCTGGTAACCATCAATCTATGCTCTATCTCCATGAGACTGATTTCTTCAGATTCCACATATGAGTGAGAACATGCAATATTTGTCTTTCTGTGCCTGGCTTATTTCACTTTACATGATGTCCTCCAGGCTCATTAATGTTGCTGCAAATGACAGAGTTCTTTTCTTCTTCATGGTTGAATGACATTCTATTGTGTATATATACTACATTTTCTTTATCCACTTATCTGTTAATGGACACCTAGATTGATCCCATATCTTGGCTATTGTGAATAGTGCTGCCATAAACACGGAAGTGCAGATACCTCTGTGACATACTGATTTCCTTTCTTTTGGATGTATACCTGGCTGCGGTGTTGCTGGATCACATGGCAGTTCTATTTTTAGTTTGGTAAAAATCTTTTTTAAAGGGTATTGAAATCAATTACATGTGTGAAAATAGATGAAAATAAATGTATCTATTAGTTTGTAGATATCTCTGCACAGGAGAGAGGAATTGGGAAGTGGGAGCAACATTTAGTTCACAGAACATTCCTATTGCTTTGAAATGTTTTACAATGACTACATATTACTTAGGAAATGTTTTGAGTAAAATTTGTTAAAAGAAGTAAAATGTGAGAAACAATTTATCCTTAGAACAGACATTTAAATATACTGTCAAATCTAAACAGCTTCCAAATTATACAAATGAGAATGCTACTTTTTCCATTGCATTTAAAAATTACATGATGTTTAAAGTAAAATTAAAATCCTTATCAGTGGTAAATCTGGTACCTTGGCTTCTTCAAGTTCCTTGTTGGCGGAATCCACCACAAAATTTTTCTCCTTTTCTAGTTGCTCTGCTAGTTGGTCAATTTTAATCAATTCTTTACAAAGATGCTCATTGTGGCTGGTTAAATCATCTACTTGACTGCTTACCACCTCCTTACTATCCAAGAGTTTCCTAACATATTCTTCCAAGCCATGATTTGTCTGTTTGAGATCTTCAATCTGTTATTATCAGAAAAAAAAATCACATTAAAATAAGTCCTTAGCTTTTTTCTGGGGAGCAACTGTGTGACTGGAATCAGGAAGGGATCAAGAAGGGAGATTTGCTTTCCTGGCAAAGAAACTTAACTCTATACCTTTTTGTGCCTTCTGAATTTTGTACCATGTGAATGTATTACCTATTTGAAAAAATATATTAAATAAAAATTTTAAATTTTATAGCAGTATCTTTCAAGACAATTTATAGTTTATTTTAAAAAGAACTTAATTACTATTGATTTTTAGCCAATCTATTAGAAAAATGGCCAAATATTTATATCTGCAATAAAGAAACTTCAATAGTTTTGAAATTAATTTTAATACCACTAAGAGTTCTTTTAATTAAATTTCTAATTATTGTTATTAAAATATATTAACTCTTTTAGGCCAGGCATGGTGACTCACACTTGTAATCCCAGCACTTTGGGAGGCTGAGGCGGGCAGATCACCTGAGGTCAGGAGTTTGAGACCAGCCTCACCAACATGGCGAAACCCCATCTCTACTAAAAATACAAAAATCAGCTGGGCATGGTGGCGAGTGCCTGTAGTCCCAGCTACTTGGGAGGCTGAGGTACAAGAATTGCTTGAACCTGGGAGGCAGAGATTGCACTGAGCCCAGATCCTGCCACTGCACTCCAGCCTGGGTGACAGAGCAAGACTCTATCTCAAAAAAAAAAAAAAAAAAGTATATATATGTATACGTATATATACGTGTATATATACGTATATATACGTATACATATATATACGTACATATATGTGTATATTATTAACTCTTTTTTAAAAAGTCCTTTTGAAAGTATCAGTAACTTACTTGACTAAGCTAAATATCAAATCAATCAAGTATTTGCTGCCTAATGTGGAGGAACACAGCTTTCCTTCCCAGCCCACTATCAAACTATCAATGGATGAAGAAAAGGGCCTTTTCTATCATGAAGGTATCCAAATGTCTTTAAAGGAAAAAAAAAAATTAGACCCATTGAACAATGATTATGTCAGGAACTATATTAAATTCCAAAAATACAAAGATAGGTTAGATACCTGCCCGCAGGGAACTTTTTGTTTACTTGAGGAAATACAAAGACAATATGTTAAGTGCAATAACAAAAATAACTACGAGGTAAAGTCATGGTACAAATTCTTTTCCATAGTACTTGTCTCTCATTGTGTATTTAACAAATATTTATTGAGCACCTATTGTGTCAAGATACTGTGTTTGTACCCTGTAAAAGATGCATTAAAAACAACAACAACAACAAAAAAAAACACTCGCACACAGAAGTTTCAGTCTGTAAGGAGCATCTGAAATTGCTAAATACCTGACCTCTTTAGTTCTAGCATTATTCTTGCCCTGAGGTTGCCCTTTTCAAACAGCTATAGAGTTATCGTCTTCCAAACCATTAAAATCAACAAAGTTGTCTTCAAAAAAACTTTTTAAGTTGTCACTACATAAAAATATCCTAAAAGTCATGAATTATTTTTAACTAAATATGCTACAATGCCATTTATTGTACCCAGTAAATAGCCCACCAAGAGGCATAATAAAGTCATTATTTTAATCCAGTGTCTCCTACTCTCTTCTCTTTTGTCCTTCTCCCATCTACTCTCAAAAATTCTTCGAAAATGCAAATTTGAGGTCATTCCTATAACCTTATGTTGCCTCATGACACTGAGAATAAAATTTTAAAATGCCATTTATGATCCAACTCGACTTACCTGTCCAACCTAACTTCCCACCACCAGACATACTATAAAAAATAATCTCATTAAATTCATTTAAAAACTTTTAGGGGAGTTATTGAAATGTACACACTTGAAATTTGAAGTGTTATCACAGAACCCTCCTTATGAGAATCCTCAAGGAAAACCCTACTTAGGCTTCAATTTCAGGAAAATACGTGACTTTTTTGGAAACCTGGTTTGTTCTTACCCTAACAATCATTAATTATTTAACTAATATTTCTATTTGCCTTTGCCTCTAGAAATTTTAAAGTCAAATCCAAAGCCCACCTCTAGCAACATGCACAGAAACTAGGTACAATGATCTGTTCGTTATTGTCACCCCAGGCTTTCATTGTTTACTTATTTTACCCTACCCTTATTATTTCAGCTACTTTCTTTTAAAGCAAACAGACAAACTACAGGATGTGAAACAGATAAACTTCAAGTTGTGTTTTTCATCTTTGTTCGTGGCTTTTCCTATGCCATGTTTCTCAGCAACAAGAGCACACTAAAAATGTCTGTTAACTTCCCACTGCACCAGGAGATGTTAAATGCTTCTCCTTTTCAGTATGTGTGCCCATAAAGCCTCTTATACAAGTTTATCTCAATATTTTATAAGATGCATTAAAATCATTTATTTCCCTGTCCCTTCTACTAGATTCTAAACAACTTAAAAGACTGTATTGTCTCATTTCTGTATCATCACTTGTTTCTGCATCATTTATTAAGTATCTCACATATAATCCTCAAATTATTAAGTAAGCAAATAAAACAAATTATTAGTAATATAAATGAACACTCCCCTCCCTTCCCTCATGAACTCTACTTTTACTCAATTCCAAGACAAAAGTACTTTAAAAGAGGCAGTCTAGAGTAATACAAAGGATATGGGCTTTGGACTTCGGCAGAGTTAGGTTTAAATCCTGTTGTAGTTCTTTACCAGTTATGTAATTGGAGAATTTACCATATTTTCTTGATCCTAGAAGATGCACCTGACTTCAGAAAAAAAATAAATAAGAGTCTCTTGAGTTTCTTCTGTTAAAGGGACAGAATGCCTACAATTTGTAGAATTGTCATTAGACATTATATAAGAGCTCAAGTAAAATTTCCAGTATTATAGGTACTCAAGTAGTTTTGTTAAAAATTTTTATTTTTAAATAAGATTCACAGGAAGCAAATGTAGTACAGAGAAGTCTCATACGCCCTTTACTCAGTTTCCGCTGACAGTTGTGTCATAAACAATATAGTATAATATCATACCCAGATACACCATGTGCATGGTGTTCTATATGATTTTTCTCACATGTGCAGTTCTCTGTAACTACCACCTCAAGATATAGAACTGTTCCATTACAACAAGACCATTCTTCTGCTGCCTCTTTATATTCTCCTTCCCCGCCCTCAATTCTTCCCACCAATGTGTACAATTTTGTCATTTTAAGAATGTTATATAAATAAAATCATAGAGCATGTGATCTTTTAAGATTGCTTTCTTTCACTCAGCACAGCGTCCTTTAGATCCACGCAAGTTGTTATTTGAACCAAATAGGATCATTTCTATTTATCGCTGAATAATATTCCATGGTAAGGAATACCACAGTTTAACCATTCAACAATTAAGGAAAACTGGTTGTTTCCAGTTTGGGAATATAACAAAGCTGCTACGAACAACTGAGTAGGATATAAGTTTTGAGTAGATATAAGTTTTCATTTCCCTGGAACAAATGCCCAGGAGTACAACTGCTGGGTTGTATGGTAAATGTATGTTTAGTCTTACCAAAAACTGCCAAATTATTTTCCAGAGTGGCTGTACCATTTCATATTCTTACCAGGAATGGATGAGTGATCCAGTTTCTCCTCATCCTTGCCAGCATTTGGTATTGTCACTACTTTTTATTTTAGTTACTGTATTGTTATTTCATGATGGCCTTAATTTGCATTCCCCTGATGTTTAGAGGCTGAACATCTTTTTCTAGTATACCAGACATCCTTCTGTGAAGTATCTCTTCATGCCTTTTGCTCATTTTCTAACTGAATTGTTTGCTTTTCACTATTCAACTTTAAGAGTTCTTCATTTGATACAATAGGTATGAGTCCTTTAGCAAATATGTGGTTTGTAGTTAGTCTTTTCATCGTCTTAGTGGGCCTTCTGCAAAGTAAAACGCTAACTACAAACCACATATTTGCTAAAGGACTCATATCTATTGTATCAAATGAAGAACTCTTAAAATTGAATAGTGAAAAGCAAACAATTCAGTTAGAAAATGAGCAAAAGACATGAAGAGATACTTCACAGAAGTATATATATTCATATATATATGTGTGTATATATATTCATATATATATGTGTGTATATATATGAGACAGAATCTCACTCTCACCCAGGCTGGAGTACAGTGGTACAATCTCAGCTCACTGCAACCTGCCTCCTGGGTTCAAGTGATCCTCCCACCTCAGCCTCTCAAGTAGCTGGGACTACAGGCATGCACCACCATGCCTAGATAATTTGTGTAATTTTTAGTAGAGATGGGGTTTTGCCATGTTGGCCAGGCTGGTCTTGAACTCCTGGCCTCAAGTGATCCATCCACCTGCCAAAGTGCAGGGATTATAGCCACGAGACACCACACCCGGCCAAAAACTTCAATTTTGATTAAGTCCATATTACCAATTTTTCCTTTTATGAGTCATGCTTTTGGTATCATATCTAAGAACTTTCCATCCAAGCCTAACTTCCTGCAAATTTTCTCCTATGCTACCTCCTAAAAGTATCATAGTTTTATGTTTTACATTTACATCTATGGTCCATTTAATTTTTTATGAAGTGTGAGATTTAAGTGGAGGGTAACTGTTTTCCCTATATCTAAATGCTCCAACACCACTTGTTGAAAAGACTATCTTCCACTGAACTGCATCTGCATCTCTGTCAAAAAATCGTTTGGCTATACTTGTATAGGACTATCTCTAGATTCTCTGTTCTGTACCATTCATGTATGTATCTATCCCTCACCAATATCACAGTCTTGATTACTGTAGTTATAAGTGTTGAAATCATGAAGAGTTTTGTTTTTGGTGCCTTCCTGTGGATTATCTCAACATTTTTTAGAATTCTATGTTGATTTATTTATAGTGTTTCTGAGTGTAACTCTTGTTTGATCTTCTTCTACCAGTTGTTCTAGGCATTACATTACATATATAGAACTTATCATAGCCTACATTTTAACAGTTCAAGTGAAAGTACAGAAACCTTACCTCCTGTTAGCTCCCTTTACTCTCCCCTATTAATAAAATAATTGTCTGAAATATTTCCTGTACATGCATTTAGAACCACATTTGACAGTTAAATACAATTTTGTAAACTTAAAAACAAAATTTGGCTCAGAGTAGTGGCTCACATCTGTAATCCTAGGACTTTGGGAGGCTGAGGCAGGTGGATCACTTAAGAATGGGAGTTCAAGACAAGCCTGGGCAACATGGCGAAACCCCATCTCTACCAAAAAAAAAAAAAAAATCAGCCAGGCATGGTGGTGCATACCTGCAGTCCCAGCTACTTGAACGGCTGAGGTAGGAGGATTGCTTGAGCCCAGGAGGCCAAGGCTGCAGTAAGCAGAGATGATGCCGCTGCAGTAAGCAGAGATGATGCCACTGCACTACAGCCTGGATGACAGAGCAAGACCCTGTCTCCAAAAAAAAAAAAGAAAGAAAGAAATTCTATTTCATTTACCTATATTTTTTGCTCTACATATTGTTCTTCCTTCCTACTGCTCCAAGATTACTTCTTTTATCACTTCCTTTCTGGTTAGAGAAATACTTTTAGCTATTCTTTTAGGGTAGCTCTGCTGGCACAAATTATCTTAATTTTTCTTTATCTGAGAATGTCTTTACTTTTCCTCAACCTTCAAGGATACTTTCTCTGGATATAAAATTCTGGGTTGACAGGTTTGCTTTTTTTTTTTAGCACTTGAAAAATGTTGTGCCACTTCCTTCTTACCTCCAATTTTTCAGATTAAAAATATCTGCTGTCACTTGAATTGGTGTTCTTCTATAGATAATGCATGGTTTCTCTCTGGTTACTTTCAGGATTTTTTTAGTGTCTTGGCATGCATTTCTTTGGGTGACTCCTGTTAGGTATTCCGTCACCTTCTTTCATCTGTTTTATGTCTTTGTGCCAAATTTGTGGGAAATTCAGCCATTATCTCTTCAAATTTTTTTTAGCACCACCTTCTCTCGCTTTTTTGTCAAACATAGTTTTATACCTGTCTCTGAGGCTCTATTCAAATTTTTTTCCATCTATTTTCTCTCTGACGTTCACATTAGGTAATTATTTTTCTAGTCTCATGTTCACTGATTCATTCCTCTCCTCCATTCTATTGAGAACATTGAGTTTTTATTTTCAGTTACTCTATTTTTAAAGTTTGTTTTATTGTCACAAAATATATATACATAATTTTCATTTTAACATTTTTTAAGTATATAATTCAGTGGCATTAAGTATATTCACAATGTTGTACAACCATCACCACTATCTATTTCCAGAATTTTTTTAATCCCCTCCCCCAAAAAACTCTGTACCCATTAAACAACAATTTTATCTCCATAATTTGCCTATTCTAGGTAGAGGTGGTATCAAGCATTATTTGTCTTCCTGTGTCTGGCTTATTGTACTTAGTATAATGTTTTTGAGGTTCATTCATTTTGCAGCATGTATCAGCATGTCATTCCTTTTTGAATCTGAGTAATATTCCATTGTAAGCACACACCATATTTTATCCATTCATTTGTTGACATTTGGGTTTTTTCTACCTCTCGGCTACTGTGAATAATGCTGCTATGAGTATTTGTATATACGTATCTACTGGAGTCCATGTTTTCAACTCTTTAGGGTATATACCTAGGAGTGGAATAGCTGCATCATATGATTAGTCTGTCTTTAAAATTTTGAGAAACCATCAAATGATTTTCACCATGGTGGCTCCATTTTACATTCCCATCAGCAATGCAAGTGTTCCAATTTCTTCACATCCTCACCAACACTTGTTATTTTCCATTATAGCAACCATCCTAATGGGTATGAAGTGGTATCTCATGGTTTTGATTTGCATTTCTTTAATGGTTGATGATGTTGAGCATCTTTTTCATGTATTTATTGACATTTGTATATCTTCTTTGGAGAAATGTCTGTTCAAGTCCTTTGCCCATTTTTGAATTAGATTTTTTTTGGGGAAAAGGGGCTAATTGTAGGAGTCCTTTGTATATTCTAGATATTAAGCCCTTTTCAGATATGTAATTTGGAAATATTTTCTCTCATGTAGTTAACAGACTAAGTTTTTGGAGTAGTTTTAGGTTTACAAAAAATTGATTAGGAAGTACAAAGAGTTCCCACATACTCCTCTCTCTCTTCCTCAACACAGTTTCCTCTATTATTTACATTTTGTATTAATGTGGTATATTTGTTACAATTGATGAAATAATACTGTTACATTATCATTATTATGATTATTATTATTATTATTTTTTGAGACAGAATCTCGGTCTGTCGCCCAGGCTGGAGTGCAGCGGCACGATCTTGGCTCACTGCAACCTCCGCCTCCCAGGTTCACACCATTCTCCTGCCTCAGCCTCCCGAGTAGCTGGGACTACAGGCACCTGCCACCATGCCCGGCTAATTTTTTTCTATTTTTAGTAGAGATGGGGTTTCACCATGTTAGCCAGGATGGTCTCGATCTCCTGACCTCATGATCCGCCCGCCTCGGCCTCCCAAAGTGCTGGGATTACAGACGTGAGCCACTGCACCCGGCCTACTGTTACATTATTAATAACTAATGTCTATAGTTTACCTTAGGGTTCACTCTTGGTGTTATTCATTCTGTGAGTTTTGACACACATAGGATGACATGTATCCACTATTAGTATATCATACAGAATAGTTTCACTCCCTTAAAAATCCTGTGCTCCACCTATTCATCCCCTCTCCCTCCAATTCCTGGTAACTACTGCTCTTTTTATGGTTTCTATAGTTTTATCATCTCCATTTAGTTGGAATCATACATTTCGTAGCCTTTTCAGCTTTGTAACATGCTTTCAAGTTTCACTCTGTGTCTTTTCATGGCTACGTAGCTCATTTTTAAAATACACTGAATACTATTCCACTATATAGGTGTACAACAGTTTGCTTATCCATTCATCTATTGAAAGATATCTTGGTTGCTTCCAAGTTTTTGGCAATTATAATAAAGCTGCTATAAACATTCATAGGCTGATTTTTGTGTGGACCAGTTACTTTATTTTTTAGTTCCAACATGTCCATTTGGTTCTTCTTTGTATCTCTTATTTTTTCCTGAGACCACTTTTCTTCATTCGTTTCCAGCATGTTCATAATTGCTTGCTGAAGCATTTATATGACTGCTTTAAAGTCCTTGCTAGATAATTGTAACATCCGTTCCATTTCAGTGTTGACTTCTCTTGTCTTTTCTCAAATCTTCCTGATTCTTTGGATTACAATGCCTTTTTTAAAAATTGAGACCTAGCATTATAAGACTCTGGATCTTATGTTTTAGTAGGCCTCCTGTGACAATGCTCCAACTAAAAAGGAGGGACATTGCCTTATTTCCGCTAGATCAAAGTAGAAGTCCAGTTCCTCTACTTGGCATCTGTTGATATCTGGAAAGGGTGGTGTTCCTAGATACTGCTAGGCAAGAGTGGGAGTTCAGGCTCCCCACTAGGTCTCTGCCATTTCCACCAGCCTGGGAAGAATCCCAGAGGTGCCTCATTACTGTTCCCCACGTGTCCCCCACTGACACCATGGATGGGTGGCCTTTACTGCTGATAGGTGGTAAAAGTTCAGGTCTCCACCACAGCAAGAAGGCGTGCCTTTTACTATAAAGTGGGAGTAGATGCCTTGGCTCCTCATGTTGTCTCTGCAGACATCATGGGGTTCAGGGCCTCCTTATCCCCTGGTGAGGATAAAAGTCCTAGTTTCCCACTTAGCCTTCTCTGATATCACCCTGGTGTGGGAGGAGTGGGTAGAGAAAGAAGGTAGGTGAGGCACAAGTGGGGCTCCTTGTTATAGTCTGGCAAGCATGGAAAGTGTAGGCTCTTTACTTGGCCTGAGCTGGCAGGAATGGGGCTGTAGTTTTTTCTGTGGTATTTGCTTGGAGTGGATAGTTACTGTCTTAAAAGTTGTCTGCCTTGATAGGCTGCTCCTTTCCTGGTCCTTTTCTTCGGTCTTTCTTTTGTGCCTATTGTTATTTCCAGTTGCCAGTTTTTCTAGCAGCTGTCTGGGACATATGGAGAAAAAGAAACCCAGGAACAAACATGTTGTTCTTTGTGTCTTGAGATCCTTAGCCAATGTTCCTTCTTCTCTCCACCTTTCAAAGTCTTAAATTCTTTTACACATAATGTTCAGAGTTTTTAGCTGTACTTAGCAGGAGGAATAAAAAAAAGTAAGTCTACTCTATCTTCCTGGAAAAAGAAATCTCTTTTAATAGCCTTTATTAATAGCTATATTACATGTCAAGCATCAGGAGAACAGGAACAATACTGAACTTGGAGTTCAGAGAATTGAGTTCAAATCCCAGCTAACATGGGAGTTTGGAGAAATCGTAGTTCTGTCACTTGTTACTCAAGTGTCATAATTATTTAACCTCTTAGAACTTCAGCTTCCACATCTGTAAATGGAAACGGCATCACTTTTTCACAAGTTGGGGATGATTAAGTAAAAACTGTGTACCTGAAAACATCTGACACAACACTTCACATGTAGTTTGCACTCACTGACTCTGACTCTATGTTTATCAAAATGGTTAAGATAAAAATTTAATGATTTTAGACCCATAACATTTAAATGAGCTCTGAATTAGTAGTTATTTATTCTCTATCTTCTTGTTTCAAAATAGGCTCCCACCCCAAATTAAGTCAGGAAAATATGTTGTAACTAAACGCAACCTGTAATTTCAGTGTCGAGATGAATCTATCTTGGTTTCTCACTTCTCGTTCTAGCTGGAGAGTATTCTGGTAGTTTTCAGCTTCAGAAACTGGAGCCCCTAGACCAAAATCATGTTCTTTGGTGGTAACCTAGTACAAAGAATGGGAAATAATACAGAGGCATTCAGTTTAAACCAGCTCTGTGATTTCTCACATCAATACATTTTGAAAATTGATAATATTCTTAGTTTTTTTAACAATTTCCCATCAGCTAAGAGGATTTCATCAAATTTACCTTCTTAAAATTTATAAAACTTTTTCTGTGTGTTGTCCAAATGGTACTGAACGTGCTTTTCAAAGACATTCCCTACACTATCCTTTTAGTAATCATGGTTCTACAGAAATATGGATCAGTAGCAAATTAAATAGTCTACCTCTAGGCTTGTGTTGTCCAAAATAGCTATTAGCGAGCTACATTTGCTGTTGCTACTCTATACAAGAAAAAAAGTTTGCAATTCATATCACAAAGAGTGAATTTCCTGAATATAGAAATAATCCCTAGAAATAAAAAAGATTAAAAAATAGTCTAATAGAAAAATTAGCAAAGAATGTGAACATTTACAGAAATGGCTCTTAAATATTAAGATGTTCAATCTCAACATTTAGTGACACAAATTAAAACAACACTGAGATACCCCCTTTTAACCATCACATGGCAAAGATCAGTAAGATGGATATAGCGTCCTTATATATCACCAGTGGGAGTGTAAATTGATACAATATTTATGGAGAACAATTGTATAAAATCTATCAACATGACAAATGCACAAAGCTTCTGTTCAAATAATTTCATTTCTAGAAATTTATACTACAGCTATATATATGTACACATATGCAAAATAACAAATGTTAGAGATTTTTCACTTTAGCATACTATACATACTATTCTGCATCACGCTATTTTACCTGACAACGTATCTTAGAGATTGTGTAACCTAGGAAAACAATTTTTTCTTTCCTTGAATCAAGGCTACCATTGTGTTAAAAGAGAAATTGTTACGAGCATCTTAGATCTTTCCTCAAAACACAGCTGCTGTTCTCCAAAATCCTACCTAGCGAATTACAGAATCAGGATCTCCCCAGTCACTGACCTTATGATGCACTCTGTGTAACCCAGCACTTAGACAGGCCAGCAGATTTATTTCCCTTTTTTCTCTTCTCTAAATAAGATACAACTCTTCTTCATTGCAACAGTTACTGCCCCACCTGGAACCTCAACATTAGATCTCACAGAATATTTCAAATTATGAAGCATTTAAACCCCTAGGGGCTGGACTGAACTCCTAACTACCATTTCTTGCATGGTTTCTGTTGAAAAATGTATTGCTAGTTATAAACATGATTTAGAATAACAGAATGAAACGACCCCTCACTAGAGCAGTACTGTTCAATTTTTATTGAATTTAAGAATCATCTGGGAATGTTGTGTGAATGCAGACTCTTATTTACAGGCTAAGATTTGACATTTCTATAAAGCTGCTTGGAGATCCCTATTTGGTTGGTACAGAGACCACATGTTGAATCATGCTGTGCTGTAATTTCTGATTTATTTGAATAGCAAGGATCTATTTAATTAAAGTCTAAACCCATCCAATATTCAGAGTACTTCTGTAATTTTGTCCCTTCCTACTTCTCCAAACTTACCTCCTACTTGATACCTCCAAGAATCCCTCTATGAAAGACAAACTATGCAACACATAAGGGTCTCACTCTGTCACCCAGGTTGGCATGATCACGGCTCACTGCAGCCTCGAACCCCAGGCCCAAGCAATCTTCTCACCCTAGCCTCCCAAACAGCTGAGAAGACCGGCATGTGCCACCACAATTGGCTAATTGTTTTAAATTTTGTAGAGTCAGGGTCTCCCTATGTTGCCCTGGCTGGTCTTGAACTCCTGGGCTCAAGAGATCCTCCCGCCTAGGTCTCCCTGGGATTATAGGCATGAGCCACTGCACCCAGCCAACACATTCTTAATATATATATTCAAAAGTATTTTATCATCTGTTCAATGAGCCTTGCCCTCACTCTTTTCTCCATTTAACTTAAGACATTTCTAAGGCTCAGCTGGAATTCCATATTCTCCAGGTTTTCTCTGTCTTCTCCACTGCATAATGATCATCTCTTAATTGACATTTATATATAGATTATAGAAGAATTTATGTTCTAAATTTTTCTGGATGTCTTCCTCACACATTTATTAGACTCTTAAGAACAAGCAATGTCCCAAAACTCTCTCTATCCCCATTAACCTGCAGTTATTTACGTAATAAAAAGTGTCAAAAAATTTGTTGAGGTTGATAATGAAGCAGTGTGATAAAGCAGACAAAATTAAACTTTCTTCCTCCTCTTTGGTAAACCGAATAAAGTGGGACTTTTGCAAAATTACCTATCAGGCCCAGCTAGGAATTAAAAATAGCAAGAGACCACAAGTCCACCTGACAATCCTAACCAATCATGCTGGAGTTGCTATCCTCCCTCCACCAGCTTTGGGGGCAATATCACTAGAAGAAAGAGACATCAGTGTATCTGAAATTCCCATGCCTGGTCTGCCAGCTTCCCTACCTCAGGCCACATAAATATCCTCAACCTTGCTGCAATCTCATCATTAGAATGGAACTTGTGCTCCTATACAGTTCTCAGAGAAGGCAAGTGAAACAATGTTCCTTCTTAAAAAAGATTATTTTTTCTTTTTTATGCTATCCCTCCCCTAGGCCCCCACTCCCCGACAGGCCCTGGTATATGATGTTCCCCTCCCTGTGTCCATGAGTTCTCACTGTTCAACTCTCACTTATGAGTGAGAACATGCGGTGTTTGGTTTTCTCTTCTTGTGTTAGTTTGCTGAGAATGATGGTTTCCAGCTTCATCCATGTCCCTGCAAAAGACATGAACTCATCCTTTTTAATGGCTGCACAGTATCCATGGTGTATATGTGCCACATTTTCTTTATCTAGTCTATCATTGGTGGGCATTTAGGTTGGTTCCAAGTCTTTACTATTATGAACAGTGCTGCAATAAACATACCTGTGAATATGTCTTTAGAGTGACTTATAATCCTTTGGGTATATACCCAGTAATGGGATTGCTATGTCAAATGGTATTTCTGATTCTAGATCCCTGAGGAATCACCACACTGTCTTCCACAATGGTTGAACTAATTTACACTCCCACCAACAGTGTAAAAGCGTTCCTTTTTCTCCACAACTTCTCCAGCATCTGCTGTTTCCCGACTTTTTAATGATCGCCATTCAAACTGGCATGAGATGGTATCTCATTGTGGTTTTGATTTGCATTTCTCTAATGACCAATGATGAGCTTTTTTTCATGTTTGTTCACTGCATAAATGTCTTCTTTTGAGAAGTGTCTGCTCATATCCTTTGCCCACTTTTTGATGGGGTCGTCTGTTTTTTTTTTGTAAATTTGTTTAAGTTCCTTATAGATTCTGGATATTAGCCCTTTGTCAGATGGGTAGATTGCAAATATTTTCTCCCATTCTGTGTTTCCTGTTCACTCTGATGATAGTTTCTTTTGCTGTACAGAAGCTCTTTAGTTCAATTAGATCCATTTGTCAATTTTGGCTTTTGTTGCCACTGCTTTTGGTGTTTTAGTCATGAAGTCTTTGCCCATGCCTATGTCCTAAATGGTATTGGCTAGGTTTTCTTCTAGGGTTGTTATGGTTTTATGTTTTATGTTTAAGTCTTTAACACATCTTGAGTTAATTTTTGTATAAGGTGTAAGGAAGGGGTCTAGTTTCAGTTTTCTGCATATGGCTAGCCAGTTTTCCCAACATCATTTATGAAATAGAGAATCCTTTCCCCACTGCTTGTTTTTGTCAGGTTTGTCAAAGATCAGATGGTTGTAGATGTGTGGCGTTATTTCTGAGGTCTCTGTTCTGTTCCACTGGTGTGTGTGTATATATATATATATATATATATATATATGTATATATCTGTTTTGGTACCAGTACCATGCTGTTTTGGTTACTGTAGCCTTGTAGTATAGTTTGAAGTCAGGTGGCATGATGCCTCCAGCTTTGTTCTTTTTGCTTAGGACTGTCTTGGCTATATGGGGTCTTTTTTGGTTCCATGTGAAATTTAAAGAAGTTTTTTCTAATTCTGTGAAGAAATTAGATGGGGAGATCATTGAATCTATAAAATACTTTGGGCAGTATGGCCATTTTCACAATATTGATTCTTCTGATCCACGAGCATGGAATGTTTTTCCATTTGTTTGTGTCCTCTCTTATTTCCTTGAGCAGTGGTTTGTAGTTCTCCTTGAAGAGGTCCTTCACATCCCTTGTAAGTTGTATTCCTAGGTATTTTATTATCTTTGTAGCAATTGTGAATGGGAGTTCACTCATGATTTGGCTGTTTGTCTATTACTGGTGTATAGGAATGCTTCTGATTTCTGCATATTGATTTTGTATCCTGAGACTTTGCTGAAGTTGCTTATCAGCTTAAGGAGATTTTGGGCTAAGACAGTGGGGTTTTCTAAATATACAATCATGTCATCTGCAAACAGAGACAATTTGACTCCTCTCTTCCTATTTGAATACCCCTTATTTCTTTCTCTTGCCTGATTGCCCTGGCCAGAACTTCTAATACTATGTTGAATACGAGTGGTGAGAGAGGGCATCCTTGTCTTGTGCTGGTTTTCAAAGGCAATGCTTCCAGGTTTTGCCTATTCAGTATGATATTGGCTACAGGTTTCTCATAAATAGCTCTTATTATTTTGAGATACATTCCATCGATACCTAGTTTATTGAGAGTTTTTAGCATGAAGGGGTGTTGAATTTTATTGAAGGCCTTTTCTCCATCTATTGAGATAATCATGTGGTTTTTGTCATTGGTTCTGTTTATGTGATGGATTATGTTTATTGATTTGCATATGTTGAACCATACATCTTCATCCCAGAGATGAAGCCGACTTGATCACGGTGAATAAGCTTTTTGATGTGCTGCTGGATTTGGTTTGCCAGTATTTTATTGAGGATTTTCACATCGATGTTCATCAGAAATATTGGCCTGAAATTTTTTGTTGTTGTTGTTTTCCTGCCAGGTTTTGGTATCAGGATGATGCTGGGCTCATAAAATGAGTTAGGGAGGATTCCCTCTTTTTCTATTGTTTGGAATAGTTTCAGAAGGAATGGTACCAGCTCCTCTTTGTACCTCTGGTAGAATTCAGCTATGAATCCATCTAATCCTGGGCTTTTTTTTGGTTGGTAGGCTATTAATTACTGCCTCAATTTCAGAACTTGTTATTGGTCTATTCAGGGATTCGACTTCTTCCTGGTTTAGTCCTGGGAGGGTATATGTGTCCAGGAATTTGTCCATTTCTTCTAGATTTTCTAGTTTATTTGCGTAGAGATGTTTATAGTATTCTCTGATGGTAGTTTGTATTTCTATGGGATCAGTGGTGATATCTCCTTTATCATTTTTTATTGTGTCTATTTGATTCTTCTCTCTTATTAGTCTGGCTAGCGGTCTATCTATTTTGTTTATCTTTTCAAAAAACCAGCTCCTGGATTCATTGATTTTTTGAAGGGCTTTTCGTGTCTCTATCTCCTTCAGTTCTGCTCTGATCTTAGTTACTTCTTATCTTCTGCTAGCTTTTGAATTTGTTTGTTCTTGCTTCTCTAGTTCTTTTAATTGTGATGTTAGGGTGTCGATTTTAGATCTTTCCTGCTTTCTCCTCTGGGCATTCAGTGCTATAAATTTCCCTCTACACACTGCTTTAGCTGTGTCCCAGAGATTCTGGTATGTTGTGTCTTTGTTCTCATTGGTTTCAAAGAACTTAATTCTGCCTTAATTTCGTTATGTACCCATTAGTCATTCAGGAGCAGTTTCCATATAGTTGGGTGGTTTTGAGTGAGTTTCTTAATCCTGAGTTCTAATTTGATTGCACTGTGGTCTGAGAGACTGTTAAAATTTCCATTCTTTTGCATTTGCTGGGGAGTGTTTTACTTCAACTATGTGGTCAATTTTAGAATAAGTGTGATGTGTTGCTGAGAAGAATGTATATTCTGTTGAGTTGAGGTAGAGAGTTCTGTAGATGTCTATTAGGTCCACTTGGTCCAGTGCTGAGTTCAAGTCCTCAATATCCTTGTTAATTTTCTGTCTAGTTGATCAAATATTGACAGTGGGGTGTTAAAGTCTCCCACTGTTATTCTGTAGGAGTCTAAGTCTCTTTGTAGGTCTCTAAGAACTTGCTTTATGAATGAGGGTGCCTTGTATTGGGTGCATATATATTTAGGATAATTAGCTCTTCTTGTTGCATTGATCCCTTAACCATTATGTAATGCCCTTCTTTGTCTTGTTTTGATCTTTGTTGGTTTAAAGTCTGTTTTATCAGAGACTAGAACTGCAACCCCTGCTTTTTTTTGCTTTCCATTTGCTTGGTAAATACTCCTCCATCCCTTTATTTTGAGCCTATGTGTGTCTTTGCATGTCAGATGGGTCTCCTGAATACAATACAACAATGGGTCTTGACTCTTTATCCAATTTGCCAGTCTGTGTCTTTTAGTTGGGGCATTTAAAGTTAATATTGTTATGTTTGAATATGATCCTGTCATTATGATGCTAGCTGGTTATTTTGCCCATTAGTTGATGCAGTTTCTTCATAGTGTTGATGGTCTTTACAATTTGGTATGTTTTTGCAGTGGCTGGTACGTTTTTTGTTTCCATGTTTAGTGCTTCCTTCAGGAGCTCTTGTAAGCCAGGTCTGGTGGTGACAAAATATCTCAGCATTTGCTTGTCTGTAAAAGATTTTATTTCTCCTTTGTTTATGAAGCTTAGTTTGGCTGGATATGAAATTCTGGGTTGAAAATTCTTTTCTTTAAGAATGTTGAATACTGACCCCCACTCTCTTCTGGCTTGTAGGGTTTCTGCAGAGAGATCCACTGTTAGTCTGATGGGCTTCCCTTTGTGGGTAACTCGACCTTTCTCTCTGCCTGCCCTTAACATTTTCTTTTTCATTTCAGCCTTGGTGAATCCGACAATTATGTGTCTTGGTGTTGCTCTTCTCGAGGAGTATCTTTGTGGTATTCTCTGTATTTTCTGAATTTGAATGTTGGCCTGCCTTGCTTGGTTGGGGAAGTCCTCCTGGATAATATCCTGAAGAGTGTTTTCCAACTTGGTTCCATGTCACTTTCAAGGTACACCAATCAAAGGTAGGTCTGGTCTTTTCACATAGTCCCATATTTCTTGGAGGCTTTGTTCATTGCTTCTCATCCTTTTTTCTCTAATCTTGTCTTCACGCTTTATTTCATTAAGTTGATCTTCAATCTCATAGCCTTTCTTGCACTTGATTGATTCAGCTATTGATACTTGTGTATGCTTCACCAAGGTCTCATGCTGTGTTTTTCAGCTCCGACAGGTCATTTATGTTCTTCTCTAAACTGGTTATTCTAGTTAGCAATTCCTCTAACCTTTTTAAAGGTTCTTAGCTTCCTTGCTAGCAATTCCTCTAACCTTTTTAAAGGTTCTTAGCTTCCTTGCATTGGGTTAGAACATGCTCCTATAGCTCAGAGGAGCTTGTTATTACCCACCTTCTGAAGCCTCCTTCTGTCAATTTGTCAAACTCATTCTTTGTCCAGTTTTGCTCCCTTGCTGGAGAGCAGTTGTAATCCTTTAGAGGAAAAGAGGCATTCTGGTTTTTGAAATTTTCAGCCTTTTTGCGCTGGTTTTTCCTCGTCTTCATGGATTTATCTACCTTTGGTGTTTGATGTTGGTGACCTTCAGATGGGGTTTCTGGGGTTTCTGTGTGGACGTCGTTTTTGTTGATATTGATGCTATTCCTTTTGTTAGTTTTCCTTCTAACTGTCAGGCCCCTCTGCTGCAGATCTGCTGGAGTTTGCTGGAGGTCCACTCCAGACCCTGTTTGCCTGAGTATCACCAGCAAACAGCAGAAGCTGCAGAATAGCAAAGATTGCTGCCTGTTCCTTCCTCTGAAAGCTTCGTCCCAGAGGGGCACCCACCAGATGCCAGCCAGAGCTCTCCTATATGAGATGTCTGTTGACCCCTGCTGGGAGATGTCTCCCAGTCAGGAGGCAAAGGGGTCAGGGACCCACTTGAGGCAGCAGTCTGTCCCTTAGCAGAGCTTGAGCACTCTGCTGCTCTCTTCAGAGCTAGCAGGCAGGAACATTCAAGTCTGCTGAAACTGCATCCACAGCCACCCCTTCCCCCAGGTGCTCTGTCCCAGGGAGATTGGAGTTTTATCTATAAGCCCCTGACTGGGGCTGCTGCCTTTCTTTCAGAGATGCCCTGCCCAGAGAGGAGGAATCTAGAGAGGCAGTCTGGCTACAGCAGCTTAGCCAAGTTGTGATGGGCTCCACCTAGTTCAAACTTCCCACCAGCTTTGTTTACACTCATTTGGAAATGCAGAAATCACCTGCCTTCTGCATTCATCTCACAGGGAGCTGCAGACAGAATAGAACAGTTCCTATTTGGCCATCTTGCCAGCCACTAAAAAATTATTTTTAATTTATTCTTTATTTTTTTCAATGTGAAGTCTAAAATAAGGAAGAACTTTCATTCTCAATTAGGAAGTCACACAGCAGAGTGGTGAATATCATGTATTTTGGTATCAGCCTGCCTACATTCATTATCCTAGTTCTGCCACATCTTAGCTGCATGATCTTGGGTGACCTGGTTACTTCTCTGACTATAGCTTCCTCATTTATAAAATAGGGATGATAATAAGAGTATCTGCATTGGCTGAGTGCAGTGGCTCATGCCTGTAATCCCAGCACTTTGGGAGGCTGAGGCGGGCGGATCACCTGAGGTCAGGAGTTTGAGAAACACCTGGCCAACATGGTGAAAACTCATCTCTACTAAAAATACAAAACTTAGCTGGGTGTGGTGGCAGGCACCTATAATCCCAGCTACTCGGGAGGCTGAGGCAGGAGAATCACTTGAACCTGGGAGGCGGAGGTTGCAGTGAGCCGAGATTGCGCCATTGCACTCCAGCCTGGGGGACAAGAGCGAGACTTCGTACCAAAAAAAAAAAAAAAAAAAAGGATCTGCATCATAGAGTTGTGTGAGGATTAAATGAATTAATATATGTTTTAACTTTAGCACTTAGAATAGTGCCTGGCACATGATAAGCACTATATATATTATTTACTATTATTACTAATTCGTCTCACTGAGTCAACTTATTTAATTGGCTATCAAGTCCTACTGCTCTTTTCACTAAAAATTATCTCGGTTACATTTCTTTCATCCCTACTATCACTGTTTTAGTTCATGCTTTCAGACTGTAGCTGTCACATGTATTCACTTTATAAGTAAACTTATAAATAGCTAGAATAAGAATGAACCAGAAATATGTTTCTGGGGATAAAAAAGATGTAAAACAAATAGAATCTTACAATTTCAACCCTAAATGAATCTAGGAAAGTCCAGAACAAATAAGTCAGAAATTACAGCACAGCATGATTACTGCTACATCAGAGTAATGCACATAGATGCTAAGGTAACACTGAGAAAGAAGCTACAAAAAAAGTATTTCTGACTTCTACTTCTTCAAAAAAGACTTAAGATCTACTCTTCATTCCAAAAGAACTATGAACATATCCCTACTGGAGCACTTAATGCATTATATTACTTTTATGGAATGTCCACAGCCATGGCTACTTTAACGTGTCTAAAACAGACTTCCTTTTTTTTTTTTTTTTTTGAGACAGTCGTGCTCTGTCACCCAGGCTGGAGTGCAGTGGCATGACCTCGGCTCACTGGAACCTCCACCTCCCAGGTTTAAGCAATTCCCTGCCTCAGCCTCCCAAGTAGCTGGGATTACAGATGCCTGCCACCATGCCCAGCTAACTTTGTATTTTTAGTAAAGACAGGGTTTCACCATCTTGGCCAGGCTGGTGTTAAACTCCTGACCTCATGATCCACCCACCTCAGCCTCCCAAACTGTTGGGATTACAGGCGTGAGCCACTGCACCCGGCCAAGACTGTGCCTCTTAATGTGATCACCTTAGGGGTTAGAATTTCAACCTAAAAGTTTTGTGAGGACACAGACATTCAGACTGAAGCCACACATTAGAGGAACAGAAAGAAAAAGCTATTGGGTGAACAAAGAAGGGAGTACTAGATCTTTTAAGTGAAGACAAGGGCCAAATCACGTAAGGCCTTACAAAGTTTGGATTTTATTCTTAATTGCAGTGGGAAGCCATTGGTGTATTTCTGAGCCAGGATCATCTTATTATAATTTTCTTTTTTGTTTTCTTTTTCTCTCTCCCTTCTCCTCTCCCACAGGGTCCCATTATTTTGAAGTGATTGATATGATATCAGTGTGGAGAACAGGTTGTAGGGAGCAACAGTAGAAGCAGAAAGATAGCAGGGAATGGTTGCAATATTCCAGGTGGGAGATGATGGTGACTTGAACCAGGGAGGTGGTAACAAAAATATAGAGAAGTGGATGGATTTAGGATATATATTTGAAGGCAGAACCAACAACATTTGCTAATAAATTAGAAGCGATTTATTGCAGTGAGCTGAGATCGTGTCACTGCACTCCAGCCTGGGCAACAGACTGAGACTCCATGTCAAAAACAAAAAAAGGCATAGCCATGATGAGTTGCCTGTATATAATAGGCCCCAGAGAGCTCCCTCGCCCCTTCTAACATATGAGGACACAGTCTGAAGGTACCATCTATGAACCAAAAAACACCAGACATTGATTCTGCTGGCAACTTGATCTTAGAATTCCCAGTCTCCAGAACTGTAAGAATTAAATTTCTGTTGCTTGTATGTTATTTCATTATAGCAGCCTGAATGGACTAAGATATGTGCCAGTATCATTTGACTTCAGGTCCTCTGCTCTTGCTTTTCCTCTCTCAGGAACACTTTCTACCCAGCCTTTCACATGGCTATCTTCTCACCCTCAGCTCTTTGGCTGAAATGTCAGAGGGTCTTCCCTGACTTCTTACCTAAAGTAGCCTCTCTCCTAGTCACTCTCTCAAATAAGTGATAAGCTATTTGCATTTATCACTACTTGAAATTATACCATTTGCTGACTTGTTTACTATCTCCCCATACTAGAATATAAAATTCAAGAGCTCCAGGCTTTTGTCTTGTCTCTGTTTTATCCCTAATGCCTTAAAAGTGCCCAGCACAAAGGTGAAACGCAATAAAACATTTTCAAAATAAGAAAATTTAATGATTCGAACAAAGCAGTTTCAATGTTGGGTGAAAACAAGTCTGAAGGGGACTAATGAATGAATAGTAAAGAAAAAGAAATGGAAAATGTAAACTTCTTTTAGAAAGCATGATTGTGAGAGGAAGAGAGGTAGAACAAAGGTGGAAGACGACCAAGGTTGTGGAAAGGTCATTACAGGAAGAGAAAAACTTGTTCCTTAATTCTCTTTACATAAGGATCCTCTTTCAGAATTAAAAGTCCTGCATCCTCTCCTCAGAAAAATGCAAATACACCTTTACAAACTATTTCAGGGGATTTAAGACTCTCTAAGGTCCCTGGACTCCAGATGAAGAAGCCCTACAGTACCGAAACAATGAAGATTCCTAAGGCATGAGTTAATGTTAATTGATGGAGAAAGACAGCTGAGGTAATAAGAGGAAACCCAGATAAAGATGTATTGCCCCGACACAAGAAAGACAAAAGCAAGGACAGGTGAAGATTTAGACACTTGTAATCCCAATAATCCCAGCACTTTGGGAGGCCAAGGCCAGAGGATCACTTGAGCCCAGGAATTTGAGACCAGCCTGGACAACATAGTGAGTTCCTGTCTCTACAAAAATTAAAAAATAAATTAGCCAGGCATAGTGGCATCCACCTGCGGTCCCAGCTACTTGGGAGGCTGAGATAGGAGAATCACTTGAGCCCAGGAGGTCAAGGCTGCAGTGAGTCATGATCGCACCACCGCACTCCAGCCTGAGTGACAGTGAGATCATGTCTCAAAAAAAAAAGATAAGTGTCATGGAAATCTGAGGAAGTTTCTGTCTGATTGAATTTTAATTTTTCAGTGAAACAGGAGCTAAGATTATATAATAAAAAGTATCATCAGTGTTGAGCAAAATATGAAGCACATATGTATTCAACAAATTATTGAACTTTTTGATAGAATGGAAAATACTGGAGTACTTCAATGGAATTCTGAAATCTGGTTCCACAAAAGCTTACTACAGTTGAGGTGGGTTTTTCTTTTTAAAAATATTGTCTCCAAAAGTGTAGACTTATAGACATTGAAGTAGAAAGGAACAGCCTCACTAACAGAAGGATGTGGAAAACCATACAAGATTTATGAATAATTCTGAGAGAGTATTTTATATAATAAAAATAAGTGGATAAATATTTTGGGAAACAATCAGCAAACGAAATACTGCGAGCAACAATAAAGATTAATCTTAAAAAAAATGTTGAGTAAAGAAGCAAGATGTAAATGAATACTTAGTACAATTCTATTTATACGAAGTTCAAAAACAAGCCAAACTGTAATGTGCATGTTCACATACAATGATGTGAAACATTAAGGAAAATCAAGGAAGTGGCCATCTTAGAAGTCAGGAGAGTGGCTATCTCTGGGGAGGGAAAGGAATATGTAATCTGAAAAGGAGATAAATAGAATACCTCTAACTGCCTCTGTGTATGGAGGACTTCAAAACCAAATCGTCCTAAACAAACTAGTCTAAGCAACTCAAAAAGAAGACAGAAAAGATCTCCCAGAGAATCTCTACACCTGATTATATTCTGGGCTACAAGCAGTGATTTTTCTTCGGAAGGTAAACAGTACGTGAGATATTTTGGAAGCTGCCATTAAATAATGCCAAAGTTTAGGATTTAAAATTAATATTTCATTAATGTACCGTCCTAGTTATTTCCCACTAATTAAGACTGAAGAGTTTGGCTCATTAATCAATTAAAATACAAACAAGAATCTGTCTTATCCTGGAAGCAGATTCGAATGCGACATCCTACTTCTATAACTAACCTGTTTTTTTCTACTTACAAACCTATTGTTATTCTACTTATGTCCTTACACGTAAACAAAGTATACTTGAAATGCTGAACACCAGTACAGAAAATTTTAAACAAAGAAATCTCCTAGGATATAAGGTCCTGGAATGGAAGAAGGAAAAGGCTGGGACACTGTCATCTATGCAAACTTTCCTGAAGCCGCGAAAAAAAAAAAGTATATTTCTGTGAGTTTTTAGGTATCAAGTCCATGATCACCTAGTTATCCAATTTAAGTCTCCAGTAGTTTTCCAACAAAAGCCAGCTTTCCCTGCCTTTACTGTGTATAATTTTTACTAAAATTATCTGATTTTCATGCAAATGCCTATGTAATCTCAGCCTTTCACCACCCCAAGTCTAGAAAGAGGCTCAGAAATGAGCGATCAGGAGTCAGGCTGAACTCCCAAATCTGTGACTTCCAAATTCCTCGGCTCCACCAGAGCTTCCAGATCGTTTCTAAACTGAACAGTCCCCCCAACAACCAAGCGGAGAGCTGCGGGAGGACGCGAATCGGTGACCATAGGAACTGGGCTCAAACCTAACCTCCTGAGAAACAGGGGCAACGCGTGCTGCTGAGCTTCCGGCCGGCAGCTGCGCCCGCCGCTGTCCCTCACAGCGGCTCCCGTGGCTAGCGCCCACCTCCGCCCGCCACGGCCCCGCACCCGCCACCTCTGCCCGCTTGCAGCCGCCTTCTCAGAGACTTTCCAGCCCAGTAGCAGCACTCTCCCCACCCCGCGCATCTCCGCAGCTTCTACCTGGAGCTCCGGGTCCCTCCCCGGGCTCCTCGGCCCGCCGTCCTGCCCAGAGCTCATCCCCGAGACTGTCAGCTCTCGGCCTCCGCGGGGGATACGAGAACCGCCCACCCTCCATCCTCCGCCCCTTTCTCCTCCCTTCCCGCCCCCAAATCGTCCTGGCCCCGCCCCGGCGGGTCGGTGGAAGGAGGGAGCCCTCGGGAAGGAGGCGGGGGCGGTTAGCGCCAGCCGGCGCCGCCGTGGCCCCGCCCTCACGCTCTGTACCGGAGTGGGGCTCGTCTTCCACCTCCCCGGCGCCCCAGCTTTGCTTCCGTCCCGCTTGCCCCCAGGCCCGGTGCGCACGCGTACCTGGCTCGACCTTCCTTCTCGCGGGGTCTACAAGCCGTGCGCGCGCACTTACGCACGGAGCGACGCGTACGTCAGGGCACCTAGCAGGGACCCCTTCCTGGCCCATCCGCGCCGCGCAGGCGCACGCCCACGTAGCGCCTAGAAGCCCGACCCGAGCGTCCCGTCTCCTAGTAACCAGCCGCTAGCCCCCTTTTCCACGACGCATTTCTTAATCCCTGCCTGAGGCTGCCGCACCTGGATGGAACGCGCATGCGCAAGGCTGTCTCTCGCAGCCCCGCCTTCCCTCAGCTTGGAACACCTGCTGCTTCGCGGCGGTGGCTTTGTGCCACTTTTCCCAGGGCTTGGGCATCATTCTGGACCCATGTTCGGTGAACCGGTTACTCTCAGAGCTGCTTTCGGGCGCAGCTCCTGCTGCAGCCAGGGCCCGTTTTGAGAGAGCCTTCCAGGTCCAGCCCTCCCGCTGCAGCCTGCAGGGAACGAGCCGGCCTGTCCCGGTGAGCGGGGGCAGCCTGGAGTCAGGGGAGCCTGGGGACCACGGCCTTGGTCAGCTCTGCACGATCAGGGCTGAATCAGGAAGTGGCAGATCTAGCAACAAAGTCCAGATTCCTGACCGATATTCCTTCTCCACATGCCAGTCCTTTTCCAAATCCCCTCACCTTAAAGTGACAAATGAGCTTTTTAGTGAAAAAGAATGAGCGCTGCATTCTTCTATCAATTTTTTGGAGCCCAGAATGGGGGGGGAAAAAAAGTCTTCTTAATTTTTCTTAATACCTACCATGTCCCTTCTTAAATAACCCAAGAGCTTCTGGATGATAATAGTGACTTTATCTCCTTTTCCTGCAGATGACATAGACACTAGGTTTTTACAGCAATTCTCTGATGACCTTGATATGGTAGAACGCTGTGTATTTCAAGAGTAAGCTCTCGTTTGAGGAGACTAACAATTCCTGTTTTTGCCAGGTGAGTACTCATTTTTTCCCACACAAGATATCATTGGCAGGGATAAACAACTTTTATGTTAGAACAAATTTAGTCATAAAAATACATTTAATATAAGTGCCATGTTTTTCCAATGTCTTTTCATCGTGTTATTACATGGTCTCATATTTTGTCGCATTTATTTTCAGATATCATATACTTTGTAAGTATAATTAGATACCAAAAAAAAAATTAAGTGTCCCTGTTATTTTAGATTAAGAGGTTAGAGGACACAAGGAGCACATATCCTCGGAAATACAGTTTTTTTAATGCACAAAATAACTGAGAAGTTATGTTAAAGGGAATAATGTATAATCTCATTTCCTCTTCAGATACTAAGATTATTTTGAATACGTTATCTAGCATTATTAAAAACAAATAGGAAAGAATGTTCTAAGTTTAAAACTATCAGTTGGAGTTGAAGACTTTGGGGGTGGGGAGATTATTAATATAGGAAGTAGGAAAGTACTTCCCTTATAGAAAGAATAAGAAAAGTTTAAGCACTTATGTATGCCACCTAGATGGTACTGAAGATTATTTGGAAAGAATATAAGGAAATGATCATTTTAAGGCCAAAAGAGGGTAAAAAGATTTTCCTTTTTTTTCCTATCAAGAACTGTTGACTTTCTCCCCTAACCTGAGAAAGTAAAAATTTCTTTCCCTCTGTGGAAACCCAAGGGGTAGTGAGTGTCCCACCCTGCCCCAACTAAACCTTTTTTTTTTTTTGAGACGGAGTCTCACTCTGTTGCCCAGGCTGGAGTGCAGTGGCACGATCTCAGCTCACTGCAACCTCAGCCTCCCGGGTTCACGCCATTCTCCTGCCTCAGCCTCCCAAGTAGCTAGGACTACAGGCGCCCACCACTACGCCCAGCTTTATTTTTTTTTCTTTGTTTTGTATTTTTAGTAGAGACAGGGTTTCACTGTGTTAGCCAGGATGGTCTTGATCTGACCTCGTGATCCACCCGCCTCAGCCTCCCAAAGTGCTGGGATTACAGGCATGAGCCACTGCGCCCGGCCTTTTTTTTTTAAGACAGAGTCTCAGTCTGTTGCCCCGTACCCAGGCTGGAGTGCGTTGGCATGATCTCATCTCACTGCACCCTCCACCTTTCATGTTGAAGCAGTTCTCCTGCCTTAGCCCCTTGAGTAGCTAGGACCACAGGTATGTGCCACCATGCCCAGCTAATTTTTGTATGTTTTTGTAGAGATGCGGTTTCACCATATTGCCCAGGCTGGTCTTGAACTTCTGGACTCAAGTGATCCACCCACCTCAGCCTCCCAAGTGCTGGGATTATATGCATGAGCCACTGTGCCTGGCCCAGGCTAAGCCTTATATAGTACCCTGTGCTTGCTCTCTCTCGTGACAGACACCTTCTAAGGTCTCGGTTTTCTAGTCCCTTAATTTTTCCATCATTTCAAAAGCTTCACTACAAAAACCTCTGTTATTACTTTTTTTTGTTTTGTTTTCACTATCCTCTTCCTGATCCCCTCAAAAAAAATCTGGGACTCCAATTCCATATGTGTTAAGCCACTTGATCTTGTTCCACAGCTCACTGATGCTGTGTTCCTTATGTTTGTTTGTTTGTTTTTTTTGAGATGGAGTCTTGCTTTGTCTCCCAGGCTGGAGTGCAGTGGCACAATCTCCGCTCACTGGAAGCTCCGCCTCGCGGCTTCATGCCATTCGTCTGCCTCAGCCTCCCAAGCAGCTGGGACTACAGGTGCCCGCCACCATTCTCGGCTAATTTTTTTGTATTTTTAGTAGAGACGGGGTTTCACTGTGTTAGCCAGGATGATCTCAATCTCCTAAACTCATGATCTGCCCGCCTCGGCCTCCCAAAGTACTGGGATTACAGGCATGAGCCACCGCGCCCGGCCTGTGTTCCTTTTTTTAAATCAGATAGTTTCCTCCTTATGCTGAGGCCTGAAAGTTCCAGGCAATGTCCATTCATAGGGCTTACTTTATTTCCTGTCTCTCAAGGATCACTCTCCCGAACTGCCTATTGTCCAATATCTAAAAGCCATTGCTTCATGTGTTTTGTGTTTTGATGCTGAAAGCAGGTGGAGCATGGTGGCTCATGCCTGTAATCCCAGCACTTTGGGAGGCTGAGGTAGTTGGATCACCTGAGGTCGGGAGTTCGAGACCAACCTGACCAACATGGAGAAACTCTGTCTCTACTAAAAATACAAAATTAGTCAGGTGTGGTGGCACATGCCTGTAATCCCAGCTATTCGGGAGGCTGAGGCAGGAGACTTGCTTGAACCTGGGAGGCAGAGGTTGCAGTAAGCCGAGATCGCGCCATCGCCCTCCAGCCTGGGGGACAAGAACAAAACTCTGTCAAAAAAAAAAAAGATGCTGAAAGCATGAAGATAAGTCTGGTCTCTGTTACTCCATCATGAGTAAGTCTGCCATTCTTCACAGTTCCAGGCCCCATGTCACTAACTATCCTCAAGGGATGTGGTTTGCTATGCAAAAATTGCTTCAGGCTGGGGGAACTGTAAGTGCAAAGGTCCTGAAGCAGGAGAAGGTTTGGCATAGAATATGCTTGAGGAACAGCAATGGGGTGATAGGTCTGGGGTCGAATAAGGCAAAGAGACAGGAGAGAGTGCTTGCTAGTAGTTGTTTGCTACGGCTGCTGCAACAATTTACCACACACTTGGTGTCTTTAAGCAACACAAATTTATTATCACACAGTTCTGGAGATTTACAAGTTCAAATTGGGTCTCACTGGGCTAAAATCAAGATGTCAGGCAGGTCCACATTCCTTCTGGAGGCTGTAGGGGAAAATCCCCTTTCTTGCCTTTCCAGCTTCTACTGGCAGCCCATGTTCCTTGGCTTGTGATCCCAGTCTATATTCAATGCCAAAAATGGCCAGTCAAGTCCTGCTCATATTGCATCATGGCTAACACATTCTACTTCCCTCTTTCACTTCTAAAGACTCTTGTGTGGCAGGCGCAGTGACTCACACCTATAATCCCAGCATTTTGGGAGGCCGAGGCAGGTGGATCACTTGAGGTCAGGAGTTCAAGACCAGCCTGGTCAACATGGCAAAACCCTGTCTCTCCCCAAAAATACAAAAATTAACTGGTTGTGGTGGCGGGCACCTGTAATCCCAGCTGCTTGGGAGCTGAGGCACGAGAATCACTTGAACCCAGAAGGCGGAGGCTGTAGTCACCCTAGATCACGCCACTGCACTCCAACCTGGGCAACAGAGTGAGACTCTGTCCCAAAAAGAAAAAAAAAAAAGACCCTTGTGATTACATTGGTACCACCCAATTAATCCAGGAGAATTTTCCCACCCACAGAGTCAGCTGATTAGCAACCTTAATTCCCCCTTGCCACGTAACATAACATAGTCACAGCTTCTGGGGATTAGGACAAAGACATCTTTGAAGACTATTATTCTGCCTACCACAGCTGGGGACCAGATATGTAGAGAATTTTTTTCTCTGAGATAGGAAGCAACTAGAGTGTGTTGAGCAGAGGACTGCTGTGATCTGGGTTTTGTTATAAAAGGTTCAAACCAGTCCAGGCATGGTGGCTTACGCCAGTAATCCCAGCACTTTGGGAAGTGGGAGAATTGCTTGAGTACAGGAGTTCAAGACCAGCCTGGGCAACAGTGACACCCTGTCTCTACAAAAAAATGAATTTTAAAAATTAGCCAGATGTGGCCGGGTACAGTGGCTCATGCTGTAATCCAAGCACTTTAGGAGGCCGAGGAGGGCAGATCATTGAGGTCAGGAGTTCGAGACCAGCCTGGCCAACATGGCGAAACACCGTCTCTACTAAAAATACAAAAATTAGCCGGGCATGGTGGCAGGTGCCTGTAATCCCAGCTACTCGGGAGGCTGAGGCAGGAGAATCGTGAACCCAGAAAGGTGGAGGTTGCAATTTCTTTGCAACTTGAATTTCTCTGATTCCTAGTTAAGTTTGAATATCTCTTTATGTACTCTCATTATCTGTTTGGGATTCCTCAATCTGTGAATTATGTTTTTATATCCTTTGCCCATTTTTCTATCGGGTTTTCTTTTTCCTTGCTAATTTCTAGGTGTTCTCTTTTTATTCCAGCCATTAAATACCATCAGCTTTGGACACAGAAAATATCTCCTTCCAGTCTCTTATCTATCTTTTTGTTTATATTTTTTTCATTGAATAGAAATTCTCAATTATGAGTAATCAAACTCACCTGTTTTCCTCCCTTATTGTTTAAGCTTTTTAGTCTTGTTCAAGAAATCTTTCTTCACTCCAAGGTAGCAGATATTTTCTTCTATTGCATTTACAGTTCTGCCATTCACATTTAGGTCTTTAATGCATTTGCACTCCGCTTTTTTTTTCTTTTTGAGACGGAGTCTTGCTCTGTCGCCCAGGCTGGAGTGCAATGGTATGATCTCAGCTCACTGCAACCTCCAACCCCCTGGGTTCAAGCGATTCTCCTGCCTCAGCCTCCTGAGTAGCTGGAATTACAGGCACCCGCCACCACACCTGGCTAATTTTTGTATTTTTAGTACAGACAGGGTTTCACCATGTTGGTCAGGCTGGTCTCAAACTCCTGACCTCGTGATCCACCCACCTCAGCCTCCCAAAGGGCTGGGATTACAGGCGTGAGGCACCACGCCCAGCCCACTTCTATGTTTAAGATCCTGCTTAACTTATGTCCACATAGCGAGCCAGTGTTCACAATACTATCATACTAAACTTAGTCTGTTCTATCTGCTTTGTCTTATAGTGCCACCTGTAATATATGTGAAGTTCCTGAAATACCTAAGTCCAAGTTACAGCTCTGTCATATTCTACTGATTATTTGTTCCTGTACCTGTACAAGGTTATTTTTATTACTTTCACTTTGTGGCATATCTTTTTATTTTTTTAAATATTTTTCTGATAGGGATGAGGTCTCCCTATGTTGCCCAGGCTGGTCTCAAACTGCTGGACTCAAGAGATCCTTCCACCTTGGCCTCCCAAAGTGCTGGAATTACAGGCATGAGCCATTGTGCCCAGCTGTGTAGCATATCTTAATATCTAGTAAAGAAAGCCACTTTGTTCTTTTTCTCCAGATTGATTTATCTCTTTATGTACCTTTATTCTTACATATATATTCCAGATTTCTTCTCGAATGGCAACCTAAATGCCAGTCCAAAGAGGCCCCCAGTAGACTTGTTCACCCTTCATGTCCTCAACTCTGGGGAAGTTAAGGTAAGACTCACAGGGCCAAGTCTACCCTATTATATTTGGGTCCTCCTCAGTCCTTTTATTAGATTGAAGTTTAATGCGCAAGTTGATAATTATATGTTACCATTCTTTTACGTTTGTTGATTTCAAATGCCATGTTTTATAGAGTTTTGTGTTTTTTAAAACCTTTTTTCAATTTTGTATTTTGAAAAAGTTTTAAACCTACAGAAATGTAGTAAGAATAATATGTAGAACAACTTTTTAAGCTTTACCTCCTAGATTTAACAGTTGTTAGCATTTTGCATATTTTACTCTCTTTCTGTATCTATGTATCTACCTATCTATCTATTGCTAAACAATTTGAGGGCAAGTTGCAGATACGATTCTTCACCCCTAACTATTTCAGTATATATTTCCTAAGAACAAGGACATTGACTTATATAACCACAATACAATTATCACATTCATGGCATTTATCACATTGATCCAATATTATTATCTAATATTGTCCCATCTCCAAATGTTCCAGTTATCTAAGTAATGATCTTTGTAGTACATTCCATCCCCTTCCCAATTCAAGAGCATTGGTTGCATTTGAAATAATGTATCTTTAGCCTCCTTTAATCTGAAACAGTTCCTCAGCCTCTCTGTGTCTTTCATAACATTGACATTTTTAGGTAGAAGCTATTTGTTTCATAGAAGATACCTCTGTTTGGGTTTATCTGATTGTTTCCTCATGTTTAGATTCAAGTTATGCATTTGACAGGAGTATTTCCTTTCTAAGAAAAAGAGAAACCAAAGAATAGAATAAACTCAATTTTATTAATTTGAAGGCAGTATTAGATATTCCTTTGATGAGGAAGAAAAATTCATCTTCAAGTTCCAAATCTAAAAATCAAATATACCCATATTTCAGAATTTCATCAGAGATCTTAAAAAATTTAGCTAAGTTGTATTTGATTCCCAGAAAGCCAAATATATACTATTTACCTAATTGTTATATTAATATTTGAGTAACTACTATATTTAGGCTACTACAGTAGACCCAGGACTCTGTTTTGTTATAAACACTGATATTCAGTCACAAATATGGATAAACAGGGTTTCAAGATGATTCTTTAGAAATGTTCAGTCAGTAATTAGAGCTTGATGAGTATGAAATTGTAAACTATCAAAGATACCACAGTAGCTAAATATTAAAGACATAATACATTCTAAAAAGTGGGTGAGGCTGAGTGCGATGGCTCATGCTTGTAATCCTAGCACTTTGGGAGCTGAGGTGGGTGGATCACCTGAGGTCAGGAGTTCGAGACCAGCCTGGTCAACATGGCAAAACCCCGTCTCTACTAAAAATACAAACATTAGAGTTTCTGTTTGGGATGATTAAAAGTTCTGGAGATGGATGACCATGATGTTTGCACAAAAATGTAAATGTACTCAATGTCATTGAATTGTACACTTAAAAGTGTTTAAAATGGTAAATGTTATATATATTTTACCACAATAAATAAAATATAGACTGGAAAAAAAAATAATAAAAATACAAACATTAGCTGGGCCTGGTGGCGGGTGCCTGTAATCCCAGCTACTCAGGAGGCTGAGGCAGGAAAATCACTTTAACCTGCTGGGTGGAGGTCCAGTGAGCCGAGATCGCACCACTTCACTCCAGCCTGGGTGAAAGGGCGAAACTCCATCTCAAAAAAAAAAAAAAAATGGGTGAGGGCTTTCGATTGAAGCTGTGGAATCTCCTCCAGATCTCAGGTTGCTACTACAGCATCTTGGGTAGGTCATTCTTCTCCAGTAAGCCCTGGGCTTTCTCAAACCTTTTCTGTACAGGAAGCCTGTCCCTTCTGCCATCCTGGTCAACTCTGCCTACCAAATTCCTGCCCATCTTTGAAAGCGAAACCCTAACCTAGGCTCCCCTCCTTTGGGAAACTTCCCAAGGCCTCCCTCCATGCTACATGATCATCTGCTGCTTTTTTTTTTTTTTTTTTTTTTTTTTTTTGAGACAGAGTCTCACTCTGTCACCCAGGCTGGAGTGCAGTGGTGCGATCTCGGCTCACTGCAACCTCAGCCTCCCGGGTTCACACCATTCTCCTGCCTCAGCCTCACGAGTAGCTGGGACTACAGGTGCCCGCCACCATGCCTGGCTAATTTTTGGTATTTTTAATACAGATGGGGTTTCACCATGTTAGCCAGGATGGTCTCGATCTCCTGACCTCGTGATCCGCCTGCCTCAGCCTCCCAAAGTGCTGGGATTACAGGTGTGAGCCACTGCGCTCGGCCGATCATCTCTTTTTACAGACTAGGCATCCTTAATCACAAGTATCTTTTTTTTTTTTTTTTTTTGAGACAGAGTCTCACTCTTGTCGCCCAGGCTGGAGTGCAGTGGCACAATCTCGGCTCACTGCAACCTCCGTCTTCTGGGTTCAAGCTATTCTCTTGCCAAGTCTCCTGAATAGCTGGGATTTCAGGTGCACGCCACCAAACCCAGCTAATTTTTGTATTTTTAGCAGAGATGGGGTTTCACCATGTTGGCCAGGCTGGTCTCTAAATCCTAACCTTTGGTGATCTGCCCGCCTTGGCCCCCAAAGTGCTGGGGTGGGCCACCGCACCTAGCCAATCACAAGTATCTTTATAGGACATCTTTATTTTTTGCAGAAAATAAAGTACTAGCAGAGTACTTGGCCTTCAGTAGTTATTTCTTTAACCCATTAGTAATGAATTAAGAGGTTTCACTAGCAAGAATGAAAGAAAGGATTAAGAGAAGCTCTACTATTTTCTGAAAGGTGATAAAACATATAATCAGATAAATTCCCTTTTAAAAAGACTTTCAAATAAATCTTTAGAACCTGCAAACCTTCCCACAAAGAAAATGTAAACACTGAAAGGTAAGAGGCAATTTTACTTTATATTTCTAGTATCACCACAGCTTTTCATTCAAACAAACATTGCCATGAAGTTAGGGAAATTCCTGCTACATTCACTTGTTACTTTTTTTTTTTTTTTCAGTAATCAAGTTGAAGAAACGCTTCCACTACTTAAAAGGGTACCTGCAAATTACTTTCATATTTGTTCAGCTATCCTAATGGGATTTTCACTTAGTAAATCTGCTACTCAGGTATCTGCTATACATATGGATTCAAAAGTGGATGATCACTTAATACGAGGGACTGAAAAAAGCAGGTTGGAACCAGCGACTCAGTTATTTCAAAACACCAAGAAAATAAGATTAGAAGATACAAATCAAGAAAACTTTACAAGGATTGAAGGGACTGGCACAGGATCTCTTTCTGAGAAAGCCTTGGGTTCAGTGGTATACGTCAAAGAAAGTGATGGACTAGAAATGACAGATGTGGAATGAAGCAATTTGTACATATTACCAAAGAAACCAAAAACTGCCTTTGACTAAGGGGGGTGTTGAAAGAGAACTTAACCTTATTAGGAAACCTTGACAAAATGACAGAAGACTATTGCTTTATTTTGCACTATTTGTGAATCATCTTACACTGCATTTTTTAATGATGCTTATTCAAAAGGCAGTTGCTTTAGGGTGAAAAAGCCTTCCAAAATTCAAAGCAGATTTTTCTGGTATTATATCCTTCTTAAAAACCAGAGTTTTTAAGTAACAGTATTTGAATGGCACCAAAACATTTTCATTTTAATGTATTTCTTTAACAAGTGGTTAAAAAAGTGTCGAAGCAGCCGGGCGCAGTGGCTCATGCCTGTAATCCCAGCACTTTGGGAGGCCGAGGCGGGTCGATCACCTGAGGTGAGGAGTTCGCGACCAGCCTGGCCAATATGGTGAGACCCCATGTCTACTAAAAATGCAAAAAATTAGCCAGGTGTGGTGGCGGGCGCCTGTAATCTCAGCTACCTGGGAGGCTGAGGCAGGAGAATCGCTTGAACCCTGGAGGCGGAGGCTGCAGTGAGCTGAGATCATGCCATTGTACTCCAGCCTGGGCAACAAGAGCAAAACTCCGTCTCAAAAAAAAAAAAAAAAAATGTCCAAGCAATGTGACATCAGTATTTCACACTATTTCTGGTGTACCAGTTTTGTATGTTACATTTCCATTTTGGGATTCTGCTTTAGGATACTTTACTTTCTTACATTTTGCATTTTTGTTCTGTAAAAGATCACTGCCAATAAACTGCAAAAGACCAATAAATTGCATATCTTCAGAAGGATTTCACATTTTAAATCGTGCCTTTAAAACTGCTTTTTCCCCCCACATAGAATCCATTTTAGAGTTAGAAAAGTGTTCTTTCCAAGTGTTAATAGTTTGTCTTGCAGATGGTACCATTTTATGTCACCAATATTTAATATGAGAAAAATAACCTGGTGTTTAAAAACCTTGTTTTGTATATCAGTTATGAAAATATCTGGTAGTTGGAAATCTCTTTAATATTCATTTTAAAAGAGGAAAGGGCATCTTTTCCAGGGGGGGAAGCTATATTTTATTAATCAGAAAAATACTAAACAAATGTGTTTGTAGGGAATATTGAGAATGAAAAACAATTGTTGAATGGGACATGAGCCAAAAAGACAATGCTTTTTATTATTTACAGAACGTAATTCTTTAGAAGAGAAAAAAAATACATAAATCATTCATTTGTTCACCTAGCCTGGCACTGTGCTTGGTGCTGGAGATACAGTAGTGAATAAAATAGCCAGTGCCTTGTAGACTTTTGTGCCTGTCTACTAGGAAAGACAGGACATTATACAGTAATTATATAAGATGCAAACTGTGATATGCCATGAAGAAACGTATAGCATTCAGAGAGACATAACACAAGACATACCACATAAAGCTGATTTTTTTTTTTAAGATGGTCTCACTCTGTTGCCCAGGCTGGAGTGCAGTGGAGCAATCATAGCTCACTGCAGTGTCGAATTCCTGTTCTTAAGTGATCTTCCTGCCTCAGCCTCCTAGTAGCTAGGATTACAGGCATGTGCCACCATACCCAGCATGTTTTTGTATTTTTTTAGAGAGAGAGTCTCACAATGTTACCCAGACTAGTCTCAAACTCCTGGCCTCAGGTGATCCTCCCACTGGGCCATAAACTTGATTTTAACTGTGGGAAATGGGAAAGCATATCTCAGGACATTTTTGAAAGCAAGTTGATTAATAAAGTAAAGAAACAACAGAATGGCTACTCCATAGAGCAGCCTCTGAGGACATTTATAGCTTTTGCAGTGACATGGTTGTCTAAGTGAATGATGGTGATGGTCAGAAAAGTGGAGAGAAGGGGATAGAATCCAGGTGAAGTCTGACAGGATGTAGTCATGGTTTGGAAGCGGAAAGTGAGGAAGAAGAAAGGGCTTCTGGCAAAAAAGGCTAGATGCATGCAGGATCCCTGGGGAAAAAGAGTGAGTTCAGGAGCATGGTTTTTAGACTTACCAGGTTTACAAGGCAGTTGTATCTATGGAACTAAAAAATATAAATTTTGAAGTTGTATACAGAAATGGTACTTAAAGCCATAAAATGAATGAAATTGCTTAAGGAAAATGTAGTGTGAGATAAAGATCTGAGGAACTCCAACATTTAGGGCTGACTAGAGCAGGGTAGCTGGCAAAGGGGACTGCAGAGTTGGCAGTGAGGCTGGAGGAAAACCTGGCAAAAGGGACTGAGGAGTTGACAGGGTAATGTCAAAGTTGTCCACAGGAATCTCCAGGTTGAGGGAGTCAAATGAACAGTTAGATGAAGACTGAAAAGTCCACTGGATCTAGCAATATGAATGTCACCCGTGACCTTAGCAAAAGCACTTTTGCTGGAATAATGGGGAAAAAGCCATTTTGGAGTACATTGAAACAATGAATGGGAAGTGAGAAAGTAGATACTGGATGTATAGCAGTTTTTCCAAGAAGCTTGGCTCAGAAGGGTAGCAGACAGGATGACAAGTGGAAAGAGAGGTGAGGTCACTGGAGGATTGTTAAAGCATACAGCATGTTTGAGTGTCACTTGAAAGGTTCCAGTGGAGAAGCTGAAGAAGTAGGTAAAGGTAAGAATAACCAAGGGACAGAAGTCCTGGCGCAGGGAGGAGGGAATGGGATTCTTTAAAACCTCTTCATCAAGAAACTAGGGGGAAAAAAAACCCAAAACTGTACCATCTCAGATTTCAGAGAAAGGGAATTTAGAAGGAAGTAATATAAGCAAAGAGCAAGAATATTCTGTGACTGTTTTTAATAACTAGGAAAATTCCTAGTGCAGTTAACTCTGAACAAAATTCATTCCCACCTGCATAATACAAGATAGACTTACTCAGAGTGACCTTGGTAAAACGTGTGATAATAAAGAAAGGAGGTGTCATTATGTCTTCATTGTAGCTTTATATGAAGCCCCCCTGGTCATTTACCGTATCAGCATCAGCAAACTGAAAACTGAATGATTCCTACTCCAAGAGGCAAGTCTTAGTGGTTTCTATTTTAACTGAAGGAGAGATTAATTTCTGTGCAAGATTGAAAAAGGTGACCACAAATTCTTTGGGCTTCTCTCCTCAAGAGGTGAAGTCCATTACCCCACGCCTTAACTCTGGGCTGGCTTTGTTGTTGTTTTGGCCAATAGAATATGGCTGAGGCGCTGCTTCCAAGATTAGGCCTGAATTGAGATGGACTAGCAGCCAGGCAGCACCTGCCAGAGCATGAATAAGGCTATCTTGGACCGCCCAGCGTAGCCAACCTGTGCTGAATGAAGCCACATGAATATGCCCAGGAGAAACTAGCAGAGGAATCACCCACCTTGCCCACGTTAGAGATATAAACCACTGTTTGAGGCAGTTTGTTATGCAGCAAAACTTAGCCAAAACTATTACCTTGCTACCTTGACTGCTGGTGTCATTTCCCATCTCACTGCTGGTGTCATTTCCCATCTCATGGAGTCACAGAGTTTTCTTGCCAATTGCAGTGAGTTGGCAAATGGGAATGATCACTAGCCTCAGCATGTTTTCTGACTCATTCCATCCTGTATTATCATCTGCGAATACCGTTTCTCCTTTAAATGCAATGTGTCTTTTAAAACTGACTTGAATTTCTCACCTTTCGAGTTACCTGCCATTTGGACTCACTTATTTGGAGGAGATATGTAAAGACCCAGCGTAATACCTGTATGCTCAGTCAAAAGTATTTGCTGGTACTCCTTCCTGCCCGTCGTGGGACCTGACTGCTCTGGGCTTCTGGGGGCTCCCCCTAAATTTGCTCCACCAAATGCCCCCTCCAACCTGGCACGCCCGCTCTCCTACCTTCGCCCAGGGGTGGCCGTTATCTCTGTGCTGTCACGCGGGGAAGTCCCATCTGAACTGGGGCCTTATGACCTTCGGCACTTTTATTCGAACGTAGCCTGCGTCCCTGCCTCGAATCTGGTTCCCGCCCTGAAGGACCCTTACTTAGCACCCCTGCGGGCTGCCGGGAACCCACGGCCCCGCAGGCGGAGAGGCTAGGCGCGATCCCTGCGCGCCCCTCCTTCTCTGGCGCTTCAGGGGACCGGCCCTCAGGGGGCGGGGCAGCGTCGCACGCAAGGCCTGCTGGTTGCTCGGGGTCGTACGACGCACTTTTCCAGCTCGAGCCTTCGCGAGACCGTGGGTACGACCGGAAGCCGCAGGTGGGTGAAGCGGAAGCGCTTCAAACCGGGATGTTGCGGGCTGTAGCGCGTGGACGGCCGTGGGGCCTTGGGCGCGCGCGGGGTCTCTGGCGGTGGGTCAGGACCTGCGGGTCGCCTCCGCTGGTGCTGAAGGCTCCTGTGTGCACACTTTCCCCTCAGCACTTGGGACGACCTAATTTCACTGTTAGGAACGGTTGATCCCGAATACAGGAGGGAGGGTAAATATCGTAAAACATGTTGGACGCTAGCTGTATGCACGCCCCCTGGGAGCCAAAAGGGCGAAGTAAAACATGCACACGACCGTAATGAGATTCTGAGTAAGTTGTATATGATTAGAGAGGGGGCAAAATAATAGGGTCTTGGCAAGGTCTTATGAAGAAGCTGCCCTTGCCTAGAAAGATAGATGGGATTGTGCTGTTTTTGCTTTCAGTTCAGTGATGGGGAGGCGTGTTTAGCAGTGGAGTGGTAGCAAAGTGTCTCAAGAACATGGAAGGTAAGGAAGTCTTCCGAGGAAAAACTTTATAAAATTAGTCATTAAAGGGTGAGAGTAGAATGATTCAAAGTGATTTTGAAGGAACAAAATTTAACCAGACCGTCAAAGGCTTGACACTATCCCAACGACTGTGAAATATCCTGAAATACCGTGCATTACTCAGTCGGGGTCTGATCCGCTACTGGAGCATAGAATAAAAAAAGGGGCGCACCTGTGCCAGATGAATCCACGCCTTCTCTAGGGGAGAGAGGGTATTCCGGCTTAAGAGCAGGGGCTCCCCTGAGTTAAGGAAGTGTCTTCCCCAGAGCCCATTCCGTCAGACATTCATATCATGTAACTCAGTCCTTTTGTTCTGATGATATATTCACCAAGCAAACTTAAGAGTTGGCTTGTCAGTAGTGCTACAGTGAATAATTGCACAGGCTCATCTGAATATCTGATTGATGGTCTATAGTTCTCTTTGTAAATCAATAAGCTGGCAGTCGGATTTTTGGACATACCTTTGTTTTCACTTTTTCTCACTCTGTGATTTTTTTCTCATCTTTCGGGGTTCAAAATGAAATGTCACAGCCTCACTGAGGTCTGTTTATTGGTTTATGTGTTCGGGTGCTTAGAACAGCTTCTTGCATCTTTTCTCACATGACGCCTTTTTAATGAGGCTTAGCCTAACAACCCTATTTAAAATTGCAATGTAAGTTTTCTCACATACACATTTACAATCCTCTCTTTATCAGCTCTACATTTTTTTTTTTAATAGACCGAATCTCGCTTTGTTGTCCAGCCTGGAGTGCAGTGGCGCCATCTCGGCCCACTGAAACCTCCACCTTCCGGGTTCAAGCGATTCTCCTGCCTCAGCCTCCCGAGTAGCTGAGATTACAGGCGCCTGCCACCACGCCCAGGTAATTTTTGTATTTTTGGTAGAGACGGGGTTTCACCATGTTGGCCAGGCTGGTCTCAAACTTCTGACCTCAGGTGATCTGTCCACCTCGGCCTCCCAAAGTGCTGGGATTACAGGTATGAGCCACCTCGCCCAGCCATCTACTTTTTTTAATAGCCCTCCTTATCACCTTTATTCATTTGACTCACTGATGAATCCCAAGTGCTAAGAACAATGTCTGTCATGTAATTGATGAGAACTTTGTTGAATTAATACCTTTGTTGGGTTTTATTCACACTGTATATACAATACCTGGATGAATAGAGATATTTTGAGCACTATTAAAATACATGCATTGGCTCAATACATAAATTGGATCAATTCTGGAACGCTAACAAGATCACATTTTTGACCAAAGCCAACATCTTGGACTATAGTTAATTTATCAAGGTGAATGCCACTTTGATGTGTCTTGGTTAGGAATCTTTGTTCACTTGAGGGAATACATGGTATATGATAGGAACAGTAAACACAGAATAGAGATGGGAAAGGGAGAACCCTGTCATAACAGTTAACATTTCATATTTGCCAAACATGAATGGCTTATGCATATTAACACATTTAATTCTCTCAACCATTTTATGACGTCTGAGGCCATTGAAGCAGCTAGAAGTTAAACAACTTCCCTAAAGTCATTAGTAAGTGGCAGAGCCAGGATTAAAAATTTAAGTCCTTAACTACTTTGCCATCCTGCCACACTCTGCGCATGCAGACAAGAGTAAGAGCCTTAATCTTAGAAAAAGATATTTCACAAGATCTTTGACAATCTCCATATCCACAGACACCATCCAGCTTATTAGTGCCCACCACTCCTATTTGTTACTTTCTCCTTTAAGCCTGCCCCCTACCTGAACTCTGGATCCCAGTACCATCACTTTCTCAAGGGCCTCCCTTCTCCAGTGTTGCCCTCTCTTGACTCCCCTACCAGCATCTAAACATGCTCAGATCTATTGCATCTTAAGTCCTCTCCTAACTCCACATTCCTTTCTACCTACTGCCCTAGCTTTTCTACTTCACAACTAGAATACTGTCATTGTATCCACCTTGGGCCTCCTATTTACTCAGTACATCTGGTTCTTACCAAGATCACTGATAACCTTCTTGATACTGTTTAATAGAGCCTTTTCAACCCTCATCTTATTTGCTCAATCTTTGGCATTTGGCACTGTTAACCATCTTGTCTCCTTGAAGCTTCCATAATAGCATATTCAAAATTTTTCTGCCTTTTTTTCTATCCTCAGCTTCCTTTGTGAGCTCTCCCTCCTTCTTCTGTATGTCCGTTAAATATTGCTGCTCTTCAGGCTTATGTCACAGGCCCTTAAATCTTCTCACTGAACCACCTTCCTGCGGCCTCAGTTACCATCCATTGAGCTCTATGCTGTTGGCCGCTAGTTCAACACAGTCAAAATGAACCAATTATGTTAACCCCATACTTCCTCTTCCTATAAAATCTGTCCTAGGAAATTTCACCTCTTTGCCAGGCCAGAAATCGGGGCATAATATTAATAAGATAGTTAACACATATTGTGTACTTTCTTCAATGCCAGGCACTCTTCTAACCACTTTATATGTATTAGCTCATCAGACTCAGCCTGATAATATGAGATGAGTCCTGTCATTATCCACATATTAGATAACAAATCTGAGACATAGAAAAGTAATCTGCCTTAGGTCATTCAACTGATAAAGGATAGAGTTGGGATTTGAATGAGGGCAGTCTGGTTTGAGCTTGTAATCATTATATCATAAAGGACATGATGCTTGACTTCTCTTTCTCTCACCCTAATTCAACCTATTACCAAGTATTGTACATTCTCCATGCTTAAATCTCTAGGCAGTGTCTCTGAAGTATAAATCCAAAGCCCTCATGCCTGTAATCCCAGCGCTTTGGGAGGCCAAGGCAGGAGGACTGCTTGAGCCCAGGAGTTTGAGACCAGCCTGGACAACAAAGTGAGACTTCATCTCTACAAAAAAAAAAAGCCAGGCATGGTGGCACATGCTGGCTAGGGGAGGATTGCTTGAGCCCAGGAGGTCGGGGCTGCAGTGAGCCGTGATCACACTACTGCACTCCAGCCTGGGCAATAAAGTTCAAGCATTTCACTTGGATTTAAGGTTCTTTATAATCTAACGTCTACTTCTCTTGCCTTCTTAACTCCCCATTCTTGTATTCCTAAGAACCAGCCAGTAGAATTAAAGTATTTGCATGGGTCCTATCTCCTTTTCCACTAAGCTGTTGCACATTGTTAGAATTCTTTTCTTTATCCCTTTTATGTCTCAGCTTCAATGTCACATCCACTAATTAGAGCATTAGATGGCCCTCTACTGTACTTAACACCTTTCACAGCATTTAGGACACTGTATTTTAATTATTGTCTTACTTGTTTTTTAGTATCTCCCACTAGATTGTGGAGGTACTTGTTTCTTGAAGGCAAGGACAGGTTCACCTTCTTTTTTTTTTTTTTAGACGGAGTCTTGCTCTGTCGCCCAGGCTGGAGTGCAGTGGCACGATCTCGGCTCACTGCAAGCTCCGCCTCCCGGGTTCACACCACTCTCCTGCCTCAGCCTCCGGAGTCGCTGGGACTACAGGCACCCGCCACCATGCCCAGCTAATTTTTTGTATTTTTAGTAGAGACGGGGTTTCACCGTGTTAGCCAGGATGGTCTCGATCTCCTGACCTCGTGATCCGCCTGCCTTGGCCTCCCAGAGTGCTGGGATTACAGGCATGAGCCACTGTGCCCGGCCAGTTCACCTTCTTAATGTCACTCATATCCATCCCCTCCTCTCTGTCTCCTACCGTACTTTAGGCCCTCATTATCTCTAGCGTGGACAACTGCCTTAGTCCATTAACTGTTCCCCCTGTCCCTAGTCCATCCTTTATTTAATCTATACTCAACCCTGCAGAGGCAGATTTGTATAATAGCTGAGTTAACACTTCCTGCTTAAAACTTCAGTGGATCTTAGCTGCCTTTTAAAAAGTCCAAATATTTTGGTTTATTACATGAATTTATTTCCTCCCATTTTCTATCTCCTTATTACCTTGTACCTAGTAGGCACTCCATAAATACTTGTTGAGTGAATATGGTACTGTGTCAAAGTCAGTCAAGCAGAACCAAGAACAAAGAGGTTAACCAAAGTAATGCAGTCTCGGTTGCGAGGCTTCCTAGGACAGTATAGCCATAGGCTTCAGTGGAACTCGAAGACTAGTAGTGTAACTCTTTCTCTTAGGAGGGAATCCCCAAAACATACCTTACTATTAGATGACTCTTTGTCTTTGCATATGCCTGGAATATGCTCCTTGACCTGGCAAACTATCAGATTTGGTGACTCAGTTCAAGTATTCCTTCCTCTATTAAACCTCTCCACACCTTTCTAGACAGAATGTAAACTGATTCAACTTTTTGTAGGTTAGTTTATAAACTATAACAAGAGTGATGAAAATATGAAGACTCTTTAATCTAGAATTGTACTTCTAAGATATTACTTAACTAAATAATTTGGGGCCAGGTGTAGTGGCCCATGCCTATAATCCCAGCACTTTGGGAGACTGAGGTAGGAGGATCACTGAAGCCCAGGAGTTCAAGATCAACCTAGGCAACATAGGGAGACCCCCATCTCTACAGAAAATTTAAAAATTAGCCAGGCATGGTGGCGCATACCTGTAGTCCCAGCTGCTTCAGAGGCTGAGATGTGGAGATTGCTTGAGCCCAGGAGGTTGAGGCTGCAGTGAGACAATTACAGAGTGACACCCTGTCTTAAAAAAAAAAAAAGGCCTAGCTACCTAGTTATGAACTTTATTTATTTAGAACCAAACTCTTAATCTCAAGTTATACACTTTAATAATCCATTCTATTCCCAGTTCTTCAACCTGAAGGAAAATTACATTCTAAGAAATAGAATTGGAATAGAATGATTTAAGACCATAAGTAATCAAAATACTTCATTTTCATAGCTAGTATTTTCAAACATTGCCGCCTAATATTTCATTAGCAATGGTAACATGAATAATGTGGAAAGCATCCAAACATAACGAATTTATTCTTAACCTTTGTATATAAACCTGCATACTCCCAGTTGCCTCACTCTCTGACCTCAAGGGTTCATCCTAAGTTAATATTGATCTAAATAAAAGTTATGCTGCCAGTAAATCATATATCCCAAAGTCAAATAGGAAATTATTTTTAAAGTGTTACAAAAACATAATGAAAGCTTTCCACAGAAATGTTCATCAACACATTGTTGATAACCAGAAAAACTAGAAGCCGCCTAAAATTACAGACTAAGAGACTGAGTAAACTTGTTAACAATGGAGTATTAAACAGTCATTAAAGCTGATGCAAAATAGATCTAATGGGCCGACGCGGTGGCTCACGCCTGTAATCCCAGCACTTTGGGAGGCTGAGGCAGGCGGATCACCTGAGGTCAGGAGTTCCAAGACCAGCATGGCCAACATGGTGAAACCCCATGCCTACTAAAAATACAAAATTTAGCCAGATGTGGTGGCAGGTGCCTGTTATGCCAGCTGAGGCAGAAGAATCGCCTGAACCCGGGAGGCGGAGGTTGTGGTGAGCCAAGATCACGCCACAGCATTCCAGCCTGGGTGACAGGGCGAGGCTCCGTCTCAAAAAAAAAATATATAGATATAGATATAGATATAGATTGAATGTCAAATGAAATAATAGTATGGGGAGGGAAATGCGTGTGTGCGTATACACGCTTAGAAATAAAATGGGTTTACACCAAAATGTTAATTGTGATTAGGACTATCAATGCTTTTATTTTCTTCTTGCTTATCTGTATTTTCTCATTTTTCTCGATGAACATTTGTTACTTGTGAATTCAACATAATTTGGCTTTAAGATATATTATAGGTAATGTGGCTGAGTACAGTGGCTCATGCCTGTAATCCCAGCACTTTGGGAGGCCAAGGCGGGAGGATCGCTTGAGCCCAGGAGTTTGAGACCAGCCTGGGCAACATGGTGAAATCCTGTCTCTAAGAGAAAAAAAAAAAGATATATTACATAATGTATTTGCAGCAGACTTATTGTTTGAAAACTGTGAAATTATTTCAACTGAAATTATTTGAAATTTGTCTTCATTTATTTCTTTTGAATACTTGGTTATAGCATTGCTAAAGACTAATTGTAAAGCTAAAAGCCAAAAGCAACTGCACTGGATACTTAAGAGATAAGTTTGGATTAAATAACCGATAATTGATAGTTAGAAAATAGAATTTAATGTTCCTTTTTTCAATGAATTAATTTGTTTGTCTTCCATTTTTAAAAGCATGCTGATCCCATTTTCAATGAGGAATTGCTTCCAGTTACTTTGTGACTGCCAGGTCCCAGCAGGTGGCTTTAAAAAAATAGTAAAAAATGGGCTGATTTTACAGTCAGTTTCCAATGATGTCTATCAAAATCTGGCTGTGGAAGACTGGATCCATGACCATATGAATCTAGAAGGCAAACCAATTCTATTCTTTTGGCGGAATTCTCCCTCTGTTGTAATTGGTAGGCATCAAAATCCTTGGCAGGAATGTAACCTGAATCTAATGAGAGAAGAAGGTATAAAACTGGCTCGGAGAAGAAGTGGAGGAGGAACAGTCTACCATGATATGGGTAATATCAATTTGACTTTCTTTACAACCAAAAAAAAGTATGATAGAATGGAAAATCTGAAATTAATTGTGAGAGCTCTGAATGCTGTCCAACCCCAGCTGGATGTGCAGGCTACCAAAAGATTTGACCTTTTACTTGATGGGCAGTTTAAAATCTCAGGAACAGCTTCTAAGATCGGCCGGACTACTGCCTATCACCATTGCACTTTATTATGCAGTACTGATGGGACGTTCTTGTCTTCTTTGCTAAAGAGCCCTTACCAAGGGATCAGGAGCAATGCCACTGCTAGCATACCTTCCTTAGTGAAAAATCTTTTGGAAAAGGATCCCACTCTGACCTGTGAAGTACTAATGAATGCTGTCGCTACAGAGTATGCTGCTTATCATCAAATTGATAATCACATTCACCTAATAAACCCAACGGATGAGACACTGTTTCCTGGAATAAATAGCAAAGCCAAAGAACTGCAAACTTGGGAGTGGATATATGGCAAAACTCCAAAGTTTAGTATAAATACTTCCTTTCATGTGTTATATGAACAGTCACACTTGGAAATTAAAGTATTCATAGACATAAAGAATGGAAGAATTGAAATTTGTAATATTGAAGCACCTGATCATTGGTTGCCATTGGAAATACGTGACAAATTAAATTCAGGTCTTATTGGCAGTAAGTTTTGCCCAACTGAAACTACCATGCTAACAAATATATTACTTAGAACATGTCCACAAGACCACAAACTACACAGTAAATGGAATATTCTCTGTGAAAAAATTAAGGGAATAATGTGATTCCAAGTAAATATCTTAATACAGTTTCAATTAGAAAATAAAATGTCTCATAGTTGCACATTGTATGTCAAAAAAAACCTAGTCTCTTTCAGTAACTTCTCCCCATCTGAAATTATTTATCACCTATCCCTATCTGTGTATTTCTTCTGACCTCTAGGATCCTTTCTTCTCTTTCTTCCTTCATTGATTTTATTTTATTTATTTCATTTATTTATTTTGAGACAGTCTCACTGTCACCCGGGCTGGAGTGCAGTGGTGCGATCTTGGCCCACTGCAGCCTTTACCTCCTGAGTTCAAGTGATCCTCATGCCTCAGCCTCCCGAGTAGTGGGACTACAGGCTTTTGACACCACGCCCAGCTGTTTTTTTCTATTTTTAGTAGAGATGGGGTTTCACTGTATTGGCCAGGCTGGTCTCGAACTCCTGGCCTTAAGTGATCTGCCGGCCTCAGCCTCCCAAAGTGCTGGGATTACAGGTGTGAGCCCACCATGCCCTGTCTGTTCATTGATTTTAATACCTGGCACGTGTTTATATTTCAGCTGCTGCTGCTTTTACTCTCTTGGGGCTATATATAATATTGGACACTCTGACCTCAGACTTAGTTCTCTGTTTTTCTTACCTCTCGGAGATATAACCCAGATTTCTTGCCACCTCTCCTCATATCTCAAACTCTAAAATTCTCCCTTTTAGTTATATTTTCTTATCTTTCTACTCTCCCACTAAAAATCAAGGCTGTTGCACTTTTCTAAGCTCTTAACCCTTCCCTAATCTCTCCTTGCATCATTTCCCTTCTATCCCAGCCTAAAATTTACTTTATGCTTTACTTTCTTACCAGTATTCTCATTTGCTTCTCTCCTTTGACCTTCTACCATAGCCACTTTTTAATTTTAGTCAAAACAATTGATTTTCTACTCTTTTTGGCAGGTGATGCTGGGGGGAAAGATCATATAATCATTGAAGATTAGCCCAATTTGATATTTATAATTTTCAACTTATGTATCTTTCTGCTGGTGTCAGATTTAATTCATCTCTGGTTGAGTTCCCCTCATTCTTAAGGGGAATGTTTCCACTCTTCTCAAGCTCAGAATTTCACTACTCTTACCTTGTCACAAACCTTGATTCATAATTTGGTGAGAGTTCAGGCCTTCAGAAATGAGTCCCTCCAGTCCCCATGGCCCCCCTCCTCCCCTCTCCCCTCCCTTTCTCTTCTTTCAAGACAGGGTCTTACCCTTGCCCAGGCTGGAGTGCAGTGGCATGCTCATAGGTCACTACAGCCTTGAACTGGGCTCAAGTGATCCTCTTGCCTCAGGTTCTGGAGTAGCTGGAACTACAGGTGCTCAACACCATGCCCAGCTCCCTCTTTGTTTATGAGTTGTTCTATTTTAATATATCTCAGTAGTTCCAGGCCCCATCCTTTTTTTATTTCTAGGAAGAGCAGGCATGGACAGAGGGTTTTGCCTACAATTGATTATCTCAGAGTTGGGGTGGGGTGAGTGATTGTGTTTTACAAGGTGTTCTTGGGACAAACATGATTGGCAGTTTAGCAGGTTTAATGGGCAGGTCCTTTTGTTATTTAAAAGCAATATTAAATACCAAGTAAACACAACTTTGAAGAGATTACTCATGAGCATTTCACACTTGTTACCACCTATGAAAATTATTTTTTGAGAAAGGTTAAAAATCCTGATATGATGTGCTTTGGTGTAGTAATACCATGTTTCTCCAGAGAGAGGATATCATCAGGCAAAGGGTGTTAAGGGCTTCGAGTTCCAAATTGGAAATTTGACCAAGTAACCCCTGAAACAGATGGACCCAAGGTATGTTTTGCAGTGGTTTCCCCAGAACTTTCTGAATGTTTGCATATGGGGATGAGAGAGGAGTCAAAGTGGCATATATATATATACAGAGAGAGAGAGAGAGAGAGAGAGTCTTATTTTTTTGAGACAGAGTCTCATTCTGTCACCTAAGTTGGAATACAGAGGTATGATCTCAGCTCACTGCAACCGCTGCCTAGTGGGTTCAAGTGATCTTCCTGTCTCAGCCTCCCAAGTAGCTGGGACTACAGGCTTGCACCACCACGCCTGGCTAATTTTTGTATTTTGAGTGCAGACGGGTTTCACTATGTTGGCCAGGCTGTTCTTGAACTCCTGACCTCAGGTGATCTGCCTGCCTCAGCCTCCCAGAGTCCTGAGATTACAGGTGTGAGCCACTGCACCTGGCCTTTACTCCTAGATTTCTTATGAGACTGGATGGATGGGAGTATACATGGGGAGTAGGGGAGTGTATATCAAAAGTTTGGTTGGGGTGTATTATATTTGAAATGTTTGTGTGCGTCTGAGATGTCATACAGGCAGTTGAATAACTCCAAGGAGAAGTCTTGGCTTAATTTATAAATTTGAGGGCTGACCGCATATAAATAGTATTTTAAGTCATGAGAATGAATAATTTTGGACTTATATGTCTCGGCTTAATTTATAAATTTGAGGGCTGAATGCATATAAATAGTATTTTAAGTCATGAAAATGAATAATTTTAGACTTTTATAATTCATCTAAAGTTTAAATTTTAAACTATTAAATATTCAGCATCTGAGTCCCCTTATGTTTGCGGACTTCTCCACCTGGTAGGAGGTAGAGCCTACTTCCTTCTATGGAAACAAAAGTTTACTATACTCTTTCCTGGTCTTCGTTGAAGCTCAGGCGTGGGCACATGACTTAAGCTGTGCCAATCAGATGCAACTGCTCCATATTTTGAATTAGACACTAGTGATGCAGAACATCTGGAATGATGAGAACCCTTCTCTGGAAGTAGCGACAGGGGCCTGAATTTCTGGGGTAATGAAGGCAGTGAGGCTAGCAGTGATAGTTTCCAAGCCAGTGATATCAATGATGTAGGCTACTGCATCCAGCCCTTGCATCAGTTTCAGCAGGAGTGTCATCTGATTAGTTGTGGGTAGTGATTCTAGATGTGATTTTTCACTCCAAAACCTCTGTGTCTCAGTCTATAGCTCAACTACCTACTATTCTTATAATAAACCCCTTTTTTGCTTATATCAGGTAGGAGCAGTTTTTGTTGCTTTTTACTAAGAACACTTACCATGTAATCCCTTAGGGAAAGAGTGTGAATTAAAAAAAAAAAAAAGAGGTTACTACCTAGTACCTAGCTTGGGAGAACTTCAGTATTTAAAATGTAAGAATGGAGGAAGACAGTATGTTTCATGAAAGTCAAGAGTTTCAAGAAGGCAGTAGCCAACTGGGTCAAATGCTTCTGAAAGGTCACATAATACGAGAGTTTAAAGGTGCCCATTGAATATGGTGGTACAGAGATCACTGTTGACCTTAGCAAAAACGATTTCAGTGGAGTAATTGGGGCAGTAGCCAGACTGAAGTGAGTTAAAGCAAATAGGTGGTGAGGAAATAAGAAAAAAAAAAAATACAGAGAACACTCTTTGAAGAAGTTTTTCATGAAGAATGAAAAAATAGGGTGGCATCTGGCTCGAGATGTGTGTACTAATAGGAATGATGCAGTACAGCAGGAGAGATTGCTCTAAGGCCCAAGTCCCTGTGGAGGCTAAAGGAGGTCAGGTCAAGGTCACTGCTAAAAATCTGGCCATCATCCTTATATATTAGGAATACTGACTCTAATTTTATAAATTTGATCTCTCATTTTTTTTTTAACTTAGTTTATGTTTCCTTTTACTCAAGTTTTGTATATTTACATGACCAAGTCTTTTGCTCTTAACAGTTCTGGGGCTTTCTGTTATACTCAGTTCATTACGTGGGGTTTTAAAATATGTATATATAAATTTTTCATTAATTAGCTCTGTAATACATTTAGATTTCTTTATATGGTGTCAACATCATTACAGAAAAATTTCTTTATGCAGAGTAAGACAGAGGCCCTAATGTTATTTTTTCCAACCATTTGTTGAGCTCTTTCTCCACTAACTTAAAATGTCACCTTTGTTATATATTAAATACTCATTCATACACAATTTCTCTCTTTCAAATGTGCTTCTGGACTCTTTTATTCTATCCCACTGATTTATTTGCCCATGCCTATGCCCATACATTTTTAAGAAAATTATTGTAGCCATGTCTTTATAGCTGGTCAAGCAAGTCTGCAGGTGTTAGTCTCTTTTGTCATTTAATTTATAAATTAAGTTAGAGAGAACTGACATTAAGTCTTCCCATTCAGGAATACAATTTGTCTTTCTAGTTACCCTAATTTTCTTTTATATCCCTCCATAAAGCTTATAGTTGTTCATATAGTTCTTAACACATTTCTTGATATATTTAAGCTGTACCTGGTAGGCTTCTGGTGCTCTAATTAGATCTGGGGATAGAAAATATCTAGAATGGATAGCATGTCTGTAGACTCTTTTCTTTAAATATCACAATGTCTTAGCCAGGATTTTTATAGAAGTTGGATAAAAGTTAATTGCACAGGGTTGTGGATTGCTAATTCTCCATAGTAACAGATTCATATGCTTTAGAAATCAGAATTGTTATTTTAACATGAAAGTAAAGAGGTCTAACACATGTTCGTACCTTAATTAAGAGCTACTCCATTTCCACGTGGCATCGGGTACTGGGCAAGATAAGCAAAGATACTCTGCAGAAAGGAACTTCGGATCAGGCCAACACTTGTCCAAGTGTTTTCCTGACACCCTGAATTTCCATATGATACAGCTTAGCAAATTAGTTTGAGTCTAAAATTTTTCAGATTCAATATTATCAGCATCTGAACCTGAAAAGATTTAAAAAAAAAAAATCAGGAACTGTTCTGGAAGCCCTTCCTGGCCTTTTATGCCAGCTCCATCTTGTACCTACCAGCTGTCCCACAAAAGGAAAACATAGTGTCTAAGGCTTGCCCAAGACCACTCTGTCCAACCTTTTTCCCATGGTCTCTAGCTTTGGTCCTCTACACTGTTTAACTCTGTTGAATAGTCCTCAGATGTGACATTTATACGTGCACTCTCCAATACTCAACACTGGTACTATAGTTTTCCTCTTACATATGTTAGCTTAGCTGGGTTTTTTTATTTGTTTGTTTTTTTATTTTGAGATGGAGTTTTACTCTTGTTGCCCAGGCTGGAGTGCAATGGCATGATCTCCACTCACCGCAGCCTCCACCTCCAGGGTTCAAGCAATTCTGCCTCAGCCTCCCGAGTAGCTGGAATTACAGGCATGTGCCACCACGGCTGGCTAATTTTGTATTTTTAATAAAGACGGGGTTTCTCCATGTTGGCCAGGCTGGTCTCAAACTCCTGACCTCAGGTGATCCGCCTGCCTTTGCCTCCCAAAGTGCTGGGATTACAGGCATGAGCCACTGTGCCCAGCCACATGTTCTTTGAGCTGTGGACTGCCCACTACCTCTAGCGTACAACCCCTCTTCCAGCCTGTCTCCATGGAATCTGTTCTGTCTCCAACCACACAACTGGCATCTGGATGAAAAGCTTACCCAGAACAGTTGATTCTAAGCTGCAAGGCTTTACAAATGTGCCAGCCAAAGTGAATGAGCTGCAAAATGCATTTGGATTAACTGAACGGGTTGATTTGCCTTCATGGAGTTAGGTAATACTGCACAACTGCATGATGGTAAATGTTTACCAACGACAATTATCTTAATTGTAAAAAATTAACATTTTACTTTGCTGTTTATTAGACCCCAAGCCCATCTGTCTTTTTTTTTCTTTTTCTTTTTTTTTTTTTTTGAGACAGGGTCTGGCTCTGTCACCCAGGCTAGAGTGCAGTGGTGCAGTCTCAGCTCACTGCAGCCTCAACCTCCTAGGCTCAAGTGATCCTTCCACCTCAGCCTCCCAAGTAGCTAGGACTATAGGCACATGCCACCATGCCTGGCTCATTTTTTTTTTTTTTGCAGACACAGGTTGCCCAAGCTCCATCTGTCTCTTTAAAAGCACTCTAATCCATGGTGTCTTTCCCTCCTGGACTTAAAACTCCCACAGGCAAAATTAAGATCTAATTCATCTTCCTAATAGATGCTCATTATTTGTTGACATGCTCCCGCAACCAAGTAACAGAGAAGCTGGTAAAATGTTTAAATTAGCTGTATTACTTGAAAGAAACATTGTAAATCTACTGAGTAATATATTTACAAAAATATTTAGGATTGTTCCCACAACTGAACGATGGATCCATAAATTAGTAGAAATATAAAAGTTTATTGTTAAATTCATACATTATAAAAGTGATCTTTTAAAAAAATCCAATATTCAGTTAAAGTAGACATAATACAAATTAGGCTACTGCCCATCATATATTTTTTGTATGCTTCTTATGAAAAATGTCCACTGTTGTTTCATGACATGGTCTTAAATCAAAATCACAATATCCAAGGGAAAAACGACTCTAAGAAGAGAAGAAAAGAGTATCATTAAAAATGATACAAAAACAGTGCTACACATTTACTCATAAGATTATATCCTACCTGTGGTTTCTTAAAATAATCAAGTCCCCTTCCAATCTTAATCATCCATCCATTGTTGAACCTGTTGAAATTAGTATATAGTATTATATTCAAGACATTTAAGTCAGACTATTAATAAAGCTGTAGTGTATTAAGGGTCAGCAAAATTTCCCCCTAACAAAGCAAACCACTTCCTCCAGTGGCATGAGTTGAATCAAACCTGGGGTTCATTATGAGCTTTGTCCACAATGAAAACAGTCATAGAAACAATCAGTTGATTTAATTATCTGATAGTTTAATCTTGAATTTCAGCTTGTTGATAAAACTTTTTCGTGTTCTGCTAACAAGTGGTGGCAAAGTGTATTCAGGGAAACTGGTGGTGTTTCAAGAGTTCCCCTACCTAGAGATGGGGAATGTGCAGGAGGAGCCCTGGACCCCGACCTCTGCTTTAACTACAGCAGCTGCATTTTCATCTGTTTTGCATATTTAGTTTGTGATTAAGTTTTTATTAAAACTGAGTGCCCTTGCTATAAACATAACCACTGTGCTAAACAAAAGGAAGATATCACTAAAATAACTGCATATTCTGTTTTCTTATAGACTCAGGAAATTGTCATGCCTACTAGAATATTTAATAACCCATAAGAAGTAAAGCCACATTAAGTCAATATTAAGTTGACTAGAAAATAAATTATTCTAATATCATAACACTATATATACAGTTGAGTAGACAGAAAAGTATTCTCTTTTTCTGTGACACAGAACATGTAAATATTATTCCATTAGGAAATATTAAACTCACACACAAAACACTTGGCTTACTTTGTCAAAAAGAAAGCCAAGTGTTTTTTTTCTTCTCGAAAGTGAAAAAGTACTAAATGGAGTTTTATTTGAATTTTAAATATTTATAAATTATTAAGTATATGCAATTATATAAAACATTTACAAAAATTTTAAGTATATATCAACTGCATAAAAATTAAAACATTATTGTAGACTAACCTAATTTCTCGGTCATGTATTGAAGAAGAGTATTGAACTTCCAACAGCACTCCGTGACTCCTGAGTGACTCTTCTATTTCTTGCAGGCCTCTACTTTGCTGCGCTTGCTCAATGCCCTGTTAATAGCAAAAATACGATTATCTGCCTCAGTTATTATTACTATCTTAAATTATCCCTAAGCTATACAATCTATATCACAGGTGGATTAAGATGGAAATGTTCTATACTAGTTTCAATGTCTGTTATCTCAAAGAAACAACCAAACAATATGAGGTAGTTTAAAGAGCAATTGTTTTTATCAAAATCACCTTTTTTTCTAATGTGAACATAACTCCATCCTGTCTCCTTAAATGTAGTTTAGAATAGTTTTAGTCATCCAAGTGGAGCTGACACCTTTTGAAATCAATTGTAGAAATCATAATTATTTAGAAGCATTCCTATTTTAAGTCAAAATCAAGATAGAGATGCCCACTACCATATCATGCTACCATGCCCCAGATATAATAATTGGTAAAGAAACAAAATTGTCCATAGTGCAGACAGTGTGATTGCCTCCTAGAATATCCAAGAGACTAAACTAACAAACTATTTGAATAAGCGCATTTAGCAAAGTGGCCAAATACAAAATCAGCATCCTAAAATCAATAACTTTTTTTATGACATGTTATGCATACTGTTAGATAATAAGTTAATTCCCAAGGAAATAAATCTAGCTGAAGCACTGCATCTGTGTTTTCCTTGACTGGACTACATCTTGTAACTGAATAAAGTTAATAAGTTAAGAAAGAGTAAGTGCTTTCAGGTACCTACTTCATCCAGAGAGGTGAGAAGGTGAATAGTTTTTACTTTACACGGTCTCTTAATAAGCATCTCACAAAATCGAAGAAAGTTATACAGCTAAAAGACATTAGAATGGATTATTACTAATTTAGTACATTCAATATGATATTTCATTATATTTTAGTATGTTCACATACCTGATGAGTATGTCTAATATAAGGATCTTCTATCCAAACTTCTGTAACTGTCTCATGAAGGTATTCGCGAAAAAGTGACTCATAACTGAAACCTGTTGCATTCTCTTCTATTTTAATTTGCTTGTGATATTTTCCATCTATAAAACACAGGCTTCAACAGTAAAACCAGTGAGCATTTTTTTTACACATTTTATATTTTATATAGAGTGATTAATCAGCATCAGATACATATTAATTTTTTTAACTTATTCAGCAAATACTTATTGAATGCCTACTAAATATCATATACATTGCAGGATGTTACATGTACAAAGGTATTTAAGGCAAACCACTCCATTAAGTGATTTCTGCCTTCACAGAGGCTAGGCAAGGGGGAAAATCTAGAGGTTTCCTGGAACAGGTCCTTGAGCCAGATCCTATAGACCAGGCAGTTTGTTGAAGGGAGTAGTGTATATATAAAGGTATCCAATAACTTCCTGTCACCATGGGTAGCACCACATACTAAAACTCAGTGGCTATCTGGTCCTTCTCTTCAGACTTGTCTTTTTATGTCTTGCAATCTAATAACTAAAGTGAGTATTAAACATGAATGCAGGGCAGGGCGCGGTAGCTCACGCCTGTAATCCCAGCATTTTGGGAGGCCAAGGTAGGTAGATCATTTGAGGTCAGGAGTTCGAGACCAGCCTGGCCAACATGGTGAAACCCCAGCTCTACTAAAAATATAAAAAGTAGCCAGGCGTGATGTCAGGCGCCTGTAGTCCCAACTACCTGGGGGGCTGAGGCAGGAGAATCACTTAAACCCAGGTGGATGTTGCAGTGAGCTGAGATCACGCCACCACACTCCAGCCTGGGCAACAGAGCAAGACTCTACCTCAAAAAAAAAAAAAAAAAAAAAGAGAAAGAAAAAACATTAATGCAGTATAATATGAAGCTTCAAAGTCTTTCTTGGCACGTGTAGAGTTTTAAACAAATTTTTAGTACTTCTTAATAACTCAAGCTAAAGACTGGGATGTCACAGGATCAATAGGATAGATCTATTGCTTTTGTTAATTCAAAATGAGCATTGAAAAAATTATCAGAAACCTTTAAGGTTTTAAAAAATTATGACCCCTGGCTGGGCGTGGTGGCTCACACTTGTAATCCCAGCACTTTGGGAGGCTGAGGCGGGAGGATCACCTGAGGTCAGGAGTTAGAGACCAGCCTGACCAATATGGCAAAACCTCAACTCTACTAAAAATAAAAAAATGAGCCAGGCTTGGTGTCGGGTGCCTGTGGTCCCAGCTACTCGGGAGGCTGAGACAGAAGAATTGCTTGAACCCAGGAGGCAGAGGTTGCAGTAAGCCGAGATCACGCCACTGCACTCCAGCCTGGGTAGCAAAGCGAGACTCTGTCTAAAAAAAAAAAAAAAAAAAAAAAACCCTAATGGTAGCCCCTAAATTATACTTTACACTTTGTTTAAAAATCAGTAGTTTGGATTCTGTTCCAAATATTTCCACATAGATAATGTTGGCAACTATGCCTTATTTTTTAAGCCAAGATAGCCACATAGAGGTTAAAAATTTAATTCCATGTACTCAAAACCACAATGCTGAAGGTACTATATTTCATCAATGTTTTGGAGTAAAATTTCATTCTAAATTTCAAATCGGGGCTAAGGAAACACAACTTTATTCCCACTGAACAAAGGAGCTCAGTGGGGGGTCCCCAGGGTATGTACTGATACAGAACAGTAGGAAGAGATGGGGAAAGGGGTGTAGAAAGTATAGAGAGGAGGAAAAGCTGGGGCCTGGGGGCACTGGCTTTTGAGGGCAGCAGTACCTTTGGCTATAGCAAGCAGCAAGTATGCACTCAGGTAAGGGTGGAAATGGCCATTTACAGACATTTGTAAACTGGGTGCTTAGGAGTAGGGAACTAATAATAGGGAACAATACCTACCTGACCTCTAATCATTAGGAATGCTTAACTCCTGAGGTGTTTTGATTCACAACAAAATCTGAGAGAAAGCCCAGGAGTTTCTTTAGCTTCTTTCATGATTTTGGTCATTTCATAAAGCGAAATATAAATAAAATACACAATTTACATTCAGTATTCCTCTGTAGTATTTCTTAACGTAGGGTCCACACATAAGCTTCATAGGGATTTGTGAACCCCTTAAAAATGGCATGTAACATTCTCCAGTATGTATAGCTTTCATCAGATGTTCAAAGGGGTGTCTGACATTCCCACCCCGAACTAAAAACAAAAACCAAAACAAACAAACAAAAAAATTAAGAACAACTCCTGTATGGGAGTGGAAATACAGATTAAATCCTGTAAGCTCCCAGGGACAACTGGTCCAGACCACACAGAGCTCCAAAGGGCAGGAGCCAGAAACATTGGGTGAATGGACGGTCACAGTTGTTTATGGATGCGTTTTCTAAAACAACCTCTTTACCTTCTTTTTCTTGGTCCAAGTACTTCTTTATGTTTTCCGCTCTGTCCATGTATTTGGAAATTTTTTCTCTGAGATTACATCTCTTAGTATTATCTTTGGTACCTACAAATTTAAAAATATATATTATCAAGTATCAAAATAGTTTTTCTATTTAATTTGGGGATTATTTTCAGTTTCTCAAGTTTTCTACAAATTTCCTATCCTCTAGTATGGCTTGCCTCAGTCCTCAAACATACATAATAAGCTCAAATTTGGCTTGAACATACAAGACCTTCATAGTTACACAAAGTGTGATGCAGCTTGGTTTAGGAGTGGGAGCTCTTGACACTATGTCTCATCTCTGGGACATCAAATCTGGTGGGATGAAAGGTGGCTCATTACATGTCAAACTCATGTCTGAGCACTATTTTATCCTAATTACCCACAAGTTTGAAATTTTTGCATAATTAAAAGATAGCAAAAAATATTTATCTTCCACAAAACCAGCTACTCTTCCAGACTTCCCCATTATAGTTAATGCACATTTTTCCAGCTACCAGAAAAATGTTATTTTTGAATATACACGATCATAAAGTTTTACCCCAACCACCCCTCCTCCCAAATCAGTCAACAAATCACTTCTTGTTCCTCCCCTTCTTTCCTTTCAACATCGCTTATATTTTCCATAATAATCTCATTTTTTGTTTGTTTGTTTTGAGACGGAGTCTCGCTCTGTCGCCCAGGCTGGAGTGCAGTGGCATGATCTCGGCTCTCTGCAACCTCCACCTCCCGGGTTCAAGCAATTCTCCTGTCTTAGCCTCCCGAGTAGCTGGGACTACAGGCGCCCACCACCATGCCTGGCTAGTGTTTGTATTTTTAGTGGAGACTGGGTTTCACCATGTTGGTCAGGCTGGTCTCGAACTCCTGACCTCAAGTGATCCTCCTGCCTCGGCCTCCCAAAGTGCTGGGATTACAGGCATGAGCCACCATGCTCGGCCCATTTTTGTATTTTTAGTAGAGACGGGGTTTCACCATATTGGTCAGGCTGGTCTCCGACTCCTGACCTCAGGTGATCCGCCCACCTCGGCCTCCCAAAGTGCTGGGATTACAGGCGTGAGCCACAGTGCCCAGCCAATAATTTCATTTTAATCTCTCATTTTAAAAAACATTTTGAGTTTTTTATATTTACAGAAAATTTGCAAAAATGTTACAGATAACCTCCTTCACCTAGATTCTCCTAATGTTAACGTATTACAAACCATACTACAAGTATCAGAGCTAGGAAATTAACACTGAAACAATACTATGAACTCATCTACAAACCTTATTTGAATTTCGCCAATTTTCCCACTAATGAAAGTTTGCTTTCTGTTCCAGGATCCCATATTGCATTTAGTTATGTGTCCTTAGTCTCCTCCAATCTGTGTTAGTTCCTTAATCTTTCTCTGCCTTCTATGACCTTGACATTTAGGAAAAATATTGGTCAGTTATTTTTGCAGAATGTCTCTCATTTTGGACAGTCTGATGTTTTCTCATGATTAGACTTGGTTTATGCATTTTTGGCAAGAAAATCACAGAAGTGATGTGCCTTGTTCAGTGGGTACATGATGTTGATGTGTCTTACTACTGATGATGTTAACTTTGACCATTTGGTAAAGGTGTAGTTCAGATTTCTCCACTGTAAAATCACTATTTTCTCTTTTGTAATTTGTAAGTACCTTATGGAAAGATATCCTGCTTCCCATCACTCTTTCTCCCACTAATTTTAGCATCTGTTGATGGTCCTTGCCTGCGACAACTATGACTGTGATGTTTGCAAAAATGGTGGTTTTCTATTTCCGTCATTCCTTCTCAATCTATTTATTCAATTAAATAGTATTGGCTCATGGATATTTATTTTACTCTATGAGTTATAATCCAATACTATCATTTTCCTGCTCAAATTTTATCAGCTTTGGCTTTGACATCTCCTTCATGTTAGTTCCTGTGTCCTTTTGTCAAGCCCCCATAGCTATTATTTCCTTACATTTTGATTCAGGATTTTTTTGTTTCGTTTTGTTTCGTTGAGACAGGGTCTGGCTCTGTTGCCCAGGCTGGAGTGCAGTGGCATGATCTCGGCTCACTGCAACCTCTGCCTCCCAGGCACAAGGAATCCTCCCACCTCAGCCTCCCAAGTAGCTGAGACTACAGGCACATATTACTATGCCTGGCTAGTTTTTGTATTTCTTTTCTATTTTCTGTAGAGACGGGGTATCATCATGTTGCCCAGGCTAGTCTCAAACTCCTGGGCTCAGGCAATCCACCTGCCTTGGCCTTCCAAAGTGCTGGGATTACAGGCATGAGCCACCATGCACAGCCACAAGATGTTTTAAACCAAACTTGTCCAACTCTTGCATGTGGCCCAGGACAGCTTTGAATGAGGCCCAACACAAATTCATAAACTTTTTTTTTTTGAGACGGAGTCTCGCCGTGTTGCCCAGGCTGGAGGCGCAATCTCGGCTTACTGCAACCTCTGCCTCCCAGGTTCAAGCAATTCTCCTGCCTCAGCCTCCGGAGTAGCTGGGATTATAGGCGCCTGCCACCACACCCGGCTAATTTATTGTATTTTTAGTAGAGACAGGGTTTCGCCATGTTGGCCAGGCTGGTCTTGAACTCCTGACCTCAAGCAATCCACCCGCCTAGGGCTCCCAAAGTGCTGGGATTACAGGCGTGAGCCACCACGCCTGGCCATTCGTAAACTTTCTTAAAACATTATGAGGGGGGTGTGTGTGTGTTTGTGTGTTTAAGCTCATCAGCTGTCGTTAGTGTTAGTGTATTTTACGTGTAGCCCAAGACAATTATTTTTCCAATGTGGCCCAGGGAAGCCAAAAGATTTGTTAAAACTAATCTTGTTTATTTTTTGCCCCAGCCTTGAAATACACTTTTCCAAGGAGCCTCAGTCACTTTTATTGAAGAATGGCATTGAGAAACCAAATTCTGGGTGCCAGCTGTGTTCATTGCTGCTGGGGGAGTCCCACCACTACTTCTAGACCTTCTCAGTCAATACAGCTAGGAGGTATATGTAGGCTTACTAACACATACATCTATATATACATACATCTATACGTATTTGTTTCTGTCCATCTATATAAATATTAAAAACCATGAGTTCATGCTGATAACTTTGATTCCACAGAGCTCATTCTAGCTTTCCCCCATCCCTCTCCTGCCCAAATAAAAGCAAAACACAACCTTTCCTCAACATTGCTAGACTTTAAATTATGTAGTAGTTCAGTCTTAGTCATTGTCCTTGATCAGCTGGCAATGTCTCACACATAGACCCATCCTTCAATCATTAGGCTACAGTTTCTCAGGCTTGGACCCTTACAGCCATCTTTGATTCCCATTAACTTTACTCCCATATCTAATCATGTGCCAGTGCCCCCTCCTTATCTTAATACTGGTATCATCTCCCTGGTTCATTCAGGCCCTTATCATGTCTCATCTTTTTAAAAAGGTTTTATGTAATTTTAATTGGCACATAATAATTATACATATTAATGGGGTACAATGTGATGTTTTGATACATGTATACATTGTGTAATGATCAAATCAGGGTAATTAGCATATCTGTCATCTCAAATATTTATGGTTTCTTTGTGGTAAGAACATTGAAAATCCTTCATTCTAGCTATGTTGAAACATACAACACATTATTAACTCTAGTCACCCTATTGTGTAATAAGACACCAGAATTTATTCCTCTTATTTAACTGTAATTTTTTTTTTTAAGAGAGACAGGGTTTCACCATGTTGGCCAGGCTGGTCTCGAGCTCCTGACCTCAAGTGAGCCACCCACCTCAGCCTCCCAAAGTACTGGGATTGCAGGCGTGAGCCACTGTGCCTGGCATCAAACTGTAATTTTGTACCCTTTGACCAACCTCTCCCCATTCCTCCTACCCACTGCCCTTCCCAGCTTCTGGTAACCACTATTCTACTCTCTACTTCTATGATATCAACTTTTTTAGATTCCACATATGAGTTAGATCATGTGTTATTTGTTTTTCTGTGTCTGGCTTATTTCACTTAACAATTTCCTACAAGTTTGTCCATGTCACAAATGACAGGATTTCATGTTTTATGGCTGAACAGTACTCTACTGTATATATGTACCACATTTTCTTTATTCATCTGCTGATAGACACTTGGGTTGATTCCCTATCTTAGCTATTACGAATAGTGCTGCAGTAAGCATGGGAGTACAAATATCTCTTCAACATAATGATTTCATTTCCTTTGGATATATACCCAGTAATGGGATCAATGGATCATATGGTAGTTCTCTTTTCAATTTTTTGAGGAATCTCCATACTGTTTTCTATAATGGCTATACTCACCTCTTATTTTGATTCCAGCAGGAGCTCCTTAATTGGTCTGCTTAATTTCAGTCTCTACAGGTTAGTGTCTAACTTACATCCTTGCCATATTCAGTCCTTTATTCCAGAAATATTTATTGAGAACTAACAACATGCCAGGCACTGTTCTAAGTGCTGTGGATACAGCAGTTAGTAAAACAGACACAATTCTCTTCTATCGTTCAAGTAGGAAGAGAACAATAAAAATAAATTGGCAAAACATGTATATTAGATTGAGGTAAGTGCTATTAAATAAAATAATGGAGGAGGACAGGGAGTGCTGGGATGGGGTTATAATTTTACACTGGAGGTCTGGGAAAGCCTCACAAAGAAGGTGGTATTTGTGTAAAGGCCTGAAATAGGAGAGAGAGTATGCCATGCAAATAAATATCTGTGAGAAAAGAGCACATTCCTGAAAGAGACAAGCCCTGAAATGCAACTCCAATTATGTTACTCCTTTGTAAAAACCTTAAATGGTTTCTCCTTGCCTGTGGAATGAGTTAAAATCTCCTGGTAGTCAAGGCCATCCACAATGTGATCCAAGCCCCTATCTACCTTTAAACTTTACTTCTCACTCTTCCTCTTCAGACACATGCTCAACCAAACTACTTATTTCATAAGACAGCACAGGAATTTGAAGACTCTTAGATGAATTTCTGACTTCTGAAATTCTTTTTCCTCCAAAGCTCCAATCAAACTCCACCTCTACCTTTCCACCCTCACATGACCTTTAACTGTTTAAATCCTCATTGCGTTTATCTATAGCTATCTCTCTCCTGGCACTTATTCCCTGTATTAGCGCTATTTGCATTTTGGTCTTAACCCATCTATGTGACATCACTGTCTCTGTAACCTCTACGGGATCAGTGAAGCACCCTAGAGCAGAACTGTGATTCTCCTGCTTCAGATTCCTAGTGCAGCCAAAACTTGAGCAGTGTTCCACCTGACCAACACAGTACACCATCTGTCTTTTGGGATTCAGTATACCGGAGTCATTGAGGTCTTGGGCTCGACTGTGACTCTGCCACCTCCTAGTGGCAGAACTTGAAAGCGAACAATACTTTTTATGCTGTAAAACGAGAATACCACCAACTCCTACTTGATAGGGCAATTGGTACGGATGAAATGAGATCATGCTTTTAATGTTCTCTGTAATGCCTGGCACTCAGCACTGAAACGTGATAGCTATGCTTATTGCTGTTGTCACTGTCATCATTATCATCAAATAATGCCCCAGGCAAGGTAGAGTTTATAGTTATTTTTTCTTTTTTTTGAGACGGAGTCTCGCTCTATTGGCAGACTGGAGTGCAGTGGCGCGATCTCGGCTCACTAAAACCTCCGCCTCCCGGATTCAAGCAATTCTCCTGCCTCAGCCTCCCAAGTAGCTGGGACTACAGGTGCGTGCCACCATGCCCGGCTAATTTTTGTATTTTCAGTAGAGACGGGGTTTCACCATGTTGGCCAGGATGGTCTCGATCTCTTGACCTCATGATCCACCCGCCTCGGCCTCCCAAAGTGCTGGGATTACAAGAGTAAGCCACCGCGCCCGGCCGGTAGAGTTTGTAGTTCTGACCAAAGCACCAAACCATAAAGGGCTCCCCTCTGCTGCCTCAAAGATTCTGTAACACTTATATAATTATAAGAAGCTTAAACTAGAAAGCACAGAGGGAGCTTAGTCCAGACCGGGAGTGTCGGGGGTTGGGGAGCAGGAGCTGATCTTATCAATTTAATACATAAATATTGAGTGTCTACTGTGAGCCAGGGTTGTGCTGGGTGTTAAGGAATATTTGGGTATTTCTCAACATTGAATAAGTAATAGGAAAAGTCTCACTGTCTCCTCCACAACCCTGCGCATTTCTCACACCGAACTTCATCCGTTTAAGAAAAACTTTTCTTCTTCTACCGCTACATAATTTTACTTTGGCTTGCTTTAAATGCAAATGTTTAAACAGAAAATTAAAAATAATCGTATAATAAACACCCTTATTACCCATCACCTAAATTTTTTAAATTAGCATTTTTGCTCAAATAGAGCTTCGATTTTTAAGAAATTTTTGCTTAAGGAAAATTAACTAAAGACATCATAGCATCTCTTTCTAAAACACTTTGGTCTGCATCTCTAAAAATTAAGGATAGTTTTGGAAAAAAAAATCATATTGCCTAAGAAAATAATTTTAATGTCCCCAATCTATACTCAGACTTTTCTAATAGATCCAAAAATGTCTTTTAAAGTTCGTACAAACCCAGGTCCTATCAAAGCTTATATATTACATTGCGTTATATCTTATATCTCTTAAGTCTTTTAAAATCTAGACTAGTAGCCTCCCCACCTTTTCTAGATGACATCAATCTATTAAAGATCTAAAAGAAAGCGGCCCAGTTGTCCTGTAGAATATCCCACCTTCTGTATTTAACTGCTTCTTCGTGGTGTGGAAAAATCATTTTTAACTCATTCACTTCACCCCAGACACAGCAGGAACCAGCTCCTTTTCCTCAGGTCCTCCCCGCCTTGGCTCATTGCTCACCTTTCAGAACCTGCAGAAGCAGATCAATCCCCTCTTGGTAACACACCAGAGCCTGCGGATACCGCGACTCCGAATCTAGTTGTACCGCCCGCTTTAGCACAGTGGCTGCAGCTGTGCTCTGCGGATCCTGCCCCAGCCCGAACTTCGCCATAATCGGGAGTTGTCCTCCGCCTCAACCCAGGATGAAGTTGAGCGGGTCTGCTGCGCTTCCGGGAAGTGGCCATGTGATACCCAGGCGCCTGCGCTCTCTTTCTAGGGACTTTCCTGAGTGGGAGGGATTTCGCCGGAACAAAAATGCCTCAATTTGCAGGTCGCGCTCACTGCGACGGCAGGCTTTGAATGTAGCACTTGGTAGTTCTTCCTCTGCTCTGCTTCCCTTCGGAGGAAAAGTTCAGGCTGAAGGTTTAGCGGGTGCTGGTGAGTGGGGAATGAGTGGCGGAGAGTGCGGCATTCTTCGCAAGGTGTATCCGGGAACCCTCTGCAGATCCTAATTGATTTTCCCTATTGCGTTCTGAGTTGGCCTGTTACGACAACCTAAATGGGTCTGCGCCTGATCCCGTCACATTGGCTCCCGTAAGGCCACTGGCCTGCAGGATCCCCCCGTTTCCCAATTTGCAGGATCCAGGCCCATGCGGCTTTTTGTGCCCAGACTCTTGGAGCTCAAGAACGGAGCCGCCGAGGCTGGACAGCTTGGGAAAGGGAACCCAAGCAGCATTTTCTGTGCTGCTGCTTTATTCATGACTTAGGGTTGCCATTGGGTATTAAGGTTGCTTTTTTTTTTTTTAATGAAGATAGAAAATTGTCTTTATTTTTGTATTGCTTCATTTTATAATGCAAACATCCAAGAGTTGGCAGTTAGAATATTTGCCATTTTATTAAAACTGATTTGTTACCATTTTGATCGAGACCTACCAAAAGCTGTTAGTTCTGCCCTTTTTGCTAAGAGGCAGTAATGAGGGCTGCCTACTGCTTGTTAGGCACTAGGAGTTCAGAGAAGAGACACGCTTCCAGCTTTCAGAGATCTCTGGTATCTCTGCAAGAGTGATTCCATGTTTTGTATTTCAGAAGTGTTTTTCCCACTTTAAAAATTATATACATTGTCGATTTAGAAAAAGAAATCGGTTTTTAACATTCCTGTTGCATGCATGCTCATTGTAAAAAGACAAAAGAACTATCGATCGGTGACGGGGGAGAAGGGGGAGGAAAAACGCCTTTTTTCATACCCCCAGGGGTATGTTAACGTTTTTCTGACAACCTTCCAGAGTTTTTCTGATTACACACGTTCACAGACATTTAAAAAAATAGAAATGGGATCATACTTCTCCTGTGATGCCTGATATTTTCCTGTTTTACAGGAGACAGCATAATGGTTTCAGGGTCCAGGAGTTACGTGCCTAATTATTAACAGTAACTTTTACTTTATTAAAACATTCCTTGCCGGGAGCGGTGGCTCAAGCCTGTAATCTCAGCACTTTCGGAGGCCGAAGCGGGAGGATCACGAGGTCAGGAGATCGAGACCATCCTGGCTAACACGGTGAAACCCCGTCTCTACTAAAAATACAAAAAATTAGCCGGGCGTGGTGGCGGGCGCCTGTAGTCCCAGCTACTGGGGAGGCCGAGGCAGGAGAATGGCGTGAACCCGAGAGGCGAAGCCTGCAGTGAGCCCAGATCGTGCCACTGCACTCCAGCCTGGGCGACAGAGCGAGACTCCGTCTCAAAAAAATAAATAAATAAAATAAAATAAACATATTCCTTGAGTCAAACGTGGTGACACACACCTAGCTCCAATTATTGGGAAAATTGAGGATTTCTTGAGGCTGAGTTCAATACCAGAAACATAGCGAGACTCTGTCTCTAAAAACTTGTAACTTTTGACTGTCACACCTTCAGAAGTCTGCAAATATTTAAACTTCAGTTATTCTGCAAAAATATATTATGTGTCTGCTATAGGGCAGATACCGCTTTACATAGATGTTTGGGATACTTCTATTAATATAACAGACCCAAAACAACAAAATCTAAAAACCTTTTTCCTATGGAATTAGCATGCTATTGAATGGACATGCACTAAACAACAAAACCTAACATAATTAAGTTACATTAGAAGATAAGCACAATAGAAAGCAAAGTGAAGAGGAATTGGGAGTGTTGACAGTTGGAGTTTGGGTGAAAATGTTAAATGATGTGATCTGGGTTGACCTCATTGAAAAGGTGAGATTTGAGCCAAAAATTGAAAAAGATAAGGAAATTAGCCATGTAAATATCAGGATCATTTCAGGAGAGGGAATGGTCAGTCAAAGGGAGCATGCCTGCTTGACTAGTTCTAGATCAAACAAGGGGGGCAGCATGTCTGGTGATCGAGCAAGAGAGTAATTGGAGATGGAGTCCTGGAGGTGGGGAAGGTTGGTAATGCTGTGCTACAAAGACATGAGAGGGTGAGGGTTAAGAATTGGAGCCGGGGGTGGTGGCCCATGCTTGTAACCCCAGCACTTTGGGAGCCCAGGCGGGTGGATCACCTGAGGTCAGGAGTTCAAGACCAGCCTAGCCAACATGGTGAAACCCCATCTCCACTAAAAATACAAAAATTAGCTGGACATGGTGGCGCGTGCCTCTGATCCCAGCTACTCAGCAGGCTGAGGCAGGATAATCGGTTGAACCCAGGAGGCAGAGGTTGCAGTGAGCTAAGATTGGGCCACTGCACTCCAGCCTGGGCGACAAAGCGAGACTGTCTCAAAAAAAAAAAAAAAAAGAATTTGATTTTCATTGTGATCAAAATCACAGTGAATTTTAATTTTTTCATAAATAAACTTTATTTTTGAATAGTTTTAGATTTTCAAAGAAGTTGTGAAGATGGTACAGAGTTTCTATATATGCTACACTGTTTCCCCCTTTCATGTTTGGTATACCTGTGTACAGTTGATGAACCAATATTGATACGTTATTAAAGTTCATACTTTATTTAGATTTACTTAGTTTTTGCCAAATGTCCTTTTGCTATTCCAGGATCCCATCCAGGATACCACATTACATTTAATGGTCATGACTTCTTCCTTAGGCTCCTCTTAACCGAGGCAGGCAGCGAGCGGCGGCCGTGGGCGGTGCTGGGTTGCACCGGTCCTGCCACCGCCGCTCCTCGGTGTTTACTTTAGAAAGGGGCGGGGGGCGCGGGGCCGGAGCCCACTCCTCCAGACCCGAGCCCGGGGGCGCGGAAGGCGCGCGGCGAGTACGGGAGGCCACAGCTCCCCAACCCCCGCGCCCCGCCGAGGATGTGCGGACCCCGCCCTGCATCCTGCGGTGTAGGCTGGAGCCGCCTCTCGCTGGCACCCAGCGCCCTTCCCACCTGCTTACCAAACAGGGACGCGAACAAGCAGCACCAACTTACACCTTTTCCAATCTGGTCGCGGTGTTGAATCCGTGGGGGTCCTTGACTTGCTTGGGCGTTGGAGTTATTCAGGCAGTTTTCAAAAATATTGATACCACGGCTGCCGCTCCCCCTCCCAGCCCCGCCCCGCCCCAAGAGGTTCTGATGAATTGGTCTGGGCGAGGGCAGCCTGGGCCAACCGGCTTTTTCAGGGCCCTGGGGTCATGCTAATGTGCCCACCGTTGCTGAAAACCGCTGGACCTAGGAGTTTTGAAAAATCTCGGAGCTCAGCATTTCTGGCAGGCAGGCGCATCTGGACTTCTAGGAGGCTGGTCCCAGGTGACTCCAGTGTGCTGCTCCAGGTGAGCAGTGCCACCTCAACGTGAGTCCCCATATCTGTAGCCAGGCCCTGCCAGTCCTTGCCCTCAAGAGCCATTTATGTCAGTGTCATTGCTGTGTGACATGGAGCTGCTGGCCATCTCCAAATTCATTTCCTTTGTGGGGAACTGTGTGGTTGTTGTGAGTATTAAGCGACATTTACTTGGAAGGCTGTGGCATAGTCAGAGCTCAGTCATGCAGCCGTTACTGTGGCTGCTAACTGCTTCAGAGTCTCCGGGTAAGGATTTCTCAATCTAGATCAAAAACACATTTGCCGACTTAACAACAACAAAAACCAAACCGCCCAGTTTAAAAATGGGCAAAGGACTTGAATAGACATTTATCCAAGATAGCATTCCATTGTATAGATATACCATAATTTGTTATTCATTAGTCTTCTGTTGATGGTCATTTGGGTTGTGTCCAGTTTTGAGCTATTATGAATGAAGCTGCTATCTATGAACATTGCTGTTTTCCCCTGATACTGTTTTAAAAATCCATTTTCTATTCTCTTGCTTTTTTCTCCCTTATTTTCATTCTTTCTTTTTCTTTTTTTTTTTTTTGAGACAGAGTCTTGCTCTGTCACCCAGGCTGGAGTGCAGTGGCACAATCTCAGCTCACTGCAAGCTCCAGCTCCCGGGTTCATGCCATTCCCCTGCCTCAGCCTCCCAAGTAGCTGGGACTACAGGCGCCCCGCCACCACGCCCGGCTAATTTTTTGTATTTTTAGTAGAGATGCGGTTTCACCATGTTAGCCAGGATGGTCTCGATCTCCTGCCCTTGTGATCCACCCACCTCGGCCTCCCAAAGTGCTGGGATTACAGGCATGAGCCACCATGCCCAGCCCCCTTGTTTATTTTCTTAAAATCCTGATGACTCTACCATAGACACCAAGTGACCTGGAGCTGAGGCCCATTCCCTGGTAGAATAATCATACAGATGAGAGCCTTTGTGTTCAAACCTACCACACAAACCAAGAAAACATCAATAATTGATATGACCTTGTTGTATTTATCAAGAGTTGTGATGAACTTGGTAGTTAAAATGTGAAGGCAGTACCTTGGTAGTAACTACCACAACATTCTTTCTAAGCAATGTTACAGAAACAATTTCCCCTATACACACACACAGATGTCTCACTCACCCATTTATGAACCCATGGTGTTAAAAATAAAAGAGGTGAGCCGGGCGTGGTGGCTCATGCCTGTAACCCCAGCACTTTTGGAGGCCAAGGTGAGCAGATCACTTGAGGTCAGGAGTTCGAGACCAGCCTGACCAAACATGGCGAAACCCCATCACTACTAAAAATACAAAAATTAGCTGAGTGTGATGGTGTGCACCTGTAATCCCAGCTACTTAGGAGGCTGAGGCAGGGAGAATCGCTTGAACCCAGGAGGTGGAGGTTGTAGTGAGACGAAATCATGCCATTGCACTCCAGCCTGGGCAACAGAGTGAGACTCTGTCTCACAAAAAAAATAAATAAATAAATATAAAAAATAAAAGGGGTAAAAGATGAAAGTTACATTTCTTTCTTCTTCCTCCATTTGCAACAAACTAGGAGTCAAAGACATTAAGAAACTAGTAACAAGGAGAAATTTGGCCCGGAATCAGTCCTCATTCCATATGCCACTTCAGTCTTCCTCTCCATCCCCCCAGCTCCAGCCCAGTCGGTGCTCTACGGATTGCGAATGCTCCATAAGTTCTGAAGACTGACCGCCTCTGTGATGTGGCCGCCATCCATCCTTCAGTCACTCACATCCAAGGTGACTTTTCTTGTCATCCAACATCCATGTTTAAAGACCTTTCCTCATTACCAGGACTTCTGATCCACTTAGGAAGGCCTCTAGAGGGATATATAGTTAAATATGGTAGATGGAATTATGTATTTACCGCCATTCCCTCCAAAAGCTTCACTCAAATAACAGATATGAGACTTAAAAGAAAGAAAGAAAGGACACAGAGCAAGATAGAAAATGACAGCAATGACATTTGGGAGCCTAGAAATCATGAGTTTGTGCTAATGGATTTAGCACCCTTGAGAAAGCCAAAATCTAAACTGGCAGAGGAAGAAATTCAGAAGTAGGCTGGTTTGTACAGCAGAAAGTCAGAAAGACTCAAGAACTAGAGGTACTAGGTGACTTTAAAAGTAGGGGTCCAAGTGAGACTAAAAATAAGTATATTGGTTAAAAGTCACTCTCAGAATCCATTACACCTGAATTTCCCCTCTGTGGTTAAGCAACCAGGCAACTGCCCCAGGCCACACTGGGAAGAAGACCCCAGGTTCACTCTCTGGAGAGGCAGGGCCAGAGGGATTCCGGCCCCGCAGGAACAGTGGGAAATGGGTGTTCCCATACTGAAAACAGGGGATTAAGTGTGACACTTGAGAGAGTGACAGCTCTCATCCCTTCTTCAATCTGACTCCAAGAACACAGGCAGCCAGGCTAATATCTCCCAAGAGGAGACAGGGAACTTCCTCCCTTGTAGAAATAACCTGACTTTCAGCCTGCAGAGCTTTGAGAAAGTGGACTACTGTTGCTTAAGCCCCCCCGAGTCGTGGTACCTTGTTATATAGCAGCCGTGAAAGACTGACAAAACCATCTTCCTTAAGAAGAACAGGAGGCCAGGTGCGGTGGCTCATGCCTGTAATCTCAGCACTTTGGACCATCCTGGCTAACATGGTGAAGCCTCGTCTCTACTGAAAATATAAAAAATTAGTCGGGCGTGGTGGCAGGCGCTTGTAGTCCCAGCTACTTGGGAGGCTGAGGCAGGAGAATGGCATGAACCCGGGAGGCGGAGCTTGCAGTGAGCCGAGATCACGCCACTGCACTCCAGCCTGGGTGACAGAGTGAGACACTGTCTCAAAAAAAAAAAAAAAAAAGAAAAGAAAAAGAAAAAAGAAGAACAGGAATAGGTCTGGACCTGGTGGCTCATGCCTGTAATCCCAGCACTTTGGAAGACCAAGGCGAGAAGATCACTTGAGGTCAGGAGTTGGAGACTGGCCTGGCCAACAAGGTGAAACCCTGTCTCCACTAAAAATACAAAAAAATTATCTGAGCGTGGTGGTGTATTCTTGTCATCCAGCTACTTGAGAGGCTGAGGCAGTAGAATCGCTTGAACGCGGGAGGCAGAGGTTGCAGTGAGCCTAGATCGCACCACTGCACTCCAGCCTGGGTGACACAGCCAGATTCTGCCTCAAAAAAAAAAAAAAAAAAAAAAAAGAGAAATAACCTGCCTGAGAGAAAACACCTACCATTTACATTTGGGGATTTCCCTGTGAAACAGCCCAGCCAGAGAACTGTAAGTGAAGTGCACCAACCAATAAGCCTCACCTACCCTCACAGAATTCCCACTCTTAATGACAAATGGATAGCCAAGGATCATCAGACATTTGAGAAATGCTTCTAACATGAACCACAAAGATTAAAGTAAAAGGAAGCTGGTGAGGGGGAGAGAAATAGGCAAAGAGCAAAAACAAACAAACAAAAAAACCAATAGAATTAACATCCTTAAAGAGCTAAGGATAGATATTGCACCCATGAGACAAGAACAAGAGGTTATAGACAAAATTTTTGACAAGAGGGCTCTTAGGAATTAAAAATGTGAGAGCAGATATGTAGAAGTCAATAAAAGGATTAGAAAATAACATCAGGAAATATCACAAACATAGAACAATAACCGAGAAAAAAGGATGAAACAAGATTTTAAAAATATTAGCAAATGACCAGGTGTGGTCGCTAATGCCCATAATTCCAGCACTTTGGGAGGCCAAGGTGGGCAGATTGCTTGAGCTCAGGTGTTCAAGACCAGCCTGGGCAACATGGCAAAACCCCATCTCTACTAAAAATACAAAAATTAGCCTGCTGTGGTGGCGCATGCCCATCTTCCCAGCTACTCAGGAGGCTGAGGCCAGTGGATCACTTAAGCTCAGGAGGCAGAAGTTGCAGTGAGACGAGATTGCATCACTGCACTCCAGCCTGGTGACAGAATGACCCTGTCTCAAAAAAATAAAAAAATAATAAACAAACAGCCAATAAGTTCAGATAGTCCAATATCTGGAAGGGACTTCAAGAATGAATAAACGGAGAAAAGTGGGGAAAAGAAATGAAGCAAACCATCATAAGAGACAACTTCTGGAATGGAAGGATGTGAGTTTGTAGATGGAGAGGGTTCACCAAGCACCCAGAGCTAGGGAGGAATGACAATTCAGGGGTCACAGGAAATCTCAGAACACCAAGGACACAGAAAATCTCAACAGCTTCCAATAAGTTAAAGAAAGAAAAAAAAAAAAAAAAGACACAGTCAAAGCCTTGGGGAAAGACTGGGAATCAGAGTGGGTCAGACTCCTTGTCAGTGACCACCAGAAGACAAGGATTATACATCTTCAAATTCTAGGGGAAATGGCTTCAAACTAAAATTCTACATCTAAGCAACCACCATCAGTCTAGGGTGAGGGTAGAATAAAATCTCAAAAAACTTTACCTTCCTGTCCCCATTTTTCTTTTAAGGACAGATATACTCCACTACATGAGGGAATGCTTGAAGCAGAGGCAGGCCCAGGGTCCAGGCATGGGAAGGCATTGCCCATGCTGGAGGCTAGGGCTGTCCTGCAGTGACAGTGACCTGCAGGCCTGGAGTGCTATTGAATTGAAACCGACCCAATAGTCCCATAGACAGATTTTTTGTTTGTTTGTTTTGTTTTGGATAAACATAGGAATTGACCCTTCTGATGCTAAAGCTTGAAATTTGTATTTGTTTTATCTAAGTTCCTTCCCTGGGAAAAGACCCTCAGACCTCTCAAAAAATAGTATCAAACAACTGCAACTCACCAGATCATTGCATCAGCCAATGAGATGCCAGACCCCTCATTCATCACAATTGTTTCCTTACCCCTCCCTAGTTCCTGTTTTCCTACACATTGTTACTTTTCTTCCCTGCTATGTAAACCCCTAATTTTAGTCCATCAGGGAGGTGGATTTGAGACTGATCTCCCATCTCCTAGGCTGCAGCACCCAGTTAAAGCCTTCTTCCTTGGAAATAATCACTCAGTGATTGGTGTTCTGTTCGGTGAGCAGCAGGACCTAGACGGAACCCCTGGTATTTCCATAGCAGAATCAGTCTGAAACAAGAGGACAGAGGGTTACAGGAGGGGTGGCCCCAAGGGAGAAAAAAAAAATTGATAAATTACCTCCTACGTTTGAATGTATGGAGAAGCAATTTACATTTTAGGAGAGTTATAAGAATGAAAATAAATTAGCAATTGGCACATAAAAATCTAAAAAGAAAAATTATCTTAGGAAAGCAAAAAAGAAAAAAAGTGTGGTATGAGAAAGAAAATGTAGTTAATTATATAGTATACCACATGGCTAAGCTTTGAATAGTATTTCCACAGTCATAGTAATATAAATACTGGTAACAATCGACCAAAGTATTTTTTATTTTATTTATATTGGGAGGGAAATTGTAGTGTATGAGAGCCAATTATTCTCTTCTGCAGAAGGAAGACAAAGGGTAGTATTAAAGTAGAAAAATAAAGAAATAGCAGCATAAGCAAGTTATTTAAAAATAGGAAGGCAAAAATCAAAATAAACAGCTGAACTAATTGAAATTGGTGTTGCCTGTAGTGGGAATGGGGAGTAGAAAACTGGCACAGGAGCTGCTGCTCTTGTTACAAGCTTGTAAAATAATTTCACTTATTAATGTATCTGTCACTCTAAGAATTAGGATTTTCTAAAGAAAAGAAAAAAATAGGCTTGAGAGTATTTTTTTTTTTTTTTTTTTTGAGACAGAGCCTTGCTCTGTCGCCTAGGCTGGAGTGCAATGGCGTGAGAGCAACAGCTCACTGCAGCTCTACCTCCTGGGTTCAAGTGATTCATGTGCCTCAGCCTCCTGAGTAGCTGGGACTATAGATGCACACCACCAGGCCCAGCTAATTTTTGTATTTTTGGTAGAGACATAGTTTCAAGATGTTGGCCAGGCTGGTCTCGAACTCCTGGCCTCAAGCGATCCGCCTGCCTCAGCCTCCCAAAGCGCTGGGATTATAGGTGTGAGCTACCATGCCCAGTGGCTTGTGGACATCTTTTGGTGTCTGGAGACATGAGCACATTGAGTAATGTGGGATCTTAAGCATATCCAAACCCCTGTCCTGCTGGATGCAGCCACCCACAAGTCCCCAGAGTAGTCTAAGCCTCCTCAAGGACTCCAGTCTGCGTCTGGTTCCTCCTTCCAAGTTGTTGTAGAGTCATTAACCAGAAAGACTGATTTCTCTTTGGTGGTTTATCCCCAGTAGCCAGAACACAGTATAGATGCAGTGCTATCTTTTTTAGCATGTGAAAGAAATGCATAGGTTGCCAGGCTAATTAACTAAATGTTATATTTAACTGGGAAGATAACATAGCCCTAGTATTTGGGTTTATCAAAACAAATTCCAGATGGCACACAAGCCCCAGAGAGAGGGGCCATCTGGTAAGAAAAAGCACGGCTCATTTTTTATAAAGGTGAAAGGTAGTAAATGTCAACACTTTCTTTTTTTTTTGAGGTGGAGTCTTGCTCTGTCACCCAGGCTGGAGTGCAGTGGCATGATCTCGGCTCACTGCAACCTCTGCCTCCTGAGTTCAAGTGATTTTCCTGCCTCAGCCTCCTGAGTAGCTGGGATTATAGGCACCTGTCAGCACACCTGACTAATTTTTGTATTTTTAGTAGAGATGGGGTTTCACCATGTTGGCCAGGCTGGTCTTGAACTCCTGACCTCAGGTGATCCACCCACCTTGGCCTTTCAAAGTGCTGGGATTACAGGCGTGAGCCACCATGCTCGACCGTAAATGCCAAAACTTTCTATGCTGAAAATATATCTAGCTGTTGCTCTCCTGGAGGAGCAATCCTCAGCCTCATATCTTTGCTAATTCAAATACCTGCAACATTATGCTCTTTCAAATAACTGAGTGATTAAGTATGGTGAGTATAAGTGATTAACACTTGGTGAGTATTGTAAGGTTTCAGCATATACCTGTTAAATATATTTTGTACAGTGACAGCTGCAGGCATTAATAACACCATTTAACAGACTCTACAATTACACAAATTCTTTGAGTATATAAACCAATAAAAACTGAAAATATTTTTTTCCAAAATGATTTAAGATGTTGCTGCCATTTTTTTATTTAGCTCAGCAGTGGTATTTTTGGTGTGTTTTCTGTTTGACAGGATGTTTCTTGCACATACTTTCTTCTCTCCGTATTCCCACTGTTCCTCTGAAACTAATCATTCCCTGCCTGTATTTATTCACCAGTTTCCCACTCCCCTCCACCTGGCCCCACTTGCACACAACTGCCAGCTTAATCTTCTTTAAACATTGCACTGTTTATATAACTTCCCAGCTCAAAAAACAGTCAATACCTCTCTGATGTCCAGAAGATAATGTGCAGGCTTCTGCTCACAGACACCCCAACCTCATCACCCAACTCCCTCAGTGTGAGTCCCCCACACCCCAGGGCTGCAGCCAGGCTATCATCCCAAGAACTGGAGCTCTGTGCCCAACCTCAGTGCTTTGGCTGGGACCAGATCCTCTCTCTGCTGGGCCCTAACAGCCTTCTCCTTAAGGAGTCTGGGCCCTGCTCCGTCTATCTTGAGCCGAATCCAAGATGATTCAGCATGAAGATGGGAACTGTGCCCACAGAGAGGCTTCTTGCTCGAGCCCACCTCCAGGTCTGTTTCCAGGGGGGAGGTCATTAGCCCAGATTTTATGTGATGGGAACAGTTGGCTATCCTTGGTGGTAAGCACAATAATAATGTCCCCTTACCCTACAATGTCTACAGCCTAATACCCAGAACCTGTGAATTTGTTACATTACATGGCAAAAGAGACTTTGTGATTAAGTTAAGGATCTTGAGATGGGGAGATGATACTGGATTAGCCCAGTAGACCCAACGTGAACATAAGGGTCCTTATCAGAGCGAGGCAGGAGGGTCAGACTCAGAGAAGGCGATGTGAGGACAGAAGCAGAGGTCAGAGAGAAAGGGAGATTTTGAAGATGCTACAGGCTGGCTTTGAAGATGGAGGAGGGGGCTATAAGCAGAAGAATGCAGGCAGCCTCTGGAAACTGCAAGAAATGGATTCTCCCCCGCCCTCCAAAGGAGCCAGCCCTGCCAACACCTAACTTTAGCCTGACTCATAAGACTAACTGAGATGTCTGACGTCCAGAACTGTAAGACAAGAAATTTGTGTTGTTTTAAGCCACGAAATTTGTAGTAATTTGTTCCAGCATCACTAGGAAAATACTACACTCCCTTTGCAGACTCTCCTGGTTCCAGTCCTAGTAATCCTGGCCTGCACTCTGATGTATCTATTACCAGGCTTTCAGGCTGAGACCGATAAAGGCTAAAACCTGCGCAGTCCAATACATTCACCACCAGTCACATGCAACTATTTATAATTAAACTTAAACCAGCCATAACGGCTCACACCCGTAATCCCAGCACTTTGGAAGGCCGAGGTGGGAGGATTGCTTAAGCCCAGGAATTTGAGACCAGCCTGGACAACACAGTGAGACCGAGTCTCCACAAATAAAAAAAATAATAGGGTGTGGTGGTGTGTACCTGTGGTCCCGGCTACTCAGGAGGCTGAAGTGGGAGGATTGTTTGAGCCTGGAAGGTCGAGGCTGCAATGAGCCATGATCTTGCCACTGCACTCCAGCCTGGGTGATAGAGCAAGACTCCATCTCAAAATAATTTAATTAACTAACTAATTGGTGTAGTTAAATTAAAATAAAACATTCAGTTCCTCTGTTATGCTAGCCATATTTTCGGTGTTTAATAGCCACATGTGGGTAGTTGTTACCAAACTGGATAGTGAAGGCAGAATAATTCCATAACCACCAAGAAAGCAAAGGAAGAACCATCGGAGGTTACAAAAATAGTCTAAGCAGGATAAAAATTAGAGGTAGGGTAAAGTGTCTATTCTCAGGCGGTATCACTGACATTTATGAATTTACCAATTTGAAAGCTAAATGCTTAAACCCCCCATCTGGAATCAGAATGATTGTGCTGACAGAAGTTCACTGTTCTGTCTCAGTTGTTACAGAGGTGTTTATATTAACTGTAGTCTCTGGGTAATACAGATATTAATTAGTTAGCCTAATTATCACATTCCTCTGGAACCATTTTCACAATCTGCTATAGAGAAAGTATGAATATTAAAACATTTTTTAAAAGTGGAGACTATATAAAGAGAAGGCTATTTCTTCATACTTGGGCACAGACAGTAACAATACCATTAGTTTTTAATATTTCTGAAGAAGAGGAAAGACTCCTAAAGATACCTCAAAATGCTATGAAAACTGACTGGCACATAGTAGGTGCTCAAAAAACACTTACTGAAAGACTGAATTACTTTAGAGGAATCAACAGTACTTTATTTGTGTTAGCAATGTAATTTGCAATAACTTTCCTAAAGAATAAGTGTTGGAGAATATCAAGCAAACATCACTATATATAAGATAATCTCATGGTAAACCCTGGTGATACGCAGTTAGAAAACTGGTACATCTTCCCTGAAACTTTGGTTTACATGATTAACATGCAAATTCCACTGTTAACAGACAGAAGCCACAAAAAGCTAAACCTGCTTTCATTTTTCAGATTAGCATAAGATTAGGTATATATTATATAAGCAAATCTGTGATAAAATTATCTTAACACCCTTGATAAAAGATGCTCAATGAAGAATTCTTTTCCTCAGCCTAATACTCCTACTACCCAATTTCTTTATCACAGGAGTTGAAAACTTCTTGTTCACAATAATCTATTTATTTTGCCAATACTTCTAATGTCTATTTAAAGTATTATAGTGATGAACAAAATATGACAAATTGAAGACAGAATTGCAAAGATAAGTTGCATATTCTTTTTCAGTTAGCAACTATTTGGGTGTTTTCTTCTAGAAAAAAAATGCTTATGATTGGATACATGGGTTGGAAAGTTGTGTTTTTGTTTGTTTTTTTAGAGAAACATCCTAGGCAAGAAGGCTGTAGGAGACACAGAACACTGGATGAGCAGATAGACATTAATTGTTCTTAAAAATGCAAAATATAAAAGCAACGTAAAAGGCGAAGCTCTAAGGTAGATAAAGCAAAGTTACCAAGCCTTTAGAAATGTCTATTTTTTATTTTCTAATCTGCATTTATCTCAAGGATCAACATATTAGAAGTTTCAACAAAGAAATACATTGCTGTCTGGTACAGCGTTAGTGCTGCTAACAGCCTCACTTTTCCCAGAGTTCCGCCTCTTTGGACAGTTTCCTGCAGCATCTTGTTGTGCCTTTCTAGCAGTGTATCATGTTCAGACTGCAATGTTTGAAGTTCAGATACATTAACCTGTAAGTTATTATGGCTATTTTGTAATTTCATTTTTAGCTGGTCAATCAGCATTTCCAGATGTTCCCTAAAACAGAAATACAGTTTTAAAATTTTTTGAAAAAGGTGAATTTGATTTTGTGGTTTCAAATATAGTTTAACCGTTTAACCTTTCAATGCCATACACTTGGATAATTCTAAAGGAAATATAATAGTCTGAAGAATTCAAGACTAGGATTAAATATAATACAAAAGATACTATAGCCAGATTTAAAATCTTAGGCACTACAGATTTACAAAAAATTTCTCCAAAATTTAGAATTTCATATTGAAAAAGGGGCACCAAAATAGCCTATTTTATGTTACAGGACGATGTCAGTTAAAGAAAAAACCTCACACTACTTTTTTTGAGACGGAGTCTGGCTCTGTTGCCCAGGCTGGAGTGCAGTGGCGCAATCTCGGCTCACTGCAACTTCCGCCTCCCAGGTTCAAGTGATCCTCCTGCCTCAGCCTCCTGAGTAGCTAGGACTACAGTTGCCCACCACCATACTCAGCTAATTTTTTATTTTTAGTAGAGACAGCATTTCACCATGTTGGTCAGGTTGGTCTTGAACTCCTGACCTCAGGTGATCTGCCAGCCTTGGACTCCCAAAGTGCTGGGATTACAGGTGTGAACTGCCATGCCTGGCGCACTCACACAGTTCTTAAATTGTTGTTATAAGAATGGTATGTCAGACCAAGTTACAGTGAAAGATAACCCCTGAAGAAAAGCAGGTCTTTTTAGACTTGGAAAAAACACTAGGTGGAAATAGTTAAAATCCTGATTCTGCCACAATGAGTACAATACACTATTAGTTTCTCTTTTTTAAAAATGTATATTATAAGAAAGTAGAAGGAACACAAAACATTTACATTCATATAATGTGAACTCAAAATTTAGGCATGGTCAAAAATGGCTCTTGAAAATGGTGACATTTATATTTATGAAATGTATCAGTATCTAATTTCCCCTTTATATAATGAGCTACTGGAAAGAAAATACCATGTTTCAATCTACAGTCTCTATATTTAATAGATTCCTAAATGAAAGTAACAGAAACATAAACATACAAAAATTTCAGAATAATTAGTCTTGTTTAGAACAGTAAGAGCCAGATGTAAAACTGCTTTGAATACTGAACCGCTCAACACAGATGCCATGGAATGCCCTATCTCTCTCTTACTCCCAGTACAAACAGGATCTGTATGCTAGTTTTAAAGCAGCATAAACAGTATACCATTCAAATAGAACTGAAATGGTCATAAATAAGAAAAGTTTAATTCTAGACCAAAATTCAGTACTAAATTTAAAATTTTTGAAATAAGTGAAATATTTTAAAGCAACTTCTGTTTAACCTAAATTAATGGCAAATAAGTATACTTAGCATTTTAATTTTTACTTCTAAATTTTCAAAATTGGAAAAACAAATCATAATGTAATTTTAATGCTTGTATTTTCTACCATGACAAGATCTTATTAAGACAAGATTGAACTGTGAGCCTATTATCTCATATTCTGGCTTCACTGTGCACTTTAACATCTAATTTTAGAGTTTGCAACAGTGTCCTTTGTAATGAAGTTTCCCTGTTACTGTTTGCAGACACAGTGAAGTCAAGAAATTCTGTTCTCTTTGGTAACAATACACATAATTTCACAGTTAAAAATCATAATAGGATTTTAGGCCGGGTGCTGTGGCTCACGTCTGTAATCCCAGCACTCTGGGAGGCTGAGGCGGGTGGATCATCTGAGGTCAGGAGTTTGAGACCAGCCTGGCCAACATGGTGAAACCCCGTCTCTAATAAAAATACAAAAATTAGCTGGGCACGATGGTGTACGCCTGTAATCCCAGCTACTCAGGAGGCTGAAGCAGGAGAATCACTTGAACCCAGGAAGCGGAGGTGGCAGTGAGCTGAGATTGCACCACTGCACTCCTGCTTGGGCAACAAGAGCGAAACTCTGTCTCAAAAAAAAAAAAAAAAAAAAACATAATAGGATTTTCAATCTACTTGGTGAAGAACCTGCATTGTGGGAGGAAAACTCTGCATATTTAATTTAGACTTTACCTTTCTTGTTTAGCGCCCTCAGTTTCAGCCTGAGACACAGATTTATTTTTCTGTTGTTTTAGAACGTTATGAACTTGGACTTTGTAGCTCTCGAATTCAGAGGTTATAGTAGCTTGTTCTGCCTATAACATTTAAAAGAGAGAAACGTTTTCTATTGTAACAGGGTCCTTCTATTTTCTTTCAGAGATTAACAAATTGAGATAAAAACCTGTTTTTGAAAATGAGAAAGACAGCTGACATTCTTTTTGGTTTCTTGATTAACCTTGCTAAAAAGCATACTTCTGTTGGCTTTACACTTAAAAAATTTTAATTGATACATAATTGTACATATTTATGGGGTACATGTGATATTTTGATGGATGCATACAATGTGTAATAAGAAATCAGGGTAATTAGGATATCCATTGCCTCCAACATTTATCAGGTCTTCATGTTGGGAGGCCTTACACTTTTTAAAGGCCTCTCAATAATACATATTTTCTGATAAGAGATCTGTTTCTACCATGTCTTCTACCCTGGTAGATTAATTTACTAACCATACATTTTATAGTGACACTATGTACTTTTGGAACTTTATAAACATTTTCTCTTATGATATCTCCTCTTTTTATAAATTTGAGAAAAATTAACTCAAAGAAATTAAGTTATTTGAACTTCAGTTTTCAAAACAGGGTGGTTAAGTGTTAAGTTCTAGGTCTTCCACTTTCTTGAAGTGATCTGTAAACTCCCACAACAGTGTTGCCATGATTGCTTAAATAAGAGCTGCATCTAACACAACCACTGCACTGTGTCTGTTTTGGATGATGACAAGAAAGTAGGCCCCCCACAGCCATGCTATTAAAATGTTATTTATAATCATTTAGCCCTAAGAACTGTAACACTTTTCTAATAAAAAAAGCTTTATAAATAAGTGACACATAAATTGCAAAACAAGGTTGAAATGGAAAAAACATCATGTTTTTCCTTTTGGCAAAAAAAGTGATCCAAGTTACGATTAGGGTTGGCATGGGATTGCGGTTAGACCCAGATTAACTGAACAGGTCTTAATCTAATAAGTGCTCTTAACAGCAAAATACTAAAAAGGGAGAGCACAGCCCTGGAGTAAACCAATGACTAGCTGATAATAAAATCCCAGTGGCTTGCTGTGGCTGAAGAACGCACCTTGGCAGCATGGCTCTCTTCCTGTACTGCTGTCACTCTCTGCTGGTACGCACTTAGCGTACGCTGGTGCTGTTCCGCAGAGGTTTTCAGGTGCTCGTGGATTGTGTGCTTCTCTGATGTTATTTCAGCCAGCTGTATCTGGGGGTAAATCTTTAAATTTAGCTTTAGCAAATCCTATCTTCACTAGTTAAAGAGGTTTTCCTTAAAATGCAAACTTTAGGTTTGAGACATAAGTACATATAAGGCATAATTAAGTAGTGAAATATCTTTAGGTATTATTATTGAAAAAGTAGAGACAAGTAGAACATTTTCTCACTAAGCTATCTTTTCTTAAACCAACATCAATTCAAAAAAATAAACATCCCAGACTACATATTTAACATACAATGTTTAAATACTTCAAGACATTATATATATAAAAATATACACAAACATAGAAAATGTATAAAATCATTTTACAAACTGTTCCTTGTGACTGCAATATCATTAAGTTCAAATGCAGGCTTATTTTATTTTGCACTATTCTATAGTATATTACGAATTTCCAAATACGTGAAAATAATCTAGCTTGAGCTAACCAATATACTCCAGTTATATGCCAGACTTGATTTATTGTTGTAACTTCCTCAAAATGTTGAGGAATCTTTCTAGATATCCTTATAGGATAATTAATAAAATCTCTAAATGGTACTTCACTTCTACATGAAAAAACTTTTTTTAATCTTAAAAAGTAAAACCCTTACTTTATAGACTTCTACTTGCTGTTGGCTTGCCTCCAGCTCACCTTTTAAAGATGCTTGAAGTATTAAGTGATCAGTTTCCTACAGAATGAGAATCTTGGTTAAATTTTTTTTAATGTTACTCATAAATAAATTATGAACAAGTACTAAAATACGAAACTGAAAAATTAACATACTGCTTGCTTTGAATCTGCCAGTTCCTTTTTGGTTTTCACAAGCAATTGCTTGATTTTGGTGTTTTTTTCTTCATATTGTTGTACTGAAGACTGTAATGAAGCTAGCACAAGAAATAATTTCAGCAGAAAAAGATGTAACAATTTTTATCAGTGAATTTAAATACACAAATATGTCTTCTTTGTATTGGCTTATCTTTAAGCCTGTTTTAGCTTTTTATTGTGGAATACTTCAAACATATGTGACAGTAGTAACAATAGTGCCATAAACTCTACTGTACCCATCTCCTGGCTGTAACAATTACAACCCATAGACAATCTTAGTTAACCCAGACCAGGAAACAGCAAGGTGCTTAAGAAATGTTGAAGTGAATAAATGTGGACTATAAACATCTTAATGGCAAATAGTTTTACACCCATTCTGGGCCCCCAGTAACATTTATCACTGTGTTAAACACCCGACTGACAGTGAAAGACTGGTGAAATAAACAAGTAATGCCCCCCACCAAATCAAATTGTTATGATGAAATAATTAAAAGGTAAAGTGAATTTTCTTTAACTCACTTATTTCTTCTTCTAGGGTTTCTTGTTTCTGTTTTTGAATTTTTATTTCTTGCTCCAAATCTTCTAACTTGTTGTTTTTATTAGTTAACTTTTGATTTAGTTCTTTCATCAAACGTTCATAATCAGCTATTTCCATATTCATCAATGTGGTCTGTTGGGCATCCTGCACATTTTATAAGTAGAAGATTTACACAATAGTAGATCAGTTCATTTGTAAATTATTTTTTCATTTGTAAAATTGCTAAAATGATGCCACAGCAATAAATGGGTGCTTTTCTGTAATACTGAAATCGTTTACACTGTAACAAAGAAATGAGGAGTTGGATATTTTCTAGTTTTTAATTTCACAAAATATTTTCTAGAAGTTTAACCCAACTTTCTTAGTTTCATTTTATTTCATTATAACTAACTACAACTGACAGTTGTAGCTTGCGGAGCTCTTATTTATAAAATACTAATATGTCAAGTGGCTCTTATAGTACATTTCTTTTTAGCCTCATCTTTGAAGGAGTAAAGTCAGCCAAAGTTTTAAGTATAATACAAATTTCAAGCTTTGACATTAATTAAATCTTGATGTGTCATACAACAATCATGTATACAAAATGAAATGTCAAACCAAAATCTTGTAAATCAGGAGCCTAGATTCTTCTGAAAGGACTGGTACTTAGAGAATTAAGTTAAATTTTCAATTTTTTGAGCAAATAATTTATAAAGCATTATTTTAGTACCACAAGTAACATTCTAAAACACTTCTTTTCAACATATATAGAATAGTTTAACAATGCAGGCTGAGTGCGGTGGCTCACACCTGTAATCCCAGCACTCGGAGAGGCTGAGATGGGTGGATCATTTGAGGTCAGGAGTTCCAGACGAGCCTAACCAAATTGGTGAATCTCCATCTCTACCAAAAATACAAAAAATTAGCCGGGTGTGGTGATGCATGCGTGGAATCTCGGCTACCTGGGAGGCTGAGGCACAAGAATTGCTTGAACTCGGGAGGCGGAGGTTGCAGTGAGCCAAGATCATGCCACTGCACTCCAGCCTGGGCCACAGCGTGAGATCGCAGAGAGAACAGAACAAATAGAACAACAAAACAGAACAATGTGAACATTACATCAATTTTCATCCTAGTGTTTTATTTTACCTTTTTAACCAGCTCTAATTCTTGCATGGTTTTCTGAAGCTGTTTCTTTTCCTTTTGAAGGTGTACCTGAAGTTCTTCAAGTTCATTTACAGTAGTGGCATGTTCCTGAAATTAAAAATAAAAACAACCCACACAACCCAACCAACATTAAAAAGGTATTTTTAAGGGGCTTTAAAATAAATCTGACAGCCTGGCATGGTGTCTCACACCTGTAATCCCAGCACTTTGGGAGGCTGAGGCGGGTGGATCACAAGGTCAGGAGATTGAGACCATCCTGGCTAACACAGTGAAACCCCGTCTCCACTAAAAACACACACGAAAAATTAGCTGGGCATGGTGGTGACTGCCTGTAATCCCAGCTACTCGGGAGGCTGAGGCAGGAGAATGGTGTGAACCCGGGAGGTGGAGCTTGCAGTGAGCTGAGATTGCGCCACTGCACTCCAGCCTGGGCGACAGAGTGAGACTCCGTCTCAAAAAAAAAAAAAATAAATAAATAAATAAAAAATAAAAAATAAAAATAAGTAAATAAATAAAATAAATCTGACATGCTAAAATACAGAAAGTTTGGTAATATTTCAATGTTTAAAATGTATACACCCCCAAATCACAGCATGGATTCTCAAATTTATGGTTGGTATTAAGGAATTAATGAACTCTGCTGTATTCATAAATGCTACTCTTTAGTAAGTCTTCCCTTCATTTAAATAATATTTTGGTAAATGCATCATATATATGTGACTCAATCTCACAGGATTGTTTTTACCTTTATCTTCTCTTCTTTCTGAAGTTTTTCAGCTTCTAATTCTTTGTCTATCATTGCTTTGGCTCTCTGGACTTCTAAAATCTGTACTTCTAATAATTCGGCATTAGACTGTAGTGTCTCAATACGAGCCAGGAGATCTTCATTATCAGAATTTATTTTTTCACACTGAAATGACACATGATTCATTACTATAAACATGCAGAAAACATATACAGCAGAGGAAGAATGAACAGGTACATTAATGAGAATATTGGCATAGTGTGACAAATGAAGATTTCCAAGTCCATGCTACAGAACGATAATATTAAGAATCAGTTTTAAAATCTGTCATTGAATTACTAATATGGTAAACCTTACAAGAGATCAGGTTGCACTGGCAGAGCAAAGAGCAGAAATGAAAAACAAACAAACCCCCAAACAAACAAACAATTCTCTAGGGGAACTGAGATTAGAATAATAAGCAAGATAGTTGCTAGCTGTTTCGTCTTATTCTTCTCTCCTAAGTGGGAAGGAGGGTGAAGTGGGGGGGAATAAATTCTGTTTCCGACTATATTTAATTTTTTATGCAAAAAGTATTGAGATTAAAATATACCTGTTACAGTTTTCATTTTTGGATTTATTAAAAAATTACCTGCAAAGTCGAATTTCTTAATTGTCTTGTAAGGTCTTCAGTATGACGCTCAAAATTATCAGCACGTTCTTTTTCCACATCCAGTTGCTCTGACTGCTTTTCATATTCTAATAAAAGATTCTTCAATAAAAGAAGGATTTAACTTTGGCATATTATTATGCATTCAACAGGTCAGACTTCATCATCAAGCCACCTTAAGATTCATGAGTCCATTCCGGATGCTTAAAATATTTACCCAAGTTGAACAGAATACCTAACTGGCATTAGGTAATAAAATTAGCATATTTTGGGTAACTTTTAGTATTGGAGGGTGGGGGAAACATATGAAAGGAGAAGAAAATTTTAAATATAAACAATATAATAGCTCCAAGGTTAAATATTCTACTCATTAACAAAAATGAACTTCTGAAATGTAACCACAATTTAAGGATAGATAAAACGTTTAATAAACACAATTTAAGGACAGAGGATAAAAAGTTTAACCTGGATACCTAACTCTACCTGAAGAATTCTGATGAGAGAAATATTCCAGGCCTGACCTAATATAAGGTAAAGGTGCTAATGAAAGAACACTGGAAGACATTCATAGATTTAGTCTCTCACACTCTGCAGTGACACTTTCAGTATTTCCTGAAGAATCCAAAGCCAACTGAATTTTCTTTGATATTCCTAGTTGGCCTACTGAAGGACAGAATGATCAGACTTTTTTGCCACACACAAGCTAATTAGGTTATCCACCAAAATATGTAAATGAGATTCAGTTTCGAGATTGCATGTAGTTCTTTTTCTCTCTCTCTCCTTCCTTATAAATCCTGTTTTTGCCTTTGTTTCTGGAAAACTTCTATTTTCTTCCCATAAATGTGCCTCCAAAATTACTAGCAAAATGGTGTTTTAAAAAAATTTTTTAACTTTTAAGTTCAGGGGTACATGTGCAGGTTTGTTATGTAGGCAAACTTGTGTCACAGGAGTTTGTTGAACAGATTATTTCCCCATCCAAGTACTAAGCCTGGTACCCATTACTTATTTTTCCTGATCCTCTCCCTCCTCCTACCCCTCCACCTTCTGTTAGGCCCCAGTGTCTGTTGCTCATCTGTATGTGTCCATGTGTTCTCATCATTTAGCTCCCACTTATAAATGAGAACATGTGGTATTTAGTTTTCCACTCCTGCATTAGTTTGCTAAGGATAGTGGCTTCCAGCTTCATACATGTCCCTGCAAAGGACATAATCTCATATTTTTTTATGGCTGTGTAGTATTCCATGGTGTATATATACCAATTTTCTTTATCCAGTCTACCACTGACAGGCCCTTCGGTTGATTCCACGTCTTTGCTATCATGAATAGTGCTGCAGAGAACATACACGTACATGTGACTTTATGACACAATGACTTACATTCCTTTGGGTATATACCCGGTAACGGGATTGCTGGGTCAAATGGTATTTCTGTTTTTAGGTCTTTGAGGGATCTGTTTTCCACAATAGCTGAACTAATTTACAGTCCCACCAAAAGTGTAAGTGTTCCTTTTTCTCTGCAACCTTACCAGCACCTGTTATTTTTTTGACATTTTAATAGTAGCCATCCTGACTGATGTGAGGTGGTATCTAATTGTGGTTTTATTGCTAGCACACTGTTTATGTTTCCTTGCAAAGTTTATATTTGGAAGTTCCACTGAGATATTATGCGTAAAACAGAAACGACATTAACCAAGAGGACTGTGAAGCCTGGCAGTGGCTTTCCTGTGGACCTGGACCTCTTGTGTCCTTGGCTCACCTCCACAGGCTTCTCTGGTGGTTTTTTTTTTTTAAGATAGAGTCTCGCTCTGTTGCCAGGCTGGAGTGCAGTGGCGCGATCTTGGCTCACTGCAGCCTTCGCCTCCCGGGTTCCAATGATTCTCCTGCCTCAGCCTCCGGGGTAGTTGGGATTACAGGCATGTGTCAACACAACCGGCTAATTTTTGTATTTTTAGTAGAGACAGGGTTTCACCGTGTTGGCCAGGCTGGTCTTGAATTGACCTCAGGTGATCCGCATGCCTCAAGCCTCCCAAAGTGTTGGAATTACAGGCATGAGCCACTGAGCCCGGCCTCTGCTGGGTCTTGTGTGGCATTTATGCTCTTTTGGATCGTGCTTGTGAAATCTTTTTTTTGAGACGGGGTCTTGCTCTGTCGCCCAGGCTGGAGTGCAGTGGTGCAACCTCAGCTCACTGTAACCTCTGTCTCCTGGGTTCAAGCGATTCTCCTCCCTCCGCCTCCCAAGTAGCTGGGACTATAGGTGTGTGCCACTACAGCTAACTAATATTTGCAGTTTTAGTAGATGACAGGGTTTCGCCATGTTGCCCAGGCTGGTCTCAAACTCCTGAGCTCAGGCAATCTGCCTGCCTAGGTCTCCCAAAGTGCTAGGATAACAGGTGTGAGCCACCATGCCCGGCTCTTGCTTCCCAGATCACATCCTTGACTAACGCACTTTTGTTTCTAATTCTCATTTACATATGGTCAATTATTTGACTCAACTGGTGGCTGACTGTTACAATCTGAATTTTGATTTTATAGTCTGTCCATTTAGTGGTTTCAGTGGCAGAAGACAAGACTTGGGAATCTAGAATCCGGCTTATGTTCTATTTTTTTTTGAGACGTTGTCTCGCTCTGTCGCTAGGCTGGAGTGCAGTGGCGCGATCTCAGCTCACTGCAACCTCCACCTCTCTGGTTCAAGCAATTCTCCTGCCTCAACCACCATGTCCAGCTAATTTTTTTGTATTTTTTAGGAGAGATGGGGTTTCCCCATGTGGCCAGACTGGTCTCGAACTCCTGACCTCAGGCAATCCTCAAGCTATGGCCTCCCAAAGTATGTTTTTCTATGTTTATTTATGAGTTTGCTACTTCTTGGCACACATGCATACAGGGTTGAGGTATCACTAGGGTCTTTTCTTTTCCATAGAAAGAAGATTCTGTGCTTGTTTAGTATTTGGGTAGGCTCCTCTAGAAATCAGAGATACTTATCCTCTTAGTCTCTATCTGGCCCTCTTCATTTTTACTCATTCTGGTTCCAATTGCTGTCAATAGCTGTAAAAACTGAATTGCTATGCCAAGGCGTAATAAATAATGGCTCCCTTTGGGAAATTCTGATTTTAATCAAGTATTATTCCTAAGGGGAGTCTTGGAACAAAAACGAATGCCATGCATACAAGAGTCTACTTTCCTTATGCAGGGTAGACACTTCTAAACATCTGAATAATTACAAATTATTGTCCCTCTAGGACTCCTGTGTGTTCAGATCTTTTAATAAACCGATACAAGTTATTACAAGTGATATGAACACTAAAAAACTAGCCAAATTAACAAACTCCAAAAATTACTCAGTATCTTTATAATGACGCATCCTGAAGAACCTAATAGAGCATAGGTATATGTGTTTTTAAAAGTGATCAACATTAATAAACATTTCAGCACCTCTGGTTCTACCTTAAATCCTGTCACATTTTTATACGTAAGTTTATATTACATATGAAAATATGGTAATGAAATTTGAAAATTTAAATTTATACATGACAAAGAATTAGTATGCTTATATATAAAGATCTTATAAATCCATTAAAAAACCCATTTAAAATTTATATATGGGCTTCTTCATAAGAGCAAGTTACATGAGGAACTTGCTTCTTTACATTTTAAGAGACCCTATAATCTATTAATTTCTTCCAGAGGTAGACCAGACATATCAATTTCAAGTAGTTAAATCTATCAATCTTTTCCTTTGTAATTTGTCAAAATACTTTAGGTAGGGGTGCAGTGGTACAATCTCCGCTCACTGCAACTGCCACCTTCCAGGTTCAAGTGATTCTCGTGCCTCGGCCATCCGAGTAGCTAGGACTACAGTCACCATGAGTGTGTGTGCCACCATGCCCAGCTAAATTTTGTATATTTTGTAGAGACAGGGTTTCGCTGTGTTGGCCAGGCTGATCTCAAACTCCTGGCCTCAAGTGACTCACCCACCTTGGCCTCCCAAAGTGCTACAATTACAGGCGTGAGCAACTGCACCTGGCCTAAATTTAGTATCTAAAGTTTGAAAAAGTCTTTTGTATCCAGAAGTCAGTTAAAAAAAAGATCAAGTACTTCACTCCAGGTTTTTAAAAACTATTTTTCACAAAATTTTTTAACCCATCCAGAATACATTTTGCTATGTGGAGTGAAATAAAAACCTAATTCCTTAGAAGGAATTTCTTTCTTCATTGGTTTCTGTTTCAAACTTTACTGAGATGGTATAGCTTAGTTGATGAAACAATAGATCTGGAACGAGACTCCCTGAATTAAAATTTCAGCTCTGCTCTGTTACTTGTTCTGTGACCCTGAGGTTTCTTAAGAAATCTGAGTCTGTGACTTTGAGTTCCTTCATCTATTTATGCCTCAGAGTCCTCACTTGTAAAGTGTTGATGCTAATATACTTGGGGGTTGTTTTGAGAATTAAGTGTATTGAGATATGTAAAGTGCTTAGAAGAGAGCCTGGCACCTGTTTGTTGTTATGCGGAAGTATCACTCTCTTCTGCTACATTAATCTGTACCATTCTTGCATCAGAATTCTACCACATTACTGTAACTGTGATAAGTTTTAGTGTCTCTTTCAGTAGGATGTCACTTTTTTCATTTACAAAAAATTTAGCTACTCTTGCTAGTTTTTTACTTAAAACTTAGAATTCTCTCAAGATCCAGCCAAAAAAACTCTACAATTTTTAACGAATTTGTCTTAGAATTTATAAACCAATCTGAGAACTGATAGTTCAAATAACAGTCATCCTATATAAGTTTTGCAGTTTTCTTCATTAAGTGCCAAAACTTCTCATTTAAGTGCTTCCTAAGATTGGATTTTATGCCTGCTGTGGGATTTTTTTTTTTTTCATCAAATCCTGCCTGATTACCACTCACTCTCTTCTCCCTTCCCACCTTACTTTTTTTTTTTTCTTATGAAGTATTTATTGATGATTCTTGGGTGTTTCTTGGAGAGGGGGATATGGCAGGGTCATAGGATAATAGTGGAGAGAAGGTCAGGAGATAAACACATGAACAAAGGTCTCTGGTTTTCCTAGGCAGAGGTCCCTGCGGCCTTCTGCAGTGTTTGTGTCCCTGGGTACTTGAGATTAGGGAGTGGTGATGACTCTTAAAGAGCATGCTGCCTTCAAGCATCTGTTTAACAAAGCACATCTTGCACCGCCCTTAGTCCATTTAACCCTGAGTTGACACAGCACATGCTTCAGAGAGCACGGGGCTGGGGGAAAGGCCATAGATCAACAGCATCCCAAGGCAGAAGAATCTCTCCTAGTCAGAACAAAATGGAGTCTCCTATGCCCACCTCTTTCTACACAGACAGAGCAACAATCTGATCTCTCCTTCCTTTCCCCACACTTCCCCCCCTTCTTTTCAACAAAACTGCCATCGTCCTCATGGCCCGCTCCCGATGGTCGCTGTCTCTTCGGAGCTGTTGGGTACACCTCCCAGACAGGGCGGCCGTGCAGAGGCGCTCCTCACTTCCCAGACGGGGTGGCGGCCAGGCAGAGGCGCTCCTCACTTCCCAGAGGGGGCGGCCGGGCAGAAGCGCTACTCACCTCCCAGACGGGGTGGCAGCCAGGCAGAAGCGCTCCTCACTTCCCAGAGGGGGCGGCCGGGCAGAGGCACTCCTCACCTCCCAGACGGGGCGGCCGGGCAGAGGTGCTCCTCACTTCCTCCCAGACGGGTGGGGGCCGGGCAGAGGCGCTCCTCACCTCTCAGACGGGGCGGCCGGGCAGAGGTGCTCCTCACTTCCTCCCAGATGGGGTGGCGGCTGGGCAGAGGTGCTCCTCACCTCCCAGACGGGGCGGCCGGGCAGAGGCGCTCCTTACTTCCCAGACAGGGCGGCCGGGCAGAGGCGCTCCTCACTTCCCAGACGTTGGGCGACTAGGCAGAGGCGCTCCTCACATCCCAGACGATGGGCGGCCGGGTAGAGATGTTCCTCACTTCCTATACGGGATGGCAGCTGGGCAGAGGCACTCCTCACTTCCCAGATGGGGCGGCCGGTCAGAGGGGCTCCTCACATCCCAGACGATGGGCAGCCAAGCAGACGCTCCTCACTTCCTAGACGGGGTGGCGGCGGGGCAGAGGCTGTACTCTTAGCACTTTAAGAGGCCAAGGCAGGAGGCTGGTAGGTGGAGGTTGTAGCAAGCCGAGATCACGCCACTGCACTCCAGCCTGAGCAGCACTGAGCATTGAGTGAGCGAGACTCCGTCTGCAATCCCAGCACCTCGGGAGGCCGAGGCAGGCAGATCACTCGAGGCCAGGAGCTGGAGACCAGCCCGGTCAACACGGCGAAACCCCGTCTCCACCAAAAATACTAAAACCATTCAGGCATGGCGGTGCGCGCCTGCAATCCCAGGCACTCGGCAGGCCGAGGCAGGAGAGTCACAGGAGCCTGAGGCAGGGAGGTTGCAGCGAGCCAAGATCACGGCAGTACAGTCCAGCTTCGGCAACAGAGGGAGACCGAAAAAAGAAGGAGAGGGAGACCAAAGAAGGGAGAGGGAGGGGGAGGGGGAGGGCCCCTCTCCTTCATTATAAACAAAAAATTAGTATCATTTCCTAGCTAGGAGAAATAACAGTACACCGTAAGATACAGATTCTTGTTCCACTTCTGCTATTACTCAGTAAAGACACCTTGGGTAAATCAGATAGCCTCTCTTGGCCTCAGTTTACTCATGTCTAAAGTCTTCATTTCTAAGGTCCCTTGGGACAATGACATTATCAGATTCAAAACAGAATAAGGCTCTATGTTCTACAGTAGTGTATAGGCACATTCGTTTTTAGGTCAGGGATTTCTAACCCAGAGCTCACAGAAACTATACGCAAGTATACATCCACTTTTAAGTTAACACTTCACATTTCTCAAAGACTGTATCTTTAAAAATAAAAGATTAAGAGCTACCTTAGCTAGTAATAAAACCGGTATACTTAAAAAAGAAAATTCAGAGATTGTTACTTTATCATTGTACTTGTTTGGCATGGCTAAGATGTGTTACTGGTCACTAATGGTGAGATTTCACTTCCCTAACCTGTTCTTGAAGGCTTTCAACAGATCCCACTTCTTCTTCCACTCTAGTAGCCACACTTCTAAAAATGATCTGTGCAACACATATAATATGCAAGCCGTAGAATGCTGGCTGTTAAAAATGGGGTCCATTTTCAAATACAACATTTTTCTAAACCATGCACAAAAGAACAGCCCTACAGGGACACTCTTCCATATTGTATACATGCCGTTGCCACTACATTTGAATACTGGCAGACGTTAGTGGCTAAAGATAAACATTAGATAAAACATAGGTCTTCACTGAGCAGACCTGAAATAACAGAGCAATGAAGTACATTACAAATCAGCATCCCAGTACATTTTAAAAAAACAAACCAACAAGGGTGTCATGCCACCAGTCAAAAGGTACTTTGCTTAAACTGGCATTCTTTAACATGCATGTTGTAGTGCTAAGTACTTAATTTCATACAGCCACAGTTATTAATACTTTGCTAAGAGCTACCACCTGCTAAAAACTGCTGTTATCTCATACTGAGAATGCTAGTTCTATACCTTTGCTCTCAGGCTGTGAGGAAGGGGTGCTAGTCCAAAAGGCCATGGGATTAGATTTAAAAAGGCTAAAATTAAATCCTAGAAAATAAAGAATATTTTTTAACATTTTGGGAAACAAAATGAATATGCTTTTAAAACATAAAAAGCCAGAATCCCTCAATTTATACCACCAATCTGATTGTCTTACATATTCATTTATCCCTGTAGTTTCATTCTTCGCTCATTTAATAAATGAGCAAGACTGACATACAACATATAAAATGAGAACATCTCAATATCATGTTCTTTTTTTTTTTTTTTGGAGACAAAGTCTCACTCAGTCACTCAGTCAGGCTGGAGTGCAGTGGCATGATTTCAGCTCCCTGCTACCTCCATCTCCTATGCTCAAGCGATCCTCCTGCTTCAGCCTCCTGAGTAGCTGCTAATTATAGGCATGCACCACCATGCCCAGCTCATTTTTGTATTTTCAGTAGAAACAGGGTTTCACCATGTTGGCCAGGCTGGTCTCGAACTCCTGAGCTCAAGTGATCTGCCCACCTCAACCTCCCAAAGTGCTGGCATTCTAGGAGTGAGCCACCGTGCCCAGCCTCAATATCATGTTTTCTGAGTGACAAAAGAAACTGAACAAATGAAAATGAACACTTTAAAAAAAGACTCACGTTAATGCGCATGATTCAAGCATGAGTCCGTATACTGTACTGAGTTCTTTTGCTCTGCCCTAGCATGATAGAAGTATCTTCCAGTTACTGAAACGTCTTAAACTAAGTTCTCTTGCTCTTTGAAACATCACCGTGAACTTATTAAGGGAGAAAAAAAAATTGCTCAAATATTTTGGGGGTGTTCACAAAGCATCATTTATATCCCAACATTAGTATCCTACAAAGAGTCTGCATCAAGCTAAACATTGAAAGAAAAACTGTGCTTAACTTAACAACAAAGTACTTACCCTTTTCTGGTGTTTTAAATGTGTAGTTGATTGAAGATTCTTCCGTTGGAAAGGAAACAAAGAGATTTTTGACTTTGCTATCTGAAGACTGTTCCATATCAGAGTTCTTTGACAGTTCACATTTGTTAGGTTCCACTTTGCTTTCAGATCCACTCTGGGATACTGAACTAGTTTCACTATTGTTACTTTTCAAAGGTGCATTAAAACTAAATCCAGGAGAAACCACTGCTTTTGTTGTTGTTTCAGATGTGCTAGACACTTCAACTTCTGAAGTTGCATCTGCTACATCATCACCCTGAATAACATCTGTCCTCTCTCTTGTGGTTTCTTCTAATACAGCTACAGCAATTTTGCCACATGGTGACTCTCTGGGAGTGCTTGACCGAGAAACATGAGGTGTTATCAAAGAATCTTTTTCCTAGGCTGTTTTTGCTTCATCAAAAAAAAAATTTTTTTAAGCTTTCCAAAAAGAACATATTCTTATCTTATTCTAATTTAATTACCCTTTTTAAAAAAATTATTATTATACGTTTGCTTTTATGGTATATGTGTGCAATGTGCAGGTAAGTTACGTATGTATACATGTGCCATGCTGGTGCACTGCACCCACCAGCTCGTCATCTAGCATTAGGTATATCTCCCAATGCTATCCCTCCCCCCTCCCCCCTCAAAAATTTTCTTAAACGAGTCTGCAACATCCTGTAGTTTAAAACAAACAGCTAAATGCTCTACTTTTCTTTCTCCATCTGCAAAATCACATGCAGTCCACACCCATACTCTTTCGGTTCCTTTCATATTTTGCAAAGTCATGCCTGGAGTTATTCTGTGATTGGCACAAAGTTTTAATACTTGGTCCCTTCTCATCACTATACGAACTTGCTTATTATCATAATTCTGTAAAATCTTTATATCACCAATGCCCCTTTCTTTCCATTGACCAACATCTTTATCATATCTGTAGAGTTTTGCCCTGTGACTAAAAACAACTTGTTCATTTTCCTCACCACTGGATACTTCAACTAGATCAGGTAAAGGAACAACAGGTTCAAAGTACTGTCCATCTCTCTCTTCTTCTTGAGTAACATCAGATTCTTCATCAGTGCCAACTGAAGTCCCACTCTGATTCAACTTGGCAGGAGACTTAGATGGACTCAAAGCAGATTTCAAATTCAAGTTAAATCCTGTTGTTGACTCACCAGAGCGGAAAAGATTTTTTCTCACAGGGCTACCTGCCAATGCAGAAGCATGTACTGACCTACTACTAACACTATCATCCAAAGCATCTTCCCTTAAATCGTAGTTATCCCATTCTAATGTGGGCCCAGTGTTTTCAGGATTGGGTTTTATTGTTGTGTCTGAGGCACTGGCTGCATCTGTATCTGAACCCTTATCCTCTTCCTCAGTGACTTTTGTTTGATCATTTGTCAAAAATGTTTTGATATCTTTCAGTCCACTCTTCATTTCTTCAGCTCTCTGTATTAACTTGGCAGCTCTGCCAGTATCTACAAATTTATGGGGAGTTTGAAGTGGTACGTCTAACAGAAGCCGCTGGCATTCCTCAAATCTCTGCTTGAATTCTTCAGCCAGCTCTGGTGTTTTAAATTTTGCTGCCAACTGCTCTAGTTTGGCATCACCACCAGAGAAATCAATGGCTAACCAGATCCATGCTCTATCTGATCCAGAGAGAGGCTTCAGGTTCATTGTAGTCGTTATCCAATGATTAGCACACACTTTTAGTACTTGTTCTCTTCGCATCAGCATTCTTAGTTTGCCATTGACCTCATTTTTGAGAATTTTTAAGTTCCCCAAACCCCTTTCTTTCCACTGACTTATCTCGGCATCAAATCTAAATAGTTTTACCCGCTGTGAATACAGAACTTTTTCATCTTCTTCTCCTGTTACAAGTTCTACTTTTTCAGGCATTTGAACTACTGGTTCAAAATGGATGTCATCGCTGTCCTCAGTCTTATAGGCATCATCATCTTTCTCAAAATCACCAGAAGTGTTTGCTTTATTGGCCATTTTACCGCATTGTGATGAGAATAATTTTTCTCCAGCACCTGAAAATCCCTTGAAATTGGGCTCTTTTTTGCCAAACTGAAATCCTTCTCTGGAAGTTGATTTTGCAAGATCTGCAAATGTAAACGTGCTACTTGTTTGGCCAACAATCACAACACGACCATTCTTCTGGCTACTAATATCCTGAGCCTGGAAGCCAGTATCATTTCCAAGAGGCTTTTCACTTTTCTTTTCTTGATTTCCTGGTTCCGAAATGCCAAACTTAAATCCATCAGCAGACACAGGGATGGAAAATCCTTCTTTGGTTGACTTAAATTCTGTATTAGAAGAACCCTGAAACATACATGAAGGTGAATTTTCTTGATCCACATGCCCAAATTTGAATCCTTGCTCTGTATTGCCAAACTTAAAAGCTTTTTCTGAGAAATTACTTTTAAATCCTGTTCCCACCTGACTTCCAGAAGAGTCATGCAACTTCATTTCTGAGCCCAATGTGAAAGCTGAAGGAGCTTCTGCAATAGGTTTATAAGTTGGTTTAGAGGCATCACAAGCCACACATTTTAAGCAAGAACTCTCATTTTGTACACAGCAAACACTACAGTCCCACTGTCCTTTCCTGATGAACATTCCTTCAAATCCCCTCTTTGGAGCCTTGCTTATCTTGTTATCATGACTTGTGGGTTCTTTTACAATTCTGACAGCCTGATTTGATGCTGTGGCTACATTTGTTCCTGGGGCTTTTAAAATGCTCTGGGCTTCTTCAAACTTGCACTTAAAAAGTGCTGCTTCCTCAGGAGTTTTGAACCTAATAGCAAGTTGTTCTGGTTTTAGCAACTCATCTGCATAATCAAGGGCATGCCATACAAAAGATCTGTCTGATCCAGCATTTGGTGTCAATTTCATATCTGGACTGATGTAATGATTTGCACAGATTTTCAATACTTGCTCTCGTCTCATTAGAAGGCGAATTTTACCAGATGTTTTATGCCTCAGTATTTTTACATTGCCAATCCCACGTTCTTTCCATCCTTTGGATTCTACATCAAAACGAAACAATTTCGCGCGGTTGCAAAAGAATTCTTCATCTTCCTCACCAGTTTTTACTTCAACCTTATCCGGAAGAGGTACTACAGGCTCAAAGTGAGGACCGTCATCATCATCATCATCATCCCCATGGGCACTTCCTCCATCTGTCTCCTGATTCTTGTTTGCTGTCTCTAAAGTGGGTGTTCCAAATACTGATTTCCCTGGACCATGGAAAGCAAACATATCACTTCGTCGAAAACCAGAATTCTTTTGCTGACTCGACCCCATGTTTTCTGTAAATGAAATTCCAGACACATTTTTGCTTCCAAAATTGAATGTATTTCGAGGCCCAATGGTTTGACCACCAGGAATTGGTTTGGGTCCACTATAGCCATCTCCTTGCAAGGGTTTATCTGAAGTCAGGAGACCTAAAAGGCTTTCACTGTTACTGTAAGCTGCAGGAGGGGGCTGTGTCACAACCTGTGGTGAGGAAAACGTGAAGTCACCATCATTTGATTTGAAATTTGAGTTAAATTTAAAAGGAGCTGGCTGTGTTGTGTGTGCTGGTGTTGGCAAAGATGGCCTTATTCCTTCACCCGGCATGGGCTGAACAAAATTAGTTTTCCCAAATTCTATAGCCTTAGATTCTGCAGATCTTGAAGCATGAGCTGCAATTGGAGGTTTTGTGAAATATCCTGGTTCTCGCAAAGGTGGATTTGTGCTTGTCTGTTGAACATTGTAATTAAAGGAATCATCACCCCTAGGCGATAGAATTCCTGTTGCAGGAGACTCAAAACGCAATGCAGGAGGACCATACATCTCCTGAGAGAACATACAAGCAGAAGAGCTTTGCACTGGCGGTGTGTGCCTCTGTTGCGGATAGGCATAAATATGCTGTTGGGGTGGAAGCCTATTCATGCCATAGACTGGGCCCTAAAAGACAGAAAGTTAAAACATTTTGTAGATTGTCTACAAAACTACAGATAACTAAATGCAAACCAATTCTCACAAACTTCAAACATGAATATGAAGTGAAGAAGATCTCATTAGGGGATGTAGTACACATCATTAACCCGTTTATGCCAGAGGCTGCAAATTTTCTGTGTGAAAAATCAGACCTTCGCAATGACCTTGAGCAGTAGGATATAAATAACTCCCATAAGCTTAGTGTTCCAATAATGGAGCGCTAGGCATAAGTAGGTTAAGAGAAAACCACATTACTACAAAGATACTTGCATATATACTTGGCATATAATGAAAATTAATTATAGCATCTTAAAATCTACAGCTAAAGTCGTAAAATAAATACCTTCTTCATTCCTAAACAATTTATCAAATGATGTTAACAATAATGATGATGATGATGATGATGATAACATTCATTGAGCATTTATTAATGTGCCAGCTGGGCACTGTTCTAAGCACTTTACATTATTATCTCATTTTAATATCCCCAAAAACCCTATGAATTAAGGTATTATTATTATCCTCATTTTACATATGACGCAACTGATGCATTGAGAGGTTAAGAAACTTGCCTGTGGTCAAAATAAGCAGAAGAGCAAGGGTCTAAATGCACCCCAACACTCTGTCCTCAAAGCTGTCACATTCAACTACCACTGTAATATTGAGTCTTCAATCAATTGTTATACATATAGCTGTATCAGGCCCGAAAGTACTTACCACATAGTGGGTCAGCAAGGGCATTACAGTTCTATTTCTGTTAAAACAGAATGATGAAGGATCCACCACCACCACTCCCATTTTTAAAATATTCTAAATATTCACACTTATTGTAACACAAAAATAAGGTGACTGAGAAGTATAATTTCTGTATTTGGAGATAAATTTAAAATATCTACATTTTAAGGGACATAAAAGTTTTAATACTGAACTACTGCTCTCTTGAATTTATTTGAAGGAACCCTAAACAATTTAAAAAGGAAATAATTATAAATGTATAAATTATTCCTTTGTTACCTTTGTGGGAGTAACATTAGCTGCTGGTCTGAGAAGATACCGGGAATTATATGCTGGTGACTGACTATAACATACTGAAGGGCCAGTAGTTGCAACTAAAAAAAAAAAAAAGAAAAGAAAGAAAACACTGTTAAAGTCTATACTACAGTTAAGACTAGGCAAGAGCTATAAATACAAAAGCAATAGAAATTAAAGAAAGATTTAACTACATAAATTTTAAATTTCTGTACATCAAAATACACCAATCAAGATTATCAAATGACAAACTAGAAAAAAATTGCTAAATATGACATGAAGAATAAGAGAATAGCATCACTGTGATCAACAACAACAACTACCTCACAAGCATTAAAAAAGGAATAAAGAAGAAAGTAACTGTTGCCTTTTCTAAGAAAGATCAGTATGATGTGGAATTATGGACATTCAGTCACAGAAAGGACGTAAGGAACCAAGATGCCATCTGATGGTCAATGCATTTGAAGTGGGCCTAGAAAATCTGCAGAAAGACTAGGTTGTATTTTGTAAACTAAAGCTATTACTGAGAATGTTCAGCTCAAAAATCACCTGACAAATTCATGGAAAGGATGTCATCAACAACATAAAATGTGTTCCCTGGCTTAAAATAAAAAGCACATCAACACTCATGCTGATGTACAAACTATCTGCTCCTCTGTTTTGTGTGTTTTACCAGGAAACAAAACGACTAGAAGGCACCCATGTTAACGGCTAAACTACCAATAGTCATTTGCTTGGACAGTTTTATGATAGTTTTACCAGAAAACAACCAAAAGACCTTTTATGCCTGTACATGGAAGAAGAAACAGAAACTGTGCCAAGAGGTTCCAAACAATTGCCTCTGGAAAGCACTGAAAAATCAAGACCGAGAAAAGGCTAACCAGAAGCCCAAGTTTGATTTTGGAAACCTAACAGAGGTGAGGATAGCTATTTTGAAATTACTATGGGGAGGAAGCAGGCACAGAACACAGAACAACCTGACAGAAATGGCCCAAGAATCTTAAAGTCTTGCAAGATGTCTGTCTACATGAAAGCAAAAAGAAAAAATATAATTTTAAATTTAAAAAAAAATCTTAGTCTGAAGTTTAAGTAGGGACTTTAATTGACTACTGACTCTAAACTGTGCGGAAAAAAACTAAAGAGCTCTAATAAATCTACTAAAAGTAATCTAATTTTTAAAAGCACCATATGAATAGACAATTTAGGAAAGAAATATAATAGGCCTCAAGGAACATGTTTTCGAAGTGAGCCTTGAAAATCCGCAAAATGACGAGGTTGCATTGTGCAAACTGAAGCTATTATGAGAATGTTCAGGTCAAAAAAATTACCTGACAAATTCATGCAAAGGATCTCACAAGGAACACAAATGTGTTCGCTGGCTTTTAAAAAATCACATTAACATTCATGTTGATATACAAATTCTTCTCCAACTGTTGTGTGTGAGTTTTACCAAGAAACCAAACAACTGGAAGGTACCCACGTTGAAGATGGCAAAACTACCAACAGCCATTTGCATGAATTGTTGAGCACGACTAGTATTAAAAAACCTTAAAAATTGATATCACTTTTGTTCCTACAAATTGGCAAAGGATTTTATAAACTAGTAAGTCAGCATTAGCAAAAGTGCGAAGATGGCACTATCAGATACTAGTGGTAAGAGCATAAACTGAGTATTTTGAATACCCTACAAAACTAGGACAGTGTCCTAGAATTTGTAATGGCATAAACCAGAAACAACATAAAGGAACAGAATTTACAGTACTTCCATGTGATGGGATACCATGAACTCATTAATATTCAAAAAACATTTAAGTTTAAAAATGCTCAGAACTAAAGTAACATTTAAAAAACAGGCTAGCTCATCTACACGCAACATAATAACATGGTAACAATCTCATAAAAAATACTATATGTATAGAGAAAGAACCAGAAGGAAATGCTCTCAAATATAAGAAATGTTAATAAGGTGGTTAGTTTTTAGTTTTCTTCACCCTGTTCAGTACTTCTGAGTATCTCCTATGAGCTCATTAATCTTTAATTTTAATCATCTTACTTTAAAAAAAACAAGGACCATCTTGATATATGTTTACTTTTATTAAGGAAAAAGAATCTATGAACACAGGAACAGAAATCAGGAGATCTTGGCTCTCGCCCTTTCAGTGCCACAAAGCTGTTTTGTGAACCTGTAAATAATCCATTTGGAGTCTCCATATTTCTCAATTGTAAAATGAGGATGTGCTGCTTCTACACATTTCATAGGGTCATTGCAAGAATAAAATGAGACAATGGGAATGTTGTATTTACATGCTTGTATAAGAACAGAAGGCCTTTTATGCCTGTACACAGAAGAAATGGAAACATGACCCACAAGGCACCAAATAACTGACTGCACACATCACTAAAAAAGCCCCAGAAAAGGCTAGCTAGCCAGTTCGTTTATCCTCTTACAAGGACCTATATGATGTATAAGGTTTTAAGTAAACAAGGTTTGAACGTTAGACATTTCATATACTTATCTATGACTTATGACATTTAATAAGCTTGACTTCACAAAGATTTTGTTATTTTGCTTGTGTTGAGAAGATACTATCACAAAAGGCTAGTGGGGTTGCCTTAACTATATGAACCATCACACAAATGTGCTAATCTAAACTAGATTTGATTCTAAATCTTTCCTGGGCTAAAAAGAGAAAAAAAAAAGGGCACTACTACTACCATTTCAGAAGTCTGTCGTATGTAAAAGGAACAATTTTGTTATTTCTGGCTGCCTGGGAGCAATGTATTATACTGGCAAGTGCTTTGGAGTTACACCACTGGAGTGTGAATCTTGGCTCTATCAATAACTAGCTGTATAATAATAGTAAGCTACCTAACCTTTCTTTATCCCATTTCTTTATTTATAAAAAAGGGATTAATAATGGTACCGGCCATTCTAAGTTACTGTAATTAAATAAAATTACATTCACAAAGCACTTTTGCACATAGCCAACCCACAGTAAACACTATTAGTAACCTTAGTTCATTAACTATTTACTGTATACTCTAATAAATGTCTGATACACACCCACGCCCACCTGCACATACACAAATGCTCATAGTAATTATGTAAGGCAAGTATTATCTCCACATTTCAGACAGGTTAACTTACACAGCTATTATAGTAAGTGATAGAGCAGAACTTAAAAACCCAGTATGATTCAGGTCCAAACTCCTTTTCTTTCTTTATATAACCATAATATTTCAAATTAAGTAAGATTTCCTATATAATGTCCTGCCTCTCATCATTATCATCAAAATAATTCCCCAGAGGTGTAGGTTCTTAATTAAGCATTTCTTAGTGCATAACTCTATTCATTAACATTTTTCAATTTAAGGAATAATCTCATCTCAGCTCATCTGAGGTGTGGATTAAGTGTTCTTTAAGCCTTTATATACATGTGATCACATACAGCTCGTTTTTTCTGCTTGGGGTTATAAAAATCTCCGTTAACACCAAATACAGCTTTTGAAGTAATATATAAACAGACGTTGACATGTATATTAACAAACATATATAAATAAGGTGATTTCACAAGTTATCTACTTAAAACAGGGAAGTAAAGTAGTTTTACTAAAATATGCAATTATCCACTTGCCAGCTCACCTGTTAGTGGAGCCCCATGAAATGTCTGTGACCCCTGATATCCATCAGGCACTGAGTCTGGTCCATAATTCTCTGTGGGCCAACGATGAAGGGATGCTGAGTTACTGCTATTTAGTTTCAACTCCTGCATTTCTTTCTATTGGAAGAAAAAAAAAATCAAATAATTTTAAACATTTAATTATATCATGCCAGAAACAGTGCTGGGAAAGCTTACTCTTTTAAATTTAAATAACTGATTTTTTTTTTTTTTGAGATGGTGTCTCGATCTGTCGTCCAGGCTGGAGTGCAATGGCACAATCTTGGCTCACCGCAACCTCCACCTCCTGGGCTCAAGCAATTCTCCCACCTCAGCCTCCCAAGTAGCTGGGATTACAGGCGTCAGCCAGCACGCCCGGCTAATTTTTTGTATAATAGTAGAGATGAGGTTTCACCATGTTTGCCAGGCTAGTCTTGAACTCCTGACCTCAAGTGATCCACAACCTCAGCCTCCCAAAGTGCTGGGATTATAGGTGTGACCCACCACGCCCGGACCTGATTATATCTTTTGAAAGTTTCTATTTGCCAATGAGTTCTAGGTACCTGGTGCTGATTTTAAAATATGATTCTTAATTTGTTAAAAATTTATCTGTTCCCATTTTCATTCATTAATACAAAACCTAATTCATTAACTCTCTCACCTAAACAAATAACCTCCTAAATGATCACACCTTCATTTCCATTCTACACTTGCCTACATTAACCTTTCTGATGTTCACCTCCAGCCAAGACAATTCCCTGCTCAAAAAAACAAGTACCTAGAAACTAAATTTCTTTCCCCAACTTTCACAGTCCTCTAACATTACACTGACCATCCTTTCAGTGTGTTCTTTCTACACTGCAATCTGGACTACCTGACATTCCAAATCACCTCCCCAAATTAGCTTTTCACTTAACCCCGTGCTGAAACAAAATACAACTCATTCTCAAGGTGATGTTCAAATGCTCCACCAGGAAAGGGAAAAAAGTAGCAGCTGCAGAGAAATTTATTATGTATATAATGATATGTCCAACGCACTTAAACTCTTAATTCTTATACTATCTACACTGTTAGGTAAACAATATTAGCTCCTATCTTAAAATGAGAGAAAGGGATGCAGGGAATAACAGCTGGAATTTGAACCAGATCTGACTCCAAAAATGGTTTCTTAACCCAACTCTGCTGCCTTGACAAGACGGCAGATAGATACAATGCCGTCTAGTGTAGCTATGTGGCTACCTGATCTCTGCTGAAGAAAACTAAATGACAGCACCATACCCAACCCTAGAACCTACAAAATGTCCCCTTACAAAACAGACACTTAACAGGAAATTGTTTTTCCAAAGAAATTGTAGTGGTATCAGAAAACAGGTAAATTTTGAAAAGTTTCAAACTTCTCTGTATCAGCCCAGGAATCCGACCACTTCTAACAAGTGAGGTCAGGGACAGATCTAGCATGTCGGCTTTCTTTTTCCACAAGTGTTTCAAATAAAAATTTCCCAGAAAGACCTAACCATGAGGTCCAAAACCATCTCAATTTTCAAGCTAAATAAAATTTCCCCCACTCATCCATCTACAGTGCCTAGTCCAGATGCTACACATACACATCCAAGAAATAAGAAACTAGTGGAATCACCTAGAAAACTTTATGGTCACTGTTGGTATCCGCACCAGAGCTTTGAATTTGCAATCACTGCTGTAACTGTAATTTTTAACATTCAATGTGGTGAGAACTGGCTTCAATAATTCTCTCGTTTTTAAAGATAAGACGCCAAACAGTCACAAAGGAAGTGACTGGCCCAAGATCATTAATTAATGGCAGAGTCAGTACTAGTACCAAGCTTTTCAAGCTCATGGACTAGTGCTCCACTATACTTCCACAGAATACAATGCTGGGAGCCTGAAACCTGTATGTTAAGTCAAAATTGTATGTAATTGTCATAGGCCACGACTACACAGAATTAACATTCAAAATTTTTGTGCAAATTCAAAAATGTCTTCCCCACCAAATAGTATTCTCTTAAGTTGCAAATACTGCTGATCACACTGTAATAATCGCCACACATCAGCATATCTTTGATGTAACTTTAGCAGTATGAGTAATTTAGTTCTTGCCTGATAAGCATGAAAGAACCTACTTTTATTTCCAATTCCAAAAAAGTCAAGCTCCTTTGAACCCTATTGTTAAAATAAGATATATATACATAACTATTTCCTTACATAATTAAGTCAAATTCATATGGAAGTATTAAAATATAGTAGGACTTTTTGAAGCTCAGACCGCTTTTCAATTCCTAGCTATACATTTGAAACACATGTAATCCACAGCTAATCTGGGAATGAACTCATAGACCAGAGTATGATTAGTACAGTGTAGCAGTTCGATCACTCAGGAAACTTCTCTGTGCCAGGAACTCTTATATTTTAAATAAAACAGTTTCTACCTTTGAAGGTCTCAAATTTTGTGGAAGATGAGGAGAGAGACACATAAAGTACTTTCAAAAATATGGTAAAGGGTTGGGCGTGGTGGCTTACACCTGTAATCCCAGCACTTTGGGAGGCCAAAGCAGGCAGATCACCTGAGGTCAGAAGTTCAAAACCAGCCTGGCCAACATGGTGAAACTCTGTGTCTACTAAAAATACAAAAATTAGCTGGGCGTGGTGGCGGGTGCCTGTAATCCCAGCTACTCGGGAGGCTGAGGCAGGAGAGTCGCTTGAACCTGGGAGGTGGAGCTTGCAGTGAGCCAAGATCGCACCATTGCACTCCAGACTGGGCAACAGAGTGAGACTCCATCTCAAAACAAAACAAAACAAAATATGGTAAAGTGTCAAGACCGAGGTATGTAGGCTGGGCACAGTGGCTCACGCCTGCAATCCCAGCACTTTGGGAGGCTGAAGCAGGAGGACTGTTTGAGCCAGGAGTTCAAGGCCACCCTGGGCAACATGGCAAAATCCTGTCTCTACAAAAAATACAACAATTAGCTGGGCCTGGTGGCGTGTGACTGTCTGTAGTCCTGGCTTCGTGGCAGGCTGAGCCAAGAGGCTCTCTTGAGCTAGGAGGTCGAAGCCACAGTAAGCTGTGATCATACCACTGTACTCCAGCCTGCACAACAGAAGAAGACCCTGTCTTTAAAAAAAAAAAAAAAGACCAAAATGTCCCCTTGCCATACTATTTGGATGGCAGGGGGACATTTTGACCAGCTTCAGAAAAAAAGTGAGAGAGTGGCCAGGGAAGGAATCTTGGAATAAAAAGTACAGCTAGAGAAATTAAGTGACTTACCTTAATGGCCTTCAGTTGTTGGCAAATCATTTTCAGTAAAGAATTCTGATCTTCTGCCCATTGAGGTGGTGTTTTGGGAGAATACTAAAAAAAAATAAAAATAACAAAACAGCATTTAAAACACTTAGAACAGAAACAATTTCACAATGAAATGATTCCATTCTTTCCTGTTTACCTTGTAACTTTTACTTGGTGATAGTGAATATTTGGTAGGAGATGGTGTAGAATGTTTTATTTCTGAATCTACATTTCGCAAAGAACCATTTTTATAAAGAGGACCTCCTTCACTATAGTCTTCGAGTTCCTGCATGACTGAATTAAGCATCTCTTTTACAGACTCCAGGGGCACAGGCAACTAAAAAGACATTAATTAAGGGCTTTCGTTTGCAAAAAATTCCAAAAGTAAAAACTCTAAAATGATATATTTTATCTTATTTACATTTTTGTCACTTTAATAAGCACTTTACACTTTAAATAATAATACACGTGAAAATGTTTTTTAATTATCTTTTTTCTTTGTTTTTCTGTTGTTTTGTATTATTATTTTTATTTTTTTGTCTTTATTCTATAATTTTTTTCTTCATGAACACAGAAAAGTGTTGTACAATCTAACATCTTCTGATTCTAAAGTCCATGCTCTTTCTATTACTTCTGTTAACCATGATAACTGTAGAGGAATGTTAACTTGGAAAGCTTTTCCAAGTGAACAAAATAAGTTACTGATGTTTTCTAACTGATTTTCAATGGTGACAGAAATACAGATGCTACAATACACCAGACAACATAAATCCTAATAAAAGAGTAGTAACACAAATTAATCAACAAAACACTCAGAAGACTGAACATAATTTAACATCATCATGACAATCTCAAACAGCTGACAGCAAGAAAACAAGGGCGTTCATAATGGCTGATGAGGATGAGAAGAAATGCTCTTAAGATGTCAGCAACAACTTTCAATTTCAGCAAAGTTCATTAAGAATCAGTCCTGAGGCTATATTTGTTTTGATTACACTGCTAAGATAACAAAATCAATGTCTGATCTTAGAAATCTTTTCTAATTCCCCAAGAAGTACTTTTTAAGAGCATATACCTAGATTCCCAAGTTTAAAAAGACACACCAAACCTAAGACAAAGCAAGCAAATATAAGCATTTAGACACACACATCCCTTCTGTGCATTAGTAACAACATATTACTGAGTATTTTTGAAATTACCAAAATATAAGACCAACGCAAAAACATTGACCAGTGGGTTATCAGTAAGAACGTACATACAACAACCTGCTACTTACTTTCTTGACCACTGAAAGATTTGAATCACTGTCATCTAAAATCTTTATTAGGTAGTCCTTGGTCTTTCTCAGATAATTTTTGCATTCTTCTTGTTCTTCAGGAGACAGGGCATCATTTTCAATGTCTTCTGCCTTCCTGTGAAAAATCTATACAAATAGTGCTTTTATGAAATCATTAGGTTTTTAAAACAAAAAACTTTTAGCTTGGCCAGGCACGGTGGCTCATGCCTGTAATCCCAGCTACTCGGGAGCTGAGGCACAAGAATCGCTTGAGCCTGAGAAGCAGAGGTTGCAGTGAGCCAACATTGTGCCACTGCACTCTAGCCTGGCCAACAGAGAAACCCCATCTTTTAAAAATAAATAAATAAATAAAACTTGTAGCTCAAGTACCACATCTACTTACCAGTGCGAGATTCCAATAAGAAACAACGCTTTTTATAGATTCAAAAGCAGTCATAGCATCTTCTATATTTCCGTTTACTGCATCCAATATAGCAAAAGTTATGTGTGCGTCTTCTTCATATTCAACAATTTCTGATGCCTAAACACACAGAATAGTTTTTAGTCAAATTGTTTATACTCAGAATATAAAACCCAAATGATTTTCCAAAGATTTTATGTGATCTTAAGAGACAAACATCTCATTACTCTTCTCTGTCATATCTTATTTGTGAGAGCTAGTGAATTTAGAAAACAAGATTACCATTAAATAACAAGGCAATTAATTTAAGCAGTTTATAGCTCCATGTCTTTGTTTATAAACTGGAAATTCCCATCTCCAATAAATTCATAAAGGAACTCTGTTACCTGAATGTCTACACTATGAAAATGTTTAAACAGAGGATCAATAGGTTCAGGAATACTGTTCTTCTTTTTTATTATCTTCAACAATGGCAAAACTTTCTTCCAATAATGAACACTTCTCCCTATGTATTCTCGTTGATCATAAAAAGAATTAAGATCGCTGCCCTAAAAAAGAAAGTTAAAAGCACACAACTTTAAGGAACACGCATGATTAGATCTGAAGTTCATTTACAAGTTGTAAGAACTGGCTCAAATTTCAAGTCAAAACCAAATGGTACCTCAATAGTCATTTGTTCAGCTTCCAAATACTGTAATAACTAAACCACTTTAATACCAGTGATCATTCTACACTGACTTTTTTTTCTTTTTGAGACAGAGTCTCGCTCTGTAGCCCAGGCTGGAGTGCAGTGGCGTGATCTCGGCTCACTGCAAGCTCCGCCTCCTGGGTTCACGCCATTCCCTTGCCTCAGCCTCCCAAGTAGCTGGGACTACAGGCGCCTGCCACCACGCCTGGCTAATTTTTTTTTTTTTTTTTTTTTTTTTTTGTATTTTTAGTAGAGACGGGGTTTCACCATGTTAGCCAGGAATGATCTCGATCTCCTGACCTTGTGATCTGCCCACCTCGGCCTCCTAACATGCTGGGATTACAGGCATGACCCACCGCACCCAGCCTCTACACTCAACTTTTAAACGCTTCTAATGATACCACCCTAACGTAGCAATCCAAACTACTTTTTAACAGTTACCATTTTTAGATAGCTGAAACCTGCCTCTTCTGTAGTGTCAGTTTGTTCAAAAGGCTGACCATCTACACCTAATGGTGACACAAAACACACCTTAAATATTTAGAAAGATCTATAATGGTCTTACCTACAAAGCCTTGTGCTAATTTTTTTTTAATTTTTCAGGCTGAATAATTATCAGAACTTAATTATTAAGGAATAACAGTAACAGCTCAGCTAATATGTAACATTCACTGTGTGCCAGGTACTGCTCCTCTAAGTGCTTATATTTAACTACATTAACTATTTTGCAGCAATAAAAAACACATCTGTCATAATATGACGAAGCTGCTGTTTTCAGAACAAAAAAACTTTCAATGAAAAGTTCATGATTCTAAAAAATTAAGGTAATGTTCTTTAAAAATGCTTATACTTTAAAACTCACCATTTTCTGAAGGCATTTTGCCCAATGTACAAGCAGAGCAGGCTGAAGGCCATGTTTTTCCTGGGCTCTTAGAGTGTTTATTTCATGCTGAACTAGAAGTCTCAATTTTGCTGCGTTTCCAAGTCTAAAAAATAGTTCAATTTACTAAAATTGCTTTCTAAATACACAGTTCAGCGCTTACATACATATATGTTCATGGGTCACATGACAAGTTAAATCTTCACATGAGGATTAAATCCCTGGTAAAACCTATGCACTAAGTGACAGCAATATTTTTGTTTTACTACTTACACTGCTTTTCTGTGAATCAGAGTACAAACCGCATCCCACCAAGATTTTTGTCTTTCTGTACAAAGCTGTTTACACACAGGAAGGGGCAGGCATAACGGCTGATAGGAGCTGTGGTGAGAATTACATTTCTCCTTTAATTGTAAGTGGCTGGTATATACTACTCCAAGGAGAAATACCTGTTTTATTTAAGGAAAAGTTAAGTTAGTAAAAAAAAATTAAACAAAATTCAGAATATTTAATTTGTTAAAATCTTTGCTTACTTCAAGGTCTAAAATACATATTGATTCAGGTGCATTTGTTTCAAGCCTTGAGGTTTCCTGGGGCAAATGATGGAAAAGCTGTTTTAGCCATTTTCGGATTCCAGGTAAAGCAGGCAATGAATTCCACTGTAAGCCAAGCCAAGTAAGGTGCTGAAGACTACCATTATGTGCTCGAATAGCACCTAAAATCAAATTTAAAAATTGGCTTAAGGGTTTGAAATTTTTCTTTGTGCCATTAGTTTTGCCAACATAAGCAATTCACATTATATATATCTTAATTATATAACTGCTTTTCTATATCAAAGCTGGAGAGAATTCTATGTTAGGCAAAATCTCATGTTCTTATTAATGCATTCTCACTTGATTATTTCTAGAAATTTTAATAAAAATAGTAGTGATGAAGAATGTTTAAGTCCATCTTAAAAAATGACACTGACTAGAACTCAATAAACCAAAATCAACTGACAAAAACCAAATAAAGAATACCTAACCTAATAAGAAACCCCAAAACAATGGGTTTTCCTTTAAGTCATTAAAGCAATGGAACATCACTATATTAATCCATCAGTACAGTAAAGAAATCTGTTTTTCTATAAGAAAGTCAATATTGAAAAGGATATGCACAGTCAGGAGTTCGAGACCAGCCTGGCCAGCATGGTGAAACTCCGTCTCTACTAAAAATACAAAAAATTAGCCGAGCATGGTGTCACGTGCCTGTAGTCCCAGCTACTTGGGAGGCTGAGGCAAGACAATTGCTTGAACCTGGCAGGCGGAAGTTGCAGTGAGCCGAGATTGCGCCACTGCGCTCCAGCCTGGGCGACAGAGTGAGACTCTGTCTCAAAAGAAAAGAAAAGAAAAGACAAGAAAAGAAAAGGTTATGTGCTTCCGGAAGCATAAAGAGGTATAATCTTTCTGTCATTTTGGCAATTTGCAAGACTTAAAGATGTTCATGTCCTTTGTCTCAGTAATTCTGTTTTTAGGTATCTCTATGGAAATAACTTGCAATGAAGACACTTTTTGTTGAAGTTTTTATCAGAGTATGATTATTAACAGTGGAAAAGTTGAAAACAACTTGGATGCCCAATAACAGAAAGTAGCAAGCAAATTATGACTACTTCATAAAAAAGATTATATTGCCAATAAAAGTGATATTTATAGTTTTAATACAGAGACTATGGGAGAGAATTCATGAAGGAAGCAAGATAAATCATACATAAACAACCATTTAGATGAAAAATATGGCCAGATGCAGTGGCTCATGCCTATAATTCCAACACTTTTTGTTTTTGAGATGAAGTCTCGCTCTGTCGCCCAGGCTGTAGTGCAGCGGTGTGATCTTGGCTCACTGCAACCTCCACCTCCCGGGTTGAAGCTTTTCTCCTGCCTCAGCCTCCCGAGTAGCTGGGACTACAGGCACATGCCACCACGCCCGGATAATTTTTGTATTTTTAGTAGAGACGGGGTTTCACCATGTTGGCCAGGATGGTCTCGAACTCCTGATCTCAGGTGATCTGCCCGCCTCGGCCTCCCAAAGTGCTGGGATTACAGATATGAGCCACTGTGCCGGGCCCAATCCCAACACTTTGGGGGGCTTAGGGCTAGGAGTTCGAGACTAGCCTGGGCAACAAAGGGAGACCCTGTCTCTACCAATTAAAAAACAAAATTATTTGGGCAGAGTGGCATGTGCCTATGGTACCAGCTACTCAGGAGGCTGAGGCAAGAGAATCCCTTGAGCCCAGAAGTTCAAGGTAGCAGTGACCTACGATCATGCCACTACACTCCAGCCCAGGTGACACAGCAAGACCCTGTCTCAAAATACAACAAGGCTGGACGCGGTGGCTCACACCTGTAATCCCAGCACTTTGGGAGGCCAAGGCAGGTGGATCACCTGAGGTCAGGAGTTTGAGACCAGCCTGACCAACATGATGAAACCCCGTCTCTACTAAAAATACAAAAAATTAGCCGGGCGTGGTGGCGGGCACTTGTAATCCCGCTACTTGGGAGACTGAGGCAGCACAATCACTTGAACCCGGGAGGCAGAGGTTACAGTGAGCCGAGATTGCAACACTGAACTCCAGCGTGGAGGACAAGAGCAAAACTTGGTCTCAAAAACAACAACAACAACAAAAACTACATGCCACCCCCACAGCACCACATTCAAACTCCCCCCAGCCCAACCCACACACGAAAGGAATACAGAAAAATATTAAGTCATTATTTCTGGGTAATAAGATTATGGGCAATTTATAAGAATTAAGACACAGACCGTTTCCTCTGAAACATATAACTTACCAACATCATATCTAGCCAAATCTTCAAGCTCTGGTTCTTGTATATCAATGTTTCCAATATCATCGCTACCAAGAAAAGATGTATCCTTAGGTGACTGACTAGAAAACAGAGCATCATATAATGCAGACTGCCCGCTTTTGTTGGCAAAAGTTTCAACAACCTCTTTTAAAAAATCTTGCTTGCCACGACTTAAGTTTAGCAACATGTGCCCTGAAAAAAAAATTTATTTCCATCACTTTAAAAATACAGATTGTATTTGCTCACATTGTCTCATTTGTATACCCAAAGGGGAAATAACATGATTATTGCAGACCTAACCCTCCAACCCAAAAAATACAGCTGGACAACAAAACGGGTGCTTATGTAGAAAATGAAAAGAGTACAGGTTTAATATTCTCAGTATCTACAGAAGACAGCAGAAGGGGGAAAAAAGACAGGAATGTGTATGAAAAATGCCAAACATATTTGCATTTTAGATGAAAAGGTCTGGATTTAAGTGGCCATAGGAGAACAGGGACAAGCTCTTATTCTCTGATCTGATACACTGATTTCTAAATCTGGCTGATCAGAATCCTCCTTTAAACAGCTTTTAAGAATTATTTCCGGCTGGGCACGGTGGCTCATGCCTGTAATCCCAGCACTTTGGGAGGCCAAGCTGGGCAGATAATGAGGTCAGGAGATCGAGACCATCCTGGCTAACACAGTGAAACTCCATCTCTACTAAAAATACAAAAAAAAAGATTAGCCAGCCATGGTGGCGGGCGCCTGTAGTCCCAGCTACTGGGGAGGCTGAGGGAGGAGAACGGCGTGAACCCGGGAGGCAGAGCTTGCAGTGAGCCAAGATCACACCACTGCACTCCAGCCTGGGCGACAGAGTGAGACTCTGTCTCAGGAAAAAAAAAAAAAAAAAAAAAAAAAAGAATTATTTCCAGGCCTCTTTGCCAGAGATTTTTATTCCATAGGTTTACAGTAAGCAATCAAAAAATCATAGTCCTCGGATAAAGTACTGATACATGCTATAACGCAGATGACCCTTGAAAACCTTGCTAAATGAAAGAAGCCAGTCACAAAAGACCACATACTATATGATTCCACTTATGTGAAATGTTCAGAATAGGCAAACCTACAGAAACAGATTAGCGGTTGCCAAGGCTGAGAGGTTTGAGTAAAATGGGGAGTAACTGCTAATAGGTACGGAATTCCTCATGGAGTGATGAAAATCTTCTAAAACTGATTGTCGTGACAATGGTAATACTCTATGAACATACTAAAACCCACTGAACTGTACACTTTAAATGGGTGAAGCGTATGGTATACGAATTATATTTCAATTGAACTTTTTTTAAAAACCCTCCTTCGAGTTAATTCTGCTGGGCAATTAGGTTTGGTTACCACTACACAGTTGTGTCTCAGCACACTTACAGAGGCACCCTTGGGATGCCCAGATCAAAGACATAAAAAAAATATAGGCAATTTTTATCTAACTGTGACACCATGCAAAGGCACTTATGAGAGCCCTGCAAGGGTAGAAGAAAAAGAGAAAAGGAAAAAAGTAGAAAGTCACTTTAAGGATTGAAAGCCTAACTCCCACAAAAAAAGTGGGCTATGGAATAAAAGAGCAATGTGAGCTTTGGCCAACAGCCTAACTATATACCAAAGCTTATAATAACTTTAATATTACATCTTGTGCTCTTTACAAAATTCATCCAACTTTATATCAAAACTGCTCCTTATAGAAAGCATTATGTTTCTTCAGTTCACTGCTTGATTCAATGGCCACCTAACTACCTTAAAGTTTGTATCTTAGCAAAATCACAGGTAATATGCAACAGATCTTTAGGATTCATCCCAAGCCAAAAATGGGGGAAAAAATCCACAAATTCCAAGAGCCTAATACAAGGTAAGTATATATCTTCTATCTTCCTCACTATGCTCTCAGCTCTTTAAGACAGATCCATATCTTCTTCATCTTTATATCCCCACAGCAGTGTTTTTAGAATCAGCTGGTGTTAAATGGTTGGCAAATCAATAATTATACTTAGTTCAGGAAGTGACTAAATATTCAGGACAGAGGCTCTAGCAGCCAGATAAAGAAAGAGTTAAGAAATCCTCTCCACCTAGGAACACACAATATCAAATATTCATTTTTTTTAAAGAATGTGCTATTTCTTCACATCTCTTCCATACCTATTGCTCTTAACTGATACGGCAAAAAAATAATTTTGACAAATTATCTCCTGGACAGATGAAGATTTTATCATAAGACATGCCTTAACAGAAATTCCTTTTTCTTTTTAAATCAAATTAGTTTAATATTACTATTACCTGATTGGCTCAGTCGGTCACAGGCCAACATTCCTAGCAGATTTTGTCCAGCTTCACCTTTTATTAATTTAATCTTTGGTCTTGGAACCTAATAATTTTAGAATCAAAAATCTTAATTTGATGATACCCATACTTCTAATAGTAACATGGTCTTATCTATTACACTGTACTTTTTTTGATAATGAATAAACAGTTAACCATTAATTAAACTGAATTGGAAAAGACTGCAAAAACTGGGAACCAAGGAATTTATATAACCTATGAAAGACAGGCCAGGTACAGGCGTGGTGGCTCACACCTGTAATCCAACACTCTGGGAGGCCAAGGTGGGCTGATCACTTGAGGTCAGGAGTTCGACATCAGCCTGGCCAACATGGTGAAACCCAGTCTCTACTAAAAATAATTTTAAAAAAACGAAGAGCCAGGCGTGGTGGCACACATCTATTAATTCCAGCTACTTGGGAGGCTGAGGCACAAGGATAGCTTGAACCTGGGAGGCAGAGGTTGTAGTGAGCCAAGACCGTGCCACTGCACTTCAGCCTGGGTGAAAGAGTGAGACTCCATCTCAAAAAAAAAAAAAAAAAAAAAAAAAGAGCAGCCAGACATGGTGGCCCACACCTGTAATCCCAGCACTTTGGGAGGCCAAGGTGGGGGGATCGCTTGAGCCCAGAGTTCAAGACCAGCCTGAACAACACGGTGAGACCCTATCTCTAAAAAAAGTTGTTTTTAATTAGCCAGGCGTGGTGGCACACACCTGTGGTCCCAGCTACTCAGGAGGCTGAGGCAGGAGGATCACTTAAATCCAGGAGATCAAGGCTGCAGTGAGCCATGATCATGCCACTGTGCTCCAGCTTGGGAGACAGAGTGAGACCCTATCTCCAAAAAAAAGAAAAAAAAAAAAAAGCATACACGGAGCAGTTCTGAGAAATTAGTTTCTACTAAAAGCACATTCATGTTATATTCAGAGAAATGGAAAATTTAATTACATTACTTTTCTACCCTGCATAAATAGGACAACAGCAGATGTTGTCCTATCTGAGTAGATATGACACCCTACTTTAAAAAGTACAGGTGAAATGACACTTGGAAATGCCACATTGTAGATAACACATTTTCAGAGTATGGATAATATGGGATAGCACTGGAATAAATGGGACAACCAGGAAATTAAAGAGATCCTAATGTAATAACCTGTGAAAACAAAAAAACATGATCAATAGAATGGTGAAGGGAAGACATGACAGCTGCCTTCAAATATTAAAATTATTTTATAAAAGCAATCATCAAAAGAAGAAACAAGACCAACAGGTAGAAGACTTGAAGAATATTTTTATTCTATATAAGGAAGTACCAAGAGCCAAACCACCTAAAGATGCACTGGGCTATCTTGAAAAGTAATGAATGTCCATCACTGAAAATGTCCAGTCATAGGCAATGCCCACTTACTAGAAACATGCCAAAAGTAACTATATGGGTGACTAGAGCATCGGCTTTTAATTCTATCACCACTTTCTTAATTGGTGGTGGAAATGTAATTTGATACAACCTCTTTAGGGTTAGATATTTGGCAGCAGCTCTAAAAATTATAAATGCACAGATATACTTTGATACTGCAATTCTTTCAGGAATTCATGGCACAAGTTAATCATTGCTAAATTACTTGAAGTAGCATTAAAAAAAAAAAGTAAAAGCAAGCTAATGTCCTGGTTTTAGGACCCTGGTTTTAAAAACTCCAAAGCTACAGTACATCCACACAATAGAATAATATGCAAGCATCCAAACTAATGAGAATGCCCTTTATATATACTGACATGGACATATCTCCAAGATACAGTTAATGGAAATAAAGTAAATGCAATCTTCAAATGTTTTCCTCCTTCTTTTAAAGACAGGGGATGTATGTGTGTTTACTTGGAGATGCATACAACATTTCCTGAAGAATACACAAGAAAGCAATAACATTAGTTTCTTTGGGAGTGAAGAAAGTAAATAACTAGGGAACAGAAAGGAGTCTTCATAGCATATTCTTAAGAGCCGCCAGAATTTTAAACCATGTGTATATAATTCTTTCCAAACATGCTCATTTTTCAAAATATATGATTTATGAACCTAAAAGCTTCTGATTTTGAATTTTAGAAATATTCGTATCGGCTATCCTTTTACTCACAAGTTTTCTAAACATCATGTCAAAGTTTGTCATCTATATGTTGAAAAGAGCACACAAAATAAACAAAATGTTGACATCATTCTTTTTGTTTTCAAACTGACCTCAATTCATAAACCCGGCCTCTTTTACAAAATTATTCAACAGTTGAATTTGTGACCAGTTAATTAGTTGTGAATCCACTCAATCAAATCATCTCAATTCACTATTTCCTTTTTTTTTTTTTTTGAGATGGAGTCTAGCTCTGTCGCCAGGCTGGAGTGCTGCAGCGGCAATATCTTGGCTCACTGCAACCTCCACCTCCTGGTTTCAAGCAATTCTCCTGTCTCGGCCCCTCAAGTAGCTGGGACTACAGGCACCCGCCACCATGTGTGGCTAATTTTTATATTTTTAGTAGAGATCGGGTTTGACCATGTTGGTCAGGATGGTCTCGAACTGCTGACCTCAAGTGATCCGCCCACCTCAGCTTCCCAAAGTGCTGGGATTATAGGCGTGAGCCACCGCGCCTGGCTATTTCCTCATCTTAACTAAAAGGTTTCAAGATACTTTGTTAAATACCTAGCTGCAATGCAGATGTACTTACTAGAACCACAGTATTCCTCTGATTAAGAGTCTGAAAATCTTGCCATAAAAGTCAGCCAATTCTTAAATACCCAAATGCCAGCACATAACCTACATTTTATGCTTATAATCATTTGATCATTGAGCTTTAAAATAAACTGATAAAATAAAATACAAGCATCTAAGATGTTTCTATTATATATTCATTCTACAGAAATATGTGGTAGTTAAAGACTGAGGTAGGTATCTCTGTGCTGAAGTGGAACAATGAAGAAACATTTAGAAAAGCAAGGCATCTGGCAATAGGTAAAGCACACCCACATTGAGGCACAATATTTTTTAAAAGCAGAGAAAGAATGTATTGCACATTTGCATATGCAAAAAATATTTCTGAACACCCAAGAAACTCCTAACAGTAGTTGTCATCTAGGAAAGGAGACCTGAGTGAATGGATTAAGAGGGAAACTAACTTTTTATTATTAAAAGTTCACAGTCAGGTGTGGTGGCTCATACCTGTAATCCCAGCACTTTGGGAGGGCAAGGCAGAAGGATCACTTGAAGCCAGGAGTTCAAGACCAACCAGCCTGGGAAACATAGCAAGACCTTGTCTTTACAAAAAATTTAACAATGTAGCCAGGCATGGTGGCAGGCACCTGTAGTCCCAGCTACTGAGCTGAGGCTGAAGCAGGAGAGGATCGCTTGAGCCCAGGAGTTCGAGGATACAGTGAGCTATGATCGTGCCACTGCACTCCAGCCAGAGCAACAAGAGTGAGACTCTGCCTCCCAAAACTACATATCAGAAAATTTTAGGCTGTGCACAGTAGCTCACACCTATAATCCCAGAACTCTGGGAAGCTCGAGCCCAGTTCAGCGTTACAGTGAGCTACGATTACGCAACTGCACTCCAGCCTGGGTGACACAGCAAGACTCTAATAGACACACAGACAGATAAATTTTAAAGTTTCCATTAAAAATAAGAACTATTGGCAGGGCGCGGTAGCTCATGCCTGTAATGCCAGCACTTTGAGAGGCCAAGGTGGGCGGATCATGAGGTCAGGAGATTGAGACCATCCTGGCTAACACGGTGAAACCCCATCTCTACTGAAAATACAAAAAAATTAGCCGGGCGTGGTGGTGGGTGCCTGTAGTCCCAGCTACTCGGGAGGCTGAGGTAGAAGAATGGTGTGAACCCAGGAGGCGGAGCTTGCAGTGAGCCGAGGTCGTGCCACCGTGCTCCAGCCTGGGCGACAGAGTGAGACTCCGTCTCAAAAAAAATAAAATAAATAAAAATAAGAACTATCAGTTACTCGAGAATTTCTATAAGAAACTTTTAATGTTTGTATTACCTAGTGAACCTCACTAAATCCATTAATTTTCACTAATCCATTCCTTACGAACACAGAAGTTTCTACTGAGCATTTTAAATATTAGTACTTAACATGTGAACTGTCTATCAATGGTGCTTTTAAAAGATTTACAGGCCAGGCTCGGTGGCTCATGCCTGTAATCCCAGCACTTTGAGAGGCCGAGTCGGGTGGATCACGAGGTCAGAAGATCGAGACCATCCTGGCTAACATGGTGAAACCCCGTCTCTACTAAAAAATACAAAAAATTAGCCCGGCATGGTGGTGTGTGCCTGTAATCCCAGATACATGATAGGCTGAAGCAGGAGAATCACTTGAACCCAGGAGGCACAGGTTGCAGTGAGCTGAGATTGCGCCACTGCACTCCAGCCTGGTGACAGAGTGAGACTCTGTCTCAAATAAAAATAAAAAGATTTATATTAGGCAGGGCATGGTGGCTCACTGCCTGTAATCCCAGCACTTTGAGAGGCCGAGGCGCACAGATCACCTGAGGTCAGGAGTTCGAGACCAGCCTGACCAACATGGAGAAACCCCGTCTCTACTAAAAATACAAAATTAGACGGGGGTGGTGGCGCGTGCCTGTTATCCCAGCTACTTGGGAGACTGAAGCAGGACAATCACTTGAACCTGGGAGGTGGAGGTTGCAGTGAGCCAGATGGCGCCATTACACTCCAGCCTGGGCAACGAGAGCAAAACTCCGTCTCAAAAAGAAAAAAAGATTTATATTAGAAGGAGGGGCCTTCTCTAAAAGTAATGAATCCTTTTTTTCCCTCCCCAAGCAAAAAATCCTTCTCTAAAATTAACAATCATTTTTCTAAGCCAGGTTTAATGCTTTTTTGGAAGACTGCTTATTTCTTTTCCTTTCAAAAGTTATGCAAGCTCATTAAAAAAAAAAAAAAAAAAAGGCCGGGAGTGGTGGCTCACGCCTGTAATCCCAGCACTTTGGGAGGCCGAGGCGGGTGGATGACTAGGTCAGGAGATTGAGACCATCCTGGCTAACACGGTGAAACTCCGTCTCTACTAAAAGAACAAAAAAAAAATTAGCCAGGCATGGTGGCGGGTGCCTGTAGTCCCAGCTACTCGGGAGGCTGAGGCAGGAAAACGGCATGAACTCGGGAGGCGGAGCCTGCAGTGAGCCGAGATCGTGCCACTGCACTCCAGCCTGGGCGACAGAGCGAGACTCTGTCTCAAAAAAGGCCAGGCGCAGTGGCTCGCGCCTGTAATCCCAGCACTTTGGGAGACCAAGGCAGGTAGATCACGAGGTCAAGAGATTGCAACCATCCTGGCCAACATGGTGAAACCCCGTCTCTATTAAAAATACAAACAATTAGCTGGGCGTGGTAGCACGGACCTGTAGTCCCAGCTACTCAGGAGGCTGAGGCAGGAGAATCACTTGAACCCAGGAGGTGGAGGTTGCAGTGAGCCGAGATCACGCCACTGCACTCCAGCCTGGCGACAGAGAGAGACTTGGTCTCAAAAAAAATAAAAAAATAAAAAATAAGAAAAGGTTTTATGTTTTCAAGATTAATAGATATACTGTTACATATACACAATACAGTCATAAATGTTATATACATGTTTTTCAATTAACATGTTAAATTGCAATCATATTCTTCTATCATAGGTTATAAAGCCACTGCCCTACATCTACTTATTAGGATTTTGTCCAAGTAACACATCTTTTTGAATCAAGCTTTACCCATAATACGAGATTACATCTTTATCATGTTCCCAAAAATCGCAGAGTAAAAACATTAAACTCTTCAAATCTGTCTACAAACAAATCATGGCTATGGAGGCTTTCAACAAGAGTGCACTCAACATCCCTGTTTCACCAGCCTCACCAGTACTGTGTATGCTTAGTTATTTTCCACTGTATCAAATTGACTATTTCATTTTAACTTTAATTCCACAGGTTTGTTCACATCCTGTCATTACATACCAGAGCACACCTTCATTTAAAACACATCAAGACTCAGTGAAATGTCAATTGCTCCTACAAGTGGAAGACTTACCTGAAATGCTATGAGATAGCACAATGCAGCCAGCTCAGAAAGAGCTCGCCATTGAACATTACTATGCTGACCCATCTTCAAAAGCAGAGAACCAGCATGCATGTAGAAATGTCCTTTCATTTCTAAGAAAGTAGCTGACAGTTCATCATTTCCACCCAAAGAAGATTTCACAGACTGAAGAGCACTACCAAAACTGTAATATGAAAATATCAAACAGATAATACACACTTACTGCACTGTGAATAATCATGGTTTATTTAATTCAGAACAAAATAAACATTTTATTTCAAGCTTCATCTTCCACATTCAACTTCTAATAATTCTTATTCCCCATGTTATAAATTATGAATCATCTAATGCTTATTTTTATCCTGCATGCTTCCTATACTTCATGCTTAACCTCTCAAATGATGTCTTATTCCCAGTTATTTCCAGCCCTCCAATCACAGATAAATATAAGATTAGGGATTATAGGTGCACATTTCAAAATAAACCAGGAGAAAATTGGGAGACTATTTTGTAGCTTCCTGATCATATAATTTCATTATTTAATTAACAGTTGTAATTTCTCAAATTAGACATACCATTTCCAAATTAGAAGTAAATAACTGACAGGTATTTGAGTATCAATACAGTAATTGCTCTCTTTACTACACAGATCATTACAGCGTTAAATAAATTGTCTTCCTTTTTTTTTTTTTTTTTGAGACGGAGTCTCTCACTATCGCCTGGGCTTGAGTGCAATGGCACGATCTAAGCTCACTGCAACCTCCACCTCCTAGGTTCAAGTGATTCTCCTGACTCAGCCACCTGAGTAGCTGGGATTACAGGTGCCTGCCACCATGCCCCGCTAAACTTTTTTTATATTTTTAGTAGAGACAGGGTTTCACTATGTTGGCCAGGCTGGTCTCGAACTCCTCACCTCATGATCCACCCGCCTCAGCTTACCAATGTGCTGAGATTACAGGCATAAGCCACTACGCCTGGCCTATTATTTGTAATCTATATTCTAAATTAGTTCTTCTAAATCCTAATGTTTCTCCAAATCCTCACTTTGGAAGAAAAGTAAAAGCCAAAAGGAAACACTTAAACGTGAAGCATGATTTTAAAGTGGCTTACAATAAAGCAGCCAGAGCAAGTGAGGTCTAAAGATCTCTGAGGGTGCTCAAAAACCCCTTCAGGGGATCCATGAAGTTAAAATTACTTTCACAATCATACCAAAAAAAATTTATATTTTACATACTCATTCTCTCATGTATGTAGAGCTGAGTTTTTTTGTTTTTGTTTTTGTTTTTGGAGACAGAATCTCGCTCTGTCACAAGGTTGGAGTGCAGTGGCACAATCTTCGCTTACTGCAACCTCTGACTCCCAGGTTCAAGCAATTCTTCTACCTCAGCCTCCCGAGTAGCTGGGACTATAGGCGCGTGCCAACATGCCCGGCTAATTTTTTGTATTTTTAGTAGAGACAAGGTTTCACCGGTGTTAGCTGGGATGGTCTCGATCTCCTGACTTTGTGATCCATCTGCCTCGGCCTCCCAAAGTGCTGGGATTACAGGCCTGAGCCACCATGCCCCGCTGAGCTGAGTTTTCTAGAAGCTTCATGACATGTAATAGTTTTACAGACTGAAAGAGGAAGTAAATGAGAACCTAGCTATGTTCTACTAAGCGAGACATTAAAAAGATTTACAAAAATGCAAAAACAATGACACTTTTCTGACTAGTTTTTTGCTGTTGGAAAATAATTATTTTTCATAAAAAATGCTATTATTGGCCCTGTGCGGTGGCTCACACATGTAATTCCAGCACTTTGGGAGGCTGAGGCGGGTGGATCACCTGAGGTCAGGAGTTCAAGACCAGCCTAGCCAACATGGTGAAACCCCATCTCTACTAAAAATACAAAAAATTAGCCAGGCGTGGAGGTGGGCACCTGTAATTCCAGCTACTTGGGAGGCTGAGGCAGGAGAATCGCTTGAACCTGCGAAGCAGAGGTTGCAGTGATCCGAGATCACACTGTTGCACTCTAGCCTGGGCAACAAGAGCAAAACTCTGTCTCAAAAAAAAAAAAAAAAAAGCTATTATTATTAACACACAATAGGGCTTATTACATTTTTAATGGATTACATATTTTTTATTTCTTTTAATTTCTAATGTAATAAACACTGATAGAAATAACCCACATACGGCCAGGTGCAGTGACTCAGATCTGCAATCCCAGCACTTTGGAAGGCCAAGGAAGGCGGATCACGAGGTCAAGAGATTGAGACCTCCCAGTACTTTGGGAGGCCAAGGTAGGCGGATCAAGAGGTCAAGAGATCGAGACCAGCTGGGCGCGGTGGCTCACGCCTGTAATCCCAGCGCTTTGGGAGGCCAAGGCGGGTGGATCACAAGGTCAGGAGATCAAGACCATCCTGGCTAACAAGGTGAAACCCCATCTCTACTAAAAATACAAAAAATTAGCCGGGTGTAGTGGCGGGCACCTGTAGGCCCAGCTACTTGAGAGGCTGAGGCAGGAGAATGGCGTGAACCCTGGAGACAGAGCTTGCAGTGAGCCAAGATGGCGCCACTGCACTCCAGCCTGGGCGACAGAGCGAGACTCCGTCTCAAAAAAAAAAAAAAAAAAAAAAAAAAAGATCGAGACCATCCTGGCCAACATGATGAAACCCTGTTCCTACTAAAAATACAAAAATTAGCCAGGTGTGGGCTGGGCATGGTGGCTCATGCCTGTAATCCCAACACTTTGGGAGGCCAAGGAGGGCAGATCATGAGGTCAGGAGATCGAGATCATCCTGGCTAACACGGTGAAACTCCGTCTCTACTAAAAATACAAAAAAATTAGCCGATCGTGGTGGTGGGCGCCTGTAGTCCCAGCTACTCAGGAGGCTGAGGCAGAAGAATGGCATGAACCTGGGAGGCAGAGCTTGCAGTGAGCCGAGATTGCGCCACTGTACTCCAGCCTGGGTGACAGAGCGAGACTCTGTCTCAAAAAAAAAAAAAAAAAAATTAGACAGGTGTGGCGGTGGGCACCTGTAGTCCCACCTATTCAGGAGACAGAGACAAAAGAATCACTTGAACCCAGGAGGCAGAGGTTGCAGTGAGCTGAGACTGCGCCACTGCATGCCAGCCTGGTGAGAGCAAGACTCAGTCTCAAAAAAAAAAAAAGAGATTGAGACCATCCTGAACTCCGTCTCTACTAAACATACAAAAATTAGCTGGGCGTGGTGGTGTGCACCTGTGGTCCCAGCTACTCGGGAGGCTGAGGCAGGAGAATTGCCTGAACCCAGGAGGCGGAGGTTACAGTGAGCCAAGGTCGTGCCACTGCACTCCAGCCTGGTGACAGAGCAAGACTCCATCTCAAAAAAAAAAAAAAGAAAGAAAGAAAAAAAGGAACCCACATACAAAGATCTTTGAAGTCCTTAAGAAAAATGTAAATTGGGACCAAAAAATTTGAGTATACAAAGAATACAAAATAAAACATCCTACATGTTTTCTAAAATAATCTTAAAGTTATGTTAGTTCTTTTAGATACTGCTCTTACCCTACCAATTTAGGACACTATGTACTTTTTCAAGAAAATTACCTACTCCCTGCACTCAGTGAAATGAACTTCTTTCCTTATACCAGATGGGGAAATAAATTAACTTCCAAACAAATGGACAGCCTAAACTAGCAATCAGTAAACTTTTTCTACAAAAAGGAGGAGAATACTAATCTGGCTTTACAGGCATACAATCTCTGCTGCAACCACTCAACTCCAACCTTGTAGTATGTAAGCAGCCACAGACAATACATAAACAGAGGCATGCTGTATTCCAATAAATATTAACAAAATTAGGCAGGGGCCATATTTGGCCCACAAGCTCTAATCAACCCCTGCTCTAAACTAACATCTTTATACAAATCCAAGTGATGTTTTTGTTCAATGGAATTTATTTTCAAAATGGAGACACTGGTTTTCAAAATCAAAATTTAGGAAAAAAGGTAAATCACATAGTTGAGTTCTTTTGTTTCTTAGCTAAAACAGTATTCTCTGAAATACTAGTGATGCTAAGTGCTTATACTAGTACATGTGAACCTAGCCATCTGATGACAGATGAACTTTAATTTTCACTCAAGATTATACTATTATAAAAAATAAAATATGAAATGCAGTTAGAACATTCATTTTAAGCTTGACCATGACAAAACTGAGTATTTAACCATAACGCTAATTTTAATCAAGCTTGAACTATAAGAGTTCTCTAAAAAGGAAAGTCACATAAAACCAATTAGAACTTCCCCATAAAAGAAGAAAAATAAGATTGCCTCCTAGTGGTTCACTGTATTAACTATAACTCTTAGGTACATTATAGAAATAATGATTCAGTAAAGAAGTTTACAGCAATGAACTTACTGCAAAAAGAAAAACTGCAATTTATACTAAAACATTCTCCTCAAAGTCAACGTACCTTTCCAGTAATTCTCTACTTTCCTGCACGTCTCTAGTGGAAAGCGTAAGAAGCATAAGATTAGCATAGGCCAGCAGTAAGTCTGTATTGGTTGCTCGCCAGTCACTTTTATCAGACTCCAAACACTGTAAAGACTCCAGATATTCCTATTTTGTGGAATTAACAGTAAGTTACAAAACTTAATCAAATGTTAAGAAATTAACCATTTTATGCCTACAAATTCCTTTTCTCACTCCAACCACGTTTGTAAAACTATATTGATTTTTACATCAACCTTAAAATGAAAACACCAAAAATATATACACTTATCATAGTTATCTCCCCAATCTTCCCATTATAAATTTAACTGATCCCCTGGTAAAAATTTCATTTTATAACTGTTCTACATAAATAAAAGAAATTTAAGTCCAGCAGGGCACTGCTGCTTTAGTACAAAAAGATGTATGCTAATTGCCTACATAGAAATGTAAAGACCCAATAGCTTTTATCTACCTTAAGGGTCTGTACAACACACGAATTCCATTCTAAACTTGAACGCAAAGCTGTGTTCCTCCCTGCCTCATGGCAGTGGGCCACAGCATCCTTCAATCTTTTATTTGAGCGATACAACTCCACTAGCCGGATATTCACATGGACATCATCAGGTCTTACATAAAGTTCTGACTGAATCAAGTCAAAAAGTTTATTCCATCCATCTTCACCTTCACAATCTAGAAGCTGTTCCTATTTAGAGGGGAAAAAGAAAAATTATTAGATTAACACTTGTGCAATTTTAAACAAGTCATGCTCCCAAAGAGCACCATTCCACTATGTCTAGTTTTACGATGATGCCACCAAAAACACCATCCTATATACCTTATTCGTCCCTTCTGAGAGTTGCTTACAACCCAGAAACTAAGCCTCAAGAACTGTATGTGAAGAAAAGCATCTGTGATTACTGCAGTAGCTCACACTCTCTTCAGAGACTACCACGACTATTGCCACACATCCCTGTCCAACTGAGTCACCACCAGAAGCCTAGACCTCCCCAGTCAATCCTCAGCAACAAGGTCTTTATCTTCAAACTGCTTGCTCTGTATCTCCTTAAATCTGACTCAATCCTGCATCCCCTCTCCTCCCACTGTTCTGTTACCTTCATCATCATCTCAAAGTACTGTCATCACCTCCTGACCTTAAATGAAGACAGTATCATCTCAGGATAACCCCCACTACCATGATGGCTTTTTCTCTCTGAACTTACATACAAGGAGAGGAAGTAGGGTTTGTGGCCACTCACTTCTCATTTGCGATGCTCTTCCATCAGCCTCTCAAGAAGCTAGGAGCACAGGCATGCACCACCATGCCCGGCTAATTTTTTTTTAACGTTCTGTAGAGATGGGGTCTTGCCATGTGGCCCAGGCTGACTACTCAGTTCCTTAATCACCTCATCTCCAGTGATGTTATCCTCCACTCCAACCTCAAACATCCACTTGCCACTGACACAAGTCTTCAAAATCTGTATTTTGGTCATACCACCGAAACCACCATACCACCCTTCTTATTCTTCCACCTCACTGAGGGCCTACATACCCTTACTTTCAGAAATATACTTCTCCACCACATGACAAGTTCCCTTCAAGACAATAACATCATCAAGTTTTAAACACCTGTAAACACATATAAATACACACACTTTCTTCTGTCAGGCAAAAAATGCTATAATCCCTTATATCCATAATTACTGTTTGCTTACAGATTCCTTCAACTAATTCCCTCTTTTCCTCAGAAGAACCCTCCTAACTGGTTTCTGTGTGCTTAGATTTGGGAAATCATAACCCCAAGCTAACTGATTTCATTTTCATTATCTCAACCATCAAACTGGTGCTGCCTAAAACAAAATATCATTTTAGTACTAACAGACTCACTTTCTCCACTCCCTGACACTTCATACCTCCTCCTATTTCCTCAGCTTCCCCATACCTTCCTTTGACCCTCACTTTCAACCTATAACCTAGATTCATCCTTCACTGAGAAACTTGATGCTATCACACATAAATTCCATTTTACCTTACCTACTTAAATTCGTCTTTCCCCAACTCTCAAGACCAAGCCGCCCATTAGTACTCTGTATTTCATTCCCCTCTCTCCTTTATCAATTTCTCCTCTTCTGGATGAGACGGATGATACCCTGGCCTCTCCCTATTGCAAAAGCCCTAGTCTTTGACTCTATGTTAAAAATTTTTTTAAAAACCACTATGAGTGCTTTTAAAAAGTTCTATCTCATACTTGAGAGAAAAAGCCTTCTCAACAGTAATACTCTCATTCATTAAACAAACGTCAGAAACTGTTTACCTTAGCAAGCCTTAAATGTTAGGAGAAATGGAATTACTCTGCATGACAGTTATAAATCTCATGGATTTCAATTCCAAAAAAAAAAAAAAAAATCTGATACAGGAAAGGTGTAACAGTGCCTTCAAGTTATTAAAGAAAATCTTTAAAGAATGCTTCAAAGTATCTAACTTGTTATACTGCAAGAAAAGAATCCCCCTATCATTACATATGTTCTTTAACACTACCGACACCAGATTAACTGAATTGCCACGCCCAATATGGGAATTATGTTTGAGGCATAACTCCTAAGAGAGTAAAGAAATCTGCACAATTAGACCTCACGTTTTAGACTAATATTTAAAATCCAGCTGCTTATTACTGGGGAGAAAAACTTATCAGTAATTTTTATCTTTGGAAGCATTTTCAATGCTTTTTCAGCTTCAAAAATCTGTACATGACTGTTCATAGCAGATGAACAATAGCCAAAACCTAGAAATAACCAAAATGCCCCTCAAAAGTGAATGGTTAAGGCTGGGCACAGTGGCTCACACCTGTAATCCCAGCACTTTGGGAGGCCGAAGTGGGTGGATCACCTGAGAACCCGGGAGGCAGAAGTTGCAGTGAGCCGAGATAGCACCACTGCACTCCAGCATGGGCGACAGAGCAAGACTGTCTCAAAAAAAAAAAAAAAATAGTGGATGGTTAAATTGTGGACCATGAAATACTACTCAGAAGTAAAGGAACCAACTATGGATATACAAAACTTATATGGATCACAAATGGTATTATGCTGACTGAACAAGCCAACCTCAAAAGGTCACATGCTTGGCCGGGCGCGGTGGCTCACGCCTGTAATCCTAGCACTTTGGGAGGCTGGGGCGGGCAGATCACGTGAGGTCAGGAGTTCAAGACCAGCCAGGCCAACATGGTGAAACCCTGTTTCTACTAAAAATACAAAAATAAGTGGGACATGGTAACATGTGCCTGTAGTCCCAGCTACCCGGAAGGCTGAGGCAGGAGAATCGCTTGAACCTGGGAGGTGGAGGTGGCAGTGAGCTGAGATTGCGCCAGTGAACTCCAACCTGGGCAACAGAGCAAGACTCTGTCTCAAAAAAAATGAAAAAAGAAAAAAAAAAGTCACACACTTCATGATGACATTTACATAACATTTTGAAATCACCAAAGTATAAAGATGGAGAACAGATTAATGGTTGCCAGAGGTCAGGCATAGTGAAGAGAAGTAAGTAGCATGACTACAAAAGGGGCAGCATGAGGAAGATCTCTGTGGTAATAGAGTAGTTCTGTATCTTGACGGCAGTGGTGGTATGAATCTACACGTGATAAAATGAAAGAAAACTATACATACACATTGTACCAATGTCAAAATTCCTGATTTTCATATTGTGCTTTGGTCGGGTTAAACAGGTTGAGTATCCCTTATCCAAAATGCTTGAGACCAGAAGTATTTCAGATTTTGAATTTTTTCAGACTTTGGAATATTTGCAGGATACTTAGCAGGTAGAGCATCTCAAATCTGAAAATCTGAAATCCAAAATTTTCTAATGAGCATTTCCTTTGAGCACCATGTCAGTGCTCAAAAAATTTCAGATTTTGGAGCATTTAGGATTTCGGATTTTAAATGCTCAACCTGTATAAGCACTGGGGAAAAATGAAGTAGCATATAGGATCTTTCTGTACAATCTTTGCAACTTCCTGTGCAAAAAAATCTATAATTATTTCAAAATTAAAATTTTTTACATTTCTATCAGAAACATACATAATGGGGGTAGGAGGAGGCTAAAGGCAAATATACATTTATAATTTAATATTGTACATACACAATAAAGTATACATTAATATATAAAACATTACAATATACATTTTAAATGTTTGCCAAACATATTTGTGTAGATTTTCTCCAGAACAGTTACTTAGTAAACTATATTTTACTCTATAAAGAATATCAGGACCAGTCAACACACTAGCAAGAACTTCCTACCATTTTTAGTAATTACGTCTTATATACTAGAGAAACCACCTTTTATCTTTTGCTTGAAAACCTTACTATCTCAAAATACAATCCCTTCTACTTTCAGACAATAGTTATTAGAAAACTCTTCTTTAAAATATCCCTAAATTGTCATCCTGTAGGTAATTTTCACTTAAAGAAGCAAAAATTGGATACCAGACAGAACTTAATGTAAATCTTAGCTCTACTTAGTTTACAGCTACTAAACTGTAAAATCCCTAAAATATTAATTATTTCAGAAGGGTAAATGAGATGTCACTTATAAAGTATAACTATGCCTAATAAGACAGTAGATGCTCAGAAAGGTTTTAATACACTTTTTAAAAGAAAAATTTTAAAGGAAACACAAACACCTGGGCTTAAGGTTTGCTATTGAAAAGTAATTTAAACTCCAAATATTAGAAATGGTTATGTCTTTTCTCCCTTTATGTTTTGTTTGTTTACCTTTAGTTTATAAACTGCAGGACTTCCTGGGAAAAGTTTAGCTGCTCTTTCAACCCAGTATTTTGCTCTTCCATCAGTAACATCATTTTTACAAAGCAATTCTGCAATCTTCAACACAAGATCTTTTTGTGTTGGGTTTAATTCCACTGAACGCTAATATCAGAAAAGAAATTAAAGATTAGTAAATAAATTGTATGTATGTATGTAGGAGTATATATACTTATATATAAAGGTTAAAAAATGATCACTCCAACCCTTAAAAAATTCTACTTCTAGAGAAAACATGTTACTTCAAAGGTGTTAAAATAAAAGTGTCTTGGAATTTTCTGGAAATGAATCAAATAAAAATTATATTTGTGTCATCTGAATGCAAAAAACACAAAAGAACACCATTTCTGACCGTGTTAGACTTACAATTTATAGGTGTTAAACAATTCTATAGCTGTTCCAAGCTGTGTCACGTAATTGTACTACGATACCAATGCCTGTTTTATGATATTCATAAAATATATTTGACTTACTTATATAAATTTCTCTGGGCATCATGTGTTTGGCTATGCAAAGGCTATATTTGGATCCTATAACTTACCCTGTAACATCCAACGGCTTTGTCTGTGTTTTCTTCCAATTCATAAAGAAGACCCAGAAATCTATGAGCTTTGGGATCCCTCTCTTGCACATTAATGTAAGTACATATGTATCTGTTTTTTAAAAGTAATACAAAAGTAAATTAAACTTACAACTGTACTTTTAAATGCTAACCGAAGAATACATCTTAAACCAAAGCAACCACTAAACTTGTTTATATTGTTACTCAAAACTACCAATATTTATGCGATAACTCAAAAGTATTCATAGAAAGAAATGGGTAATATTTAAAAACACGTACATAGAGTTGACCACATACTCATTTTACCATTAAATGTCACATTTACCAAATTTTTCTCCAGTGTTATCCACACATAAGAAATGAACATATAAATTGCTTTTTCTTCCTGATCACATTTTAATAAAGCACTAACAGTTTTGCAAATAAATTAGAAGTGATTATAGTAAACATTTTTAAAGTTGTCATAATGCAAAATACTAAACAGCAACAATTTCCCAAACAAAGGGAAATACATTTACCCTTTAAGCAAGAAAGTAATTTCTAACAGTACTATATCCAGCTAAAATCGAACAGAAGAAAAATTACTAATTACAGTACCAAATACAGGAAATTTCCATTTCTCAAATCAAGTAACAACTAAAATAAGTAAATATCCTCTAGGTTCCTTGACAGTATTACAATCAGAGAAATTAGGCCAGACCTAAACTAAGGGATTAAAGTCTCACAGTAAAAAGGTACAAGAGTTAACAGTCACAGTGCTGCTAGTTACATAATTTATGTACCACCATTTTCCTTTCTTACCAGCATTTCCATCTTCCTTTGGATGCCTTTAAAAGCCTGCCTCCCAGCAGAAGCAGTAACACACACCTGTAGTCCCAACACTATGGGAGGCCGAGGCAGGCAGACTGCTGTGCTCAGAAGTTCAAGACTAGCCTGGGCAACATAGTGACACCTGTCTCTACCAAAAAATGCAAACCTTAGCCAGGTGTGGTGGTGCGCATCTGTATCCCCAGCTACTTGGGGCGCTGAGGTGGGAAGATCTCTTGAGCCCAGAAGGCAGAGGTTACAGTGAGCAAAGATGGAGTCAGCTGCTGCACTCCAGCCTGAGCAAGAGAGACAGATACTGCCTTAAAAAAAAAAAAAAAAAGCCTGCCTCCCTCTTAATTTCCTGCTTTAATCCACTCCAAGTCAGGAAATCAGAATCACCAAGCTTCTTACCCCTAGGATAGAGCCTTAGAGCATCACATACTGTGTCAATTAAAGATCTTTTATACAAGCTATTCTCCCGCCTTACACTTACAGTTTAATTTTTTATTCATTGCTATTTTTCATCTGATTAAGGTATCAGATATTTAACCAAAAACAAATTAAGATATAGGCATGGTCCTCTTTTACTCCAACAGAAGACAATTTTTAGAAAAAGTGTTTTAAGCCAAACAATTTCTTGCCCTTGGTATAAACAAGCAGCAGCATGCAGAAAACACTAATTACCGTTTCAATCTCAATGGAATCTAGGCTGGTCCTTAGCATCAGTCTGAGTGATAAATCCCTTATTCCAGAATACACTTAGGAAGAACTACTAAGAACATATTTTTACCTATTTCAAAGAAGAAAATGAGAAAAGGCATTGATTTTTAAAAAACGAATACATGTTACAGTTTGTACTTACTTTTTAGCAAGATCATATTCTTTAGCTTCATAATACAGCTTTGCAAAATAGAATCCGTTCATTGACATCTAAAAAAAAATTAAAAGTTGTTTTACTTTTCATACAGAAATATTTTCCAACATTTTTTCAAAAGCAGTAAAAACCTGTCCTAAGTTTAAGTTCAAATACGCCATTTTCATTCACTTAAAAGTTTTTTTTAAAGCCTGACAAATGCATAATTCCATGTTTTATAATTTCCTATCACAAAACAAAAAATAGAGCTGGGTGCAGTGGTTCATGCCTGTAAGCCCAGCACTGTGGGAGGCCGAAGTGGGCGGATCACCTGAGGTCAGGAATTTGAGACCAGCCTGGCTAACATGGTGAAACCCCGTCTCCACAAAAATACAAAAATTAGCCAGGCATAATGGCGGGTGCCTGTAATCCCAGCTACAGGCTGGGACAGGAGAATGGCGTGAACCCGGGAGGGAGAGTTTGCAGTGAGCCGAGATCGCGCCACTGCACTCCAGCCTGCGGGATAAAGCGAGACTCCGTCTCAAAAAAAAAAAAAGAAAAGAAAATGTCTAAAACGGGAGAAAGGGAATTAAGAATAACAAAAGTATATATGTGTGTTACTCAGAAGTATATAGATGTAAAGGGCAGAAAAAACAACTAACAGCTGTCAAAGGTGCCTGCCTGTAGTCCTAAGTACTCAGGAAACAGAGGTAGGAGGATCATTTATGCCTAAAAATTTGATGCCAGCCTGGGCAACACAGCAAGACCCTATTCTAAAAAAATAAAAATAAAAATAAGAGCTGTCAAGTAGCCTTTGAGAAGTAGGAATCAGCTGCAGAATAAGAAACCAACTTAACAGAACATAGAAAAACTAAACAGAAGCCATCTGGAAAAAGAAAAACTAGAGAAAGAATTATTTTTTTTCCTTTTTTTTTTTTTTGGAGACGTAGTCTTGCTCTGTCACACAGGCTGGAGTGCAGTGGCGCAATCTCTGCTCACCACAACCTCTGCCTCCATGGTTCAAGAAATTCTCCTGTCTCAGCCTACCGAGTAGGTGGGACTACAGGTGCCTGCCACCACGCCCGGCTCATTTTTGTATTTTTAATACAGACGGATTTTCACCATATTGATCAGGCTGGTCTCTCGGCCTCACAAAGTGCTCGGATTACAGACGAAGAATATTTTTAAGGGCAAAAGCACAGCCGCCAAAGCTCACCCGGGAGCTGCGTCAGTCCCCACTGGGTTCCTCCAGGCCAAAGAGGTACGACCTCCGCCGCAGCATATAAAGTAAATGCCCAGGAGATGGGAAGAAACCCGCCGATATAGCACCCGGGTGCCCAAGCCCCCGAGAACTAGGCCGCGCCGGTACTACGCGGCGCGCCATCGGCCAGAAAGCCTGGGCCAGGGCGGGCCCACGAGCGAGCATCGTCGGGAGCGAGCACCGTCGGGAGCCAGCACCGTCGGGAGCCAGCACCGTCGGGAGCCTGCACCGTCGGGAGCCTGCACCGTCGGGAGCCAGCACCGTCGGGAGCCTGCACCGTCGGGAGCCTGCACCGTCGGGAGCCTGCACCGTCGGGAGCCTGCACCGTCGGGAGCCAGCACCGTCGGGAACAAGCCGGGAGAAAGAGGAAGCGCCGGCGCCAACGGTCTCCCGTCCACCGCGGTCCCCCAAGGACTCTCCCTGCGCTTGCAAGCGCCACGCCGCCCACAGGACTGCGCTAGCCGGCCGGCGCCTCAACAGAGCGCGCCAGGGAGTAGCGCCCGTCGGGAGCCATGACGCCTGAGCCGCGCCAGGCCGCCGCCCGGCCAGGTCGAGGCCGTCGGTCTCTTCGAGAGCTACTCACCGTTCTAGGCGACGGGGCGGAGCCCTGCACCGAGGCGATGTACCGCTCCACGTCGGCCTTGCTGCGCCTCATCGCGCCGCCAACCTGGCTGCCGAGCCGCGTGAGACCAGCGCTCAGCCCCGCAGCAGTCGCCACTTCCAAGAGGAAAGCGCCTGGAAGTCAGGGACGCAGCGACGTAGCCCCCGGAGGACCATTCTGACGAACTTGCGTGCTGCGTCATCACTGTGCGTCACATTGGCGACGTCGGCGCTCGAGCTGCACTCGGCAGGGCTCTTGGCAGCGCCCTGGGCTCTGAGGTTGTCTTGGCAACCCCGGATCAGATTTCGGCCGCCAGCGTCCACAGCCTAAGGTAGATTTCCAGCAGATAACAATTTGCGTGATGGGCTCTTAAGCGTTTTGGTCACTTGTTCTAAATTATAAGTGCGTAATGCATTGGAAGAAAAAAGCACTCAGGCCAATTTGGTGAACGTCTAAATTGGAACAACGTTTCTGGAGATGACTGGTTAAATACGTTGCATCGGACATGTGTGAATACTAAAGCATACATTTTTAAATTCATATCTATTAAAAGAAATGAGGGTCGGGGGTGGTGGCTCACGCCTGTAATCCCAGCACTTTGGGAGGCTGAGGCAGGCGGATCACCTGAGGTCAGGAGTTCAAGACCAGCCTGACCAACATGGTGAAACCTTGTCTCTACTGAAAATACAAAAATTAGTTGGGCATGGTGGCGTTCACCTGTAATCTCAGCTACTCAGGAGGGTGAGGCAGGAAAATCGCGTGAACCCGGGAGGCAGAGGTTGCAGTGAGCTTAGACCACGCCACTGCACTGCAGCTTGGGTGACAGCAGGCACGCACCACCATACCCAGCTAATTTTTGTATTTTTAGTACAGACGGAGTTTCACCATGGTGGCCAGGCTGGTCTCAAACTCCTGACCTCAGGTGATCCACCCACCTCAGCCTCCTAAAGTGCTGGGATTACAGGCATGAGCTACTTCGCCTGCCCTATGTTTTGCTTATTAATCCCTTGTCAGATAGATAGTTTGCAGATAATTTCTCCCCTTCTGTGGGCTGTCCTTTCACTTTGTTGATTTTTTTCCTTTGGGGTGCAGGAGCTTTTTAATTTAATGTGATCCCATTTGTCCATTTTTGCTTTGCTTGCCTGTGCTTTTGAGGTATTACTCAGGAAATCTTTGCCCAGACCAATGTCCTGAAGAGTTCTCCCAATATTTTCTTGTAGTAATTTCATAGTTTGAGGTCTTAATTTTAAGTGTTTAATCCATTTTGATTTGATTTTTGTATATGGTTAGAGAGAAGTCTAGTTTCATTCTTTTGCATATGGATATCCAGTTTTCCTAGCACCATTTATTGAAGAGACCATCCTTTCCCCAATGTATGTTCTTGACACCATTGTTGTAACGAGTCCACTGTACTGTGTGGATTTGTTTCTGGGTTCTCTATTCTGTTCTAGTGGTCTATGCATCTGTTTTTATGCCAGTACCATGCTGTTCGATTGCTATAGCTCTGTAGTATAATTTGAAGTCAGGTAATGTGATTCCTCCAGTTGTGTTCTTTTTGCTCATGATAGCTTTGGCTATTCTGGGTCTTTTGTGGCTTCATATAAATTTTAGGATTATTTTTTCTATTTCTGTGAAGAATGTCATTGGTATTTAATAGGGATTGCGTTGAATCTGTAGATTGCTTTGGGTAGTATGGACATTTAAAAAATATTGATTTTTCCAATCCATAAACATGGAATATTCTTCTATTTATTGGTGTCCTCTTCAATTTCTTTCATCAGTATTTTATTGTTTTCATTATAGAGGTCTTTCACCTTTTTGGTTAAGTTCATTCCTAGGTATTTTATTTTATTTGCAGCTACTGTAAATAGGATTACTTTCTTGATTTTTCAGATTTTTTGCTGTTGGCATATAGAAATGCTACTGATTTTTATATGTTTATTTTGTATCCTCCAATTTTACTGAATTTGTTTTTCAGTTCTAATAGTTTTTTTTGGGGAGCAGGTCATTAGATTTTTGAAATATAAGATCATATCATCTGCAGACAAGAATAATTTGACTTCTTTCTTTCCAATTTGAATGCCCTTTGTTTCTTTCTCTTCTTGATTTCTTTCTCTTCTCTAATTTCTCTAGCTAGGACTTCCCCAGTACTTGTTGAATAACAGCGGTGAAAGTGGGTATCCTTCTCTTGTTCCAGGTCTTAGAGGAAAGGCTTTCAGTTTTTCTCCATTGAGTGTGATATTAGCTGTGGGTCTGTTATATATGGTTTTTATTATGTTGAAGTGTGTTCTGTCTATATGCAGTTTTTTGAGAGTTTCTTTTCATCACTAAATACATTGATTTTCCCATCTCAGCCTCCTGAGTAGCTGGGACTACAGGGGCATGCCACCACACTTGATTAATTTTTTATTTTTAGTGGAGGTGGAGTCTTGCTATATTGACCAGACTGGTTTCAAACTGTTGGCCTCAACTGATTCTCTCACCTTGGCCCCCCAACGTGCTGGGATTACAGGCATAAGACACTCACTGTGCCTGGCCAAGATGTTGAATATTATCAAATGTTTTTCCAGCATCTAGTGAAGTAGTCATATCAATTCTGTCCTTTATTTTGTTGATATGATGTATTACATTGATTGCTTTGCATACACTGAGCCATCCTTGTATCCCTGGGATAAATCCCACTTGGTCATGATAAATGATCTTTTTTAATGTATTGGTGAATTTGCTTGCTAGTATGTTGAGGATTTTTGCATCAACGTTTATCAAGAATATTGACCTGTAGCTTCCCTTCCCTTCCCTTCCCTCCCCTCCCCTCCCCTCCTCTCTCCTCTCCTCCCCTCCCTCCTTGCTTTATATATCTGGGTGCTCTAGTATTGGATGCATATATATTTGTAATTGTTATAGTCTCTTGATGAGTGGACCCTTTTTCATTATATAATGATCTTCTTTGTATTTTTTATAGTTTTTGTCTTGAAATCTATTTGGTATGATGTAGTATAGTTACTTTGGCTCTTTTTTGCCTTCCATTTGCATAAAGTATCCTTTCCCAATCCCTTTATTTTCAATCTATGTGTGTCTTTATAGGTGAAGTGTGTTTCTTGTAGGCAACAGGTTGTTGGGCCTTTTTTTTTTTTTTTTTAATCTATTCTGCCACTGTGTCTTTTGATTGGAGAGTTTAGTCCATTTATATTCAATATTATTACTGAAAAGTAAGCACTTAACTACTTCAATTTTGATACTTGTTTCCTGGTGGTTTTGTAGTCGTTCCTACCTACCTACCTTCCTTCCTTCCTCCCCTCCCCTCCCTCCCTCCCTCCTTCCCTCCTTCCTTCCTTCCTTCTTGTGAAGGTGATTTTCTCTGCTGGTATGTTTTAATTTCTTGCTTTTTATTTTTTCTGTATCTGTTTTAGGTTTTTTTATTTGAAGTTACCACAAGGCTTGCAAATATCATCTTATAATTTACTATTTTAAACTGATGAAAACATAACACTGTAAAAACAAATAAGCAAAGAGAAAACTAATAAAAATTCTACACTTTACCTTCATCTCCCCACTTTTTAACATTTTGTTTTCTCTGTTTTTATCTTATTATATTGTCTATGTCTTGAAAAACTGTTGTTATTTTTTGATAGGTTCATCTTTTAGTCTTTTTTTTTTTTTTTTTTTGAGATGGAGTCTTCCCCTGTCACCCAGGCTGGAGTGCAATGGCGTGATCTTGGCTCACTGCAACCTCCGCCTCCTGGGTTCAAGCGATTCTCCTACCTCAGCCTCCTGAGTAACTGGGATTACAGGCGTGTGCCTCCACGCCCAGCTAATTTTTGTATTTTTGGTAGAGACAGGGTTTCACCATCTTGGCCAGGCTGGTCTCGAACTCCTGACCTCGTGATCCACCTGCCTTGGCCTCCCAAAGTGCTGGGATTACAGGCGTGAGCCACTGTGCCCTGCCCTCATCTTTTAGTCTTTCTACTCAAGGTATGAGTAGTTTACACACAACAATTACAGTGTTACCATATTCTGTGTTTATGTGTGCACTTACTATTACCAATGAGGTGTTTTTTTTAACCTTCAGATGATTTCTTATTGCTCATTAATGTCCTTTTCTTTCAGATTGAAGAACTCCCTTTAGCATTTCTTGTAGGACAGGTCTATTGTTGATGAAGTTCCTCAGCTTTTGTTTGTTTGAGAAAGTCTTTATTTCTCCTTCATGTTTGAAGGATTTTTTCACTGGATATACTATTCTAGGATAAAAGCGGGTTTGTTGTGGTAGTTGTTGCTGTCGTTGCTTTTCAGCTCTTTAAATATGTCATGTCACTCACTCCTGGCGGAGTGGGAATCAGGGGGCTGACAGCCTTCAGAGCTGAGAGCCACGAACAGAGTTTTACTCACATACTTATTGAGAGCAAGCCAGTAATAAACATTGTTTCTATAGATTATAGATTAACTAAAACGGGAAACAAAAGTCTCTCTATGCTGAGCTGACTAGACCTTGGGGAGGGGTGACATATGAACCCCTGTGGCCACCACCACTGGGACTGCACTGGGTCAGACCCAAAGCTAGCACAACACTGGGTCTCACCCAAGGCCTGTGGGAACTGCTGCCTGGTTACCATTGTTGTTTCCTCACAGCCCACAGGCTCTACTGTCAGCAGGTCGTGAATCCAGTCAGGCTTACAGTCTTCCTTTCAGGGAAGTTCATTCCCCCTGTTTCCAAGTATATCCAGAGATATCATCCCATCTGGAAGTCAGGGCCTGGGGTTGGAAAACTTAGGAATCTATCTGGTGCTCTATTCTACTGCTGCTGACCTGGCACCCATGCCACAAGACAAAGTCCTTCCACTCTTCTCTCTCCTTTCCTCAAGCAGAAGGAACCTCTCCCTGTGGCCACCACCACCCCAGGCCCACAGTGAGTACTCTTTGGCTACTGCCAGTGTTCACTCAAGCCCCAAGAGCTCTGTGTCTTGGCTATTATATATATGATTCTGTGTCTTGGCTATTATAAATAATGCTGCAGTCAACATGGGAGTGCATATTTCCCTTTGACATATTCATTTTCTTTGGATACATACCCAGCAGTGAGATTTCTGGGTCATATGCCACTTCTACTTTTAATTTTTTGAGGCACCTCCATACTGTTTTCCATAATGGCTAGATTCGTGTATATACTCACCTAGAGTGTATAAGGGCTCCATTTCTCCACGTCTACACCAGCATTTGTTATTTTTTGTCTTTAAAAACATTTTTAGATTGAGGTGTACATGTGTAGGTTTGCTACATGGGAGTTAAAACATAATCCTTTCTTTTTCTTTTTCATAAATAGAGACAGGATCTTGCTATATTGCCCAGGCTGGTCTTGAACTGCCTTGACCTCCTAAAGTGTCAGAACCACAGATGTGAGCCACTCCACCAAACCTAGAACTTCATCTTCTTTTGTAAATGTGCTTTCATCTTCAGCATTCCAGACTTAGTACCATCCTCCCAGGCACTTTATGTCCTCTTCTTTGCTCTCATCCTTGGCATCTTGTCCCAAACTGAGTCCTGTCAATTTCACCTCTAAAATAGATCTGTAATATCTTTCCTTTTTCTCTTAGCCACTTTCATGCTGCTGATAAAGACATACCTGAGACTGAGCAATTTACAAAAGAAAGAGGTTTAATGGATTCACGGTTCCACGTGGCTGGGGAGGCCTCACAATCATGGCGGAAGGTGAAAGGCATGTCTCACATGGCAGCAGACAAGAGAAGAGTGACAGCCAAGCGAAAGGGGTTTCCTCTTATAAAATCATCAGATCTCATGAGAGTTATACACTACCATGAGAACAGTATGGCGGAAACTGCCCCCATGATTCAATTGTCTCCCACTGGGTCCCTCCCACAACACAAGGGAATTATGCGAGCTACAATTTGAGATGAGATTTTGGTGGGGACACAGCCAAATCATATCATTCCACTCCTTACCCCTCCCAAATCTCATGTCCTCATATTTCAAAACGAATCATGCCTTCCCAACAGTCCCCTAAGGTCTTAATTCATTTCAGCATTAACTCAAAAGTTCACAGTCTAATGTCTCATCTGAGACAAGGCAAGTCCCTTCTGCCTATGAGCCTATAAAATCAAAAGTACGTTAGTTATTTCCTAGATACAATGGGGTACAGGCATTGGGTAAATACAGCCATTCCAAATGGGAGAAATTGGCCAAAACAAAGGGACTACAGGCCCCATGCAAGTCTGAAATTCAGCAGGGCAGTGAAATCTCAAAGTTCCAAAATGATATTTGACTCCACATCTCACATACGGGTCATGCTGATGAAAGAGGTGGTTGCCCATGGTCTTGGGCAGCTTCTCCCCTGTGGCTTTGCAGGGTACAGCCTCCCTCCTGGCTGCTTTCATAGGCTGGTGTTGAGTGTCTGCAGCTTTTCTAGGTACACAGTGCAAGCTGTCAGTGGATCTACCATTCTGGGATCTGGAGGACAGTGGCTCTCTTCTCAGAGTTCCACTAGGTAGCACCCCAGTGGGGACTCTGTGTGGGGGGGCACCCATCCCACATTTATTTTCCTCACTGCCCTAGCAGAGGTTCTCCATGAGGTCCCCACTGCTGCAGCAAACCTCTGCCTGGACGTCCAGGCATTTCCATACATCCTCTGAAATCTAAGCAGAGGTTCCCAACCTCAATTCTTGACTTCTGTATACCTGCAGGCTCAATACCATGTGGAAGCTGCCAAGGCTTGGGTCTTGCACCCTCTGAAGCCATGGCCTGAGGTGTACCTTGGCCCCTTTTAGTCATGGCTGGAGTTGCTGGGACACAGGGCACCAAGTCCCTAGACTGCACACAGCAGAGGGACCCTGGGCCCGGCCCACAAAGCAATTTTTGCCTTCTAGGCCTCTGGGCCTGTATGGCAAGAAGCTGCCACAAAGATCTCTGACATGCCCATTGTCTTGGTGATTAACATTCGGCTCCTTATTACTTATGCAAATTTCTCCAGATGGCTTGAATTTCTCCTCAGAAAATGGAATTTTCTTCTCTATTGCATTGTTAGGCTGCAAATTTTCCAAACTTTTATTCTCTGCTTCCCTTATAAAACCGAATGCCTTTAATAGAACCCAAGTCACCCCTTGAATGCTTTGCTGCTTAGAAATTTCTTCTAACATATACCCTAAATCATCTCTCTCAAGTTCAAAGTTCTGCATATCTCTTGGGCAGGGGCAAAATGCCACCAGTCTCTTTGCTAAAACATAGCAAGAACCACCTTTGCTCCAGTTTCCAAGTTCCTCATGTGTATCTGAGACCACCTCAGCCTGGATTTCATTGTACATATCATTATCAGCATTTTGGTCAAAGCCATTCAACATGTCTATAGGGAATTCCCAACTTTCCCACATTTTCCTGTCTTCTGAGTCCTCCAAACTCTTCCAACCTCTGCCTGTTACCCAGTTCCAAAGTTGCTTCCACATTTTCGGGTATCTTTTCAGCAGTGTCCCACTCCCGGTACCAATTTACTGTATTAGTCCATTTTCATGCTGCTGATAAAGACATACCCAAGGCCAGGTGTGGTGGCTGTAATCCCAACACTTTGGGAGGCCAAGGCAGACAGATCACTTGAAGTCAGGAGTTCGAGACCAGCCTGGCGAACATGATGAAATGCTGTCTCTACTAGAATGAAAAAAAAAAATAGCCGGACAAGGTGGCAGGCACCTGTAATCCCAGCTACTTGGGAGGCTGAGGCAGGAGAATCACTTGAACCCAAGTTGCAGTGAGCCAAGGTCATACCGCTGTACTCCAGCCTAGGTGACAGTGAGACTCTGTCTCAAAAATAAATAAATAAACAAACAAATAAGACATACTCGAGACTTAGCAATTTACAAAAAAAAGAGATTTAATGGACTCACAGTTCCACGTGGCTGGGGAGGCCTCATAATCACGGCAGAAGGTGAAAGTTACATCTCACATGGCAGCAGAGAAGAGAACAGTGAAAGCCAAGCAAAAGAGGTTTCTTCTTCTTCTTTTTTTTTTGAGACAGAGTCTCACTCTGTTGCCCAGGCTGGAGTGCAGTGGCATGATCTCAGCTCACTCTAAGCTCAGCCTCCCAGGTTCATGCCATTCTCCTGCCTCAGCCTCCTGAGTAGCTGGGACTACAGGCGCCCGCCACCACAACTGGCTAATTTTTCGTATTTTTAGTAGAGACGGGGTTTCACGGTGTTAGCCAGGATGGTCTCGATCTCCTGACCTCATGATCCACCCTCCTCGGCCTCCCAAAGTGCTGGGATTACAGGCATGAGCCACCGCACCTGGCCGGGGTTTCTTCTTATAAAATCATCAGATCTCGTGAGACTTATTCACCAGCAGGAGAACAGTATGGGGGAAACCACCTCCGTGATTCAATTATCTCCCACTGTGTCCCTCCCACAACACAAGGGAATTATGGGAGCTACAATTTGAGATGAGATTTCAGTGGGGATACAGCCAAGCCATAGCCCCATCACTCTAGTCCAACCATCATCTCTCATCTGGTCTTCTGTGAAGTCTCCCGAGTCACTCTGGCTCACCTCCAATGCAATCAGCAGCCACGGGACACTTTTTAAAACATAAATCTGACCGTCATGTGCCTGCGGAGTATCCCAGGGGCTGGATGGAGAACACCCTCCTCAGCTTCTAGGATTCTTAGGGTTGGGGACCCAGGTGCAGCAGGTGAGGAGTTGGAAGTCATCATAGAGAGGCAGGGTTCGTGAGAAGCCATTTCTCAGAGAAATTTTTGGGAACAGAGACAATAGCTCCCCTTGGGACTGAAGGCAGCTGGAATGTGGGACAGGAGACTGAAGAAGCAAGAGTCCAGGAAGCACCTGCCTAAAAGGAATTACCTAGAACTTGAGAGCTGAATGCAGCCGGGGGCAGTACCCACAGGAAGAGAAGCTTTGATGTCAGCCTAGACTTGGGTTTCTAGCTGAGCTCCTCCATTCTCAAGGAAGCCACTTTCCTCAGCTGTCAATTCCGGTGAATTAATGAGAACTCAAAGAGATGACATTTGCAAAAGATCCTGATATCCTCAATAAATATTTTCAACCTGTATGCAATAGTGTCTTTTCTTATAATATTTATTACAATACTGGAGTAATAGGAAATGTTAAGAGGTAGCAGACAGAGGGAATGAGGAGGAAGAGTTTATTTATTTATTTGAGATGGGGAGTGGGTTTCACTCCTATCACCCCGGCTGGAGTGCAGTGGCGCAATCTTGGCTCACTGTAACCTCTGCCTCCTGGGTTCAAGCAATTGTCCTGTGTCAGCCTCCCGAGTAGCTGGGATAACAGATGCGCACCACCATGCCTTGCTAATTTTTTGTATTTTTAATAGAGACAGGGTTTCACCATGTTGGCCAGTCTGGTCTCGAACTCCTGACCTCAGGTGATCTGCCTGCCTCAGCCTCCCAAAGTACTGGGATTACAGGCGTGAGCCACCATGCCTGGCCACGAGGAAGATATTTAGGAGATATTTCAGAGGAGAAATAATATGGGTGGAGCAGACACTTTCTGAAACTTTGAAGAGATCACTGAACAAAGAGGATTTTTAGGAAGTCTGGTTTTGTGATGTGTGAAATGATTCTTTTTGGTGTCTGCAAGGTAATTTTCTCTAAAGTTCTGTATTGCTTTTGCAGGCTTTTGGTGACTAATTTATGCTCCTTGAAACAAGTACCAGGCAGAACCTGGACTAAAGGTAAGAGAAGACTGAATTCATTTGAGACACAAACTCAAACTGAGAAGAGGATCTTGCATTTGGGAAGTAAAACAGGCTTGGGGTGCAGCAGTCACAGCTCACCTGGCCCTGAGGGTTTGGTAAGGAATATCTTGTGCTGTTTCTGTTTAGTCCCACCTACGTCCAGGTGCAGCAAGCTTTCTTTTTCTTCTTTCTTTTCCTTTTTCTTTTTTTTTTTTAAGACAGAGTCTCACTCTGTCAACAAGGCTGGAGTGCAGTGGGGCGATCTCGCTCTCAGCTCACTGCAACCTCTGCCACCCAGGTTCAAGCGATTCTCATGCCTCAGCCTCCTGAGCAGCTGGGATTACAGGTGGCCACCACGCCCCACTAATTTTTGTATTTTTAGTATCTATGGGGTTTCACCATATTGCCCAGGCTGGTCTCAAACTCCTGACCTCAAGTGATCCGCCCACCTCAGCCTCCCAAAGTGCTGGGATTACAGGTGTGAGCCATGATGCCCAGCTATGTTTTTTTTTTTTTTTTTTCATTTCTTGTAGAGATGGAGGGTCTCACTATCTTGCCCAGGCTGGTCTTGAACTCCTGGCCTCCAGCAAATCCTCCCTCCCAGCCTCCCAAAGTGCTGGGATTACAGGGCTGAAACACCGTGCCCGACCTAGCTTTCTTTTCAGTACCTCCTCCACTCCCACACTGACTGTCTGGGATCCTCCCTCTGTCTGGGAGGTAAGTATTTGCGAGTGTATGCCAGGTCTTTGAAAGGAAGGTTATCCATAAAGGGGCTGGCAAGGACTAAACAAGCCTGAGGACGCAGGTGGGCATCGTCTCTGTGGAGCCATTGCCAGGCAACATGCTGGCTGCTGCCCAGGAGAACCTCCCAGGATGGTAACATGGCCCTCTGGGCTGATGACAGCGTGCTTTTGTAGGTAGGGCTGGGCATCCCCAGATTTCCCCACACTGTAATACCTTTTAATTGTTGGTATGTGCTAGAGCTTGGTGTAAAAAATAAAATGGACGAGTTCCATTTTGGGGGTCAGGATAGAGTTTTTAATGGGTGCATTAGTTCTCTTTTTACCTCAACTCTGCCAACAACAGAGAGGAACCCAGTGTTCTTACACTCCCCTCCCAGAGTTAAAGTTCAGGAACTCCCTGAGTGTCCAAATCTGGATCCTTGCTCACAGTGCCCTGCCTTGTGGTCTCATCATCTCAGACACAGGTAGAGAACGACAAAATCCTTTTTTTTTTTTTTTTAGATGGAGTCTCACTCTGTGGCCCAGGCTGGAGTACACTGGCATGATCTTGGCTTACTGCAACCTCTCCCTCCTGGTTCAAATGATTCTCCTGCCTCAGCCTCCCGAGTAGCTGGGATTACAGGTGTGCACTACCATGCCTGGCTAATTTTTGTATTTTTAGTAGAGATCAGGTTTCACCATGTTGGCCAGGCTGGTCCAAACTCCTGACCTCAAGTGATCCACCTGCCTCGGTCTCCCAAAGTGCTGGGATTACAGGTGTGAGGCTCTGCGCCCGGCCGAGAACAATAAAATCTTAACCCTCAATGTCTGCACTGGGTGTGCAGAGTGAGTGACTTCCAAAAAGTCATAAATACGCTTTAAATCATTCATTTACTCATTCTGTAAACATGTATTGAATACCCTTTATGTGCCATAAGGAATACAGGAAAAAAAAAAAAAAAACCTTTGTTTTTGTTCTCAAGACAACAACAAACCAAAGTGCTGTAGGTGCTATGGTAGAAATATCCACATGTTGCTTGAAACACAAGGAACACACGTCTAACGTGGGACCCAGCATTGGAAACCCAGTCCAAATCTTGCTGGGTGAGGTTGTAGGGATTCTTCAGTCATTGACTGATTCAACAAAGATTTACTGAACACTTACAATGTGCCAGGCTGTTATCTGGGCACTGAAGACTCAGTCTTATAAATGAAGTAGCCAGATTCACAGTTCTTATGGAGCTTGTGTTTGAGTTGTGGTGTGGGGAGGGAGCTAAGGCAGAGGATGCAGAAGAGACAGACTGTATACCAGTCAGCCAATAAGCAAGCCATTGATTCCATGTGTTTTACTGAGTGTCTAATATGTGTCAGGCAGAGTGTTGCATGCTGGTATTATAAAGACAAATGAGACACAGCCCCTGTCCCTGAGGGGTTAGATAAAAAGGAAAGAGCCTGTAGGAAGGCCTAGTGCAAAGAATGGTGCTGTGTTTGGGGAAAATCAAGCTGTGTAGTTGAGCTGGGGCATAGGGTGTTGTGAGGGAGGGGGCTCCCTCTTTCAGTGATGAAATGCACCCTTTCCACAACTTGGGAAAGAATCCTTCCTGGAAACTTCACAGGAACCCTCTCAAAGTACTTATCGATGTAGACATTTGAAACACACTGTAGGTCCTGGGTGTCTATAAAATAGCATCATCCAGCCAATCATCTCTCCCCACATTGCTGAACTGAGGACATGTGAACTGGTATCTCTCGGTGGTTCAGAACAGGGGCCACCACCTGTGTAGTAAAGAAAGTGTTTTTGGAACACAGTCATGGCCATTCATTTAAATATTATCTATGACTGCTCTGGTGCTACAATGGCAGAGGCGAGTAATTATGACAAAGACCACGTAGCCCAAAAGCCTATCTGGGCCTGTAAGAAAAAGCTGCCAACCCCTGGTCTAGGAGTTCTGCTTACCTGAAATACAAACCAATAATGAGTTTCTGACACACCAAGTTCAATTCCCTCCCTCCCTTCCTTCCTTCCTTTTTCCTTTTCTTCCTTCCCTTCCTCCCTTCCTCCTCCCTTCCTCCCTTCCCCCTTGTCACTCTCTCTCTCCTTCTCACTCTCTCTCTCTCTTCCTTCCTTGCTTTCTTACCTAACCCACATTCCCACAAACTGATGTGAATAAAAACAAGTGTTGGACCTGAAGGCGTCAAAGTTAAACTACAACTAGGATCTGCCTTCTGAGGTATGGCAAGAAACGAATTGGTTAATGTTCGCAAAATGCCAGGACATTCTTGAATAAAAGGACCTATATAAATTCAAAGTATTTATAATTATTATGATTATTATTATAATTTATGAGATGTCATAAATCTCTCCAAAATAGGATGAGATCAACACTTTTAACAAGAGAACAGGACTCTATATAAATCGCTGTGGGCTCACCACCTCTAAGGAGGAGCACTGACTGAAGACAGGTGAGTGTGAAGCAGAGGCATGGATCTTACACTCGGGCTTATTGAGGATGAAAATTCAGTGTATGGTGATCAGCTGGCAATGATTGTGTCTCTGCTGCATAAGAAATATTGGACTTAGGCAAAACTTAAGGACCTTGCAAAGAAAATACAAGTTTGAAAAGATTTGTAGATGATAGAATAATTTTTCCTGTTCATTACAACACTTATCAAAATTCAGATTACTTTTAATGCAAGTATGTCATTACTTTTGGATTTGTGAGCATGTGCAAATTGAATAATGGGAGAAAAGAAATGTGTGTGCACTTAACTGTAGCTGTAATAGGGCCAAATGCGATGTCATATTTGTTAACCGAAAGCCAAAAGACTAAGTTGTTTGTATTTTGCCAGCTGGTAAATCCCTTGCTTGCCCTCATGGGCAGTCTTGCCAATGCTGCATTAACCCATAACCATAAGTATTGGTTCTATAACAGTCTTATTTTCTCTGCAAGCTGTGGAAGAACTAAGGCCAACATGTCTAACAGTCTCGGCTAACAGAATAAAAAGACAGATAAGCCTCTGGGGTCCATAGATGGAACAGAGGGGCCAAGGTCTCTCTGATTTGCTCTTTGTGCAGAAGGAAACATTCATGGGGAAATCTCCAGCATAGGATGATCCTTCCTGGAGTTCTGAACTCTCAAAAACCCACATGGGAAAAGCAGGCACAGAGGACGCACTGAGAGAAGGAACTCCCTTCCAGCTCACAGTCTCTCTCTGCAGGGAAGATTTGCCTGCCCAGAAGGAAGAAAATGATCAAACTTTCAGAGGTCTTCTAGGCTGGTAATTATTGATTACAATCCAAATTCAGTAAATAGGTATTTTCACAGGCCATGTGAAGGTGCAACTCTACACAGCGTAACAGCTTAAAATGAGCCTTCATGTTGCTGCCCTATATTTTTGCTCTAAAAAGTTATATTTTTCTCAAGAAAACATGATCTTAGTGGCAGAATAATTTTATATTATTTTATATTTGTGACTGCATTGCTATTACTATTTTAACTTTAGGCCTGTTGGTGCATAGCAATCTGTGAGGCAATGGGCTGGAATGTTGCTGTACATGCATGTGTGTGTGTACGTGTGTGTGTACGTATGTGTGTGTGTGTATATGTAGGGAGGGAGAAGATTAGAATAGCAAGAGGAGGATGAGTACAATGTGATGCTACTGGAAAGGCCTTTAACAAATTTAAATTTTTAAACATTTTTAAAATAAAATAAATTTCTTTTTTTTGAGATCGAGTTTTGCTCTGTCACCCAGGCTGGAGTGCGGTGGCGCGATCTCGGCTCACTGCAAGCTCCGCCTCCCGGGTTCACGCCATTCTCCTGCCTCAGCCTCCTGAGTAGCTGGGACTACAGGCACCCGCCACCACGCCTGGCTAATTTTTAGTAGAGATGGGTTTTCACCGTGTTAGCCAGGATGGTCTCGATCTCCTGACCTTGTTATCCGCCCACCTCGGCCTCCCAAAGTGCTGGGATTACAGGCATGAGCCACCGTGCCTGGCCAAAATAGAATAAAGATTTAAAAATTTAAAAACATTAAAACAAAAATTTTAAAAAATTAAAAAGTACAAATAATAAAAAATTAAAAATAGCTTTAAAATAGGCCTGGTGGTGGTGGTTTCCAGCACTTTGGGAGGCTGAGGCAGGCAGATTGCTTGAGCCATAGAGTTTGAGACCAGCCTGGCCAACATGGCAAAACCCTGTCTTTACTAAAAATACAAAAATTAGCCGGGTATGGCAGCACACGACTGTAATCCCAGCTACTCAGGAAGCTGAGGCAGGAGGATCACCTGAACTCAGGCAGGTCGAGGGTGGAGTGAGCCGAGATCATGTCACTTCACTCCAGTCTGGGTGACAGTGAGACCCTGTCTCAAAAAAAAAAAAAAAAAATTAAAACAATTTTAAAAATTAAAGAGTAATCTAATGAGACATTCTTACAGGCTTATAATGGTGAGATTATTCCACAATTTTGGGTCACTGCACTCCAGCCTAGGAGACAGAGTGAGACCTTATTTCAATTAAAAGAAAAGAAAAAGCAAAAAACCCAGAGGCTGGACGTGGTGGCTCGTGCCTGTAATCCCAGCACTTTGGGAGGCTGAGGCGGGTGGATCACCTGAGGTCAGGAATTCGAGACCAGTCTGGCCAACATGGTTTACCTTCATGGCCTCAGGCACATTTCTTTTTTCTTTTTGCTTTTTTTTTTTGAGACAGAGTCTCACACTATTGCTCAGGCTGAAGTGCAGTGGCAGAATGGGCTCACTGCAACTTCTACCTCCTAGGTTCAAGCGATTCTCTTGCCTCAGCCTCCCGAGAAGCGAAATTACAGGCATGCGCCACCATGCCCAGCTAATTTTTGTATTTTTAGTAGAGACAGGGTTTCGCCATGTTGGTCAAGCTGGTTTGAACTCCTGACCTCAGGTGATCCACCTGCCTCAGCCTCCTAAAGTGCTGGGATTACTGGCGTGAGCCACCGCACCCAGCCTCCTCGGGCAAATTTCTGAGTCGGCTTCGTTGTCTGTAAAATGGGAATAAAAACAGTACCTACTTCACAGGGTTGTTGTGATGATTACTCAAAATAAAATATTTGTGAAAGATCATCACGATAGTAGCACAACTAACTCATCACAATGCCTGGCATGTAAATGTTAGTTGTTAAAATAAATAGGTCTTTGGGAAGGTTAAATGGGATGTACAGAATAAACACATCTATGGCAGTGCCAGGTACATGTGTAGAAATAGAATGTATGATCTCTTTGGAGCAGAAGATTTTGGGGTTTTCTTTTTTTGAGTCAGAGTCTCACTCTGTTGTCCAGGCTGGAATGCAGTGGCCCAATCACGGCAGCTCACTGCAGCCTCCAACTCCTGGGCTCAGGTAATCCTTCTGCCTCAGCCTCGCAAGTAGCTGGATCCTTGGCCTCGCAAAGAGCTGAGATTACAGGCATGAGACACCACTCCCAGCCAGAGCAGTGGTTTTCAATGGCTGCTCATTAGAATCACTTGGGGAGCATAACAGCATCTTGATGCCCAGGCCCCACTCCAGGCCAATTACATCAGAATCTCTTGGGGCAGAGCCCAGGCAGCGGTACTTTTTGAAGATCCCCAGGTAGGGTAGGCAGAATGATGACCTTTGGAAGAAGGCCCCAGCCAACTCCCTGGAACAGGGAGTACAATATGTACAATATGTACATGGTAAGTTACATGGCAGAGGAGACTCCAGATAGTAGATGAAATTAAGGCTCCTCATCATCTGACCTTAAAAGAGATAGGATATCCTGAGTTATCAAGGTGGGCCCTTAAATGTGGAAGATGGAGGCAGAAGAGTCAGTTTCACAGAGATGGAACCAGCTCTTGCTGCCTTTGAAGATAGAGGGAAGGGGCCAGGAGCTAGAGACTCTTGTCTCTAAAAATTAATAAATTAAAAAAAATAAATTTACATTGTTTTAAGCCACCAAAGTTGGGGTAATTTTTACGGCAGCAGTGGGCAACGCAGCCACGTTTATGAACCACTGCAGGAGGGGTTCTGCTGCCTCTTGGCCATCATTTGCCAAAATCTTTTCTCCGCTCCTTCCTGAGAGGCAAAGGCTAGTCCCAGCTGTTTCCAGTCTTCTTGATCAGAATTTTTCCCTTTACTTATGAGATTCACCCTGCTTTAGTTGTATTTGTGTCTTTTTTTTTTTTAAGAGACAGGATCTCCCTCTGTTGTTCAGGCTGGAGTGCAGTGGCACAATCATACTTCACTGTAACCTCAAACTCCTGGGCTCCAGTGAACCTCCCATCTCAGTCTCCCAGTAGCTGGGACTACAGGTGTGTGCCACCACACTGGGCTAATGTTTAAATTTTGTTTTTCAACTGGTCTTCTGACACAGGAGAATTTTTTTATCTTTTGTAGAGATGGGGTCTTCCTATGTGGCCCAGGCTGGTCCCCCCGCCTCCTTTTTTTTGAGGCAGGGTCTCTCTCTGTCCCCCAGACTGGTTTGCAATGGTGTGATCACAGCTCACTGCAGACACAAACTCCTGGGATCAAGTGATCCTCCCACCTCAGCCTCTCAACTCACTAGGATTACAAGTGCGTGCCACCATGCCCGGTTAATTTTTAAATATTTTGTAGAGATGGTGGTGGGGGAGGGGTCTCACTATGTTGCCCAGGCTGGTCTCGAACTCCTGGGCTTTGACCTCCCAAAGATGAGATTACAGGCATGAACCACCACACCCAGCCCTCAGGCTGGTCTTGAACTCCTGGCCTCAAGCCATCCTCTGTCCTTGGCCTTCCAATCCCCTGGGATTATAGGCATGAGCCACCATGCCCAGCCTTATTTTTGTCTTTATGATCAGATCCTTATTGTTCCTATGCAATTTAAAACTTAGAAAACCATAGTTTTAAGTAACAAAGTTTTATTACATTAGCCCAAGGATGCTAATGACAAGCTCAAAATTATTTGTCAGTTGGCTTAAAAATACATGAAAAGAGTTAAGCATTTATATCCTGTATAATAAAAAAGGAAAAATAATAATAATACACATTTAATCAGACAGTTTTATGAAGGCCATAACTTGTTTGTTTGGATGAACTTGGGAGGCTGAGGGGGCTCAGGCCCCTCAGAGAAGGGGCAGAAAGTAGGGATGGAAGACCCTGGCAGTCATATCTGAGGGAAGGGAAGCCCCTAAAGGGGCCAGCACTAGCAAAGAAATAGCAGGAAGAGCCTTGGTTCCCTCTCACCTCTTCAGCCACTCTCCACTGACCAAGCCCACACCCCTTATTCTGTGGACATTTTCCCACTAAAATATTTTACTTGGCACTTTGGGAGGCTGAGGTGAGTGAGTCACTTGAGGTCAGGAGTTCAAGACCAGCTTGGCAAATATGGTGAAACCCCGTCCCTACTAAAAATACGAAAAATTAGCTGGGAGCGATGGTACATGCTTGTACTCCCAGCTACTGGGGAGGCTGAGGCAGGATAATTGCTTGAACCCGGGAGGTGGAGGTTGCAGTGAGCCGAAATCGCACCACTGCACTACAGCCTGGGCAACAGAACGAGACTCCGTCTCAAAAAAAAAAAGAAATATTTTCATATGTACCATCTGCACAATAGAACACTTTGCATTAATTAAAGAGAGAGGCAGCACTACCATGATGACATAAGAAAATGTGCTGGCTGTACAGGTAAATAGGAAAAAAACAAGTCGCAAAATAAAATGTACTCAGTGACCCCATTTTAACAAAGACAAATGTTAGTGTATGTCTAGAAAATAAAAATTTGGGAGAAAATGCATCAAATCTTGAAAGAAGTTATCTGTGGAGATGAGACTAGAGAACATTCTTATTTTACATATTTCATATTTCCTTAATGATTGACACTGTATGCCTTATTGCTTTCATAATCAGAAAAAATAATGGTATAATTAATGGTAAAAACTGCCAACCAAGGCTGGGCACAGTGGCTCATGCCTGTAATCCCAGCACTTTGGGAGGCCGAGGCAGGAGGATCACCTGAGGTCAGGAGTTTGAGACCAGCCTGACCAACATGGAGAAACCCCATCTCTATTAAAAACACAAAATTAGCCGGGTGTGGTGACGCATGCCTGTAATGACAGCTACTCAGGAGGCTGAGGCAGGTGAATTGCTTCAACCCAGGAGGCGGAGGTTGCACTGAGCCAAGATGGCACCATTGCACTCCAGCCTGGGCAACAAGAGCAAAACTGTCTCAAAAAAACAAACAAAAACAACAACAAAACAAACAAAACTGCCAACCAAGTCTTTTTTCTTCTTCTATTTTTTAATTGAAATAGAGACAGAGTCTTGCTATGTTGGCCAGGTTGGTCTTGAACTCTCGGCCTCAAGTAATCCTCCCACCTTGGGTTCCCAAAGTGCTAAGATTACTGGTAATCACGCCTGGCCTAATCCAGTCTTTCCCCCTACTTTTCCCTAGACATTTAGAATATAGTGATATATAGTGATAGGGTTATACAAAGTCAGTTATTTTACATTGTATCCCTAAATAAATGTCTGTAATCAAGACCGTCTTGTGCTGGGTGCAGTGGTACATGCCTGTAGTCCTAGATACTCAGGAAGCAGAAGGATCACTTAAGCCCGGGAGTTTGAGGTTATGGTGAGCTATGACCACCACTGCACTCCAGCTTGGGCAACAGAGTAAGACCTGTCTCTTTAAAAAAAATCTTCTCTCAGCAGATCAGCCATCAAAATTATTGTTAGCCTGATGAAATATAGGTGAGCATACAATGTTAGAAGCCACCCTGACCTCTGCAGGGACTTGAAGTCCTCATAAGCAAAAACAGTTCGAGCCTGCCATTGACAGTTTAAAGAGTGGGTCCTTTTGTCCCTCCTACATTTCTCTGTTTATTCATATCCTTCACATTTTTCTTTCTTTTGACCTATTTCATTCCTAAAATATTCTAACATCTGACTTCTCTCCCAATTACAATAGTAACAATACGTCATGGGTTTTCCAGTGTAGTTACTTTTTAGTATATATTTTTTCAATAATGGCTATTCATTAAATATATATGATTTGTTTTGGGGCCACTGAAAGACTTCATATGGGTAAGTTCATATCATATTGTGATGAAGTTTTTGGTTTTTGGTAAGGAAAACATGGATTTTGCACTGATTGCTCTGCGGAATTTCTCTCTTGATGATGGTTGATGACCTTCACATGGCCTCTTAGTCTTTTTTTTCAATTTACCTCCTTTGCAGCCTTTAAAACTGTGAATCAAGCCTTCCTGTTTCAAATCTCCTCCTTAGTTTTCATGAATCTACACTCTCCTTCCTCTGTAAATGCTTCTTTGGCCCTCCATATCCTTGGGTTCTGCATCTGTGAATTCAACCAACAGCAGATGGAAAATAGTCCAGAAAAGAAAAATATCTGGCTTTGTCTGTACCTATTAGGTACAGACTTTTTTTTGTTGTCATTATTGTCTAATCAATACAGTATAACAACTATTTATATAGCATTTACAATGTATTAGGTATTATACATAATCTGGAGAGGTTTTAAAGTGCACAGGAAGATATGTGGCAGGTTATATGCAAATACTACACCTTTTTTGTTGTTGTTGAAACGGAGTCTCGCTCTGTCACCCAGGCTGGAGTGCAGTGGCGCGATCTTGGCTCACTGCAACCTCCGCCTCCTGGGTTCATGCAACTCTCCCATCTCAGCCTCCTGAGTAGCTGGTACTACAGGCGCGTGCCACCACGCCCAGCTAATTTTTGTATTTTTAGTAGAGACGGGGTTTCACCATGTTGTCTGCCTTTTTTATTATAATCATCCTGGCTGGTGCAAAGTGGGATGTCATTGTGGTTTGGATTTACATTTCCCTGATAGCTAATGATTTGAGCTTCTTTTCATGTACTTACTGCCCAATTGTCCATTTCTTTTGGGAAGATGTACAGATCCTTTACTCTTTTTTTTTTTTTTTTTTTGAGACGGAGTCTCGCTCTGTCGCCCAGGCTGGAGTGCAGTGGCATGATCTCAGCTCACTGCAAGCTCCGCCTCCCGGGTTCACGCCATTCTCCTGCCTCAGCCTCCCTAGTAGCTGGGACTACAGGCGCCCACCACCACACCTGGTTAATTTTTTTTTTTTTTTTTTTGAGATGGAGTCTCACTCTGTCACCCAGGCTGGAGTGCAGTGGCGCGATCTTGGCTCACTGCAAGCTCTGCCTCCTGGGTTCACGCCATTCTCCTGCCTCAGTCTCCTGAGTAGCTGGGACTACAGGCACATGCCATCATACCCAGCTAATTTTTTTTTTTGTAGTTTTAGTAGAGACGGGGTTTCACCGTGTTAGCCAGGATGGTCTCGATCTCCTGACCTCGTGATCCGCCCGCCTCAGCCTCCCAAAGTGCTGGAATTACAGGCATGAGCCACCGCGCCCGGCCCCTTTACTCATTTTTAAAATTGGGTATTTGTATTATTTTTATTGGGTTGAAAGAATTCTCTACACATTCTGGATACATTTTATCAGATATATGATTTGCAAATATTTTTCCAATTCTGAGTTGTTATTCTAATCTGATGGTATCAATTGCAGCAAAAGTGTTTTTATATTTGGTGTTCATCTGTTTTTTCTTTTGTGACTTGTCACATCAACAAGGCTTTGTGTAACCCAAAGTCGTGAAGATTTACCCTTAGATTTTTCTCTAAGTTTTATAGTTTTAATTCTTATATTTAAGTGTTTGTTACATTTCGAGTTTAACTTTTGTATATCGCATAAAAGGAGGGGTCAATATTAACTTGTCCCAAAACCATTTGTTGAAGAGACTATTCTTTCCCATTTGAATTGTCTTGGCACTTTTGCCAAACATCAATTGACTATAAAACACAAGGGTTTATTTCTGGACTTTTATTTCGCTTATCTTTAGGCCTGTCTTATAATTGTAGTTTTGCCCTAAGTTTTGATATCCGAGTGTGTGAGTACTCCAAATATGTTATTTATCAAGATTATTTTGGCTACTCTGGGTCCACGTAAATTTTAAGATCAACTTGTCAATTTTTGCAAAAAGGTATCTGGGAGTGGGGGTTTTTGTTTTTTTGAATTTGTTGAATCTGCAGATTAACTTGGCAGGGGCAGTATTACAATCTTAAGACTTAATATCAAGTCCTCTGACTCCTAAAATAAAGCTTTGCATTTATTTTATTATTATTTTTTTTTTAACTTAAGAACACTGAAACATGAAAAAAAAAGAAGACACGGTCTTGTTCTGCTGCGCATGCTGCAGTATAGTGGTGCAATCACAGCTCATTGTAGCCTCAAACTCCTGAGCTCAAGTGATCCTCCTGCCTCAGCCTCTCAAGTAGTTTATGAGGTGGATGCCACCACACCTGGCTAATTTTTAAAATTTTTTTGTAGAGATGGGGTCTCACTATATTGCCCAGGCTGGTTTTGAACTCCTGGCCTCAAGCACTCCTGCCTCAAGCTCCCAAAGCGCTGGGATTACAGGAGTGAGCCACAGCATTGGGCCAATGGGTTTTCTTATACACAATGAGTAGTTTTTTTTTTTTCAAGATTATTTTTCTTTCATTGTTTTCACTATAGTTTTGGTATGCATCTTTCTATGTTATCTTACAATTTGTTGATCTTCTTGGATTAATGTTTTCATCAAATATTTGATTTTCAGGCATCATTTCTTCCAATAATTTGCTGATTCTTTCTACTGTGAACACAATCTACTGTAGAGCTCCTCTAATGAATTTTTCATTACAGTTACTTTACTTTTGAACTCTAGAATTTCTATTTGGCTTATTTTATTTATTTTTTTATTATTTATTTTATTTTATTTTATTTATTTTATTTAATTTTTTTTTTTATTTTATTTGAGATGGAGTCTTGCTGTTGCCCAGGCTGGAGTGCAGTGGTGCAATCTCGGCTCACTGCAAGTTCCGCCTCCCCGGGTTCACGCCATTCTCCTTCCTCAGCCTCCCCAGTAGGTGGGACTACAGGCGCCCGCCACCACGCCCAGCTAATTTTTTGTATTTTTAGTAGAGACGGGGTTTCACCATGTTAGCCAGGATGGTCTCAATCTCCTGACCTCGTGATCCGCCCGCCTCAGCCTCCCAAAGTGCTGGGATTACAGGCATGAGCCACCGCGCCTGGCCGATTTGGCCCTTTTAAATTCCTTTCTTTGTTGATATTCTCTGTTTGATGGAATATTGTAAGCATACCTTCCTTATACTTCCAGCAGTTTCCTTTAGTTTTTTTGGAACACACTTATAATAATACTTTGAAGTTTTTATCTGCTTCCAACCTGTTGACCCTCTCAGTTTCCTTTGATTGCTTTTTTGCTCCTTGTATGGATTAGTTTCCTGTTCTTCTGTATGTCTTGTAATTTGTTGTTGAGGACTGGATATTTTAGATACTGTGTCACAGCAGCTCTGGATACTAATTTCCCTCCAACCCCTACCCCCTACCCTCCAGCTAATTTCCCTCCAGCCCCTACCCCCTACCCTCCAGCTAATTTCCCTCCAGCCCCTACCCCCTACCCTCCAGCACATTTCTTCTCGTTTAGTTTCTTGGCTGGATGATTTCAGTTAAGTCCACTTACTCTGAAGTATGCAGGCTCTGATGTCCCTCCTCAGAGTACAGTTTGGGTGTGTGCAGTCACCATGACTACTCCCTCTAGCCCCAAAGACAGTGGTTTTGATAGGGCTCTCTTTTACGTTTTCCTGGTCTTCTGGGAAACGTTCTAGTTAGTTAGAACCTCTTTTGTTATCACATCCTACTATTAGCACCCACTAATTTACTAGCTAACCACTCATTTTTTTTCCTTTTTTTTTTTTTTTTTTTTACTTTAGGTTTTATGGTACATGTGCCCAATGTGCAAGTAAGTTACATATGTATACATGTGCCATGCTGGTGCGCTGCACCCACCAACTCGTCATCTAGCATTAGGTATATCTCCCAGTGCTATCCCTCCCCTCTCCCCCCAACCCACAACAGTCCCCGAAGTGTGATGTTCCCCTTCCTGTGTCCATGTGTTCTCATTGTTCAATTCCCACCTATGAGTGAGAATATGCGGTGTTTGGTTTTTTGTTCTTGCGATAGTTTACTGAGAATGATGATTTCCAATTTCATCCATGTCCCTACAAAGGACATAAACTCATCATTTTTTATGGCTGCATAGTATTCCATGGTGTATATGTGCCACATTTTCTTAATCCAGTCTATCATTGTTGGACATTTGGGTTGGTTCCAAGTCTTTGCTATTGTGAATAATGCGGCAATAAACATACGTGTGCATGTGTCTTTATAGCAGCATGATTTATAGTCCTTTGGGTATATACCCAGTAATGGGATGGCTGGGTCAAATGGAATTTCTAGTTCTAGATCCCTGAGGAATCGCCACACTGACTTCCACAAGGGTTGAACTAGTTTACAGTCCCACCAACAGTGTAAAAGTGTTCCTATTTCTCCACATCCTCTCCAGCACCTGTTGTTTCCTGACTTTTATAGAGACAGGGTCTCACTATGTTGCTGAGGCTGGTCTTGTACTCCTGGCTTCAAGTGGTCCTCCCGCCTCCGCGTCCCAAAGTGCTGGCATGAGCCACCACACCTGGCCACTCTATTGTTTCTGACAATGCTCTGGGGCACAAGTCGCCGCAGTTTAATCCAGTTAAATTCAGGCCCCTGTAGAGTATCTTTGAGGCTTGTTCTAACCCTAGGACTAATAACAGCTGCCTCTATTTTTTTGAGACAGGGTCTCACTCCGTCACCCAGGCTGGGGTGGAGTGGTGTGATCTTGGCTCACTACAACCTCTGCCTCTTGCGTTCAAGCGATTCAGCCTCCTGAATAGCTGGAATTACAGGCACATGCCATGATGCCTGGCTAATTTTTAAATTTTTAGTAGAGACAGGGTTTCAGCATATTGGCCAGGCTGGTCTTGAACTCCTAACCTCAAGTGATCTGCCCACCTTGGCCTCCCAAAGTGCTGGGATTACAGGTGTGAGCCACCGTGCCAGGCTCTTTCTGTTGAGCTTGTTGGCATTCCCTTTTGCTTGTTGCCATCAGGGAGCTGTCAATATGCTCTTAATTGCTCCCCTCCCCAGATCCAACGTATTTGGTGGCACCCTTACACTTCAACATCTTCCCTCATCCTATTCTAGTCAGTCCCTTTATTAAATATTTTTAGTAGAGACGGGGTTTCACCAAGTTAGCGAGAATGGTCTCGATCTCTTGACCTTGTGATTCACCCACCTCGGCCTCCCAAAGTGCTGGGATTATAGGCGTGAGCCACCGTGCCCGGCCCAGAGCTGTTTTTATGACTTGCCATTTCCACTGGACAGAACCTCTGTTCTGCTGCTCCAGAGCTAGGAGTGGGGACAGTGGCCTGCTTTTCTAGGAGTTATACCCACAGTCTACAAGGGGGAAACGGGTGACATAACTCCTGGTCTCCTCCAAATGCATCTCCTTGCATGGAACCTTCACTCTACGTACGAGTACAGAGCCTTCATCCTATGAGTAAGCTGGGGCAAAAGCAACTGAAGCCCAGTATTCTCAGTCTGATATTCCTGGGTTAGAGTTTCTGTGCTGTAAGTGGGGACTAGGTGGAGGAAGGAGCACCAAACCTCTTGGCTACTCTTGCTTGCAAAACGGTTTCTGCAACACAGAGCTTCAGGGAATGAGGCATGCTAATAATCTACTCTTCCAGAGGAGAAACTGTAGTCCAGGATTGGGAACTGGAGAGAGGGAATGGGGTCATGGCTCCAATGCCACAGACTCCCTATTCTAAGATTAGAAGACTTTCTTGAAAAAATGTTTTTGTTGGGTGTATGCATTTATGACAATTTCCACATAAACTTAAACTTCCAGTTACAGGTGTTTTATTGAGCAGAGACAGTGAAGTTCCTTATGCTGTTATTTCAAAAGTGTTTCCTGGTTTCTTTTTAATCAATGTCTTAAAATACAAGCAATCAGGACCCTTTAAATAAGGCAGTATGTTCACAAATCAAAATAGCTTTCTGCTGGCATCAGTTGATTCAACATCAACATGCAGTGTCCAGAATAAATAAGCAGTTCCTTAATGGTTATTTAAATATATTCCAGAAGAGTGTTTATAATTCATTTACAAGTGCAGTATTGCACTAGTAAATGTTACTTGACCTCTTGTATAAATAATGCCGATTAAGAATTAGTCCTGGAATAGTTTTTGAATTTCTAACTCTGTAGATCTAAAACACAATTGTAAATGGTATAAAGATGTAAGAATCATATTGTGATAAAGTCAATCTCAAAAATAGAGAACCCAGACCCTTCCCAGATAATTTAAGAACTGAGTTTTCCTCAACTTAAACATGATGGCCACACAGAAAGTAGTAAAGACACCTTTCGATGTGATACAACTGTATAAAACTCGAGAATATGAGTATTTAGATGACCAATGTATAGACATTAATAGAATTTTAAAAACACATTTAAATCTGAAGCAGGAAAAAAAAGACAATTTACAAAGAATTATTGAGCTCTAATCATCATCAGAGTCTGAATCATATTTCTTTCCTCGGATAGTTTTCTTTTCCAGCTTTGTGAAGTTTGTTCCAAATTTCTTTTGGTTCTGAAATGGTGGCTCCATTAAATTTCCACTAAAAAAAAAAAACCAGCATTTTATTCTTTATGATTTAGTACTAGTATACTAAACTGCACAAAAATCTATTTTTGTTTTCTTCCTGTAACATAGAATAAAATTTCTTTAAAATGCTGGTGTCAGGGAAGAGGTATAATGCTTATATTGATGGTTAATAGCCTTAAACCTTATTTTATACTACTAAATGTTTTAAATCAATTTTATTTTCCTTTCTTTTTGAGACAGGGTCTCACTCTGTGGCCCAGGCTGATGTGCAGTGGTGTGATCACAGCTCACTGCAACCTCCAGTTCCTGGGCTCAAGCGATCCTCCCACCTCAGCCTCCCGAGTGGCTGGGACTACAGGTATGTGCCACCATGCTCAGTTAATTTTTACATTTTTTGCAGTGATGACATCTCACTACATTGCCCAGGCTGGTCTTGAACTCTTAGGCTCAAGCGATCCTCCTGCTTTGGCATCCCAAAGTGCTGGGATTATAGGTATGAGCCACTGTACCAGACCTATTTTCCTTTTTATCATTAATTATGGATTAACATTTGGTTAACACAGTGCTCGGTTGTCACCGGAAATGAGAGAAACCATCACACACCTCCTGATATGATGCATCACTTCCATAATATGCCTGTCAAAAATCGATAATCTGAATCTAATCTTGAGGAAATATAAGACAAACCCAAACTGGGAGATGTTCTCCAAAATAAACAGTTTGTACTCTTCAAAAACATCAGTCTTAAGAACCAAAGAACAATGGTAACTAAAGACGTAATAACTAAATGTGCTGCATTTTTGGTATGAAGGACAATATTGGGACAATGAGAAAACTTGAAATAAGAACAGTAAATTACACAATAATTCCTGTTTTAGTAATTGTACTGTTGCTACATAAGAAAATGTTCTTGTTCTTAGAAAATACATATGGAAGTCTTTAGGAGTAAAGGGACACTGTATTCACAACTTCCACTCAAATGGTTCCCAAAATACTTCATAGTATCTATAAAGACAATGATAAAACAAATATAAAATGTTTAAAATTGGGTAATATGGGCAAAGGGTCAATGAGGATTCTTTGTACTAGTTTGCAGGGGGTTGTTTCTACTAGTTTTTTGTAGAGACAAGGTCTCATCTCACTATGTTGCCCAAATTGGTCTCAAACTCCTGGCCTCAACTGATTCTCCCACCTCAGCCTCTCAAAGTTTGTAATCTTCTGAGATTACACAAGTGCCCCACCTGGCTGCAATTTGTTTAAGGCTTAAAATTACTTCAAAATATATAACTTTATTTAATACATATTAATATTTTATGTTAATATTAAGAAAATGAAACCAATTTCTACAACATAGGAATGATTTCGGCACGTCTAGGACAGTCAGAGAAAAGACGGGAGGGAAATGGGGGAGAGAGAAAAACGTGAGAGAACCTTCTACTTCCTGAAAGGCAGCATGACTCTGGAATGGTAATTGCACAATTTTACCTGTTACTTTTGCAAATCAAGAAAAGGCAAAAAAGACAAGATGATATGCTCTGATTTGTGGAATTAGATAAATTATTTGTCTGAAGAAGTGGACAAGGAAATGGAAGTTGGATTTTAGATTGTTTTCAAACTAAAACTGTTCTTCATAGCAAGCAATGTAAGCTAGGCATAGAAACCTTTTTGTATTCATCAGCCTCTATAAGTAAAACAGAAATATCTATGTTAAAAATCTAGTATTTTAAAATATAACTTTCTTTGCAAGAGTCTGCTTTTAATTTTTATTTTATCAAAGAGAATCACTTAAGTCAGAATCCATTTGAGTAATCTGGCTTAAATTAGGGAACAGTCAACACTGGATTGCCATTTTAAGTTTCCAGATTAATACAAAATTATTGTCAATAGTATACGTTAAGCTGAAAACTTTTATAGTCAGGAGTACGTTGAGACTCAGTTTTACCTATTAAATCAGTTTTATCTGTAAATCTGATTTTGCTGTAAAATCACGCTAATATTACAAACTTCAAAACACATGCTTTTCCTTTGAGAAACTTTCTACATCTCAGCCGAAATGCCTTAATTTCATAAAATAAATGTTACAATACAAAAATCTTTTGGAAAAATATCAACTATATACGAATTAAAATCAATCTCTTCTTTTGTTAAAAGTTACCTGTAATTAAGAATGTCAGAAGAACCGAGCCTCCATTCTAAAGTTTCTGTGGTGAAGTCATCTGTATTTCCTAGGTCAGTAAACCCAACAACATAATCTTGTGTTTTCCCATCTTTTAGCAGTGCTAATGTGGGAATGACTTTGATACGCAGTCTCTCACAAAGGAAAGGTGCTTTTTCCACATTCAGCTTCAAAAATTTGGTCTCGAGGTGTTTCTTGGACAATATCGCCAGATGTCTGTCTAGTATTTTACACCTGTAAGTAACCACACATTGAAAATTATAAGCTAAAACCACAGATCGCTTTTTTCAAAATAAATATCATTAAGGGAAATCTAATTATGTAGTTTTTCTGTTGACTCTCATAACATGGCAGCCAATTTAAACTTGTGTCAGATGACCTCACTTCCAGATCAGAGGTTAGCTGCCTGATTACGAGATGGGAAAACGGCCTATAAGATTCTAGAAAGTCAGATTTGCATTAATGATATTCTCTTTTAAAATATTAAATATATGCTTTAAGTCATAAAGGAAGTTGTCCTATCTCTTACACAGGAAACTTGAAGAGGAACAAACTGAAACTTGACAGAACTCGGAAGAGACTTACAAGAATCAGAAGTGCACACATGGTGCCATATTTGGAAGTCATGAAGAAAAACTGAACATCATTACTGAGGAAAAACTTCTTACTCCTAAATATGCAACACTGTCAGTAAGAAGCACATTAAGGCTAAGGGTTACTAATAATATTTAAATAAATGTGGCCATTATGCTTCTAGGGAATTAAAAAATACCAGTAGTAACTTTTTTATTTTTTATTTTTTTGGAGGTAGAGTATTGCTCTGTCACCCAGGCTGGAGTGCAGTGGCATGAGCTCGGCTCACTGCAAGCTCCACCTCCCTGGTTCATGCCATTCTCCTGCCTCAGCCTCCCGAGTAGCTGGGACTACAGGCACCTGCCACCACGCCCGGCTAATTTTTTGTATTTTTAGTAGAGACGGGGTTTCACCGTGTTAGCCAGGATGGTCTTCATCTCCTGACTTCGTGATCCGCCTGCCTCAGCCTCCCAAAGTGCTGGGATTACAGGCGTGAGCCACTGCACCCAGCCCACCAGTAGTAACTTTTATTAAGCCATCTTCCAATGAAGATGGAAACAGAAGTGAGATTTTCTTGGCCAGGTGCGGTGGCTCACTCCTGTAATCTTGGCACTTTGGGAGGCTGAGGCAGGCGGATCACTTGAAGTCAGTAGTTTGAGACCAGCCTAGCCAACACGGTGAAACCCTGTCTCTACTAAAAATACAAAAATTAGCTGGGTGTGGTGGTGCATGCCTGTAGGCCCAGCTACTTGGGAGGCTGAGGCAGGAGAATCACTTGAACCTGGGAGGTGGAGGCTGCAGTGAGCCGAAATTGTGCCATTGTACTCCAACCTGGGCAACATAGTGAGACTCCACCTCAACAAACAAACAAAAAACAAACAAAAAAAGTGACATCTTCTTTACATTAAAATTTATTTTCTGGGCAACACAGTGAGACTCCATCTCAACAAACAAAAAACAAACAAAAAAGTGACATCTTCTTTACATTAAAATGTATTTTCTGGCCTGATGCAGTGGCTCACGCCTGTAATCCCAACACTTTGGGAGGCTGAGGTGGGCAGATCACTTGAGGCCAAGAGTTCAAGACCAGCCTGGTCAATATGGTGAAACCCCATCTCTACTAAAAATAATAAAAATTAGCTGGGCGTCATGATGGGCACCTGAAACCCCAGCTACACAGAAGGCTGAGGCACGAGAATCACTTGAACCTGGGAGGTGGGAGTTACAGTGAGCTAAGATTATACCACTGCACTCCAGGCTAGGCGACAGAGTGAGACTCTGTCTCAAAAAATCTGTAAATTGACTTAAAATTTTTTTTAAGGTGATGGAAATGTTATAAAATTAGATTGTGGTGGTAGTTGGACACCTCTGTAAATAGACTAGAATTTATTAAATTGGGCATTTAAAATGGATGAATTTTATGGCATTAAATTACATTCTAATAAAGCTGTTTGAAAACAAAGCAAAATACTGCTCTACAGGGCAGTGAATTTGCTTCAGGGCATCTATGGACTCTTCAAAAGTATATCATAAATTTTATTTTTCTGGGAAAGAGAACATAGCTTTTATTAGATTCTCAAAGGGATCTAAGACCCATAAAACTTTTTAAGAACCACTAGATTAAACTGTCAATTTCCTCCTACCACTAAAATTCTATGACTCTAAAATTCTAAAGTTTATTTCTTCAAAATTAAAATGATTAAAAAAAATTTCATTTCCAAAAAAAAAAAAAAAAAAAAAATTCATTTTCGACTGGCCAATTCACGAGTGTTTCTAAAACAGACTGTTGTAACAATCTTTTAGACCGGTCATTCTTAACCCCAGGTGTTCATTATGATCAACTTTTACTTATTTATTTTGAGTTGGACTCTCACTCTTGTCACCCAGGCTGGAGTGCAGTGGCGCGATCTCAGCTCACTGTAACCTCTGCCTCCTGGGTTCAATCGATTCTCCTGCTTCAGGCTCCCAAGTAGCTGGGATTACAGGCACCTGCCACCATGCCCGGCTAATTTTTGTATTTTTAGTAGTGATGGGGTTTCACCATGTTGACTAGGCTGGTCTTGAATTGCTGACCTCAAGCAATCCACCCGCCTCAGCCTCCCAAAGTGCTGGGATTAGAGGTGTGAGCTACCACACCCAGCCTGCCGTCAACTTTTAAAATATCCAGATGAATCAAAATTCTCTGGCAGTGGAGTTGGGAAACATACAGCTGTTCTTATGCTCAAATAAAGCTTGAGAACTACCTCTTTAGATGACTAACACACAAAATACTTCATGGTTATTTTTACCAGTAAGCTTTATGTGTATTTGATGTAGTTTTTCCTGAACTAAGTTTGGGTCTAACATAAGTTATGTGTAACCTTGGTGCCTCATCACTTTTTCCCTGGATATATCTTTTCATATGTCACTCATGTAGTTCAGTAACAAGATTTCAGTGAAAAATGGTAAGAGAGAACAAATTAATAAATGGTTTTTAAATAAAGCTCAAAACAAATGATAAATCAACCTTCATATGAGAAATATGTTCCTGAAAATTTGTAAATAAATCAACTCCATACTTTAACTGCAGTAAGGAACGTATTTTTTTTTTTTTTTGAGATGGAGTCTCGCTCTGTCGCCCAGGCTAGAGTGCAGTGACACGACCTCTGCTCACTATAACCTCCACCTCCTGGGTTCAAGCAATTCTCCTGTCTCAGCCTCCTGAGAAGCTAGGATTACAGGCACCCGCACCATGCCTGGCTAATTTTAATTTGTATTTAAAGAGCAAGACAGAGTCTTGCTCTGTTGCCAGGCTGGAGTGCAGTGGCACGATCTCGGCTCAATGCAACCTCCACCTCCCAGGTTCAAGCAATTCCCCTGCCTCAGCCTCCTGTGCAACTGGGACTACAGGCACATGCCACCATGCCCGGCTAATTTTTTGTATTTTAGTAGAGATGGGTTTTCACCATGTTGGCCAGGATGGCCTCGATCTCCTGACCTCATGATCCACCTGCCTCGGCCTCCCAAAGTACTGGGATTACAGGCATGAGCCATGGCGCCCAACCCGTCAATCAGTTTTTAAAAATCCAAAACAACAGTCACGGTATAAATAGCTATAGGCCTTTATGTACGTTTAAAAATAACTAAAAGAGCATAATTAGATTGTTTATAACACAAAGGATAAAAGCTTGAGGTGATGGATACTCCATTTACCCTGATGTGATTATTAAACATTGCATGTCTGTGTTAAAATATCTCATGTACCCCATATTTACCTACTACTACCCACAAAAATTAAAAATTAAAAAAATAGCAATGGGCTTAAAACATGGGTTCAAATCTCTCTTTTTTTTTTTATCATTTAGTATCTGAGTGATACTAGGTGAGTCACTTAATTTCTCCAAATCTTGGCTTCTATACATGAAATACAGGAATAATAATAAGTGCCTCTGAAGATTATTGTGAATGTTCTAGGGATAATATACATGAAAGCATCCTGCCTACTATGTGCTAGGAACTTTGCTAATATATGAAGTTAACTGGATGATTTTGATTTTTCAGTTCTGTTTGAAGGTGAGTACTCCTGGTGATGCACTGTTTATATACCATCAAATGTATTTATTGACCATCTACTATGTGTCAGGCAGTTGCTTTAGGGCTATGATCCCAGAGAACAGTAGGTCACAATACAGGCAAATGCGCTGCCTCACAAAACCAACAATTGGGAAAGACATAAAAAAAACAAGTGAGGCCGGGTGCCGTGGCTCATACTTGTAATCCCAACACTTTGGGAGGCCAAGGTGGGTGGATCACCTGAGGTCAGGAGTTTGAGACCAGCCTGGCCAATCTGGAGAAACCCCATCTCTACTAAAAATACAAAAATTAGCCGGGTGTAGTGCTGGGTGCCTGTAGCCCTGGCTACTCGGGAGGCTGAGGCAGGAGAATCACTTGAACCCGGGAGGTGGAGGTTGGAGTGAGCCAAGATCCTGCCATTGCACTCTAGCCTGGGTGACAGTGTAAAAGTCTGTCTCAAAAACAAAAAAAAAAAAACAAGTGGACAAATAATATTTTACATACTAGTATATTTATATATCACCTCATCATATTTGTCAGAGGTTGGCAACTTGAGGACTGTGTGCCAATGGGAGATGGCTATGTACCACAAGGGCAGAGGTTTCTCTGATACCTTTCTACCTGCCTAATCCCTTCTCTCACTGTTCCTCACAAGGGATTCCACCACCTCAATATTTTGTTTCATTTTTATTCTCTTAGTCAGTGAACGCCAGGCAATCAATTCTTGAAAGATGTTAACTAATAATGAAGCTGTTGGGTTGTGAGATCAAGACAAAGGGGCAAGAAGGCCACAGAAATGAGAAAGACAGCAGAGCTGAAACCACAGTGAGTGCCAGAATCTCTAGAGCATAGTGCTTGTCTGTCCCGGGTAGGCAGGTGCCAGTCAGCAGATGACTGCCATTACAGTTCCAGCTATGCTATTAGCAAGTTTTCTGATTTTTTAAAGAAAAATTCTAAATGTGGATATTTTCAAAAGGAGTTATCTCTCAATTTTTAAGTGTTGGCAACTAATCAAATCTGTGCACAAAAAACCACAAAGGCTTGGATCCTTTGGTTTAAGATATGACCTCTTCTGAGGAGGTATTAACATTTTATAAGAGATCTGCCTCCTTAGAGAAATTTGGAGACCTAGGGTGGTCTAAGAAAAATCACTTCTCCTTCTAGCCAAGATTGGCAATCCCAACTCTGCTCTGGTGAAAGGTTTAGCCAAGCCACCATCTCCTCATCACAGATGCTAGTTCCTTCAAGGAGGAACTGAAGGAACACTGACTCTCAACAGCTGTTGCCTGTTCCCAATATCGTGGCTATATCACAATACTAGAGGGAAATAATTACTGTCGTGGTGATAAAAAGTTTAAGTGTACATTTCTAAGATGTTTTTAGTTAGCTAGTGAAAATACAATTCAAAAATATAAGCCATTTATATGGGAATATTGACTTTCAGTAATATTCATTTATACTTTTGCATGTAACTGTTCTTTAAGTTACTGTTTAAAATAACAACTTTTTTTTCTTTTTTTTTTGAGATGGAGTCTCACTCTATCGCTCAAGCTGAAGTGCAGTGTCGCGATCTCCACTCACTGCAACCTCCGTCTTCCGGGTTCAAGCAATTCTCCCACCTCAGCCTCCCCAGTAGCTGGGACTACAGGTGCCTGCCACCACACCCGGCTAATTTTGTAGTTTCAGTAGAGGCAGGGTTTCGCCATGTTGGCCAGGCTGGTCTTGAACTCCTGACCTCAAGTGATCCACCCCGCCCTTGGCCTCCCAAAGTGCTGAGATTGCAGGCTTGAGTCACTGGGCCCCTGCCTGCTTAACTTAATACTAAATAACATATGATAGAATACAATGAAACAACTTAGGAAGTTTTTTCTTTTAGTTTTCTTAATTTCTCTAGTAAGCCAGTATATCTCCAGCCAAACAATTCACTGTGTTTTTTTAGAAAAAGTCACAGATGGAAACAAAGTTACCTGAATGTGGAGTCTCTGTAGAAATGGCAAACCACATTTTCACTCTCCTTGACTTCTTGAAAAAATTCTCTTTCGCTAGGGATTTCTCTGTATTCCCCATGTCCTTTAGAAAGCCATTCCTAATTTGGAGAGAGGAAAAACATTACACATGTGAGATATCTCTTTCAGAACCACTTGACATTTTAAGTGTCCAAATCACCATCGTATTTTGTAATGAAGTCAATTAAAAAAAAAAAAAAGTGTTTTTTGTTTTGTTTTGTTTTTTTTTTGAGACGGAGTCTTGCTCTGTCACCAGGCCGGAGGGCAGTAGCGCGATCTTGGCTCACTGCAACCTCCAACTCCCGGGTTCAAGCAATTCTCCTGCTTCAGCCTCCCAAGTAGCTGGGACTACAGGCGGGCACCAGTATGTCCAGCTACTTTTTGTATTTTTAGTAGAGATGGGTTTTCACCATGTTGGCCAGGATGGTCTCGATCTCTTGACCTTGTGATCCGCCTGCCTCGGCTTCCCAAAGTGCTGGGATTATAGGTGTGAGCCACCGTGCCCGGCCCAAAAGTGTGTTTTTTTTGAGAATGGGTCTTGCTAAAGTTGCCCAGGATGGAGTGTGGTGGCATGATCATAGCTCACTGCAGCCTCAACCTCCTGGGCTCAAGAGATCCTCCTACATCGTCTCCCAAGGAGTTGGGACCACTGGCACATGCCACACCACGCCTGGCATTTTTTTTTTTTTTTTTTTTTTTGGTAGAGACGGGGTTTTACTATATTGCCCAGGCTGGTGTCAAACTCCTAGGTTCAAGCAATCCTCCCACCTTGTCCTCCAAAAGTGCTGGAGTTACAGACATGAGCCACTGTGCCTGGCTGAAGTGAAGGAAAAATGAATTTCTTTTAGCAATTTACTTTCCTGTTTCTACTGTCAATGCAAAACTAGTCTATGGACAGTTAATGTCTCCACAGCGTGGCCTGGGTTCAAGACAATTACCTGTCTTTGTAGCTTAAAACATCTATTTTCTCAGAACTTTCCAAATAAAAATTTAGACTTGAGAGACTCAGAATGTAAATATCCACTTAACTCTATCCATGTACTCTTAAACTACTAAAACCAGAAGCATTTGATCCAAGTTACTACAAGTCTTTTAAAAATAATGCTCATGAGGCTGGGTGCAGTAGCTCATGCCTGTAATCCCAGCACTTTGGGAGGCTGAGGCGGCTGGATCACCTGAGGTCAGGAGTTCCAGACTAGCCTGGCCAACATGGTGAAACCCCGTCTCTACTTAAAAAAAAAAAAAAAAAAATACAAGAAATTACCTAGCCGTGGTGGTAGCCACCTGTAATCCCAGCTACTTGGGAGGCTGAGGCAGGAGAATTGCTTGAACCCGGGAGGCAGAGGTTGCAGTGAGCTGGGATCACGCTACTGCCTGGCCAACAGAGTGAGACTCTGTCTCAAAAATAAATAAAAATAAAAATAATGCTTATGAGATAAACCCAATTCGTCTTGGGGAGAGAAGGAGGATACTGCAGCTCTGAAGCTCAAGAGCCCTGTCTGCTTTTGATAACCACCTTATAAATGTTTAAAAAGCCTCTATACCTGCACTAATTGTTAGAAAGGTCATCTCACACTGAACTGCAATATATCCGTAATTCTGGTCTGTGGATTCCAGCTTGGACAAAGATTAAAGTTTTAATCTCTTTCCCACGTGGGCCCTTCAAACATCACATATTGCCTAAGTTTTCCCTTCTCCACATTGAACACTTCCAGTTCCTTTTAACTGTTCTCATATGAAAAGATTTCTAGAGTTCCTACTCTTCCAGGATATCAACTAAACACACTCTAATTCACCAATGTCTTCTTAAAATGTGACAGAGGTCTGAATCCAGCCTCCAGAAGGGGTCCAACCAAAGAGCCAGGAGGGCCTTCTCCCTTCCTCCTCTGGACGTCAGTGAACATGGCCCAGACTACATTAATGACTGCGGTGTCAGAATCACATCCACTTACATTGAGCTGACACTCGCAGGAGACCCTGATATTTTCTTATGTGAAATTTCTATACACAGTTTAACTCTCAAATACAATTCCCCAATGACATATGACGTTTCATGACTGCTTTCACAACTTACCAATGATATGTGCCCTTAAAAAGTATTTGTTAGGCTGGGCGCAGTGGCTCACACCTGTAATCTCAGCACTTTGGGAGGCTGAGGCAGGTGGATCACTTGAGGACAGGAGTTTGAGAACAGCCTGGGTAACATGGCGAAACCCTGTCTCTACAAAAAATATGAAAATTAGCCAGGTGTGTTGGCACACACCTGTAATCCTGGCTCCTCGGGGGCTGCAGCACAATAATTGCTTGAACTCCGAAGGCGGAGGTTGCAGTGAGCCAAGATCACACCACTGCACTCCAGCCTGGGTGACAGAGCAAGACTCTGTCTCAAAAAAAAAAGTATTTGTATTTTAAAAAGCTGCTATTTCTAGGCCGGGCGCAGTGGCTCACGCCTGTAATACTAGCACTTTGAGAGGCTGAGGTGGGCGGATCACCTGAGGTCAGGAGTTCAAGATCAGCCTGGCCAACATGGCGAAATCCCATCTCTACTAAAAATACAAAAATTAGCCGGGCATGGTGGCAGGCGTCCGTAATCCCAGCTACTTGGGAGGCTGAGGCAGAAGAATCGCTTGATTCTGGGAGTTGGAGGTTGCAGTGAGCTGAGAATGTGCCACTGCACTCCAGCCGGAGCAACAGAGCAAGACTCTATCTCAAAAAAAAAAAAAAAAAGCTGCTATTTCTTTTCATTATTTATTCTCAGGTATTTAACCAAGAGGCTGAAGACCCAAACCTGTCCTGGCTCCTTTGAGGGAGGATGTGCCCATTCCAAACCTCTACCAATGCTCAGGGCCTCTGCTGACACATTTGCTACACCCCTGTGCTCTTAGCATAGCCCCTTTTGGACAGCGTGTGCTCCTAAGGTATCTGCAGAACAGAATCAAGCAGGATGGGCCTACCTGAGGCATGGCAGCCGGGCAGCACCTGGCTCTCAGTGGCTGTCACCCAAGCCTCTGCTTAACTCCTATTTCTTACCTTATCCCTCTATTCTGCTCCCTACCTACGTGTGCCAGCTCTAGTTAACAGTAGGAGGGTGCTTGGCTGACAGAAGAATATAAATTGACCTAGGCCTAGTAAGTGCCGAGTGTAAGTCAATGCATACAATGATCTCCCCAATACCCTCGTAGATCAGAAAATCAAAATTACTGTATAATCTAATTACTGCATAATCTCTTATAAAAAGCATATCTACACAAATCACTAGCTTGCTTGCTAGTGAGGGTCGGGGGTGGTGGCTCACGCCTGTAATCCCAGCACTCTGAGAGGCTGAGGCAGGCGGATCACCTGAGGTCAGGAGTTCCAAGACCAGCATGGCCAACATGGTGAAACCCCATGCCTACTAAAAATACAAAATTTAGCCAGATGTGGTGGCAGGTGCCTGTTATGCCAGCTGAGGCAGAAGAATCGCCTGAACCCGGGAGGTGGAGTTTGTGGTGAGCCAAGATCACGCCACAGCATTCCAGCCTGGGTGACAGGGCGAGACTCCATCTCAAAAAAAAAAGTATAGATATAGATATAGATTGAATGTCAAATGAAATAATAGTATGGGGAGGGAAATGCGTGTGTGCGTATACACGCTTAGAAATAAAATGGGTTTAACACCAAAATGTTAATTGTGATTAGGACTATCAATGCTTTTATTTTCTTCTTGCTTATCTGTATTTTCTCATTTTTCTCGATGAACATTTGTTACTTGTGAATTCAACATAATTTGGCTTTAAGATATATTATAGGTAATGTGGCTGAGTACAGTGGCTCATGCCTGTAATCCCAGCACTTTGGGAGGCCAAGGCGGGAGGATCGCTTGAGCCCAGGAGTTTGAGACCAACCTGGGCAACATGGTGAAATCCTGTCTCTAAGAGAAAAGAAAAAAAGATATATTACATAATGTATTTACAGCAGACTTATTGTTTGAAAACTGTGAAATTATTTCAACTGAAATTATTTGAAATTTGTCTTCATTTATTTCTTTTGAATACTTGGTTATAGTGGCATGCTCATAGGTCACTACAGCCTTGAACTGGGCTCAAGTGATCCTCTTGCCTCAGGTTCTGGAGTAGCTGGAACTACAGGTGCTCAACACCATGCCCAGCTCCCTCTTTGTTTATGAGTTGTTCTATTTTAATATATCTCGGTAGTTCCAGGCCCCATCCTTTTTTTATTTTTAGGAAGAGCAGGCATGGACACAGGGTTTTGCCTACAATTGATTATCTCAGAGTTGGGGTGGGGTGAGTGATTTTGTTTTTCAAGGTGTTCTTGGGACAAACATGATTGGCAGTTTAGCAGGTTTAATGGGCAGGTCCTTTTGTTATTTAAAAGCAATATTAAATACCAAGTAAACACAACTTTGAAGAGATTACTCATGAGCATTTCACACTTGTTACCACCTATGAAAATTATTTTTTGAGAAAGGTTAAAAATCCTGATATGATGTGCTTTGGTGCAGTAATACCATGTTTCTCCAGAGAGAGGATATCATCAGGCAAAGGGTGTTAAGGGCTTCGAGTTCCAAATTGGAAATTTGACCAACCCCTGAAACAGATGGACCCAAGGTATGTTTTGCAGTGGTTTCCCCAGAACTTTCTGAATGTTTGCATATGGGGATGAGAGAGGAGTCAAAGTGGCATATATATATATACAGAGAGAGAGAGAGAGAGAGAGTCTTATTTTTTTGAGACAGAGTCTCATTCTGTCACCTAAGTTGGAATACAGAGGTATGATCTCAGCTCACTGCAACTGCTGCCTAGTGGGTTCAAGTGATCTTCCTGTCTCAGCCTCCCAAGTAGCTGGGACTACAGGCTTGCACCACCACGCCTGGCTAATTTTTGTATTTTGAGTGCAGACGGGTTTCACTATGTTGGCCAGGCTGTTCTTGAACTCCTGACCTCAGGTGATCTGCCTGCCTCAGCCTCCCAGAGTCCTGAGATTACAGGTGTGAGCCACTGCACCTGGCCTTTACTCCTAGATTTCTTATGAGACTGGATGGATGGGAGTATACATGGGGAGTAGGGGAGTGTATATCAAAAGTTTGGTTGGGGTGTATTATATTTGAAATGTTTGTGTGCTTCTGAGATGTCATACAGGCAGTTGAATAATTCCAAGGAGAAGTCTTGGCTTAATTTATAAATTTGAGGGCTGACCGCACATAAATAGTATTTTAAGTCATGAGAATGAATAATTTTGGACTTATATGTCTCGGCTTAATTTATAAATTTGAGGGCTGAATGCATATAAATAGTATTTTAAGTCATGAAAATGAATAATTTTAGACTTTTATAATTCATCTAAAGTTTAAATTTTAAACTATTTAATATTCAGCATCTGAGTCCCCTTATGTTTGCGGACTTCTCCACCTGGTAGGAGGTAGAGCCTACTTCCTTCTATGGAAACAAAAGTTTACTATACTCTTTCCTGGTCTTCGTTGAAGCTCAGGCGTGGGCACATGACTTAAGCTGTGCCAATCAGATGCAACTGCTCCATATTTTGAATTAGACACTAGTGATGCAGAACATCTGGAATGATGAGAACCCTTCTCTGGAAGTAGCGACAGGGGCCTGAATTTCTGGGGTAATGAAGGCAGTGAGGCTAGCAGTGATAGTTTCCAAGCCAGTGATATCAATGATGTAGGCTACTGCATCCAGCCCTTGCATCAGTTTCAGCAGGAGTGTCATCTGATTAGTTGTGGGTAGTGATTCTAGATGTGATTTTTCACTCCAAAACCTCTGTCTCAGTCTATAGCTCAACTACCTACTATTCTTATAATAAACCCCTTTTTTGCTTATATCAGGTAGGAGCAGTTTTTGTTGCTTTTTACTAAGAACACTTACCATGTAATCCCTTAGGGAAAGAGTTTGAATTAAAAAAAAAAAAAAAAAGAGGTTACTACCTAGTACCTAGCTTGGGAGAACTTCAGTATTTAAAATGTAAGAATGGAGGAAGAGAGTATGTTTCATGAAAGTCAAGAGTTTCAAGAAGGCAGTAGCCAACTGGGTCAAATGTTTCTGAAAGGTCACATAATACGAGAGTTTAAAGGTGCCCATTGAATATGGTGGTACAGAGATCACTGTTGACCTTAGCAAAAACGATTTCAGTGGAGTAATTGGGGCAATAGCCAGACTGAAGTGAGTTAAAGCAAATAGGTGGTGAGGAAATAAGAAAAAAAAAAAAAATACAGAGAACACTCTTTGAAGAAGTTTTTCATGAAGAATGAAAAAATAGGGTGGCATCTGGCTCGAGATGTGTGTACTAATAGGAATGATGCAGTACAGCAGGAGAGATTGCTCTAAGGCCCAAGTCCCTGTGGAGGCTAAAGGAGGTCAGGTCAAGGTCACTGCTAAACATCTGGCCATCATCCTTATATATTAGGAATACTGACTGTAATTTTATAAATTTGATCTCTTATTTTTTTTTTGACTTAGTTTATGTTTCCTTTTACTCAAGTTTTGTATATTTACATGACCAAGTCTTTTGCTCTTAACAGTTCTGGGGCTTTCTGTTATACTCAGTTCATTACGTGGGGTTTTAAAATATGTATATATAAATTTTTCATTAATTAGCTCTGTAATACATTTAGATTTCTTTATATGGTGTCAACATCATTACAGAAAAATTTCTTTATGCAGAGTAAGACAGAGGCCTTAATGTTATTTTTTCCAACCATTTGTTGAGCTCTTTCTCCACTAACTTAAAATGTCACCTTTGTTATATATTAAATACTCATTCATACACAATTTCTCTCTTTCAAATGTGCTTCTGGACTCTTTTATTCTATCCCACTGATTTATTTGCCCATGCCTATGCCCATACATTTTTAAGAAAATTATTGTAGCCATGTCTTTATAGCTGGTCAAGCAAGTCTCCAGGTGTTAGTCTCTTTTGTCATTTAATTTATAAATTAAGTTAGAGAGAACTGACATTAAGTCTTCCCATTCAGGAATACAATTTGTCTTTCTAGTTACCCTAATTTTCTTTTATATCCCTCCATAAAGCTTACAGTTGTTCATATAGTTCTTAACACATTTCTTGATATATTTAAGCTGTACCTGGTAGGCTTCTGGTGCTCTAATTAGATCTGGGGATAGAAAATATCTAGAATGGATAGCATGTCTGTAGACTCTTTTCTTTAAATATCACAATGTCTTAGCCAGGATTTTTATAGAAGTTGGATAAAAGTTAATTGCACAGGGTTGTGGATTGCTAATTCTCCATAGTAACAGATTCATATGCTTTAGAAATCAGAATTGTTATTTTAACATGAAAGTAAAGAGGTCTAACACATATTCTTACCTTAATTAAGAGCTACTCCATTTCCACGTGGCATCGGGTACTGGGCAAGATAAGCAAAGATACTGTGCAGAAAGGAACTTCGGATCAGGCCAACACTTGTTCAAGTGTTTTCCTGACACCCTGAATTTCCATATGATACAGCTTAGCAAATTAGTTTGAGTCTAAAATTTTTCAGATTCAATATTATCAGCACCTGAACCTGAAAAGATTTAAAAAAAAAAAAATCAGGAACTGTTCTGGAAGCCCTTCCTGGCCTTTTATGCCAGCTCCATCTTGTACCTACCAGCTGTCCCACAAAAGGAAAACATAGTGTCTAAGGCTTGCCCAAGACCACTCTGTCCAACCTTTTTCCCATGGTCTCTAGCTTTGGTCCTCTACACCGTTTAACTCTGTTGAATAGTCCTCAGATGTGACATTTATACATGCACTCTCCAATACTCAACACTGGTACTATAGTTTTCCTCTTACATATGTTAGCTTAGCTGGGTTTTTTTATTTGTTTGTTTTTTTATTTTGAGATGGAGTTTTACTCTTGTTGCCCAGGCTGGAGTGCAATGACATGATCTCCACTCACCGCAGCCTCCACCTCCAGGGTTCAAGCAATTCTGCCTCAGCCTCCCGAGTAGCTGGAATTACAGGCATGTACCACCACGGCCGGCTAATTTTGTATTTTTAATAAAGACGGGGTTTCTCCATGTTGGCCAGGCTGGTCTCAAACTCCTGACCTCAGGTGATCCGCCTGCCTTTGCCTCCCAAAGTGCTGGGATTACAGGCATGAGGCACTGTGCCCAGCCAGCATGTTCTTTGAGCTGTGGACCACCCACTACCTCTAGCGTACAACCCCTCTTCCAGCCTGTCTCCATGGAATCTATTCTGTCTCCAACCACACAACTGGCATCTGGATGAAAAGCTTACCCAGAACAGTTGATTCTAAGCTGCAAGGCTTTACAAATGTGCCAGCCAAAGTGAATGAGCTGCAAAATGCATTTGGATTAACTGAACGGGTTGATTTGCCTTCATGGAGTTAGGTAATACTGCACAACTGCATGATGGTAAATGTTTACCAACGACAATTATCTTAATTGTAACAAAATTAACATTTTACTTTCCTGTTTATTAGACCCCAAGCCCATCTGTCTTTTTTTTTTCTTTTCTTTTTTTTTTTTTTTTTTGAGACAGGGTCTGGCTCTGTCACCCAGGCTAGAGTGCAGTGGTGCAGTCTCAGCTCACTGCAGCCTCAACCTCCTAGGCTCAAGTGATCCTTCCACCTCACCCTCCCAAGTAGCTAGGACTATAGGCACATGCCACCATGCCTGGCTCATTTTTTTTTTTTGCAGACACAGGTTGCCCAAGCTCCATCTGTCTCTTTAAAAGCACTCTAATCCATGGTGTCTTTCCCTCCTGGACTTAAAACTCCCACAGGCAAAATTAAGATCTAATTCATCTTCCTAATAGATGCTCATTATTTGTTGACATGCTCCCGCAACCAAGTAACAGAGAAGCTGGTAAAATGTTTAAATTAGCTGTATTACTTGAAAGAAACATTGTAAATCTACTGAGTAATATATTTACAAAAATATTTAGGATTGTTCCCACAACTGAACGATGGATCCATAAATTAGTAGAAATATAAAAGTTTATTGTTAAATTCATACATTATAAAAGTGATCTTTTAAAAAAAATCCAATATTCACTTAAAGTAGACATAATACAAATTAGGCTACTGCCCGTCATATATTTTTTGTATGCTTCTTATGAAAAATGTCCACTGTTGTTTCATGACATGGTCTTAAATCAAAATCACAATATCCAAGGGAAAAATGACTCTAAGAAGAGAAGAAAAGAGTATCATTAAAAATGATACAAAAACAGTGCTACACATTTACTCATAAGATTATATCCTACCTGTGGTTTCTTAAAATAATCAAGTCCCCTTCCAATCTTAATCATCCATCCATTGTTGAACCTGTTGAAATTAGTATATAGTATTATATTCAAGACATTTAAGTCAGACTATTAATAAAGCTGTAGTGTATTAAGGGTCAGCAAAATTTCCCCCTAACAAAGCAAACCACTTCCTCCAGTGGCATGAGTTGAATCAAACCTGGGGTTCATTATGAGCTTTGTCCACAATGAAAACAGTCATAGAAACAATCAGTTGATTTAATTATCTGATAGTTTAATCTTGAATTTCAGCTTGTTGATAAAACTTTTTCGTGTTCTGCTAACAAGTGGTGGCAAAGTGTATTCAGGGAAACTGGTGGTGTTTCAAGAGTTCCCCTACCTAGAGATGGGGAATGTGCAGGAGGAGCCCTGGACCCCGACCTCTGCTTTAATAACTACAGCAGCTGCATTTTCATCTGTTTTGCATATTTAGTTTGTGATTAAGTTTTTATTAAAACTGAGTGCCCTTGCTATAAACATAACCACTGTGCTAAACAAAAGGAAGATATCACTAAAATAACTGCATATTCTGTTTTCTTATAGACTCAGGAAATTGTCATGCCTACTAGAATATTTAATAACCCATAAGAAGTAAAGCCACATTAAGTCAATATTAAGTTGACTAGAAATAAATTATTCTAATATCATAACACTATATATACAGTTGAGTAGACAGAAAAGTATTCTCTTTTTCTGTGACACAGAACATGTAAATATTATTCCATTAGGAAATATTAAACTCACACACAAAACACTTGGCTTACTTTGTCAAAAAGAAAGCCAAGTGTTTTTTTTCTTCTCGAAAGTGAAAAAGTACTAAATGGAGTTTTATTTGAATTTTAAATATTTATAAATTATTAAGTATATGCAATTATATAAAACATTTACAAAAATTTTAAGTATATATCAACTGCATAAAAATTAAAACATTATTGTAGACTAACCTAATTTCTCGGTCATGTATTGAAGAAGAGTATTGAACTTCCAACAGCACTCCGTGACTCCTGAGTGACTCTTCTATTTCTTGCAGGCCTCTACTTTGCTGCGCTTGCTCAATGCCCTGTTAATAGCAAAAATACGATTATCTGCCTCAGTTATTATTACTATCTTAAATTATCCCTAAGCTATACAATCTATATCACAGGTGGATTAAGATGGAAATGTTCTATACTAGTTTCAATGTCTGTTATCTCAAAGAAACAACCAAACAATATGAGGTAGTTTAAAGAGCAATTGTTTTTATCAAAATCACCTTTTTTTCTAATGTGAACATAACTCCATCCTGTCTCCTTAAATGTAGTTTAGAATAGTTTTAGTCATCCAAGTGGAGCTGACACCTTTTGAAATCAATTGTAGAAATCATAATTATTTAGAAGCATTCCTATTTTAAGTCAAAATCAAGATAGAGATGCCCACTACCATATCATGCTGCCATGCCCCAGATATAATAATTGGTAAAGAAACAAAATTGTCCATAGTGCAGACAGTGTGATTGCCTCCTAGAATATCCAAGAGACTAAACTAACAAACTATTTGAATAAGCGCATTTAGCAAAGTGGCCAAATACAAAATCAGCATCCTAAAATCAATAACTTTTTTTATGACATGTTATGCATACTGTTAGATAATAAGTTAATTCCCAAGGAAATAAATCTAGCTGAAGCACTGCATCTGTGTTTTCCTTGACTGGACTACATCTTGTAACTGAATAAAGTTAATAAGTTAAGAAAGAGTAAGTGCTTTCAGGTACCTACTTCATCCAGAGAGGTGAGAAGGTGAATAGTTTTTACTTTACACGGTCTCTTAATGAGCATCTCACAAAATCGAAGAAAGTTATACAGCTAAAAGACATTAGAATGGATTATTACTAATTTAGTACATTCAATATGATATTTCATTATATTTTAGTATGTTCACATACCTGATGAGTATGTCTAATATAAGGATCTTCTATCCAAACTTCTGTAACTGTCTCATGAAGGTATTCGCGAAAAAGTGACTCATAACTGAAACCTGTTGCATTCTCTTCTATTTTAATTTGCTTGTGATATTTTCCATCTATAAAACACAGGCTTCAACAGTAAAACCAGTGAGCATTTTTTTTACACATTTTATATTTTATATAGAGTGATTAATCAGCATCAGATACATATTAATTTTTTTAACTTATTCAGCAAATACTTATTGAATGCCTACTAAATATCATATACATTGCAGGATGTTACATGTACAAAGGTATTTAAGGCAAACCACTCCATTAAGTGATTTCTGCCTTCACAGAGGCTAGGCAAGGGGGAAAATCTAGAGGTTTCCTGGAACAGGTCCTTGAGCCAGATCCTATAGACCAGGCAGTTTGTTGAAGGGAGTAGTGTATATATAAAGGTATTCAATAACTTCCTGTCACCATGGGTAGCACCACATACTAAAACTCAGTGGCTATCTGGTCCTTCTCTTCAGACTTGTCTTTTTATGTCTTGCAATCTAATAACTAAAGTGAGTATTAAACATGAATGCAGGGCAGGGCGCGGTAGCTCACGCCTGTAATCCCAGCATTTTGGGAGGCCAAGGTAGGTAGATCATTTGAGGTCAGGAGTTCGAGACCAGCCTGGCCAACATGGTGAAACCCCAGCTCTACTAAAAATATAAAAAGTAGCCAGGCGTGATGTCAGGCGCCTGTAGTCCCAACTACCTGGGGGGCTGAGGCAGGAGAATCACTTGAACCCAGGTGGATGTTGCAGTGAGCTGAGATCACGCCACCACACTCCAGCCTGGGCAACAGAGCAAGACTCTACCTCAAAAAAAAAAAAAAAAAAAAAAGAGAAAGAAAAAACATTAATGCAGTATAATATGAAGCTTCAAAGTCTTTCTTGGCACGTGTAGAGTTTTAAACAAATTTTTAGTACTTCTTAATAACTCAAGCTAAAGACTGGGATGTCACAGGATCAATAGGATAGATCTATTGCTTTTGTTAATTCAAAATGAGCATTGAAAAAATTATCAGAAACCTTTAAGGTTTTAAAAAATTATGACCCCTGGCTGGGCGTGGTGGCTCACACTTGTAATCCCAGCACTTTGGGAGGCTGAGGCGGGAGGATCACCTGAGGTCAGGAGTTAGAGACCAGCCTGACCAATATGGCAAAACCTCAACTCTACTAAAAATAAAAAAATGAGCCAGGCTTGGTGTCGGGTGCCTGTGGTCCCAGCTACTCGGGAGGCTGAGACAGAAGAATTGCTTGAACCCAGGAGGCAGAGGTTGCAGTAAGCCGAGATCACGCCACTGCACTCCAGCCTGGGTAGCAAAGCGAGACTCTGTCTAAAAAAAAAAAAAAAAAAAAAAACCCTAATGGTAGCCCCTAAATTATACTTTACACTTTGTTTAAAAATCAGTAGTTTGGATTCTGTTCCAAATATTTCCACATAGATAATGTTGGCAACTATGCCTTATTTTTTAAGCCAAGATAGCCACATAGAGGTTAAAAATTTAATTCCATGTACTCAAAACCACAATGCTGAAGGTACTATATTTCATCAATGTTTTGGAGTAAAATTTCATTCTAAATTTCAAATCGGGGCTAAGGAAACACAACTTTATTCCCACTGAACAAAGGAGCTCAGTGGGGGGTCCCCAGGGTATGTACTGATACAGAACAGTAGGAAGAGATGGGGAAAGGGGTGTAGAAAGTATAGAGAGGAGGAAAAGCTGGGGCCTGGGGGCACTGGCTTTTGAGGGCAGCAGTACCTTTGGCTATAGCAAGCAGCAAGTATGCACTCAGGTAAGGGTGGAAATGGCCATTTACAGACATTTGTAAACTGGGTGCTTAGGAGTAGGGAACTAATAATAGGGAACAATACCTACCTGACCTCTAATCATTAGGAATGCTTAACTCCTGAGGTGTTTTGATTCACAACAAAATCTGAGAGAAAGCCCAGGAGTTTCTTTAGCTTCTTTCATGATTTTGGTCATTTCATAAAGCGAAATATAAATAAAATACACAATTTACATTCAGTATTCCTCTGTAGTATTTCTTAACGTAGGGTCCACACATAAGCTTCATAGGGATTTGTGAACCCCTTAAAAATGGCATGTAACATTCTCCAGTATGTATAGCTTTCATCAGATGTTCAAAGGGGTGTCTGACATTCCCACCCCGAACTAAAAACAAAAACCAAAACAAACAAACAAAAAAATTAAGAACAACTCCTGTATGGGAGTGGAAATACAGATTAAATCCTGTAAGCTCCCAGGGACAACTGGTCCAGACCACACAGAGCTCCAAAGGGCAGGAGCCAGAAACATTGGGTGAATGGACGGTCACAGTTGTTTATGGATGCGTTTTCTAAAACAACCTCTTTACCTTCTTTTTCTTGGTCCAAGTACTTCTTTATGTTTTCCGCTCTGTCCATGTATTTGGAAATTTTTTCTCTGAGATTACATCTCTTAGTATTATCTTTGGTACCTACAAATTTAAAAATATATATTATCAAGTATCAAAATAGTTTTTCTATTTAATTTGGGGATTATTTTCAGTTTCTCAAGTTTTCTACAAATTTCCTATCCTCTAGTATGGCTTGCCTCAGTCCTCAAACATACATAATAAGCTCAAATTTGGCTTGAACATACAAGACCTTCATAGTTACACAAAGTGTGATGCAGCTTGGTTTAGGAGTGGGAGCTCTTGACACTATGTCTCATCTCTGGGACATCAAATCTGGTGGGATGAAAGGTGGCTCATTACATGTCAAACTCATGTCTGAGCACTATTTTATCCTAATTACCCACAAGTTTGAAATTTTTGCATAATTAAAAGATAGCAAAAAATATTTATCTTCCACAAAACCAGCTACTCTTCCAGACTTCCCCATTATAGTTAATGCACATTTTTCCAGCTACCAGAAAAATGTTATTTTTGAATATACACGATCATAAAGTTTTACCCCAACCACCCCTCCTCCCAAATCAGTCAACAAATCACTTCTTGTTCCTCCCCTTCTTTCCTTTCAACATCGCTTATATTTTCCATAATAATCTCATTTTTTGTTTGTTTGTTTTGAGACGGAGTCTCGCTCTGTCGCCCAGGCTGGAGTGCAGTGGCATGATCTCGGCTCTCTGCAACCTCCACCTCCCGGGTTCAAGCAATTCTCCTGTCTTAGCCTCCCGAGTAGCTGGGACTACAGGCGCCCACCACCATGCCTGGCTAGTGTTTGTATTTTTAGTGGAGACTGGGTTTCACCATGTTGGTCAGGCTGGTCTCGAACTCCTGACCTCAAGTGATCCTCCTGCCTCGGCCTCCCAAAGTGCTGGGATTACAGGCATGAGCCACCATGCTCGGCCCATTTTTGTATTTTTAGTAGAGACGGGGTTTCACCATATTGGTCAGGCTGGTCTCCGACTCCTGACCTCAGGTGATCCGCCCACCTCGGCCTCCCAAAGTGCTGGGATTACAGGCGTGAGCCACAGTGCCCAGCCAATAATTTCATTTTAATCTCTCATTTTAAAAAACATTTTGAGTTTTTTATATTTACAGAAAATTTGCAAAAATGCTACAGATAACCTCCTTCACCTAGATTCTCCTAATGTTAACGTATTACAAACCATACTACAAGTATCAGAGCTAGGAAATTAACACTGAAACAATACTATGAACTCATCTACAAACCTTATTTGAATTTCGCCAATTTTCCCACTAATGAAAGTTTGCTTTCTGTTCCAGGATCCCATATTGCATTTAGTTATGTGTCCTTAGTCTCCTCCAATCTGTGTTAGTTCCTTAATCTTTCTCTGCCTTCTATGACCTTGACATTTAGGAAAAATATTGGTCAGTTATTTTTGCAGAATGTCTCTCATTTTGGACAGTCTGATGTTTTCTCATGATTAGACTTGGTTTATGCATTTTTGGCAAGAAAATCACAGAAGTGATGTGCCTTGTTCAGTGGGTACATGATGTTGATGTGTCTTACTACTGATGATGTTAACTTTGACCATTTGGTAAAGGTGTAGTTCAGATTTCTCCACTGTAAAATCACTATTTTCTCTTTTGTAATTTGTAAGTACCTTATGGAAAGATATCCTGCTTCCCATCACTCTTTCTCCCACTAATTTTAGCATCTGTTGATGGTCCTTGCCTGCGACAACTATGACTGTGATGTTTGCAAAAATGGTGGTTTTCTATTTCCGTCATTCCTTCTCAATCTATTTATTCAATTAAATAGTATTGGCTCATGGATATTTATTTTACTCTATGAGTTATAATCCAATACTATCATTTTCCTGCTCAAATTTTATCAGCTTTGGCTTTGACATCTCCTTCATGTTAGTTCCTGTGTCCTTTTGTCAAGCCCCCATAGCTATTATTTCCTTACATTTTGATTCAGGATTTTTTTGTTTCGTTTTGTTTCGTTGAGACAGGGTCTGGCTCTGTTGCCCAGGCTGGAGTGCAGTGGCATGATCTCGGCTCACTGCAACCTCTGCCTCCCAGGCACAAGGAATCCTCCCACCTCAGCCTCCCAAGTAGCTGAGACTACAGGCACATATTACTATGCCTGGCTAGTTTTTGTATTTCTTTTCTATTTTCTGTAGAGACGGGGTATCATCATGTTGCCCAGGCTAGTCTCAAACTCCTGGGCTCAGGCAATCCACCTGCCTTGGCCTTCCAAAGTGCTGGGATTACAGGCATGAGCCACCATGCACAGCCACAAGATGTTTTAAACCAAACTTGTCCAACTCTTGCATGTGGCCCAGGACAGCTTTGAATGAGGCCCAACACAAATTCATAAACTTTTTTTTTTTGAGACGGAGTCTCGCCGTGTTGCCCAGGCTGGAGGCGCAATCTCGGCTTACTGCAACCTCTGCCTCCCAGGTTCAAGCAATTCTCCTGCCTCAGCCTCCGGAGTAGCTGGGATTATAGGCGCCTGCCACCACACCCGGCTAATTTATTGTATTTTTAGTAGAGACAGGGTTTCGCCATGTTGGCCAGGCTGGTCTTGAACTCCTGACCTCAAGCAATCCACCCGCCTAGGGCTCCCAAAGTGCTGGGATTACAGGCGTGAGCCACCACGCCTGGCCATTCGTAAACTTTCTTAAAACATTATGAGGGGGGTGTGTGTGTGTTTGTGTGTTTAAGCTCATCAGCTGTCGTTAGTGTTAGTGTATTTTACGTGTAGCCCAAGACAATTATTTTTCCAATGTGGCCCAGGGAAGCCAAAAGATTTGTTAAAACTAATCTTGTTTATTTTTTGCCCCAGCCTTGAAATACACTTTTCCAAGGAGCCTCAGTCACTTTTATTGAAGAATGGCATTGAGAAACCAAATTCTGGGTGCCAGCTGTGTTCATTGCTGCTGGGGGAGTCCCACCACTACTTCTAGACCTTCTCAGTCAATACAGCTAGGAGGTATATGTAGGCTTACTAACACATACATCTATATATACATACATCTATACGTATTTGTTTCTGTCCATCTATATAAATATTAAAAACCATGAGTTCATGCTGATAACTTTGATTCCACAGAGCTCATTCTAGCTTTCCCCCATCCCTCTCCTGCCCAAATAAAAGCAAAACACAACCTTTCCTCAACATTGCTAGACTTTAAATTATGTAGTAGTTCAGTCTTAGTCATTGTCCTTGATCAGCTGGCAATGTCTCACACATAGACCCATCCTTCAATCATTACGCTACAGTTTCTCAGGCTTGGACCCTTACAGCCATCTTTGATTCCCATTAACTTTACTCCCATATCTAATCATGTGCCAGTGCCCCCTCCTTATCTTAATACTGGTATCATCTCCCTGGTTCATTCAGGCCCTTATCATGTCTCATCTTTTTAAAAAGGTTTTATGTAATTTTAATTGGCACATAATAATTACACATATTAATGGGGTACAATGTGATGTTTTGATACATGTATACATTGTGTAATGATCAAATCAGGGTAATTAGCATATCTGTCATCTCAAATATTTATGGTTTCTTTGTGGTAAGAACATTGAAAATCCTTCATTCTAGCTATGTTGAAACATACAACACATTATTAACTCTAGTCACCCTATTGTGTAATAAGACACCAGAATTTATTCCTCTTATTTAACTGTAATTTTTTTTTTTAAGAGAGACAGGGTTTCACCATGTTGGCCAGGCTGGTCTCGAGCTCCTGACCTCAAGTGAGCCACCCACCTCAGCCTCCCAAAGTACTGGGATTGCAGGCGTGAGCCACTGCGCCTGGCATCAAACTGTAATTTTGTACCCTTTGACCAACCTCTCCCCATTCCTCCTACCCACTGCCCTTCCCAGCTTCTGGTAACCACTATTCTACTCTCTACTTCTATGATATCAACTTTTTTAGATTCCACATATGAGTTAGATCATGTGTTATTTGTTTTTCTGTGTCTGGCTTATTTCACTTAACAATTTCCTACAAGTTTGTCCATGTCACAAATGACAGGATTTCATGTTTTATGGCTGAACAGTACTCTACTGTATATATGTACCACATTTTCTTTATTCATCTGCTGATAGACACTTGGGTTGATTCCCTATCTTAGCTATTACGAATAGTGCTGCAGTAAGCATGGGAGTACAAATATCTCTTCAACATAATGATTTCATTTCCTTTGGATATATACCCAGTAATGGGATCAATGGATCATATGGTAGTTCTCTTTTCAATTTTTTGAGGAATCTCCATACTGTTTTCTATAAGGGCTATACTCACCTCTTATTTTGATTCCAGCAGGAGCTCCTTAATTGGTCTGCTTAATTTCAGTCTCTACAGGTTAGTGTCTACCTTACATCCTTGCCATATTCAGTCCTTTATTCCAGAAATATTTATTGAGAACTAACAACATGCCAGGCACTGTTCTAAGTGCTGTGGATACAGCAGTTAGTAAAACAGACACAATTCTCTTCTATCGTTCAAGTAGGAAGAGAACAATAAAAATAAATTGGCAAAACATGTATATTAGATTGAGGTAAGTGCTATTAAATAAAATAATGAAGGAGGACAGGGAGTGCTGGGATGGGGTTATAATTTTACACTGGAGGTCTGGGAAAGCCTCACAAAGAAGGTGGTATTTGTGTAAAGGCCTGAAATAGGAGAGAGAGTATGCCATGCAAATAAATATCTGTGAGAAAAGAGCACATTCCTGAAAGAGACAAGCCCTGAAATGCAACTCCAATTATGTTACTCCTTTGTAAAAACCTTAAATGGTTTCTCCTTGCCTGTGGAATGAGTTAAAATCTCCTGGTAGTCAAGGCCATCCACAATGTGATCCAAGCCCCTATCTACCTTTAAACTTTACTTCTCACTCTTCCTCTTCAGACACATGCTCAACCAAACTACTTATTTCATAAGACAGCACAGGAATTTGAAGACTCTTAGATGAATTTCTGACTTCTGAAATGCTTTTTCCTCCAAAGCTCCAATCAAACTCCACCTCTACCTTTCCACCCTCACATGACCTTTAACTGTTTAAATCCTCATTGCGTTTATCTATAGCTATCTCTCTCCTGGCACTTATTCCCTGTATTAGCGCTATTTGCATTTTGGTCTTAACCCATCTATGTGACATCACTGTCTCTGTAACCTCTACGGGATCAGTGAAGCACCCTAGAGCAGAACTGTGATTCTCCTGCTTCAGATTCCTAGTGCAGCCAAAACTTGAGCAGTGTTCCACCTGACCAACACAGTACACCATCTGTCTTTTGGGATTCAGTATACCGGAGTCATTGAGGTCTTGGGCTCTGACTGTGACTCTGCCACCTCCTAGTGGCAGAACTTGAAAGCGAACAATACTTTTTATGCTGTAAAACGAGAATACCACCAACTCCTACTTGATAGGGCAATTGGTACGGATGAAATGAGATCATGCTTTTAATGTTCTCTGTAATGCCTGGCACTCAGCACTGAAACGTGATAGCTATGCTTATTGCTGTTGTCACTGTCATCATTATCATCAAATAATGCCCCAGGCAAGGTAGAGTTTATAGTTATTTTTTCTTTTTTTTGAGACGGAGTCTCGCTCTATTGGCAGACTGGAGTGCAGTGGCGCGATCTCGGCTCACTAAAACCTCCGCCTCCCGGATTCAAGCAATTCTCCTGCCTCAGCCTCCCAAGTAGCTGGGACTACAGGTGCGTGCCACCATGCCCGGCTAATTTTTGTATTTTCAGTAGAGACGGGGTTTCACCATGTTGGCCAGGATGGTCTCGATCTCTTGACCTCATGATCCACCCGCCTCGGCCTCCCAAGGTGCTGGGATTACAAGAGTAAGCCACCGCGCCCGGCCGGTAGAGTTTGTAGTTCTGACCAAAGCACCAAACCATAAAGGGCTCCCCTCTGCTGCCTCAAAGATTCTGTAACACTTATATAATTATAAGAAGCTTAAACTAGAAAGCACAGAGGGAGCTTAGTCCAGACCGGGAGTGTCGGGGGTTGGGGAGCAGGAGCTGATCTTATCAATTTAATACATAAATATTGAGTGTCTACTGTGAGCCAGGGTTGTGCTGGGTGTTAAGGAATATTTGGGTATTTCTCAACATTGAATAAGTAATAGGAAAAGTCTCACTGTCTCCTCCACAACCCTGCGCATTTCTCACACCGAACTTCATCCGTTTAAGAAAAACTTTTCTTCTTCTACCGCTACATAATTTTACTTTGGCTTGCTTTAAATGCAAATGTTTAAACAGAAAATTAAAAATAATCGTATAATAAACACCCTTATTACCCATCACCTAAATTTTTTAAATTAGCATTTTTGCTCAAATAGAGCTTCGATTTTTAAGAAATTTTTGCTTAAGGAAAATTAACTAAAGACATCATAGCATCTCTTTCTAAAACACTTTGGTCTGCATCTCTAAAAATTAAGGATAGTTTTGGAAAAAAAAATCATATTGCCTAAGAAAATAATTTTAATGTCCCCAATCTATACTCAGACTTTTCTAATAGATCCAAAAATGTCTTTTAAAGTTCGTACAAACCCAGGTCCTATCAAAGCTTATATATTACATTGCGTTATATCTTATATCTCTTAAGTCTTTTAAAATCTAGACTAGTAGCCTCCCCACCTTTTCTAGATGACATCAATCTATTAAAGATCTAAAAGAAAGCGGCCCAGTTGTCCTGTAGAATATCCCACCTTCTGTATTTAACTGCTTCTTCGTGGTGTGGAAAAATCATTTTTAACTCATTCACTTCACCCCAGACACAGCAGGAACCAGCTCCTTTTCCTCAGGTCCTCCCCGCCTTGGCTCATTGCTCACCTTTCAGAACCTGCAGAAGCAGATCAATCCCCTCTTGGTAACACACCAGAGCCTGCGGATACCGCGACTCCGAATCTAGTTCTACCGCCCGCTTTAGCACAGTGGCTGCAGCTGTGCTCTGCGGATCCTGCCCCAGCCCGAACTTCGCCATAATTCCGGGAGTTGTCCTCCGCCTCAACCCAGGATGAAGTTGAGCGGGTCTGCTGCGCTTCCGGGAAGTGGCCATGTGATACCCAGGCGCCTGCGCTCTCTTTCTAGGGACTTTCCTGAGTGGGAGGGATTTCGCCGGAACAAAAATGCCTCAGTTTGCAGGTCGCGCTCACTGCGACGGCAGGCTTTGAATGTAGCACTTGGTAGTTCTTCCTCTGCTCTGCTTCCCTTCGGAGGAAAAGTTCAGGCTGAAGGTTCAGCGGGTGCTGGTGAGTGGGGAATGAGTGGCGGAGAGTGCGGCATTCTTCGCAAGGTGTATCCGGGAACCCTCTGCAGATCCTAATTGATTTTCCCTATTGCGTTCTGAGTTGGCCTGTTACGACAACCTAAATGGGTCTGCGCCTGATCCCGTCACATTGGCTCCCGTAAGGCCACTGGCCTGCAGGATCCCCCCGTTTCCCAATTTGCAGGATCCAGGCCCATGCGGCTTTTTGTGCCCAGACTCTTGGAGCTCAAGAACGGAGCCGCCGAGGCTGGACAGCTTGGGAAAGGGAACCCAAGCAGCATTTTCTGTGCTGCTGCTTTATTCATGACTTAGGGTTGCCATTGGGTATTAAGGTTGCTTTTTTTTTTTTTTTAATGAAGATAGAAAATTGTCTTTATTTTTGTATTGCTTCATTTTATAATGCAAACATCCAAGAGTTGGCAGTTAGAATATTTGCCATTTTATTAAAACTGTGATTTGTTACCATTTTGATCGAGACCTACCAAAAGCTGTTAGTTCTGCCCTTTTTGCTAAGAGGCAGTAATGAGGGCTGCCTACTGCTTGTTACGCACTAGGAGTTCAGAGAAGAGACACGCTTCCAGCTTTCAGAGATCTCTGGTATCTCTGCAAGAGTGATTCCATGTTTTGTATTTCAGAAGTGTTTTTCCCACTTTAAAAATTATATACATTGTCGATTTAGAAAAAGAAATCGGTTTTTAACATTCCTGTTGCATGCATGCTCATTGTAAAAAGACAAAAGAACTATCGGTCGGTGACGGGGGAGAAGGGGGAGGAAAAACGCCTTTTTTCATACCCCCAGGGGTATGTTAACGTTTTTCTGACAACCTTCCAGAGTTTTTCTGATTACACACGTTCACAGACATTTAAAAAAATAGAAATGGGATCATACTTCTCCTGTGATGCCTGATATTTTCCTGTTTTACAGGAGACAGCATAATGGTTTCAGGGTCCAGGAGTTACGTGCCTAATTATTAACAGTAACTTTTACTTTATTAAAACATTCCTTGCCGGGAGCGGTGGCTCAAGCCTGTAATCTCAGCACTTTCGGAGGCCGAAGCGGGAGGATCACGAGGTCAGGAGATCGAGACCATCCTGGCTAACACGGTGAAACCCCGTCTCTACTAAAAATACAAAAAATTAGCCGGGCGTGGTGGCGGGCGCCTGTAGTCCCAGCTACTGGGGAGGCCGAGGCAGGAGAATGGCGTGAACCCGAGAGGCGAAGCCTGCAGTGAGCCCAGATCGTGCCACTGCACTCCAGCCTGGGCGACAGAGCGAGACTCCGTCTCAAAAAAATAAATAAATAAAATAAAATAAACATATTCCTTGAGTCAAACGTGGTGACACACACCTAGCTCCAATTATTGGGAAAATTGAGGATTTCTTGAGGCTGAGTTCAATACCAGAAACATAGCGAGACTCTGTCTCTAAAAACTTGTAACTTTTGACTATCACACCTTCAGAAGTCTGCAAATATTTAAACTTCAGTTATTCTGCAAAAATATATTATGTGTCTGCTATAGGGCAGATACCGCTTTACATAGATGTTTGGGATACTTCTATTAATATAACAGACCCAAAACAACAAAATCTAAAAACCTTTTTCCTATGGAATTGGCATGCTATTGAATGGACATGCACTGAACAACAAAACCTAACAGATAATTAAGTTACATTAGAAGATAAGCACAATAGAAAGCAAAGTGAAGAGGAATTGGGAGTGTTGACAGTTGGGGTATGGGTGAAAATGTTAAATGATGTGATCTGGGTTGACCTCATTGAAAAGGTGAGATTTGAGCCAAAAATTGAAAAAGATAAGGAAATTAGCCATGTAAATATCAGGATCATTTCAGGAGAGGGAATGGTCAGTCAAAGGGAGCATGCCTGCTTGACTAGTTCTAGATCAAACAAGGGGGGCAGCATGTCTGGTGATTGAGCAAGGGAGTAATTGGAGATGGAGTCCTGGAGGTGGGGAAGGTTGGTAATGCTGTGCTACAAAGACATGAGAGGGTGAGGGTTAAGAGTTGGAGCCGGGGGTGGTGGCCCACGCTTGTAACCCCAGCACTTTGGGAGCCCAGGCGGGCGGATCACCTGAGGTCAGGAGTTCAAGACCAGCCTAGCCAACATGGTGAAACCCCGTCTCCACTAAAAATACAAAAATTAGCTGGACATGGTGGCGCGTGCCTCTGATCCCAGCTACTCAGCAGGCTGAGGCAGGATAATCGGTTGAACCCAGGAGGCGGAGGTTGCAGTGAGCTAAGATTGGGCCACTGCACTCCAGCCTGGGCGACAAAGCGAGACTGTCTCAAAAACAAAAAAAAAAAAAAAAGAATTTGATTTTCATTGTGATCAAAATCACAGTGAATTTTAATTTTTTCATAAATAAACTTTATTTTTGAATAGTTTTAGATTTTCAAAGAAGTTGTGAAGATGGTACAGAGTTTCTATATATGCTACACTGTTTCCCCCTTTCATGTTTGGTATACCTGTGTACAGTTGATGAACCAATATTGATACGTTATTAAAGTCCATACTTTATTTAGATTTACTTAGTTTTTGCCAAATGTCCTTTTGCTATTCCAGGATCCCATCCAGGATACCACATTACATTTAATGGTCATGACTTCTTCCTTAGGCTCCTCTTAACTGTGACAGTTTCTCAGACTTTCCTTGTTTTTGATATCATTGACAGTTTTGAGGCAGTTAGGTGTTTGGGAAGATACTGGAAGATAGTACCTACATAAATTATTTGGAATTCTTCTGAATGGGATATTTGTTCTTTCTCATTAACTTATTCACCTATTTATATTAGTATGAATTTAGGGTTGTTTATTTATTTATTTTTTTTCGTTTGGATTATAAGCCAGTAATACTTTGTTACTTATTTTGTTGCTGAAATTGTTTCAGCTTTGGCTACAGTTGACTCTAGTGTCCCTTTGACATACCCCATCATTATGTTTTTTCCAGTAGTTCCTTTCTGGCATTACAAAGTGCTCCAGACATAATCAGCCATTTCTCAAAGAAGCACTGGTTCCTTTTATTAAAGAATGCAGCCAAGATCTGGGCACTGGGTGTGCTCCTTGCCACTGAGTGCTATTGCTTTAAGTCCTCTCAGCTAACAGAGCTAGCCCATGTATATATGCATATCTATAATTACTTCTATATCCCTCAATAGCTATATTAAGCTAAACATGAGTTCCATTTCCAATCTAGTATATCAGGATCATTGTAGCCTTCCCCTCTTGCTTATGTGTAACCTCCCACTTCAACAGTGAGAATCCTGGCTCTCTGGAAGATTTTTGAGCAGAGTGACATGATCTAAGATTTAATGAGATGATTTATTGCTGATACACAAAAAAGATATTAGGGGAATTGGAATGGAAGCAGAAGTCCAGTTAGGATTTTGTTGACATCTAAGTGATCAGAAAGATTTTTTTAAAGTGTGAAGCTAAGTATGTTGGATTAAGTACCTAACCTTGATACGAGGAAGTCTGGTAAAATAATCTAGCATTAGATAGGTTCAGTTGCTGAGGAATGTTTCTGAGGTCTGGCTCTCTTCAGGAGATGTCTTGCATTGATTCTCACAGTTCCATTGCTTTATTCACATCACAGGAAAGACTTGCAGAACTTGAATGAGCTAGAATCTGTGGGACACTGAATTACAACACTTAACCTATTTTAGTGTGTTAGAGCAGAAGTCTCCAAACCCCAGGCCTTAGACCCAGACCATTTGCTGGCCATTAGGAACCAGGTGGCACAGCAGGAGGTGAGCTGCGGTTGAGTGAGCATTACCACCTGAGCTCCACCTCCTGTCAGAGCAGTCCAACATTAGATTCTCATAGGAGCGTGAACGCTATTGTGAACTGTGCATGCAAGGGATCTAGATTGCATGCTCCTTATGAGAATCTAATGCCTGATGATCTGAGGTGAACAGTTTCATCCGGAAACCTTCCCTTCCACCGCTCCGTATCTGTGGAAAAATTGTCTTCATGAAACTGGTCCAGTGTCAAAAAGGTTGGGGACTGCAGTTTTAAGAGTATTCTTATTAGCTTTGCAATAATTTAATAATAATAAAAGCTACCATTTATTGAGGGCTTCCCACATGCCAGGTACTGTTTTAGGTGCTTTGTAGAATAACTCATTTGCAAGACAGGTATTTTCTTTCTTTTCTGGGGGAAAAATTGTAACGCACGAATTAAGTAACCTGTCCGAGATATACATGTAGTTCATGAACTTAATCTTTCTGCTTTCAGTATAAGTCAGTATAGTAGGCTACAGTTGTTTTGTGTCTAATTCAATAAATATGACCTTTTTAGGTTGTTGAAGCAATGCGTGTGCATTGAGAATAGTTAAAAAAATACAAATAAGCAAAAAAAATTCTACTTTTTAACAGAAAGGTGTTATGATTTAGTGAAAATGCACTCGCCTTAGGAATTAGGAGAATGAGGTTCCAGACCACAAACTTTATCGATAGCTGGATGCACTTGGATAAATTATTGAACTTTCTGGAATTCATTGTCCTCATTCATAAAGTAAGGATGTGGGCAGTCAGTTCTAATTATAGGAGTTGGGATTTCTTCAGTCCCTTCTAGCTCTTTAATTTTCTGTGATTCTATGGCAAAGCATTCTTTATCTGCCTTCATTGTTGAAGAAGACACTTTAAATGATAGTAATTTTGTGGAATCAATCTAGGACTGACTCATTTGATGAAAATGGGATGTGGTTAATGTGTATAATTACTACCTGTGGTTGAATAAAACATTTATAAATTAATTCGTGCCCTTATTGTATTAAAATAACTAATATGTTTTACTGTTAAACTTAAGTTTACAATTAATTTGTTGCTTAGTTTTTTAATACTAGAGAAGGGGAAACCTGTTCATTTCCAAGATATAGTTGACTGACGGGTCTACTTCCTACTTCCCACAGGCTCTAAAGAGAGCAATCACTACACTTATGGCTGGGATTTTGCGCTTAGTAGTTCAGAGGCCCCCAGGCAGACTACAGGTAAGTGTTTCTTTTCAAGAATTTGTCTTTTCTACCCCTTATGATTTTTTTTTTAAATCATTACAAGGCAAGCTAAGTTCTTTTTTTTATTTTTTTGAGACGGAGTCTCGCTCTGTCACCCAGGCTGAAGTGCAGTGGCGCGATCTGGGCTCACTGTAGTCTCCGCCTCCCTGGTTCAAGCAATTCTCCTGCCTCAGCCTCCTGAGTAGCTGGGACTACAGGTGTCTGCCACTACACCTGGCTAATTTTTGTATTTTTCGTATACTCGGGGGTTTCACCATATTGGCCAGGCTGGTCTCCAACTCCTGACCTTGTGATCCACCCGCCCCGGCCACCCAAAATTAAGTTATTTCACCAGTTCCTTTTCGAAATTGTTTAGATATTGAAAGTTAATCTTGTTTATGTGTGGTTTTTCTGCTGTTTTATCCCTAAAGATCTAGAATCAAAAAAGTTCTTTTTCTGGAAAACATGCCAATAAAAAATGGCTGTCATTGATTCCCCTTGGTCTGCCTTAATCTTAAAGTTTTAGGTTGTTTTTCCCCTTAGATTATGGAAGGAGTGCATTTTCAATAATAAAATATTAGAAAAATACAGAAAATCAGAAGGAAGAGAAATAATCTCTAAGAGACCCTCAGTGTTAGCATTTTCATGTATCTCCTTCTGGGCTTGCTTATGGAAAGTGCAGTGGTGCAGCCTAATCTGCTCATAAGGGCCAGAGCCTAGATGAGCCTATTAACCTGCTCCTGGCTGCAGATGACAACAATGTAAGGGGCTTTATATATATTACCTTAACCTCAGATTAATCCTGTGAGGTCAATATGAGTTCCTTTTTAGAGCTGAGGAAACTGACCCTCTGAGAGAGTAAGTGTCTCATGTCTCACAGCTGGTAGGCAGCAGAACTCAGCCCAATGCCTGTCTTCTAGTGGTTTATGCCATCTCTGCAATGCAGGAAATGCTGGGAGGGAATGATAGGAATGACTGTTGCCCATTCCCACAGCAGTATCCTGGTATGAAAGGCTGGCAGTGAATCCTTTTTCTTCAGCAGCCTGAGAGAAATGGGATTGGAGGAATGTAGAGCAGGAACAAGAGGTAGGAACTAGGAGTGATGACATTGTTAGAACTAGAAGGGAAACTAGAAACTCATTTTTTATTTCTTTTGTATTGTCTTGTTAAATGTGAATTATTGCACATTGTCTAGGGCAAGAGTTGATAAACTATGGCCTTTAGGGCAAATTCAGCCTGCCACCTATTTTTGTAGATAACAGTTTTATTGAAAAATAGCCACACCCGGCTGGGCGCGGTGGCTCACGCTTGTAATCCCAGCACTTTGGGAGGCCGAGGTGGACGGATCATGAGGTCAGGAGATCGAGACCATCCTGGCCAACACGGTGAAACCCTGTCTCTACTAAAAATACAAAAAAAAAATTAGCTGGATGTGGTGGTGGGCGCCTGTAGTCCCAGCTATTCAGGAGGCTGAGGCAAGAGAATGGCGTGATCCCGGGAGGCAGAGGTTGCAGTGAGCCGAGATTGCGCCACTGCAGTCCAGCCTGGGCAACAGAGTGAGACTCCATCTCAAAAAAAAAAAAAAAGAAAAGTTTGCATATTGTCTGACTGCTTTTACCCTGTGATGGCCAAGCTGAGTTTTTGCAATGGAGACTACATAGCTCTAGAGCTGGAAATGTTTACTATCTGGTCCTTTACAGAAAACGGTTACCAATCCATGGTCTAAAAGTATATTTATATGCTTTTAGCTTTATATTATGTTAGTGCTTGGATGGGATGCATTCACTCAGCTAGGGAGCTAAGATATACCTTTAATAATTATAGGGTAGGTTGGAACAGACTTCTGTTACCTAAAGATTGGTGGGTATGGATTTCTGTACTGACAGAATTCTAAAAAAAACATGATTTATATCTTATTTTAGACCGTGACAAAAGGTGTGGAGTCTCTTATTTGTACAGATTGGATTCGTCACAAATTCACCAGATCAAGAATTCCAGAAAAAGTAAGAACAAAGTTTGATTTTTTTTAATGTTAGTGTTGTTTTTAAATATATGTTTTAAGTGGTAACTATTTTTGTAATATTGAAAGATTTTATGTTAAATTATATGTGGATGCAGGTGGTGGTACAGAGTTTAAAGCACAGTGGGATTTATGTAAATGGTGATTATAAAAATAAAACTGTTCTGTCACTTGTGTCACTGGCCTTCACAGTAATGGGTTTTTATTATTTCAGTCTACTTATTCCTGCTTATGGTTTGTACACGTGTGTTGGTATCACCATTGTCCTGAGAAAGCAGTGGGTCTTCCTACTCAGGCTCTCACTGTGTCACTCTTCATTTTCACTTTCCGTATTGATCATTGTTACTTTGGATCTTTCAGCTTTTTCTGTTTCATTTCTGTGTACCTATCATTCTTTTAGATAATATTGACTAAGCTCGCCATTGATTTTTGTTTAAAATTTTTTTTTAAAGAGAGTTTTGCTTTGTTGCCCAGGCTGGAGTGCAGTGGTGCAATCTCAGCTCACTGCAACCTCTGTCTCCCAGGTTCAAACAGTTTTTGTGCCTCAGCCTCCAGAGTTTCTGGGACCACAGGCTCGCACCACCACACCCGGCTAATTTTTGTATTTTTAATGGAGACGGGGTTTCATCATGTTGCTTAGGCTTGTCTTGCACTCCTGATCTCAAGTGATCCACCCGCCTTGGCCTCCCAAAGTGCTGGGATTACAGGCACCCAGCCTGTTTTTATTTGTTTTTTAATTAATAGTCTTTATTTCTTAAAGCAGTTTTAGGTTTGCAGAAACATTGATTGGGAAGTATGGAGAGTTCCTATGTGCTCCCTCCCCCCAGCATACACAGTGTCCCCCACAACTGATGAACCAACGGGACACAGTATTATTAACTAAATACCATAGTTTACACTAGCATTCAGTCTTCATGTTGTGAAGTTCTATGGGTTTTGACAAATGCATAATGTCATGTATCCGCTATTACAGTATTATACAGAATAGTTTCACTGCCCTAAGTATCACCTGTGGTTCACCTATTTATTCTTCCCAACTCCCAAACCCTGGAAACCACTGATCTTTTTATTATCTCCATAGTTTTGCCTTTTCTAGAATGTAATATAACTGAAATCATATGGTATATAGCCCTTTCAAACTGGCTTCTTTCTCTTAGCAATATACCTGTAAGGTTCCTCCATGTCTTTTTGTGGCTTGCTTGCTTATTTTTTATTGCTGAATAATATCCCATTGCATAGACGTACACAGTTTATTTGTGCATTCACGTATGGGAAAACATCTTGGTTGCTTCTAGTTTTGGACAGTAATGAACAAAGCTGCTATAAACATTCATGTATAGATTTTTGTGTGGACATAAATTTCCAACTCATCAGTTAAATACCTAGGAGCATAATTGCTGGATTGTATGGTAAAGACTATATTTAGCTTTGTAAAGCCTGGGTATTTTGTTTATTTGTTTTGGGTGGGGGGTTCCTAATATTTTTTATTGTGGTAAAATACACATATAACATTTACCATCTTAACCACTTTTAAGTGTGCTATTCAATGGCATTAGGTAATTGACACTGTTGTGCAACTATTACAACCATCCATCTCCAGAACTCTTTTCATCTTGCAAAACTGAAACTCTATATCCACTAAATAATAACTGCCAACCTAGGCAACATAAGGAGACCCAGTCTCTACCGAAAAAAAAAAATAAATAAATTAGATGGGTGTTGTGGTACACACCTGTAGTCCTAGCTACTCAGGAGGCTGAGCGGGGAGGATTGCTCAATCTCAAGAGGTTAAGGCTGCAATGACCTATAATTGTGCCACTGCACTCCAGCCTGGGCAACAGAGGAAGATCCTGTCTCAAAAATTAATAATAACAGTAACTCACCATTTTCCCCTCTCCCTAGCTTCTGGTGACTACCATTCTCCATTTATTTTCTTAAAAGATAGAACGGCATTACCATTGACTACTTTGATACCTGTAATGTGCTTGGTGTTCTTTTATCAGAAATCTCATCCAGGTACAATAGTTCACACCTGTATTCCTAGCATTTTGGGAGGCTGAGGCAGGAGGATCACTTGAGTCCAGGAATTCAAGACCAGCCTGGGCAACATAGTGAGACTCTGTATCTACAAAAAATTTAAAAATTAGCTAGGTGTGGTGGTGCATGCCTGTAGTCCCAGCTACTCAGAGGCTGAGATGAGAGGATCACTTTAGCAAGAGGTCAAGGGTGTAGTAAGCCATGATCGGATCAGTGCACTCCAGCCTGGGCAACAGAGTGAGACCTTGTCTCAAAACAAAATGAAATCTTTTTTATTTTTCAAGTCATTGTCTTTCCACTGCTATTCTTTCCACAACTATATTGTCTTATATCTTTCCATGTTTCTTACTCTGTATTTCTGGAAGGATAGATAGAAATGTTGGCATTCATTTAAAATATGCAAGGCTAGACAGAGGCAGGAGAATAACACACACTGGGGCCTGTAGGGGGCGAGTGGAGGGAGAGCATCAGGAAAAAGAGCTAATGCATGCTGGGCTTCATACCTAGGTGATGGGTTGATAAGTGCAGCAAATAATGCAGCAGATTGCCATGGCACACGTTTACCTATGTAACAAACCTGCACATCCTGCGTTTGTGCTCTGGAATTTTAAATAAAATAAATGTGCAAGGCAGTGGTTTCGATCATCAACTGTGATAAATGTGAAAACCTTTAAACCTCATGAAAATAGCCCCTGACTATCTTTTTTTTGTTGTTGTTTTTTTTTTTTTTTTGGAGACGGAGTCTCGCTCTGTCTCCAGGCTGGAGTGCGGTGGCGTGATCTCAGCTCACTGCAACTTCCACCCTCCGGGTTCAAGCGATTCTCCTGCCTCAGCCTCCCGAGTAGCTGGGATTATAGGCATGTGTGACCATGCTTGGCTATTTTTGTATTTTTAGTAGAGAAGGGGTTTCACCATGTTGGCCAGGATGGTCTTGATCTCCTGACCTCATGATCCACCCCCCTTGGCCTCCCAAAGTACTGGAATTACAGGCGTGAGCAACCGCGCCCGGCCCCTGCCTCTCATCTGAACTTACTCCTTTGTTCTCCTGTATTCTCAACTGGTTTCTAGACATTGCTACTTGGATAACATAGGTATTTCAAGTTCATATCCAAAATTCAACTCATCTTACTTTCCCTCCAAACAACCAAATAAAAAAGAGGGTGCATCTCTTCTATTAGTTATATCAGTTAATGCTACCATCCTCTATCTGATTTCCCAGACTAGAGACATCTGAATCAAGCTCAGCCTCCCTCTTCTTCACCCAATACAAATCCATCTGTATTACTGCCCAGAGTTCCCATATCAGTCCTTTTTCTGTTACAGCTACTGTAGTTCAGGCTCTTAAACCATGGTCATAAGTGCCTCCTAACTGGGTTTCCTTGTATCAGTCTCTATCCCCAGTTGGTTTTATTCTCAGGTAAGAGTTTTCTTTGCAAATCTCTTAGAAACATGGTCCTACTGGTTCTAACCTTCATTAATTTTGTATCCCCAGTGGTAATTTCTAAAGGCTCAACATAGACGCACATAGTTTAACTTCATCCCCTGCATTACTTTTCATGCTTTTTTCTATATTAGCTACCCTGAACCACTTGCCTTTCCAAAATATTTTGTGCTCCTTCATACTGTTCCTTTAAATATTCTCACCTTTCTTTAGTGCACCTACCCCTTCCTGTGATCTCCACCATCCTTCTCACCCTAATCTCTTCAAAATCCCTAGAAAAATATCAACAAGCAAAACTCACCAAAAAAATGCTCTTAATCTTACCCACCCCGAGATAACTGCTGCCAACTCCTTCCACATCCTTGTTTGTTGTATGTTTAATTTTTTTCTTTTAGACTAGTCAAGTGCAGTAATGAGGAGGAAAGAGTAGAATAAGGAGTTCAATCTGTGTTGTATGTTTTAAGATGTGATTCATCTCATATGAATCAATGCTTCTCTAGCTGCTCTCTCTGTCTAGTAATATAATATGAATCTCTCACTGTATACATTTTTTTTTTAAGCTCCGGTATACATGTGCAGAATGTGCAGATTTGTTACATAGGTATACATGTGCCATGGTGGTTTGCTGCACCTATCAACCCGTCATGTAGGTTTTAAGCCCTACATGCATTAGGTATTTGTCCTAATGGTCTCCCTTTGCCCCCGACTCCCCGTGTGTTCTCATTGTTCAACTCCCACTTATGAGTGAGAACATGCGGTGTTTGGTTTTCTGTTCCTGTATTAGTTTGCTGAGGATGATGGCATCCAGCTTCATCCATGTCCCTGCAAAGGACACGATCTCATTTTTTTTATGGCTGCATAGTATTCCATGGTGTATATGTACCACATTTTCTTTACCCAGTCTATCATTGATGGGCATTTGGGTTGGTTCCATGTCTTTGCTATTGTAAGTACTGCTTCAATAAACATACATTTGCATGTGTCTTTATAGTAGAATGATTTGTATTCCTTTGGGTATATACCCAGTAGTGGGATTGCTGAGTCCAATGGTATTTCTGGTTCTAGATCCTTGAGGAATCACCACACTGTCTTCCACAATGGTTGAACTAATTTACATTCCCACCAATAGTGTAAAACCACAAAAACCTTAGAAGAAAACCTAGGCAATACCATTCAGGACATAGGCATGGGCAAGGACTTCATGTCTAAAACACCAAAAGCAATGGCAACAAAAGCCAAAATTGACAAATGGGATCTAATTAAACTAAAGAGCTTCTGCACAGCAAAAGAAACTCGCATCAGAGCGAGCAGGCAACCTACAGAATGGGAGAAAAATTTTGCAATCTACTCATCTGACAAAGGTCTAATATCCAGAATCTACAAGGAACTTAAATTTACAAGAAAAAAACAAACAATCCCATCAAAAAGTGGGCAAAGGAAATGAACAGACGCTTCTCAAAAGAAGATATTTATGTGGCCAACAAACATGAAAAAAAGCTCATCATCACTGATCATTAGAGAAATGCAAATCAAAACCACAGTGAGATATTATCTCACGCCAGTCAGAATGGCGATTATTAAAAAGTCAAGAAACAATAGATGCTGGCAAGGCTGTGGAGAAATAAGAATGCTTTTACACTATTTATATTTCTACAAAACTGTTTTTAATCATTGAATAATATTCTTTTTTATTAAAATACCATCTTTTTGGGGGTCAATTTTTTTTCTCAATCTGATTCCCCAGAGGTATGACTCTTGATCTAATGTCTTTGAGACCTTTGTATATATTTTATATGAGTCTTAGAAACAGTATTTATAGAATATATCACATATGCACACTCATGTATTTGGTACAGATGATGCACATAACAGCTTACAACACATAATTGTGTGGACATTTCTTTTTGATTTTTGGCTGAAGAATATATTATGGCCATCATTCAATGTGAAGACCTGCAAAGATAGTAAACCTCATTCATTTTAATGGTAGTATTGTATCCTATAGGATATATCAGAATTTGTGTATTTGCGCCAGGCGCGGTGGTTCACGCCTGCAATCCCAGCACTATGGGAGGCCGAGGCAGGCGGATCACAAGGTCAGGAGTTCGAGACCAGCCTGGCCAACATGGTGAGACCCTGTCTCTACCAAAAATAGAAAAATTAGCTGGGCATGGTGGTGCACGCCTGTAATCCCAGCTACTCGTGAGGCTGAAGCAAGAGAATCGCTTGAACCTTGGGGGCGGAGGTTGCAGTGAGCTGAGATCGTGCCATTGCACTCCAGCCTGGGCAACAGAGCAAGACTCCATCTCAAAAAAAAAAAAAAGAATTTGTGTATTTGTACCATTTTACTTAGTTTTATTATTAATCATTTTATTTAGAATGGATGCATCATAATGTTATCATAGTGAGGAACATGATTGCCTTTAAATTTCTCAGTGTTACAAATAGTGTTAGAATACACATCCTTATTCGGTACATTTAGTGTACTTATTATTCGTACATTTTGTGTACTTAGAGGAGTGTTTCTGTGGCATAGTTTCTTAGAACCTTTTGATTCTTAGATAATTAATTCAAATATTAGCTCTGTGGAGCTGTTTCTGATCCCTCATAGGCAGAGTTCATTAGTCATTTGCCTGTATTCTCATAATACTTTGTAGATTCTTTTTATTATACTTAGGTTTTATTTTCATTTTTAATTTACACGTTTGTTTTCCCACTTGATAGTCAGCTTTTCACCTGAGAGTAGGGAGGGAAGAGGATGCAGCCCAGTGCCCAGCTCATAGCAGTGCTTACAGATTCTCCTGGCATTTATATTATTTAGTGTCATCTGGTTGCTCCTGCTTTGTTCTACAGGTTAAACTCCATCTATCTGCATAATCAGACTGATAGGAATGTTCAATTTGAGGTTGAGGATTACATGATGATTAAGGATGAGATAATTATGTAGTTGTGTATGTGTATGTGTCTTTTAAGAAAAAATGGGAGGTACACAGAAACAGTGTAAGTTGGAAATTTACCATTTATAATTCTTTCCTTTCTAGGTGTTTCAGGCCTCACCTGAAGATCATGAAAAATATGGTGGGGATCCACAGAACCCTCATAAACTGCATATTGTTACCAGAATAAAAAGTACAAGAAGACGTCCATACTGGGAAAAAGATATAATAAAGATGCTTGGATTAGAAAAAGTATGCAGTTATTTTAATCATCTTTAGTGTTGTTTACATTTGCTTTAAATTTTATGCTTTGAAAACTTTGCGGTATATATTTATTGTTTATTTTGTATTAATTTATTTATAAATTCGGCTTAGAATGAACCTTCAATTTAACATTTTACTGAAACGTGGAACTCTGCTTTTCAGATTGATTGATAACATTGCTTTGTTGTTGTTGTTCACAGGTGCATACCCCTCAAGTTCACAAGAATATCCCTTCAGTGAATGCAAAATTGAAAGTGGTTAAGCATTTGATAAGGTTTGTTGTTTCTTCTCAGCTCTTTTTAAAATGTATTGCCTAGTGTAATTCTAAATGCATTTTTCTGTCTTTTTTGTTAATGTTCTGAAAAAAACTTTTAAAAAACTAAAATTTTTTTTTTAATTGTCACATAATAATTGTACATATTTATGGGGTACATAGTGACGTTTCAATATATATAAAGTATAGTGATCCGATCAGGGTAATTGGCATATCCATCATCTCAGACATTTATCGTTTCTTCATTTTGGGAACATTCAACATCCTCCTCCTAGCTATTTGAAACTATGTGTTATTGTTAACTGTAGTTACCCTGCGGGGATATAGAACACTAGAACGTATTCCTCCTATCTAAACACATTTTCTTGTGTCACAAAATCAAGCCCTTGAAGTTGCCACAAGGACTTCCAACAGAGGAGAACATGTCTAACACGTGCCTCAAAAGCACTGGGGAGTTAGTAGTGCAGTGGCATCTGAAACCTGTGGAGCAGAAAGCACATGAGTCCTAATGCCCCAGCAGCTTCCATTTGGAAAATGCAAATTGTTTTTATTTAAAGATGGTGAGAAAGTGTTTTCATTCAAATATGTTTTCAAAACCATTTTCAGGCCGGGCACGGTGGCTCACCTGTAATCCCAGCACTTTGGGAGGCTGAGGCGGGCGGATCACCTGAGGTCAGGAGTTCAAGACCAGCCTGACCAACATGGAGAAACCCCCATCTCTATTGAAAATACAAAATTAGCCTGGCGGGGTGGCGCATGCCTGTAAACCCAGCTACTCAGGAGGCTGAAGCAGGAGAATTGTTTGAACCTGGGAGGCAGAGGTTGCGGTGAGCTGAGCTGATGCCACTGCACTCCAGCCTGGGTGATAGGATAAGACTCCATCTCAGGGGAAAAAAAAATTTTTTTTCACTGACTAAACCTGCTGCAGCTCTTTTTTACTACAGACTTGGAGATTTTAGTTTAATTTGGTTTAATTCTCTGTCCTTTCCCTTTCACTCTTTCACTCCAAAACGGGTAAGAATGGCATTGTTTGAACATCTACATTTGGGTCTACTGCCACCTTAGCAAGCCTCATCAACCATTTTATAAAAATTGCGTTATTGTTGTTGTTGTTGTTTTTGAGACACGGTCTTGCTCTGTCGCCCAAGCTGGAATACAGTGGCATGATTTCAGTTCACTGCAGCCTCAACCTCCCAGGCTCAAGTGATCCTCCCACCTCAGCCTCCAGAGTAGCTAGGACTACAGGCAGTGTGCCACCACACCCAGCTAATTTTTAAAAGTTTTTTCATAGAGGCAGGGACTCACTATGTTGTCCAAACTGGTCTCAAACTCCTGGGTTCAAGCCATCCTTCCGCCTCAGCCTCCCAAAATGCTGAGATTACAGGCATGAGCCACTGTACCCAGCCAAAATTATTTTCTTTTTTAAGTGAATTCAACAATTTCTGTGAGTGGCTCTTTGCATGAACACTGTGCAATGTGTTGGAGAAATCCACAGCTGACCAAAACATGGTCCCCACCTTTTGGAGCTTACAGTCTGTTCTGGGGAACAGAGATTCAGCCAAAGTCAAGAAACACTGGATGCCAGCTAGATTATCTGTTTTGTGCTTTAGTGTCTATAAGTACATATGTGGATATGGGTTTATTTTATCCCTAAATTTGGTACCAAACCAGCATTTAATATCTAATTATAAATCTAATTTGGCCTAAACTTTATTATTGCACACTGCCTGAACAAAACATATTTGTCTCTATGTAAATTTTTTCCTCATGGAACAAGGGTGTGAAATGAAAATACTTTAGGATTCATTCAAAAACAGACTATTCTGTTTTCAGCTTCAGAATTGTTCTTTGAATCCTAAGGAACCTCTGTCAACAGTTGAGGTTGCTATTGAAAAGAAAAAAGAAGGAGGCAGAAATCTCTCAGGGAGAATTATTTCCTTTTTTTTCTATTTCAGATACCTGGAGGGGTGGGGAGAAGTAAGAATTGTAAGGGAGGTTCAATAGTGGGGAATTCTGTGACAGCTGATTGAAGATGATGATGAAGAACCTCTGCATTCTAGTTACCCTTTGCTTTCCTTTGCCTCTTGTAAAATTTGGCTTGGCAACAATGGCATTGTCATGCTTATTGTCCCAATATCCATCCTGTCGTAGATCTTAATGTTTTTGATCATTGCATTAAAGTGGAAGTGCCACCCACAGTGAAACCAGATCCCATTAATAAATAAGGTTAAAGGCAATTGCAGTTTTAATTCCATAGTTATTGAATATCCAATGTGTGTAAGGCCTGGAGGGGAGCCAAAGGACACTAACTTCTAAGAGCGCCATCTAGTTGGAGAGAAACCTGTGTGCCACAACATACAGTGTCCTTGCCTATGTGGGGTTGAAGACGTCTGTGAAAATAAAGCAGCCTCTGCTAATTTAGTGCCATCTCTTTTACTGTGCTAATTTTTTTTTCTTTAGAGACAGGGTCTCACTCTGTCGCCCAGCCTGGAGGGCAGTGGTGTGATCATAGCTCACTGTTCCCTCCAACTCTTGGGCTCAAGTGATCCTCCCACCTCAGCCTCCTGAGTAGCTAGGACTACAGATACACGCCACCACTCCCGGCTAGTATTTTTTAAAATGTTTTGTAGAGCCAAGGTGTTGCTATGTTGTCCACACTCATCTGGAGCTTCTAATCTCAAATGATTCTCCTGCCTCAGCCTCCCAAAATGCTGGGAATACAGGTGTGAGCCACCACACCTGGCCTTACTGTACTAATATTAATATTGTGTAAATTGGGGAAAATACCGTGGTTAATTTTTACTCAAACAGTAAGAAAGTTTGAGTAACTAATTTTAACCTCAACAGCCCATAGCTGGAAGAGGGGATCTAAATGTTAAGTTGAATATTTAGAAATAAAAGTGTCTGCAAGAAGAAAAGTCTTTAGTGAAAATATGGGCATAGGCCAGTGGCATTAGCTTTCTATTGCTGCAGAACAAATTACCACAAACTTAGCTGCTTAAAACAACACACACTTATTGTCTCACAATGTTTGTGGGTCAGAAGTCTAGGCATGGCTTAGCTGGGTAGTCTGCTTAGGATCTCAATGCTGGAAAAACGTGTCTGGCCAGGTGCTCATTGTAGCCTTGACAGGGAAGGGATCTGCTCCCAAGCACTCTCAGGTTGTTGGCAGAATTTGTTTCCTTATGGCTGTAGGATTCAGGGCAAGTTGCTTCTTCCAAAACCAGCATTGGAGACAGACTAGCAAGATGGGCACTACACTCTTAGATAATCAAATAAATGCAGTCATGTGCCTCGTGTCACCTTCTTTCCATTCCATTCATTAAGAACAAGTTGCAGTTCCTACCTACACTCGAGAAAGGGAGGAATTACACAGAAGTGTGACCACAAGGAGGCAGGGCTCATGGAGGCCTCCTTAAAGTCCCCCAGCCAAGCCTGAAAAGTCAATCCTGGACCTTATCATAGTGGCTGTGTAGTTTAGAAGGGTTCTTCAGATTGGTATTCCTTTGCCTCATATCAATTCAAAACCTTATAAGGGCTTATTCCTCGGTCTTGACTTTCTGTCTTTGAGGATTGCTTTGTTTAGTGTCACCTGCCTTCTTTCAGGAGGTTTTGCCTGGCATCTGGTGGTGACCATGGCCTTTGGTCAAGCTCAATAGATAGTCACCCAAACACTACCTTTAAGGACCACTGCAGTTCTCTTAGGGTCTCCTCAATCTAAAATTGTACCTCTTTCAGGCCAAACATCTATTTTCTTCATTTTTTTTTCTCATAAGAATGCTAACTAGTATGCCTATTATCTAACTGGCACAGTTTCACCAAGGACAATTTGGAACTGCACAGGCCATTTTAGGGAGCTTTTGACATGAACAAGATTGCTTCTTTGGGAGGTACCTTAAAACAAAGAGCAAAGAAACTTCTATGTGGAAATTGTCTTGTTTTTCTAAAAATGAGATAATTTTGCTTAACATAAGTAGTATCCCTTCCTTCCTTTCCATACTTTGGGGATTAATAAGTACTAGCTTTTTGATCACACAACTTGATAAACTTTTCAAGGGTCCAAATTACTGTCTAAACCATTTGCCACTCTTTGTGTATATTTGTCAAAATCTGCTTTTCTATATCAAAACTTTTCTCTCAAGACCTGAGGGAATTAATTAATAAGGAATCCTTGGAACACTGGAAATTCTAAAATAAGAGTCAGATATAAAACACTGGTCACTAAAATTCTTACCTTTATATATTAGAATGGCAATCAATTAACAAACTGAAAATGTCTTTGGATATTATTTCTGTTTATTTTTTGCCTCCAAATTATTAAAATGACATGAAATAAGTGCTGAAGAAGAAAAATAATTCATTTCCTGTTCTCTAGTTTTCTTTATTACCTGGAAAAAAAGAAAATTTGTTGATCACTTTAAAGATAATATAAACAGCTGAGCATGGTGCTACATGTCCCTACAAAAGGACATGAACTCATCATTTTTTATGGCTGCATAGTATTCCATGGTGTATATGTGCCACATTTTCTTAATCCAGTCTATCATTGTTGGACATTTGGGTTGGTTCGAAGTCTTTGCTATTGTGAATAATGCTGCAATAAACATACGTGTGCATGTGTCTTTATAGCAGCATGATTTATAGTCCTTTGGGTATATACCCAGTAATGGGATGGCTGGGTCAAATGGAATTTCTAGTTCTAGATCCCTGAGGAATCGCCACACTGACTTCCACAAGGGTTGAACTAGTTTACAGTCCCACCAACAGTGTAAAAGTGTTCCTATTTCTCCACATCCTCTCCAGCACCTGTTGTTTCCTGACTTTTTAATGATTGCCATTCTAACTGGTGTGAGATGGTATCTCATTGTGGTTTTGATTTGCATTTCTCTGATGGCCAGTGATGGTGAGCATTTTTTCGTGTGTTTTTTGGCTGCATAAATGTCTTCTTTTGAGAAGTGTCTGTTCATGTCCTTCGCCCACTTTTTGATGGGGTTGTTTGTTTTTTTCTTGTAAATTTGTTGGAGTTCATTGTAGATTCTGGATATTAGCCCTTTGTCAGATGAGTAGGTTGCGAAAATTTTCTCCCATTCTGTTGGTTGCCTGTTCACTCTGATGGTAGTTTCCTTTGCTGTGCAGAAGCTCTTTAGTTTAATTAGATCCCATTTGTCAATTTTGGCTTTTGTTGCCATTGCTTTTGGTGTTTTAGACATGAAGTCCTTGCCCATGCCTATGTCCTGAATGGTATTGCCTAGGTTTTCTTCTAGGGTTTTTATGGCTTTAGGTCAAATATTTAAATCTTTGATCCATCTTGAATTAATTTTTGTATAAGGTGTAAGGAAGGGATCCAGTTTCAGCTTTCTACATATGGCTAGCCAGTTTTCCCAGCACCATTTATTAAATAGGGAATTCTTTCCCCATTTCTTGTTTTTGTCAGGTTTGTCAAACATCAGATGGTTGTAGATGTGTGGTATTATTTTTGAAGGCTCTGTTCTGTTCCATTGGTCTATATCTCTGTTTTGGTACCAGTACCATGCTGTTTTGGTTACTGTAGCCTTGTAATATAGTTTGAAGTCGGGTAACATGATGCCTCCAGCTTTGTTCTTTTCGCTTAGGATTGTCTTGGCAATGTGGGTTCTTTTTTGGTTCCATATGAACTTTAAAGTAGTTTTTTTCCAATTCTGTGAAGACAGTCATTGGTAGCTTGATGGAGATGGCATTGAATCTATAAATTACCTTGGGCAGTATGGCCATTTTCATGATATTGATTCTTCCTATCCATGAGCACGGAATGTTCTTCCATTTGTTTGTGTCCTCTCTTATTTCCTTGAGCAGTGGTTTGTAGTTCTCCTTGAAGAGTTCCTTCACATCCCTTGTAAACTGGATTCCTAGGTATTTTATTCTCTTTGAAGCAATTGTGAATGGGAGTTCACTCATGATTTGGCTCTCTGTTTGTCTGTTATTGGTGTATAAGAATTCTTGTGATTTTTGCACATTGATTTTGTATCCTGAGACTTTGCTGAAGTTGCTTATCAGCTTAAGGAGATTTTGGGCTGAGACAATGGGGTTTTCTAAATATACAATCATGTCATCTTCAAACAGGGACAATTTGACTTCCTCTTTTCCTAATTGAATACCCTTTATTTCTTTCTCCTGCCTGATTGCCCTGGCCAGAACTTCCAACAGTTGAATAGGAGTGGTGAGAGAGGACATCCCTGTCTTGTGCCAGTCTTCAAAGGGAATGCTTCCAGTTTTTGCACATTCATTATGATACTGGCTGTGGGTTTGTCATAAATAGCTCTTATTATTTTGAGATACATCCCATGAATACCTAATTTATTGAGAGTTTTTAGCATGAAGCGTTGTTGAATTTTGTCAAAGGCCTTTTCTGCATCTGTTGAGATAATCATGTGGTTTTTGTCTTTGGTTCTGTTTATGTGATGGATTACATTTATTGATTTGCATATGTTGAACCAGCCTTGCATCCCAGGGATGAAGCCCACTTGATCATGGTGGATAAGCTTTCTGATGTACTGCTGGATTCGGTTTGCCAGTATTTTATTGAGGATTTTTGCATCGATGTTTATCAGGGATATTGGTCTAAAATTATCCTTTTTTTGTTGTGTCTCTGCCAGTCTTTGGTATCAGGATGATGCTGGCCTCATCAAATGAGTTAGGGAGGATTCCCTCTTTTTCTATTGATTGGAATAGTTTCAGAAGGAATGGTATCAGCTCCTCCTTGTACCTCTTCTAGAATTCAGCTATGAATCCGTCTGGTCCTGGACTTCTTTTGGTTGGTGAGCTATTAATTATTGCCTCAACTTCAGAGCCTGTTATTGGTCTATCAGGGATTCAGCTTCTTCCTGATTTAGTCTTGGGAGGGTGTATGTGTCCAGGAATTTATCCATTTCTTCTAGATTTTCCGGTTTATTTGTGTAGAGGTGTTTATAGTATTCTCTGATGGTACTTTCTATTTCTATGGGATCGGTGGTGATATCCCCTTTGTCATTTTTTATTGCGTCTATTTGATTCTTCTCTCTTTTCTTCTTTATTAGTCTTGCTAGCGGTCTATCAGTTTTGTTGATCTTTTCAAAAAACCAGCTCCTGGATTCATTGATTTTTTGAAGGGTTTTTTGTGTCTCTATCTCCTTCAGTTGTTCTCTGTTCTTAGTTATTTCTTGCCTTCTGCTAGCTTTTGAATGTGTTTGCTCTTGCTTTTCTAGTTCTTTTAATTGTGATGTTAGGTTGTCAATTTTAGATCTTTCCTGCTTTCTCTTGTGGGCATTTAATGCTATAAATTTCCCTCTACACACTGCTTTAGCTGTGTCCCAGAGATTCTAGTATGTTGTGTCTTTGTTCTCATTGGTTTCAAAGAACATCTTTATTTCTGCCTTCATTTCGTTATGTACCCAGTAGTCATTCAGGAGCAGGTTGTTCAGTTTCCATGTAGTTGAGTGGTTTTGAGTGAGTTTCTTCATCCTGAGTTCTAGTTGATTGCACTGTGGTCTGAGAGACAGTTTGTTATAATTTCTGTTCTTTTACATTTGTTGAGGAGTGCTTTATTTCCAACTCTGTGGTCAATTTTGGAATAAGTGTGGTGTGGTGCTGAGAAGAATGTATATTCTGTTGATTTGGGGTGGAGAGTTCTGTAGATGTCTATTAGGTCTGCTTGGGTGCAGAGCTGAGTTCAATTCCTGGATATCCTTGTTAACTTTCTGTCTTGCTGATCTGTCTAATGTTGACAGTGGGGTGTTAAAGTCTCCCATTATTATTGTGTGGGAGTCTAAGTCTCTTTGTAGATCTCTAAGGACTTGCTTTATTAATCTGGGTGCTCCTGTATTGGATACATGTATATTAAGGATAGTTAGCTCTTCTTGTTGAATTGGTCCCTTTACCATTATGTAATGGCCTTCTTTGTCTCTTTTGATCTTTGTTGGTTTAAAGTCTGTTTTATCAGAGACTAGGATTGCAACTCCTGCCTTTTTTTGTTTTCCATTTGCTTGGTAGATCTTCCTCCATCCTTTTATTTTGAGCCTATGTATGTCTCTGCACGTGAGATGGGTCTCCTGCATACAGCACACTGATAGGTCTTGACTCTTTATCAAATTTGCCAGTCTGTGTCTTTTAATTGGAGCATTTAGCCCATTTACATTTAAGGTTAATATTGTCATGTGTGAATTTGATCCTGTCATTATGATGTTAGCTGGTTATTTTGCTCGTTAGTTGATGCAGTTTCTTCCTAGCATCAATAGTCTTTACACTTTGTCATGTTTTTGCAGTGGCTGGTACGAGTTGTTCCTTTCCATGTTTAGTGCTTCCTTCAGGAGCTCTTTTAGGGCAGGCCTGGTGGTGACAAAATCTCTCAGCATTTGCTTGTCTGTAAAGCATTTTATTTCTCCTTCACTTTTGAAGCTTAGTTTGGCTGGATATGAAATTCTGGATTGAAAATTTTTTTCTTTAAGAATGTTGAATATTGGCCCTGCTCTCTTCTGGCTTGTAGAGTTTCTGCCGAGAAATCCTCTGTTAGTCTGATGGGCTTCCCTTTGTGGGTAACCCGACCTTTCTCTCTGGCTGCCCTTAACATTTTTTCCTTCATTTCAACTTTGGTGAATCTGACAATTATGTGTCTTGGAGTTGCCCTTCTCGAGAAGTATCTTTGTGGCATCACTGATTTTTTGAAGGGTTTTTTCTGTCTCTGTCTCCTTCAGTTCTGCTCTGATCTTAGTTATTTCTTGTCTTCTGCTAGCTTTTGAATTTGTTTGCTCTTGCTTCTCTAGTTTTTTTAATTGTGATGTTAGGGTGTTGATTTTAGATCTTTCTTGCTTTCTCTTGTGGGCATTTAGTGCTATAAATTTCTCTCTACCCACTGCTTTAAATGTGTCCCAGAGATTCTGTTACGTTCTGTCTTTGTTCTCGTTGGTTTCCAAGAACATCTTTATTTCTGCCTTCATTTTGTTATGTACCCAGTAGTCATTCAGGAGCAGGTTGTTCAGTTTCCATGTAGTTGTGCGGTTTTGAGTGAGTTTCTTAATCCTGAGTTCTAATTTGATTGCACTGTGGTCTGAGAAACTGTTTATTATGATTTCTGTTATTTTGCATTTGCTGAGGAGTGTTTTACTTCCAATTATATGGTCAATTTTAGAATAAGTGTGATGAAGTGCTGAGAAGAATGTATATTCTGTTGATTTGGGTTGGAGAGTTCTGTGGTCTGCTTGGTCTGCTTGGTCCAGAGCTGAGTTCAAGTCCTGAATACCTTTGTTAATTTTCTGTCTCAGTGATTTGTCTAATATTGACAGTGGGGTGTTAAAATCTCCCACTATTATTGTGCGGGAGTCTAAGTCTCTCATAGGTCTTTAAGAACTTGTTTTATGAATCTGGGTGTTCCTGTATTGGGTGCATATATATTTAGGATAGTTAGCTTTTCTTGTTGCATTGATGTTTTTACCATTATTTTGTGTCCTTTGCCTCTTTTGATCTTTGTTGGTTTAAAGTCTGTTTTATCAGAGATTAAAATTGCAACTCCTGATTTTTTTGTTCTTTCCATTTGCTTGGTAAATATTCCTCCATCCCTTTATTTTGAGCCTATGTGTGTTTTCGTACGTGAGATGGATCTCCTGAATACAGCACACCAGTGGGTCTTGACTATCCAATTTGCCAGTCTGTGTCTTTTAATTGGGGCATTTAGCCCAGTTACATTTAAGGTTAATATTGTTATGTGTGAATTTGATCCTGTCATTATGATGCTAGCTGGTTATTTGGCCCATTAGTTGATGAAGTTTCTTCATAGTGTTGATGGTCTTTACAATTTGTCATGTTTTTGCAGTGGCTGGTACCAGTTTTTCCTTTCCAATTTTAGTGCTTTTTTCAGAGATCTTGTAAGGCAGGCCTGGTGGTGACAAAAAATGTCCCAGCATTTGCTTGTCTGTGAAGGATTTTATTTCTCCTTCTCTTATGAAGCTTAGTTTGGCTGGATATGAAATTCTGGGTTGAAAATTCTTTTCTTTAAGAATGTTGAATATTGGCTCCCACTCTCTTCTGACTCGTAGCATTTCTGCAGAGATTTTCTCTTCATTCTGAAAGGTAGCTCTCCTGGGTGTCGGCTTCTTGGTTGACAAGAATTCTTGGTATTTTGGGTTGTTTTGTTTTTTGAGCTCTTTGAATATGTTAGATCACTGCTTTCTGGATTCCATTGTTTCTGCTTAGAAGTTAGCTGTTAATATTATTAGAGTTCCTGTGCAATTGACAAGCCATTTTTCCCTTGCTGCTTTCAAGATATTTTCCTTGCTTTCAGCATTTTTATAATGATGTGTCTGATTGTAGATCTCTTAGCCTTTATCCTACTTGCTTATTTAGCATGCTAAATATGAAGATGAAAATTTTCCTTGAAATTGATGAAGTTTCCAGCCATTATTTTTTCTTCTTTTCTTTTCTTTTATTTTATTTATTTATTTATTTATTTATTTTATTATTATTACACTTTAAGTTTTAGGGTACATGTGCACAATGTGCAGGTTAGTCACATATGTATACATGTGCCATGCTGGTGTGCTGCACCCATTAACTCATCATTTAGCATTAGGTATATCTCCTAATGCTATCCCTCCCCCCTCTCCCCACCCCACAGCAGTCCCCAGAGTGTGATGTTCTCCTTCCTGTGTCCATGTGTTCTCATTGTTCAATTCCCACCTGAGTGAGAACAGGCGGTGTTTGGTTTTTTGTCCTTGCAATACTTTACTGAGAATGATGATTTCCAGTTTCATCCATGTCCCTGCAAAGGACATGAACTCATCATTTTTTATGGCTGCATAGTATTCCATGGTGTATATGTGCCATATTTTCTTAATCCAGTCTATCATTGTTGGACACTTGGGTTGGTTCCAAGTCTTTGCTGTTGTGAATAGTGCCACAATAAACATACGTGTGCATGTGTCTTTATAGCAGCATGATTTATAGTCCTTTGGGTATATACCCAGTAATGGGATGGATGGGTCAAATGGTATTTCTAGTTCTAGATCCCTGAGGAATCGCCACACTGACTTCCACAATGGTTGAACTAGTTTACAGTCCCACCAACAGTGTAAAAGTGTTCCTATTTCTCCACATCCTCTCCAGCACTTGTTGTTTCCTGACTTTTTAATGAATGCCATTCTAACTGGTGTGAGATGGTATCTCATTGTGGTTTTGATTTGCATTTCTCTGATGGCAAGTGATGGTGAGCATTTTTCCATGTGTTTTTTGGCTGCATAAATGTCTTCTTTTGAGAAGTGTCTGTTCATGTCCTTTGCCCACTTTTTGATGGGGTTGTTTGTTTTTTTCTTGTAAATTTGTTTGAGTTCATTGTAGATTCTGGATATTAGCCCTTTGTCAGATGAGTAGGTTGCCAAAATTTTCTCCCATTCTGTTGGTTGCCTGTTCACTCTGATGGTAGTTTCTTTTGCTGTGCAGAAGCTCTTTAGTTTAATTAGATCCCATTTGTCAATTTTGGCTTTTGTGGCCATTGCTTTTGGTGTTTTAGACATGAAGTCCTTGCCCATGCCTTTGTCCTGAATGGTAATGGCTAGGTTTTCTTCTAAGGTTTTTATGGTTTTAGGTCAAACATGTAAGTCTTTCATCGATCTTGAATTAATTTTTGTATAAGGTGTAGGGAAGGGATCCAGTTTCAGCTTTCTACATATGGCTAGCCAGTTTTCCCAGCACCATTTATTAAATAGGGAATCCTTTCCCCATTGCTTGTTTTTCTCAGGTTTGTCAAAGATCAGATAGTTGTAGATATGCAGCATTATTTCTGAGGGCTCTGTTCTGTTCCATTGGTCTAGCCATTATTTTTTTTAATTATTTCTTCTGGTCCTTTCTCTCTCTATATCCTCTCCTTCTAGTACTATCATTATATGTAGGTTGGTGTGCTTAATAGTGTCCTATATTTTTCTGAGGTTTGTACATTTTTCTTCATTCGGCTTTTTTTTCTTCATCAAATTGCATAATCTCCATCAATCTTTTTCAAATTCATTAATTGTTTCCTGTGCCAGTTCAGAATCCACTGCTGAGACCCTCTGGGAAACCTTTTCATTTCAATTATTTTAATTTCAAGTTTCAGACATTCCATTTTGTTCTTTTAAAAAAATGATTTATATATCTTTTTTGATAATCTTTATTTCATGAGACATTGTCATCATATCTTCCTTTGCTTCATTAACCATGCATCATTAGGTCCTTGAACATATTTTTAATGCCTACTTTGAAGTTTTGATTGTTAAATATGACATCTGGTTGCTTGAAAATGTGTTCTTCTCAATCTTAGAAAATAAAGAATATGGCTAGGCATGGTGGCCTCATGCCTGTAATCCCAGCACTTTGGGAGGCTGAGGTGGGAGGATCACCTGAGGCCAGGAGTTTGAGACCAGCCTGGCCAACATGGTGAAACCATGTATCTACTAAAAAAAATTAGCCGGGCATGATGGTGCATGCCTGTAATCCCAGCTACTTGAGAGGCTGAGGCAGGAGAATCACTTGAACCTGGGAAGTGGAGGTTGCAGTGAGCTGAGATCGTGCCACTACACTCCAGCCTGGGCCACAAAGCAAGACTCCGTCTCAAAAAAAAAAAAGCTCACAAAACAATGCAGACAGTACCTCTTTTAGGTAAATATGCACTTTTGCACATATACATATGTATGTATAGTCAGTATAGCACAGACAGAAGTTCAGAAGGCTATGCCCCAAATGTTGTAAAAGATGTGTTCCTGTTCCACTCCTAGGCTTGACGGTAGAGACAGTTACTGCAGCACCCAGCTTCAAGCCATGTTACACAGTGGCCAAAGAGTAGCCTGACTGAGGTGAGGGAAATCTCGTCTGGTCAGAGCCCCAGACAGCTGACCAGCCTTCTCCGTGCTACCTGCTGGGCCCTCTCTGCTGGATAGGCTGGTCATGTCCCATCTACAGCACTTTCTTCCCTACTGAGGGGCCCTTTTAGGATGCCCCAGGGCCAACAAAATGCACCCAGTCATTTCTGTTCTAGAATGTGGCACCACATAAGACCCACACCCCAGTGCATCTCAACTCAAAGACCTGTCTGCTCACAAAGGCTGTGAAGAGAACAATATAACACTGGCCAAGCCTCACAAAGTGAGTGATTCAAACCTTCAAAATGTTTGTGTTTATCTATAAAAATGTCATTTTCAACCAGAGAGGTTGCAGTGAGCCGAGACAGCACCACTACACTCCAGCCTGGGCAACAGAGTAAAACCCTGTCTCAAAAAAAAAAAAAAAAAAAAAAAAGGAGGGGGGCAATTGTCTATTCATGTGCATAGCCCACTTTTTGATCAGATTGTTTCTTTCTTGCTGATTTGTTCAAGTTCCTTGTACATTCTGGATATTATTCTTTTATTGGATGCATCGTTTGCAAAGATTTTCTCCCACCCTGGGGGCTGTCTGTTTACTCTGATGATTATTTCTTTTGCTGTGCAGAAGTTTTTTAGTTTAATTAGGTCACTTCTATTTATCTTTGTGTTGCATTTGCTTTTGGGTTCTTGGAAATGAAGAGTTTGCCTAAGCCAATGTCTAGAAGGGTTTTTCCGATGTTCTAGAATTTTTATGGTTTTAAGTCTTAGATTTAAGTCTTTGATCATTTTGAGTTGATTTTTGTATAAGGTGAGAGGTGAGGATCCGGTTTCATTCTTCTACATATAGCTTGCCACTTATCTCAGCACCATTTTGTTGAATAAGGCGTTCTTTCCCCACTTTATGTTTTTGTTTGCTTTGTCGAAGATCACTTGGCTGTAAGTTTTGGCTTTATTTCTGGGTTCTCTATTCTGTTCCATTGGTCTATGTGCCTATTTTTATTCCAGTACCATGCTATTTTGGTAACATAGCCTTGTAGTATAGTTTGAAGTTGGGTAAGAACTCCAGATTTGTTCTTTTTGCTTAGTCTTGCTTTGGGTATTGTTAGAAATGCTTGTTCCCTGGTGTCCCAAAGAAATAGCACTTGAACATAAATTTAGTTATCTCAGCAAGGCCATTTTTACTTTCTGCAGAAAGGGTGCCCATTGCAGATGGAACAATGGTGAGAGCACACTTGAACACTTGAAGAAAGGAAAAGCAGACATGTTTATCTCTTATGCATTTGGGTTGTCCTTACTGCAGTGTCCTGCATCCATTGGCTGGAGCTGGACCTCACAATCTTAAACTGATACCCAATTTGCTAATAACCTAAAACTTTCCTAAATAGGTAAGTGCAAGGGAGAACAAAGAAGAGGAAGTTGCTTATGAAAGGTTTAAGGAAGCAATAACATTTCCAAATAAGGAAGGGGCATAAGCTATGAGCTAAGACTTGCCTGGGCCTGTCCAGACATGCCTGAGTAAGCCAAAGCAACTAACTGGGCTAAAGTGTATGAATAGTTGATAGGAGGCTTTAGAGTAAGGAACTGTTATTCCTAGTGTCTATTATTTTACTTTTAAACCAAGATGAGCTTTGAAGATGAACTTTTCTACTTTCTACAGTATGCTGGCTCTTTTTTAGTCACATATGAATTTTAGGATTTTTAGGATTTTTTTTTCTAGTTCTATGAAGAATGATGATGGTATTTTGATGGGAGTTGCCTTGAATTTGTATATTGTTGTTGGCAGTATGCTCATTTTTACAATATTGATTCTACCCATCCATGAGCATGGAATGTATTTCCATTTGTTTGTGTTGTAAATGATTTCTTTCAGCAGTGTTTTGTAGTTTTCCTTGTAGAGATCTTTCACCTCCTTGGTTAGGTATATTCCTAAGTTGTTTTTTTTTGGTTTGTTTTTTGGTTTTTTTGCTATTGTAAAAGGAGTTGAGTTCTTGATTTGATTCCGAACTTGGTCGCTGTTGGTGTATAGCAGTGATGATTTATGTACATTGATTTTGTATACTGAATTCATTTATCAGATCTGGGAACTTTTTGGATGAATCTTTAGAGTTTTCTAGGTATATGATCATATAATTGGCGAACAGTGACAATTGACTTCCTCTTTACCAATTTGGATGCCTTTTATTTCTTTCTGTTGTCTGATTGCTCTGGCTAAGACTTCCAGTACTATGTTGAATAGAAGTAGTGAAAGTGGGCATCCTTGTCTTGTTCTAGTTCTTAAGGGGAATGCTTTCAACTTTTCCCCATTCAGTAATATTGTCTGTGGGTTTGTCATAGATGGCTTTTATTACCTTAGGGTATGTCCCTTCTATGCTGATTTTGCTGAGGGTTTTAATGATAAAGGGATACTGGAGTTTGTCAAATGCTTTGTCTGCATCTATTGAGATGATCATGTGATTTTTGTTTTTAATTCTGTTTATGTGGTCTATCATATTTATTGACTTACGTATGTTAAACCATCTCTGCATCCCTGATATGAAACCCATTTGATCATGATGTATTATCTTTTTGTTATGCTGTTGGATTCGGCTAGCTAGTATTTTATTGAGGATTTTTGCAGCTATGTTCATCAGGGATATTGGTCTGTAGTTTTCTTTTTTTGTTATGTCCTTTCCTAGTTTTGGTATTAGTGTGATATTGGCTTCATAGAATGATTTAGGGAGCATTCTCTCTTTCTCTGCCTTGTGGAATAATTTCAGTAGGATTGGTACCAGTTCTTTGAATGTCTGACAGAATTCAGCTGTGAATTCATCTGGTCCTGGACTTTTCTTCATTGGCAGTTTGTTTTGTGTGTGTGTGTGTTTTTTTTTTTTTTACCATTTGAATCTTGCTGCTTGTAATCTAGAAGGGTTATATATTTCCAGGAATTTATCCATTTCCTCTAGGTTTTCTAGTTTATGCGTGTAACAATGTTCATAGTAGCCTTGAATGATCTTTTGTATTTCTGTGGTATTGGTTGTAATATCTCCCATTTCGTTTCTAACTGGGCTTATTTGGATCTTCTCTGCTCTTTTCTTGGTTAATCTCACTAATAGTCTATCAGCTTTGTTTATCTTCTCAACCAGCTTTTTGTTTCTTTTATCTTTTGTAGTGGTTTTTTTTTTTTTTGGTTGTTTCCATTTCATTTAGTTCTGCTCTGATCTTTGTTATTTCTTTTCTTCTCTGGGTTTGAGTTTGGTTTGTTCTTGTTTCTCTAGTTCCTTGAGGTGTGACCTTAGATTGTGCTCTTTCAGACTTTTTGATGTAGGCATTTAATGGTGTGAACTTTCCTCTTAGAACCACTTTTGCTGTATCCCAGAGGTTTTGATAAGTTGTCACTATTATTGTTCAGCTGAAATAATTTTTTAATTTCCATCTCGATTTCGTTGTTGACCCAGAGATCATTCAAGAGAAGATTATTTAATGTCCATGTATTTTTATAGTTTTAAGTGTTCCTATTGGAGGTAATTTCCAGTTTTATTCCACTGTGGTTTGAGAAGATACTTGATATAAATTCGATTTTTAAAAATTTATTGAGACTTGTTTTATGGCCTATCATATGGTCTGTTTTGGAGAATGTTCCTTGTGCTGATGAATAGAATGTATGTCCTGCAATTGTTCGGTAGAATGTTCTGTAAATATCTGTGAAGTCCATTTGTTCTAGGGTATAGTTTAAGTCCATTGTTTCTTTTTAAACTTTCTGTCTTAATGACCTGTCTATTGAAGTCCCCCACTATTATTGTGTTGCCATCTATCTCATTTTTAGGTCTAGTAGTAATTGCTTATAAATTTGGGAGCTCCAGTGTTAGATGAATAAATATTTAGAACTGTGAGATTTTCCTGTTAGACTCTTCCTTTTATCATTATATAATATCCTTCTTTGACTTCTTTAACTGTTGTTGCTTTAAAGTTTGCTCTGTCTGATATAAGAATAGCTATTCCTGCTCGCTTTTGGTTTTCATTTTGTATAGAATATGTTTTTCCACCCCTTTATTTTAAGTTTATATGAGTCCTTAGGTGTTAGGTGAGTCTCTTGAAGACATCAGATACTTATTTAGTGAATTCTTATCAATTCTGCCATTCTGTATCTTTTAGGTAGAGCATTTAGACCATTTACATTCAATGTTAGTATTGAGATGTGAGGTACTATTCTATTCATTATGCTACTTGTTGCCTGAATACTTTGTTTTTCTTTAATTGTGTTATTGTTTTATAGGCCTTGTGAGAATTATACTTTAAAGAGATTCTATTTTGGTGTATTTCAAGGTTTTGTCTCAAGATTTAGAACTCCTGTCGGCAGTTCTCATAGTGCTGACGTGGTAGTGGCAACTTCTCTCAGCATTTGTCTGAAAAAAAACTTTTTTTTTTTTTCATTTTTGAAGCTTAGTTTCACTGGAGACAAAATCTTAGCTGATAATTGTTTTGTTTAAGGAGGTAAAAGATAGGACCCCAATCCCTTCTAGCTTGTATGGTTTCTGCTAAGAAATCTGCTATTAATCTGATAGGTTGTTCTTTATAGGTTACTCGATGCTTTTGCCTCACAGATCTTAAGATTCTTTGTTTTGTGTTGATTTTATTATTTATTTATTTATTTATTTTTGAGATGGAGTTTCGCTCTTGTTGACCAGGGGGAGTGCAATGGCGCGATCTCAGCTCACTGCAACCTCTGCCTCCTGAATTCACATGATTCTTCTGCCTCAGCCTCCAGAGTAGCTGGGATTACAGGCATCCGCCACCACACCCAGCTAATTTTTGTATTTTTAGTAGAGACAGCGTTTCACCATGTTGGCCAGGCTGGTCTCAAACTCCTGATCTCAGGTGATCCACCTGCCCCGGGCTCCCAAAGTGCTGGGATTATAGATGTGAGCCACCGTACCTGGCCTGTGTTGACTTTAGATAACCTGATAACTATGTGCCTAGGTGATGATCTTTTTGCAATGAATTTACAGGTATTCTTTGGACTTCTTGAATTTGGATGTTTAGATCTCTAGCAAGGATGGGAAGTTTTCCTCAATTATTCCCTTAAATAAGTTTTCCAAACTTTTAGATTTCTCTTCTTTCTCAGGAACACCAATTACTCTTAGGTTTAGTGATTTAACATAATCTTAAACTTCTTGGAGGGTTTGTTATTATTAATATTTTTTTTCGAGACAGAGTTTCACTTTTGTTGCCCAGGCTGGAGTGCAATGGCACCATTTCAGCTCACTGCAACCTCCACCTCCTGGGTTCAAGCAGTTCTCCTGCCTCAGCTTCCCAATGTTATTTTTTTAATTCTTTTTTCCTTCTCTTTGTTGCAATGGGTTAATTCAAAAGCCTTGTCTTCATGCTCTCAATTTCTTTCTTCTACTTGTTCTAGTCTATTGTTGAAACTTTCCAGTGTTTTTTGCCTTTTTCTAAGTTTGACTTTCATTTGCAGAAGTTGTGATTGTTTTTTATTCATGCTATCTATTTCTCTGGAAATTTTGTCATCCATATCCTATATTTCTTAAAATTTCTTTAAGTTGATTTTCACCTTTTTCTGGTGCCTTCTTGAATAGCTTAATAATCTACCTTCTGAATGCATTTTCTGGCAATGCAGAAAATGCCATTAAGAGATTTGTCATTCAGATATTTCTGGCAATTCAGTTCCCAATAAGTTCCTCATTTTCCATCTGACACTTCCTCAGCCTGGACCTCACTGCTTATATCACTATAAGAATTTTGGTCACAACAATTTTACAAGTCTCTAGGGAGTTCCAAACTTTCCCTCATCTTCCTGTCTTCTAAGTCCTCTACACTCTTCCACCTTCTGCCAGTTACCCAATTACAAAGCTGCTGCCACATTTTCAGGTGTTTTTATAGCAATGCCCCACTCAGTACCAGTTTTCTGTATTAGTTCTCACATTCTTATAAAAAGAATACCTGAGGCTGGGCAATTTATAAAGAAAAGAGCTTTAATTGGCTCACGGTTCCACATGCTCTACAGGAAACACAGTGGCTTCTGCTATGCTTCTGGGGAGGCCTCAGGAAACTTTTACTCATAGCAGAAGCCAGAATGGGAGCAGGCACATCACATGACCAGAGCAGGAGGAAGAGAGAGGGCAGGGAAGGTGTTACACAACAACCAGATCTTATGAGAACTCACTCACCATCATGAGAACAGCACCAAGGGGATGGTGATAAACCATTCATGAAGGATTCACCCCTATTATTCAATCACTTCCCATGATGCCCCACCTCCAACATTGAGGATTATAACGTGACCTGAGATTTAAGTGGGAACACAGATCCAAATCATATGAATTAGCTAGGACTTCTAGAAATATGTTGAATAGAACTGTTGAAAGAAGACATTGTTGCCTTGTTCCCAATCTTAGAGGAAAAACATCTAGTTTCTCACCCTTGTCTGATATTAGCTGTAGATTTTTTGTAGATTTTCTGTAGATTTTCTTTATCAAATTGAGAATTATCTTCTATTCCTACTTTGTTGACAGTTTTTGTCATGAATGAATATTGGATTTTGTCAAATGCTTTTTCTACGTCTATGGATGTGACTATATGATTTCATTAGCCTGTTGATGTGATGGATTACATCAACTGATTTTTGAATGTTGAATCAGCTTTGAATATCCAAAATAAATTGCACTTGGTCATGGTGTATAAGTCTTTTTACACTTTATTGTATTTAATCTCCTAATATCTTGTTGAAGATTTTGCATGTATTTTTCTGAGAGATATTAGTCTATAATTTTTATTTCTTGTAATGTCTTTTGCTGATTTTGGTATTAGGGTAAATCATTTCTACTATTTTCAAGAAATTGGTCCATTTGATCTCAGTTATCAAATTTGTGGGCACAGAGTTATTAATAATATTCCCTTATTATTTTTATGTCTATATAGTCCATAGTAATGGCTTCTCTTTTATTTCAGTATTAGTACTTTTTTCTTGATTAGCCTGCCCATATGTGCGTCAATTTTATTGATCTTTTAAAGGAACCAACTTTTGATTTCTTTGATTTACTCTATTAATTTCCTGTTTTCAGTTTCATAGATTTCTGCTCTTATTTTTCTTTTCTTCTGTGTGTATAGTTTGGATGTTTGTTCTCTCCAAATTTCATGTTGAAATGTGATCTCTAATGTTGGAGATGGGGCCTAGTGGGAGGTGTTTGGGTAATGGAGGCAGATCTCATGAATGGCTTGGTGCTCTCCCAAGGCTAATGGGTTGACATGGGATCTGGTTGTTAAAAGGTATCTGGGGCCGGACTTGTGGCTTATGCCTGTAATCCCAGCACTTTGGGAGGCCTAGGAGGATGGATCACTTGAGGCCAGGAGTACGAGACCAGCCTGGCCAGCATAGCGAAACCCTGTCTCTACTAAAAATACAAAAATGCGCAGGGCATGATGGCACACACCTGTAATCCCAGCTACTCAGGAGACTGAGGCATGAGAATTGCTTGAGCCTGGAGGCAGAGGTTGTGGTTGGCAGAGATCGTACCACTGCATTCCAGCCTGGGCAATGGAAGGAGACTTTGTCTCAAAAAAAAAAGGTACCTGAGACCTCTTTTCTCTCTTCCTTGCTCACTGTTTTGGTATGTGACACACCTCCTCCCCACTTGCCTTCCACCATCAATAAAAGCTTCCCAAGGCCCTCCCCAGAAGCAGATGCTGGCACCATGCTTGTACAGCTAGTAAAACCATGAGCCAAATAAACCTCTTTTTTTTTTTTAATAAATTACACAGTCTCAGGTATTCTTTTATAGCAATGCAAAGCACATTAATACATCTGGGTGTTTTTGGATTTAGTATGTTCTTTTTTTCCCTAGTTTCCTAAGGTAGAAGCTTAGGTTGTTGATCTTTTTTTTTTTTTTTTTTTTTGACACGGAGTTTCACTCTTGTTGCCCAGGCTGGAGTGCAATGGCACAATCTCGGCTCACTGCAACCTCTGCCTCCCAGGTTCAAGTGATTTTTCTGCCTCAACCTCCTGAGTAGCTGGGATTACAGGCGCCTGCCACCACACCCAGCTAATTTTTTGTATTTTTAGTAGAGACAGGGTCTCATTATTTTGGCCAGGCTGGTCTCGAACTCCTGACCTCAGGCAATCCACCTGCCTCGGCCTCCCAAAGTGCTAGGATTACAGACGTGAGCCACCACACCCGGCCAGGTTATTGATTTTAGATATTCCTTCTTTTCTAATATATGCACTCAGTGCTATAAATTTCTTGTAAGTACTGCTTTAACTACATGCCACAAATTTTGGTAAGTTATATTTTAATTTTTGTTTCATTCAAAATATTCTAAATTTTTTTTGTGATTTCTTCTTTGACCTATGTGTTATCTAGAAGTATGTTGTTAAATTTCTAAATATTTTGGGATTTTCCAACTATCCTTCTGTTAATGTATTTCTAGTTCAACTCCACTGTGGTCTGAGAGTATACTTTGTATGATTTTTGCTCTTTTAAGTTTGTTTAGATGTGTTTTATAGGGCATATGTAGTCTGTCTTAGTGAATGTTGCATGTGAGCTTGAAAAGAATGTGTGTTCTGCTGTTTTTGGATAAAGTACTCCGTAAATGTCTAGATCCAATTGATTGATAACGCTGTTCAGTTGAATTGTATCCTTGCTGGCTTTCTGCCTGCTTGATCTGTCAGTTACTGATACATGGGTGTTGCATTCTCCAATAATAATCTATAATAGTAATCTAGAATAGTAGATATGGGTATCTCTCCTTGCCATCCTATCAATTTTTTTGCCTCATATATGTTGGCATGCTCTGTTGTTAGGAATGTGCACATTAAGGATTGTTATGTCTTCTTTGAAAATTAACTTTTTACAATCATTATGTCATGCCCTCTCTTTATTACTGATAATTTTCCTTTCTCTGAAATTTGCTTTGTCTGAAATTAATGTAGTTACCCCAACTTTCCTTTTATTAGCATTAACATTTGAATATTAATATTAATTTATTGTAGATAAATAAGTAGATCTTGTTTTCTTATCCACTCTGACCATTTGTCTTAATTGGGGTATATAGATTAGTCACAGTTAAAGTAATTATAGTTGGATTAATATTTCCCATATTTATAAGTATCTTTAATTTATTGCCCTGTTCATTTGTTTGTTTAGTCTTCAGCGGCTCTTCTGCCTTTTCTGGGTTTAATTGAGCGTGTTATATAATTCCATTTTGTTTTTTCTCTTAGGGTATTAATTATATTTTCTTTGTATGTATTTATATAATTATTTGTATATGACTCCTCTAGTAGTCTGGATGTTTCATTAGAGCAGATACCACATACCATCGAATATGTACCTAGGCACAGTGACTGGAACATAGAGTATATTCAATAAATATGTGATGAATGAGTGGGTGGATGGAAGGATGGATAAAAAGTTGGCTTGGAGAATAAGAAAGAGTGAGTGAGGAAGGAAGGGAAGAGATAGAGAAAAAGTAGAAGTGAATTATGGCCAAATAACTTATAATGGGAGCAAATTCTAGTGCTTTACACTTGTAAAATCACTTGTAAAAACACATAAATTTATTTGCCTCTCAGATCTACTTGTCTTCACATTATAGCAAACAAATACTTCTCTGTAGGTGGCAGTGCACTTACATAAGACATTCTTCTGAAAGAAAAGGGTGGGGGTGGAATTATCTTGAACATTCAAAAGCATTTATGTAACTTAAATCTCATAGTTTTAAAAACATACTCTTATTTCCTATAATGTGGGTATATACTTAATTTATACTTGCCCTTAGTCTTTTTCCCTCAGAGGTATTAGTAAGTGTTAAAGAGTTATCAGTTTTCATTTTATGATATTATGATTGAAATTGACATGCCAGTCAAGAATTCAAAAACAGATGTTGTGAATAAAACAGTGGCTAGCATTTTTGTTTTTAACAACAACAATAGCATTTGTATTATAAAATAATTGAAACCGGCTAATATAGGTAAAACTGTTGGTCAAATGATATATCTCAACTAGCTTTGGGGCTGGGGACTTTTAAGTGGGAAAGGTTTTTTTTCCTAAGTACATTAAAAAGAATGGCTAAGTACATTAAAAAGTTGACCACCCTGCTCATGAATTTTATGTAAAAAAAAAATCAAAACCTGAATTTATCTTAGACTGTTTTGTACATATTGTTACTACCTGTATTATCTAAAACTTCATACAATCTAAGTGCACTACTCTTAGATTTGCCCCACTTCGTTTTCCATGTTATAGTTTTCTTCCAGTTTAATATATATGTATACATACATACATATAATTTTATTCTTACAGCACTTAAATGCAGAAAGGTCTTACAAGTCCCAGATTTCTACCTTACATAAATCTGTTGTAAAAATGGAAGAGGAGCTTCAGAAGGTTCAGTTTGAAAAAGTGTCCGCTCTTGCAGATTTGTCTTCTACTAGGGAACTCTGTATTAAACTTGACTCAAGCAAAGAACTTCTTAATCGACAGCTGGTTGCTAAAGATCAAGAAATAGAAATGGTATGTAATATATTTTTAAAATCTTTAAAATTGCTATTACTGTAAAGTTAGTATAATTTTGGAAAAGTAAGTTCTTTTTTATGTAATATTACATCAAGCCATGTCTTTGAACTTAGATTTTATTTTTAAAATCCAAGAGGTTAGTTTATGACAGCTGTATTCCAAACAACTTAAGACTGTAACAGAAACTCTTCCTTTGAGCATGTAATTTGCATTTACTTTTAGCCAGCAGAATCATAAAACACACTGACATAGCGATCAGCAAAGAACCATGAGGTTGAGGTTTATTTAGCTAAATTGTAACTTTAATGATATTCTTTTAAGCTAAATTTATTTACTAATTGGCCGGGTTCTTTTAACTGTAACTCAGTTGATTGTATCTACTTTGTGCCTGACATTGTACTTGCCACTGGGAGTATAATATTCAAAAGATATAGGTTCCTGTCCTCAGGGACTTCCCATTGACATACAAATAATTTGTAATGTATGATGTATTAATAAGAGACACTAAAAGCTTTATAGAGGAAATTTCTATTCAGCCCAGGAATATCAGGGAGGAGTACACAAGGAGATACTCAGGAGCTCTAAAGGAATGAGGCATCCCATTCAGAAGGAAAAACAACACAGACAAGGGTATGGAGTGAATAATAAGTACTTTGTAATGGCTAGTGTAGCATACATGCGAGGAAGTGGCTGGAGAGATAGAGCCCGAATTTTAAAGGGGTATATATAGAAGATGCATAGTATATTTGAAATAGTGGAAAATTTTGGTCATGTTTAAAGTTCTGTTATTATCAAACCCTATTGAACCTTTATTTTTTTTATTTTTGAGATGGAGTCTCACTCTGTTGCCAGGCTGGAGTGCAGTGGCATGATCTCGGCTCACTGCAACCTCCGACTCCTTGGTTCAACCGATTCTCCTGCCTCAGCCTCCCGAGTAGCTGGGATTACAGGTGCCCGCCACCACACCTGGCTAATTTTTGTATTTTTAGTAAGACAGTATTTCACCATGTTGGCCAGGCTGGTCTTGAACTCCTCGACTTTAATCCAGAATGTATGGAGATTTGAAGTTGTCTCAAACGTACTTTTAAAGCCACCATCATTTGCGCTCTCCAACAGTTGATCCTCTTCTAGCATGGACAAAGTCAATTCACCTAGCATATTCACAAATGGGTTGCAGATCCATTCCTTCCAAGTTCAGGGGTCTTTTCTGATTGGGAAGTAATGCTCAAATTCTTTTGAAAGCTGAGCTAGGTGATCATACACCAATTGGGAGAAAGAAGGCCCTGGCTCACCCTCCTTCAAAATCTCTGTTAATGTTTGAAAAATGTCAAAAATCCCAGTGTTCACTCGTTGCCCCCATAATTCCAGTTTGGCTTTTTTTGTTTGTTTTGTTTTGTTTCGCTCTGTCGCCCAGGCTGGAGTGCAGCAGTGTGATCTTGGCTCACTGCAGCCTCCGCCTCCCAGGTTCAAGCAATTCTCCTGCCTCAGCCTCCCGAGTAGCTGGGATTACAGGTGCCCGCCACCACACCTGGCTGATTTTTGTATTTTTAGTAAGACAGTATTTCACCATGTTGGCCAGGCTGGTCTTGAACTCCTGACCTCAAGTGATCTGCCCACCTCGGCCTCCCAGTGCTGGGATTTCAGCAGTTTAGTTTTGAATGTAGCCACTTTATCTGCGAACTTGAACACAGTTGTCATTCTCCCCTGAAGTGACAGATGGAGTTTGTTGAGCAGGCTGTATAGGTCATACAAGTAAGCAAGTTTTGAGACCCATTCTCTGTCACTAAAATGTGCTTCCAGTGGTGACATTTTCTGAAAGAAATCTCTGGAGTTGCTCTCATAACTCAAAAACTCTGGCCAGTGATACACCTTTAGAAAGTCATCTCACTTCTGTATATAAGAGAAGACGTGTTTCCTCTGCATTCATCTCTTCACGGAGCTATGCGAACAGACATGAGTTAAGGGCATGTACTTTAATGTGGCTGATAATTTTAATCACGTCCTGCAAAATGTTGTTAAGTTCAGGTGACATTTTTTGGATAGCCAGCATTTCTCTATAGATGACACAGTGTGTAGACTCACATTCAGAAGCGACCTCTTTGACCCAAGTAATGAAATCAGAGAGCTATCCAGCCATGGCAACCACTGCCATCTGTGCATATACTGACACAAAATGACCTGAATTCAGTTTTCCTGATATGTAGTCATTCAAAGACTTGAGTAGTCTGCAGCTGTGATGTTGGTTGGCAACAAAAGTGCACATAACATATCTTGATACACAGGCTCCTGAAAAATATATCACACAGAAACAAGCATTGTTGCCTTGCTGTCAACATCTGTAGACTCGTCAACCTGGATTGCATACCACGGTGATTCATTAATCCTCTCTAACAATTGTGTCACAATATCCTCTTAGTTCATCAATTCATCTAGTTATTGGTGCTAGCCAAAAGAGGAACACGTGCCACCTTTTGAACTTCAGCCTCTCCTAAAATTTTATGACATTATCCTTATCAGTAGGCAGGATCAACTCTCCACCAATAGCAAAGGGCTTCTTAGCATTAGCAATGTGTTTAGCCACTAAGAATGATGCTCTCAGTGGAGACACATTTGATGAAGTGGTGGCCTTTAATAATTGCTTCTGTTCTTTGTGTTCACATTTTTTTTTCTTTTGAAAAACTCCAAAGTCTTGTCTTTTAATACAGGGTGCTTGGTCTCCAAGTGGCAAAGTAGTTTTGAAGGTTTCATGGTTTCACTGGATAGCCGGTCACTACATATTATACAAAGCAGACTTGGAGAATGTGAATCTACCTGTTGCAATGAACCCATAATTTAGTAGGACTTGGTATTTTCTTTTAAATACAGCTTTCCTTTTGTTGATAGTCTTAGATTCTTCTGCTGTCTCATCATTGGGTCTTTTGCCCTTTTCAAAGGAGCTCTCTAGTGATGTTTGTTTTTTACTCATTTTGGCTAGGGTTAGCTTGTGGGCTTACCAAAACTATGACTGAGACAAGTACTCAGTGCAGGAAAGAGACACGGATGGAAGTGGTAAATAAAAAAATGGGCAGGCCACATGCAGACTAAAATAAGTGTCAGATTCTGACTTAAAGCCTGCCACTAGATGCAGCTGTACAATTGAAGCACATCAACTCACTTGCCACTATAAAGCCTACCACCAGATGCAACTTAATTGTCACTTGCCACTCAGCAATACGGTTTTGATATGAGTCTGCAAGCAATTGATTTATTAAGGTCTCTGTGCAGTCAAACCTCTCTGCTAATGTTAATCTATATTTGCAGCAGCTCCCCAGAGCTAACATCAGTGCCTCAGCTCCACCTCAGATCATCAGACATTAGATTCCTTTAAAGAGTGCACAACTGAGATCCCTTGCCTGTGTAGTTCACAATAGGGTTCCACTCCTATGAGAATCTAATGCTGCTGCAGATCTGACAGGAGGCGGAGTTCAGACAGTAATGCGAGTGATGGGGAGCAGTTGTAAATACAGATGAAGCTTTGCTGGCTCACCTGCCATTCACCTCCTGCTGTGTGGCCTGGTTCCTAACAGACCACAGACTGGTAGCAGTCTGTGGCCCAGGGGTTAGGGAATCCTGCTTTATCAGACATGTGGTTTGCAAATATTTTCTTTCACTAAGTATGTGGCTTGTGGTTTTTATCCTCTTAACAGGGTCTTTCTCAATTAAAAAGTTTTCAATTTTGATGAAGTTGCATTTATAAATTTTCCTTTTATGGATTGTGCTTTTGGCTTTAAGTCTAAAAATTATTTGCTATAGCTCTAAATCACAAAGATTTTCCTACTTCTTATTCTAAATGTTTTATAGTTTTATTTTTCACATTTAATTCCGTGACCCATTTTGAGTTAATTCTGCGTAAAGTGTGAGGTTGACATAGAGGTTCTTTTTTTTTTTTTTTTTTTTTGGCCTATGAGTATCCAACTGCTTCTGTACCATTTGTTTAAAAAGCTATCTTTCTGCCATTGAATTGATTTTGTACCCTTGTGAAAAATCAGTTGGGTATATTTGTGTGGGTCTATTTCTTGGTTTTCTATTTCTTTTACATTTACCTATATATCTGTCTTTCCCCCAATACCACAGAATTTTGTTTACTGTGGTTATATATTAAGTCTTTAATTTGGGTTCATCTGCTTTATTCTTTTTTTTTCAAAATTGTTTTAGGTATTCTAATCTCTTTGATTTTTCACATAAATCTTAGAATAATCTTTTTATATCTTCAAAAATCCTGCTTGAATTTTGATAGGAATTGCATTAAAATTGCATTAACTTGGGGAGAATTAACATCTTTACTATGCTAAGGCTTCCAATTCATGAACGTGATATGTCTTATTTAGATCTTCCTTGATTTCTTTTGTTAACTGTGTAGTTTTCAGCATGCAAGTTCTGTACATGTTTGGATTTCCACCTACAAAATTAAAAGAAGTATCTTTTTTTGAGCTATTGTAAGTGGTATTTTAGTTTTAATGTCATTGTCAATGTGTTCTTTGCTAGTATGTAGAAGTACAATTGATTTTTGTTTTTTGTTTTCTTTTGGTTTGGTTTTAGAGATTGGGTCTCACTCTGTTGCCCAGGCTGGAGTGCAGTGGCACATAGATTACTGCAGTCTTGAACCCCTGGGCTCAAGTAATTCTTTCACCTCAGCCTCCCAAGTAGCTAGGTGGCACTACAGACATGTGTCACCATGCCTGGCTAATATTTTGATTTTTGTAGAGATGGGGTCTTGCTATGTTGCCCAGGCTGGTCTCGAACTTCTGGCCTTAAGCAATCCTCCTGCCCCAGCCTCCCAAAATGCTGGGATTACAGGCATTAGCCAGCATGCCCAGCCAATAATTTTAATTTTTTTTTTGAGACAGAACCTTGCTCTGTCCCCCAGGCTGGAGTACAGTGGCGTGATCTTGGGTCACTGCAACCTCCACCTCCCAGGTTGAAGTGATTCTCCTGCCTCAGCCTCCCAAGTAGCTGGGATTACAGGCATGTGCCAACATACCCAGCTAATTTTTGTGTATTTAGTAGAGACGGGGTTTCACCATGTTTCCCAGGCTGGTCTCGAACTCCTGACCTCAAGTTATCTGCCCGCCTCAGCCTCCCAAAGTGCTGGGATTACAGGCATGAGCCACCGTGCCCAGCCAACAATTTTAATTTTTGAATGTTTATCTTGTGTCCTATGAACTTGCCAAATCCACTTACTAGTCCTAGGAGTTTTCCTGCAGATTGCGTGGGGTTTTCTAGGTAAACAACCGCTATATCTGAAAATAAGAACAGTTTTATTCTTTTCTGATCTGTTTGCCTTTTCTTGCCTTCTTGCACTGTTTTGTACTTAAGCACTGTGTCAGTTAAGAATGGTGAAAGTGGACATCTTACCTTCTTCCCAATATTAGGCAGAAAGCATTCAGTGTTTCACCACTAGTGTTATCTGTAGTATTTTGCAGTTGCTCTTTATCAAGTAGAGGGATTTCCCCTCTATTCCCATATTTCTAAGAGGTTTTATCATAGATTGATGTTGAATTTTGTCAAATGCTTTTTCAGCATCTAATTATAAGATCCAATGATTTTTCTTCTTTAGCCTATTAATATGATAGATCACATTAATTGTTTTTGAATATTGAACTAGCCTTCCATCCCTGAGATCATTCAGATAATTTTAAATAAGAAAAGAGAAGTTAGGGTCAAAAATATCTATATTGCCACCTTCATTCTCCTATAAAAATAGTTTAAAGCACTATCTGGACCTTTTTTTCAGTCTTAGTTTTCTTTGCTTTTCTTTTTTTTTAAATACATTTACTGAGATATATTTGTTGATATATAATTCACATAATATACAATATACCCTGGTCTTGATTTTCTATCTCTAAATTAATAGTATATCTATTAACTAACTCTTCTCAAGAGGAATTTTGAGAACATGAATTCCAAATATTCTTCCTTTAACATCTTTTTATGAATGCTTATGTTATGGGTGATTTCCTTAGGCATAATATGAGAAGTGCTTTGGAGAATCTCTCATAATTTTTGAAGGAAGCAAAGGATTTTAAAAAATGTAGTCATCACCTTAGGCTACAATGGATTTCAGAACCTAAAACTAGAATAAGGTACTTTCTCCCACTATAGACATTTTGTTACATTTCCTTCTGGCCTTTTCTTTTCCTGGCCAGATTTTTGTGTTCTTTTGCATAGTTGCAAAATAATATATTAAATGAATTATTCTACTGTTTACCATTTCTGTATAAAAAAATTAAAATTTTTATTGTATAAAACAACATGGAAAATTTTTTTACATAAAACTTTCATCACATTTTGCATTATATCCTTAAGATGGATTCCCACAAGTGGAACTTTTGGCACATACAGCCAACGAGCTTTCAAAAAGCCACTGCTTCACAATTAAGAGGAAACATCATGAAAACAAAAATGGAAACAATAGACCAGTTAGAAGTTGAATAGAGAACCATGGACAGCAGCAGCTAACAAGAGCCCTTCTGGGATCAGAGCAAGCCTCAAAAACTTGCCTCAAAACTACCCCTTCTGTGAGTTTGACAGAGAGTAGAATGGTGGTGATGAGGGGCTGGGGGTGAGGGGAGTAGGGGAAGAAGGGAGACGTTGGACAAGGGGTGCAAATTTTCAGTTACAAGGTGAATAAGTTTGGGAGATCTAATGTACAGCATGGTAACTACAGTTAATATACTGTATACTTGAAATTTGCTGTGAATAGATCTCATGTGTTCTTAACACACACATACAACAGTAACTAGTTGAGAGAGAGGTGATCGATATGTTAGTTAGCTTAATTGTGGCAATCATTCTACAATGTATGTGTGTATCAAAACATCATGTTACATTCCTTAAGTATATATAATTTTTATTTGTCAATCATACCTCAACAATGCTTGGGTTGGGAAGTAGTACCCCTGCAAAGGGATCAAATGTAATTGGATCAGACTGTGAAGCAAGGTAACCCACAGTTGATTGTCAAAATAAATAGAATAGTCAGCTAGCAATTAATAGAGGCTAATAGTTGGATTTGATACCAGTAGGGACAGATCAGCCAGACACTTAACAGGGAGATCAGAGAGAGACAGTCAAAGAGAGCCTGGCTAAATCCATTGCATCCTAGCGGGAGGGGCTAGAATGACGGTGTAAATGCCCATGGGAGGGGATCAGGGTAACTATGTGCATACCCTGAGGAGCAACATCAGAGGCTATATACTGCAAGGGAAACAGACATCATAGAAACAGTCCAGACAAATAAATAAGGAAATAAGCCAACCATAAAAAGCCCCAAGATGGGGAGGATCAGTATTTAGAGATGCTACAATATATTATTTAAAATTTCTAGTTTTTCAACAACAAAAATTTAACCCTCAAAAAGCCAGTAAAATGCAGCCCATCCATAGGAAAATAAAGCAAACAAAAGAAACTGTCTTTTAGAGCAGCTTATTATTTCCTTATTATTAGTCTCTATTTGATGAGACATTGTTATTAGGCCTTCTTTTACTTTTTTCTTTCTTTTTTTATTTGACAAATAATAATTGTGTATATTTATGGAGTACAATGTGACGTTTTGGTCTATGTATGTAGAAAGCTAATAACATATCAATCAACTTATCAACTTATTTTTTGTGTGATATCATTAAAATTTTATTCTTTTAGCAATTTTGAATTATACAGTAGATTATTATTAACTGTGGTCACCATACAGTGTAATAAATCACCAAAACTTATTTCTCCAGTCTAACTAAAACTTTGGACTCTGATCAACATCTCCCCTTTCTCCATCCTTCCTCCTCCCACCATTCTACTCTCTGTTTCTATAAAGTCAGCTTGTTTAGATTCCACTTATAAAGTAAGATCATACAGTATTTGTCTTTCTTTGCCTGGCTTATTTCACTTAGCATAATGTCCTCCAATTCCACCCAGGTTGCCATGAATGACAGAATTTTTTTCTTTTTAAAGGCCGTATAGTAGGAGTCCCCAACCCTTGGGCCGCAGACCTGTATGGGCCCATAGCCTGTTACCACAGACTGGTACCAGTCCTAGCCGCACAGCAGGAGGTGAGCGGTGGGTGAGTGAGCATTACTGCCTGAGCTCCACCTCCTGTCAGATCAGCAGTGGCATTAGATTCTCGTAAGAGCGTGCACCCTGTTGTGAACTGCGCATGTAAGGGATCTAGGTTGCACACTCCTTGTGAGAATCTAACTAATGCCTGATGATCTGAGGTGGAACAGTTTCATCCCAAAACCATCCCCACCCCCACTGCTGTCCATGGAAAAATTGTCTTCCATGAAACCAGTTCCTGGTGACAAAAAGGTTGGGGACCACTGCTGTATAGTATTCCATTTTGTATCTATACCACATTTTCTTTATCCATTCATCCATTTATGGACTTACTTTACCTCCTTAAGTATGACTTCCTTTATTTCTTTGAACATATTTAAAAGAGCTGCTTTGGGCTGGGCGCGATGGCTCACGCCTGTAATCCCAGAACTTTGGGAGGCTGAGGCGGGCAGATCACGAGGTCAGGAGATCGAGACCATCCTGGCTAACACGGTGAAACCCTGTCTCTACTAAAAAAAATACAAAAAAATTAGCCAGGCGTAGTGGCAGGTGCTTGTAGTCGCAGCTACTTGGGAGGCTGAGGCAGGAGAATGGCATGAACCTGGGAGGCGGAGCTTACAGTGAGCCGAGATCATGCCACTGCACTCCAGCCTGGGTGGCAGAGTGAGACTCCGTCTCAAAAATAAAAAAAAAAGAGCTGCTAAGTCTGACTGTATATGTTTGCTGTCCTTTCTTCTATCAACTTCTTTAAAAGCTATAACATTTAAAAGTAATAGTTGTAACAATATATCATTGGGCTTGTGACATATATAGATGTAAGTGTAAGATTAATATCACTAGTGAGAAAAGGAAGAAAAACAGCTATGTAGGAATAACATTTCTGTACTGAGCTGTAAATAAACAGTTCAACAGTAATAGTTGCAGATGTCAGTACCCCACTTTCAATAATGAAGAGAGCAGCTAGGCAGAACATCAACAAGGAAATATAAGATTTCAACAACACAAAAACCAAATTGGCATTAACATAAATGTATAAAACACTCTTCCAAAAACAGTAGAATACATAGTCTTCTCAACATGGAAGATCCTCCAGAATAGATCATACATTAGGCCATAATATAAGCCTCAATAGATTTAAAAGGATTGAACTTATGCAAAGTATGTTTTCCCACCACAATGGAATTGTTAGGGATTGATAAAAGAAGAATATTTTGTAAATTCAGAAGTATATGAAAATTGAGCAGCACATTCCCAAATAGTGGTGAGTCAAAGAAGAAATCACAAAGGAAAAAAAGAAAATACTCTGAGATTAGTGAAAATGAATGTGTACTGTGTCAAAACATATAGGATGCAGCTAAAGCAGTACTTAGAGGGAAATTTATAGCTATAAATGCCTATCTATATTAAAAAAGAAGAAAACTCTTAAGTCGCTAACCTAGCTTTCCACTTAGAACACTGGGAAAAGGGAACAAACTAAACCCACAGCAAGAAGAATGAAAATAATAATCAAGATTAGAACAGAAACTAAGTGAAGAGAAAACAATCAAGAATCAAAGAAGCCACAAGCTTGTTCTTTCAGAATACCAACAAAATTGACAAATCTTTAGCAAAGTGACAGAGTCAAATTACTAAAATCAGGAATAAGAGAAGGGACATCACTACTAACCTTATAAAAAAAGTATCATAGGGGAATATCATGAACAACTGAATGCCAAAAATTAAATGCTTAGATGAAATCAACAAATTTCCAGAAAAACACAAACTATTAAAACTGACTTAAGGAAAAGTAGAAAATCTGAATAAACCTGTAACCTAAAGAGGTCAAAATAGAAATTTTTAAACTTCCATAAAGTAATACCGAGGCCCAGATGGCTTCAGTTGTGAATTCTTCCAAATGATTCAAGATGCATTGACCCAGAATTTTTGCAAACTCTTCCAAAAGTAGAAGAGAACACTTCTTAATGCATTCTATGAAGCCATTATTGCCCTGAGGCCAAAGCCAGACAAAGACGTCACAGGAAAATAAAACTGCAGACCATTATCTCTTATGAATACAGATGAAAAATTATCGAGAAAATACTGTAACACTGAATCCAACAACACATAAAACGAAATTTACACCATCAAGTAGGGTTTATTCCATGAATGCTGGGTTGGTTTAACACCTGAAAAATCAGTTAATACATCATCATATCAATAGAATCAAGAACGAAAACCACACAGCCTTCTCAATGGATGCAGAAAAAGCATTTGGCAAAATCCAACATTCTTGCCTGATAAAAACACTCTATAAACTAGAAATAGAAACTTTCTTGACCTCACAAAGGGCATCTATGAAAAACCCACAGCAAACACTGTACTTAGTGGTGATTGAATGCTTTTGCCATAAGATCAGTATCAAGACGAGAATGCCCACCTTGCCTTTTCTATTCAACATTGTAGCAGAGGTTCTAGGCAGAGAAGTTAGGCAAGAAAAAGAAATAAAAGGCATCCAGATTGGAAAAGAAGTAAAGCTATCTCTGTTTGCAGGTGACATGATCTGAAATACAGAAAATCCTAAGAATCCACTAAAAAAGTATTAGAATAAATGAGCATCAGGGTTGTAGGACACAAGATCAATATCCAATTATCGTATTTCTTATTTCTATACATTAACAATGAACAATCTGAAAATGAAAAAAAAATTATATCAAATGGAATTGCATCAAAAAGGGTAGCACTAAAAAAGGACAAATACGGCCGGACGTGGTGGCTTATGCCTGTAATCCCAGCACTTTGGGAGGCCGAGGTGGGCAGATCATGAGGTCAGGAGATCAAGACCATCCTGGCTAACATGGTGAAACCCCATCTCTACTAAAAATACAAAAATTAGCTGGGTGTGATGGCACGTGCCTGTAGTCCCAGCTACTTGGGAGGCCGAGGCAGGAGAATCGCTTGAACCAGGGAGTCAGAGGTTGCAGTGAGCCAAGATTATGCCACTGCACTCTGCCTGGCGACAGAGCAAGACTCTGTCTAAAAAAAAAAAAGACAAATACTTGTATTTTACAAAACTACAGAACGTTGTCAACAGAAATTAAAGGAGACCTAAATAAATGGAAACACATCCCATGTTCATGGGCCAGAACACCTACCATTGTTAAGAAGGCATTACTCCCAAAACTGATCCACAAATTTAATGCAGTGCTTATCAGAATCCCAGGTGTCTTTGTAGAAATTGTCAAACTGATCTAAAATTCATATGGAAGTGCAAGTGAATAGCCAAAACAATCTTGAAAAAGAAAAACAAAGTTGGAGAATCACACTTCCTGATTTCAAAACTGGCTGCAAAACTGAAGTAATCAAGACAATGTGGTACTAGCATAAGGAAAGACATAGAGGTTGATGGAACAGAATTCAGAGTCCAGAAATGGTTTATACATTTGTGCCCAAATGATTTTTCAAAATACAGGTGCTAGGACAATTCAATGAGGAAAGAATCGTATTTTTAGCAAATGGCGACAACCTAATATCTATGTGGAAAAGAATGAAGTTGGATCACATGCAAAGATTAACTGAAAATGAATCATAGGGCTATATGTAACAGCAAAAACTATATTAAGAAGAAAACACAGAAGTAAATCTTTGTGACCTTGGGTTAGGCAGCGCTTTCTTAAATACACGTCAAAAACACACACACACACAAGAATAGATTAAGTAGACTTGATCAAAATAAAAAAAAAAAACCTTCTGTGCTGCAAATGATATCATCAAGAAAGTGGCAAGACGATGCACAAGATGTGAGAAGACATTTGCAAACCATATATCTGATAAGAGATTCATATTCAAAATATGTAGTGGTGGTTCATGCCTCTAATCCTAGCATTTTGGGAGGCCTAGACAGGAGGATCGCTTGAGCCCAGGAGTTCAAGACCAGCCTGGGCAACATGGCAAAAACCCATCTCTACAAAAAATACAAAAATTAACCAGGTGTGGTGGTGCACAGTCGTATTCCCAGCGACTTGAGAGGCTGAGGTGGGAGGTTTACTTCAGTGAGCCATCTTCATGCCACTGCACTCCAGCCTGGGTGACAGAATGAGACCTTGTCTCAAAAAACAAAAAACTAAGAACCCAACTAAAAAATTAGGCAAAGGATATTAATAGACATTTCTCTACATAAGATACATAAATGGCCAATAAACACATGAAAAGATGCTGAACATCATTAATAGAAAAATGCAAATCCAAACCATACTATTTCACAACCACTAGGATGGCTGTAATCAGAGAGAAGATAAAAAATGTTGACAAAAATGTGGAAAAAGTGAAACCCTCATACATTGCTGGTGGAAATGTAAAATAGTAAGGCAACTTTGTAAAACATTTTGGCAGTTCCTCAAAATGTTAAAAATTAGATTACCTTACAGCTCATAAATGTCACTTCTATCTATTCAAGAGGAATGAAAACATGTCCATACAAAAACTTGTATACAAATTTTTATGGCAATATTATTTGTAATAGTCCCAGAGTATAATAAGTCAAATATTTTTAACTCATGAATAGAGCTGTGGTTTATCTATGCAATGGAATATTATTAGGCAATAAAAGTGATGAAGTTTTGATCCTGCTAAAACATTGACAACTCTTAAAAACATTGTGCTAATAAAGGAAGCCAGTCACAAAAGACCGCATACACATTGTTTGTTTCCGTTTATATGGAATATCCAGAATAAGGCAAATAGTAGAAAATAGTTTAGGGGTTGCCTAGGGCCAGAGAAGGTTCTGTGTTGGTTTTTTTGTTTTTTGTTTTTTTTGAGACAGGGTCTCCTTCAGTGGCCGAGGCTGGAGTGCAGTGGTGCCATCTTGGCTCACTGTATCCTCGGCTTCCTGGGCTCAAGCGATTTCCCACCTCAGCCTGCTGAGTAGCTGGGACTACAGGCCTATGTCATCATGCCTGGCTAAGTTTTTGAATGTTTTGTAGCGATGGAGTTTCACCATGTTGCCCAGGCTGGTCTCAAACTCCTGAGCTCAAGCAATCCACCTACCTTGGCCTCCCAGAGTGCTGGGATTACAAGTGTTAGCCACCATGCCCAACCTTGAGTTTCTTTTTGGGGTGATGAAAAAGTTCTCACATTAGATTGTGGTAACGATTGTACAACTGTGTTAATATGCTAAAAATCATTGATGGCATGTGAATTATATTTCAAAAAAGCTATTGTCAAAAAAATCACGGTCTATTTTCTACTCCTGCCAGCAAAGTATATGAGATTGCCATTGCCCAATGTAATGTTCATTAACACAAACTAACAAATTTGCAAATTAGATAGACTAGAACAGTGTCTTTGGTAGAGTTTTTCCAGTTCAGCTGAAAGAGAGTTTGCTCCTAGTCTGCATTTAGTAATGACCTTTTTGATGGTCATGACTAGAGTGGGGAATGCTGGTGGCGTCGATTGGGCAGAGGCCAGAGATACTGCTAAGCATCCTGTAATGCATAGTGCTGCCCCCCACTCCAAATAATTATCCAACCCAAAACATCAGTAATGTTGAGGTAAGAAGCCCTGAACTAGTAATGGCATCTTGTTTTAGTTTATTTGATTACTAGTAAGGGTAAATTTTCCCCATACGTTTACAATTTAATTGTATTTCTCCTTTTGTAAATTTTCTGATCATTATCATTTAGCTCATATTTCTCATCAGTTTATATGTGTTCTTTATGTTAGTAAAGATATAAACTATTAATTTTATTTACTAAGTTTATTTGTGTTCCAGTTGTTTCCTTTCAAATTTTGGTTAAGTTTATATTGACTATCAAAATGTTTATTTTTTTAAGGTGATGAAACTTTTTTTTGCATTGTATCTAGCTTAGAAAATTTCCCTACTTACCTATCTCCTTTCCCTGTAATTTCATTTTTATTTCTTTTCACTGGAATTTAAAGCTTAACTTTTCAAATTTAACTTTTTAAATGCATATAGAATTTGTTATGTATATGACAAGATAAGGAATAATTGTTTTCTAAATACTAGTGACTGTTCTTCCTCCTTTTTAAAAAACATTTGTCTCACTGAGCATATTTTCAGGCTCAAGATAATTTTCAAAAGGAAGCTTTCCACAGGTTTATGCAAGAGAATGTAAGAGATTATGCCTTATATTAATTATAATTATATTAAATTACATTATTAAATATAATTATTAATTATATTAAGAGAATATAAGAGATTACTCTTTATATAAGAATATAAGAGATTACTCCTTATACTCCTTAATTATGGAGTCCAGTGACATTCTATAAGCATGTAGCTCACCTAACTCAGGACAAAGCAGTGCTCACAGATATCATCAGACTTGCAGGAGTATATAAAGAAATATCAAAGCTGATAGTAGAAACTGGTTGCAGTTTGAAATTAATAAGCCTTTTCTTAAATTAATGAATTTTCTGATATGATCAGAGAGATGGAGAAAGTGATACTATACATACATGTGTGGTGTGTTTATTTGGTAAGAAGGAGGGACACAATTTCAAATCACATTAAAAGTAGTTGCCAGTTTATAACAGATTATGAAAATTTTGTGAGTCCCTGATAATATAATAGTTAAGTGAATTAATGGGAATAAGTGTAGATATTTTCTTATTATTGTACAGATGGAGAATGAGTTAGATTCTGCTCGTTCTGAAATTGAACTCCCGAGGAGTCAGATGACAAATGAGAGAATCTCCATGCAGAATCTAGAAGCTTTGCTGGTGGCCAATCGAGACAAAGAATATCAGTCTCAGATAGCACTTCAAGAAAAAGAATCTGAAATTCAGCTTCTTAAAGAACACCTTTGTTTGGCAGAAAATAAAATGTGAGTTGTTTAGCAATATAAAGTAAAGTCATACATCTTAATTTTTTGGTACTTTATAGATTAGTAGAATTTTTAAGCTAGAATTTAGAGAATTCTATAATTTGCCTAAGGATCAAAAATACTGTGATTTGCCTAAGAGGTGGTACTTTTTCTATTATGTTTTTCTTATCTAAATTTAAGTTTAATGATCTCTATTGATTCTTTCCAACAGAGTTTTGAGTATAATAGAATGTCTGATCTAAAATACTGCATTTAGGAAATACAACAAAATGAGAAAAAAATTAACCAGTTTGAAACCAGAAGAATTTTCATATTTAGACCAATATATTGCAACCTAGTGTTTGCATTTGCCACATCATATTTTCTTTTGTACCTATTGCATGTACTGGATACCTAGAAGAACACCTGCATTCACAAAATACAGAAGACTTCCCAGGACATTGATTTTGGCTTCTTTTCTTTCTTTTTCTTTTCTTTTTTTTTTCTTTTTTTAAGGATCTCTAGCACTCCTAGCACCTTATTAAAAGACGTTTGGCTGGAGAATTGGGTGGAATTGCCTCCCTGTATAGTGAATTTTTTTTCTATTAAACTTGGTCACCTCTCATAAAAACTGATGGGGGACCCTTAACCCCTGTTCTTACCTGTCCCATCTGCAACACTTTTCATCCAGCCTCCACTCTGTCCTCACATCTGAGGTCAGGGCATGGGAAAGGATAAGAAGCATGGCCTCGGCAATCAGCCACTCCTAGGAGCCCCTGACTAGGCAAGGGCTTCAGAGCCAAGGCCTGTTTCCTTCAGAAACTGTTTTCAGGTTATAGTGGCGGTGACTGAGTCCTTCTTTTCCATTACTGTAGCTAGGCTATTATGATTCCTTCAACAGGTTTTGCAGGATCACTTTCTCAGGATGGTAGGTGGAAATCTACCTTCGTGAAATATGCCAAAACTTCCACCCTAAGGGCTATACTCTGTTTTAGACTGGCTGTTAAATACTAACACTTAGAATTAGCATGAGAAGTGTTTGTTATTAGTCTCTAAAGTTTAGATTTCAGCAGTCTATGATAGTATCCTGAAAGCAAGTGAAGAGGATAGAATGTTCTGTGTGAGTGGCATTCATCAATGTTTATCTTCCGTATGATATTGTGCCTTATTACAGGTTTTTTGAGGCATTGTTTAGCCTTAAGGAAGATTCTATTAAATTGAAGATTGTGTATGTCAAATTTCATTATAAGGCACTTGGTTGAATAGATATATATAAAACAGACCATATTAATCATGGAGCTAGTGAATTCTGGTGTTAATTATTTGATCATACTACTACTTTATATAATACCTCTAAGTACTTACATAAAAAACAATTTATAGTAAGTAGTATAGACAGATGATGTATAATATGTTCAAACAGGGAAACTGAAACAGAGAAGGATTAACTAATTAAATGGGACTGGGATTGCTTAGGCTTTTCAAGTAGGCTACTCTGCATACTTACCATGTCTAACATGGGCATATTTTAGATCTACTAATAAATCTGGCCATAAAAATCACAATGTGATTTGGATCCAGCTGAGAAACCACTATCAATATGGTTTAATGTACCCCAGAATCATAGCCATATTTTAAGTTTAGTCAACTATAACTCTTATCTTCTTTTAAACAAGGCCATCCAGAGTAGAGATGTGGCCCAGTTCAGAAATGTTGTCACACAATTGGAAGCTGATTTAGACATTACCAAAAGACAACTAGGAACAGAGCGCTTTGAAAGGTAAGTTTATCTCTATGCAAGCTCAAAAACAATGCTTTTCAGCATGGAAAGCATTGTTTCTTAGGTAACAAGAGGTTTTAGTTCTTTCATGGTGGTTAGATTTTCAAGTATGAATTGAGCTAGTTTTATGTTTTAATAATTTTGCTGGATATAAAATTTAAAGCATCACTATTTTGCTTTAGGGAGAGGGCCGTACAAGAACTTCGCCGCCAAAATTATTCAAGTAATGCTTATCATATGAGTTCTACAATGAAGCCAAATACAAAATGTCATTCACCAGAATGTGCTTACCATCGATCTCCTGACCGAGGCCTAGAGCGATCATTAGAAGAGTGAGTCTGTTTAAGGATCCATTCTCTTGAGATCAAATAGCAGTATCTAATATAGTGAATATTTGGGGTAATAAGGAAACTCAGTAGTCTATCTTTAATAGTGATATTTAAACATGATTACCAAGATATGTTGATATAAAATACAGGATTTTGATAATTAAATTAGAATTGTATATATTATACTAAAGTGAAAGGTCTAATATTTTATCTGTTTGCATAAATTATATATTTTTTTATTTCCATGGTTTTGGGGGAACAGGTGGTTTTTTGTTACACAGATAAGTTCCTTAGCAGTAATTTCTGAGATTTTGGTGCATCCAACACCCAGACAGTGTGCACTGTACCCATTGTGTACTCCTTTATTCCTCACTCTTCTCCCATCCTTCCCCCTGAATCCCCAAAGTCCAATGTATCATTCTTATAACTTTCATCCTCATAGCTTAGCTCTCACTTAAAGTGAGAACATATGATATTTGGTTTTCCATTCCTGAGTTACTTCCCTTAGAATAATGGTCTCCAACTCCATCCAGGTTGCTATGAATGCCATTATTTCGTTCCTTTTTATGGCTGAGTAGTATTCACTGGTATATTTATACCACATTTTCTTTATCCACTTGTTGGTCAATGGGCATTTAGGCTGGTTCCATATTTTTGCAATTGCAAATTATGCTGCTACAAACATGCGTGTGCAAGTATCTTTTTCATATAATGACTTCTTTTCTTCTGAATAGATACCCGGTAGTTGGATAGATGGATCAAATGGTAGTTATACTTTTAGTTCTAAATGGAATCTCTGTACTGTTTTCCTTAGTGGTTGTACTAGTTTCCATTTCCACCAGCACTGTAAATGAAAACATTCCCTTTTCACCACATCTATGCCAACATCTATGCTTTTTGATTTTTTAATTATGGCCATTCTTGCAGGAGTAAGGTAGGTATCTCATTGTGGTATTAATTTGCATTTCCCTGATAATTAGTGATGATGAGCATCTTTTCATATGTTTTTTGGGCATTTGTATATATTCTTTTGAGACTTGTTTATTCATGTCCTTAGCCCACTTTTTGATGGGATTATGTTTTGTTTTGTTTTTTTCTTGCTGATTTGTTTGACTTCCTTGTAGATTCCAGATATTAGTCCTTTGCTAGATGCACGTTTGGGAAGATTTTCTCCCACTCTGTGGGTTGTCTGTTTACTCTACTGATGATTTCTTTTGCTGTGCAGAAGCTTTTTAGTTTAATTAAGTCCCATCTATTTATATTTGTTTTTGTTTCATTTGCTTTTGGGTTCTTGGTCATGAAATCTTTGCCTAAGCCAAAGTTCAGAAGACCTTTACCAATGTTATCTTCTAGAATTTTTATGGTTTCAGATGTTAGATTTAGGTCTTTGATCATCTTGAGTTGATTTTTGTATAAGGTGAGAGATGAGGATCCAGTTTCAGTCCTCTACATGTGGCTTCCCAATTATCCCAGCACCATTTGTTGAATAAGATGTCCTTTCCCAACTTTATGTTTTTGTTTGCTTTGTCAAAAATCAGTTGGCTGTATTTGGCTTCATTTCTGGGTTCTCTATTCTGTTTCATTGGTCTATGTGCCTATTTTTATATCAGTACCATGCTGTTTTGATAACTATAGTCTTGTAGTGTAGTTTGAAGTCAAGTAATGTGATGCCTCCAGATTTGTTCTTTTTGCTTAGTCTTGCTATGTGGGGTCTTTTGAGGTTCCATATGAATTTTAGGATTGTTTTCCTAGTTCTGTGAAGAATGATTATGGTACTTTGATTGGAACTGCATTGAATTTGCATATTGCTTTTGGCAGTATGGTCGTTTTTACAACATTGATTCTCCACGAGCATGGGATGTGTTTCCATTTGTTTGTGTCATCAGTGACTTCTTTCAGCAGTGTTTTGTAGTTTTCCTTGTAGAATTCTTTCACCACCTTGATTAGGTATATTCCTAAGTTGGTGTTTTTGTTTGTTTGTTTGTTTGTTTTTTGCTGCCATTGTAAAAGGAGTTGAGTTATTGATTTGTTTCTCAGCTTGATTGCTGTTGGCGTATAGCAGTGCTACTGATTTGTGCACATTAATTTTGTATCCTGAAACTTTACTGAATTCATTTATCAGATCTGGGAGCTTTTTGGATGAGTCTGTAGGGTTTTCTAGGTATATGATCATATCATCAGTGAACAGTGATAGTTTGACTCTATTGATTTAGGTGCCCTTTATTGGTTTCTCTTGTCTGATTGCTCTGTCTAGGACTTCAGATACTATGTTGAATAGAAGTGATGAAAGTGGGCATCCTTGTCTTGTTCCAGTTCCCAGGGGCAATGCTTTCAACTGTCCCCATTCAGTATAATGTTGGCTGTGGGTGTGTCATAGATAGCTTTTATTACCTATCTATGTGAAGTGTGTGTCCCTCCTATACCAATTTTGCTGAGGGTTTTAACCATAAAGCGATGCTGGATTTTGTCAAATGCTTTTTCTGCATCTATTAAGATGATCACATGATTTTTGTTTTTAAGTTTGTTTATGTGGTCTATCACATTTATTGACTTGCGTATGTTAAACCATTGCTGCATACCTGGTATGCAACTCACTTGGTCATGGTGTATTATCTTTTTGATATGCTGTTGGATTCAGTTAGCAAGTTTGATGATGAGGACTTCTGCATCTGTGTTCATCAGGGATACTGGTCTATAGTTTTCACTTTTTGTTATGTCCTTTCCTAGCTTTGGAATTAGGGTGATACTGGCTTCATAGGACGATTTAGGGAGGATTCCCTCTTTCTGTATCTTGTGCAATAGTGTTCTATAGGATTGGTACCAATTCTTCTTTGAATGTCTGATGGAATTCAGCTGCGAATCCATCTGGTCCTGGACTTTTTTTATTGGCAATTTTTTTATTACTGTTTTAATCTCTCTACTTGTTACTGGTCTGTTCAGAGTTTCTATGTCTTCCTGATTTAATCTGGGAGAGTTGTATATCTCCAGGAATTTATCCATCTCCTCTAGATTTTCTAGTTTGTGTGTGTAAAGGTGTTCATAGTAGCCTCGAATTGTATTTCTGTGGTATTGGTTGTAATATCTCCTGTTTCATTTCTCATTGAGCTAATTTGGATCTTCTCTCTTCTTTTCTTGGTTAATCTCGCTAGTGGTCTATCAATTTTGTTTATCTTTTCAAAGAACCAGCTTTTTGTTTGATTTATCTTTTGTAATTTTTTTGTCTCATTTTCATTTAGTTCTGCTCTGATCTTTGTTATTTCTTTTCTTCTGCTGGGTTTAGGTTTCGTTTGTTCTTGTTTCTCTAGTTCCTTCAGGTGTGACCTTAGAGTGTCTATTTGTGCTCTTTCAAACTTTCTGATGTAGGCACTAAATGCTATGAACTTTTCTCTTAGTACTACTTTTGGTGTATCCCAGAGGTTTTGATAAGTTGTTTCACTATTATCTCTCAGTTCAAAGAAGTTTTTAATTTCCATCTTGATTTCATTGTTGACCCAAAGATCACTCAAGATCAGATGATGATGATGATGATAACTATTATTAATTTTTTTGAGATGGAATCTTTCTCTGTTGCTCAGGCTGGAGTGCAGTGGCATGATCTCGGCTCACTGCCACCTCTGCTCCCCAGGTTCAAGCAGTTCTCCTGCCTCAGCCTCCCAAGTAGCTAGGAATACAGGCATGCGCCACAATGCCCGGCTTATTTTTATATTTATGTTTTTTTTTTTTTTTTTTTTGAGGCAGAGTCTCGCTCTGTTGCCCAGGCTGGAGTGCAATGGCACAATCTCGGTTCACTGCAACTTTCACCTCCCAGGTTCAAGCGATTCTTGTGCCTCAGACTCCCAAGTAGCTGAGATTACAGATGTCCGCTACCATGCCTGGCTAATTTTTTTGTGTGTTTTTAGTAGAGTCAGGGTTTCACCATATTGGCCAGGCTGGTCTTGAACTCCTGACCTCAGGTGATCTGCCTGCCTCAGTCTCCCAAAGTGGTGGGATTACAGGCATGAGACACTGCGCCCAGCCTTAATTTTTGTATTTTTAGTAGAGACAGGGTTTCACCATGTTGGCCAGGCTGATTTTGAACTCCTGACCTCAAGTGATCCGCCTGTCTTCACCTCCCAAAATGCTGGGATTACAGGCATGAGCCCCCGCACCCTGCCTCAAGAGCAGATTATTTAATGTCCATGTATTTTTATAGTTTTGAGGTAATTTCCAGTTGTATTCCACTGTGGTTTAAGAAGATACTTCAGGCTGGGCGTTGTGGCTCATGCCTGTAATCCCAGCACTTTGCGGGGCTGAGGCAGGCAGATCACAACATCAGGAGATTGAGACCATCCTGGCTAACACAGTAAAACCCGTCTCTACTAAAAATACAAAAAATTAGCCGGGCATGGTAGCGGGCACCTGTAGTCCCAGCCACTCGGGAGGCTGAGGCAGAAGAATGGCGTGAACCCAGGGGGTGGAGCTTGCAGTAAGCCGAGATTGCGCCACAGCACTCCAGCCTGAGCAACAGAGCAAGATTCCATCTCAAAAAAATTAATAATAAATATCATCATCATCATCATCATCATCATCATCTGATCTTAAATGATCTTTGGGTCAACAATGAAATCAGGATGGAAATTAAAAACTTCTTTGAACTGAGAGATAGTAGTGAAACACAACTTGTCAAAACCTCTGGGATACACCAAAAGTAGTACTAAGAGAAAAGTTCATAGCATTTAGTGCCTACATCAGAAAGTTTGAAAGAGCACAAATAGACACTCTAAGGTCACACCTGAAGGAACTAGAGAAACAAGAACAAACCAAACCTAAACCCAGCAGAAGAAAAGAAATAACAAAGATCAGAGCAGAACTGAATGAAAATGAGACAAAAAAATTACAAAAATAAATTTAAAAAGAAGATACTTGATATAAATCTGATTTTCTTAAATTTATTGAGACTTGTTTTGTGTGCTATCATATGTTCAATCTTGGAGATTGTTCCATGTGCTGAAGAAAAGAATTTATATTCTGCAGTTGTTGGGTAGAATGTTCTGTAAATACCTGTTAAGTCCGTTTGTTCTAGGGTATAGTTTAAGTTTATTGTTTCTTTGACTTTCTGTATTGATGACCTGTCTAGTGCTGTCAGTGGAGTATTGAAGTCTCCCACTATTATTGTGTTGCTGTGCATCTCATTTCCTAGGTCTAATAGTAATTGTTTTCTAAATTTGGGAGCTCCAGTATTAGGTGCATATATATTTAGAATTGCAGTATTTTCCTTTTGGACTATTCCTTTTATCATTATATAATGTCTGTCTTTTTCTTTTTTTACTGATGTTGCTTTAAAGTCTGTTTTCTCTGATGTCAGAATAGCTACTCTTGCTCACTTTCCATTTGCGTGGAATATCTTTTTCCACCCCTTAACCTTAAGTTTATGTGAGCCCTTATGTGTTAGGTGAGTCTCTTGAAGATAGCAGATACTTAGTCAGTGAATTTTTATCCATTCTGCCATTCCATATCTTTTAAGTGACTATTTAAGCTCTTTACATTCAACATCAGTATTAAGATGTTAGGTACTGTTCTATTCATCACATTAGTTGTTGCCTTAATACCTTGTTTTGGTGTTTTTTTCCCCCACTGTGTTATTGTTTTATGGGCTCTGTGAGATTTATGTCATAAGGAACTTCTATTTTGATGTATTTTGAGGTTTTGTTTCAAGATTTAGAACTCCTTTAAACAGTTCTTGTAGTGCTGGTTTAGTAGCGGCAAATTCTCTCAGCATGTCTGAAAATGACTTTATCTTTCCTTCATTATGTAGCTTAGTTTTGCTGGATACAAAATTTTTGGCTGACAATTATTTTGTCTTATAAGGCTAAAGATGGGACCCCAACCCCTTCTGGCTTGTAGGGTTTCTGCTGAGAAATCTGGTGTTAATGTGATAGGTTTTCCTTTATAGTTTATCTTGATGCTTTTGTCTCACAGGTCTTAAGATTCTTTCCTTTGTCTTGACTTTGGGTATCCTGATGACTGTGTGCCTGGGTGATGATCTTTTTGCAATGAATTTCCAAGGTGTTCTTTGAGCTTCTTGTGTTTGGAGGTCTAGATCTCCAAACCCTTTACCCATACTCATTATTTTAAAAATTTTACCCCATTTGTTTTCTTATATATACATGTGGTGGCTCATGTGCTCACATGCTTGCATGTTTCTTCACAGACACACACACACACTCACAGAGGCACATTTAAAGGTCAGGGAGGAGGTCTAGCAAGGTCAGGGAGGCTTTCCTCAATTATTCCCTCAAATAAGTTTTCTAAACTTTTAGATTTCTCTTCTTCCTCAGGAACACTAGTTATTCTTAGGTTTGGCCATTTAACATAATCCCAAATTTCTTGGAGGATTTGTTCATTTTTTAAAATTCTTTTTTGTCTTTGTCTGATTGGGCTAATTCTAAAGACCTGTCTTCGGCTGGGCATGGTGGCTAATGCCTGTAATCCCAGCACTTTGGGAGGCCGAGGTGGGCAGATCACTTGAAGTCAGGAGTTCAAGACCAGCCTGGCCAACATGGTGAAATCCCGTCTCTACTGAAAATACAAAAATTAGCGAGGTGGGTGGCACATGCCTGTAATCCCAGCTACCTGGGAGGCTGAGGCAGGAGAATCACTTGAACCCGGGTGTCGGAGGTTGCAGTGAGCAGAGATTACACCACTGTACTATAGCCTGGCAACAGCATGGATACCAGTACCTGCTCTAGTAAAGGTGACAGGAAAGTGATGCATCACTTTAGGTCGGGGCATGGTTAGGTGGGTCTGGGCTCAGACTCTCCTTGGGCAGGGCTTGCCACAGCCACCTTGGGGGATGGGGGTATGGTTCTCAGGCCAATGGGCTTATGTTATAGAGGGGATCTTGGCCACCTCTGCTGTATCTACAGTTTGCCAGAGAAGTGGGGAATAGCCAGTAGCAAGAGGCCTCGCCCAGCTCCCATGTAGTTGGCAAGGCCAGCCTCACTCCTGCAGTGCCTTGTTCAGATTTTGCCCCAGGCCGTGAGCTACCCCACTGAAAAAGCAAGCACAACATTTGAAGCTGGCCCTTCCCTGTCTGGCTATTCTTGCCCCAGCTCCTATCTGCAGCAGCTTCCACTCGTCCCCTGGACTCTGCTCAAGAAAATTTGTGCCCAGTCAAAACCACTACCAATTTCAGTTGGGAGCTTCCTTCACTCTGTGACCCCTCCCCAATTCTGCTGGCTGCCTTCCCAAGGACACCTGTGAGATAGTCATTGCTGGCTTCCCTGGGCTCTAGCTGGAGACTGAGAGTGCTTGCAAGGCACTTCCTGCTGCTACTTCTACTTTTATACTTTACGTGACTCCATAAATCCCTTTCATCTCTAGATAAGGTTAAATTTTTCTCCCGTGATGTGGATTTTTAGATTCCCCAGTGGGGACGTGTTCGAAGGTAGGTTTTCTTCCGTCTCACACTTTGGGAACTCGGTTTTTCACCTGTTTCATGGAATTGGCAGCAGCATGCCACTTCTTTCGAAGGATATGTGAATTCTTTTGGTTTTCCTGGTATATTCCTACAGTGAATCTTGGAGCAAAAGATCACAGTATGAGTCTCTAACACTGTTCTGTCCTTCCATGTGGGAGCTGCACATTAGTCCTGTCTCCTTTCTGCCATATTCCACCTGCCCCATAAATTGTATTTTAAGAGTTTGATTTCCTTTTTATTTCTACAACATTAACTTCTTTCATTTAATTACAAAACATTGGTTATTATAGCACCACAAAATTTATACGTTCTAGGAAAGTAATCAGCTTGTTTTTCAGAGGAAAATATTTTAGATATATTTCTATGTATCACAAATTTCATAAAAACTTTTTATTTGGAAACAATTTCAACCTTTCAAAAAGTTACAAAAATAAGAATACAAAGAACATCTACATGCCCTTTACCCATACTCACTATTTAAAAAATTTTACCCCATTTGTTTTCTTATGTACACATGTGGTGGCTCATGTGCTCACATGCTTGCATGTTTCTTCACAGACACACACACTTGCACACACACTCACAGAGGCTCATTTAAAAATATAACCAAAACTCCAAACCATGCCCACAGGTTTCATCCTTGCTTTCTTCCATTACTTATATATATGTTCTTTCTTCCACAGTGAGAACCTTGGCTCAACATTAACATGTTTACTCAACAATATCAATGTAGTTACTAATTTGCTCAATCCCAGAATACATTTACAATAGTTTCAAAATTTCTTTACCGATGTCACCACAATAAACAGGCCAACTTTTTTTTTTTTTTTCTTTTGAGACAGAGTCTCGCTCTGTCACCCAGGCTGGAGTGCAGTGGCGTGATGTCGGCTCACTGCAAGCTCCACCTCCCGGGTTCACGCCATTCTCCTGCCTCAGCCTCCTGAGTAGCTGGGACTACAGGCACCCGCCACAATGCCCGGCTAATTTTTTGTATTTTTAGTAGAGACGGGGTTTTCACCATGTTAGCCAGGATGGTCTCGATCTCCTGAACAGGCCAACTTTTTAAAAGTTCAGAATCTGTTTGCAGTTCTTCCTTCTTATGCCTGTACGCTACCTTGCCCAAGTCTTAAGGGCATATAGTTAAATACTGAGTTTGTAACTTATTTGGATTAATTTTTTTCCATCTTTTATTTTGGTCATTGTATTCATTGTAAGTAACATTGGATTCATTTGTTTCAATTTGCTTTCATTTTTCATATTTCCACTTCCTAGTTTTTTCCTCAACTTAATTTTATTTTTGAATATGTAGATTAGCATGCTTTTAAAGGTCAACACTCTGCAAAAAATAATACTAAGAGAAGTGTCACTTTCTCTTTATGCCTTCCATCCCATCAGCCATGCCTCCACCCCCTTTCTTTGTGGTTTTGTGCTAATGATACACAGATACATATCTTTCTTTGTTTATGCAAAAAGTAGCATGCTTCTTTTCACTTTGCTTTTCTCACTTAACACTATCACCTGGAAATCTCTCCATATTGATTCATATAGATTCTCCTTATTCCTTTTTTTTAGGTGCACACTACTCCAGTGTATGGATGTACCATAGTTATGCAACCCACCTCCTAAACTTGGACATTTAGGTAGTTTCCAATAATTTGCAATTACAAACAAGGCTGTAATGAATAATCTTGTACATATGTATTTTCATGTTGTTGCAGTATCTTCAGAATAAATTCCTAGAAGTGGGATTGCTGGGTCAATGGGTAAATACACATGTAGTTTTGTTAGACAGTGCCACATTCCCGTCCATTTTGCAGTCCCTTCAGCAATGTGTGAAAGTACTGTTTCCCCACAGCGTCACTAATAGAACACACTGTCAAGCTTTTGAATTTGTGCCACTGTGGTGGATGAGAAATGGTATTTCAGTGTAGCTTTAATTTGCATTTCTCTTATTGTGAGTGAAGTTGAATATCTTTTCATAGGTTTAAGGGCTATTATTATATCTCATTTTGGGAATTAGCTATTCATTTCTTCGCCTGTTTTTCTAATGGACTTTAGATCTTTTTGTTAAAAAAATTTTTAGTACATTTCAGAAATTATCTCTTTATTGGTGATATATGCTACAAATATTTTCTCACATTTTTGTCATTTGTCTTTTAATCTTACTGTATTGCCTTTTTCTCTATAAAGAGTTTTTATTTTTGTGTAGTCAGATTTTAAACCTTTTCCTTTAATGCATCTGGATTTCTATTCATAGTTAGCAAATCTTTCTCTCTCCCCAGATAGTAGAGGAATGTTTTCTTTTAGTACTTGTATAGTTTTACTTTTTACATTTAGATATCTGATTCATTTGGAGTTTATTTTATGTATGGTTTGAGAAATGGATCTAATTTTATTTTTCCAACCGACTATCCAGTTGCAAGATCATTGATTTAAAAGACTCTTTGTCCCAGTCATTCATATCTCTTTTTGGACTTTCTATTTCTATTCCATTGATCTGCCTATTCATGTGCAGTCCCACACTATTTAATTATAGAGGCTATGTGGTATTTTTAATTCTGTAGGGATAGCTCAGTGGCGTGCTGGTAAACTGGCTTTCCAAAGGAGAGGAGGGGGAGGCCCTGATCTGTAGCACTTGTCAATTTCTGTGGTGTAAATACCTCCACTTTTTCATTTTTTGCAGATCTTTTATATCATTGTTTAATATTTGTTCATCTGACCTGTTTTAAATCAAGAGTGGTATTCTAAAGTCTCCTATTATTAGTATGTTTTAATTTCTTTTTCCATATCCTCTAAATTTTGCTTTATATAGGTGGTTTGCTGTTTTATTTGTTGCATTGATATTCTGAACTGTCATTCTTCATCAGGGAATGTGGCTTTTATGAAGTGTCCTTTTCTGATGCATTTAGATTTTTTTCTTTTGCTGGACTCTACTTTGTCTGGTATTAGAGTTGCCACTCCTATTTTCTTGTTGTTTCTACTTACATGGTAAATATTTTTATTTTTAACTTTTCTGAGTAACTGCATTTTAAGTGTATCTCTTATATACAGTATGGATTTCAGTTTTGCTTTATGAGTCATTGTGAATTTTTTTGAGAAATTTACACCCTTTATTATTATTTATTATTATACTCTAAGTTCTAGGGTGCATGTGCACAATGTGCAGGTTTGTTACATATGTATACATGTGCCATGTTGCTGTGCTGCAACCATTAACTCGACATTTACATTAGGTATTCCTCCTGATGCTATCCCTCCCCCCGCCTCCCACCCTACAACAGGCCCCAGTGTGTGATGCTCCCCTTCCTGTGTCCAAGTGTTCTCGTTGTTCAGTTCCCACCTATGAGTGAGAACATGTGGTGTTTGGTTTTCTGTCCTTGTGATAGTTGGCTCAGAATGATGGTTTCCAGCTTCATCCATGTCGCTACAAAGGACATGAGCTCATCATTTTTTATGGCTGCATAGTATTCCATGGTGTATATGTGCCCCGTTTTCTTAACCCAGTCTATCATTGATGGACATTTGGGTTGGTTCCAAATCTTTGCTATTGTGAATAGTGCCACAATAAACATACGTGTGCATGTGTCTTTGTAATAGCATGATTTATAATCCTTTGGGTATATACCCAGTAATGGGATCGCTGGGTCAAATGGTATTTCTAGTTCTAGATCCTTGAGGAACCGCCACGCTGTCTTCTACAATGGTTGAACTAGTTTACACTCCCACCAACAGTGTAAAAGTGTCCGTATTTCTCCACATCCTCTGCAGTACCTGTTGTTTCCTGACTTTTTAATGATCGCGATTCTATCTGGTGTGAGATGGTATCTCATTGTGGTTTTGATTTGCATTTCTCTGATGGCCAGTGATGATGAGCATTTTTTCATGTGTCTGTTGGCTGCATAAATGTCTTCTTTTGAGAAGTGTCTGTTCATATCCTTTGCCCACTTTTTGATGGGGTTGTTTGTTTTTTTCTTGTAAATTTGTTGAAGTTCTTTGTAGATTCTGGATATTAGCCCTTTGTCAGATGGGTAGATTGCAAAAATTATCTCCCATTCTGTAGGTTACCTGTTCACTCTGATGGTAGTTTCTTTTGCTGTGCAGAAGCTCTTTAGTTTAATTAGATCCCATTTGTCAATTTTGGCTTGTGTTACCATTGCTTTCCGTGTTTTAGACATGAAGTCCTTGCCCATGCCTATGTCTTGAATGGTATTGCCTAGATTTTCTTCTAGGGTTCTTATGGTTTTAGGTCAAACATTTAAATCTTTAATCCATCTTGAATTAATTTTTGTATAAGGTGTAAGGAAGGGATCCAGTTTCAGCTTTCTACATATGGCTAGCCAGTTTTCCCAGCACCATTTATTAAATAGGGAATCCTTTCCCCATTGCTTGTTTTTCTCAGGTTTATCAAAGATCAGATGGTTGTGGATGTGTGGTATTATTTCCGAGGGCTCTGTTCTGTTCCATTGGTCTATATCTCTGTTTTGGTACCAGTACCATGCTGTTTTGGTTACTGTAGCCTTGTAGTATAGTTTGAAGTCAGGTGGCATGATGCCTCCAGCTCTGTTCTTTTGGATTAGGATTGCCTTGACAATGTGGGCTCCTTTTTGGTTCCATATGAACTTTAAAGTAGTTTTTTCCAATTCTGTGAAGAAAGTCATTGGTAGCTTGATGGGGATGGCATTAAATCTATAAATTACCTTGGGCAGTATGGCCATTTTCACGATACTGATTCTTCCTATCCATGCGCGTGGAATGTTCTTCCATTTGTTTGTATCCTCTTTTATTTCGTTGAGCAGTAGTTTGTAGTTCTCCTTGAAGAGGTCCTTCACGTCCCTTGTAAGTTGGATTCCTAAGTATTTTATTCTCTTTGAAGCAATTGTGAATGGGAGTTCACTCATGATTTGGCTCTCTGTCTGTTACTGGTGTGTAGGAATGCTTGTGAATTTTGTACATTGATTTTGTACCCTGAGACTTTGCTGCAGTTGCTTATCAGCTTAAGGAGATTTTGGGCTGAGACAATGGGGTTTTCTAAATATACAATCATGTCATCTGCAAACAGAGACAATTTGACTTCCTCTTTTCCTAACTGAATACCCTTTGTTTCTTTCTCCTGCCTGATTGCCCTGGCCAGAACTTCCAACACTATGTTGAATAAGAGTGGTGAGAGAGGGCATCCCTGTGTTGTGCCAATCTTCAAAGGGAATGCTTCCAATATTTGCCCATTCAGTATGATATTGGCTGTGGGTTTGTCACAAATAGCTCTTAATTATTTTCAGATACATCCCATCAATACCTAGTTTATTGAGAGTTCTTAGCATAAACGGCTGTGGAATTTTGTCAAAGGCTTTTGCATCTATTGAGATACTCATGTGGTTTTTGTCTTTGGTTCTGTTTATATGATGGATGACATTTATTGATTTGCATATGTTGAACCAGTTTTGCATCCCAGCGATGAAGCCCGGTTGATCATGGTGGATAAGCTTTTTGATGTGCTGCTGGATTTGGTTTGCCAGTATTTTATTGAGGAATTTTCATTGATGTTCATTACGGATATTGGTCTAAAATTCTCCTTTTTTGTTGTGTCTCTGCCAGGCTTTGGTATCAGGATGACGCTGGCCTCATAAAATGAGTTAGGGAGGATTCCCTCTTTTCCTTTTTTTATTTTATTTTATTATTATTATACTTTAAGTTTTAGGGTACATGTGCACAATGTGCAGGTTTGTTACATATGTATACATGTGCCATGTTGGTGTGCTGCACCCATTAACTCGTCATTTAGCATTAGGTATATCTCCAAATGCTATCCCTCCCCCGTCCCCCCACCCCACAACAGTCCCGGGAGTGTGATGTTCCCCTTCCTGTGTCCATGTGTTCTCATTGTTCAATTCCCACCTATGAGTGAGAACATACGGTGTTTGGTTTTTTGTCCTTGCGATAGTTTGCTGAGAATGATGGTTTCCAGTTTCATCCATGTCCCTACAAAGGACATGAACTCATCATTTTTTATGGCTGCATAGTATTCCATGGTGTATATGTGCCACATTTTCTTAATCTAGTCTATCATTGTTGGACACTTGGGTTGGTTCCAAGTCTTTCCTATTGTGAATAGTGCCGGAATAAACATACGTGTGCATGTGTCTTTATAGCAGCATGATTTATAATCCTTTGGGTATATACCCAGTAGTGGGATGGCTGGGTCAAATGGTATTTCTAGTTCTAGATCCCTGAGGAATCGCCACACTGACTTCCACAATGGTTGAACTAGTTTACAGTCCCACCAACAGTGTAAAAGTGTTCCTATTTCTCCACATCCTCTCCAGCACCTGTTGTTTCCTGACTTTTTAATGATCGCCATTGTAACTGGTGTGAGATGGTATCTCATTGTGGTTTTGATTTGCATTTCTCTGATGGCCAGTGATGATGAGCATTTTTTCATGTGTCTGTTGGCTGCATAAATGTCTTCTTTTGAGAAGTGTCTGTTCATATCCTTTGCCCACTTTTTGATGGGGTTGTTTGTTTTTTTCTTGTAAATTTGTTTGAGTTCATTGTAGATTCTGGATAGTAGCCCTTTGTCAGATTTGTAGGTTGTGAAAATATTCTCCCATTTTGTAGGTTTCCTGTTCACTCTGATGGTAGTTCCTTTTGCTGTGCAGAAGCTCTTTAGTTTAATTAGATCCCATTTGTCAATTTTGGCTTTTGTTACCATTGCTTTTAGTGTTTTAGACATGAAGTCCTTGCCCATGCCTATGTCCTGAATGGTATTGCCTAGGTTTTCTTCTAAGGTTTTTATGGTTTTAGGTCAAACATGTAAGTCTTTCATCGATCTTGAATTAATTTTTGTATAAGGTGTAAGGAAGGGATCCAGTTTCAGCTTTCCACATATGGCTAGCCAGTTTTCCCAGCACCATTTATTAAATAGGGAATCCTTTCCCCATTTCTTGTTTTTGTCAGGTTTGTCAAAGATCAGATGGTTGTAGATATGCGGCATTATTTCTGAGGGCTCTGTTCTGTTCCATTGATCTATATCTCTGTTTTGGTACCAGTACCATGCTGTTTTGGTTACTGTAGCCTTGTAGTATACTTTGAAGTCACATGGCATCATGCCTCCAGCTTTGTTCTTTTGGCTTAAGATTGCCTTGGCGATGAAGCCTCTTTTTTGGTTCCATATGAACTTTAAAGTAGTTTTTTCCAATTCTGTGAAGAAAGTCATTGGTAGCTTGATGGGGATGGCATTAAATCTATAAATTACCTTGGGCAGTATGGCCATTTTCACTATATTGATTCTTCCTATCCGTGAGCATGGAATGTTCTTCCATTTGTTTGTATCCTCTTTGATTTCATTGAGCAGTGGTTTGTAGTTCTCCTTGAAGAGGTCCTTCACATCCCTTGTAAGTTGGATTCCTAGGTATTTTATTCTCTTTGAAGCAATTGTGAATGGGAGTTCACTCCTGATTTGGCTCTCTGTTTGTCTGTTATTGGTGCATAAGAATGCTTGTGATTTTTGCTTGTTGATTTTGTATCCTGAGACTTTGCTGAAGTTGCTTATCAGCTTAAGGAGATTTTGGGGTGAGACAATGGGGTTTTCTAGATATACAATCATGTCTTCTGCAAACAGGGACAATTTGACTTCCTCTTTTCCTATTTGAATACTCTTTATTTCCTTCTGCTGCCTGATTGCCCTGGCCAGCACTTCCAACACTATGTTGAATAGGAGTGGTGAGAGAGGGCATCCCTGTCTCGTGCCAGTTTTCAAAGGGAATGCTTCCAGTTTTTGCCCATTCAGTATGATATTGGCTGTGGGTTTGTCATAGATTGCTCTTATTATTTTGAGAAACGTCCCATCAATACCTAATTTATTGAGAGTTTTTAGCATGAAGGGTTGTTGAATTTTGTCATTTCTGCATCTGTTGAGATAATCATGTGGTTTTTGTCTTTGGTTCTGTTTATATGATGGATTACATTTATTGATTTGCATATGTTGAACCAGCCTTGCATCCCAGGGATGAAGCCCACTTGATCATGGTGGATAAGCTTTTTGATGTGCTGCTGGATTCGGTTTGCCAGTATTTTATTGAGGATTTTTGCATCAATGTTCATCAAGGATATTGGTCTAAAATTCTCCTTTTTTGCTGTGTCTCTGCCAGCCTTTGGTATCAGGATGATGCTGGCCTCATAAAATGAGTTAGGGAGGATTCCCTCTTTTTCTATTGATTGGAATAGTTTCAGAAGGAATGGTACCAGCTCCTGCTTGTACCTCTGGTAGAATTCAGCTGTGAATCCATCTGGTCCTGGACTTTTTTTGGTTGGTAAGCTATTGATTATTGCCACAATTTCCGAGCCTGTTATTTGTCTATTCAGAGATTCAACTTCTTCCTGGTTTAGTCTTGGGAGGGTGTATGTGTCGAGGAATTTATCCATTTCTTCTAGATTTTCTAGTTTCTTTGCGTAGAGGTGTTTGTAGTATTCTCTGATGGTAGTTTGTATTTCTGTGGGATCGTTGGTTATATCCCCTTTATCATTTTTTATTGTGTCTGGATTCCCTCTTTTTATATTGATTGGAATAGCTTCAGAAGGAATAGTACCAGCTCCTTTTGTACCTCTGGTAGAGTTCGGCTGTGAATCTGTCTGGTGTTGGACTTCTTTTGGTTGGTAAGCTATTAATTATTGCCTCAATTTCAGAGCCTGTTATTGGTCTATTCAGAGATTCGTCTTCTTCCTGGTTTAGTCTTGGGAGGATGTATGTATCCAGGAATTTGTCCATTTCTTCTAGATTTTCTAGTTTATTTGCATAGAGGTGTTTATAGTATTCTCTCATGGTAGTTTGCATTTCCGTGGGATCAGTGGTGATATCCCCTTTATCATTTTTTATTGCATCTATTTGATTCTTCTCTCTTTTCTTCTTTATTAGTCTTGCTAGCGGTCTATCAATTTTGTTGATCTTTTCAAAAAACCAGCTCCTGGATTCATTGATTTTTTGAAGGGTTTTTTGTGTCTCCATTTCCTTCAGTTCTGCTCTGATCTTAGTTATTTCTTGTCTTCTGCTAGCTTTTGAATGTGTTTACTCTTGCTTCTCTAGTTCTTTTAATTGTGATGTTACGTTGTCAATTTTAGATCTTTCCTGCTTTCTCTTGTGGGCATTTAATGGTATAAATTTCCCTCTACACACTGCTTTGAATGTGTCCCAGAGATTCTGGTATGTTGTGTCTTTGTTCTCATTAGTTTCAAATAACATCTTTCTGCCTTCATTTCTTTATTTACCCAGCAGTCATTCAGGAGCAGGTTGTTCAGTTTCCATGTAGTTGTGCAGTTCTGAGTCAGTTTCTTAATCCTGAGTTCTAATTTGATTGATTACACTATGATCAGAGAGACAGTTTGTTATAATTTATGTTCTTTTACATTTGCTAAGGAGTGCTTTACTTCCAACTGTGTGGTCAATTTTGGAATAAGTGTGATGTGGTGCTGAGAAGAATGTATATTCTTTTTATTTGGGTTGGAGTGTTCTGTAGATGTCTATTAGGTCCACTTGGTGCAGAGCTGAGTTCAAGTCCTGGATATCCTTGTTAAGTTTCTGTCTCGTTGATCTGTCCAATGTTGACAGTGGGGTGTTAAAGTCTCCCATTATTATTGTGTGGAAGTCTAAGTCTCTTTGTACATCTCTAAGGACTTGCTTTATGAATCTGGGTGCTCCTGTATTGATTGGGTGCATATATATTTAGGATAGCTAGCTCTTCTTGTTGAATTGATCCCTTTACCATTATGTAATGGCTTTCTTTGTCTCTTTTGATCTTTGTTGGTTTAAAGTCTGTTTTAGGCCAGGCGCGGTGGCTTACACCTATAATCCCAGCACTTTGGGAGGCCGAGGCAGGTGGATCCCAAGGTCAGGAGTTCAAGACCAGCCTGGCCGAGATGGTGAAACCCCATCTCTACTAAAAATACAAAAATTAGCCAGGCATGGTGGCATTTGCCTATAATCTCGGCTACTCAGGAGGCTGAGGCAGAGAATTGCTTGAACCTGGGAGGTGGAGGTTGCAGTGAGCCAAGATCGCACCACTGCACTCCAGCCTGGGTGACAGAGCGATACTCCATCTCAAAAAAAAAAAAAAAAGTTTGTCTAATCAGAGGCTAGGATTGTAACCCCTGCTTTTTTTTTGTTTGTTTTCCATTTGCTTGTTAGACCTTCCTCCATCCCTTTATTTTGAGCCTATGTGTGTCTCTGCATGTGAGATGGGTCTCCTGAATACAGCACATTGATGGGTCTTGACTCTTTATCCAACTTGCCAGTCTGTGTCTTTTAATTGGAGCATTTAGCCCATTTATATTTAAGGTTAATAGTGTTATGTGTGAATTTGATCCTGTCATTATGATGTTAGCTGGTTATTTTGCTTGTTAGTTGATGCAGTTTCTTCCTAGCCTCGATGGTCTTTACAATTTGTCATGTTTTTGCAGTGGCTGGTACCGGTTGTTCCTTTCCATGTTTAGTCCTTCCTTCAGGAGCTCTTTTAGGGCAGGCCTGGTGGTGACAAAATCTCTCAGCATTTGCTTGTCTGTAAAGTATTTTATTTCTCCTTCACTTATGAAGCTTAGTTTGGCTGGATATGAAATTCTGGGTTGAAAATTCTTTTATTTAAGAATGTTGAATATTGGCCCCCACTCTCTTCTGGCTTGTAGTTTCTGCTGAGAGATCAGCTGTTAGTCTGATGGGCTTCCCCTTTTGGGTAACCCAACCCTTCTCTCTGGCTGCCCTTAACATTTTCCCTTCATTTCAACTTCGGTGAATCTGACAATTATGTGTCTTGGAGCTGCTCTTCTCGAGGAGTATCTTTGTGGCATTCTCTGTATTTCCTGAATCTGAATGTTGGCCTGCCTTACTAGATTGGGGAAGTTCTCCTGGATAATATCCTGCAGAGTGTTTTCCAACTTGGTTCCATTCTCCCCGTCACTTTCCGGTACACCAGTCAGACGTAGATATGGTCTTTTCACATAGTCCCATATTTCTTGGAGGCTTTGTTCGTTTCTTTTTATTGTTTTTTCTCTAAACTTCTCTTCTCGCTTCATTTCATTCATTTGATCTTCAATCACTGATACCTTTTCTTCCAGTTGATCGAATTGGCTACTGAAGCTTGTGCATGCATCATGTAGTTTTCATGCCATGGTTTTTAGCTCCATCAGGTCATTTAAGGTCTTCTCTATGCTGTTTATTCTAGTTAGCCATTCATCTAATCTTTTTCCAAAGTTTTTAGCTTCTTTGCGATGGGTTCGAACATCCTCCTTTAGCTCAGAGAAGTTAGTTATTACTGATCCTCTGAAGCCTACTTCTGTCAACTCGTTAAAGTCATTCTCTGTCCAGTTTTGTTCCATTGCTGGTGGGGAGCTGTGTTCCTTTGGAGGAGAAGAGATGCTCTGATTTTTGGTATTTTCAGCTTTTCTGCTCTGGTTTCTCCCCATCTTTGTGGTTTTAGTCTACCTTTGTTCTTTGATGTTGGTGACCTACAGATGGGATTTTGGTGTGGGTGTCCTTTTTGTTGATGTTGATGCTATTCCTTTCTGTTTGTTAGTTTTCCTTCTAACAGTCAGGACCCTCAGCTGCAGGTCTGTTGGAGTTTGCTGGAGGTCCACTCCAGATCCTGTTTGCCTGGGCATCATCAGCAGAGTCTGCAGAACAGCAAATATTGCCGCCTGATCCTTCCTCTGGAAGCTTCGTCTCAGACGGGCACCTGGCTGTATGAGGTGTCAGTTTGCCCCTACTGGGAGGTGTCCCCCAGTTAGGCTACTAGGGGGTCAGGGACCCACTTGAGGAGGCTGTCTGTCCGTTCTCAGATCTCAAACTCTGTGCTGGGAGAACCACTGCTCTCTTCAAAGCTGTCAGACAGGGACGTTTAAGTCTGCAGAAGTTTCTGCTGCCTTTTGTTCAGCTATGCCCTGTCCCCAGAGGTGAAGTCTACAGAGGTAGGCCGGCCTCAGTGAGCTGCGGTGGGCTCCACCCAGTTCAAGCTTCCGGGCTGCTTTGTTTACCAAGTCAAGCCTCAGCAATGGTGGACGCCCCTCTCCCAGCCTTGCTGCCGCCTCGCAGTTCGATCTCGGACTGCTGTGCTAGCAGTGAGCAGGGTCCATGGGTGTGGGACCCACCGAGCCAGGCATGGGATATAATCTCCTGGTGTGCTGTTTGCAAAGACCATTGAAAAAGCGCAGTATTAGGGCAGGAGTGTCCCAAGCGCTAGGAAAGGGAATTCTCTGACCCCTTGTGCTTCCCAGGTGAGGCGATGCCTCGCCCTGCTTTGGCTCACACTCTGTGGGCTGCACCCACTGTCCAACAAGTCCCAGTGAGATGAACCTGGTACCTCACTTGGAAATGCAGAGATCACCCGTCTTCTGTGTCGCTTACACTGGGAGCTGTGGACCGGAGCTGTTCCTATTCGACCATCTTGGAACAATCCCCCCCTCCTTTTTTTTTTTTTTAAAGTCAGAGTTTCACTCTTGTCCCCCAGACTGGAGTGCAATGGCAGGATCTCAGCTCCCTGCAACCTCCACCTCCCAGGTTCAAGTGATTCTCCTGCCTCAGCCTCCCTGAGTAGCTGAGATTACAGGTGTCCATCACTACATCCAGCTCATTTTTTTTTTTAGTAGAGATGGGGTTTTGCCATGTTGGGCAGGGTAGTCTCGAACTCCTGACCTCAGGTGATCCATCTGCCTTGGCCTCCCAAAGTGCTGGGATTACAGGCATGAGCCACCACACCTGGCCTAGTTTTTGTATTTTTAGTAGAGACAGGGTTTCACCATGTTGACCAGGCTGCTCTCAAACTCCTGACCTCAGGTAATCCACTCGCCTCAGCCTCCCAAAGTGCTAGGATTACAGGCGTGAGCCACCACACCCAGCCATTTTGAAAATCTTTTTAAAAAATAGGTGAGTTACACTGGGCGTGGTTGCTCACACATGTAATCCTAGCACTTTGGGAGACTGAGGCAGACAGATCACTTGAGCCCAGGAGTTAGAGACCAGCCTGGGCAATGGTGAAACACCATCTCTACAAAAAATACACACACAAAAAAAATTAGCACACACACAGCTCAAGGAGGCCTGCCTGCCTCTGTAGGCTCCACCTCTGGGGGCAGGGCACAGACAAACAAAAAGACAGCAGTAACCTCTGCAGACTTAAATGTCCCTGTCTGACAGCTTTGAGGAGAGCAGTGGTTCTCCCAGCACGCAGCTGGAGATCTGAGAACGGGCTGACTGCCTCCTCAAGTGGGTCCCTGACCGCTGACCCCCAACCAGCCTAACTGGGAGGCACCCCCCAGCAGGGGCAGACTGACACCCCACACGGCCGGCCAGGTACTCCAACACACCTGCAGCTGAGGGTCCTGTCTGTTAGAAGGAAAACTAACAGAAAGGACATCCACACCAAAAACCCATCTGTATATCACCATCATCAAAGACCAAAAGTAGATAAAAACCACAAAGATGGGGAAAAAACAGAGCAGAAAAACTGGAAACTCTAAAAAGCAGAGTACCTCTCCTCCTCCAAAGGAACGCAGTTCCTCACCAGCAACGAAACAAAGCTGGACGGAGAATGACTTTGATGAGCTGAGAGAAGAAGGCTTCAGACGATCAAATTACTCCAAGCTACGGGAGGATATTCAAACCAAAGGCAAAGAAGTTGAAAACTTTGAAAAAAATTTAGAAGAATGTATAACTAGAATAACCAATACAGAGAAGTTCTTAAAGGAGCTGATGGAGCTGAAAACCAAGCCTCGAGAATTACGTGAAGAATGCAGAAGCCTCAGGAGCCGATGCGATCAAATGGAAGAAAGGGTATCAGCCCTGGAAGATGAAATGAATGAAATGAAGCGAGAAGGGAAGTTTAGAGAAAAAAGAATAAAAAGAAACGAGCAAAGCCTCCAAGAAATGTGGGACTATGTGAAAAGACCAAATCTACGTCTGATTGGTGTACCTGAAAGTGACGGGGAGAATGGAACCAAGTTGGAAAACACTCTGCAGGATATTATCCAGGAGAACTTCCCCAATCTAGCAAGGCAGGCCAACATTCAGATTCAGGAAATACAGAGAACGCCACAAAGATACTCCTCAAGAAGAGCAACTCCAAGACACATAATTGTCAGATTCACCAAAGTTGAAATGAAGGAAAAAATGTTAAGGGCAGCCAGAGAGAAAGGTCGGGTTACCATCAAAGGGAAGCCCATCAGACTAACAGCGGATCTCTCGGCAGAAACCCTACAAGCCAGAAGAGAGTGGGGGCCAATATTCAACATTCTTAAAGAAAAGAATTTTCAACCCAGAATTTCATATCCTGCCAAACTAAGCTTCATAAGTGAAGGAGAAATAAAATACTTTACAGACAAGCAAATGCTGAGAGATTTTGTCACCACCAGGCCTGCCCTAAAAGAGCTCCTGAAGGAAGCGCTAAACATGGAAAGGCACAACCGATACCAGCCACTGCAAAATCATACCGAATGTAAAGACCATCGAGACTAGGAAGAGACTGCATCAACTAACGAGCAAAATAACCAGCTAACATCATAATGACAGGATCAGATTCACACATAACAATATTAACTTTAAATGTAAATGGACTAAATGCCCCAATTAAAAGACACAGACTGGCAAATTGGATAAAGACTCAAGACCCATCAGTGTGCTGTATTCAGGAAACCCATCTCATGTGCAGAGACACACATAAGCTCAGAATAAAAGGATGGAGGAAGATCTACCAAGCAAATGGAAAACAAAAAAAGGCAGGGGTTGCAATCCTAGTCTCTGATAAAACAGACTTTAAACCAACAAAGATCAAAAGAGACAAAGAAGGCCATTACATAATGGTAAAGGGATTAATTCAACAAGAAGAGCTAACTATCCTAAATATATATGCACCCAATACAGGAGCACCCAGATTCATAAAGCAAGTCCTCAGTGACCTACAAAGAGACTTAGACTCCCACACATTAATAATGGGAGACTTTAACACCCCACTGTCAACATTAGACAGATCAACGAGACAGAAAGTCAACAAGGATACCCAGGAATTGAACTCAGCTCTGCACCAAGTGGACCTAATAGACATCTACAGAACTCTCCACCCCAAATCAACAGAATATACATTTTTTTCAGCACCACACCACACCTATTCCAAAACTGACCATATACTTGGAAGTAAAGCTCTCCTCAATAAATGTAAAAGAACAGAAATTATAACAAACTATCTCTCAGATCACAGTGCAATCAAGCTAGAACTCAGGATTAAGAATCTCACTCAAAACCGCTCAACTATGTGGAAACTGAACAACCTGCTCCACTAAACTTGACAGCTTCCCATGCTGTGCTATACAGGGTCTTCTACTGACAGTAAACTCGCAGGATTATTCAGCTACTTACCTAGTCTCCCATGAATTATTGTTGCTTTGCTTTTACACATCACTGGCCTATATTACAACACTCTAAACCCAGCTGCTTCCTTCACCCAAAAAAGCAACCGCCCATAATTGCTTACCCCTCTTAGGGAACAATCCATACCCTGCACAGACTTAGAGATTCCCTTGGAGAACTGATTTAATTGTGGTTTTAGATTATTCACACTTAAAAAGTGAAACTAAAAATTACCAAGTACAGTCAGGCGTGGTGGCTCATGCCTGTAATCCCAGCAACTTGGGAGGCTGAGGTGGGGGGATGGCTTGAGGCCAGGAGTTTGAGACCAGCCCAGGCAACATAGAGAGACCCCATGTCTAAAAACAAAAAAAATTTTGACTTAGTTGGGTGTGGTAGCACACGCCTATAGTCCCAGCTGCTGAGGAGACTGAGGTGGGAGGATTGCTTCAGCCTGGGATTTCAAGGCTGCAGTGAGCTATGATTGTGCCACTGCACTACAGCCTGGGCGACAGACTCCCCGGGGGCGGGGGGGAATGCTATGTAGACTATATCATCATAGTCAAAGTTTTTCTCAGAAATCGTATTTATTAATTTAGTTTGGCTAAATTAATTGCCCCCTCCCAGATCTGCCAAGTTACAAAAGTAAATATTTATATTGATACAATACGAGGTATTTGATGTGGGGGTAGTGTATGGCTTTGCAATGCTTTAGAAACAACAACAAAAATCACCTGACCACTATAGGAACCCCTGTAGAATTGACAATGAATTAAAGAGCCTTGACATGCTTTGCTATTATGGAAGGAGATGGCCATAAGAAAAATGGAAATCAGCAAAACTGTTTTGTGATATTACCCACAATAGCAGAGAAGAATTGGTAAAAGTATTGAACCAAGATTGATAGGGTAATTTAAGCATATTGCTGAGGATGTTTTGAATGTGTGTCCCACCTGCCGGTGACATAATCCTGACAAGATCGTTATAACAGGACCTAGGAATCTTGAGGCCCATTGAACACCTTGATTTTCTATCAGCTAGCCAAGGAGGACTTGATACTATCACAAACATTTCTTGCTGCACTTACACACTACAGAGCAAGCAAAACAGAAAATATTAGGATAAACAAAAAAGCCACCTGACTCCATAAAAGATCCATCTGGATTCTGGGACATGTTTCTTCACCTGGGTTTTATAATCTGGTATCCTGGCATTAAGACCTGTTATAAGACTCGCCATCCTTTTGTTTCCGGTAATGGCCTGTGTTACAGTTAGTTGATGTACACTGTCCAAAATCTGGAATGCTGCTCTGTACCCACTGTCAAGTCAAAGATCTCAACTCATCCTGCAACAGGAGGAGGGATTAGCTCTAGCCCAACTACAGACCATGCTTCCTGGACATCCTCCTGGTCTTGACAGTGGTGAAAATCTGGATGTCATGGATTCTGTGGCATGACTTCACCTGCCCTTGACTAAAGAGGGGGATTGAGGAAAAGAGAAAGCAACTTCTGACAGCCAGGAAATGGCCTGGAACCCTCAGGCCTTGTTGTTTCCAGGAGCTGGCCTGGCCTCACAGGTGTTGTTCTTCTGTTGAACATAAGCAATTTCACAGAACATCAACATCAGATAAAGCTGCTCTGAATGTAATGGATCAAGGCAAAAACGAGACCACTCTAGAGTCATGTCTGAGCACAGACCAAAACATGAATGTGGTTCAGGTCACAAAAATAACCAAGCATCCACCTATTCTGGCTAATATGGGTCACTGCTGCTTTGCCAATCACAGCTTGAGCTTCATTTCATCTCTCCCTCCTTCTGGGTAACATTGATTAAGACACCAATCACAGAATTATCTTTCTCCTGGCAGCATCCAATCCAGAGCAAACCCTGCTTCTTGGAACACTCGCCAAAATAACCTGATAAAAGCCCAAATCCTTTCCAAACCCCTCTTCCTGGACTGCCCCACATGGGGACATGGGGTGGTTCTCCTCACTGCAGTGAGCACTGGCCTTCACTTCTCAGTGGACCCTACCAGGCCTGTCTGTCACATCCCTGCTGGAGTGCCTCATGCAGGTCTGTTTGCCCACTCAGTCCCCTGTCTAGGCTCCCAGCAATTATCCCTCATGGTCTCCTCCTGATTAGTGGGCCCTGCCCCACCACACTTTTTCCACCCCATCCCTGGCTTTCCTTCTGCCAGCACAGCCTTCTCTACTGTTGCCCCAGCTGTTCTCACTGACATTTTCTCACTCCCACCGATGGCCTTACCACCTCTGCTCCAGAGTCTCAAGCCACTGTGTCCTCTTCACCATCCCTCTGACCCCTACCACGTGCTTCCTCATCTTGGCCACCAGGGTCTTCTCTGTCTTCAGACCCTACTTCTTTTTTTATTATTATTTTTAATTATTATGGATACATAATAGCTGTTTAAATGTATGGGGTACATGTGATGTTTTGATACAGGCACATAGTGTGGAATAATCGTATCCAGGTAATTGGGGTATTCACCACCTCAAGCATGTATTATTTCTTTCTCTTAGAAACATTCCAATTCAATTTTCAGTTATTTTTAATTGTAAAATAAAAATTTGGGAGGCTGAGGTGGCAGGATCACTTGAGGCCAGGTGTTCAAAACCAGCCTGGGCAACATAGCAAGACTCCGTCTTTACAAAAAAAATTTTTTAAATGAGCTGGGTGCGGTGGTGCACACCTGTAGTCCTAGCTACTCAGGAGACTGAGGCAGGAAGATCACTTGAGCTCAGAATTTGAGGCTGCAGTGAGCTATGATTGTGCCACTGCACTCTGGCATGAGCAACAGAGTAAGACCCTATCTCTAAAAAATAAAACAAAAAATGTATATAATAAATTATCATTGACTATAGTCACCCTGTTATGCTAATACTAGATCTTATTCACTCTAACTATATTTTTGCACTCATTAACCATCTATACTTTTTCCCCCATCCCCACTACCCTTCCCAGTCTCTGGTAACCATCATTCTACTGTCTGTCTCTATGATCTCAATTGTTTCAATTTTTGCATATGAGTGAGAACATGCAAAATTTGTCTTTTTGTGCCTAGGTTATTTCACTTAACCGAATATCCTACAGTTCCATCCATATTGTTGCAAAAGATGGGATTCCATTTTTATGGCTGAATAATATTCCCTCGTATATATGTACCACATTTTCTTTATCCATTCATCCACTGATAGACACTTAAGTTGATTCCGAATCTTGGCTACTGTGCAGTGTAAATGTAAATCTGCACTCCATGCAATAAACATGGAGTGCAGATGTCTCTTCAATATACTGGTCTTTCTTTTGGATATATACTTAACAATGGCATTACTGGATCATATGGTAGCTCTATTTTTAGTTTTTGAGGAACCTCCATAATGTTCTCCATAGTGGCTGTAGTAATTTACATTCCCACCAACAGTGTACAAGGGTTTCCCTTTCTCCACATCTTTGGCAGCATTCATTATTGTCTGTCTTTTGGATAAAAGCCATTTTAACTGGAGTTAGATATTATCTCATTGTGGTTTTAATTTGCATTTCTCTGATGATTAATGATGTTGAACATTTTTTCACCTACCTGTTGGCCATTCGTGTGTCTTTTTTTTTTTTTTTTGGAGAAATGTCTAATCAGATATTTTGCCCATTTTAAAATTGGATTATTTGATTTTTTCCTATTGAGTTGTTTAACCTCCTTATATATTCTGGTTATTAATCTCTTGTCAGATGGGTAGTTTGAAAATATTTTCTCCCATTCTGTCAGTTGTCTCTTCACTTTGTCGATTATTTCTTTTGCTGTGCAGAAGCTTTTTAGCTTGAAGTGATCCCTGTTATCCATATTTGCTTTAGTTGCCTGTGCTTTTGAGGTATTACTCAAGAAGTCTTTGCCCAGATCAATGTCTTGGAGCATTTCCCTAATGTCCTTCTCTTCTCTTCTCTTTTCTCTTCTCTTCTCTTCTCTTCTCTTCTCTTCTCTTCTCTTCTCTTCTCTTGTCTTCTCTTCTCGTCTCTTCTCTTCTCTTCTTTTCTCTTCTCCTCTTTTCTCTTCCTTTTTCCTTTATTTATTTATTTCCCTTTTCTTTTCTTTTCTTTCTTTCAACAAGGTCTCACTCTGTCTCCCAGGCTGGAGTACAGTGGTGCATTCATAGCTCACTGCAACCTTGGACTCCTGGGCTCAAGTGATTCCCCGATCTCAGCCACCTGAGTAGCTGGGACTGTCGGTATTAGCCACCACGCCTGGCTATTTTTATTTTATTTCTGTAGAGACAAGGTCTTACTATGTTGCCAAGGCTGGTCTTGAATTCCCAATGTTCTCTTTTAGTAGTTTCATAGTTTCAGGTGTCAGATTTAAGTCTTTAATCCACTTTGATTTGATTTTTTATATGGTGAGAGATAGGGGTCTAGTTCATTATTCTGCATATAGATACCTAGTTTTCCCAGCACCATTTATTGAAAAGACTGTTCTTTCCCCAATGTATGTTCTTGGCAGCTTTGTCAAAAATGAGTTCAGGGTAGATGTGTGGATTCATTTCTGAATTCTCTACTGTTACATTGGTCTATGTGTCTGTTTTTATACCAGTACCATGCTGTTTCAGGTCTATAGTTCTACAATAAACTTCAAAGTCAGGCAATGTATTTTTCTGGTTTTGTTCTTTTTGTTCAGGATGGATTTGGCTATTCTGGATCTTTTGTGGTTCCATATAAATTTTAGGATTATTTTTTCTATTTCTGTGAAGAATGTTATTGGTATTTTGATAGGGATTGCATTGAATCTGTAGTTTGCTTTGGGTAATATGAACATTTTAACAACATCGATTTTTTTCAATCAATGAACATGGAATATCTTTCTTTTTTTTTTTTTTTTTGAGACAGAGTTTCACTCTTGTTGCCCAGGCTGGAGTGTAATGACACAATTTTGGTTCACTGCAACCTCCGCCTCCTGGGTTCAAACAATTCTCCTGCCTCAGCCTCTGGAGTAGCTGGGATTACAGGCACGTGCCACCATGCCTGGCTAATATTTTGTATTTTTACTAGAGACGGGGTTTCACCATGTTAGTCAGGCTGGTCTCGAAATCCTGACCTCAGGTGATCTGTTGCAGGAAGTCAGGGACCTCGAACGGAGGGACCTGCCGAAGCCATGACAAAAGAACATAAATTGTGAAGATTTCGTGGACATTTATCACTTCCCCAATCAATACTCTTATAATTTCCTATGCCTGTGTTTACTTTAATCTCTTAATCCCGTCATCTTCATGAGCTGAGGATGTATGTCGCCTCAGGACCCTGTGATGATTGCATTAACTGCACAAATTGTTTGTAAAGCATGTGTGTTTGAACAATATGAAATCTGGGCACCTTAAGAACAGGATAACAGTGATTTTCAGGGAAGAAGGGAGATAACCTTAAAGTCTGGCTGCCTGTGGGTCAGGCAGGACAGAGCCATATTTCTCTTATTACCAAAAATGGGTAAGAGAAATATCACTGAATTCTTTCCCCAGTAAGGAATATTAATAATTAACAGCCCTGGGAAAAGAATGCATTCCCAGGGAGAGCTTCTAAAATGGCCTCTCTGGGGATGTCTGCCTTATGCAGTTGCAGATAAGGGATGAAACATGCCCTGGCCTCCTGCAGTGCCCCCAGGCTTGCTAGGATTAGGAAATTCCAGTCTGGTGAATTCTAGTCAGACCGGTTCTCTGCCCTTGAACCTGTTAAGATGTTTATCAATGACAATGCGTGCACAGCGGGACATGGAACTTCATTAGTAATTCTAGTTTCACCCTGACCTTGTTATCTCGTCCTGACCTTCTGCCTTGTGATCTTTTGTCGCCCTTGAAGCATGTGATCTCTGTGACCCACACCCTATTCGTACACTCCCTCCCCTTTGAAAATTGCTAATAAAAACTTGCTGGTTTTATGGCTCAGGGGGCATCACGGAACCTGTTGACATGTGGTGTCTCCCCCGGCTCGGACACCCAGCTTTAAAATTTCTCTCTTTTGTACTCTTTCCCTTTATTTCTCAGACCGGCTGATACTTAGGGAAAATAGAAAAGAACCTATGATGAAATACTGGGGGTGGTTCCCCCGATAGTGATCCACCTGCCTCAGCCTTCTAAAGTGCTGGGATTACAGGTGTGAGCCACCACGCCTGGCCTATCTTTCCATTTTTTGTGTCCTCTTCCATTCTTTCATACGTGTTTTATAGTTTTTATTGTAGAAATCTTTCACATGGTGAGCCACCCTGGCATCCCAGGGATGAATTTCACTTGGTCATGATGAATGACCACTTTAATGTGTTGTTGAATTCAGTTGGCTTGTATTTTATTGAGAATTTTTGCATCTATGTTCATCAGAGGTATTGCCCTGTAGTTTTCTTTTTTGGTGCATCTTTGTCTGGTTTTGGTATCAGGGTAATACTGGCCTTATAGAATTCATTTGGAAGTATTACCTCCTCCTTGATTTTTTGTAATAGTTTGAGTAGGATTCATTTTAGTTCTTTAAATGTTTGGTAGATTTCAGCAGTAAAGGAATCAGATCCAGGGCTTTTCTTTGCTGGAAAACTTTTTTTTTTTTTTTCAGACGGAGTCTTGCTCTGTCACCCAGGATGGAGTGTAATGCCACGATTTTGGCTCACTGCAATCTCTGCCTCCTGGGTTCAAGCATTTCTTCTGCCTCAGCCTCCCAAGTAGCTGGGACCACAGGTGCGTGCCACCATGCCTGGCTAATTTTTGTACTTTTAGTAGAGACGGGGTTTCACCATGTTGACCAGGCTGGTCTTGAACTTCTGACCTCAAATGATCCGCCTTGCTTCGGCCTCCCAAAGTGCTGGAATTACAGGCGTGAGCCACTGCGCCCAGCCTGGAAAACTTTTTGCTATGGCTTTGATCTTGTTACTTGTTATTGGTCTATTCAGGTTTTGGATTACTTCATGTTTCAATCTTGTATGTATCTAGGAATTTATCCATTTCTTCTAGGTTTTCTAGTTTATTGGCATATAGTTGCTCATAGTGCTTTCTAGTGATCCTTTGAATTTCTGTGGTATCAGTTGTAACATCTCTTTTTAAAATCTCTGATTTTAATTTATTTTAGTTTTCTCCCTTTTTTCTTAGCTGGATAAAAGTTTCTCAGTTTATCTTTTCAAAAAAATTAATTTTTCATTTCATTTATTTTTTTGTTTGTTCATTTATTCTTTTTTTTTTTTTTTTTTTGAGACAGAGACTTGCTCTGTCTCTGTCACCCAGGCTGGAGTACAATGGCACAATCTCAGCTCACTCTAACCTCTGCCTTCTGGGTTCAAGTGATTCTCACGCCTCTGCCTCTTAAATAGCTGGGATTACAGGTGCGCACCACCATGCCCAGCTAATTTTTGTGTTTTTAGCAGAGATTGTGTTTCACCATATTGGCCAGGCTGGTCTCGAACTCCTGAGCTGAAGTGATCAGCCCTCATCAGCCTCCCAAAGTGCTAGGATTATAGGCATAAGCCACCATGCCCAGCTTGTATTGTTTTTTTTTTTTTTTTAAGTTTCACTTTTACTTATTTATGTTCTGATCTTTTTTTTTTTTCTACTAATTTTGGATTTGGTTTGCTCTTGCTTTTCTAATTATTTAAGATGTATCATTAATGTATTAGTTTGTTCTCACCCTGCTATAAATATACTACCTGAGACTGAGTAATTTATAAGCAAAAGAGGTTTAATTGACTCACAGTTCCACATGGCTGGGGAAGCCTCAAGAAACCTACAATCAGGGCAGAAGGTGAAGGGAAAGCAAGGCACATCTTACATAGCAGCAGGTGAAAGAGAGAGAGTGTGTGCAGGGGAAGAGCCACACACTTATCAAACAACCAGATCTCATGAGAATTCTATCACGAGAACAGCAAGCAGTAAGACCACCCCCATGATTCAGTCACCTCCAACCAGGCCAGTCCTCCAACATGTGGGGATTACAATTCAAGACAAGATTTGGGTGAGGACGCAGAGCCAAACCATGTCATTTAGGTTGTTTGATTTGAAGTTTTCCTACCTTTTTTGATGTAGGTCCATATTGCTATAGACTTTCCTCTTAGTGCTGCTTTTCTTGTATCCTGTATGGGTATGTTGTGTTTCCATTTTCATTTGTTTCAAGAGACTTTTAAATTTCCTTCTTAATTTCTTCATTGACCTGCTGGTCATTCAGGAGCATATTGTTTAATTTCCATGTATTTGTATAGTTTCCAAAGTTCTTTCTATTGATTTCTAGTTTTATTCCATTATGATCTGAGAAGATACTTGATATTATTTCAATTAAAAAAATTTTTAACACTTTGTTTTGTGGCTTAACATATGGTCTATTCTTTAGAATGATCCATGTGCTGAGAAGAATGTGTATTCTGTAGCCATTGGATGAAATGTAAATATCTGTTGTGTCCATTTGGTCTATAGTGCAGATTAATCTGGTGTTTCTTTGTTGAGTTTCTATTTGGATGGTCTGTCCAATGCTGAAAGTGGGTGTTGAGGTCTCTAGCTAATATTGTGTTGAAATCTATCACTCTCTTTAGCTCTGATAATATTTGCTTTATAAATCTGGGTGCTCCAGTGTTGGGTACATATATATTTACAGTTGTTATATCCTCTTGCTCTATTGACCCCTTTATCACTATATAATGACCTTTTTTGTCTCTTTTTATAATTTTTGTCTTGAAATATACTTTTTCTGATATAAGTATAGCTATTCTTGCTCTTTTTTGGTTTCCATTTGCATGTAATATCTTTTTTCAACCCTTTGTTTTCAGTCGGTGTGTATCTTTATAGGTAAAGTGAGTTTCTTGTAGCCAGCATATAGTTGGGTCTTTTTTCTTAATTCCTTTAGCCACTCTGTATCTTTTAATTAGAAAGTTTAGACCATTTACATTCTATGTTGTTATTGATAGGCAAGGACTTAAATTGTTGCCATTTTGTTATTTGTTTTTGGTTGTTTTTTCACCCTCTCTTCCCTCCTTCCTTCGGTCTTTCTTTGTGTAAAAGTGATTTTCTCTGATAGTATATTTTAATTTCTTGATTTTTATTTTTCATGTATCTCTGTAGGGTTTTTTGATTTGAGGTTACTGTGAAGCTTGCAAATAACATCTTATAACCTATTATTTTATTTATTTATTTATTTATTTATTTAATCATTCATTCATTTATTTATTTATTTTAAGATGGAGTCTTGCTCTGTCGCCCAGGCTGGAGTGCAGTGGTGCAATCTCAGCTCACTGCAAGCTCCGCCTCCCGGGTTCATGCCATTCTCCTGCCTCAGCCTCCCGAGTAGCTGGGACTACAGGCACCCGCCACCACACCCGGCTAATAACCTATTATTTTAAACTGATAACAACTTAATTCTGATCACAAAAAAATAACAAACAAGCAAAGAGAAAATAAAAACTACACTTTATCCCCATTTTAAAACTTTTTGTTGTTTCTATTTATATATTTTTATACTATCTATCTCTTTAAAAGTCATCATAGTTATTATTTTTGATAGGTTTGTCTTTCAGTCTTCCTACTCAGTATATGAGTAGGTAACCAATATATGTGGCTAATACATCACAATTACAGTGTTGGGGTATTCTATATGTGTCTGTGTACCCTCTGTTACCAGTGAATTTTAGATGATTGCTTATTGCTTTTTAACATCCTTTTCTTTCCGGTTGAAGAACTCCCTTTGACATTTCCTGTAGGACAGGTCTGATGTTGACAAGCTCTTCCCTCAGCTTTTATTTGTGTGGAAGAGCCTTAATCTTTCCTTCATATTTGAAGGGTATTTTTGCTGGATACAATATTCTCAAATAAAAGTTTTCTTCTTTCAGCAGTTTGCATATGTCATACCACTCTCTCCTGACCTTTAAGGTGTCCACTAAGAAGTCAGCTGCCGGATGTATTAGAACTCCTTTATATGTTATTTGTTTCTTTTCTCTTGCTGCCTTTAGGACCCTTTCTTTATCCTTGGCCTTTGGGAGTTTGATGATTAAATGCCTTAAGGTCTTATTTGAGTTAAATCTGCTTGGTGTTCTATAACCTTCTTATACTTGGATATTTCCTCTAGGTTTGAAAAGTGCCATTTCTATTTCTTTGAATAAACTTTCTACCCTCACCTCACTCTCTACCACCTATTTTAAGACCAATAATGCTTAGATTTGCCTATTGAGGCTATTTTCTAGATCTTGTAGGGGTACTTCATTCTTTTTTGTTCTCTATTTTTTCTCTTCTGAATGTATTTTCATATAGCTTGTCTTCAAGCTAATTCTTCTGCTTGATCAAGTCTGCTATTGAGAGACTCTGATGCATTTTTCAGTTTGTCAATTGAATTTTTCATCTCTAAAATTTCTGCTTGATTCTTTTAAATTATTCTAATCTCCTTGTTAAATTTCTCTGATAGGGTTTTGAATTTCTTCTCTGTGTTCTCTTGAAGTTCACTGAGCTTCCTCCAAGCAGCTATTTTGAATTCTGTGTCTGAAAGGTCACATATCTTTGTTACTCTGGGATTGGTTACTGGTTCTTTCTTTAGTTCGTTTGCTGAGCTAATATTTTCCTGGATGCTCTTGATGCTTGTGAATGTTCGTTGATATCTAGGCATTGATGAATGTGTTAGTCTGTTCTCACACTGCTATAAAGAAGTACCTGAGACTTGGTAATTTATTAAGAAAAGGGGTTTAATTGACTCACAATTCTGCAGGCTGTACAGGGAGCATGTCTGGGAAGGCCTCAGGAAACTTCCAATCATGGTGGAAGGGCAAAGGAGAAGCAAGCACATCTTCATATGGTGGCAGAAGAGAGAGAGAGGGAGAGTGAAGGGGGATGTGCCACACACTTTTAAACCATCAGATCTCATGAGAATTCACTCGCTATCATGAGAATAGCAAGGGGGAAATCCACTCCCATGATCCAATCACCTCCCACCAGGTCCCTCCCCTAACAGCGGGAATTACAATTCAACATGAGATTTGGGTGGGGACACAGAGCCAAACCATATCAATGAGTTAGGTGTTTATTCTAATCTTTGCAGTCTGGGCTTGTTTATACCTGTCCTTGTTAAGAAGGCTTTTCAGATTCAAAGGGGATTGAGTGTTGTGATCTAAATCTTTGGTCACTGCAGTTTTATCTGTACTAGAAGGTGTCCCAGGCCCTCTACCTGTATTAGGAATGGGTGGATGGATGGATAGTTATGAGTCTCTTGAAGACTCATAGAGGTACAACCTTGGTGGACTTGGGTGAGATCTGGAAGAATTCCCTGGATTACCAGGCAGAATCTGTGATTAACGTCCCTCATTTTCTCTAAAAGGAGTCTCTTTCTCTGTGCTGGGCTGTCTAGAGTTGGAGAATGGGTGATGTAGCACTACTATGGCCACCATAGGTAGGACTGCACTGGGTCACACCCGAATTCAGCACAGTACTGGGTCCCATCCAAGGCCCTTGGCACCTACTGCCTGGCTACTGCTGATGCTTATTCAAGACCCAAAGGCTCTTTCCTCAGCAGGTGGTGAATTTTGCCAAGACTAGGCCCTTCTCTTTAGGGCAGCATGTTTTCTTCTAGCCTACGGTGAGTCTAGAAATGCCATCCAGAAGCTAGGGCCTGAATTCAGGGGCTTCAGGAATCTCCTAAGTGCCTTATTTTACTGTGGCTGTGCTAGTACCCAAGTTGCAGGATGAAGTCCTCTTTACCCTTCCATCTCTTTTTTGCAAGTGGGTGGACTCTCTCCCAGAGCTGCACTGCCTGGAATTTGGGGAGGGGTGACGCAAGCACTCCCTTGGCCAATACAACTGGTGTCTCACTGGGTCACATGTACCCCAAGTTCACAGGCTCTGAGCCCATTGCAATACCAGGACTTGCCCAGGGACTGCAGTCCTTGTGGTTGAGACAGCCTTTCAAATATATTTAGGACCCCAGTCCACTTCAGTCAGCTGGCAGCTAAGCTGGCCAGAACTCAGTTTCCTATTGCTAGGGCAGAGGATTCCTCTCTGGCCAAAACTGATCTAGATGCTCCATTGATGGGCATTAGCCAAATTCAGCTCTGTGTTGCTTTTGGCTGTGACAGGGCAGCAGGGAGTTCCAGTGCAGAATCCCATGATCACTTCATTCTCCCTCCCCTGAGCACACAAATTCTCTTTTGGCACATGACACTGCCAGGGGATGGGGAAGGGATGGTTAGGCCAGTGGTCCCCTGCCTTTTTGGCACCAGGAACCAGTTTCATGGAACACAATTTTACCACGGACTGGAGTGAAGGGGATGGGGATGGTTTCATGGTGATTCAAGTGTATTATATTTATTGTGCAGTTTATTTCTATTATTATTACATTGTAATATATAATGAAATAATTATACAATTCACCATAATGTAGAATCAGTGGGAGCCCTGGGCTTGTCTTCCTGCAACTAGACGGTCCTATCTGAGGGTGATGGGAGACAGTGATAGATAATCAGGCATTAGATTCTCATAAGGAGCGCACAATGTAGATACCGTGCATGCACGGCTCACAATAGGGTTCACATTCCTACGAAAACCAAATGCCACTGCTGATCTGACAGGATGCACAGCTCACGTGGTAATGCTCACTAGTCCACCGCTGTGTGGCCCAGTTCCTAACAGTACTATCTTTGTGTGTGTGTGTGTGTGTGTGTGTGTGGAGTTGTGGGGGGTAATTATTTTATTTTACTTTTTAAATTTAAATTGTTTAATATTAAATGAACATGGCCACATTAAAAACATTGAAAACTAAAGGAAACAAAGGTACTAAGTGCTAACATAACTATTTCTACTTTAATGTATCTCTTTTTACATAATATATTCAAATAAATATATATTGTATATGCAGTGTTATAACTCAACAATGTATTATAAGCATTTGTGTGTTATCACAAAGCCTTCATAACCACTGTTTTAATAGCTGCATCATATTCTATTGGTTAAATATAGCAAAACTTACTTAAATAGTCTCTTATGGAATATATAGGTATGTGGTCTAAGGGTTGGGGACCCCTGGTTTGGGCAATGCAAGACTGTCTTTCCTGCCCTCTTCAGTGCCTTTTTCCTTTGTATGATATTAAAACCAGTACTGTGATCGCTCACCTGATTTTGAGTTCTTATGAAGGGACTTTCTTATATAGATAGTTATTGAATTTGGTGTTCCAGCAGAGGGATGATCGCTGGAGTGTTTTATGCAGCCATCTTGCCCTGCCTTCTCCCAGCTTCAAAAAATCCCTGCCTCTTCTCAACTTCTCCCTTGGTCAACATCAATTCTAGGCTTCTTTCTGTTACCTGAGCCCTATTTGCCCCTAGATCCTACAGTCTTAGTGGACCACCTCCCAACCCCCACCCCCTACCAGAGCACACTCAGATAATGAATCTGGTTTCTCAACTAGACCCCCACCTCGTCTCTAGACCGATCCTCCTCACCAGATCCCACCCTCACCCAGGAAATCAACCTCTCACCCAACTTGATTCCCCCATGAATTCTACTGAATCATTTGCCTGGCAACCCACCCCCACCAATCCTCTTGCTATGGTTTGGTTCTGTCCCCACCCAAATCTCATCTTGAATTCCCATATGTTGTGGGAGGGGCCCGGTGGGAGGTAATTGAATCACCAGGGCAGGTCTTTCCCATGCTGTTCTCATGATAGTGAATATGTCTCATGAGATCTGATGGTATTATAAGGGGAAGTTTCCCTGCACAAGCGCTCTGTTTGCCTGCCATCATCCACGTAAATTGTGACTTGCTCCTCCTTGCCTTCCACCATGATTGTGAGGCCTCCCCAGCCATGTGGAACTGTAAGTTCATTAAACCTCTTTCTTTTGTAAATTGCCCAGTCTCAGGTATGTCTTTATCAGCAGCGTGGAAACGGACTAATATACCTCTCTACTGCATGACTATCAGACGCCTGCCTAACTCTGACTCAATCTGACTTAATTTCTGTCCAACTATATATTGTCCTAGAGAACTCATGTCCACATAACACCTGTTGGTTGGCCTCTTCTGTCCCCACAGTCTCAGGCTTCAACCACTCAAGTCTGCCCAGTTCATTCTTCTTCTGGTAACAGGCATCTGCCCAGGACTTGTGCCTCCCCACCTGATCACACTGATTTCTAGCAAGAGCTTCTTTTCTTCCATCCATAAGAGGCTTCTCTCTGAGGAAATCCTGAAATAGTTGTGTGGAGACCAGTAGCTTCTTTCTCCCCAG